>NC_139689.1:50338847-51538847 GCF_964106915.1 Podarcis gaigeae
TCATTCCTTTTCTCAATTCAGATCAAAGCTGCTTTTAGGGAAAATGCATCAAAACACAGTTTTTCATAAGAAACAAAAGGCAGGTACAAGATAGACATGGATTGTGGTCAGCATTTTGTGTTGACTGCTTCCCAAATCAGCAGTGGGAGTGCACTGACAGCAAAGTCAATGGGAATGTGTACACTGACTAAGTTTCTGAGATCCTTTTCGCTACCATTTGCAGCTACTAGCACTGGGAAGTGCTAGGTGGCGCATGATAAATGGAATTAACTTTGAATAGTGCCTTTGTGCCTTAGATTCCAATTAACTTCAAACTAATTTAAACTAAACAAAATACAGAAGGAAATGGAAATCATTGCACCAGAGGAACCAGAAATTTTCAAGAGAGGTTTTCAGATCTTTTTTACATGATGTGAATTCCATTACCAAAATAATCTGAAAGAAGACTAATAAGAAAACCCAGATAGCAGTTCAGGAAGGCTGTGGTCACAGTGGGATATGAGATTAAACTAAAACAATACAAGATGCAATCAATGGGATCTAGCTAGTAGATCAAAACTCTTTCTCAAACACTTTTATTGTGCAACTGTCATTGAAGCCAGAGTTTGGTTTAAATGCATACAAATCAGTGCATACCTTTCAAAGAAATCTTTTAATCATTCTCTGTCAACAAAATGGTAAAGGGAGATGTGATACTCAAGCTATTCTCTGTCACAAGGGGGTGGGGACTCTGGTCATAGGCCCCATCTAAGCTGCAGCCTCCCCACTTATTAACCATTAGCACCACTGCAAACTCTCCTTAAATCTAATTGTTCCATGGTGTGATTTTTGGGAGTTCCTGGCACAGAGAAAGAGGAGAACTAACCATTTGTACACCAGCTGCAAACCTCCACCATCACCCCATCACACACCCCACAGATTCCCATTCTCTGTGTGTGTCTCTGGTTTTTGGAGGAATCACTGTGGAGCAAGGGATTAACCCTTTCCTCTTCAATGCATCCCCATTCTGCAGTTAGTTTTTTCTTTCAAAACTCCCTTTGGCACTAATGGAAGCTTTCCTAAAGCCTAATTGCTGCATATTGAGGGAGGGGATGGCATCAAGGAGATGAAGGTGGAAAGAGAGTAAAAGAGGGTGAAAGTTGGGGGAGAAACATTAAAAATGGTCAATAAAAAAATTACGTTGGAAACAGTCAACAAAACCAATTCTCAGCTTATGTTATTCTGACTGTCAGAAAGAGGGTGATGTTTTCTGCTCCCTTCCCATGTTTGTCTGAAGGGTGCAACACTTGATGAACAGAACCAGTTAGCCTTGCCGGCGAGCTAACTTTATTTAGGACAACTGTTGCAGTTCTTGGAAGGGAAAACGGCTTCCTGACAGCTTTCATTTTATTGGCATTTTAAATGTGCTCACTGCTTATCACATTAAATGGGTACAAGAAATGCTGCCTTCCCTCAGCCCGGAATATCATAATTACTTCTTGATTGAACAAGATGCTTGATTGCAATTTGCACTGTATCTTGTTAATTATAGATGACCCTCTTAAATTGCTTTTACTTGTAAACTGGGAAGTTTAAGTGACATTGACAAGTTTCTCTCCCTGATTGTTTCCCTCCTGACTTTAATGACATCTTTAAAAGCAGCTCCCAGAATTAGCTCAATCCATCTTGGAATTGCATGGAATAGACACCAATGCAACAATCATCTTATTCCTGTTTTCCCAGTGCTTTGAGACCAGCTCATTGTCTACTTAAAGTAGTTGTGCTGACAAGTTCTTTAAAATAAGGAGATGCATTTGCAGATCACTCTCCCCATGTGAGTTTTTTTGACACCCCTTCCCTTTCTCAAAAGAAATGTTTTCCATCCATACTTACTTTCCATGAGTATTTCCCCGCCATACACATGCTTTTCCAGTCTGTAGAAGGGTGGGGGATGAAAAAAGGCACATTGTCATTCAGCAATGACAGGTAGGTGTCAGGGACCATGCAGGAGGACTGCACTGAGGAGGAATGGTGGGAGCCACCCCCTCCTCCTGATCCTGAAGCTTCACAGGAGCAGGAGGACAGTATAGATTTGGAACAGTGGTTTGCAGAGGGGCACAGTTCAGAAGGCAGAAGATGGGAATAACTGGGTGAGGAACAGCTAGGAGAAAAGCACGGGAAGATTACAGATTCACAGTCATTGGACAGCATTCCTTCACCACCCTCCCCAACGTCGAGAAGAGCTCAGAAAGTCTCAGAACAGAAAGCGCAGAGACTCCAAGCTCAGACTACAAGACGTAGGAGTGACGTAAGTTATTAGGGACGGAGGGAGTGTGAGCCTTAATTGGGAGCACCACCATTTCTAGGGAGATGTGTTCTTTTGTCTCTCACTGTGATTATTACAGAATCTAACTGGTAAGACATTCCTTTTGTTTGATCTTATTTACTGCCATGGGGGAGGAAGACGATTCCTCAAAGCCTGACAGTAGGAGAGTGCAAAGAAGGTGGCTTTGGCTTCCACATGCAAAAATTTGTGAAAACTGTAATTTGCCAGGGCTTCCACATTCTTAATAAAAGACAGGGAATCCTTGCAAGCTACAACAGTCAGTGAAATTTGCACTGGACCATTCTGACTGACAAGGCTTTTAGGTGCTAATGAAGGCCTGCATACTCATGGGAAGTTGGCTTGCGAGAAAATGAAAGGAGCAATTTGAATAACGTCATACTTCATACAAGTTCAAGGTTCTTAGGGATTTACATTGCAGTTATAACCATGTCCACTCAAAATTAAGTCCCAATGAGGCTTACTCCCAGGTCAGTAGGGTTCGAACTGCAGTTTTAGACTCAATATTTCCAAACACCACTTCACTTGAAATTTCCAAGTCATCTCCATCTGCAGATAGGTAGAATCTGAGGGGAAAGTGGAAACTGGGGTGGTTAGAGAAATGTTCTGGCATATCCTTGAAGGGTGTTCCTGTTACGATATGGATGCAATGCGACCGCGAGCAGCAGGTGGCTTGGAAGCAAAACATAATGGGAATGTTGGTTCTGTTCCGTGGGAACAGAGGGAGGGTCTATTTTCAGTGCAAAGCACCAGAATTAGCTCTGAGTGTCATATGACCTGTACAGGAAGTACAGAAGGTGGAGTTTTACTCTCTTCTGATGGACTCTGATGAGAGCAGACGTGTTTTCTCTGTAATGCTGCAAAGACAGAAATAAAGGCATGTAAATACATTTCTGTCTCTCTCTCTTTCCCCCTACCTGGGAGGGGGGGGAGAGCGGTGTGTTCTTCTCACGTGGAGGAGGATCGCCGATCGCGACCTAGCTTGCATCTGCCGGGAATGCAGACAGGAAGGTCACCAGGAGATCGTGCCGGGTGCCTGGAGAGTGGCCAGTTTCTCCTGATATGGCAGATTTCCTAACAGTTCCCAGCAAAAAGGAGCAACTATGGAGAATAAGCAGAATCATGTGAGGGAGCAGAAGACATTCAGGTGGTTGAGGGATGAGGGTTGGAGAAGTGAGAGTCATGGCCAGAGTGGAGATACGAGAGTCAAGAGATAAGGGGAGCGTGTCATTGAAAATAAAGGCAAGGAACACAGCGTGGATCAGATGTGAGACGGGTAGGAAACCACAGGAAGAAATTAGAGATTTTGCATGGTCTGAATGTTGGAAGAGATGAAAGATCTTGGTTGTTAAAGGAATCGCTAGCTTGGTCATCCCACCCAATAAATCTGTGGCCTACTTTCTAGTGAGTGGACCATTAAATCTCAGTTTTTAAAAGCTGGATTAAAATTCACAGAAGCTGTGGAATGGGAACTAATAATGACTTATTTCAGTGGGTTTTTAGCAAGGAAGCACTGTGCTTTAGAGCAGGGTCGCCATATTTCAAAAAATCTGGACACAAAAGTTGTCAAGCTTTCTTTGTGAAATCTCAGGGGTGGGGGAATGAGTTACTGACCTATTTTTAATGAAATTTGCCAAAATCTGCACTGCCGATATGGGCTGCCATGTGTCCAGATTTTTCCAGACATTTTTAGTGATTTCCGCCCAGATGCTGTTTACGAGGGCTGAATACTGGCTATGTCTGGGAAATTCCAGATTTATGGCAACCCTACATAGGGAGGCAGTGGGATATGAATACAAGGGGAGGCAGTGGTTAGTGTGTTTGACTAGGACCTTGGAGACTAGGGTTTGAATCCCCTCCCCCCCCCCGGGCATGAAGCTGCTGGTGGCCTAGGACCAGTTACTGTCTCAGCCTCACATACAGTGCTGCCTCGCAAGACGAAAAGAATCCGTTCTGCGATTCTCTTCGTCTAGCGGTTTTTTCGTCTTGCGAAGCAAGCCCATTGACGGCTTAGCGGCTTAGCGCTATTAGCGGCTTAGCGGCTATTAGCGGCTTAGAAAAAGGGAGGGGAGGGGAAAAACTAGCAAGAACCCGCAAGACGTTTTCGTCTTGCGAAGCAAGCCCATAGGGAAATTCGTCTTGCGAAGCACCTCGAAAAACGAAAAACTCTTTCGTCTAGCGAGTTTTTCGTCTTGCGAGGCATTCGTCTTGCGGGGCACCACTGTACCTCAGGGCTATTGTGGAGGTTGCATGAAGAAGGGGAGAACCACCTTGAGCTCCTCTGAGGAAAAGGTGCTATATAAAGGCAAGTAAAATTAATAATAATAATGGGAACTTTTGCATAGCAATAAAGCTCAATACATTTTCATACCCTGAGGTCCAGCACTGAGGGCCTTCTGGCGGTGAGAAGCCAAGTTACAGGGAACCAGGCAGAGGGCCTTCTTGGTAGTGGCACCCGCCCTGTGGAACGCCCTCCCACCAGATGTCAAAGAGAAAAACAACTACCTGACATTCAGAAAACATCTGAAGTCAGCCCTGTTCAGGGAAGCTTTTAATGTTTAATAAACTATTGTATTTTAATATTCTGTTGGAAGCCGCCTAGAGTGGCTGGGAAAACCCAGCCAGATGGGTAGGGTATAAATAAATTATTATTATTATTATTATTATTATTATTATTATTATTATTATTATTATTATTATTTGGTCTGTTATATAGTATTCACATATGTGTACATGATTACAGAACATGGCAGATCTGAAAAATCCAATAGATGCCCCGTTGTCATATTTTTCCAGGTAGAACTCAGACAATAATTTGAGAGGGTCCTCTATTTTTGCAGTAATGCTCATCAGGTTCACTGAACCGTTTTTGTAGTGCTGGCTCAGTGCCTTATATTGTCAGTTTGTTTCCTCAGCCAGCTGGTGGATTTGCTGTCAGGCTCTCCCAGGCAACCGTTTGCCTTTTATTATGTGAAAATCAGCGGCACTTTTCTTTCCCTTGAATTTTAACAGACATCTCTTGCAAACTTTCAGGGAAGCCTGAGAGTGGGGCGGCACATTTATTGACTCATTTGTTGGAGGCACAGCTCTGGAGTTCTGCTGACTTGTACATGTTGATGTTTTTTCCTAAGCAACACCTTTTACCTGCTTTTAACAATAAATATTTTAAGATGCCTTGAAAGGGATTTTGAGCTTCCCAGCCTTTGCTCGTCTGTCTCTTCTCTATCTGTAAGACATTGAATATGTCAGGTATTTGGGGGTCAGGTTCATTCTCTGACTCTGTCCGACCTCTAAGCTGACTTTGGAAAACAGACTATTATAATAGTTTATATAATTAAGACCGCACTGAATGCTCACCTGTTTTGATTGTCAGTGCAAGAGCAGTGTTTTGCTCTGGGGCAATGCCACCACTCCCCGCTAAAAAACCCCATTCCTCCTTTCTTCAACAGTTTGCAGCTGTGTGCAGTTATAGCTTCTGTGGCAGAAACTAAAGCAGAAACAAAATTTAATTTAGCAACTTTTTTACTCAAAAGGCAAAGTTTAGAGAGCGGAAGTTTGCATGGAACTCTCCTCCTGCCTGTTGTCTTTGTCCATGGAGTTTTCTTGGCAGGGATACTGGAGTGGCTTGCCGGTTCCTGCTCCAGGTGGATCATGTTTGGTCAAAACTTTCCACTATGACCTGTCCATCTTGGGTGGCTTCACGGCATGGCTCATAGCTTCTCTGAGTTATTCAAGCCCCTTCACCATGGCAAGGCAGTGAGAGCTGGACCATAAAGAAGGCTGATCACCAAAGAAGTGATGCTTTTGAGTTATAGTGCTGGAGGAGACTCTTGAGACTCCCATGGACTGCAAGAAGATCAAACCTATCCATTCTGAAGGAAATCAGCCCTGAGTGCTCACTGGAAGTACAAATCCTGAAGCTAAGGCTCCAATACTTTGGCCACCTCATGAGAAAAGAAGACTCCCTGGAAAAGACCCTGATGTTTGGAAAGATGGAGGGCACAAGGAGAAGAGGACGACAGAGGACGAGATGGTTGGACAGTGTTCTCGAAGCTACCAGCATGAGTCTGACCAAACTGTGGGAGGCAGTGGTAGACAGGAGTGCCTGGTGTGCTCTGGTCCATGGGGTCACAAAGAGTCGGACACAACTAAACGACTACACAACAACAACCCCTCCTGTCTGTTCAGTGACCCTGGTAGCATCACTTGCGTCCCAACTGTTGATGGGCACTATTTATTTTTCGACCATGTGGGTTCCAGAATGAGGGCAGAAGGCATTATCCTCACTCTGATTTTACTTCAGATGCCACAGTATGGCTCTAGGGATGATGCACAATTCAAACAAAAACAGAAAAGAGTGCAGAAATTGCAAATATTCACATATTCAGCCCAGGCAAATCAATCCCAACAATTGGGAATGGTATTCACTGTGGTTTTCTTTGTTGGCTTTCAGTCTGTAAATTATTACATTTCTCTCCATCTACATTGTGTTTCCTTTGCGTGGAAATGAATGGGGTAGAACAGGGTGATGACAATGTATGTTACGTAATTAATTACTTTAATTATGTAAAGTTAGATAATTTGACCACAGCAGTCAGTAAGACGCATAACAGTTGTGGGTTTGCTGGGTTTGGTTTTGTATTTGCAAAAGACAAACTGCAGAGGAATGGAAACAGTGTTGCAGGCAGCAAATCAAAGGCCTTCTTTGCAACCTTTTATGGCACCCAGGAATGTGACTGGAGCCACTAAGTTTCATACTTACTTTGCACACACTGAAGGGAGAACGAGGCATTTTGGAGACTGGAACAAAAGCTAACAGGATGGTGAAGTTGGCAGGGTGTGCGCAGGGGCAAAGGAAGGCTAACCGGCACCCGGTGTGGGGTGTTGGGGGGCAGGGCAAACTGTTCGGCAGTGCATGCACATGCACCATATGTATGGTGCATGCGCGGCGCCACTACATACGTAGCATGTGTGTGTGCCGTGTGTAGCATGCACGGTATGTAGCGGCACCGCGCTTGTGCCATGGGGCAGTTTGCCGACAGCACTGCTCAAGCACCGTACGAACAGCGGTGGGATCCCTCCTCCTCCGCTGCAGCCGTGAGTGGAGGATCTTCTTCCGCCACTGGGTGTGCGTGACATTTTGCCTCTGCTGTAGTGATGACATAATGATTCTGCATAATTATTCACTCATTCCATGTCTCTGATACACAAAATATGAGTATGCTCGGCTGATGAAGCCCGGCAGGGCGAAACAAGGTATTATTGTGCAAATCCTTGCCACTATGAAGTTCTTCCGTCTGACACGGGCATACACCAACTATATTTTGCAAAGGCACATGTTAAGATCTTTTGTATCCTTCGTCTGATACCTCCATACAGCAGCTGTATACAACAGCCATACTTGGCAAAGACAGATGTGGAACATTACAAAGAAAAGTTCATCTTTTGCAAGTGTTGTTGTTGTTGTTGTTTAGTCGTTTAGTCGTGTCCGACTCTTCGTGACCCCCATGGACCAGAGCACGCCAGGCACTCCTGTCTTCCACTGCCTCCCGCAGTTTGGTCAAACTCATGCTGGTAGCTTACTGCTCCTTAAAGTTGTTATGTTTGACACTTGTATTCGCTAAGACATACATGGAACACAAAAAGCTTTTATTTGGACGTTACGTATATAAGAACTGATCTATTTTTATTTCCTTTTCTAAATGTTGGTCCTTAATTGCTTCTAGAATTCACATTAGATAATGTGAAAAGAGTTATGTTTATATGATGTATAAAGAATTTATATAGTTAAACACAGCCAGTTATGCAGTGGGTATATTTGAGATGTCATGCAGAGCAAATGCTTCAAAAAAGATTGCATTTGTTGTTGCAGCTATAAATAACCACTGCAGTCACATGATGGTCTCTTACGTGTCATAGTTGACCGTGCTCCAATTTCAACTTTCCTTTTAGGGCCTTTTAATTGTTTTTCACAAAGGCTGAAAAGACATCCAGGCACTTCAACGACGACTGCTAACATTTATTCTACTCCAGTGCCTGTGAATGCAAAACTAATTCTTTTAATTATAATGAAAAGAGATGGGATTGCATTTCTGGCTTAGTGAGTGGGTACCTACAGCATTTACTTCAAAGTGTCATCTACAGGTCAGAAAACTTTAAAAATATATATTTATTTTGTGGTGATATTTTCCTTGCAATAGTAAACAATTAAGTTTCCTTGACTGGCTGGATAAATTGCTTCATAAAAATACTTACTGCTGAAGACTGCTGCGCTCATTCTTAGTATCTCTACTCAAGTTTGGACTGGTGCAGAAGTTATTAAACAGAAGTTGCATATCAGCTGTATGCAACTATAATGTTTGTGGGAAAGCAAACTTTGTGAGCACTTCCTGCCACCCCGACATCAAAGCATAATTGTCAGAATAGGAAGATCAAACGCTCATGACAAGCAATCTGTTAAATTGATTAGCTAATGCATTTGAACAGTTACTTGCAGTGGCAGGGATGTGACTCATTTTTAATTTTTTAACCACTTTTTGAACAGCATTCATCCTTTCTGGGAAGACCAAGTGTATCTATTACATCATAAGTTCAAAAACAGTGACCTGTTGCATCAAACAACAGACCTGCTTTAATCTGCCAATCTGTCCACTAAGCTCAGGATGGTCAGGTGTTTCTAGGAATGTTGAAAGCAGCCTTTCTTTATTGTTTGTCCTCAGCACCTGTAATTCAGAGGTACACTGTCTCTGAGAAAGGAGGCTCCATTTAGCTATTCTAGCTAATAGGTAAAGGTAAAGGGACCCCTGACCATTAGGTCCAGTCGCGAACGACTCTGGGGTTGCAGCGCTCATCTCGCTTTACTGGCCGAGGGAGCCGGCGTACAGCTTCCGGGTCATGTAGCCAGCATGACTACGCCATTTCTGGTGAACCAGAGCAGCGCATGGAAACACCATTTACCTTCCCGCTGGAGTGGTACCTATTTATCTACTTGCACTTTGAAGTGCTTTCGAACTGCTAGGTTGGCAGGAGCAGAACAATGGGAGCTCACCCCATCGCAGAGATTCGAACCGCTGACCTTCTGATCGGCAAGCCCTAGGTTCTGTGGTTTAGACCACAGTGCCACCCACATCCCTCATTATAGCTAATATCCCTTGATAAATGTGCCATTCCTGAAAATCTCTTTTTCAGACCAACTAAACCAGTGACACCACACCATGCATCTGTGGATTCCAACAAGTTAATTATGTGTTATGTGAATACATATTTTATTTTGCCTGTGTCTACTGAATCTATGGCAAAACAATTTCATTGAATGACTCAACATTCTAGTATTACAGAAGAGAGACAATTCTATATATCCATCCTTAACATGCAACAGTATTCGTAATGTTATAATGCTGTCTCATGCCCTCATCTGTTTTTCTATTTCTGTAGACCACACTTTCTCAACCTTGGGTCCCTATATATTGTGAGACTACAAATCCCATCATTCCAAGACATCATGGCCAGTGGCCAGGGATGATGGGATTTGTAGTTCAAGAACATCTGGGGACCCAAGGTTGAGAAAGGTTGTTCTCGGCTAAACATACTAAATGTTTTAGTTTAATGTGTCTTTTTCATAGGGAAGGGGCTCCAGTGAGCATGGCACCAGCCCCCCCCCCCATTAAAAGCAGTCAGTTCATCAAAAAGCCTCTTGGATCAAGTAGATCTTCTTCACCTGCCAGCAGAAGGACAAGGAGGGAGCCAGTCTCATTCCTCTAGGGAGGGAGGCCCAAAGCACAGGAGCAGACACCAAGAAGGCCTTCTCCAATTTTCCCACCAAACATGTTTGGAATGGTGGCAGGACTGAGAAAAACCTCCTCCAAAGATGTCAGAACCCGGGGAATATGATTTTTCAGATAGGTTGGACCTCAGCCATGTAGGGCTTTATAAGTCATAGGCAGTGAAACTGTTCTATAACCAGCCCCAGTCAAAATTTGGCTGCATCTCTTTGAGCCAGTTGAAGTTTCTGAGCACTTTTCAAAGGCAGCCCCATGTCACGTGTGTTATCCAAATGACATGCAACTAAGGCGGGCATCACTGTGGCCAAATCAGACATCTGTAATGAGCTGGTTGGAAGCTGTAGTACAAAGCACCTGAAGGGGAACCATGACATAAAACAGCTTTGATGATATTCAATAGTGCAGAGACAAACTTAAGTCTGATATCATCACTAGTCTGTCCAGCAAGTATCATGTGCTACATCAGAAGGCTGACAGAAACTTTCCCGGAGACATCAAATACATAACACAAATATATTTGCTTAGGAAACAGCAAAGCTTCCCAGATTTCAGAAGCAAAACCCTCAGTGGAATAAGAAGGCCAAACTACGAGGGAAGATTAGAAGTCTCATAAGCTTCATATCTCCAAGTTTTAGCTGGATGTAGTCTTTTTGAAAGCTTGTGTGGATGTGAATGAAAAAAAATTGTGATTCATACTGATAGGGTATACTCACATCAGTAATAAATTATTTTCCAACATCAAAGGAAAATAAACAGAAAATAAATAATTTTAATTCCCCTAAAGCATAAATATTGGATGTACATATAAATGTAGCACATTTGTTATTTGGATGTTTAAAACGTCTGCTTCAACTTCTCTTTCCAATTATGAACAGGAATGTTTTGTTTGTTTTTTTAAGTGTCTAACATGCAGGACTTTTTTTTTTCAGCTGAAACTCCCTGGAACACAGTTCTGTCACCTCTCAGGTGGGCCAGAACAAGGGAGAATGAGGTGAGTTCAGGGTGAGTTCTGGCACCTTTTTTTTCTAGAAAAATAGCATTGCTCACATGTAACCAGTAGAGCTGAACTGCCCCACGACCACCTGAAACAATTTGAGAGACATGTCTAATGCTTTAATAGTGTGTTTTAAACCTTACACCCTGTGGGGAAGGAGCGTGCAAAAGAGCACCCTGCCAGAATCCTCCAGTCACCCACTGTTGAGCAGAGGAATCAATCCTGCTGGGGTCTGCTGCTGTATCCTGCCTGATGCCCAATAATAATAATAATAATTTATTATTTGCACTCCGCCCATCTGGCTGGGTTTCCCCAGCCACTCTGGGCAGCTTCCAACAAAGATTAAAAATACATTAAACTGTCACACATTAAAAACTTCCCTTCAAATGTCTTCTAAATGTCAGGTAGATGTCTCTTTGACATCTGATGGGAGGGCGTTCCACAGGGCGGGCACCACTACTGAGAAAGCCCTCTACCTGGTTCCCTGTAGCTTTGCTTCTCGCAGTGAGGGAACCGCCAGAAGGCCCTCAGCGTTGAATCTCAGTGTCTGAGCAGAACACTTGACAGCTCCAGATCACTCTGAGCGGCCTGACCCAAGCCATGATGACCCAGAGCTGTCACTACCTTACTCTGCTAAAGCCAGGATCCTTCCCAAATTAGCCTGATTTTGGTTCAGGATTTGGGCTTTTGCAAATATGGCACAGCCCCGGTACCCATTGCAGGATAAAAATAATAATTCAGTAAAAATGGCAGTTGTAGAAGCATCAGTGAGGGAGAAGATGTAACCTCAGACAGTTGTGGAAAAGGGAAGGGTGAAAATCTTCTCAGGCAAGTCTCCCATCCTGTGATTCCTTTGGAGGAGAAGGAAGGAAGGAAGGAAGGAAGGAAGGAAGGAAGGAAGGAAGGAAGGGGCATACATTGTGATGGTAATAGGCATTGAACTTCCAACTGACCTGTTGCCCTTCCCTCAAATTTCAAGGGTGAAAATTTGGTTTGTTTGTTTGTTTCATTTATATACTGCCCATATGAAAGCACTGCATACTAACAAGCAAAACAGTACCTCCACAGTTTAAAAGGCCATAAAAGGTAAAGGTAAAGGGACCCCTGAACATTAGGTCCAGTCGTGGCCGACTCTGGGGTTGCGGTGCTCATCTCGCTTTATTAGCCAAGGGAGCCGGCATACAGCTTCCGGGTCATGTGGCCAGCATGACTAAGCCGCTTCTGGCAAACCAGAGCAGCACACGGAAACTCCGTTTACCTTCCCGCCAGAGCGGTACCTATTTATCTACTTGCACTTTCACGTGCTTTCAAACTGCTAGGTTGGCATGAGCCAGGACCGAGCAACAGGAGCTCACCCCGTCGTGGGGATTTGAACCGCCGACCTTCTGATCGGCAAGTCCTAGGCTCTGTGGTTTAACCCACAGCGGCACCCGTGTCCCAAGGGTATGGTAGGATGTCCCTATTTTCATCAGAGAAATGTTGGAGGGTTTAGAATTATCTGACCCTTGAGCTATCTGAAAGCAACCCTGTATAGGGAAGGTTTTTTTAATGTTGAATGTTGAATTATGTTTGTTATATGTGTTGGAAGCCTCCCAGAGTGGCTGGGGCAATTCCGCCAAATGGGTAGGGTATAAATAGTGAAACTATTATTATGGAATACAATGTCCCTATTTAAATCGGAGAAATGTGGGAGAGTATAGCCTTCTGCCTGACACAGTTTTCTATGTGCAGGATTTTCCCATCATGGGAAAACATAAAATCCTGATACTGAACTGTAAGAGCCTAGGAGCAATTTATCATGCAATGCATTATTTGACTAAGATGCCTCTCATAGAACAAGGAAGCAACAGCTTCAGGTTGAACCTAATTTGATGTGACACTCTTGACTCAAGCAATGGAAAACCAACAAGAGGAGCATCTATTTCTGACCTTCTCAGTATGTTTGATAAAGATCTCTTTTTGGCGGATATTCAGGCCTGCTGTTATCGCTTCCTGCTAATGAAGATTTCACTTGGCGCCATGAAGCAGTGATTGTTAGTCATCACAAAAGACACTAGTAGTATTAAAAACACACAAAAAACCATCACTGCCTTCTGTCATTTTGAAGAGTTTTAATTATGTGTGTGTGTGTGTGTGTGTGAGTGTGAGTGATGTGTTCATCTTATTCTCTTCCAAGGCTGAATGAATTTTGCCACCAAAGAAGAGACAATTTTCTTACTGATCCTTGAAACAGAAAATACGAAAAAGCAAAGAATCTTGTTTTAAAGACCACTGTATTTGTTGTGACGAATTTTAATGGATGAGAGCCCAGCGTTAGCTAACTGAGGATAACTTTCCATGCATCAGAAAAAGCGGGCTTTAATCTATCAATTTTTTGGTCACCAAAAATATGTCAGCGGCACTTAGGAGATACTGCAGGACCCTGCATCATTTTGGCTGTATGGCCTTCCCTCTGGAAAATATAAGCTGTTTTTGAAAATAAGTTATTGGAGGAATGACCACTGGGAGGAGCCCAGAGAGAAGAAACACCATGGCACACAAGAATCAGCACTACCAGATGCCTTCATCTGCCCCAGCTGGAACAAAACATGTCTCTCCCTTATTGGTCTCCACAGCCAAAGCAGGTTCTGTAACTCTCCATGGTTTTACTTCATCCCCAAAGGTTTACTCCTCCATTGTCTCCCAAGACAGACAGATGCCAACCTCGATCTTACTAGCTGATACATGCAGACTGAAACAGGCTTTCACACACGTATCCCTACTTGGGTGAGGAATGCAGTGGTACCTTGCTTCTCGAATTTAATCTATTTCAGGAGTCCGTTCGACTCCCAAAATGGTTCGAAAACCAAGACACGGCTTCCAATTGGCTGCAGGAGCTTCCTTCACTCAATCGGAAACCGCGTCGGACGTTCGGCTTCTGAAAAAGATTCACAAACCCGAACACTCACTTTGTGGCATTTGGGAGCCAATTTGTTCACTAGTCATTATTGAGATTGTAAGGAATAAGATGTATGAATCTAAACATATAAAGAATCGGGCCAAAGATTTTGGTTATAATATTCAATTTGATGATTGGATAAGATTGTGGAAAGAAGGAATGAAATTTACTGCATGTACTACAATAAAAGAAAATGTTATGAAAATGTTATATAGATGGTATGTTACACCAGTAAAACTGGAAAGATGTATAAAGTTATCAATAAATGTTGGAAATGTCAGGAGAAAGAAGGAACAAACATTCTATCATATGTGGTGGGAATGTAAAAAAATGGAAGGTTTCTGGGAAATGATTTACAATGAATTGAAAAAAAATGTTGAAATATACTTTTGTTAAAAAACCAGAAACTTTTCTGTTAGGAATACTAAGAAATGACATAAAAAGGAAGGATGAGAAGTTGTTTTTATATGCAGTAACAGCGGCAAGAATTTTGGTGGCACAAAAATGGAAACAGGAAGAAACCCCGACAAAAGAAGAATGGAGAATGAAGTTGATGGAATACACAGAACTAGACAAACTAACGGGGAGAATTCGGAACCGGCGAGACCAAAGATTTACCGAAGACTGGAATAATTTTACAGAGTATATCAAAAATATATGTGAAGGACAATTAACGTTTGTAGGCTTTCAAGAAGCTCTGTGATAATAATGGAAAGAAATATTGTTTTATAATAATTGTTAAGATTAATTTGGTTAAAACAAAAAAAAAATACAGATGGAAGAAATGTGAATAATTGTGATAACATGGAAAATTTCCAGATAGACTGAAGCAAGTCTGAAGGTGGAAAGATTAGAATTGGATGTATATTTTGAATCAAATGTTTTTCCTTTATTGTTTTATTTGAAAAATTTATAAATATTTTTTTTTTTTAAAAAAAGAATCTACAGCATATTTACTAAGAAGTAAGCCCCACAATTTAATTGGGACTTATCCCCACGTACATATATATAGGAGTGCAGCTTATATATCGCTGTTTGCAATGCTAATATTGCATATCACCATAATCCCCAGCATTTAAAATGCTTCAGAATAGAAATCCTATGTATTTTCTTAAAATAAAGCACTGCAGAAAATATAAATAAAAAACCCCCAACACTTGAGAAGATTCGTAATGGAAGTTCAATAAGTTGCTAGTGAAAACCCTCTGCTGTGCCTTTGCCCAGGGAACATTTTTTCCCCCTAGTAGAAGTTAATTCCTTTTTCCAAAAAGAGAAAAAGGGAATTATAAAAAGAAGGCTGAAATAATTGCGCTGTCAATTACTTCCGAAACAGCCACAGTCAAAAGGTGCTAATCTTCATTAATATTCTGATATAACTAAATTGGCAAAAGAGAAAACACTTACTATGCAAGTCTCTCTCCTTAAACACACTCCTCTGCATAACCTGACTTACTAGACCTGTTGTAAGGGTTATAACTGCATGATACACGTGGAAAACTTTGAAGACCTGAAAGCACTATACAGATGTTAAGCGTTAAAGGTGAACATTCCCAAATTCTGGTGTTGGCAGTCGTTATTGCAGAGCAGCATTAATTGGAAAGCTAGATTCATAACAATCAACCTTTTGCACGTACTCTAAGGCTGGCCAATGCAAATGCAAGTAACTGCATTTGAATTTTTATTTATTTATTTTTTTAAAAAAAATATAATATTTCAGTTAAACAAAAGCCAACAAAAAAGAAACAAAAACATGCATTAAAAATATATATAAAAAGGAGGAAAGCATTATAATTCTACACATACTTATCTAACACTATGGTATACAAATGACATTTTTATTCTAATACATATACAATTATTTGTAACCTACTATATTTTGTATAAATGCTTTCCAGCTATCATACTATCTATCAGTATATCTGAAGGAGCGTCTCCACCCCCATCGTTCTGCCCGGACCCTGAGGTCCAGCTCTGAGGGCCTTCTGGCAGTTCCCTCACTGCGGGAAGTGAGGTTACAGGGAACCAGGCAGAGGGCCTTCTTGGTAGTGGCGCCTGCCCTGTGGAACGCCCTCCCATTAGATGTCAAGGAAATAAACAACTACCGGTATCTGACTTTTAGAAGACATCTGAAGGCAACCCTTTTTAGGGAAGTTTTTAATTTTTGATGTTCTATTGTGTTTTTAATATCCTGTTGGAAGCCGCCCAGAGTGGCTGGGGAGGCCCGGCCAGATGGGTAGGGTATAAGTAATAAACTGTTATTGTTGTTGTCCATACACAGTGCATGCCTATAAGCAATCTGTTCATATGTTGCAAGACATATGTCATGTCTTCTATCCATTGATTAAAGGGAGTCATAGATTTATCTTTCCAGTGGATCAATATCAGAGTTTTAGCCGTAGTGAGGGGATAAAAAATCCATTTACACTGACCAGTTGTCAAATTCCATGCAGGAGGTAGATATTTTAAAAGAATGACAATGCTAGCTTTCCCCTCAAAGTAATACTCATACACCTTAGTACTTTATCCTAAAACTGCATTGCATGAACATGATTCAAAGAAGAATTATCCTAGAGCTGGAAGGTACCCAATGATCATCTAGTCCAACCCCTGCAATGCATCTCCAACAATACGTTGTCATAGATAGTCCCTTTCTATATAAATATAACAGAGTCCAATAAATTATAAATATTTTTGTTGTTGTTGTATAAGATACAATTTAAAATCAATTGATAACTTTGCTACAGAAGCTAAAACATTATCCCGTTGTCTAAATAATATAGGAACCTTCAATTCCTTATATCTATAAAAAAATAGTCACTAGATTTTTAGTCTCAAAGGGTTTAGCCAATTGTTCCAATATCTCTGGTGTCTTAGATCAGGCATGTCCAAAGTTCGTTTCGGGGGGCCTAATCAATCCTATAAAAGGCTCAACAACTTCAATCCTAAAAAAAGATTAACAAAGCGTGTTCTCCCTAAAATGAGAGCATGTGTTGCAGTGGGGTCTGCCAGGTCAACCCTCTGTTGCCAGGCAGGTTAATGGTTATTGCCTGAAGCAACGATTGGCTGACCGGGTTGCTGGGGCAAATTGCATGTTGCGAATTGGGTGGGTGGAACCAAAGGCTTTAAATATTGGGGGCACTCTGCTTTTGCTTTCTCTTTCACAGAGTGCATCGGATCACCCGCCCGCCCGCCCTGTGTTCCGGTTGACCTTGCTATGCCTGTCATGGGGTCGTCTGCTCTTGGGGCAGGAGTCTAGTAGGAATTTTGTCCATTTGGCTGGTGCCATTTGGTTTTTGCCTACTACTTAGCAATTTGTCACAACTTGTAAGGTTGCGGTTAGGCATTGGTTATAAAAATTGGTGGAGGAGGGGTCAGGATAGGCTGGGCCTGCCCCTCCAATGGTGGTGGAAGGGAATTCCGTTAAAGGAATCCTGGGGCTTGCCACAATTTCATCCAATCCCTGAAATGGGACCAGGGCTGGCAAGCCATGGGGAGCTGGTTGGCTGAGCAGTGAGGGACTGTCGCTCAGCTCAACTGATCCCCAACATTGTTTTCCCTTCACTGGCTTCCGAGGGAGTTTGGAAAGTCAGTTCTGTCCCAGGTGGGAGGACAAGATAGTTATAGCCAATGCCTAAGCAACCACTCACAGATTATGTATTTTAATAAAGTTGTGGCCAAAATAGTGCCAAAAACCTTAAACTAAAATTACGTGTGATTTGTGAATTAAGGGGTGGGTTGGGGACCTCCACATGCAACTTTGGTTGGCCCTTTAGTCTGCCCTCACAGCCCTTCACTTCATCAAATCTGGCCCTCTTTGAAAAAAGTTTGGACACCACTGTCTTAGATTCTGTAATGGCTGCTGGTTCAAACAGGGTTATTTATTTATTTTTAAAAGCCATTGCAAATATTGCCATTGGGCCATCTCCAATAAGGGGTATTTATCTCTTAACACAGCAAACATCCAGAATAACTCTTCCTCCTCTATCTGTTAGTCCAGAGTCATTACACCAACTGTATTTGGATTGTTGACTTCTACATCCAAAGACTGTGGGACTCCATTTTGCCCAATGAACTTGCATTTCACTCTGAGTAACAACAATCTAAATTATTACAACAGTCATTACTGGGGGGGGGGGGGGGGGCGGGGAAAGAAGATGTGCTTCTGTCTGTTCTGCATCTCCAACTCAGTTTGCTGGCCCCATATTCTACTATTATGGGGGGGGGGGACTTCTCCCTCTCTACTTTTTCCACACTATGCCTAATATTACACCATTCCTTTTATTTCCCCCTTATTTGCAGATACTTGCTGTATCAGGCCTATTGGAGAAAGCAAAATGCTGAACTCGGGGACACTGCTGCAGCTGGTGAACAGCCAGCCCTCCTTCCCCAACTCTTGTCCCTTCCATCAGCTGTTTTTTCAGTGAGGAAACCTCTGGTTCCTTTTGACAGAGATCCCACCGGAGGGCGCAATGACCGCTCCTCACATTAAATGGGGGAGGCGCCCTTTGCGTGGTCGCACGCAGCCCCCTGGACCCTATGTGGCACCATTAGCACAGGCTTGGCTTCGCCTTCCCCAGGTGGGATACCTGGAGATCTCTGCCTACCTCAGCCAGTTGCCCAATCCCGCCTGGGGAGGCGTTGCCAAGGTGATCAGGCCAGGTAGGGGGAGGGACCACCTGCCCACACAATAGGGGGAGGATCTTACCTGGGAAGCGTCAGTTGGTTCCAGAGCTTCTCCCACCCTACCCACCCTCAGTTAAGACTTCTTTTGCAGGTTAACCTGTTCTCCACAGGTACACAGGCGCTGCTACGTCAAGGTCGCTGTTGAAGGGCCAGAAGGAATTCTCCTGCATTGGCAGGTTTGCCATTCCTGTGGCAAAACGTCACAACTTTGGCGGTATCAGGCCTTGGGCGGAATCCTTTAGCCTATCTTCTCTAAATGGGGGGGGGCATGCAGCGGTGACCCCCCTCTTTGGAGGCGGCGATACCAGGGTTCCCTGTTAAAGGGGTTGTTTTGAGGGGAGGCTTTGGCCGTATGCCAAGAGATTGTCATTGCTCTCTCCTGTGACGGCAGCGTAACGGGGGTGGGCTCTCTCTGCTTGAACATATGTTCTCCAAAGCCAGCCCATCGCCCCCCACTGGATAACCCTGATGTTCCCCAGATCACTGGCGGGGGACTGGGAGGGATAAACGCCCAATGCCTGAGCCAAGGTCTACCCACATCTGAAACATAATAAAGTTGTGGCTAATTTTAATCCCATAGCATGTTGTCTTGAGTCATTATTCCACACGGGGTCCGCCCAGGGTTTGGGGGACTCCGCCTGTCCACCCCACAAAATATTGTCCTTGAAATAAAGAAACTCTCCCTTCTCAGGTACACACTCCCAGGCCACACTGATGAGTATTTCGCTTGTTTAATATAGCTGAGGTGCATCCGAGGAATCCAGCTGCCATTTGACTTGGAATCTTTATAGCTGTGGCAGGCCCTGCAGTGATTCAAGGAAGTGACAGAGTGAGTTTGGAAGTGTAATTTCCTTGTGGAGCTTTATTATGGGGTGGTCAATTTAGTGCTGAAGTATTTTACTGTAGGTTGACTTTTATTGCAAGCCATGATACATCTGTGCCAGCTAATTGCTCTGTTCCAGCTTTTCGAGTCATTCCATGTTCCAGGTTAGGACTATAACTGTTAGAGGTGACCTGATTTTGTTTTGTTTTGTTAATGTTTTATTTCCTTTTATAATTTGTAAGACCTGAAACATTGTGGGTGGCCTGTTTTTTTTTATTATTATTTCTTAAAAGAAGCTTTCTGTTCTGTTTGCCTTTTACTAAAGTCCATGTTCTTCTCCTCCAGAAGGAGGGTGCATTTCAAATGCTTCTTTAAAAACTGAATAAGGCTGAATGAAAACAATCTCTCAAGTTCTCAGTGCTATTTGTGGGTGGTCCATTTTGCCAATTATTCTTTAAAGAAAAATTCTTCTGAGAAATTTTGGCTTTTTTAATGTTGTCCGAAACAATCTTTTCTTAGTCCAGATTGGTCAGTGAAAGAAGCGATGAGCTGACAGTGAGGGACTGGAAGGAGGAGTGACCACACCCATTTTCTCCATCAACAATATTAAAATGATATTAAACAATATTAACTAGATCTACAACAGTGCCCAAAATTAACGGATGGAAGAACTGGGGAGGCCATTTCATGAAAGGTGCTCTAGGCAAGGACTGAAATCCTTCATTCAGGAGCAGCTTGAAAAATGAAGTTTTTAATAGTTGTCAGAAAATTCTTTTCTGACTCTTTTTGTTTTGCTCAGGTGGTACCGGGACCTATTCTGCACTTCTGTTTTTCATTTTTTTTTTTACTGTCTTCAGTTATTTGGAAATATGGTACAGGGCAATGATTCCCTGGGCTCTCCATACCCTCCAGATTACCGTGGAAAAAATGAGTATATCTGAAAATTCACAACTTCCCTCCAAAATGAAGAGTGAATTCTTCCCTTGTGTCTTTCCCCAGGATGCACAAGCAGTCAGCACAGGAAAAAGAAGGATTGGAACGATTACCTTTCCATTACAGGTGAATAGACTTGGATAATGGGGGAAACTAGTCTAGGGGTGATTCACCACAGGAACTGTGCATTGAGGGAGTAACCATAAGACTCGAGGAAGTAGAAAATGAAACAATTGCCGGAAGCTGCTGGCTTTTAGTTAAAAGTTACAATACTGAGCAGCCACTGGAAATGGAAAATGAATCCAAGGCAAAAGTTGCAAGCATTTTCTCTCTAATGGAAGATGTTGGCTGTATGATGCAAAAATTAAAGAGAATGAGGTAAACCTGCCGCATAGGCAAACATTTTGCATTTATAGGTGATTCTTGTTGGTTGGCAAGGAAAAATAAGCAGGGCTTTTTTCAGCTGGGACTCAGTTCTGGCACCTCTCAGGTAGGCGCCATTGCTATTACAGTGGTACCTCGAGTTACAGACGCTTCAGGTTACAGACTCTGCTAACCCAGAAATAGTACCTTGGGTTAAGAACATTGCTTCAGGATGAGAACAGAAATTGTGTAGCGGCGGCAGGGGGAGGCCCCATTAGCTAAAGTGGTACCTCGGGTGCAGAATAGTTTCAGGTTAAGAATGGACCTCCAGAATGAATTAAGTTCTTAACCCCAGGTACCACTATATAAGAGAGGAGGAGGCATTCATGGTGAGGGGAGGCATTCATGGTGAGTTCTAGAACCTCTTTTTCTAGAAAAATAGCACTGGAAATAAGTATTAAAAAGAAGAATTACCCTATGCCAGGATCTAAGTTTGAGGAAAATAGTCTTTGGTGAGGGAAATTTAAAGTCACAAAACATGCAGCAAAGTGTGGAAATATAGGCTGTTCGGCCTTTAATATATGCCCTTGTGAATTCCCAAACTTCTCTCTTCATAGAAAAATACCACACTTTTGGTAGGTTAAAAATGGTTTACTTACAAACTCTCCAAAGGTCAGCTTCATGTGCTTTTCCATACATCAGTCAGAAAACACAGGCAGTAAAGCTTGGCTTAGTTACAGTGGTGAATGTTCCTGAATTATTGGTACAGGAACTCAAGAGAGGATTATTAGAGTCATGCAATCTGAGCTGAACAAGCAGCTCAGACCTCTTTACATGCTGAGCTTCTCCAGTAGACTGAAGATGAGCCTTGATTACCTTACTTTCAAAGTGAGTGGGAGTGACCTAGCTAAACCTGGCAGGACAGCTTACTCTATGGTCTTAACCCTTTCAGGCATTAATTAGACAAATATGTTGCTTAAATGAGACCATGAAAACATTCCTTTTAAAGACAAATCTTCACTATAAGGGTTTATCCACACTTAAGTTTGCTACACGCTTTCTAGGCATTGGCTTTTAAGGGCTGAGCGGTTTTATTTTTTTATATTTATCTTAACACTTTCACTGGGAAAACATGCATTTGCCTTCCCCAGAGTCTCACATGGCTACCTCACTGCTTGCTACTCAGTAAGAAGCTGCAACGTGTCTTTTAAGACCAAATATATTTTATTTGTTTAAATTATATTTTGGCTCTGCTCTTTTAAGTTTTCTCTTGTAGCTGTTTTATATTAATAATATTTAATGCTTTTTTTTTTTTTTTTACTGTTCTTCAATTTTGCTTTGTGTTGCCTTAAGAGTCTCTAAGAGAAAGGCAGGACATAAATGTTTGAATTAACAAATGCTTCTCTCTCAGCTTAACTGCTAAACTAACTCACTGAGATACTGTGAGGATAAAACTGTGTTGGCAGGGGTGGAAGAACCATGAAGAATGTTATTAAAATCTAATAAATAAATAGTTTTGCAGGGTACTATTCTCTCCCTGGTGCTATTTAATACCTATATGAAGCCATTGCATGTGATCATTAGGAAATCTACTTTTCCAGAACATCTGAATCAGGAGAGGGAAGAACCCTGGGAAGATGACAGCTCTTGGGGTGGGTAGCTCCCATGTTCAGGAAATTGGCAAGTTACCTGTTCTGGATGGGTTGCACTCCCTGTGAAGGAGCAACTGTGTAGTTTGGGGTACTACTGGATACATCATTGGCACCAGAGGTCCTCTGTGGCTAGGAGTGCCTTTTACCAGTTCTGTCTGCTTCACCAACTATTGCCATTCCAGGGCAGGGATAGCCAGAGCACTGTAGTCCATGCATTAGTAACCTCAAAGCTAGATTACTGTAATGCACCATATGTGGGGCTGCCCTTGGGTTTGGTTTGGAAGGTCCATCTGGTGCAGAACTCTGTGGCCAGATTGCTGATGGGAGCTTCTAGTTGAGAACATGCAACACCATCATTACAGCAGCTGCACTGGTTGCCCATCTGCTACCAAGCCACATTCAAGGTTCTTGGATTGATTTACGGAGCCCTGGATACTTCAAGAATCACCTGAACCCTTATATCCCAGCTTGATCACTCAGATCATTTGCAGGAGCATCTTTGGTCCTTCTGCAAGTTGGTGAGGCTCATTTGACGACACTGAGAAATGGAACTTCTAGTTTCATCGGCCCAGTCCTCTGGAACACTCTGCCAATAAAATTCGGCAGGCGCCTTCTGTGCCAATGCTTGCTGAAAATTTTTCTATTCCAGGCCTATGCAGTCAGCTAGGGGAACATCCCCCACAATGTAGTGTCAGAAAATTCTTCACCAGTATAGTCTACCTGGAAACCTGTTACCATCGGTGTGTCCACAGGATTTGCATTAACCAAATTCAACCTGGTCAATACATCAGCAATTTTCTGAGATTGGTGTACCAAAAAATCACCTGCCTGGTATCTTTCTACTTCCAGTTAAGTACAGTCGTGACCCTTGACAGTTAAGTCCAGTTGCGAATGACTCTGGGGTTGCGGCGCTCATCTTGTTTTACTGGCCAAGCGAGCCAATCTTTGTCGGCAGACAGATTTTCTGGGTCATGTGGCCAGCATGACTAAGCCACTTCTGGTGAACCAGAGCAGCGCACAGAAACGCCGTTTACCTTCCCGCTGGAGCGGTACCTATTTATCTACTTGCACTTTGACGTGCTTTTGAACTGCTAGGTTGGCAGGAGCAGGGACCGAACAACGGGAGCTCACCCCGTCGCGGGGATTCGAACCGCCGACCTTCCGAGGCTCAGTGGTTTAGACCACAGCACCACCCGCATCCCTGTGGGGAGCAATACTAGACTCTTTTTTGTTAGTTATCCACAATGAAAGTGATTAATGCTCAATGGCTCATGCCTCGCCTTTTTTTAGTATCACCATATAACGTACGACACTTTACAATGTTCCTAAAATGTTTCCATATTCGTTTAAACTAAAGAGGCTAACAACAGCGGAAGATGAAAACAGTCAAAACAAAGGCCAGGTTTTGTGAGCATTTCCTTCGAGCGTTTTGAAAAGTTTTGCAAACACCTTGTGTGGTGGGGAGGGGGAAGAGAATGCTTAGAAATACCCAAGACCCCCAGGAAATTTTGAGGCAGCCGAGTCTTTATCTCTGCTTTTCCCCAGCTGTTTTAGTCTATTTTAGATTGCATCACACCATGATTCGTTGTTTTCATTGTTTGTTTATGTCAGAATCATAAGTTGTCCTGAGAGTTCTCGCCAAGCCAAAGGGCAGAATATTATTTCGCAAAATGAGGTGATGTGTTGTTGAGCTTTGCCATCACCTCACTTCCTAAGCAAGCACAGCTGGCGCCCTGCGTTTCAGCCAGACTTTCTGACTGGATTGAAATCCTTGACTTTCCTGCCTACATTATGCTCCCAGGGTGCCATAAGCACTTGCTGCTCCTCAGGGATTAAAGTTCAAGGTGTTTGGTACCTGACACTTTTCCCCCCACCTCCAAGAGACTTGAAGATATTTGCTCCTTGCTTTGAGAGGCCTTTGGGAACCTCTGCCCTAGCACACATTCTGAAATGCATTCCTCTTGGGATTCACTGTGTCATTCCCGTTTGCGATACTAATGTGTAATTTGCAGAACAATGCTTCTTGATCTCCATTCGTCTTTCTCGTCCTGTTATAGCTCCTGCATACAAAGGGACCTGCTCCTTTCTCTGACTCTCAATGCCACACATCTGAGGCATTCATTCCCTTCCTTTGGACTTGTCCAATGCATGCTTGTGAGCGGCGAGATTATTATTTTGCTTTTTTATGAGCAGCTGCAACCATTTCGGTACAGAAAGTGACAGGGAGTAGATTCAGATTGCTTCCCTCCCCCCCCCCCATGCAACAAAAGTGGCCGCCAGGGAGCTGGCGAATGCCTCCGAGTCCCAGGATAGTCACTTATCCACCCACTCTCCTCCAGACACAAAATTAAATTTAAATTAGTTAAAGGCAAGAGTGTGTTTGCTCCATACTCAGAAGTACTTTGAAATTCTGTGTGTAGGCTGTGCTCCAAATGAACCGAATTCTGCAAACAGCTCTTTGCTGCCACCTTCAATCTTGAGCAGCTAACCACAGGGTTCTAAGATGGAGCTGATGTCCCCTAGGTCTAGATTTGGGGGTGCTTATTATCTAATGTCCTGGCAACAACCTTATGCAGATTCACTCTGGTCCAGAGGTCCAGGTGCCAGGGCCCCTGTGTGTCGGCATTTTCTCTGGATGGATGGGTTAGTGCGTGTCAGGGGCTGGACTGAGGAGGAATGGTGGGAGCCCCCCCCCCCTTCTGCTGAACCTTCCCAAGGGCAGGAGGACAGTATTGATTTAGAACAGTGGTTTGCAGAAGGGCATAGTCCAGAAGGGGAAAGCTGGGGAATACTGGGTGGGGAACAGCTAGAAGAGGAAACACCAGGAGAGAGACAGCTGGCAGATTCAGTGTCCTTGGAGAGCATTCCTGACCCCCCCCCCCCCGCCTAAGACTAAACAGGCTTTGAGAGAGATAGAACAGAGAGCTCAGCGGCAACAAGCTCAGATTACCCGTTTTAGGAGTGATGTAGATTAATGGGGATGGAGGGGATAAACCTTTTACTGGGAGCAACACCATTTTTACAGAGATATGCATTCCTTTGTCTCTCACTGTGATGATTAAGGAACTAACTGGTAAGCATGCACCTTTCATTTGATCTGCTTAATTACTGCCACTGGGGGAGGGATCTGATTCCCTGAAGCCTGACAGTGCATCACCCTTTAAATTTCCTACAATGCCTCAAACAACACTGCGTCAAGTTCTCTGGGCTACTGTGAGGGACTTTGAAATGTCAGTTCACAGGTGCATGCTGCACCCTGCCCCCAGGTTAGCTGGGGTGAGGCCCCAATATAGCAGAGGGGTAAGGCATACTGGGTGGCGCTGTGGGTTAAACCACAAAGCCTAGGACTTACCAATCAGAAGGTCAGCGGTTCGAATCCCCACGTCGGGGTGAGTTCCCGTTGCTTGGTCCCAGCTCCTGCCAACCTAGCAGTTCGAAAGCATGTTAAAGTGCAAGTAGATAAATAGGTACCACTCCAGCGGGAAGGTAAATGGTGTATCCGTGCGCTGCTCTGGTTCTCCAGAAGCGGCTTAGTCATGCTGGCCACATGACCCGGAAGCTGTACGCCAGCTCCCTCAGCCAATAAAGCGAGATGAGCGCTGCAACCCCAGAGTCCGCCATGACTGGACCTAATGGTCAGGGGTCCCTTTACCTTTACCTTTATGGCATACCTCCAAGTGTCCCAATTTTCCACGGGCAGTCCTGGAATTATGAAAGCTACCCCAGCTTCTGATTTGATTCCGGAATGTCATTATTTTCCCTGCCACTGCTGCCACCATTAAGCTCAGGGCTTGCCGTGGGCGAGACGAAAAGTGGAGCGCAATAATTCTTGATTTGGGGGTGGGGCTAACAACAAAATGTTGCAGTTTTCACGAATTTAGTATAGTTTTAATCTTACTAGTGCTTGACTGTCTTGCACTCCAGATAGTCTGGAGTGTTAGACAGCCTGGACTTTGTGGTGTGATTGGTTTATTGTTAATACTGTTTAAATAAATAACTAGACCAGGAGTTCTTATTGCAAAACGAGACGTTCAGTCTGCCTTCCATGCGTTTCTGCTTCACCCCAGCATTTTAAATTGGCTTTTAATTGCAGTAGATATTTTATTTTGACAAGGCCATGCCCACACGAAGCTCCACAGCATTTTAATAAATTCAGTTCCAGGGTGGAGTGAGCTCAGAAGTCGGTATGTTACCTTATGTCAGTTTCTGCCCAACACCTATTTGTTAAAAGAAAGGGTTATGGGGTTGTGGAACCTGAAATCTGATTAGGTTTCACGTACAACAGATCACATAGAAGGGGGAATTACTTTCCCAATTTGCAGAGGGAGTGTCCCCACCATACTCTGTTCATTTATTCTCTCCCTCTTTTTCTTTTTCTTTTAGAAAACTTTCTTTTTAGAAAACTAAGTTACACACACACCATGTGTGGTGATGGGGTTATGTGAACAGACCTCTTCTGAATCCTGCTTCTCTCTCACTTGGCTCATCTTCCAGGGTGTGTGGCAACTACTGCTGCAATTTTTCGGTTTCTTTTAATAGCAAATGTGAATATGACTTGCTTATCAAGTGCTAGGACCTGAATTTCAAGAGGCAAACCACCTATTTATTTATTTTTAATCATACATTTCCTTAAAGTAAAGACAGAATCACATCAGAGACAGTGATCATTTATCCCACTAAGGGTATGAATACATATGAAATTCACAGTGAAATGTACAGCATTTCAGTAGCTATTCCTGCACAAATAAGTACTTAATAGAACCTACAACACAGTCCGTGGGTTTCCCCCCCCCCACACACACTCTTTTTTCCTTGTCTCTCCCTATCCCAGCCCCCAATAAGCAGCAGAACATCTTTGGTAGTCATTGGATTTGACTTTAAAAGATCAATTTGTACGTTTCTGCATAGGCAAAAGGAGCTGAAAGAGTTGCTGTAATGGCCAAACTACCTGCAACTTTATTCTTGAAAGAAGCAATTGTATGAATGGTTTGTTAAACTAAATAGCAGGTGTGTTGTAGGAGAGAGCAATCTGAATTAGGTTCATGGGAGGCACTAAATACTTTTATCCTTTGTCCCTCCCCCCAAGTCCCAAACAATACAAGGAGGTCCCATACAATACGGATTGAGACCATGACAGGGACAAAGAGCCACATTGAGGTCATTGTCTAGGGGTGTAATCAAATCCAGAGTCCAGATAATTTTTCCAGCTATCCAGGACAGTAATTCAGTTACTCCAAATAATTTGCTGAATAAAACAAGTTTGGGTCGGCCCATCATTAATCTTGTTCCTCTCATTGTGTTGTTCATACAGCAGGTCTCTCCTACAAGCAAACAACGAAGCCCAGAGCTACGTCCAGACATCACATTGAGCTAGCCTAAGCTTCTCCCTGGAACCTGGTCCAAACCTGGCCTTAATTTTGGTTCCCTGCTCCCTTCCATGCAAGGCTGCAATAGCTGCAGATTACTTTTAGTCACCTATGAAGATAAATTCTGTAACAGGAAGTGTAGGAACGGTGACAACTGTTTATATGAGGTTGCGTCAACACTTGCAGTATTTATTTCAAGCAAGGTCAAACAACTCCTTGGGTTGTGTACTGAGCTTGACTAGTGATGAAAAGCTGGTGTATACTTTGATGCTAAAAGTGCCCTCAACATCAAAAGATGAACTGTTCACGTTACCTCTAGCGGTGATGCATAATATATGGTGAGGACAATTTCTGTTGAAGAAAAAGATCTCTCCACTCTACTATTTCAAGGAGACTGAAATGTACTGGGGGTTTTGAGGTATTGCTACATGGTTTATTTTAGAGATGTACTGGAAGAAAAGAAATATCCACTGGGTTACCTGCTCTTTATAGGTGTTCAATCAAATCCGTGTTCACAGTAATACTAGTTACAGTTCCTGCATTATGAATTTATTTGTCACTACTGTGCTTTTCTTTCCCAACAGAGCATATATCAAAACAATCCCAGTAGCATCCTTTCAAATAAAATTATATTTTATACTTTCCAGTGTTGCTGTTAATTGGATGTTTTCCAGTTCTTAAAAGTCAGACACACAATAAATCTTTTACTTTTCTTTTCTTACAAATGACACATCACTAAAAATATACACTGTTGAGGTCAAAGAATGTAGAATCTAATTGAAAGGAGCAAGTGGAATATTGTTCAAATAAATATTGTTTTTGTTCAGTTTCAGACACATTTAATTAATTACTTTTTTTTTTTAATTGCACGCCCCACATGACGCACTTGATATCTGGTTAATTGGATACGAATAAATCTTGCCAAATTATGTTTATATACACTATGGAGAAAGAGGTGTTCATTGACTGCAAAATAATTATTTATGGTTTGCATGGAGCCCATGCAATGTTTTGTGTGCGAAACGCCAAGACATTATGGGAGGGGGCATGCATGATGATTGCTGGATCATTCATACATACTTTTCTTCAAGCAACAATTAGCCTCAGGTCAAAGAGGATGCATACTCTCTATTGGTGCCTCACTGGCCTCTTAAAACAGAATATCATGGCTTCCATTTGCTTCCTCTCCTTGCTCTGCCAGAGAGAAACTTTTACTGTGTAACATGGTATGTAGTTCTTTTTTCCCCTAGAAAAATAGATGCCGGTACTCACTATGAAGTCAGCACAGTAAGTGTCACACTTTTTAACAAGCAAGCAAACAAACAGTGCTGGTACTGCATTTCCTTGAGTAACCCCCTGAAAACACTGTTGGTATGTAAGGTAAAGGTAAAGGGACCCCTGACCATTAGGTCCAGTCGTGACCCACTCTGGGGTTGCGGCACTCATCTCGCTTTACTGGCCGAGGGAGCCGGCGTACAGCTTCCGGGTCATGTGGCCAGCATGACTAAGCTGCTTCTGGAGAACCAGAGCAACACAAGGAAATGCCGTTTACCTTCCCACCAGAGTGGTACCTATTTATCTACTTGCACTTTAACGTGCTTTCAAACTGCTAGGTTGGCAGGAGCAGGGACCGAGCAATGGGAGCTCACCCTGTCGCAGGGATTCGAACTACCGACCTTCCGACCGGCAAGCCCCAGATTCTATGGTTTAACCCACAGCGCCACCCACGTCCCTCTGTTGGTATGTACTGTGATGCTAATAATAATAATAATATAATAATAATAATAATTTATGCCCTGCCCATCTGGCTGGGTTTTCCCAGCTACTCTGGGCAGCCCCCAACAGAATATTAATAATATTTTTTGTAAAAAGTGATAAAACACCAAACATTAAAAACTTCCCTAAATGTGTGCCTATGTAGTCCAACAGTTAATACCAAGGAAGAGTGCTTTGACACAAAACCTATGGGCTGCACACTGCCTTGTTGTGCGCTGTGGGGGCAAGACAGAACCCTAGAGCCTCCCCACCTCTTTCCCAAAGCTGGAAAAGCACTAACTAGGCTTTGGGGAGGGGGGAAGAGGACTCTAGGACCCTGTCAGAGCCCCCACACCACCTTCTCAAAGCCCAGCATCTCAATTACCCAGCTTTGGGAAAGCAGTGTGAAGACTGGAGCCGGGGGGGGGGGCGTCACACGTTGCTGAGGACTGCCAAAAAGTCCCTGAGGGTCTCATGGGGTCCTCAGACTGCATGTTGGACCACCCTGGCCTAGAGCATTATGTCACTTCCAAGTGTCTTGGCGTAAGCCCCAACTTCAATCACATAAGCCTTGATTTTCCACTTTCAGATGCAGGGTGTAGTCTATCTCTGGGGTTCTGCGCATTCAATACAATTTGCCTGGACTTCTTAACATCCGCATTGTGATTACATTGTGGATATTCACAAACAAAAATTGAGGGAAAATGCCCCCAGCATTTTTGTATGAATGACTATTGGTTGACCCAGAACTAAAATAACAGCCTAAGCAGAAGAAAACCATAAAATCTCTGATTGTTACTTTTCCCTATTCTTCAGTGCCATCTCGTTCTTTTCCTAACTTCTTTGGAGCTTGCTAACCAAAAGCAAAGTTGAAAGCTACCTGAAATTAGCTGCATCTAAACAAAGAAAGTTAACATGTATTGTGGCTTCAGAAACAGGATTCTTTGTGGAGTCAATGCAACTGTTTGATTCGTTGACACCTTATTGCATACCCCTACAATAATCTGGATACGAACTGCCAACACATCTTTTAAAACTGCGGGGGGGAAATACAATATGCAATCAATACATAAGCACGAATCCACTGAAGCAACTCTGTGTCTGAAGTCTTCTTTATGCTGCTTTAAAATTCATTCTATTTAGCCTGACTATTACATCATCCCAGCAGACTTGCAGGAATCCAGCTTGCAGAATGACTTAAAGCATCAGTATATCACAGAGTTATGACGGTGGGGAGGGGGTGGAAATTATTTACGTACAGTATTTTATTTTATTTTTTGAGCCCCTCTGGATATTAGCAAGGCAGTTTTAAATGCTATATTTAAGGACAGTGTAAGAGCTTGTGGTGGTGAAGGCTTAAACAAAAAGCATACAAATCAGGGGAGAGGGACCAAAGGAGAGAGAGGGGTGGGAGAAAATGTGGCAAAATAGAGATGGGTGAGAAAAAGTGCACTCAGGCCTTTGTCTGAGCACATCAACATTCAAAGTGTGGCCAACGGGACACATACAAGTCCTGCCCCCAACATCCTCAGGTGTATAACTGCCCCCCAGTCTCCAACTGGGTGCTTCCACTCACATTCACTTGAACACGAATAGAATGGGTTACAGATAGGTAGCCGTGTTGGTCTGCCATAGTCAAAACAAAACAAAATTCCTTCCAGTAGCACCTTAAAGACCAACTAAGTCAGTTCTTGGTATGAGGTTTCGTGTGCATGCACACTTCTTCAGATACACTGAAACAGAAGCTTCCAGACCCTTCTATATAGTGAGAAGGTGGGGAGGGGTATTACTCTCCTGGACAATGACAGTTCTCTTTCTCAAGCTCTGGGAGGAAGACCTTTCATTGCCTACAGACAGCCACCCAGTCTTAAACAACTCCTAACCCACAATAATACTACAACCAGACCTAACACGGACACTGGCACCAGAGCCTGCAATAAACCCAGATGCCAACTTTGCTGCCACATACACCCGGACAACACCATTACTGGCCCCAACAACATCACACATACCATCTCGGGACTATTTAATTGCTCATCGTCTAACATTGTGTATGCCATCAAATGCCAACAGTGTCCTTCAGCTCTCTATATTGGACAAACAGGCCAGACCTTACGCCAAAGAATAAACGGACATAAATCGGACATCAGGAATCACAAGAGAGAAAAACCAGTAGGAGAACACTTCAATCTCCCAGGACATTCTATACAAGATCTCAAAGTAGCTGTTTTACTACAAAGGAATTTCAGAAATAGACTGGAAAGAGAAGCTGCTGAATTACAACTTATCACCAAACTTAAAACCACGGAGAAACCTGGCCTGAACAGAGACCTTGGATTCTTATCTCATTATACATGGCAAAGCCATTTTTCACCTTTTCACCCCTTGCTTCTTCCTGTAAGACCTATTGCAGTCGTTAAGAGTCGTCAACAGGCTCATCACAGCTATCTGCCAATCACCCATTCCCACCAGCCTTCTGAGTAATACCCCTCCCCACCTTCTCACTATATAGAAGGGTCTGGAAACTTCTGTTTCAGTGTATCTGAAGAAGTGTGCATGCACACGAAAGCTCATACCAAGAACTGACTTAGTTGGTCTTTAAGGTGCTACTGGAAGGAATTTTTTTTTGTTTTGACGAATAGAATGATTTGTGCAGTTGAGAACCCTTCTTTATCGGGTCCAACTCATCTCCATTCCCATTTGTTGCCTTTATTTCTTAGTACATTTATTCAAGAAATTTGTACCCTTCCTCCAACAACTCAGGATAGCTTTCTTAATTCTATCCTTGAAACAGCCCTCCTGTAAGGAGCTGTCCATGGAGGCACAGGTCAATTCTGTATCCAGGGCAGCTGTTTATCAGCTCCATCTGGTATGCAGGCTGAGACCCTACCTGCCTGCAGACTGTCTCACCAGAGTGGTGCATGCTGTGGTTATCTCCCACTTGGACTACTGCAATGAGCTCTATGTGGGGCTACCTTTGAAGGTGACCCAGAAACTACAACTAATCCAGAATGCGGCAGCTAGACTGGTGACTGGTGACTGGCAGTGGCCACCAAGAACACATAACACTGGTCTTGACAGACCTAGTACGTTTGGCTCCCAGTATGTTTCTGAGCACAATTTAAAGTGTTGGTGCTGACCTTTAAACCCCTAAATGGTCTCGGTTCAGTATATCTGAAAAAGCATCTCCACCTCCATCGTTCTGCCTGGCCACTGAGGTCCAGCGTCGAGGGCCTTCTGGCAGTTCCTTCGCTACGAGAAGTCAAGTTACAGGGAACCAGGCAGAGGGCCTTCTCAGTAGTGGCACCCACCCTGTGGAATGCCCTCCCATCAGATGTCAAAGAGAAAAATAACTAACAAACTTTTAGAAGACATCTGAAGGCAGCCCTGTTTAGGGAAGCTTTTAATGTTTAATAGGTTATTGTATTTTAGTGTTCTGTTGGAAGCCGCCCAGAGTGGCTGGGGAAACCCAGCCAGATGGGTGGGGTATAAATAATAAATTATTATTATTATAAGTTGTTGTTATTGTCTGAAAGATGGTGTCTGTCCCACTTTCATTACACAAACTGCACAACCGATGAGGAATTTGGTTTTTTAAATAAATTTATTGGGTTTTTCAAATCAAAGTTTTACAGTGACATATCAACATACAATATAGAAACAAGATTCTACAGAATCTCCTGGACTTCCCTCCTCCCCTTTGTGGGGTCCTATTGTTAGTCCTTTCCTCCTGCATCTTTTATAATAATTCAAATCTTTTGCATCTCCATTATGACCAAAATTCACCATGAAACTACAAGTGTTATTCCAATCCCACTAATTATTTTAGCTGTTTACAATGGTTTTTTTAAGATTGATTATAAATTTTCCCCATTCCATATTAAAATTTTGATCTTCCTGATTTCTGATTCTTCCAGTCATTTTTGCCATTTCAACATAGTCATCAACTTGATATTCCATTCTTCTCTGGTGGGAACTTTATCTTCTTTCCATCTCTGGGCTAGTAGCAATCACACAGCCGGGATTACGTACATAAGTAAACTTTTCTGCTCCCTTGAGTGCAGGAATTTGAATCCAAGTCTCCTTAGTCCAAGCCCAAGCGGTGCTGCGCTGGCTTTCCAAATGATACAAATCGCACCCAGAAATATTGATATATGATATATTAATTAATTAAACATAACCTTTCTTTAATTACAACTCAGGGATTTGCCCCTAATTTGCATAGAAGAGAAGAAGAAGAAGAGTTTGGATTTGATATCCCGCCTTTCACTCCCTTTAAGGAGTCTCAAAGCAGCTAACAATCTCCTTTCCCTTCCTCCCCCACAACAAACACTCTGTGAGGTGAGTGGGGCTAAGAGACTTCAGAGAAGTGTGACTAGCCCAAGGTCACCCAGCAGCTGCATGTGGAGGAGCGGAGACGCAAACCCGGTTCCCCAGATTACGAGACTACCGCTCTTAACCACTACACCACACTGGCTCTCATACTCTTTTACCTTGGGTGCTCAACATGATTTGCATGTGGAAGTTGTTCCCTTTGGGCAGGAAAAGAAGCAAAAGGGTTGGGTGAATCTAGATGCATCACTGAGTTTCAGCACATGTGACATTTGGACTTGAATTTGGATGTTGCTCTCCAGAAAGAGCATTTAAGGCAGAGGTTTTCAACCTTTTTGAGTCCATGGCTCCCTTGACCAATTACATTCTTTCTGTGGCACCCCTGTGGGGCTCAGGAACCCAGTTATGTCACCGCTCACCTGCAGAGCTGTGAGCCTCTCACTCTTTTTCGAACACCCTCCCTTGTGGAGTGTTTCCTTAGCCTTCTTTCCTCTCCTTGGGAGTCCTCTGGGCAGCTGCTGCTGCCGCCCCTGGTCTGCCAGCTGCACCCCCTTCCCGCAAAGAGAGGTACTGCCTGGGAAGAGGATGCCCCCAGTCTTAGTCGCCGAACCAAGACTGGCCAAAGATGAGACCAGCACCTTACCTTGGGAGGCAGCAGTGGGCACTGCCAGGCCTGTATGGCAGAAAGGCTCATCTTCAGCACTGGGCACTCAGCTCCCAGGCAGGCCTTGCACACAGCAAGCACAAGAAAGGCCAGCACAGCGCCTGCTGGCCTCCCACTTGTCTGTCCATTCCCAACAGCAAGGACTGGTGGACTGGCTGGCTGGGCTCCCTTGCTTGCTTGCTTGCTTGCTTGCTTGCTTGCTTGCTTGCTTACTCTGAGGCTGCCTCACTTCCTGGCCACCAGCACCCCTTGACCAGCCTGAGGCACCATTCACTTGGGGAGCTTGTAGCCAGGGTTGCTGTAACAAACAGCTGTGCTGAGAGGGCATCAGAAGAAAGGAAAGAGGGACAGAGGCCAGTGTTGCCTGTGGCACCCCTGACCATCATTCAAGGCACCCCAGGGTGCCATGGTGCATTAGTTGGAAACCTCTGATTTAAGAGATTCTGGAGGAAGGGGAAAGATGTGTTGATGGGTGCTGTGTAAGATAACTTGAAACTCAACAAATTCATGTCTGTTTGGCATGATGCCAGTGACAATCCCCAACTCCTTGCTCAGAAACAGCCTACTTCCGAATACCAGTTGCTGGGATTAAATCTCAAGGAAAGACTTTTGCAAGAAGGCTCTACTTAAGTCTTTCCCAGAAAGATTTTGCTGGCCATTGTTTGCTGGCCAGATGGCCACCTGCTCTGAATCCTCATATACAGTGGTACCTTGGGTTACATACGCTTCAGGTTACAGACTCCGCTAACCCATAAATAGTTGTTGTTGTTGTTGTTGTTGTTGTTGTTGTTGTTGTTGTTTAGTCGTGTCTGACTCTTCATGGACCAGAGCACAACAGGCACTCCTGTCTTCCACTGCCTCCCGCAGTTTGGTGAGACTCATGTTTGTAGCTTCGAGAACACTGTCCGACCATCTCTACCATCCCCTTCTCCTTGTGCCCTCCATCTTTCCCAACATCAGGGTCTTTTCCAGGGAGTCTTCTCTTCTCAAGAGGTGACCAAAGTATTGGAGCCTCAGCTTCAGGATCTGTCCTTCCAGTGAGCACTCAGGGTTGATTTCCTTAAGAATGGATAGGTTTGATCTTCTTGCAGTCCATGGGACTCTCAAGAAATAGTACCTCGGGTTAGGAACTTTGCTTCAGGATGAGAACAGAAATTGTGCTCCGGTGGTGCGGCGGCAGCAGGAGGCCCCATTAGCTAAAGTGGTGCTTCAGGTTAAGAACAGTTTCAGGTTAAGAACGGACCTCCGGAATGAATTAAGTACTTAACCCAAGGTACCACTGTATTCTTCTTTTCTAAGAGTGAAGCACTATCATGTTATTTTACAGCCATGTTTTGCATCATTGTTCGTATAATATCTCCACTTTGGAAAGCATGGACAAGGCCCTTTAATCAAAAGCAATTTTGAGATAACCCTTTGACAGGTAGCTCAGAGCTGACAGACTGTTTATGCAGTACATAAAACTAAAGATTTTCATGATTTTCTTTATATATATAAAAGGTTCTTTGATTTTAAATCACCCCTTGAAATATAATAAAGTTGCTGGGAGGTTCTTGTGGGAGTTGTTCAGAGAATTTATATTTTCAAGTCATTCCTAAATCAACATGCATTAAGAGTGGATTAGGTGAATGTTCTTTTGTAGATAAAATACTGAGTATTAGATTCTCCACTTGCCCTTCTAGGGGTGAAAGAAACTTCTTTTCTATGCTATCTACAGGAGCATGTCCTTGGAGTATATTCTAGATATTAGGTAGTTCACTGCAAAACCTGTTAGAAAAATTATTTTAAAAGCTTCATATTGCAGAGAGAGAGAGAGAAAAGGCAGTAAATACATGGTAAATAATTAAAGCCATAAAGGGGGGGGCATGTTGTTTAAAAAGATGTTTATGGTACAAGTTGGAAAAGCAATTACTGAAGCTTTTTTTTTTCCCTGATAAGAAAAACCTGCAATGCTGCAAACCAAGAATATAATGTTTTCCCCCCTTTTTCAGGTAGGATCAGTGCCAATGATAAAGGATCTAAAAGAAGAACTCTCTTAGGGCAATTGTTCAATAGAGGAGTACATTTTGCATGCTGAAAAATCCAAGTTCAGCCCCCAGTTTCTCTAGTTTACATAGGATCTCAGGGGGAAATAGCTACTCCGCATCCAATTTCTGCTACCTGCAACCCCCCCCCCGCCCCCGGTCTCAGATAGGACCTGGAAATCATGTCCAAGGTCCCATGGAATGGGTTCTGAGCACCCACAACAAGAAAAAAATTGGGTACCAAGGCTTCCTGGAGTTGGTGCCAGTGCTGGTCACAGAAGAATGTGATGAAATATTGGGAAGCACAAAAGTTGGGAACTGGCTTTTATACAGCTGGTGTGGTCAGAAAGAATGATCTCAAATTCAAGCCATCAGGAGTTGTGCATCTTATTTCAAGAATATCTGGACAGCTGGATTTCAGCTCCATTTCAGGGTGGATGTAGTTCAAACTGGAGATATTGAACTGAAATCCAGTGAAATTGGGTCACAAACAACCAAAACAGCTGTAGATTAATAAGCATAGCAGCAGCAACCTGGTATGAAAAACCATTCCACACACACACACGCACACACACAGAGACACACACACACACACACACACACATTCTTCATGATCCGCAATCGCCTTATTGCAAAATGAAGGATTTTGTGTTATATTTACAGTTACAGATAAATCTCAGATATTAATTAGGTTTGCATGAGTTGGTGTTATTTGTGTTGCACTATACTTTACCCTTTGACAGTTACAGTATATTTATGCAGATTGTGGCCATTTCAGGATACATTTAATCAAAGGGAAATGACAGGTGTGTTCCTGCCATATTTTGCTGGCGATTTATCTGCTTATTTGCTGATATGAATGGTGAACACAGGTTTTGCTCCGGGGGCTCGTATTCAAAGGTGCTGTTCAATATGTATCAGATGTAAAAGGTGGGGATTGCCACAGGACTCGGCAGGCAGCAAATGTAGGGCTTCCCTCGTGCAAAGGGATGTGGGTTAAACAGCCCTCAGCTTTCCAATGGGCACAAGATATCGGTCATAATATTATGTTTGCCTCCTGGGAACAGTTGTGGACCACCGGTATGAAATTTACGGCATGTAATGCCTTAAGAGAGAATATTATGAAAATGATATATAGGTGGTACATGACACCAGTCAAGCTAGCAAAAATCTACCATGTGTCTGATAATAAATGTTGGAAATGTAAGGAAAATGAAGGTACATTCTTTCACCTTTGGTGGACGTGCCCAAAGATTAAGGCTTTCTGGGAGATGATCTATAATGAAATGAAAAAAGGTATTTAAATATACCTTCCTGAAGAAACCAGAGGCCTTTCTCCTGGGCATAGTCGGCCAATTGGTGCCAAAGAAGGATAGAACTTTCTTTATGTATGCTACAGCAGCAGCAAGAATACTTATTGCAAAGTATTGGAAGACACAAGATTTACCCACCCTGGAAGAGTGGCAGATGAAGGTGATGGACTATATGGAACTGGCAGAAATGTCTGGCAGAATCCGAGACCTGGGAGAAGAGTTGGTGGAAGAAGATTGGAAGAAATTTAAAGACTATCTGCAGAAACATTGTAAAATTAATGAATGTTAAAATGATGTCGGATTGAAAATAAGTGGTATTAACTACAAAATGAATAAGAAATGTAAAAATGAATAGATATTAGATGAAATTATAGAGTCATAAATGTTAAGAAATAGAGCGAAGGTAAAGGAAAGAGGGCAAGGATTTGCTGACTTGATTATGTAAATGGGAATACAAAAAGTGGAGGTGTGAGGAGGTCAAAGGAACAAGTTAAGGAGTTTAAAGTTATGGAAAATGGTATTGTTTTTAATTTTTTCTTATTTTTTCTTTGTTTTTTGTATGTAGTTTTTTATTATTATTATTATCTTTGTAAGTTGCATTTCTTTATATATTCCTACTTTTCCTTTTTTGATGTATTTTCTTTTCTTTCTTTTTATGTGGTTTTGTACTGATGTTTTTGTAAAACGTAATAAATATTTTACAAAAAAATAATAAACAGCCCTCAGCTTTCCATTTCAGCTTATTTCCGAGGCACCAGACACCAAACAATGCATCCTCCAAACCTTGCAGGAGGGTTATAACCAGGAACTACATTGCAATGTTGTTGCACAGTCCTTTTTAAGCACAATCTGAAATGTGGAAATTAATCCAGTAGATAACATTGGAGGGCTATTTCTTAACCCGATATCTCATAGGGTTTTGTTGTATGGATAAACATTGGCAGGGGAGTTCTGTAAATTATTGTGAATTCCTTGGAGAACACCATAGAACTTGCATTTGTTTTGAGGAAAGGCTATCTCACACTAGGTACATGCAGGTTTGAAGCTGGCTCCAGCAGGACAAGAAAAAACTCAGATAAATCCCAGATTCCATTTTCAATAATTTAACACTGTTGGCTTCTGTGGCTTTATTGTTCGAGTTGTGACTGTGACTTTTTGCCCCAGGGGACTGTTCCTCCGAGAGGTAATCAATAAAAACAGAAGGCCAGCAATATGGAGGTTTCAGGAATTTATGCTTGGGTAAGTTAAACAAGATTTGGTGACATTTGTGGTGGAGAGTATCATTCTAATGTATTTGTCCAGTCACAATTACGTTTCCGTCCCTCGTGCCCCTACCTAGCGTTAACATTTTGAAAATTAAAAATTGATCTATTTATTGCTGTTGTACTATATTTGGTTGTGCGGGTCCTTCAGAAGGGTCACGATATACCTGTGCCACTGAGAGCTTATTGTCTAAAGGTAGCTTTCATTGAGATAGCAAAGCTGTGCTGGGGCCATTCCACTTCTGTCCCACAAGATGGAGTGCCCAACTCGGAGGTAGAACTAGAAGAGGCACAAGGAAACTGCTATTTCTACTTATACGGAAGAGCTGCCCTGAATGATGAACTATCTCTGAGGCTGGGGGGCTAGGCTTGATAGGATTCAGGGAGCAAGGATTGGCCTGTGGCATCAGCTGGCAGTTACTAAGACCTCGGTGGTACCCTTGCACCCAGGGCTGGCCCACACATGAGGCAGAGTGAAACGTTCCACCCCATGTGATGGAATCATGTGTGGCAGCATCCCTGCAGGCAGGAGGCGGGAGGAGGTGGGAGGTTTTATGACTGACAGGTCTTGCTTCCAAGCAGAGAAGGCAGTACAGTGGTACCTCGGGTTAAGTACTTAATTTGTTCCAGAAGTCCGTTATTAACCTGAAACTGTTCTTAACCTGAAGCACCACTTTAGCTAATGGGGGCCTCCTGCTGCCGCTGCGCTGCTGCTACACAATTTCTGTTCTCATTCTGAAGCAAAGTTCTTAACCCGAGGTACTATTTCTGGGTTAGCGGAGTCTGTAACCTGAAGCATCTGTAACCCGAGGTACCACTGTACCAGGACCCCCCCTTATTACTTCCAATTACAATGATTTTTTGGGACACGGGTGGCGCTGGGACGTGGGTGGTGCTGTGGTGTAAACCACTGAGCCTTGGACTTGCCAATTGGAAGGTCGGTGGTTTGAATCCCCGCAACGGGGTGAGCTCCCGTTGCGCAGTCCCTGCTCCTGTCAACCTAGCAGTTTGAAAGCACATCAAAGTGCAAGTAGATAAATAGGTACCCCTCCAGCAGGAAGGTAAACGGTGTTTCCGTGTGCTGCTCTGGTTTCGCCAGAAGCGGCTTGGTCATGCTGGCTGGAAAAACTGTCGGCGGACAAACACCTGCTCCCTCAGCCAGTAAAGCGAGATGAGCGCCGCAACCCCAGAGTCGTTCACGACTGGACTCAACTGTTAGGTGTCCTTTACCTTTACAACGCTTTTGGGAATGGTGTAGAAAGAGCTTGTCAACTGGAGTCAAAGGAGAAGGCGTGTGTGAATGCTGATGTGGGCTGGCTTTCATAAAAATGGTGGAAACTATTATTAAAGCATCAAAATAATGTACTCCTATTTTCCTTTTTTCAAGTCTTAGACTAGGACCAAACGGGGAGAGCTTCAAGATCATTTTCATACCACTTTAAAAGTACCTCAGTTTTTTTACTGTTGTTGGAGGAGGGTGGCACTCAGAGGAATATAGAAATATCTGTGAGGGAAATTGAGTGTACAAATAATTCAGTAACTGGACTGATGCTCTCTGGGTTTAGGTTTTGTTTTGCTTTTGCTTTTTGTGATGAGTATCTGTTTCCACATTGATCTGTGATAGTTTCAATAAAATGGCATTACAATCCATATTTTATCACTCAATAATATTTGAATTCACATTTTTAACTCAATATATGAGTTTCTAAATGCATCTTGTCCTAACGCGAACATTTATCATGCGTTTTGGTGTATTTTTTTTGAGCCAGAGCTCCATTGCAAAATTCAGAAAAGTGTAAAAACTGCCAGTTACGTTTCAGTCTACAGTATGTGATAGTTCGGGGAGGTGTGAATAACGTCAGTTCATTTTAAAATGTGGACCATACTAAATTCTCCCCATCTGTCTGTACCATGGCAATTGAGCCATTACACCATAGCATAGCAAAACAGGGAGGATCAGCCTGAATGTGAGTCTCAATGCACATTAAAATATATATTCTGGTGAGCATTCTGGTGTGGTTGAAGCTGGTTGCGCAATGCAGACTGAGGGCCATGTGTTTTCGTTGGCCTCACATCATCATATGCCCAAATTAGTTGGCTCCATTTCTCAGTCATGTCCTTGTGTTCAGTGCATGATTCTGATTGTCTGCTAACGGGCCTGAAAAGCTTTGTAGAGGAAAAATGAAAGGTATGGATTTTTGCATGCTTCTCACCTCCTTTCAAGCACACTTATTGCTTCAGTATTGTTTGTGGGTTGGACATTTGGCACAGCACTATTCCAGACTATCATTCACTGGAGCTGGAATTAACATATGGCATAAATACTAAGCTCCCTTTTCATGAACATCACTCCCACTCTCCAGTGTGTGAGACTCATTAACATGATCTGTAGGCCTCTGTACTTTTCCATTTGCTTTTGCTTCAGAATTTTGTAACAGATTGCATCAGTAACAGGGGAGAATAATATTGTGGTGCTTCTATGGAGTAGATTCCAAGTATTATGCAAGAGAAAAATGTATGTGCACTCGAGTGTTAAAAATTAATGACTTTTCTGGAAAAAAAGATGTACCGAGAATTACATTAACTTTTTTTGGGGGGGGTGGAGAGGGACAAGTTTTATTTCTTACAAAGGCCAGAAACATTATGCAGGTTCATGTGTTGCCATTTTCCTGTGTATACATCTTTGTGTTGGAAAACACATTGTTCCTTTTGAATTACAGATAGGTAGCCGTGTTGGTCTGCCATAGTCAAAACAAAAAAAATTCCTTCCAGTAGCACCTTGAAGACCAACTAAGTCAGTTCTTGGTATGAGCTTTCGTGTGCATGCACACTTCTTCAGATACCATATCTGAAGAAATTGAGTGTACAAATAATTCAGTAACTGGACTGATGCTCTCTGGGTTTAGGTTTTGTTTTGCTTTTGCTTTTTGTGATGAGTATCTGTTTCCACATTGATCTGTGATAGTTTCAATAAAATGGCATTACAATCCATATTTTATCACTCAATAATATTTGAATTCACATTTTTAACTCAATATATGAGTTTCTAAATGCATCTTGTCCTAACGCGAACATTTATCATGCGTTAAATATCTGGTATCTGAAGAAGTGTGCATGCACACGAGAGCTCATACCAAGAACTGACTTAGTTGGTCTTCAAGGTGCTACTGGAAGGAATTTTTTTTGTTCCTTTTGAAGTGTGACATGAGCATTTTCTGCCTTCATGAATACACTAACTAGGCAATTACTGGGCACTGGAGATGCACAACCCTCCCCTTCGTTAGAATTTCACTAGTCTTAAAATACTGCAGATTATTTTTTTCCTGAGAATGAACCACAAGCCCATCCTCAATAAATTCTACTATTCCAGTCAAAGGCCATGACAAATAATACGCTCTATTATATCAATAGAATACTATGAAAGTTAAAATCTCCCAGCTTACAACATAGCAGAAATGAAACGCAGGAATACAAAAGGACACAACTTTAGTTCAAATTAACCCAATGTATTTCCTTAGCAGTTGGTGCCTCAAAATATCCCAGATCATCCACATGTAAATGACTCAGCAAACTCACTTCAGATTTTGCTTTACATAAAATTTCATAGGTCTAGAAGAGCGATGTCCAACTTCCAAGAGAATGTGATTGAGGCCAGATTTAGGTCTGATGAGGCCCTGAGCTACTGAAGGTACTGGGTTCCTTTATATGTCCAGCTGACCTTTGTCAACAACAAATTGTTGCTTTTTTCTGTGTTGAATATATGCTATATGGTAATTCATGGACCTAATGGGCATCTAAAGCCATTTGCACATGCAGAATGTAGGCACCCTATATATAGAAATGAGCAAACCAGTGATATATTAGGGAGCAGGTTAGCAGGCGGAGCCCATTACTTACATCATAGGAGCCTATACAACACAAAACACTGTTGCTGTATGTAGGTTTTATTTTATTTGTTTTTTTATCTTTTATATTGGAAATGTACATCCCGTTTTTTCCCCTTTAATTTTTTTTTGGGGCCCCCAAGAGAGTGGGGCCCTAAGCTATAGCTTGTTTAGCTTATACATAAATCCATCACTGACTGCAATCTACTCCCACTAAAAAAAATCTGGCAGTGATCTACCCATTGTATTTTTATTTCCCTTGGGTGATCGATCAGGATCATGTGAACAACCAGGATTGACCAGGGACGCCCCATGATTGACCGGTAGGTCACGATCAACCTGTTGGACATCCCTGGTCTAAAATGATTTCTGCCGCTCTGCAGAGGAGGAAGAGATGCTTCCTGGTGGTAAGTGATTTTCTATGAGGGGGACAGAGGCAGCAGTGTGCAAAAGTAGCACGATGTCCCAGGAGGTGTGCTTTCTTCGAGGTGCAAAGATTCATGAGGTTTCCAGGTCTTATAAAGCCCACTGACTACAACCCCTTGTGTTCACAGCAGTACTGGGAGATGTTCCTGCACATTGTGAGGGCTGGCTGTGCCCTGGCATCTGAGTGCTTTCTGTGGGGTCTTGTTCTCCTTGGCCCTCCTTTTTCTTCCTCTTGGCTGTGCCTTTCCTGCAGGGGAACATCATGGCATCACATGAGCATTGTCCCCCTCCCCAAGCAGGGTCACAAGCTGGTGTCTCTGGCCCTAACTGTTCCCCTATGAAGAATTTCACTGCACACCACTATGTTTAAGGTTTCCCCATATAGCTGCACTCCAGACCAGGCTTCCTCAACATCGACCCTCCAGATGTTTTAAGACTACAATTCCCATCATCCCTGACCACTGGTCCTGCTAGCTAGGGATCATGGGCGTTGTAGGCCAAAAACACCTGGAGGGCCGAGGTTGAGGAAGCCTGCTCTAGATGTTATTCCACCATTTCCCAGTGTCTGTTTCCTGACAATTCAGTTTCCTAAAAATATTGGGACCTAACGTCTGCCCAACGCCACGAAAAATGAAAATATGTTCCTCTATTTCCACATCCTCTCCAACTACTGGAGACAGGTGTATAATGCCACCTGTAATTTATTTTTAATGCAAGTTCCCTTGTTCTAGCTGATATTGATTTAAATATATTTCCCCTCCAGACCCTTTCCCATTTATCCTCCACAATATCCTCTTGCAATCTGTTTCCCATATAAGCTGTGATGGGATAATGAGCTGCTTGTGCGTAAAGCTTGATCCCTCTGGGTTTTGTCTGGTCAGCCAACCTAAGTCTCTAACGGAGCCCCCCAAAGCATGACTCCGTCAGTCGCTGGTAGAATCCGACAGTGGGCGTCTACGGAACTTACTCCAACATAAAAGCTGTTTGACGGACATGCGCCTCCTGGACTCTCTGCGTGACAGCTTCCGGCGAGGGGTGGGGGTTGCTAAAGGGGGTCTTGTTACCTCCTCACTGTTCTCACTGGAAGTATCCCAGAGCCTCCCCTCCGACTCCCTTTCCCTTTGAGCTCCTGCTCTCCCCCTACTGGTTCCCTCTTCTGCTGCAGAGTCTCTCCTATTCTCCTGGAGCCTTTCTACCACCTGTTCTTCCGATGGCAGTTCCCTGACATAAGCTTCCAGCTATTTAGATTTCCAAATTTCCATGTTTACTAAGGCTCTCTATACACTGCCAACACAAATCATTTCCCTCAATATACACAATAGTTGATAAAAGTCTACACCCATTCATCCTAGTACATTTCTCCAATGCAGAAGACAAAAACAATTGCAACCCCTCCATTGTCCCCTCTCCTTACTCCCATGCCCAGCTAAAAACAAACCAACCAACCAACTAGGAAAACCAAGGAAGCCACTTCCACCCTTTTCCTCCATGTCCCATAAAGGGACCTCAGCGTAGCTAAAGCACCTGCGAAGAAAGCGCTGCAACCCCCTTACTGGGGACAAACAAAAAAACCCAAGCAGCAAATGTTGAAATGAAAATTATGAGTAGTAGCAAAGACTACTCCTCCCTTGCAGGCTGTACACAGCAAACCATCAGTGAATTGATCTTTTAATTTATCAGAGCCATCAGACACAGTCCCTATGAGGGAAAAAGCGAGACAGACTATGTTTAGGGCACCTTTTCTAGCACCTCCCCCTTTTCGGGGTGAGCAGAGTGGATCCTAAAAAGGGCTGCTCAGTCATGGATACAGCTGCCGAGCTGCTCAACTGCCTCTTTCCTTGAGTCAGAACAACTGAATCTGTACCCACCGCCCATGTGCTGGTTCATGACTCTAGGGGCTTCCAGATTTCACGATCCTGCCCCAGTTACCATTTGTCGATCGCCATGGGACTTTTGGGGATTGGGTTTGGGATGGGTTTTTGGAAGGCGCCTGTGTGTGAATTTGTTTTGTGTGTGTAGATCAGTGCACTCTGAACAATGCACAGTCTTCACAGTAAGGCTCTGTTCCAATGGCATGAGTAATAACGACAACCAGTAGATTCTTATCTGCTGCAGCCTTCTAATTCTTCTTCTTCTTCTCCTCCATCTTCTTCTTCTTCTTTATACCCAGCCAAGACCGGGCTCAGGGTGGCTGACACCAGGTATAAAAACAATTGATTGAAATACAACTTAAAAGCAAGATTAAAATACAACATTAAAACATTAAAATGAAGCCTCATTTCAGTAGGAACTCAGAAGAAGAAGAAGAAGAAGAAGAAGAAGAAGAAGAAGAAGAAGAAGAAGAAGACTGGGCTCAGGGCGGCTAACACCAAATATAAAAACAATTGATTGAAATACAACTTAAAAACAAGATTAAAATACAACATTAAAATGCAGCCTCATTTCAGTGGAAACTCAATCAAAAACTTTTTTAGGGATGAAAACATCAAGTCTTCACCAAGGCCAACTATCCAGACTTGTCCTACATGGGCCAGAAAAAAAGCCAGGGAAGTCCCCAAATAGGAGTTCCATCACAGAAAGAGAAAGGAAAAAGGAAAGAGGGGGAGGGGGAGGGGATCAAGTTGATTCCAAGTCAAAGGCCAGGCGGAACAACTCTGTCTTACAGGCCCTGTGGAAAGAAATCAGATCCTGCAGGGCCCTGGTCTCATGAGACAGAGCGTTCCACCAGGCCGGAGCCAGTGTTGAAAAGGCCCTGGCTCTAGTTGAGGCTAATCTGACTTCCTTAGGGCCTGGGACCTCTAGGGTGTTACTATTTATGGACCTTCACAGCCGTTGTAACATACCGCTTATTATCATCCACCTGTTCTGCCGTTGAGGACTTCTTGGATCATTCTTTGTCTAGCTCCTTCCCCTTGACCTTACCGCCTTGTGTGACTCTGCTGGGAGTACAAGATTCCCAACAGCTTTGCTCACAAGGGTCATAGGAACGTTCAAGCCCACTCACCACAACAAGGTGATGATCCAGCGAGTGAGAGTCCTTCTGAGGAGGGGAGAAGACCACATTTCCAAAGCTGGGATCCAGTATAAATCAAAACAAGTTGCCTCCCCTCCAACCCTGAAGTAGAAAGATTAGTCTAACCAACTGCAAAGTGGAAGAGAAGGTAACTTCAGAACACTCAGGAGCAAGTTTTATGTCTTAGACAGTGAATGAAGGTTATAAGAAGTGTGAAGTCTTTGTTCTGGACCTTTCTGGTCCTGGCATTGCTTCTTAAAGAGACACTTTTGATTTACAGTAGTCCAGGAGTCTGAGGATTGGTCTGAGGATTGATGTATATTGATATATACAACTGAATTTCTTACTGTATACAGCTTGATAATAACAATAAGTGAGGGAAATTAAATCTTCAAATATGCAACCCAAGCCTGTTATTCTAGATCACATAATCTGGAATGAAAATAGGATATATCACCGCGTAGATTTTTTCTTCCCTAGGTTTTCAACATAATTCTTTCTGTGCAACTCAGCACTTGTGAATCACATTTAATTTCTCTGAAGGACTACAGCAGAGACTCTTCAACATAAAATTATAAACTAATTGACATTAAGTACTTACGAGTAATTGAAATCTAAATGGGATCCATGGGACCTTCTAAATTTGAGGCCAATCACATTCTTTTTCCCCTCAGAGAGGTTGTCACAAGAAGAAAAAAAAGAGGCCCATTTATACAATCAGCAAGATCAAGTGCTAAAAGTTAAACTGGGCTTCTTCAGGCCTTCAAGTCTAGGAGGGGTATTTCACATTTGAATGCCCCCTACAAATGACTCCACCTCCTCTTGCGTAAAAATAAATATGCCAAGATTAACTCCATTTTAGGTCACTTCATGTGTTATTCCTTTAAAATGGGATACATTGTGCCATGTGTCAGGAGCTCAGCCTACACTCAAGTAGGACCCTGGCAGAGACACATGCCCGACTGGCATGTTCTCTCCATCCTGGTCAATCGTTCGGGAGCTTCATAAGCTTTCTTCAGCCTGAACATCACAGCGACTGATGCCAACCAACACCGGAACACATAGGGATCCACAGAGTTTGCACATCATGCCCGTGACAGACCTCAGCAACTCAGCATTTTGGCTAATCTACTTTATTTACATATAAACACACACGGAGCACTGCAACATGGCTCCCTCTCTCTCCAGCATCAGACACCAAAGAGAAAAAGAACAAAGGACAATAGTCCCACTTCATGAAACACAGTAACACAAACATCCTGTCTCCGTCACTTCCCACTGCGTGGAGTCGAAACATATACCATTTCCTGCTTGGCAGGGGGGTGGACTTGATGGCCCTTGTGGTCTATTCCAACTCTATGATTCTATTATTCTATGTGATAGATAACAATCCTATGACTGCAGTCACGGAGCAGGAATTCTAAGAGTGCCCATGCGTGTGGTGAAATCTGCCTCTGTTACACAAAGTCTCATGCTACCCATTTTCACCACCACACCACCCTGAATGGTTCTTCGTATTATATTCTTTGTGTTCGATTCACAGTGAGGCCGTAGAACATCAAATAATATTGGGGTGCGGAGAGTTCCTGCTGTTTCTAACTGAGGTCTTGTTTAGTGTGAAACTTTTAATTCTTTGTGCATTTCAAAACATTGTGGGGGGGAGGATAGTACTTTTGTAAATTCCAGTGCCAATTCAGGATGCAGTTCCCATATTGCAGTTTGGAGGAAGCTTGCGGCTAAGAGGGAATTAGTTGCTACAGCTCTGCAATTTGGTTTGGTCTTAATATGCATCCAAGTTGGGATTGGACTGAGCCTAAGAGTGGTTTACCACAACCCTTCAGTGTGGACCAGTGCTCTTATATACATAATGCGGTTTGGAAGGCAGGCTGAGGCTAAGAGACAAGCACACCACAACCTTGCCATTTAGTCCAGTGTTAACATTTCAAGTTGGATGGTGGTGGCTGAGGCTGGTTTGTATAAACGCCCCCAAATTCTCAACACTGAGTCCTAAATATTTTATTCTTTTAACAATGCCTGAAGGCTGAGAATGGGAGAGTGGGTATCTATATAATTCTGGGAGTCAGTTAAGGCATGGAATATCTTGAAGAGCATTCTATTTTAAGCTGCAGGGACAGAGTGTATCAACAGAAAGGGAGGGGAAAGCCATTGAGCGATAAAAGCTATCCATAGCAACTTATTTTAATTAAATAAAAGCAATATTGTACATTTTGAAAGGCTCCGTGCTTCTAATGGAGTGGAGCAGCATGCTCATTTCCTGTATTAAAATCTCAAAGATCCCCTCCCCACCATCCAATTCCTGCTTGAAAATTGCCCTCTTTGACAACTGGAGACCATTGAAACTAATAACTGAGTGCAATAGTAATTCATAATGGAAGCTAGTTCCTAATGTGTACATAATGCCAGATGCACCGTTGTTGAGCAACCATTCTTCCACTGTAACCTTTGTTTTCAGAAATTACTTTTCTAAATTTGCTGAGAGCGCCTCCCTCTCACTAGTGTGCACAATTCATGCAGCAATGTTCAATCAGACATCCAGTGGTGACAGACATTGTCCTTTGTGTTGCAATGGAAAAGAGCAAGTGATAATGGGGAATAGTAACTACATTTAGTAGCAACAAGGTAAATAAGGAAGCATTCCTCATTTTGCCACTCCCTCAAAATTATCAAAAAAGTCAACTCCTCCTCCTCCTCCTCAGGGTATCTTTTAAAATGTAGAAATGCAATGTATGAATTACATTAGTTAAAGCCATGGTTTTCCCAGTAGTGATGTATGGAAGTGAGAGCTGGACCATAAAGAAGACTGATCGCCAAAGAATTGATGCTTTTGAATTATGGTGCTGGAGGAGACTCTTGAGAGTCCCATGGACTGCAAGAAGATCAAACCTATCCATTCTGAAGGAAATCAGCCCTGAGTGCTCACTGGAAGGACAGATCCTGAAACTGAGGCTCCAATACTTTGGCCACCTCATAAGAAGAGAAGACTCCCTGGAAAAGACCCTGATGTTGGGGAAGATGGAGGACACAAGGAGAAGGGGACGACAGAGGACGAGATGGTTAGACAGTGTTCTCGAAGCTACAAACATGAGTCTGACCAAACTGTGGGAGGCAGTGGAAGACAGGAGTGCCTGGTGTGCTCTGGTCCATGGGGTCACAAAGAGGCGGACATGACTAAATGACTAAACAACAACAATGTGTGAATGAGGTCAACTCTGTACAGTCGGGTAGTTTCTCTGCACACTCACACACCCCTATCTCTATCCTCCATCTAAGAAAGCAAGTGGCATTAATAAGAGTTTAAGAGAACATTCCAGGCAGACAAAAAACAACAAGAGGCATGGCTTGTTGGAGTAACTGCACATGAGAAGTGGTTAATTTCCTTCATGAGCCTAAACCACCCATGGATGAGCTAATCACAGGTGCAAGATCAGCCAAACCAGTTCCTATGGTAAAGCAGCCCAGTGCCCCAACTATATATGTGATTAATGTATGTCAGCTCAGTTAGTTAGTGAGTCATCAGTCTGTTGGTGTTCGTTGTCAAGTGTGACATCCTAAATTTCCAAAATTTAAAGCAGCGGAGATACAGAGGCATATAGATACATTCAAGTACAAAGTATCTGCAAAAGTCTACAATCTGTATATACTGTATCTATGCCTAGAACTGCTTGAAGGAGCCTTATCTTCTGCAGCAATAAACTATCTGAACCTTTCACTGCTTCCATGTGCTTGACGAGTACTGGGAACAACTTCCACTATTTGGGTATCTCGCCTAGGATTCCCAACACGGGAGTGTGGCCAGGGGAGAGAGGGCAACATAGAGACTCCTGGAGGGCCACATTTGGGCCCTGGGCCTGCATTAAAGATTCAGGATTGGCTGCAGTTCTTTCTTGAGTCTCTCAAAGTCAAGTAATAAACCTGGGTTTGCTGCCACATAATATGGGAAATAGCTTTGAGAAGTGACTTGAATTCTCTGGTTTGAATCTAAAGTCCAGTCATTCCACCATACTGATACATTTCGTAAAATATTTATCACCACCCTGAAACTGTTCAGACGTTGGTCTCCCTCCTTATATATAAATTTTCATTTTGATTCAAAATGCGGAGGCAAGGATTGAAGTACCCCAAAGTCATATCTGAAGGAGGAAGAGGGGGGAAGGAAGCACAGGAAAACTGGAAGGTAATATTATCATACAAATCAGACTGCGTTTACCCGAGAGCTTCAGAAAATATCTCAGGGGAAAGCAAGCTAAAAAAGCGGTTTGCATTGTTTCATTACTGTAAACTTCCAGAAAAATAAATACGATTTAAGATATTTCTAGCATCGAGAAAGGATGTTCTGTTTCTCAGCAGGGGTTCTGACTGTTGGGTTTGGGTTTGCTTGTTTTTCAGTGGCTCAGAGGGAAGATAATTAGAATGAAAGAGCTGGAACTTCAGAAAAAATTGAACAGCAGTTGTCAAACTTTTGAAGCTGCCATCACACACAGACAGTTAGAGAAAGAAAATTGTCAGCTAAGATTCCATGAGGTTTAAAAAGAAAAATTCTCCAAGGCAAGACTAAGAGAGAGGGGTTGGGGAGGGAGGGAGGGAGGGAAGGAGAGAGAGGGGGGGGGAGACTTTCCTGGCAGGATCCAGGCTGTGTCCAGATGAGGGCACTATCTTGCTAACAAGTCATTCAAATCTGATTTTCTCTATGTGCACAATTGGCATAAGAAGATCTTCGCATTCTCACTTTTCACCCACCACATTCATTGCTATTCTGCTGCTTGTCATCAAAACACTGGGTAGACCTTGGCTGAAAATGTCCACAGTAAGTTTATTCTTTGTCACTCCCCTAAAATACTCGCCCTTCCTCCCCTGGTTATTTTACAGGATTCTATGCATAATCCTATGCATATTTAGTTAAAAATAACTCCTGCCATTGCCACTAGGACTTGCTTCATAGGGAGGATGCCTAGAATTGCAGCCCTATGGCACATTCCTATGCATGTCTAACTGTGTTCCACTGGGTTGAATGGGACTTACTCCCAGTTGTGTGAGAATAGAACTGCAACCTTAGTTGGGTAAAAAGGAAGAATTTCAGCAGATCCTACTTCTCCTGCCACACCAGCAGTTAATCCACCCGTGGCTTACTCCCAAGTAAGCACACATAAGATTACAGTCTGAGAACATTCTTTTGATGACTCACTTACCTGCAGCTGCAAAAGAAGAAGAAGAAGAAGAAAAGCTAATGCTATTCTAGGCTGCATCAACAGAAGTATAGTGTCTAGATCAAGGGAAGTAATAGTCCCACTCTATTCTGCCTTGGTCATATCACACCGAGAATATTGTGTCCAATTTTGGGTAGCACAATTTAGGAAGGATGTTGACAAGCTGGAACGAGTGCAGAGGAGGGCAACTAAGATGATCAAGGGTCCAGAAGCCAAGCCTTATGAGGAACGGTTGAAAGAGCTGGTTGTGTTTAACCTGGAAAAGAGGAGACTGAGAGGAGATATGATAGCCATCTTCAAATATCTCAAGGGTTGTGACATGGAGCATGCTTGTTTCTTCCTGGAGGGTAGGACTCAAACCAATGGCTTCAAGTTACAAGAAAAGCTATTTCAAATGAACATCAGGAAAAACTTTCTGGCAGTAGGAGCGGTTTGACAGTGGAAAAGTCTCACTCGGGAGGTTGTGGGCTCTCATTCCTTGGAGGTTTTTAAACAGAGGATGGATGGCCACCTGTAGTGGATGTTTTTGAGTTCCTGCATTGCAGGGGATTGGACTAGATGAATCTTGGGATCAATTCCAAATCTACAATTCTGTGACTCTATGAGTGAATAGTGGTTGCTCATCTTTCCCTTCTGGCTCCTCTCTGCAGCTCAGAGTTTATTTGAGGCAAAGTGATGTCACTTGATTCAGTTCCCTTTTTTCTGCCATCTGCCTTGAAATCACATTGGTGATCCTTTGTGTGGATTATGTTATGATGATGATTATTTATTCAATTTAAATACCACCCTTTATCAAAAGATCTCAGGGTGGCATACAGAATCAACAACATGTTTTACAGGGCATAACAATACAAACATAAAACAAAGCATAGTAATTGACAGCATCATAATAAAAGCAATTCTAATAAGACACACACCTTCCACCTTTAACCTTTAATGGTGGAAGGAACCAACTGGAGAAGCACCAACAGAAGAAGACTCAGAGCCCAGGTGGTGGGACAATAATGAGTGGTCAGAGGGAGAAGAGGGAGCAGACTGGGAGGAGGAGATGTCAGAAGCTGAAGAGGTACTAGGGCTTAGTGAGCTGGGAGAGGCTGTGGCAGAGAGAAGCCAAGAATCAGAGGTAGAACCTGAAGTTGGAACAGGAGAGCAGGATGAGGGAGACCAAGAAGCAGAGATGAGTCAGGGTGGTGAAGAATCTTGGGTGTCTCCCTGATCCTGTTCTCCTGCTTCAGCTTCAGCTCCCTCAACTGTTCTTCATATGGCTTGGTTTCCAGACCAAGCAGTTCAGAAGCAGCCCCCCAGCACCACCTTCTGAGATCAGACCAGCAGGGAGGACTAAAACCAGTTCCATCCCAGCAAGGTGTCCCAGAATGGTACTCTGTTGTTAACAAGAGCTGTTAACAAGGATGCAGATTCTCAACCTAGCTCCTAGTTGAAGTTATCAGCTGCAGCAGCTAAATCCAAATCAGAAGCCAGGTTGAAAGGGATCTAGATAATTTATTTTCTTGGCTTTCTTAATGTGGGGTTCATGAAGCAATATAATAGATGGTTTCAGTCTTGCAAGAGTCTTCCAGACATAGTAAAGCTGGTTCCTTTTCCCCACCCATTTTTCAGTCTCGGGACAGATATCATTTGGTGACAGAACAGGCAGTGATGATAAGGATGACTTTTTAACACCCACTTGAATCACACACTGAAAGCTTGTCATAAGACTCCCGCATGAATCTAGCTAAGTATAAAAAGTGCCTCTTCAGTGGCTCGTTGAAACAGATGGAATTACGCCTACTACTGCATGATTAAATTATTATGCATAATGATGCTAATGATATTATGCCCCATCTCCAAGCAATCTAAGTCAGCCCAGAATGTTATTCCTTTTCTACATCTCTAAAAGAGGTGCCACCATACGAATCCAACTGTATGAAGAAAAGCTTATATATATATATATATATATATATATATATATATATATATATATTCATTTATCTACCCACTCAGGCCACTGACATGCTGCTTTTTAACCAAGTGGTCCACACAATGACCAACAATAACTGAGAGCAGAACAATGAAAATATTAAAATACAGGGTGAGTCCTTTAAAAGAGGCCCCATGGATACATGTGTTCCATGGGGCCTCTTTTAAAAGACTCACCCTGTATGAATAGTTGTTTAGTCGTTTAGTCGTGTCTGACTCTTCATGAGCCCATGGACCAGAGCACGCCAGGCACTCCTGTCTTCTACTGCCTCCTGCAGTTTGGCCAAACTCATGCTGGTAGCTTCAAGAATACTGTCCCACCATCTTGTCCTCTGTCGTCCCCTTCTCCTTGTGCCCTCAATCTTTCCCAACATCAGGGTCTTTTCCAGGGAGTCTTCTCTTCTCATGAGGTGGCCAAAGTATTGGATCTGTCCTTCCAGTGAGCACTCAGGACTGATTTTCTTAAGAATGGATAGGTTTGATCTTCTTGCAGTCCATGGGACTCTCAAGAGTCTCCTCCAGCATCATAATTCAAAAGCATCAATTCTTCAGCGATCAGCCTTCTTTATGGTCCAGCTGTCATTTCCATATATCACTACTGGGAAAGCCATAGCTTTAACTATACGAACCTTTGTTGGCATTATGAATTAGAACACTTAAATCAACGATATTGCACAAAGAAAAAAAGAGAGCAGTTAAGCAGGAATCATAAAGGAAGAGCACAGAACTAGCAGAAAAAAACTCAACTCAGGAAGGTCTAGGGACTTTTACCATTTTAGAAAATAACAACTGTCCTTCTAAAAAGGTCAATAGCATGGATCTGATAAGCTGCTTTGTGCAAGGAATTCTGGAAAATAGAGTCATCACCACAAAGGCACGCTTTCTAGAAGATGACCTTGCCTCCATGTCTCCATATACATACATGATCACAGGGAACAAGACATACCATGAGAAACTAATGCATGGTTTTATTCTGTACTTCAGATCCTGACCAGGGATACAGCAAAAAAGCATGTGTGGTGGTGATGAAGATTTTGTGTTGTGTCTGCATCTGCTGAATCTTTCGTACAGCAATGTTCCAAAATTTCCAAAATTTAAGGTACATTTGGAAGGTTCAAATGAGATGTTGGATTTTCAAGAGAAGTTAAAGTTTCAATATGGTGAATATTCCTCCATATATATATATATATATATATATATATATATATATATATAGTGTGTGTGTGTGTGTGTGTTTTGTTATCTTTTCCAGATCTGATCCTGGCAACCATCTTTCTATAAGGATTCTCCTCCCTCTGCTCTTCTCCATGTATCACCCATGACAAGACCAAGCCTGTACAACTGGTTACACTCCAAGACCATAGTGCAGCTCACCATTCATATAGGTAGTCTGTAACCCATCTGTTTTTTATAACCCCAAATAGGCAACAAAAGCAGATTTACAGTACAGCCCAAACCATGTCTATTAGAAATTTAGCCCTGTTGAATTCAATGGGTCTTGCTCCCAGGTCAGTGGGATTAGGCCTGCAGCCTTATTTAACCTCTGGTGGCTGCATTTAACCTGATTGTTGTTGCCATCCATCTGTCTTGGGAGACCTTTGAGTATGAAGTCAAACTGTTCGAAGGTTATGGCGTCTGCTGTGGCTGTAGAGACTGATATGTTCTCACCTCAACTCTCTTTGGCATATTTCTCTCTCTGTTGTTCTCTTATGCCTTCAAGGAGCGACGGACATCTGTTCCACCTGGCATGCCAAGTCAAAAATGTGGAAGGTCCTCATCCAATGGATGTTGTTTGCAGATAATGCAGCCTTGACCACACACTTCGAGGAAGCTCTACAGAGACCCATCAACTGTCTTGCCCAATCCTCCAGTTGATTTCGGCCTTACCACCAGTCTGACAAAGACCAATATCCTGGGTCTGGATGTCACCAGCCCTCCATGCATCAGCATAGGTAAACACATGCGTGAGGTGGTGGAGGTTTTTGTCTACCTGGGTTCCACCATGACCAGCAACCTCTCCATCGATGCTGTGCTGGACAAACATATTGGCAAGGCAGCTATGGCAATGGCTCGCCTTGCCAGGATGGGAGGATGGGAGTATGTAATGTTAACGTCCAATACCAAGATGAAGGTCTACCAGGTTGAGCATGCTGCTTCATGGAAGTGAGTCTGGGTAATTTAAAATTTATACAGGTCTGAGGTCAATGAGGTTAATATGCCTGTGCTTTCTCTGTGATTCACCTAGCTTTTATTAGGCACCATTTGGGTGAACTTTTTTTCTTCTTCCACAGATTAATAGTTACTCAGGAAACAGTTGCATTTGGATTGTGTGCCATAAAACTTCCAGATTTTTGCTAGCACGGGCATAATTGTTTAAATGTTCTTGGTGTAATAGCACAATAAGTACTTCGAACTAAAACCCCATTGGGCTGTGCCCTGATTTTGTGCAACTTCTGTTCATTTCAGTGGGGCTTAGGCATGACAACTTTATTCCCCTCCTCCAAATACATAGGCCAATGCATTATGAAAATAATATACCGGTACCAATGAAGAAAACATTGGTTTCTTAAAGACATTTCTCTAAGCAAGGATATTCAAGCTTTTTTATCTCCCCAACATTGGAATGTAAACACAATGTGAAATGAGATTATAAATTTTGGAACAGGTTATTACCATTAGGGTTGTATTGATCACTAGTTATAAAATTGCTACATTACACATTATAAAACTTTTTATATATATCCCAGGGAAATATTGCATTAAAACTCTAATAAATTGCAACAGTTTAATCACTTGGCAAATTATTTGACCCCTTCAGCTCCAATTATGCCCTTTCACGGTACTTGCATCATAAAAATTCAGATGGCTTATGGGGGGGTTGGTTTGGGAATAGAATAATTTATGCCACAGCCACTTTTATCTAATAATTCTATTTTTTCTTCCTTAGGTAAGTTCAATTTTTTAATCTTTCATGATATCACTTACTGCTACAGCTCTCTGTTGCCAGTTGGTGAATTAATGTAAGTACTTAATTTTCAGATAGCATCGTATTTCATAACTCCCAACTTTATTATAGTTTTCTTGACTTAATTATAAATCATTTCAATACCCATTTAGAAAATATGAGCATCCCTGAGATTGCACTTCTGTTTCTAGTCTAGTTTTACAGCACTGCATTCATTAGTTTTAATTAAATATTTATCGAATTTTCCACGTGAAAAACAACAACAAATAAACACACAATAAACTGAGAGTGGTACATGAGTACAGAATTGCCACATTACTCAAAGGTAGAAAGTGATCACATTAGCAACAGGTGAAGCAAACAGAACCAGGACCTGCATGCAGATAAATTGCTGGGTCAAGAATCTTTAATATGCAACAAGAATCTTTAATATGCATGGAAGTGAACATTTCAGCCGTCAACAGCTGTGAGCATGATTCCAGTTCTAGACTGGAAGTTCTAGACTGGAAGCACAGGTTGGATACAGATACGATACAGATGAGCATCTGAGAAAGTAATATCCTACAGCACTGCACATTATTTGCCTTCCTAATAATATCATGGCAGTTGGGAAGGTAGATTTGTTGCTATACCTGGGTTCTTGAACCGATCGCTTCCCCGAGAGCAAAATCTGCTGGTGAGTGTCAGCAAATCTGCAGCCAAAGCATCATCTTTGAGCAACAAGGAGGAAGCACCAGCATGCTCAGCAGAACCCCAAGGTTTGCAGATGTGAAAAAGAGTTTAGGTCTAAACGGACTTCCGGAGGCGGCGCGAAACAGCAATGGCGGTCCTCTTTGCGCTGTGAAGAGGGGCTCCGCGAAAAAGGGTCGTCCGCTACGGCAAAGCGGAGACCCATCAAGAAAAACCGCAGGCAGAGTGAGCCTGCGGCCGTGGGACTCGGCGGGCGCCTGGAGCCCCCCCAGAAGCGGGGAAGGAGCCTCGTAAGAGGCTCCGGAACGTGAAAGGGGGAGCAGCGCTGTGAGTTCATCGCTCTTTTCGTGGAAGCAAAGCCGCGCTGCTGCTGCTGATGAGCGCTGACCTTTCTTCTTGAAATTATCGGAATTGGAGCAACATACCCGTGAGTAAGGGTCCTAAATTTTACAACTAAACTGAAGAAATTCGACCGAAAGCGGGAGGCGAGTAACAGGAAGTCCGCCTCCCGACTCTGCTAATTAGATCAAAGCAAGGGCTCGGAAACGAGCTGAAGTATTTAAAAAGGGATTTTAAAAGTGGAAGAAAGGGTGCATTGAGAGACTCCGTATTTTGAAGATAAAAAGGAAAGAACTGTGGGTTGTATAGACTTTTATTCTTTAGAACTATCCTCCAATTTCTGGGCTAAACGGGGCTGAAAGAGATAACCCCGTCATCGGGCTGCCAGTGCATAGAAAAAGAACTGTCAAACTGCTGTCAAACTGACGACATTGTTGCAGAGATCGAAATTGTTGCATAGACTGAGATACTAACATTAAACATTGTTGCATGGACCGGTATCGATACTTTATGGCTGGATCTTAAGAGATTAGAAGTTTTGGAAACCTTCCTTTTGTGTTTGGGAATTACAAAACTCAATATGGGGAATTGAGGAACTTCAATGGCGGAAAATAGTTCCTTTCTTTTTTGAAACTTTGAAATACTCCCCCTATAGGACTGTGGAAATATAGTTGCATGGGAACTGAGCTTTATTGAAACCTTTTGTGGTTCTTTTTATTTATATTTGGGACTTGTTTTTCCCATGGGACAAAAAACCATTTGACCTTGAACAGAGGCAGGTGTGGAATGAGCGGCACAGGGAGAACAAGAGCAGCTAAAGCTAAAGATAAAGAAAAAGAGAAAAAATCTGGGCAACTGCTGCAAACAACTCTAACTCATCACCGCAGATCATCTGTCCCAACTGTGCTGACAGCACAGGAGGTGGAACTAGTGCAGCCTGCTGCAGAAGACATGGCAACTGGAGGATCTGAAACAGTTTTAAAACAAATTTTGGAACAATTGGCAGTCTTAAACCAAAAAGTGGACAATCAAACATCAAAGATTGACCAAGCTACATCCTCTATTGGCAAATTAACTGAACAGGTTTCGCAGCACACTCAGGCAATTGAGAAATTGCAAGGGGCTACGGCAGAAAACTTTAAATTAGCTGTGGAAGCCAATCAAAAAGCAGAACAGGCGAACTTAAAGGTGGAGGAAATTAAAGGAGAGGTAAGACCTTTGAGAAGGCAGGTAGGGGAACAACAAGCCTACCTGGCATTGGTTGAATTGAAAAGTAAAGATAGTAATCTCAGGATAAGGGCTATCCCGGAATTGGAACAAAATAATCTAGAGGGATTTTTGTCACTTTTGTTCTCCAAATTCTGGGGAATTGAGGAAGAAAAGGACTTTAAAATTGTGACAGCCTTTAGACTGGGAAAATCAGTAAAGAAAGACAAGCCCAGAGATTGTTTGGTTGCTCTGAGATCAAGAGAAGAAAGGGATAAGATACTAGGCCTACATTTTAAGAAATCTTTGGAGGTAGAAGGTAAAAGGGCCGAAATTTACAGAGATATACCCAAATATCTCTTGGAACTTAGGACTACCTATATAGATTTGACCAAATTGTTGAGACACAACGGAATTCCTTACAGGTGGGAGTTTCCACAAGGACTTTCATTTACTTACAAAGGAAGGAAAATAAAGATTAAATCACCTGAAGACCAGCAGAAGTTCCTACACGACCACGAGGAGGACCTGCAAAAAGGAGCTGCAGCTTCTTGGCCTCCACCACCACCGGGACCATCTCCAAGAGTTATACCACCAGGACCAGGACCAGCATTACCTCCCCCGGGATCGGGAGGAAGCTTAGATACCCCATTGTAGAACTCGTCAACTGATTCAGGATGTCTCTACAGCTCCTTAGTTGGAATATAAATGGCGGAAACTCCCCGGAAAAAAGAAGGAAAGTCTTTCACATTTTGAAAAAGGAACAACTGGACGTTATTTGCCTACAGGAAACACATGTGACAAGGCTCCATAGAAAAGTGTTAATTAACAAAAGACTAGGCCAAGAATTTATTTCTTCAGACAAAGTTAAGAAGAGAGGAGTGGTGATTTACGCAAAGGAGAGCCTGTCACCGAAATTTTTATTCAAAGATGAATATGGCCGAATTTTGGCGATTGAAATACAGACGCAAGGAGAAAAAATTTTGATATTGGGAATATATGCTCCAAATGAGGGAAAGTCGGAATTCTTCAGGAAGCTGCATGAGACTATGCTGGATTATTTGGACTATAGTAACATCATTATGCTGGGTGATATGAATGGGGTTGCGTCTGTAAATATGGATAAGTCACAAAGTGCCAACATATCGAAAGACGGCAGACTACCCAAAACTTTTTTTGAAATGACAGACAATATGGACTTAGTGGACATTTGGAGGGTTAAGAACCCCCTAGGGAAAGAAGGGACTTTCTTTTCTGAAGCTCATCTGACATGGACACGAATCGACCAAATCTGGACAACTAGAGGACTGGCACCTAAGACTAGAAAAGTGGAAATCTGCCCAAAAACCTGCTCCGACCATAATGCTTTGAAAGTGGAATTGAGACTAAATACAACCGGATCCTTTAGATGGAAAATGAATGACACTATTCTAAGAGATCAGGAGATTGTTAAGAAGGCCCAAAAAACTCTAAAGGACTATTTTGAGATAAATTTGAATACTACTGTGGAAAAAAGAACAATCTGGGACGCAAGTAAGGCAGTCATGAGAGGGTTTCTAATACAACAAAACACGATTAAGAAAAGGCTCTGGAATGAAAAGAAGGAGAAGATATTGGAGAGAATAAGAGAAGGTGAGAAAAAATTAAGATCTAGGCCTAAGTCGAAGGATGTGTTAAGAGAAGTGAAATTCTTCCAGGCGCAATATTCAAAACTGATAAACCAAGAGGTGGAATGGAAAATCAAACAAATGAAACAAAGATCCTTCGAATCGGCGAATAAGTGTGGGAAACTGCTAGCATGGCAGTTGAAAAAGAGACAAAAGCTTAATACGGTTACAAATCTAGAGATTGAAGGGAGAATGGTTCAGAAACCCGAGGAAATCAGAAAGTGCTTCCAGAGGTACTTCAAAGAACTTTATACACAAGGGCCGCAAAAAGTCTCAGAGGTGGATCAATTTCTAAAAACTAATGGATTACAAAAAATACCCCTGGAAATGAGAACAAACCTGAACTGTAATATTACACAGCAAGAAATTGAAAGTGCCATTCAAAATCTTCAACTTGGCAAGTCCCCAGGCCCGGACGGCTTAACCTCCAAATATTATAAAGTTTTAAAGGACTATTTGATACAACCTTTGATGGAGGTTTGCAACCAGATAATGGAGGGAGGGAGGGCACCGGAAACGTGGAAAGAAGCTTTCATCACATTGGTACCTAAATCAGAGACTGAAAAGACCCAACTTAAGAACTACCGCCCCATCTCACTCCTAAATGTGGATTATAAAATTTTTGCAGATATTTTGGCAAATAGACTTAAAAAAGTACTAAATGAAGTGATTCACAAAGACCAGGCTGGCTTTCTCCCTGGTAGGCATTTGTTTGACAACACAAGAAACATTATTGACATTTTGGAACTTCTACAAACAAATCTGAATACCAGAGCGGTTTTGATTTTTGTTGATGCAGAGAAGGCCTTTGATAATATTTCTTGGATGTTTATGAAGAAAAATTTGGAAGGGATGGGAGTGGGGCGGGGGTTCGAAAATGGTATAGAAGCAATTTACACAGAACAAAAAGCTAAATTGATAGTAAACAGAGGAGTTTAAAATTGAAAAAGGGACACGCCAGGGGTGCCCCCTATCCCCCCTATTGTTTATTTCAGTCCTGGAGGTGTTGCTAAATATGATTAGAAAGGACCGGTTGGTCCAGGGAATTGAGGTCGGAGTGAAACAATATAAATTGAAAGCATTTGCAGATGACTTGGTATTAACACTTCAGGAACCAGTCTCCAGCACTAAAAGAGTGTTAGAATTAATCTCTGATTTTGGTCGGGTGGCGGGGTTTAAGTTAAATAAGCAAAAAACCAAGGTTTTAGCAAAAAATTTGACAGTTACAGAAACAGATGAGTTCTCTAAAGAAACGGAGCTGAATGTGGTTAAAAAAGTAAAATACCTAGGGGTGCACTTGACCTCCAAAAATTTGAATTTGTTTAAAGATAACTATGAGAAATGCTGGTCAGAAATCAAAAGAGACTTGGATATATGGTCAAGATTGAAACTTTCCTTGTTAGGCCGAATAGCTGCTGTAAAGATGAATGTATTGCCGAAAATGTTATTTTTGTTTCAGGCCCTACAGATCGTGGACAAGGTGGAATGTTTTGGAAAGTGGCAGAAGGATATTTCTAAGTTTGTTTGGCAGGGCAAAAAGCCCCGAATAAAGTTTAAAATATTAACTGATGCGAAAGAAAGAGGGGGATTTGCCCTGCCAGACTTGAGGCTATATTATGAATCTGCAGCCTTCTGCTGGTTGAAAGATTGGATTTTATTGGAGAACACTGATGTCCTGGATCTGGAAGGGTTTGACAATGCATTTGGGTGGCATGCATATTTGTGGTATGACAAGGCCAAAGTGCACAAATTGTTTAAAAACCATATTGTCAGAAGAGCAATTTGGAGGGTCTGGATAAAATACAAAGACTTATTGGAGAGTAAAACTCCGAGGTGGCTCTCACCGGTGGAGGCCAAGGCACGTAAGAGACCCAACATGGAGGCCCATTGGTCTAAATATTGGGAAATAATTGAAAAAACTGGAGACAATTGGAGGTTGCAGAGCTTGGAAAAATTGAAAACTAAGGTACGAGATTGGTTGCACTATGCGCAAATTCAAGAGGTATTTAAAATAGATAAAAAAGTTGGATTCCAGGTGGAAAAATCGAAACTAGAGACTGAATTGTTAGAGCCAAAAAGTAAACTACTTTCGAGAATGTATAACTTGCTGCTTAAGTGGAATACACAGGATGAGACAGTCAAATCCGCAATGATAAAATGGGCTCAGGATGTGGGGCATAACATTATGTTTGCAGACTGGGAAAGGTTATGGAACACCGGTTTGAAATTCACGGCATGTACTGCCTTGAAGGAAAATATTATGAAAATGGTATACCGGTGGTACATGACCCCAGTCAAGTTAGCCAAGATATATCATCTGTCTGACAACAAATGTTGGAAATGTGGAGAGGCGGAAGGGACATTCTTCCATCTCTGGTGGACCTGCCCGAAAGTGAAGGCCTTCTGGGAAATGATCCATAATGAACTAAAAAAGGTATTGAGATTTACCTTACCTAAAAAACCAGAGGCCTTCCTTCTGGGCATGGTGGACCAGAGAGTGCTTAAGAAGGACAGAACCTTTTTTATGTATGCTACCACAGCAGCAAGGATCCTGATTGCAAAATACTGGAAGATACAAGATTTACCCACGCTGGAGGAATGGCAATCGCAGTTGATGGACTATATGGAACTGGCTGAAATGACTGGCAGAATCCGAGACGTGGGAGAAGAAACAACTGAGGAGGATTGGGAAAAGTTTAAGGACTATTTGAAAAAACACTATAAGTTGTATGAATGTTAAAAAAAATGCACCTTTCAGGAAATTCTAGCTTCAGCAAATGTAAGTTATTGGAATGAAAATTAAGACACAAGAATTTAGAGGTAAAATAATGAAATAACTTTATTGTGTTTAATATAAAACATATAAGAATTGAGCGACAGTAAAATTGAAAATAGGGAACATGATAAAATGGAAGTTACAATAAGTTTTGAAATAAGTTAACAAATTGCTGATGCTTTATAAGACTGAGAACGCAGGGTTCGGAGGATGTGAGGAAGTCCTATAGGTTAGATGGAAAAAGAATATGGAAATTTGTTATTTATATGTCTCTTTCTTATAACCTCTCTTTATTCTTTTTTCTGTATTTCTATACCTTTAAAAAAGCAATAAAAAAATGTTTTAAAAAAAAAAAAAGAGTTTAGGTCTAAACAGCAACCCTTGAAAGGACCCAGTTGTCAGGGACTAGGCAGAGGAGGAATAGGGGAGACTGCCTATCCTGAAGGAGCATCTCCACCTCCATCGTTCTGCCGGGACACTGAGGTCCAGCGCCAAGGGCCTTCTGGCAGTTCCCTCTGTGAGAAGCGAAGTTACAGGGAATCAGGCAGAGGGCCTTCTCGGCAGAGGCGCCCGCCCTGTGGAACGCCCTCCCACCAGATGTCATAGACTTAAACAACTATCGGACTTTTAGAAGACATCCGTAGGCAGCCCTGTTTAGGGAAGCTTTTAATATTTGATGAATCATTGCATTTTAATATTCTGCTAGAAGCCGCCCAGAGTGGCTGGGGAAACCCAGCCAGATGGGCGGGGTATATACAAACAACAACAACAGCAATAATAACAACCCAGCCTCACCCATCCAGGGAAGAAGAAGACAGTTCAGAATTACAACAGGGGTTTAAGGCAGGTCCCAGCTCAGAGGAAGATGAGGGGGGAAGCTGGGAAATAATGGGAGAGGAGGAGGTAGAGCCAGAGCAGCTGGCTGACATGTTATCACTAGGAAGCATTCCAAACCCACCATCTCCCAGAACCCAGCAAGCCTTAAAAGTAGGAGAGCAAAGACCTCCGAGACAGATGGCCCTAAGTGGCAACCTTAGAGGGGGGGGTGCTATTGACAAATGAGGAAGTGGGAGAGAAGGGGGGGGTGGAGATTTACTCGGGACAACACCATTATTCCAACAGGCTGCATTCCCAAGCCTCTGTCTGTAAATATTGAATAAGAAGCAGATGGTAAGGATGGGGATCGTGCAAATACAGATCTACTCTACCCAGTCTTATGGGTTAATCAGAAAAAAGTTGGGATGAGGAGAGATTATGTCAAATTACTGTACCAACAAGAAACCAGACTGAGCTATCTGTTTAAATCTCTGCACCCCAGGGGTCTAAATACTGAATTAGATTTTAATTGTTTTGTTTGTTTTCTGTCGAGATGGCTACTGGTTGTATGTTCTTTGCCAGGTATAGGCAAACTCCGGCCCTCCAGATGTTTTGGAACTACAGTTCCCGCCATCCCTAGCTAACAGGACCAGTGGTCAGGGATGATGGGAATTGTAGTCTCAAAACATCTGGAGGGCCGGAGTTTGCCTATGTCTGTTCTTTGCTATATTTCGGAGACTGTAACTTTACATTTCCTGTAATTCTATGTGATTCATTGTACCTGTTGAGAGCCTTTATAATTCCACTGGGATTTTGCCAGCAGCACCAGCCTACTACACTTTTTAGTGATAGCTGATCCATGGTTTGATATCCTACTTTATCACTACCCTAAGGAGTTGGGTGGTGCTGTGGGTTAAACCACAGAGCCTAGGGCTTGCCGGTCAGGAGGTCAGCGGTTCGAATCCCCGTGACGGGGTGAGTTCCCGTTGCTTGGTCCCTGCTGCTGCCAACCTAGCAGTTCGAAAGTGCAAGTAGATAAACAGGTACTGCTCCGGCAGGAAGGTAAACAGCATTTCCGCGTGTTGCTCTAGTTCTCTAGAAATGGCTTAGTCATGCTAGCCACATGACCCCGGAAGCTGTACACCGGCTCCCTCGGCCAGTAAAGCGAGATGAGCTCCGCAACCCCAGAGTCGTCCGCAACTGGACCTAACGGTCACGGGTCCCTTTACCTTTTAAGGAGTCTCAAAGCGGCCAACAATCTCCTTTCCCTTCTTCCCCCACAACAAACACTCTGTGAGGTGAGTGAGGCTGAGAGACTTCAGAGAAGTGTGACTAGCCCAAGGTCACCCAGCAGCTGCATGTGGAGGAGCGCGGAAGCGAACCCGGTTCACCAGATTACAAGTCCACTGCTCTTAACCACTACACCATGCTGACACTTGCTGCCGGGTAGGCTGGGGGTTCAGGACAGGTGTGACAAAGCTCTTTAACTTGACAAGAAGCTGTTGCTTTCTGCCTGGCAAGGTTTTGGGAGGGCTTTCAAATCTCTTACATTGGCCCCAGGATTTGCACCTCTTCTTCCTATCAGGATTCAGTACAGGGCCTGCCGACAGGTTGTGTCATCAAAACTCATGAAAGAGATTGCAGCTGACGGGATTACTGGCCCCTTCCCACTGCCCAACAATGTTTTGTGTTTTCCCTGAGGATGGGTGATGTTCCTAGTGATTCCACTCTTTGTTCTGACACCAGTGTCAATGACAGTTTCTGTACAATGATAGATGATGAAGGCAGTGAGTCTAGAGATGAAAATGGATATTAAGCCACAATGTATTGCCATTTGACACAGATCTTTCAAAGAAGTACCGATGTTACAGATGAATACAGCTGGGACTTATCTTTATATATTATGTACAAGGCTAAGCCAAAATCCTTGTACTGTTGTTTTTTTTTTATGAACATCTTTGACAGCACTCTGTCAAAAGGTTCAGTTATTTGATGGGTGTTGGGGGCAAAGTGAAGCAGGGAAGTCTTCCCCAGTTTGGATTAAGCTCTGATCTAAGAAAGAGTTCGAGGTTTGTTATGCTCACCTTTTATTTGATGTGAGCATTATGAATCCTGAGACTCATATCTTTGGCAACGGAAGCCTTAGCAACATTGCAACACACACACACACACACACACACCCGCCCAGTTTGCTACCTGAGATGTTTTCACTACAGAAGTCAGAGATTAAATCTAGGACACTATAACAAATAATGCATAAACCACAGTTTCTCTAAGCTGTAGCACCCGTCTGTGATCAAACAAAACAGCCCACCAGGTACTTGATATCCCCCCTCCCACATTTCTGCTATGATTACAGAAACATGTGGGTTGCCTTGCATATGGGAGACAGTGATGTACATGGTTAAGATGTGGTATTGTGCTTTGTTGGTCACAAGTTATGCAAACCCGTTGTCGAATGAGCTCTCCAGTTTCATTTCCCCACCTTTTGCACAAGTTACTCCATTTCACAGCTTGTACAGACCTGCTATAGAAGGATTTCTCTAGTTTCCTTTTTCTCCATAGTTCATATCGAGATTGCTTCAGAGGATTTACACAATTGAAATTGAAGCTAATTTTATTTATCCAACTACAGTGATGCCTCGCAAGACGAAATTAATTCGTTCCACAAGTTTTTTCTTCTTGCCAGTTTTTTGTCTTGCAAAGCACGGTTTCCCATAGGAATGCATTGAAAATCAATCAATGCGTTCCTATGGAGACCGTCCGGGGACAGAGGGGAAGCGCCGCGCGCCTTCCCCTCTGTCCCCTCTTTTGAAGCAAGGGGCGGAGGGGAGAAGATCGCTTCTCCCCGTTGCCGCCCCTTGGTTCAAAAGGGGTCCGGGGACAGAGGGGCTGGCAATGGGGAGAAGCGATCTTCTCCCCGCCGCCCCTTGCTTCAAAAGAGGTCCGGGGACAGCGGGGAAGACGCGCTGCGCTTCCCCGCTATCCCCAGAACTGGCAGGGCAAGCTTCATTTTGTGTTTCTGTAATGCCATAATTTCTTCAATAATCAATAATCAATAATCAATAATCAATGATACAATTACAGTTGCTTGTTTGTATAATAACCACAGCTCTCATTTACTTTCTTATAACCTATAACACTTGCACGACTTTGTGCGTAATGTTTTTATATTGAGCTTTTTTATTCTAGAACCAGTTATATTTATACTAACACTTTAATGAGTCTTTTTCATTGCAGTACCTTCCAAGTGTTTCTTATACTACGATATTTTATGCATTTGTACTCTATGCCAGATATCTAAAGAAGGAGTAGGTTGTCTCTTCCAATATTTAGCTATCAATATTCGGGTGACTGCCAACATATTCCCAACCATTCTTCTCTGTAATTATTATATAGTGCCGTATTCTGTCTCCCTAATGATACAACCACTCTGAATAATTTTACAAATTTTCCAGAATACTTTTTGGAATGTACAATCCCACCCAATATGCTAAAAGTTGCATAATTTCATTCAGATCGCCAATTAAATGGGCAAGTCTGTGAGAGTAAGTTCCATTGCACTAAATGGGGACTAATTTCTGAGTAGCTTAACACAGAACTGCTCTGTTAGGATTCTCACTTACCTGGGAATAAACTCAACAGAACCCAGTGCTTTTTTTCAAAGTTAGTTCTTGGTATGAGCTTTCGTGTGCATGCACACGAAAGCTCATACCAAGAACTAACTTAGTTGGTCTTTAAGGTGCTACTGGAAGGAATTTTTTTAATGTTTAGGGGTACAGTGGTATCTTGGGTTAAGTACTTATTTGTTCTGGAGGTCTGTTCTTAACCTGAAACTGTTCTTAACCTGAAGCACCACTTTAGCTAATGGGGCCTGCTGCTGCCGCCGCGCTGCCAAAGCCCGATTTCTGTTCTCATCCTGAAGCAAAGTTCTGAACCCGAGGTACTGTTTCTGGGTTAGCGGAGTCTGTAACCTGAAGCGTATGTAACCTGAAGTGTATGTAACCCGAGGTACCACTGTACTCTCATATTCTTACTCATATTGAAATACTGCCCCTCAATGAGGCCAAACTTAGATTCACAAAGTGTTTAGGGTTATGCATCCCCCTGCGTTCCCCCAGAAAAAAAAGCACTGACAAAACCCAATTAAATTCAGTGGGACTTACTCCTGAGTAGGCATGCACAGGGAAGAGACATAGCCATAGAGTAGCATTAGGCAAAGCCTCTCCTCCTTCCAGAGGGGAGGAGTTGTGAGCGGGAGCTGTTTCCCACGTTGGAGGGGGGCGTTCTGGCTCCTGCTCAGCTGTCCCGGCTGCCGCACCACGCCCCCTGGCAGCCGACCAATCTGGCGGAGGCTTGGGGGTGGGGTTGAGCCCCTCAAATGCGGCCGCGGCAGAGCTGCCCTCTCATTTTCATATGAGTGCACTGTTTGTGAACTTATACATTTTTGCAATTTAAGTGGTGTACAGTACCTTAAGGGACGTGGGTGGCGCTGTGAGTTAAACCACAGAGCCTAGGACTTGCTGATCAGAAAGTCACGGTTCGAATCCCCGCAACGGGGTGAGTTCCCGTTTCTTGGTCCCTGCTCCTGCCCACCTAGCAGTTCAAAAGCACGTCAAAGTGCAAGTAGGTAAATAGGTACCACTCTGGTGGGAAGGTAAACGGCATTTCCATGCACTGCTCTGGTTCGCCAGAAGCGGCTTAGTCATGCTGGCCACATGACCCAGAAGCTGTATGCCGGCTCCCTCGGCCAATAAAGCGAGATGAGCGCTGCAACCCCAGAGTTGGTCAGGACTGGACCTAATGGTCAGGGGTCCCTTTACTTTTACCGTTACAATACCTTAAATCAGTAGTGTTCAACTTTTTCAGACCCAAGACACACTTTTAGCCCTACTGCTACTACTACTACTACTACACACACACACACACACACACTTTTTGTGGTTCTGTTTTTATCTGTCTTGAGTTCTGTCAGAAGTAAGAAGGGGGAATAGTACTACTACTACTAATAATAATAATAATAATAAATTTGCATGATTGTAGTGCTCCTGTTTTGACCCACCTTGCATCAGGCCATGACCCACTAATAATAATAATAATAATAATAATAATAATAATAATAATAATAATAATATTTCTACCCTGTCCATCTGGCTGGGTTTCCCCAGCCACTCTGGGCTGCTTACAGCACATAAAAAAATGTAAAACATTAGACATTAAAAATTTCCCAATACAGGGTTGCCTTCAAGTGTCTTCTAGAAGTCAGATAGTTCTTTATTTCCTTAACATCCGATGGGAGTGCGTTCCACAGTTGAAGACCAATGCCTTAAATATAAGATCTTATTTAAAAAAATTCTTAGCTGCAACATCAATATGATATTTTGAACATTCTCATACTCCACCTATTGTGTATATTAGATTGCAAGCCATTTTGAGAATTCCAGTTAATTAATATCCTTTTGAGTGAGCTAATATGCCACCTTATCTTAGAATTCTTATAAGGAAGCTTTTAATACATAAAATATCAAATATTGAGAGAGTGAGTCAGATTGTCACATTCAGTTAAATTTACCAGTTTGAAGAAAACATATATCCATGTTAATCTTTTTTATAGCCATACGTCCTAGCTTGCCAAAAAGAATTTATTAAAGGAATGAGCAGAAGGGGTGAGACTCCTGGACCTAAGGGCATTTTAACTGTGCCCTTAGTCTCCATTTATTGAATCCCTAATTGCATTAGGTTGAACTATTGGATTCTCCCCTTTTATTCCACATCCATTCATTTAGCAGTGCTGGAACTCCTTGTTGACCCCTTGCACAGTGAGAGCTAAAATGGTCAGACCATTGAACCACGGCAGTTAACATTACTGGCCATTCCATCATCTTTTATTTTCAGTTGAGTAGCTTTAAATGTAAATCTGAAAACCTCACTGTTAGAAACAAGTTTGCTAATATTACCTTGCAGAACTTCCCCGGTTTTGGCTGGGGAGAGCAGGATACAAATAAAAGATTATTATTATTATTATTATTATTATTATTATTATTATTATTATTATCATCCTTGGTGGAATTTTTAAGGGTATTGACAAAAATAGAAATAATATTCCTGCAAAGACATTTATTTTATCTGTTGCAATGCACACAAACCAGTGACATTTCTCCTGTGACCATTTGTGTGCCCAGGCGGCGACAGCCCCAACTCCCAGGGATTATAAGGAAGGAATAAAGACTCTAACAACGCTATATGGAATTAAAATTAGGTCACAACTTTATTAAACTTCCAAATGTAGGAAGACCTTGGTTTAGGCCTTGGGCATGTACCCCTCCCAGTCCTCCATCCGGGGGGAACTGGGGCACATCAGGGTAAATGGGATACGGGAGTGTTCTGCGAGACGTAAGTGTAGCAGGCAGCCCTGCCCAGACCTTATCCCCACACTCAGGGTAGTTCACTGACAACCTTTCGGTGTATGGTCAGTGACACCCATTACACTGGGGAACATCTTTTTTTCATTTTCTATTGCATGAGATTTTTCAACAATTCTTATATGTTCTTTCAATGCTGATTTCAAATCTGAAATCAATTTTCGTGTGCATGCTAGTTATCTTTCAATTTTTGACTTTTGCCGATATGTCATATTTACATTGGGAATAAGTGGACACTGACACGTTGATCTACCCTAAACACATGGTAATTATTGTTTTGCAAACTTAATTTTTCTTTATTTTTATAGTTTTGTAAGTTAAATATTTGCATTTTTCAGATCGGACTATGGCTTCTTCAAGTAGACAAAAATGTGTAAACAAGCCTGATGCCTTTTGTTATGTATGTGGCTGCTACACATTTCCTTGTCAAAGACGCAATATAACAGCATTTGTGAGGCGTGCCTATAAAAGCTGTTTTGAAAGTCCCCTGGGCGACCAAGACAAGAAATGGGCTCCACATATTGTTTGTCACAATTGTGAGGAAATGCTTAGAGATTGGAGAAAAGGAAAATGGAAGAGTATGCCTTTTGGGGTTCCCATGGTTTGGCGAGAACCCAAGGATCACACAAGTGATTGCTATATGGGACTGGACCTCCCTCCCAGCAATGAAACTTGACTACTGAGGCTGGGTGTGAACCTCCAAAAATTAACACTGAGAGGCAGGCCAGTCGCTGTTTGCCAGTAAGTTCCCTGGGAATTGTAGCACCAAGTGCGATCCCGCAAAGGGCACCCACAATGTAAAGTGTGAGTGCTCATTCTTCACACCTGTCAGGGAACTGCCATCGGAGCCAGAGGCGGAGGGAAGGCTCCAGAGGGATGCCGGAGAGGGTCCCAGTAGGGAGAGAGGCAGCCCATCTGCTGGGGAAGGAAATCAGCGTAGCACCAGTGGAGAAGGGGGGCAGAAGGGGGAATCGGCGAGGGGGCTCCAGGACTCCTCACCGGAAACCAGCGGGGAGAGCACAGGTCCTCCGCTACCCACACCCTCCCTGCGCAGAAGAAACGCCCACTGATGGATTCTGCCAGCGATTGAGACAGCCACGGGTGAGAGGCTGTCCAGACAGAAAGGGTTCACCCAGGTAACCTAGCCAGGAGTGGTGACAACTTACACACAAGCAACCCCTAGAACCATTATACCACCCAACTTAGCTTTGTTAATCGGTAAATCAAAGTTAATGAGTAAAATCCAACAATCTCTGCACTCTTGGTGTAACAGACCCACCTTCTCTTCAGAAGCGCCCCCTCCCCCATGCACCCAAAATATACTCCAGAGGGTGGGCCAGGTTTTAATAATTTCCGTACAATATTTCATATATGTTCCTTAAACATCAAGCACTGCTTGTGCTCCATTTTTCTTCCTCTATTAGAAATAACACACTTCTTTTTATTTCCAACTGTTGACCTATAGAAAATCCTAGAATTTCCCATTTTGATGAATCTAATATGCCAATCTTATACCGAATTCTTGTATTTGTATGTTAGGTTATTAACTGACCCTTTGTTATTTTCTAATGTGAAAACATTGTTTGCACATGTGCCTTTACACATATCTATGTTATGCTTCTGTGGATTTGGTGTGTGTGTTTTTTTTGAAAATTGTAATAATAAATAAAGGAAGATAAACACATTTTAAATACAGTAAATTTACTTTACTTTATTTTTATTTTTGCATTTTTGACATTTGTGTCATTGCAAAAAATAATGAATAAGTAGCTGTTAGACTGAATTAAGCAGGAAGCATTTGTTCTTTTAGCTGTTCGCTTTAAAATGTCAACTTATTAGGACATTTTATGGAAGACAAACACATACTATCCCCTGTTTTAATGTTCTGGCAGTAACAGTGCTAGTGGCAGCATGTATTAGTGCAATGTGTCACTTCGTTTACCATATGGAAGAAGAGGAAAAGAAAACAGGTACGATGATCAAAACCGAAGACTTGCTGTGATAGCGAAACACATTTCAGGGGGAACTAAGCCACCAGTCAGCATCAGCTGAATAATTTTTGTAGAATAGTGGGTACAATTTTATTTTCTTTACTGTTTCCATTTCTGCACCCAAATGTGTATGTAATAGACCATGGGTAGGCAAACTAAGGCCCAGGGGCCGGATAGGGCCCAATCACTTTCTAAATCTGGCCCGCGGACAGTCAGGGAATCAGCGTGTTTTTACATGAGTAGAATGTGTCCTTTTATTTAAAATGCATCTCTGGGTTATTTGTGGGGCATAGGAATTCGTTCATTATTTCCCCCTTCAAAATATAGTCCAGCCCCCCACAAGGTCTGAGGGACAGTGGACAGGCCCCCTGCTGAAAAAGTTTCCTGACCCCTGTGATAGACAATCCCAGAAACTAGTTACAGTATTTTGATATGTGCCAACTAGGAGGGTTGTGTCCATCACACAAATTCGGTGAATACATGAGCACATGCCCAGAACTGGTGCTTTGATCACACGCAGTTTGGTGATCCCACCTTTTGGCAGTTGTGTTAAGGGGTCCTGCATGCATATAGGCAAAGGGTTCTTCCATGCAAGGAGGAACGCTGGCTTATCTTGGGGACAGGGGCTTGACTATGTCTGTATGTGTTCACCAAATGTTACTGGTGATTGTTTGATTAGATTTCCCTCTCAACTTACGATAATGAACAGGGAGAATTTGATGGTCTTTGATGAGGTGACTGAAACTCCTGGCTGAACTAGACTAGGTGCAAAAGACATGTGAAGTGTCCCCTGACAATTAAACAATAATAATGAGATTCTGACTATGATTGAAGCAACAGCATGAGGAGTGCTCAGTCCTTTTCCTGTGTATCTCCCAGCTGCCCTGCTGTTTCTCTCCCAGTGAGGAAGGATTACAGGTTAACGTACGTTTCCTCTTTTCAGGAGAAAGACAATTTATGGGAGATTCTCGTGATTGGGTTAAGCAGCTTCTGATCAAACTCAAGAGTCTGTACAGGTGTATTAAAGCAAAAAAAAAAAAAATGGAGGAAGAAAGAGAGAAACTGTTGAGAAATATCTCCTTCATTGTGTCTGATTTGGCCCACAGAATAATTTGGCTTCATTCAACAATAAATGTAGGCCTCAGACTTAAGACTAGGAATGTCTAAATTGCTCTTTAGCATCACTTGGGTTTAATAGTGTGCAGTCTACAAGAAAGTCAAATCCCTTAAGTCCTCTGAACAGCATTAAAGCAGAATTAACGTGCTGCTTTCTCCAGGCAATTGAAGTCCTTCCTAATCATGTATCAATCAATACAAGCTTAGCTAATCTGGCTAAAGAAGGTTGCAAGATGATAACCTGGGGTTCTTGTGACTAGTAAAGTACTGTCCATGTGCTCTTCCTGCTGCTTTCAGTTTTGATTGCAATGAAGAGAATGACACAATAAGTGAAATTAAATAAGTCACAATTTTATCAAAGAGGCCTACCGCCAGCCTCAAAACCAGGTCGGGGAGCAGCGCGAAGGCAACATGCGCCTTCCCGCTGCCCCCCGAACTTGTGGGGCTGGCGGTGGGAGGAAGCACTGCTTTTCCCCACAGCCAGTCTCAAAACCAGGTCGGGGAGCAGCGCGAAGGCGTTGCGCGCCTTCCCGCTGCCCCCCGAACTTGTGGGACTGGCGTTGCAGCCTTCCCCCCACCTTTGTACAGCCTTCGTAGCCTCCGCAGGGCAGCGGGGTGAAGGCACCCTGCTGCCCTGTGGAGGCTTTGCGCAGCTGTCCGCAAGCTAGAACAGGGAGACGGAGTGCTCTGCAGCCTGCATTTGCTCTATAGGACGCACACACATTTCCCCTTAATTTTTGGAGGGGGAAAAGTGCGTCCTATAGAGCAAAAAATACGGTATTTTCATTTCTATACCGCTTTAGATTTTTTAGAAAAATCCCAAAGTCGTTTTGTTGTTGTTGTTGTTGTTTAGTCGTGTCTGACTCTTCGTGACCCTATGGACCAGAACACGCCAGGCACTCCTGTCTTCCACTGCCTCCCGCAGTTTGGCCAAAGCAGTTTACAGCACACTGAAACATCCAGAAAACAATCCAGAATAAAACATTACCGAAGAAAATCAAATGTAAAGTATACAGCCAAAGCAATGTAATTAACAGGAAACTAAAATATTATCTTAAAGATTTAAATAAAGGAAGTCAACTACAGAATACATATTTAAACAAAGGAAGTCAACTACGGAATACATATTTAACACAAAGTTAACCAAACACCTTAGACATTCCAATAGAGAATGTTGCTAAGTGAAGCCAAATATAAAAGGCATATTTATATCCCATCTTACCTCCAAGTAAAGGAGCCAAGCTAATATGCATGGTTTTCCTCTCTCTCCATTTATCCTTACAACAACCCTAAGAGGTAGGCTAAGCTGAAAGACTGTAACTGGCACAAGTGTCACACAGAAAGTTTCTTGGCTGAGTGGAGATTTGATCCCTTGTGTCTGACACTCATAGTCTGACACTTTGACCACTGCACCATAGAGTCCATATTCTTTGACTGAGATGCAAGTACAGTCATACCTCGTGTTACATTGGCTTCATGTTGCGGCTTTTCAGGTTACGAATGCGGCAAAACGGGAGTGTTTACTTCCGGGTTTGGCGCGCATGCGTGCCCAGAAGCTATCTGCATGCTTCGCGCATGTGCAGAAGCAATCTATTGTGCCCCGTGCATGTGCAGTAGTGGCACTCTACTTACGGACTTTCTGGGGTGCGAACGGATCGTGTTCATAAGCAGAGGTACCACTGTATGGAAAATGTTTGCAGACCTCCCATTCCAAATACAGTGGTACCTCGGGTTACATACTCAATTCATTCCAGAGGTCCATTCTTAACCCAAAACTGTTCTTAATATGAGGCACACTTTCGCTAATGGGGCCTCCCGTTGCCGCCGCACCACCAGTTCGTGATTTCTGTTCTCATCCTGGGGCAAAGTTTGCTACCCAGAGCAACTACTTCCGGGTTAGCGGAGTTTGTAACCCGAAGCGTTTGTAACCCAAGGTACTACTGTATAAGGAATGAGGAAAAGGTGATATTAGTTTATGAAAAAAAATAAACATACATAGGCATCGTAACTACATTGGACTGCATCAAGCTCTAAATATCATTTATTCAATGTAAAGAAAATATCATTTATTTATTTTTTTATTTTTTCAAAAGACAACCTTTCATCATATTTGCATGTTGTACCTAATTTGGGGGACTGTCTATCTTTTTTTAAAAGCCAATTAACCAATGTATCTACTTCTACCAGTGATTTCTTCTAAATTATTCATTATTTAAATGTATTCAGTTAGTCTCTCACAGCCTGTTTTCCTTGATGGCTTGATCACAAACATTCTGAATTAAATCAGGTTCCTCATTTGCATCTAGTGAGATAGTTTACCTAATTTTGTAACATATTTTTTTCCCTGACTGTCTGAACATGGAAACATTTCCATAGTCAATAATTCAAGATTCTCTGCCAACGGATATTGTTAAAAGTAGGTCAATAGAATGTCCATGGAAAGTGAGTGTAAAATACACAAATGTGTGTGAAAGGGAGAAGAAAGTTTCACTAAGTTGTGCTCCCTATCTCCACAGCGCTCTGAGAGCAGCTTTTTGGAGGGGATGTGGAAGGGGACCTAAGTAGGCAGGAGAAAATGGTGGGAAACTAGATATGAGTGGAAGCACTATCCATAGCTGTCAACAATTCCCCTTTTTTAAAGGAAATTCCCTTATTCTGAATAGGATTCCTCGCAAGAAAAGGGAAAGGTTGACAGCTATGGCACTATCCACAAAAGCAAGGCACCCCTTCCATTTATGTTTTATGTTTTTGATGTTTTTAATGTTGTTCTTATTTATTATTTGATGACATTGTAACCATTGATATTTTTAAGCTGCCTTTGTGAAGCAATATGGGTTTAAAAACAGTGGTATTAGAGAGCCAGTGTGGTGTAGTGGTTAAGAGCGGTAGTCTCGTAATCTGGGGAACCGGGTTCGCGCAGTGGCGTAGCGTGGGGGGTGCAGGGGGGGGCTGGCCGCACCAGGCGCAACATCTGGGGGTTAGGGTTAGGTGGCGCAAATCCACAGATTAGGGGGCGCAAATCCACGGGTTAGGGGGCGCAAATTACTTGCCTTGCTCCGGGTGCTGACAACCCACGCTACGCCACTGGGTTCGCATCTCCGCTCCTCCACATGGAGCTGCTGGGTGACCTTCTTTGAAGTCTCTCAGCCCGACTCACCTCACAGAGTGTTTGTTGTGGGGCAGGAAGGGAAAGGAGATTGTTAGCCGCTTTGAGACTCCTTAAAGGGAGTGAAAGGCGGGATATCAAATCCAAACTCTTCTTCTCTTCTATTACTATCAGTGGCAACACTTAGCAGTTATACAGCTCTTTGGCATGTTCAGAAGACTCCTTATTGTAATCCTTAAATGAAAGAACCATCTGCCTAAAATCCAGCTAGAGGCAAGAATCAAACCAAGGACATCCTTACTCAAAGCTCAGTCTCTGAGTTACTGTGCTATATCAGCCCAGATACAGACAGGCTCCAGAAGATTAAGTAAATGAGACCAAGAGTGGATAAAATGGTCCAGAAGGCAGTTTCTGTTTCTGCAGTAGAGGGAAGTGAGGCGGAGATGCAGCTTGTCAATCTGGGAGAAGGAAGATTCTGATCCTGAACCTCCGCTGCTTGCAGGATAACTTCCAGATAAGAAAAGGATAAGGAGTAAACCCTACACAATTTCGGAGTGGAGTGTCTAAGACAATTGGATGGCAAGCTGTATGGCAACTCCTGCAGCCAAGCTGGTGCCAAATGTATTGTTCTGCTTTCCTTTGGACCATGTCAGCGAGGTCGAGAGCGGGGCTTTATCATTTGGAAAGCCTAGGACCATACATACTGCCTGGGCTTAGTCCTCAGGAGGGTCACTTGCTGCTAATGCAATGGTTTGACTTCACCCCCAGAGCAGGGGCATAGGAAGGGGGGCGTTATGTACTGAGTTGAATAGGATCCAAAATGCAGCAGTCTGATTGGTCCTAGAACAATGCAGCAGTATGATTGGTCTGCAGGAGCCACCCAATCCAGCTCCAGATGGAAGTGAATCCACAACCTGATTGGCCTGCAGGAGAATTCCAGAATTAGCCAATCACATGCAGCCCTTTGTGTAAATAATGTATATAAAGCAGATACTTTGGGGGAACTTTCATTCCTCCTCCCACTATGAGCTGAATAAAGAGCATGAAATCCACTCTCGACTCCGAGTATATTTCAGGGGGTGGTGCCCCCCCCAGGTGCCCTCGCTGAGGGGGGGATGACATTTGGCGTGCCGTCCACCCATGACTCCCAAGCCTCCCCAAGCCATTGGGGTAAAGGGGGGAACTGTGCTGCTTTGCCAGTGGCATTCCCCCCTCCCCTCTTCATTTTGATAGCTTGGGGGAGGCTTGGGAGTCGCAGGCAGGCAGTGCACTGAATTTCCACCATGAGTGGCTCGCTCCACCCCCGTGAGGGGCTTGCACCACCCTTGTGGGGAGCTCGCTCCGCCCCCGGCTGCAGGGTGCATGCGCCACTCCGGGCATCCGAATGGCTATCCTACCCTGGGAGGGCACTCTCCACACCACGCCCCCCTCGGGTGCGCACCCACCCTGGACAGCACGAGCATATGGTCCGCCACTGCACCAGAGGTGCACTCCATTGTCTCTTGAGGCAGACAGATGCCAACAACAGATACATACTCAACCCAACTTTAGGTAAAGGTAAAGGGACCCCTGACCATTATGTCCAGTCATGGCCAAATCTGGGGTTGCGGCGCTCATCTCGCGTTACTGGCTGAGGGAGCCGGCGTACAGCTTCCAGGTAGTGTGGCCAGCATGACTAAGCCACTTCTGGCGAACCAGAGCAGTGCAAGGAAACACCGTTTACCTTCCCACTGGAGCGGTACCTATTTATCTACTTGCACTTTGATGTGCTTTCAAACTGTTGGCAGGAGCTGGGACCGAGCAACGGGAGCTCACCCCATTGCGGGGATTCGAACCACCAAGCTTCTAATCAGCAAGTCCTATGCTCTGTGGTTTAACCCACAGCGCCACCCGAGTCCCTTAACTCAACTTCACTTGTTATCAAACTTTTCAGAAGAGTTGGATCAATTTCAAAGAGGTATTCATCTCAACTCCAACAAGAATGGAATCTTTGGTTATCTGCTTTATTAGAATTATATCTCACCTTTCCCTCACAAAGGAGTCCAGGGTGGCAAACACTTCAAGTCATTAAAGTAAAATTTAAAATAAAACGAAAACACATTTTAAGCATTTAAAATGGTTAAAACATCTAAAACACAACAGAATATCTGAAGCCAATGCTAGCGAATGTGGGTGCCAGAAAGTGCCCATCACTTTATTTTTGTGACTTCCACTGACATACCATCATCATGTACTTGAGTCAGCCTCTCACCCCTTGACTACAGAACTAATACTCCTCCAGAGCAAACACCATTCTCCCCACAGCTCAAAACAAAATAGCCAACAAAATTACTTTGACCTTTCCAAGTCTTTATAAAGAGCTTCACAGTGTTCAGCAAGAGCTCTTTGACCTTCTCTCTGCAATCTAGAGCTTCTTGATACAAACCAAAGCCTGTGAATATCAGGCAGGAATTTTTATAAAAGGGATTAGAAACAGAATGAAACAGCCGCAGCCACACGCCATGTCACACAACTTGGGATTTGGAGATGAATTGATGTCATTCGTCAAAGTCTGTCTTCAGCCTCTTCTTCCACATTTCAAATTAAAGGTTTAAGGCTGAAATAAGTCATGAGAACTTGGGGCCCACTGGTCTCTGCAGAGTGGTGGCTGGCAAAAGAACACTGATTTGGAAGAGGGCCAGGAAACCTCCTTTATATATTAAGGGCCAATGACCCAAAGGAAAAATAATTAAGATAAATTCAACAGTATAAATAAGTTTTAATGGATGCAATAATGGAATACTGAGTGGTATAGTTTTTGTAATATATGCAGGGATTTATGATATGTAAAATGAACCAGGGAAAGAGAAGAAGGGAAGTTATTTGTATCTTAAGAATGTAAAATGAGTATTTTAAATTGTTATATATATATATATATATATATATATATATATATATGCAGGTTTTGGTGTCCTCGGGTGTCTTCCCGTGTAAAAGTTGGGGTGTCTAGGCGACGTTTCGACGAGGTCTCACTCGTCATCTTCAGGCTGGTGCTTGTGAGACCTGGTGCTTGTGAGACAGGCTGGTGCTTGTGAGACGAGTGAGACCTCGTCGAAACGTCGCCTAGACACCCCAACTTTTACACGGGAAGACACCCGAGGACACCAAAACCTGCATTCCTGTACCCGTGAAAATCTACGAAAGCATATATATATATATATATATATACACAACATCGTATTTTTCGCTCTATAAGACGCACCAGACCACAAGATGCACCTAGTTTTTGGAGGAGGAAAACAAGAAAAAAAATATTCTGAATCTCAGAAGCCAGAACAGCAAGAGGGATCACTACACAGTGAAAGCAGTCGTCCCTCTTGCTGTTCTGGCTTCTGGGATAGCTGTGCAGCCTGCGTTCACTCCATAAGACGCACACACATTTCCCCTTACTTATTAGGAGGGGAAAAGTGAGTCTTATAGAGCAAAAAATACGGTATATGAAAAAATCAATAGCCGCACATAAGTATTAATCAATTAAATAGTTGTGCCCATGGGTTAGGGATTAGGATTTAGCTGCCTAACCCAATGCATTTTTGCCTATATACATGGGAAATTGATCTTTCAGGAAAGAGATGGAAATTACAGGTATGCACAGATTACAAGATTTGGTTGACTTTTTCCAACAGAATTAAGGCAGAAATATTAGCCCAATGGGAAAATTAAGTCAATATGTGAAGGCCAAAATGGCATGAGGAAGTGAATAGTATTTCAATTGCCCTTAAGTCACCGAATCTGATTCTAAAGAGGCTGTCTAAAATTATGTTTAGCTCCTGGTACTGAATCCCAACAAGGTATAATGTTGTTAGAAGGGAAAATATTCAAAAATACCTGGTACAGCTATAAAACCAGACAGCATTCAACATCTCTAATAAGTTCCTCAATAGGTTTAATTGTGAGGCCTAAAGCAACCTTGATTTGAGAGAAGTCATTAAAAAAATATCTATCTGATAACTGAATCAGAGGCTACTTATGACTGATTTGGTTTTCTGGAGCTGATTTTTTGTTGTTGTTAGAAACCATTTAAAAATGTTCACAATATATCCAGTTTTGGAGTAAATCATGTTGATCACAAAAATTAATGTTATTTATTATTTTTATTATTTATTAAATTTATATACCTTCAAAGAGTTCAGAAAAATAAGGATCCACAGTCGCTGTAGGAGCAATATGGTTGAGTGGCAAATATGTGATTTTTATAGCCTCAAGTGCTGATTTGTCATTATAGGCTGAAAACCTATTTTGACCTGGAACTGATGATTCCATACACACCTTCCTGATTTGCATGATGATACAAGAGATCATCAGTCCTGCACTGCTTAATGGCCCAGTATACCTGAAGGAGCATCTCCACCCCCACCATTCAGCCCGGACACTGAGATCCAGCTCCGAGGGCCTTCTGGCGGTTCCCTCACTGCAAGAGTTGAGGTTGCAGGGAACCAGGCAGAGGGCCTTCTTGGTAGTGGTACCCTGCCAGTGGAAGGCCCTCCCATCAAGGATGTCAAGGAAATGCTTGACAAAGATGTCGAGGAAATAAACAACTATCTGACATTTAGAAGACATCTGTTTAGGGAAGTTCTTAAGGTTTGATGTTTTATCACATTTTTTATATTCTGTTGGGAGCCGCCCAGCCATATGGGTGAAGTATAAATAATAAATTGTTATTGTTATTATGTTGTGCTAAACAAGTCCACTAAAGGGCAGGGACTCTTCCTATGTGTCATGATTAAAATTCTAGACTCAACAGAGAAGAGTTTGGGACAAACTAAAACCAGTATATCCTAGAATAAAGTCTGAAAGAGGAAACCTGCAGAAAACTATTATTTCCCTAGGTACATGTATTTATTATAATGCACCATAGGGAATTTAATCTTCTCTTTCACCATTTTTTGGAATGCCAATAAAAAAACTTTTAAGAACACAACAAATTGCGAGCAAGCAGCAGGCAGATCATAGCCGAAGAGGTAGGTTGACATGCAGGAGAAACGAATAGTTAAAAGACTGGGATCACAGTCACTCTGAAAGGCTTATTCCTCCACTTGCTGTAGATCTGGGCTTTCCATCCCATCCAAAGTTCCTTCACACTCTTCCAAAGACACTTGAAGCATTTTCATATGAGGAGAAACAGCAGCAGAATCCCATACAGATAGTTTTTTCTCTTCTGCCTTTGGCCAGTTGGATAAATCAGGAGCAATTTTGAGTAAGTAGCAGTGCTTGAACCAGCAGCCGTTCCTGAGCTCAGAGATGCTCTACCAGCTCTTCTGGCCAAAACAACTCCCCAAAACATGTTCTCCTTCATGGAGAGCACGTGTTGCGGTGGGGGCCGCCAGGACACTCCAAAATTGGGGGCGGGCTAATTGATCGTTGGCCACTGATGCGAATGGGGCTTCCCTCGTTGTTTGGAAGAAGTTAATGTTGCCACTTGTTGATTGACAGCCAGAAATGCTAAAACTCCTTGCACGAGGCTAGGGCTTCCTCTTTTCACCCGTGCACAGGATTGTCCACCCCCCCTCCCTAGAATTAGGGTTGTTCGCTTTGACCTTGCTAGGCCTGTCATGGGGTCATCTGCTCTTGGGGCAGGGGCCCAGTAGGAATTTTGTCCATCTGGCTGATTGGCTGGGGCCATTTGGTTTTTGCCTACTGCAAAGCAAATCATCACAACTTGTAAGGTTGCGGTTAGGCATTGGTTTATGGTTTGGTTGGTTGAGGGGCATGGATTGGCTGTGCCTGCCCCTCTAATGCTGCTGCTGCAAGGGATTCCGTTAAAGGAATCAGGGGCTAACTATTGCTTGTCCACTCTGTCAAGGGGGCTCAGGCCATAGCAATGAGCTCCTGGTTGCATTTGGGGAGGGCTGAGGGCAGGTTCCCTGCTCCGTCGCTACCACCAAGTGTATTCCCCTTTTCTGACTTTCACATCGTGCGCAATGTCAGTCTGTCCCCCATGGTGGGGGCAGATAGTCGCAACCAATGCTTAAACAATGCTTAAATATTTTTTATTAAAATATTTTTGTATTTTAATAAAGTTGTGGTCAAAATTATATCCAAAACCTAAAACAAAAATTCTTTGTGATGTGTGAGTTATTGGGGTGGCTCTGGGGACCTCGACACGCAAAAGATGGGAGGGGGGGAATAAACCCTGTTTCACACAAGGGCCTTGGAAGATGACACAGTCTTATTGGCATTGTTTAAAAAACAATTACTGTAATTTGCAAACTTACAAACTACTGCCTACCTTAAGGAATACTCCAAGAGCTAGAAACCACTACTATATTTTTGCATGGTCTTGTTTCTTTTCCAGACTGTGTGGCATTCAACCACCCTCGTTGAGCTTTAGAAGGAATAATATGTGTTTCTATTATTTCATCCAAATCAGAAAATAGAAATTTAACTGAAATTAATAGGGCTAGTTTATGTAGTTCAGATTTGGGTGTATATAGAACTGGAAGGGAATGTCTTATCATATATGATAGTTATGGGGAAAGCACATTCCTTATATGTACCAAGTAATACTGTTTCTATAATCACTCATAACCTTCTTAGGCATAAAAAGGGTCTTTCTTTTTCCTTGCCTTTGGTGCTTAGCTTTCAGAAGATGTTTTTGCCTGCTGTCTAAGATACCTGATGACCAGCATGCTGTAAGTTGATAAGCGGTTTCACTAAATGGCTGAGTGATTGGCTGAGTGAGAGACGGGGCATTCAGTTCACACACAGATAAGAAGAAGTCAAAAAGAGAATGACTTGAGCTAGCTAGAACATTTGTGAAAGCCAGATGATGAGATACCAAAACTGTCGGCGGGCGGGGGACCCACTGCATTTTGCATTCTATCCCTGTGGATATCGCTCCATCAAGGCACCATTTTCTTCTTCCGACTTTTTTTTATTGAAAAAAAACTTTACAAAAGATTTCTTGGCATTTTACTCCTTTAATAATGTTAATCTATAAAAAAATCCATATCTTTATGCTAGCTCTGTATTTCTTCTTTTATTTCAAAGCCCTTAAAGCCATTACTAAATGTTTACTTTCTTCTTAATCTGAAGTCAGCAGTTCAGGTTTTAGTTCATAAATTTTAATGATCCAACATAACAATGAATTACAGTTATCTCCTGGCAGGTATCGCAATCTGGGCAAGCTGAAATGAATAACATTTTGCCAACAGGCAAAGAAATTACTTTAGAAGCTCATAGGACCCAAGACGCAAATAGGACAAGACAGCTTGTAAGAAGTTCCAGAGATGCATTAACAACAAGGTTCATTACAAGTACCTTACTTTAACCAACTTCAGCTGCTAAGCATTGCTGCATAGGAGAGGGGGCAGGTTGCATCACAAGGAAGAGGGCTGCTACTATTGCACTGTGCTGGTATAAACAGCTGAGTGGGTAGACTCCACCGTGGGAGCAGGGTCAGGGCAGGAGAGTGCTAGAGTCCTGTCTAGTCAAGTTGTGTGGGATCAATTCCAATCTGCTACCCCTGAGGATGTGGACAGGCTGCTTGGACGAGTGAAACCAACCACCTATCTCCTTGATCCTTGCCCATCCTGACTAATAAAAGCAAGCCGGGAAGGGCTGGGTGATGGACTTTGTGGGGTGGTGAATGCTTTCCTCTGTGAGGGAGCCTTCCCAGAACCGCTAAAAGAGGCGGTTATTAAACTGCTTCTTAAAAAAACATCTTTAGATGCGGCCACAATGGCCAACTATCGCCCAGTCTCAAATCTTCCATTCCTGGGCAAGGTGATCGAGAGAGTGGTTGCTGAACAGCTCCAGGTACGCCTAGAAGAAGCGGATCATTTGGATCCCTTCATGTCGGGATTCAGGCCTCATCATGGGACTGAAACTGCCTTAGTCACGCTGGTCGATGATCTCCGGTGGGCTAGGGCTGTTTCCTAGTTCTGCTGGATCTCTCAGAGGCATTTGATACCACCGCCCTCAGCAGCTATGCTCCCTGCACAGGTAGCTGTTGGCCCCATGCCTCAACACATAAATCTAAATCTCCACAAGGGAACCCTGTAAATTGAGATTCTCCAGCAACCCATGACTCAATCTTACCCTGATTTTAAGCCAACCAAACCACTGAAGTTTCCAGAGGTGAGAAAGCATCGGAGCGAACTTCCCCAAAATTGGAGACAGAGAAGGTCTGGCGTTTCTTATAGCCATAACAGGAAAATGCGGCACTCCAGTTAGAGAACAGCCATTACCAAAGGTGGCGTGGGCTTTGAAGAAACCTGAACTCAGGACGCAAGGGAGAAACATGCTAAGACGAAGGCACGCTTGGCAAATCCACACCGTGATCAACTCCCGCCCGGGAACCAATGTCCCCACTGTGGAAGGACGTGTGGATCTAGAATTGGCCTCCACAGTCACTTACGGACTCAATGTTAAAACCATGTTTGCAGTCCAAAAACAGCTGGAGACCCAAGGTTGGGGAACACTGCTGCTATGGATCAATATTGAGTAGAATTATATGACACCGCCAACATTCATAATTGAGATTGTGACCAGTTACAGACTCCAGAGCAGGTATGACAGGAAGTCCTCTGTGTTTGGAGCAACATTCCACTGTATGTCCACTCTAGGCAACAGGAAGTGTTGTATTTGACTGCTTCAGTGATGATACATCACATGTTGTTTTGCAACGTTTTGGTTGGCCTAATAAAAGTATGGTTCTATTGCAGATTTTTCAGTTAGTGCCGTGTGCCCAAACTGCCAATCCTACCACCTAAAAGGTAAAGGGACCGCTGACCATTAGGTCCAGTCGTGGCTGACTCTGGGGTTGCAGCGCTCATCTCGCTTTAAATCCTACCACCTACATTCACACACCAAAAAAAAATTCTGCCCTAGCCCCCCATTCTCTTCTTCCTGCCAAATTTCAGATTGCAAGTTCTGATCAATATTTATAATTTATTATATTTTCAAGTTGCCGACAGACACTCAAGGTAATGTACAACAGCTACATTTGACACAACTCCACAATAAAACGTGTTCTCCTTAAATTGAGAGCATGTGTTGCGGTTGGGGAAATACAGGCCACCCAGGTTTGACTGGGCAGTTTGGATGACCCAGGCAGTTAAGGGGTTAAATGGGTTACTGGGGAGTTTGGTATGTTGCCAGTTTAGGAGGTGGGGTTTGAACCTTTAAATACAGGTCGCCATTGCTGGGCGTCCTCTTGGCTTTTGCACCGGATCAAGGAGCGGTTCACTTCTGGAGACGGTTGTATACAGCCTTCGGATTCATTCCTATTGGGCCTTTGGCCCCTTTTCCCCTCATCCTTGTTCTCTTTCCTCTAAATTATTTCTCTGCCCCTATTTCTTCTGCTAGATACCTAACCTTATTTTGATTATTGTTTTTCTGCACCCTTTGTATTTTCTTGGTGGCGAGGGAGTGGGCTGAGGGCGGACTCCCCCCCTGCCCCTGGGGGGCTTTGCCTCCCCGGCCTCCCGGCTCGGAGAGAGATCCGCTTGGTCGTTGATCCCCCCGGGAGCGCCAGGTATTTAATTTATTTATTTTTTGTTTCCGCGGCTACAGCCGCGAGACGCGCCGTGTTCCTCCCTCTCATCCCCCCCCCACCACCACTTACCTCGTGGGTGCAGGCGCGGTCCCCAGGCCGCGGATTCGGCGGAGGGGCCTTGTTCGCCTGCCTGCTCCTTCCCGGTGCGCTGGTGCCGCGCGCCTCTCCGGCGGCGCGCAGTTCGGCGGCCCCCAGGACGCTGCTTCGGCGGCGGGGCCTTTCCTCGCGGGCTTTGCTAAGCACCAGTAGGAGTTGCCGTGCGCCTCTTCGGCGGCGCGCGGTTTCGGCGGCCCGCAGGCCGCGTCTTCGGCGGCGCGGCCTTTTGTCCTTTTGCGGGCTTTGGTAGGCCCCAGTGGGGGTTGCCGCGCGCCCCTCTGGCGGCGCGCGGTTTCGGCAGCCCCTAGGCCGCGACCTCAGCGGCAGGGGCCTTTCCTGCCTGCCCGCGTCTTCCCGGCGCGTCGGGCTGGCCTTGGGGCGCGGCAGGCGCTTTATTTTGGAGGTACTTGCGGGCCCCTAGGGAAGCAGCCGCCTGCCTCCCCAGCGGCGCGCGGCGGCCCCCGCGTGCCCCGGCGCGGCCTGCGCCTTTCCCGCGGTGGGAAATTTTGCTGAATAACTGGTAGGGGCCCTCCATTTGGTCCAGTGCCGGGCGCTGGCAAGTGCGTTGCCTGGCCCCATCTGGTGGCCATTACTATTATCGTGCCTGGGCGGCACCTGGGGTTTTTTCCCTCTGGGGTAAACTATTAGTGGGCCTCCTTTTTCCTTCGTTGGCCTGACGCAGCCACCGGGGCCTGCTTGGTTGGGGGTCCTTTGCTGACTGCCTATGCAGGCACAAGTTTGCTTGGCTTGATTTCTGGTTGGGCATACAGTTGCTTCAGACACGTGCTGCGCCTGTCCTGCTTGTTCATTTCAGTCTACTTCTTATTTTGTTTATATTTAAGTAATTAATTTTAATTTAATTATTTTAATTTTAATTTAATTTATTGTACCTAATTTAGTGTATTCTTTTAGGCCTTATTATTTTGCTGCTTTAGTGTTCATTTCCTTATAGCACAAACAGGACAAGGGGCTGTCTGCTGTTGAGTTCCTTTAATTGGAACTAGTGATTTTAATTTATCCGTATTCTCTCCATTTAGCAGGTATGGCTCCTAAGAAAGCCGCTGCCCGCCCGGGCCTAGCTACCGCCTCGAAACGGCCTATTAGAGGCCCATCCCAGGCACTCCGGTCACCTACTCCGGTTCAGCCGCTGGGACGGGTTCAATCCTTGGTGGAGAGCATGGCCGGTGACCCCGCTGCCTTATCCCGATTTGCAACACAAATGGACGGTTTCCTTCAACATTGCTCCACCCAGTCGTCTACATCTGAAAGGCGCCCCTCAACCGCAGTGGCGCCATCCCCGGCCTCTCCATCTTCTAGTGAAGATGGAGGGGAGGGGTCACCAGCGGGGGGCTTGCTTCTGGACCACCAGTCAGCCCAGCCCCCTGACCTTCCTGCAGGTCGAGGCTGGTCTCGGAGGTCCGCTCGTCTCACCAGGAGGGCCTCAGGGAGACGCGGCCCCTCAGCAACTTCGGTTCGCCGACGTGCCACCCTTCAGTTTTCTCCTGAGGTACCTTCGGGTTCAGACCCCTCACGTGTTATCCCTTCGCAGTCTCTTTCAGTTACACCCCTGTTGAACCCAGATTCTGAGTCATCGATTGAGGACAGTCTTCCAGTTCCTGCCAGGAAGTCCTCGGGGGGTAAGCGTTCCCGCAAGAGGTCGTCACGGAGGCGTTCGAAGAGGAGGAAGGACGACTCATCTTCCTCTTATTCTGGTACGTCATCCTATGATTCCGATGGTGAAGGCACCGCCTTGCGGCTTTATTGGGGTTTTGGTGAAGCGGCTTCGGGTCTTCCCCGGTGGGCTTGGGAGCGAAGGTCCAATACACATCGGGTGAAATATGGTGCGGTCCTGGAATGTAGGGATGGCGCTTTGGTTCCCGACGTTAAGGTCTCGACCAATTCTGCCAGGGATATTATACCAGGTTCGCATTTGTCTGCTAAATTGCGATCCAGGATCCTAGATGGTCGCTATGTCGACATATTCCAGTTGCTCCCGCCTTCGGAAGAACTAGAGAAATCGGGTTCTTCATCTAAAAAACTCCCTGGGGCCTCAGGCATGGATAAGACATTTGAACATTGGCTCGACTGTTTCCAGGTCTTCGCTGGCGTGGTTTCTGCCGCTTATCCAAGGAGATCTCTTCATCTGTTAATCTATTTATCTATTGTTCGCTCCGCTTTCACCAAAGCTGGTGGAAAAGCAGCGATCAAATACGATGAGAATTTCAGGCACCGCGCCGCTAAGATTCCTACTGCTCGCTGGGATCGTAAAGATCTCGATGTGTGGACTACTCATGTGGCTCCACTCATAGACAAAAAAGCGACAGAGCAGCAGAAGTCGAGGTTTCCTGCCTTTGGCGCGGGCCGGCGTTTTGTATGCTGGGATTTTAACAGGGGCTCCTGCCAGCGTGCGACGTGCAGATTTGCCCACTTGTGTGAAAAATGCAGCGGGACACATTCGGCAGCCACATGTTTTGGTGGTAGACGGCCCTTTCGTGGAGCAAGAGGGGGTACCCAGCAATCCCCCAAAACTGTGCCCCTTCCCTCAACCACAGGTACAGGAAAATAGCTTACTGTCATCCCTGGCTCACACCCCTGTACATTTGTCGGCCCTCCAAGCTTGGCTGCAATCTTACCCCGATAAGGTGGCAGCACGCTATCTAGTTGATGGTTTTTCTGTTGGTTTTAGGATTCCGGTAGCCACACCTCCCGCGGCACGGAATCCCGTTAATCAGAAATCGGTTTTCGAGCTCCCTGCAGTAGCTCAGAAGAAGATTGCAAAAGAGGTAGCCATGCATCACATGGCTGGTCCTTTTGATATTCCCCCATTTCCTAATCTGCACGTATCTCCGCTGGGTATAGTTCCAAAAAAGGCCCCGGGTGAATATCGTTTGATACATAACTTGTCACATCCCGTGGGCACTTCTGTCAATGATGTGATCCCTCAGGAACTGTGCTCCGTGAAGTATGCCTCCCTTGATCAGGCGATCAAGATGATTAGGAAATTTGGCCATGCCGCGTTATTGGCGAAATGCGACATTGAATCAGCATTTCGTTTGTTGCCAATCCATCCAGAGGATTTTTGGCTGCTAGGTTTTCAGTTTGAGGAAAAATACTATTTTGACAAAGCCATGCCTATGGGTTGTTCCATAGCGTGTGCTGCTTTTGAATCCTTTAGTACATTTTTGGAGTGGGCCCTCAAACAGAAGACGGGTTTGGGCGGAGTCACACATTATTTGGATGATTTTTTATTGGCTTCGGCGCACGATACCGGTAATTGCTCGGTGTTGCTGCATGCCTTTGCGGAGCTCGCGCAGGAACTGGGCGTTCCGCTCGCAGCCGGAAAAACGGAGGGTCCTTCGACCCAGCTCACTTATTTAGGCATACTGTTGGACACTGTGGCCCAAACGTCCAGCTTGCCAAAGGATAAGCTGGTCGCGCTAAAGAGGGTTATAGAAGAATTGCTTCCTTTGAAGAAAGTGTCCCTTAAGCAACTCCAGTCGCTATTGGGTCACTTGAATTTCGCCTGCAGGGTCGTGGCACCTGGGCGCCCCTTTTGTTCACGCCTGGCTCGTCTCACCACGGGGCTGAAGGCCCCGCACCACCGGGTTCGCCTCTCCAGTGAGGTCAAGGCTGATCTCCTGATTTGGCTTCAGTTCTTGGAAGATTTCAACGGTGTTTCCCTATGGCAAGACACCCTGAATCTGCATAATGATTTTCAAGTCCATTCGGACGCCGCAGGTTCCCTGGGCTTTGGTCTATATTGGAAAGGCAGATGGTGCGCCAAGCATTGGCCACCCGCCTGGCAAGGTGAAGCCATTACGCGGGATCTAACTTTTCTTGAGTTTTTTCCCATTGCAGTGGCTGTGCACTTGTGGGTCGATGATTTCAGAGATCGTCGCGTTTGCTTCTGGACTGACAACCAGGCGGTGGTGAACGTGCTGGCAAAATTGTCGTCACGCTCTCCCAGGGTGTCGGCCCTTTTGCGGGTTTTTGTATTACACTGTTTGCGTTTTAATATAGTGTTTTCTGCCCGTTTCATTCCGGGGATATCTAACGAAATTGCTGATGCTCTGTCCCGTTTTCAGATGGAGCGGTTCAGACTTCTAGTTCCAGAGGCTCAGGAACGTCCGGAATATTTCCCGGATCATCTTTGGAACCTTGGCAGCAATTAGTTTTTCAGGGAGTAGCAGCATCTATTTCCCCTTCTACTCTCCGGTCATACTCTAAAGCTTGGGATGATTTTCGTATCTTTTCCCATTTGCCGGCCAATGAGGATAGCGGGGGCCCACCTTCCTCCTCTCAGGTGTTAAAATATTTGGCGCACTTGTTTCAGTTAGGGCGTGCGGCCAAGACAATTAGAATGCAAGCGGCTGCCATTGCATTTTTCTGTAAATCTTACTTTGATGAGGATCCTTGCGCAAAGTTTGTGGTTCGCAAGGCCCTGGAAGGTTGGAGTAGAATGTGTCCTCCCCGCCCAGCTTCTCGGTGCCCCATTTCATTCAACTTGTTAAGCAGGATGCGTAAAGCACTACGGATTGTATGCTGGTCCAAATATGAGACCTGCCTGTTTTCGGCGGCTTTCTCTATCGCCTTTTTCGGTGCCTTACGGGTGGGTGAGCTTGTGCTCGAGGATCACAGGGATGGTACTTCTAGGGGTCTGCTCTTGCAGGATATGCAGCTGTTACCTGAGGAGCTGAGGATTTCAATCAGGAATTCGAAAACGGATCAGAGGGGCAGGGGAGCCCTTATTCGTCTCCCTGCTACGAAGGAAGCAGGCCCCTGCCCTGTGAAGGACGTTAGGAAGTTCTTGGCGGTTCGTTCACCAGGGGATGGCCCGCTGCTGAGGCATGAGGATGGGTTACCCTTATCTAGGCGTCAGTTTGCAATAGTGATGCGGAAAGCAATCATGGCCTGTGGGGAGTCAGCTACTGGTTTTGCCCCTCATTCCTTTAGGATTGGGGCAGCCACGACTGCGGCACACTGGGGTCTGTCGGCTGACAGAATCATGGACCTGGGTCGCTGGAAGTCGAATGCGTTTAAGGGCTATGTTCGTTGAATTTGTAGTACGCTGACATTTTGTTTGCTTGTTTACCCAGGTTTAGCGGCCGTCCGCGTCTGGATGGTGGGACACAGCATCGTGCACTGGGCTGGCATTGAAGCTCGACGGTCCGGATTAGGAGCAGGTCTCGGCCTTCCTCCACATGTCCACGTGTCTTGGATGTCCAGGCGAGGGATGCGCTGGTCTGAGTTCCTGCCACTGATTAGGAGGCAGATGCTTTTAGAGGGGCCGCCAGCGGCTATCGTGGTGCAACTGGGCGAGAACGACCTAGTTTCCATGGACTGTCGTTCGTTACGGGTGGCAATTTTGAGCGACCTGGAGGTGTTACGGGCATTGTTGCCTACAGCGAAAATTTTTTGGTCAAGGCTGTTACAGCGACGTGTTTGGAGGGGCAGTCGTTGCCCAGCTGCCACCGAAAAGGCCAGAAAACGTATTAATGCTGCAGTGGCGAGAAAGATCTTGGAGCTGGGTGGTGAGGTGATTTCCCACCCCGAGATTCTTTTTCGGGTTGAATCCCTCTTTAGGGATGATGGAGTACATCTGTCAGCCTCTGGGAATGAGGTTTGGCTAGGTGCGGTGGTGGCTAAGCTGAGGTCTTGGCTGGGTTTGTGAGTGGTTTGGCGGTGAGCTTCGGGCTCTGTGGCGGTTAGGCATTGGTTAAAATTTGGTTGGTGGAGGGGTAAGTGCCTACCCCTCCAATGCTGGTGCGAAAAAGGGAATTCCGTTAAAGGAATCCAGGGGCTTGCCATTCTTTCGTCCTTGTCCCTGGAATCGGACCTGGGCCGTGCAAGCCCCACCGGAACATGAGGGTGAGAAATGATGGTTCGAAGCCCCAGCCTCATTTCCTCACCCAATACTTGTTTCCCACGCTGGCTTCCGCTGGTATCCGGAAGTCAGCTCTGTCCCTGGGCATGGACAGATAGTCTTAACCAATGCCTAAACAACCACTCACAATTCTGTATTTAAATAAAGTTGTGGCCAAAAATTATGCCAAAAACCTTAAACAAAATTAATGTGTGAGGTGTGCATTCTTTCTGGTGGGGGTGGCATTGTGGGACTCAACACGCAAATAATGAAAACATTCAAATCAGCAACCATAAACCAACTGTGTGATAAAACAGGTGATAAAAATCACAGGCTAAAATAGACCTAAAAGCACCAATGACAAGTGGAGTAAAGTAAACCACATTAAGGGAAGGATGTGTGTTTTCATATGGTGCAAAGTGCCTCTGTACTTTGGTTGGTGCCGTAGTGATGAAAATAGCAACTGCAGGAGGAGGATAGCAACCCATAATAAGCAGAATTCTGTTTTCTTTAGGTCAGTGAAACTCCACCCCTCCCCTCAAGCCTCTTTGCTTCAGGGCAAATACTGGGTCCTTGTTCAGTTTGGATTGATTTTGGGGGGGGGGGTACTTTACCTCAGATCCTGAATCTGAAGCAATATTTGGAAAACCAAAAACTTTGGGCCCTCCCACGGACTCACATTTGGAGACCGAAATGTCCACAACTTGTTGAAACCTGCGTACCTTTTAGCAGACTGCCCAGTTTCAGTCAGACAGATCAAGGGGTTTCTGCGCTAGCTACCTTTAACATTTTGCTTTTTTCTAAATATTTTCATTTTTTCTTTTGAAGAAGTCACCAGTGGCAACAGTGGCAGCTTTTAAAATGCCTAATTGCTGGGGGGGGGGGCTGAGGAATGATGGGTGTAAGCTGTATGGGGAGCCCCCATGAACGACAGTTCCCCAATCACATGCTAAAGGATGACTTTTGGCTTAAAACAATAAAAAAATTATCTACTTTGTTAGATGAAGAATAAAGTCTGTTTCAGTCCAGGTCAAGTAGAGGAAGGGTTTATGGTATCATTTCCATTATGCGCTATAAAAACTTGAGGGGTTTGGATATTTCTTATATGAAAAGTAATGCAAGTTCTCACTATGAATGCAGGTGCATAATTTGCTGTCATTTTATTCTCTGAAATCACTTTCACTTAGACATGAATGTAATGCTCATATTGTTAGACTAATCTTTTTTTTCTTCTTCCCTCTTAGTTACAGTCTGGAACATTTTTGTATAAGGTTTTGGTGGCCATTCCTCTGGATAGAAAGTTTCAAGTAATCTTTCTCTCTAATTTTCCATATTCACATGTCTGTCTGCTTTCTCCTGGTCTCCTGACCCAGGCAGGAGAGATACTGTCAGAAACTTTGCAAAGAGAGTTAGGTAATAAGCTGTTACTGACTACCTCAGAGAAATCCCTCCAAAATGCCTATGATCCCGTGAAATTTACAGATAAGGAAGGGAAATTTGGCTCTATTTCCAGGCTTTGCTGCCTTTATGACAACAACAGCCAAAACGCCACTCATTTGTCTCTTCTTATAAATATTTAATAATAATAATAATAATAATAATAATAATAATTTTTTATTTATACCCCGCCCTCCCCAGCCAAGTCCGGGCTCAGAGCGGCTTACAAGCAATAATAAAAACAAGATGAATGATTACAACTTAAAAACAAAAATAAAATACAACATTAAAATAATGGAACATTAAAATATTAAAATGTAGCCTCATCGCAGGAGAAGGAAAAGAAAGAAAGAGGAGGAAAAAGAGAGAGAGAGAGAGGGAGGGAATCAAATTGGCTCCAAGCCAAAGGCCAGGCGGAACAACTCTGTCTTACAGGCCCTGCGGAAAGAAATCAGATCCTGCAGGGCCCTGGTCTCATGAGGCAGAGCGTTCCACCAGGCTGGAGCCAGTGTTGAAAAGGCCCTGGCTCTGGTTGAGGCTAATCTGACTTCCTTAGGGCCCAACACCTCTAGGGTGTTGCTATTTATGAACCTTGAGGCTCTCCGTGGGGCATACCAGGAGAGGCGGTCCCGTAGGTACGAGGGTCCTAGGCCGTGAAGGGCTTTAAAGGTCAAAAGCAGCACCTTAAATCTGACCCTGTACTCCACCGGGAGCCAGTGCAGCTGGAAAAGCACTGGGTGAATATGCTCCCATGGCAGAGACCCCGTGAGGAGCCTCGCTGCAGCATTCTGTACCCGCTGGAGTTTGCATGATTTCATATCTTAACATTAATTGATAAGCACCTACTCTGCCCTCCTTCCTGTTGAATTAAAATGTTGTGTCATAGAGTAAAAGAATGATAGAACTGCATAGTTGGAAGAGACCCCTAGTCCAACTCCCTGCAATATGGAAATCTAAACTTAAAGCACCCATGACAGATGATCATCCAACTTCTGGTTAAAACCTCCAATGAACTGGTTGATTAGGAATCAGCTCAATTTTGCTGTGAACAGTTGCATTTCGATGGCGGTAGAAAACTACAGCTGATTAAAAAAACATAGGCCATTAAAATCTCCTTCCTCTGCCTCCCTGGATGGTATTATCTATTGCTCAGGTGGCGTTTGTGATGCACACAGGAAACCTCATGCTGTGCAAGTGTTGCAACCATCAAGCAAAGTTCATGCAAGTATGAATCAGCCTGATGCTGTGTTAATCTTAGGAATGCTGAGATAATCCTAACTGGTACGCAGGCTGAGACCCTACCTGCCCACGGACTGTCTCGCCAGAGTGGTGCATGCTCTAGTTATCTCCCGCTTGGACTACTGCAATGCACTCTACGTGGGGCTACCTTTGAAGGTGACTCGGAAACTACAACAAATCCAGAATGCGGCAGCTAGACTGGTGACTGGGAGTGGCCACCGGACCACATAACACCAGTCCTGAGAGATCTGCATTGGCTCCCAGTACGTTTCCGAGCAGAATTCAAAGTGTTGGTGCTGACCTTTAAAGCCCTAAACGACCTCAATCCTGTTTACCTGACAATCCTGTCTCCACCCCCATCATTCAGCCAGGACACTGAGATCCAGCGCCGAAGGCCTTTTGGCGGTTCCCTCATTGCGAGAAGTGAGGTTACAGGGAACCAGACAGAGGGCCTTCTTGGAAGTGGCACCCGCCCTGTGGAACTCCCTCCCATCAGATGTCAAGGAAATAAGCAGCTATCTTATTTTTAAAAGACATTTGAAGGCAGCCCTGTTTAGGGAAGTTTTTAATATTTAATGCTGTATTGTTTTTAACACTTGATTGGGAGCCGCCCAGAGTGGCTGGGGAAACTCAGCCAGATGGGTGGGGTATAAATAATAAATTATTATTATTATAACTGTGCAACCCACAATCATATTCACTTGCACATGGAAACTGAGTCATTGTGGATCCAGAAGTCTTCTGCTTTTACCTCAAGGCATGATTGATCAAGCAACCTGCTTTTGAGGAACTAGTTGCATTCTCAGAGATTCTAACAAAACACAACATTTTGGCTGGTCGTGGGATTTCTCCTATATGTATGGTTGGCTGTGTTCCTGAGCATGTGCATTTCAACCAGGCTCTCGGCGCATTTCAGCAGATGTCATCTTATGTATCACTTCTCAGGAAGATCTGTTAATTGCATTTTCTATTTTTAAGCACTGGAAAGAAGAGCTTGCATGCTGGGATAATTTGGAAGTATCTTCTAGACAGGAATGTAATCAGAGTTGGAACGAACAATTTGACAGAGAAGGTTTTTTTAAAAAACAATGATTTGGGGGGCATAGCTGAATAAATATAATGAAGGGTTGGTGGATGGATTTTTTTTTAAAGAAATCTAAATAATTTACAGTAAATAAACTTTCTATTAGCAACCTGAATTGGGCTTCTTCTTTGCCTTCAGATGCCTTCAAGGTATCAAAAAGGTAGCTTGGAATATTCAAACATGAAAAGTGGCTTACTGGCTGCTGGTGTCATAATTGCCAAATCTGTAATGAAACAGCTTTTTCTTCATTGCTGTTTTGAGACAGAAGAGGAGGCATTTTTTGGGGGGACTCCCTCCTAGAGATGAGAGACTACCCACCTCCAGTTCTTTTCTGATTGGTTCAGGTTAAGCCTAGCTACTCCTCCTCCCCCCTCCAATAATATTTAGAAATAGCTCAGCTAATCCAAGTCAATTGGGCCATGCCGCCCCCTCTCCCCGTCACAACTGTGATGGGATCCATTCCCTCCCCCAACCCACATGAGCATCCAAATTCACTCGCCAACCCACCCACTTCCAACTGCTGTTTCATCTACCCTCCCACTGAGCTTAGTCTGCTGCTGTTCCAGCTCTGGCAGAGATGGGAGGAAATAAGAGGTGTTACCCCCCCTCCTTCCTTGCAGTTTCATGGCGCTTGATGGTGGCTGGAAGATTCATAGGTGTTGGGAAGTAGCTGCATGGGAGAGCTTGAAGGAAGGCAAGTGGATGGGTGGGAGGAACTGAGTTCTCTCTCTTTTTGGCTCTGAAATATACTCGAGAGTTGAGAGTGGATTTCATGCTCTGTATTCGGCTCATAGTGGTGAGGAGGAATGAAAGTCCCCTCAAAGTATCTGCTTTATATACATTATTTACACCATGGGCTACACGTGATTGGCTAATTCCGGAATTCTCCTGTAGGCCAACCAGGTTGTGGATTCACTTCCATCTGGAGCCGGATTGGGTGGTTCCTGCAGGCCAATCATACTGCTGCATTGTTCTAGGACCAATCAGACTGCTGCATTCTGAATCCTATTGTTCTAGGACCAATCAGACTGCTGCATTCTGAATCCTATTGTTCTAGGACCAATCAGACTGCTGCATTCTGAATCCTATTGTTCTAGGACCAATCAGACTGCTGCATTCTGAATCCTATTGTTCTAGGACCAATCAGACTGCTGCATTCTGAATCCTATTGCTCTAGGACCAATCAGACTGCTGCATTTTGGATCCTATTGTTCTAGGACCAATCAGACTGCTGCATTTTGGATCCTATTCAACTCAGTACATAACAGGCTCAGATTAAAATCTGAGATGGAGAAGAACTCAGGAGATCATAATGCTTGTCTCTGGTTAGAGGTGAACTTCACAAGTTACCAACGTTCATATTCAAAACCGAAGAAGAAGTAGTTTGACAGTATATTTTCCCAGATGAAAAGTGACTGATTTGCTTAACACAGTGCCCTGAAGTTATGACTGATTTGAGGACATGGAAATGCCTTATATTATCTGATTTTTGAACTATCCATTCTAGTGCTGACTGATCTGGTTGGCTGCAGATCTCCAAGGTCTCAGACCCAAAATGGGTCTTCTGGCCCTGGACCCCTTTTCGTTAGAGATTCCAGCGAGTAAAGCTATGACCTTTTGCAGGAAAAAAAACTACTGTGCTCCCTCACCCACCTTATGCCACCTTTGCCCATCAAACAAGGTCAAACAAGATCAGTGAATTTGCTTGCTTATAATAACACTTGAAATGATATCAGAGTTCTGATTTATTTTTTCCTGCTTTGCCGCTTCCTAAGGCACCATAAGAGAGAAAAAGTATTGTTATAGGTTTGGGGCAGACCACCCTCCCAAACCCAATAAACTAATGAATCTATCTAATATTAGGATAATAAAGAAAAATGCTGGCTACAGAATTGTGCCACATGAGCAAGGTAAAAGGTAGAAAAGTATAGGACCCCTGGATGGTTAAGTCCAGTCAAATGCGACTATGGGTTTGCAGTGAGTGCTCATCTCGCTTTCAGGCCAAGGGAGACGTCGTTTTTCCACAGACAGCTTTCCGGGTCATGTGGCCAGCATGAATAAACCACTTCTGGTGCAATGGAACACCGTGACAGAAGCCAGAGCTCACAGTAACACCATTCACCTTCCTGCTGGAGCAGTACCTATTAATCTACTTGCACTGGTGTGCTTTCGAACTGCTAGGTTGGCAGGAGCTGGGACAGAGCAATGGGAGCTCACTCTATTTCAGGGATTCGAACCTCTGACCTTCTGATCGGCAAGTCCAAGAGACTCAGTGGTTTAGACCACAGTGCCACCGTAGCTGCTAGCTGAGTGCAGAGCCATTAAGGGACAATGGGGAACACGGTACTGAGCCATAAAGGGCCATTGGCAAGGCAAAAGAACTGCCCCCCACCCAAGTGAACAGAGAGGGGAGGGGTGTGAGTTGACAGGGGAAATGTGCCTTTTGAAGGAGGCTTTTGAAGCGGAGGGTACAGAGATACTGGGGCATGCTGGAAGAGGAAGGGGAGGAGTTGCATTAGGCAAAGACTGATGGGGCGATGAAGGGAGAAGTAGGCGGAACCATCTTGGCTGCTAACTGGAGAGGCTGCAACCCAGAGACTGGAGAGCATGGCTGGCTGCTCTGGACTCAAGCTGGCAGAAGCTGGCAGAGAAGCAAGGAGAGACCCTCTGGAGATGTAATGTTATGAACTCTGTTCTTCCCCGTGTAGATTCAGGGGTATACAGGTGTAAAACAAACCATATATCTTCAGAGTCTACAGCAGATCACTGATCAATGGTCCTGCTAGCTAGGGCTGTTGGAGTTGGAGTCCAAAAACAGCTGGAGACCAAAGTTTGGGAAAACCTGCTGCACATCCTCTGCTGAATTCACAACAGAAACACAACCCTGCGGGAGTGCTTGGGACCCCTAGGATCTTACTGCCACTCAGCAAAGATTGGGATGGCGTGTAAAGGTAAAGGGTAAAGGGACCCCTGACCATTTGGTCCAGTCGTGGCCGACTCTGGGGTTGTGGCGCTCATCTCGCTTTATTGGCCGAGGGAGCCAGCGTACAGCTTCCGGGTCATGTGGCCAGCATGACTAAGCCGCTTCTGGCGAACCAGAGCAGCACACAGAAATGCCATTTACCTTCCCACCAGTGCGGTACCTATTTATCTGCTTGCACTTTGACATGGTTTCGAACTGCTAGGTTGGCAGGAGCAGGGACCGAGCAACGGGAGCTCACCCTGTTGCAGGGATTTGAACCGCCGACGTTCTGATCGGCAAGTCCTAGGCTCTGTGGTTTAACTCACAGCGCCACCTGCGTCCCAATGGGATGGCGTGTAGCAACAAAATAAATACAGGGTCATGAGCTGAGTTCTGCCTCTGCAATTGGGCTTTCCTACTTCTTCTTACACACTGTACCTTTTTGAAACCCTCCCCCTCCAAAAATATGCCAGAGAGTTGGGGGACCCTCTAGAACAACCTTGGGTCCTGGATGTTCTTAAACTACATCTCCCATCATTTCTGGCCACTGGCCATGCTGTCTAGGAATGATGAGAGTTGTGTTGCAACAACATCTAAGGACCCAAGGTTGAGAAAGCCTGCTCTAGAAGGACAAAGGAAGTACAGTGGAAAATTGCAGCTGGAGAGGCAAATCTGCAAAAATTGGACATCTCCCTTGTGTCTTCCACTTGCCCAAAACATCTAGACCATATCCAATAGAAATAAAAACAACTTCACACTTACTTAAACTTGACCATAAGCACCTTCCCAAACAAGAGAATCTAACGGTGCTCCCAGAAGGCACCCAGAATGAAAGTTTGATGGATGTCTTGGAAAGAAAGTTCTGTTACTGAGGACATTCACCAAAAATGGCTTTTTGAACACTGCATGTTATGCTTCCCCCTTGCATCATCATTATTGCTATTTTCATTAATGGAATGCTGTATCTGAATATTCTGTTTAGTAGCCCAATATCATTCTGGAGTTACAAAGATTCCCATGCAATGTGTCACCCCCAATACATGTGACCGTACTGTGGACCAGAATTTATTTTGTTAAACACACACCCCATAGATTTTTAAAAACACCTTCTCTATAATTCCCACTTAAAGGTGGATCTGCATTCCACAACTACTGGCAATGTCTGCAGCACAGCACAGAAGGTTGCCTGCAAAACAAAGTTGCATGTTTTGCAAACAAATGTGCATGAAAGCAAACAACCTAATTGCACGTTAGATTCATGGATTAGAAAAAGAGGACTCCAAAATGGTATCTGAGGAGAGATCATGTCCAGTGTAATGATGGGGAGGGGGAAATATGGATTGCATTATTCTGATGATGGACAGCAGCAAGACTGGAGGAACAGGCTGAGGAATGTAACATTCCTCAAAAAGCAAAGGAACAAAACACTTCTCTCTTCCACATCATTTACCCTGCATGATCATTTAAGCATAAAAATAGAGAAAAGGGGAAGAAAATTGGGGATGTTGTCAACTGCTAAGCACTATGCTAATGGAATCACTGTCTCGTGCATACGCTCTTTACATAAAATTGTCTCAAGGTCTTAAAATAGCTCTCCCCAACATCGTTCCTCTGACATTATTCTTTCATTAAATCGTCACTTGGTTAATTGTATCCTATTGATGGTAGCAATCTTATTGATGCTCCATTTTCTGTTTGATCAAATAAAAGGTTGCATCAACTGAAACCTACTATTAAGTAAATAACAAGAAAAAAACAATAATAGGACAACATAATAATAGACTTTGGAACAGCACTCAAGGTGTGCAGTGAAATGAGGGTGCAAATACACAATTCAGATGAAACCCATGTAAAAATATTGTTCTGTCATTAAAAAAATAATGTTACCGTAGTACATGTGACACACTAAGGATGTGTCAGAGGGAAAGCCTCTCATCCTGAAAAGGAAAACTGGAAACCCCTGGGAAGAGGAAAATGCTGAGTGTCTGAAACAACACTCAGATTCCCTTCCCCTTCTTCAAATTCATCCTGATCAGGAAAAAGCAGATCTTGGGGGTCAGGAAGGGGAAAGAACTGGTGCTAGCAGTGTTTCCTTCAAAGACCAATTTGGCCCACTGTGCTGTTTCTCCGTTTTCCATGCTTCTTTCCAAAATGATATAGCATTGCTGTTAGTGCAATGGCATAATGTGATCATGGCAGTTGAAGCTCAGTGCCCAGGACTCCCAGGATGGGGCTCATGGGAGTTGTCATTTGACAGCCATGCTCCCTGGCAGCAAAACAGACTGCCAGCAGCATTCTATTACAACAGGCTTCCTCAAACCTGGCCCTTCAGAAGTTTTGAGACTACAGTTCCCATCATCCCTGACCACTGGTTCTGCTAGCTAGGGATCATGGGAGTAGTTATTGTACCACCAACCTTACTATATGCTTGTGAAACCTGGACCACTTATAAATGCCATCTCCAACTCCTTGAAAGATTCCATCAATGGTGTCTCTGAAAAAATTTACACATCACTTGGGAAGACAGGCAAACTAATATCAGGGTACTGGAAGAAGCAAGGATCACCGGTGTTGAAGCAATGGTTCTTTAACATCAACTTTGTTGGACTGGTCATGTTGTGTGGATGCCTGGTGATTGTCTTCCAAAGCAACTACTCTATTCCAAACTTAAAAATGCAAAGCGTAATGCTGGTGGTCAACAAAAGAGTTTAAAGACTGTCTTGAGGCAAATCTAAAAAAATGTAGTATAAACACTGACAACTGGGAAACACTGGCCTGCGAGTGCTCCAGCCGTTACCAAAGGTGTCATGGGCTTTGAAGACACTCAAACTCAGGTCGCAAGGGAGAAACGTGCTAAAAGGAAGGCACGCTTGGCAAACCCTAACTGTGATCAGCTCCTGCCTGGAAACCAATGTCCCCACTGTGGAAGGAAGTGTGGATCCAGAATTGGCCTCCACAGTCACTTACGGACTCATTATTAAAATCATGTTTATAGAAGACAATCTCACTTGGCTACGAATTATTGCAGAGGAAGAAGGAGGAGGAGGAGGAGGAAGAGGAGGAGGAGGAGGAGGAGGAGGAGAAGAAGAAGAAGAAGAAGAAGAAGAAGAAGAAGAAGAAGAAGAAGAAGAAGAAGAAGGGGAGTTGTAGGCCAAAAACTTCTGGGTGGCCGAGTTTGAGGAAGCCTGTATTACAAAGACCTGGTTAGATGAAGCTGGAAGTGGGATTAATCTCTCTCAGCTTTGCCCACCAGGTTTTTCTGCATAGCAACAGGCAAGATCTGGGGGAGAAGGGAGGCAGATTTGCAGTGGTCTATCATGACTGTATATACTTGACCTGGTGCCCTCTCTCGCAGTCTGCTGGGCTCAAGTGTGTATATGTGAAAATTGGTGGTAGGGATGATTGAACTACAACTCCCATCAGTTTCAGCTATCATGGTCAGTGGTTAAGGATGCTGTAGCCCATCTGGCTATCCCTGCTGTTTCCCTGCCTTACCATGTAGTAGGTCTAAATTAGTAAATTAGATGGCTTTTTCACCCCATTCCCCCATTGGCCTTTTTTCTTTTCCTGGTTTTCCTTCATCACTTGAAAACTATACCCTTAATGGCTAGCTGCTGAATGTGTGAACTGACGGTATCGAAAATCATTGATTTGAGGTGAGGTGAGGTGAAATGAAACGTCTTCCGTTGATGTTCTTCTCTCTGTGCCTTGCATATGTAGTTTATCAATTGATTTTGTAGTCGTCGAGTGAAGGGCACCCATGTGTGAGACATTCACAAAGAAGCAGGAACCCCCTCGCCACACACACACCAAATAAAAAATGTCACCAATCTTATCCAAACATTTCCTGCTTCCCTGGAAGTTCCTTTTTATGTTTTGCCGAAGCAGAAACATCCATATTCACCATGAAATTTCGCTTTACAGTGGTACCTTGGGTTAAGTACTTAATTCGTTCCGGAGGTCCGTACTTAACCTGAAACTGTTCTTAACCTGAGGCACCACTTTAGCTAATGGGGCCTGCTGCTGCTGCCGTGCCGCCGGAGCAGGATTTCTGTTCTCATCCTGAAGCAAAGTTCTTAACCTGAAGTACTATTTCTGGGTTAGCAGAGTGTTTAACCTGAAGCGTATGTAACCTGAAGCATATGTAACCCGAAGTACCACTGTAATTCGTTCTGGAGGTTCGTTCTTTACCTGAAACTGTTCTTAACCTGAAGCACCACTTTAGCTAATGGGGCCTCCTGCTGCTGCCACGCCGCCGGAACAGGATTTCTGTTCTCATCCTGAAGCAAAGTTCTTAACCTGAAGCACTATTTCTGGGTTAGCGGAGTCTGTAACCTGAAGTGTATGTAACCTGAAGCGTATGTAACCTGAGGTACCACTGTACATGAAACTCAGTGAAAACACCCACCCTAGGGAACATTGCTTAAAATGCTGCAATGAGTGGGACCCAATATCATTTGTACTGGGGCTTAAAATCCAGCTACTCTTTAAATTCTGAGCTTTTCTTTCTGGTCCTTTCCTTTTATATCCCAATTGCCAGCATTCCGCTACCCATTCTTGATTATTCTGCTGATTTCAAGATTCCACTTGAGTCAAATTCCCAAGCATAAGAGCCAAATTCTAGGGGCTGAGGTCCCTTCAGCCCCCCATAAAATATTTGGGGAGGTAGCCCCCCCAAATAATGGCCATTGCCATTCAAATGGTGTGAGTGTGCAGTATCTTGTGATCAGTTATGTAGGGTAAGGCTTACCTGCCCCTCCATGTTGTTGTTTTTCAGTTGGCACCCCTCCCATCAAGTACGAGGTTCCTTCTCTTTGGCAAAGGGGCAAAACCTGCCCACAATCTTTGTCATTTGCACCTGGCCAAAGTCTAAGCTGCAAAACCTTATCTAATAGCACAATCCTAATAATGTCTATGCAGAAGGAAGTCCTATTGAATCAATGGGGCAAGGGCTCAGGTAAGTGGGGCTAGGACTGTAGACTTAAGCTTCCACTAGACCAGTGGGTTATTCCCCGCCCCCCACCACTTTATTGCCTTTGCATGAATGACCTCCCTCACACTCCCATACTGTAACACAAGCTGTTTGGAAACTTAAATCAATTTTAAAAAGCCATTTACCACATTTACCATTTATGTCTCCCAGCTATGCAAGCGTTCATGGCTGGTCATGGCAATAAAACAATAAAATCTTCCACAATTAATAATAAAAACAATAATAATTTATTTATACCCCACCCATCTGGCTGGGCTTCCCTAGCCACTCTGGGCAGCTCCCAAAAGAATATTAAAAACACGATAAAATATCAAAAATTAAAAACTTCCCTAAACAGAGTTGCCTTCAGATGCCTTCTAAAAGTCAGATAGTTGTTCATTTCCTTGACATCTGATAAGAGGGTGTTCCATGGGGCGGGCGCCACTACCAAGAAGGCCCTCTGCCTGGTTGCTTGTAACCTCACTTCTCGCAGTAAGGGAACTGCCAGAGGGCCCTCGGCACTGGACCTCAGTGTCTGGGCTGAACAATGGGGATGAATATGCTCTTTCAGGTATACTGGGCCAAGGCTGTTTAGGGCTTTAAAGGTCAGCACCAACACTTTGAATTGTGCTCGGAATGTACTTGGACTCAATCTAGGTCTTTCAGGACTGGTGTTATATGGTCTTGGCGGCCACTCCCAGTCACCAGCCCGCATTTTGGATTAATTGTAGTTTCCGGGTCACCTTCAAAGGTATTTATGTTATTTAGTATTGTTAAAAAACACACACCCCAAAACCGAAACTCCATCAAATCAAACACACAAAAGTTTAAAAGGACAGAGGTTAAACCTGCCCCCCCTTCTCACCAAAAGACCATGGTTAGTTTCCTGAACTTGGAACAGAACAAAAACCCCTTGTTTATTTTTTCAAGTATTGCCAGATATCTAAGCCCATTTACTTCCTGTATTCCATAATATATACATGCCTGGCCAAAAATGTACCCCATTTGAGTAGATTTCATTTCAGTCTCTGTGAGTGGGTGTGCAGATCCAGAGCATGGCATCCTCAGAAAATATTGAAATGTAAGGAGACCCATTCCATTGGCTGTGGTGACAGACAGAGCCTTTGGCTCTCCGTCACCATCTGCTAACCAGTGGCAGCCATTCCACCAGGCTGCAGCAAAGGGAGGGAAAGAAACAAGACCAGCCCCTTGGTTCTGCTGCTTTTGGCTGTTCCTCAGCTGATTCCAACAGCCATCATTCCATCAGGCAACCAGAACTGTTTCCATCTCAGCTGGTCATTCCAAGAACTGTCACTAAGAACTAGTGCCTAAGATTGCTTTCGCCTCCTTTCTCTCCCTCCCTTTTCCCCCTTTGTTTCATGTCTTTTTGATTAGATGGTTGAGGGCAAAGAGTGTGTTGTCATTTTTATTTATCTGTAAGCTGGAGAATGCTGTAAAAGTGCTTTAAATAATGAATACATAAATTGGGGAAAGGCAATCTCTTCAAATTACAGCTACAACCACTGTAACTGTAGCTTCTCAATTGCATTCCAATATTTTTGGTTGGGTTCTCAGATGTGTTTTCTGTGATAATAGCTTGTTTCTTAGTACATTGGATAATATTTAATATGATTTCCATATTTCTGGATACAGGCTGAAACCATATGCTCTGGTTTCTTCTCTCTTTCTGTGTCCAGCTCTCCTCTAATGTAAGGTAAAGGTAAAGGTACCCCTGCCCGTACGGGCCAGTCTTGACAGACTCTGGGGTTGTGCGCCCATCTCACTTAAGAGGCCAGGGGCCAGCGCTGTCCGGAGACACTTCCGGGTCACGTGGCCAGCGTGACATCGCTGCTCTGGCGAGCCAGAGCTGCACACGGAAACGCCGTTTACCTTCCCGCTGGTAAGCGGTCCCTATTTATCTACTTGCACCCGGAGGTGCTTTCGAACTGCTAGGTTGGCAGGCGCTGGGACCGAGCAGCGGGAGCGCACCCCGCCGCAGGGATTCGAACCGCCGACCTTTCGATCGGCAAGTCCTAGGCGCTGAGGCTTTAACCCACAGCGCCACCTGCGTCCCATAATGTACATCTAATGTACATCTCTAATGTACATCTGCTCAAAAGCTATTTATCTCTTCTTGTGTTGACAGCAGTTGGCCAACGGATCGTTGACTATTGCATTGGCAAAAAGATCTGTTTTCAAGGATGAAAACTCTGATCCAAGAACATGGGTAGCCCATCCACCAAGCCTGTGGGGCAGGGCAAGCGGGTGTGCTAGCAGAGAGCATGGAGATGGACCTCTTGTTCTTAAGATCTAAGGTCTGGCCTTAGAGTCTCATAAGAATCAAGACCCTAAGGGTTGGTTCCTGCCATGCAAAGGTCAGGACACCCTACCAGCTTGAGAGATTGTGTGGTAGTGCTGGCTGGCTAATTTTGATGAGCAGCTATAACTTGTTCATATTCAAATGCTGAAATTTGACACATGTAGTCTTCTACTCTTCTTTCAAATTTTGATGAAAATGACTCATGTACTTTATTCCAGCGGGACGCGGGTGGCGCTGTGGGTAAAAGCCTCAGCGCCTAGGACTTGCCGATCGAAAGGTCGGCAGTTCGAATCCCCGCAGCGGGGTGCGCTCCCGTTGCTCAGTCCCAGCGCCTGCCAACCTAGCAGTTCGAAAGCACCCTCGGGTGCAAGTAGATAAATAGGGACCGCTTTCTAGCGGGAAGGTAAACGGCGTTTCCGTGTGCAGCTCTGGCTCGCCAGAGCAGCGATGTCACGCTGGCCACGTGACCCGGAAGTGTCTTCGGACAGCGCTGGCCCCTGGCCTCTTGAGTGAGATGGGCGCACAACCCCAGAGTCTGGCAAGACTGGCCCGTACGGGCAGGGGTGCCTTTACCTTTACTTTACTTTATTCCAGCAGTCCTTTGGTGAAGTTCTTTTTTTATTTTCTAAAATTTTTATTAATTTTTTGGTTTTACATGTTAGAATATTCATTTAAACTGCCTTAACATATCAATGACTTCCCTTCTTCTCTTTCCATGGTTCATTTTGCATAACATAAATCCTTGCATATTTTATATAAACTAAACCATTCAATATTCCATTGTTACATCCATCAAAACCTATTTACACTGTTGAATTTATCTTAATGCTGCCCACATTTTCAAATATACATAATTTTCCCCCAATATATTCAATAAACATTTTCCAATCTTCTTTAAACGTATGTTCTTCTTGTTCTCTTATTCAATATGTTAGGTCCGCAAGCTGTGCATATTCCATCAGTTTAAGTTGGCAATCTTCTTTAGCTGGGACCTCGCTCATTTTCCATTTTGGAGCTAACAAAACATGGGCCGCAGTAGTGGCATACATAAATAACCTTTTTTGACACCTGAGAATTTCCGTCTGAATTATCCTCAACAGAAAGGACTCTGGGTTGTGTGTTTTTTTGGAAAAGTACTTTGAAACATTATTTTTCCAATTCATTATGGATCATTTCCCAGTATTCTTTTACCCTTTTACAAGTCCACCACATACGAAAGAATGTTTCCTCCACCTCTTTGCATCTCCAGCACTTATCTGATGAGGTTCTGAGCAGCTTTGATGAAGTTCTGAGCAGCAATTCAAAATATTTTAAGATTTTCTTGCCCCAGTAAATTCTATGGCAGCAACTGATGGCAGAGTTATACAGTACTGCACATCATCAGCTTCATCCCAAAGCTGGAATGCTGCCATTCCTCCTACGTCTGTAGAGGGAACAGCCTAATGGAACTTTATGATGGCCTATATTTGTTATGCCTAATAAAGGTTTGGTGAAATAATTAAGTTACAGTGACTGTTCCTTTAGTACGTGACCTCTCAGGGAACAGGGGGCATGGAAGGCACAGGTGAGGGAAGCAGAGAGCCTCGTGGCACAGACTGCCTTTCTGAAAGAAGCACAGCAAGAAAGAGAGCCCCGATTCCTGTCTTTCATCTGCACACCAGAAACGGGAGTGGAAAATGGATTAGGGCAGCACACTGTCTTTCTCTTTTGTGTACAGTGGTACCTCATGTTAAGTACTTAATTCGTTCCGGAGGTCCGTTCTCAACCTGAAACTGTTCTTAACCTGAAGCACCACTTTAGCTAATGGGGCCTCCTGCTGCCGCTGCATCGCCAGAGCACGATTTCTGTTCTTATCCTGAAACAAAGTTCTTAACCTGAAGCACTATTTCTGTAACTGAAGCGTATGTAACCTGAAGCGTATGTAACCCGAGGTACGACTGTATTGTATTGTTTTATGTACTGTTTATACACACACATACACACACATATCATTTTCAACAATCATTTAACATAACTTCTTATCTTATACAGTATTTTAGACTTCCATCAACAACCTCTGAAGATTTTCCGTTCTTTATCACTTATTCTGCATTTCTTAATTTCTCTGTTATTTTTAACTGTCATTAACTAATAATTCTCTTCATAGTCTTTCTTGCAATATTTCATAAAGTCCTCCTTACAGAACTTTTTGCAATCCTACTAGTGTAATCTGTTTACTACAATTGCTTTTCAAATCGTTCAAATATTTACTTCTAAGAATCTCTGGTCATGCAGGTTTCGAATCCTTCCTGTTAATTGATCTAATTCTGCATAGTCCATTAATTTCATATGTCATTCTTCTTTCATCGGTAATTTTTCTTACTTCCATTTTTGTGCCAATAATATTCTTGCTGCCATTTTTGCAAATAAAAACAACTTACAATCCTGTCTGTTAGTATCCTCCCCTACAATGCCAAGTAAAAATGCTTCTGGTTTTTTTTAGTAAATGAATATTTCAACATCTTTTTCATCTTATTATATATCATTTACTAGAAGTTTTTCACTAGAACACTGTCTTTCTCATGGCAGAATTGCAGCATGCAATTATTTGAGGGACCCAATTGGAGGGGGACCAAACTGTGGGGATCCAGGTCAAATGTTTCCTTTCTAGTGTGCCAGAATTGGAAGATTTCCCTGGGGGAGAAGTGATTAAAGAGGGAAGAGGGAAAAGGAGGCACAGAAGTAAGAGAAAAAATACCGAAGGGAACAGTGGTGGCTTCTGTGCTGATATTGTTTCATGATGCTTTGGAAAAGGACAAACAATCCATCTTAAAAGAGACAGAGTGATGGACTTGGAACAGGGAGCCCAGCATTCAAACATTTGCTCAGATATGAAGCTCACTTGGAGACCTTCATAAGCCCATTCTCAGCCATAGCCACCTCTCTGCAATATTGAAACAGCAACATTTACCAGGGGTTTCTCTTGGGATTACATTGAAATTTAGATCCTCTGCTGTGGGGAGAGGTTTCTTGGTGACATGATGGACAGCAGCCAATCAAACTGGCAGGACCAGTTTCCTCTTCTCCATATAAAGAAAATGCTGTGAGTATACTTTCACAGTGGTCCCAAGATTGTGTTAATTTTATGTGCCTACCTTATGCCTATTCACTCAGCTATTCTAATCCCAATAAAGACTGTAACCATGGAACTTGGCTTAACGCTGAGTTATTGGATTGCTGTTTTTATTTTGATTATATATTTTGTGGTTTTATATTTTAATTTTGTTCTGTGAACTGCCCTGAGACCTCCAGGTATAGGGCAGTATATAAATTCAAATAATAATAAGGATAATGATGATGACATCAGGCATATTTTAAATATTTTCTTAAACTTCAAATTAAAATAAAACACAAAAAGAAAGATCGCAGCAGTTTTTGCTGCTGTCTTTTGTTTGCTGGTGGATGTGATATTGTCCAAATCATAGCTATGCAAAAATAGGCTACTATTACTTCCACCAGCAAACGCAGGTGGCGCTGTGGGTTAAAGCCTCAGCGCCTAGGACTTGCCGATCGAAAGGTCGGCGGTTCGAATCCCTGCGGCAGGGTGCGCTCCCGCTGCTCGGTCCCAGCGCCTGCCAACCTAGCAGTTCGAAAGCACCTCCGGGTGCAAGTAGATAAATAGGGACCGCTTACCAGCGGGAAGGTAAACGGTGTTTCCGTGTGCGGCTCTGGCTCGCCAGAGCAGCGATATCACGCTGGCCACGTGACCCGGAAGTGTCTCCGGACAGCGCTGGCCCCTGGCCTCTTGAGTGAGATGGGCGCACAACCCTAGAGTCTGTCAAGGCTGGCCCGTATGGGCAGGGGTACCTTTACCTTTTACCTTACTTCCACCACCCCAAGATAATGGTTTTTGTTGTTAGGGGTAGGGCTTAATTGCTTAATCAAGCAGGTCTGCCACCAAACTGAACTTTCACAAGGAAAGCCAGGGTAGCCACTAACAGATGGTGCATGCTAGGACATGAATTCATTGATTTCTGTCTGTGTAGATATGAATGACTGATGCTATCAGCCAGTCCAGGCTGTCTGAGTTCTGCACATAGCTGTCAACTTTTCCCTTTTCTTGCGAGGAATCATATTCGGAATAAGGGAATTTCCCTTTTTAAAAAAGGAAACATCTATAGTTCTGTAGTGTCTAGAGTGAGGTTGGCCTGTTCAGGCACCTGCCAACAACCTCAGAGCTCAGAAGGGCCCAACCAATTCTACCTTCAGATACTTCTTTAATGTCTCTTGGTCAGGTGAACTTTCTGAACAGCCACTTCTCTTTTGTTTGGAGATATATAACCCAGTGACTACTGTATCTGTGCCAGTCACTGGGTGTGTGTGTGTATACACACACACACACACACACACACACACACACACACACACACACAGGATTTTGTAACACCTGTGCCTTTGCCAGTTAATGGAGCATATATTTCTGCCTTATCATACCTTGTGCTAAAGGTTATAAAATCTAACACGGCGTTGGTATCTCCAACGTAATTACAAAAAGCTGGGCTGTGCAAAGGAGGACGAGGCGCAAAGTCAAATAGAGGAGAGAATGCCTGATACAAGTCAATAAAATGTCGGCTGGCAAGAAATTATTTATTTCCACTGGGAAATTAATCTTGTCACCTCACAGGTAGAATTGTCATTTCTATCAATTGGACATGTAGAATATTAAGTAAAAAAAAAAGTGGGTAGCATTCTTGCACGGCCATTCTGCATGTCACAATCTTTCTTGTGGTTTGCGGCAGCACAAGTTTGAAAAGCCCCATGGAGCAGGCATGAAATGCTGACTGTTTTTCTTCCTTTCATGACTCTGAGCGCTGCGGCACGATGGACCTCTTGGGATTGATAAGACCAGAGTCAGGCAGAGAGTGGCATTAGCCGACAACACTGTCATTCTGTGGAAGATTTAGTATGCCAATCAAAGTGGAATGATGAATAGCCACTTAAAACTGATCATCATTCATTTTTTAATGCAGATCAGGATGTTGGCCTTGCATTCTTTATTTTTAACTACTTCCCCCATGGCTGTGTTTCAACTGCCCTCTGGCTGCTTCTCAGCTAGCAGGAAATGGTTCATCCAAAAAAGAAAAAAAGGAAGATAAGAAAGCCTCCCTTTTTGTGAAATCTTCTCCCCACATTTTAAACCTTTGGGGTCATGCAAACACAGGCAAAAATACTCACTTCCTTTAAGGCAACACTGGTTCTGGTAAGAACATACCCTGGTAAATCTGTGTACTGTGAAAAAACTGAGTTGAAATTCCTTACAAGAGCGGTGCATTTTCAACTTGACAAAGAGTGTGTGAGTGTGCTATGGGGAAATTGTGGTGGGGGTTAAAATTCTCCTATGAAAAATCACACCACTCTTCTCTCCCTCCCTACACAATACATCTGCACCTCCATTTTCTAACCAGATACCTCCAACTATACCCACCTCAGAAGAGCATGCAGGGGAGAATCAGCAGGGCAGGAAGAACTTAAGTCCATGACTGTAATATTCAGTTGCACAACAAACTTGCAGAGAAAAATCAAAGGGCAGATTATGCAGCAGTTGATTGAGGCTACTTTTGTCTGCTTTGGCCTTGTTCGTCCATGTAAGTTGAGAGAGCAAGTGTGATGTCACCACAAGAACCATGAATAAATATGTGACCATTTTAGTGTTCTTTTAAAAGGTTTATTATCGAGCACATGTTAATCATTATGTTTCCTCTAACATTTCAATGACCAAATGAGCCTCAAATTTTTACTAAGGCAGAATGTTGATGGGCATGTCATTTGAGTGAAAACTTATTGTTAAAACTCAAACACTTAAATTGTCCTCAAGCAATATTTTACCAAAAACAATGCTCCAGCCCAAGAATTTCGGCTTACTATAATGCAGGCTAACCTACTTTTATTAATTATGTAACCAATGGATAATATGTTAATTGGACTTACTGATGGGCTTGCTCTATTTACCAGTATTTATTTGTACAGTACCAAATGAAAAATAATTTATTTGGCCATTAATCTAAATTAACGTAAATGTATTTCAAAATCCCTAATGGCATTTTAAAGTTTTGTAGTAGTTTCTTTACTCCATTATGGGTATGAAGAAAGTTTTCATTTTTTAAAAAAAAGTTCGCTGCATTAATTCATTAGTAAATAATTATTATTCTACTGAAGACCAATCTATTTATTTCAAAAGGTTGTGGTATTATGTTATTTCATGTTCAACTCATATATTCTGGCAATGACTTATTTTCTTCCCCAAAACCTGAAGATAAGGACTGAGCCAAAGCTACCTAGCACCACTTTTCTGTGGCTATTGAATTGCATCTTCCATCTGCAATTTTTGGTAATTGTTGTACATGTATATACTTTCTTTCCCAGCTGTTCTTCTTGGTAACAATTTTGTTCTTATAGCTCCATCTTTTCTTTTCTTTTGCCCATCTTTTTTTTTTTAAAGAAACTATTGGCTGTGGTGCCCCATGTGATTTTGCAGGTGATAGGGATGGAATGAGCAGCTAGTTCAGCCTCATTCCAGCTTCACTGTTGTGGGGAAATCACCTTTTAAAATGTGTTTGCTGGAGCAGGATTTCGTTTTGATACAATGTATGTGCATGTAGGATCAGGTAGAGCAAGCATAGGCAAACTCCGGCCCTCCAGATGTTTGGAACTACAATGCTCATCATCCCAAGCTAACAGGACCAGCGGTCAGGGATGGTGGGAATTGTAGTCCCAAACATCTGGAAGGTCGGAGGTTGCCTTTGCCTGAGGTAAAGGGTCAAATCTGTTGATGGCTGACAGTTGGCTGACATTTAGTTACGTTAGGTTGACCTGGGAAAACAGGGTTCTCTTAAAATACTGTGAGAGAGGTTGCAAAATTGCATCTCTGATTGGGTTACTGGATAGAAATTCTTAGCTGCTCATTTGATGGAAAAGGAGGTATGATGATGGGGGAAATTCTTCACCACCTAAATCTGAAAGGTTGGAGGATAGACTGACTGGAACATAAATAGGCCTATTCTGCTAAAGTTGAGGGAGGCAAAGGAGATGAAAATAAAATTGAAGAGAGCAATGGTAGAGAGTGAGACTGACTGGAGAACAGTGGGCAAGGCTTTATCTGTAAGCCATCTCAAGTCCCAGTCAGGGGGAAAGGTGGGGTGTAAAGAACAATAACAGCAGCAGCAGCAAACTGTTAAGGTTAGAGAAAGCTGGAAATATAGGCTGCCCACAAAGACTTAAATCACTGACTTAAGCTGAAGGTCATCAGTGAGGCCATAAAAAGGTGTCGAGCAGTAAGGAGAATTCAACTATGAGATTCTGGAGCTGTCCAAAGTACGCTAGGCTTACAGGAAGTTCTCAAAAGACTGCATTTAAATGGAATGCATTTAGTAAAATCTTTTTACACATTTAAAATGTAAAATATGCGAACGACTGCTTTCAAATGTCTTCATCCTTGAAATAAGCATTTTGCAGATATCTGAAGGAGCATCTCCACCCCCATCGTTCTGCCCAGAAACCGAGGTCCAGCTCCAAGGGCCTTCTGGTGATTCCCTCACTGCAAGAAGCAAAGTTACAGGGAACCAAGCAGAGGGCCTTCTCGGTGGTGGCACCTGCCCTGTGGAACACCCTCCCATCAGATGTCAAAGGAAGAAACAACTACCAGACTTTTAGGAGGCAGCCCTGTTTAGGGAAGCTTTTAATATTTGAAGGACTATTGTATTTCAGTATATTACTGGAAGCTGCCCAGATGGGCGGGGTATAAATTATTATTATTATTATTATTATTATTATTATTATTATTATTATTATTATTATCTTTAGCATAAAATACACAGATAAGTTTTTATTGCACTAGCCAAAGGCCAGGGCATCATCCAAAGAAGGAAAACAACAGCAGCAGTTGCTACATATGCAGTAAAACAATGATCAAATCCACCCAAATGTGGAGACATGCATAATCTGGCTGGGAGTTGTGATCTAATCTACAAGCAAGTCCAGGAGCATCAGCTCGTTGTTGCTGTTTAGTCGTTTAGTCATGTCCGTCTCTTCATGACCCCATGGACCAGAACACGCCAGGCACTTCTGTCTTCCACTGCCTCCCGCAGTTTGGTCAAACTCATGTTGGTAGCTTCGAGAACACTATCCAACCATCTTGTCCTCTGCCGTCCCCTTCTCCTTGTGTCTTTCCCAACATCAGGGTCTTTTCCAGGGAGTCTTCTCTTCTCATGAAGTGGCCAAAGTATTGGAGTCTCAGCTTCACGATCTGTCCTTCCAGATCAAATCAGGGCTGATTTCCTTCAGAATGGATAGGTTTGATCTTCTTGCAGTCCACAGGACTCTCAAGAGTCTGCTCCAGCACCATAATTCAAAAGCATAAGTTCTTCGGTGATCAGCCTTCTTTATGGTCCAGCTCAGTGTGATGTAAAAAGGAGGCCGAACAATTTCCTCCCACGTCTCAACTCTAGGACATAACAAACACTCCTATATCACCCCAGAAAAGCTGTATGTTAGTTGATGGTGTCTATGGAAAAGCAAAACAAAAAAAAATTCCTTCCAGTAGCACCTTAAAGACCAACTAAGTTCTTGGTATGAGCTTTCATGTGCATGCACACTTCTTCAGATACACTGAAACAGAAGTTTCCAGACCCTTCTATATAGTGAGAAGGTGGGGAGGGGTATTACTCAGAAGGGTGGTGGGAATGGGTGATTGGCAGATAGCTGTGATGAGTCTGTTGACGACTCTTAACGACTGCAATAGGTCTTACAGGAAAAAGCAAGGGGAGATATATATATCTGTATATGGAAAAGCAGTTATTTCACTGGACAAATCAGTGGCTGCGGTTTCCTATATAGCAGCTGTGATGCTGAAGTTCAAATCCAACTGGACTTGCCAACACTTTCAGATCAATGGGACACAAAACAAAGTTGCATCTGTGGCTCACAATTGTTTAATATCTACATAAATGATGTAGTTTGTCTCCCCCCCCCAAAAAAAATGGTAATCAAACCTCCTTTCATCATCCCAAGCAGGTGTGCTTTCTAAATCAGGAACTTCTTATGAGCAAGGAGATTTATCTATTAATTGCAGTGAGACCGAATTGGGAGTTTCCCCAAGCATAAATAGATGAGCATATCTTCGAAGTATGGTGAAGAGGGTGCCATACAGAGGATACCTAGCAAAAATAGTTTTATGGTATGCCGCTGTTTCTAATGCAGAACAGAAACTTACAGCACAGGGTCTGACAGCTGACTGAGGCAGCTCCTGGTATGACAATATCATGAAACAGTGTAAGTCATTTAAGTAATTAGGGCTTCGTTTTTGTCAAAATACTCCTTGGCACACCCACTGTGAGGCAACGAGAATTCAGTTTGCCTGCCTGTTGATAAAATGATAAAAGTAAAAGGTATTTTATTTGGTGCAGTTTTCTGGGGTGTCTCTAATAGAGATTAACTGGGTATATTTCCAAATAATTCCTACAGGCACTATTTTGAGTCTCACACGCTATGCCTGTTGCATTATTTAGACTGGAAAGAGGTCTCCCTTCTCTGGAGACACACATTCGTGAATCTATGATTCTGTATTTGGGGTGGGAAAACTCTTGCTAATGTCAGCCTGACACTTAGAAAAACTGGGTTGTTTTTTTAAAAAAAATACAAATAAACTGTGGCATAGAGAAGACTTGCCCAAGGTCATCCAGGGAATGTCAGAGCTGATCAAGGATGTGAATCCAGGCCTCCAACATCCTAACTATTACACCATTCTTTGCCATCTCACTCTTCTTTGACTGTCAACTGAGCCAAATAAATTGGGTATTATATTATGTATTGCTACCCTTTCCAGGGAGTGGGTTGGGTTGCAGGTTATATATATATATAAAACAGATCAGCACAGCTGCCTGCATTTTTTCAACTTTCTTTGGAGGCATGGCTTTTGGAGCTGTCAGGATGAGCTTCTGCATTTTAAAATTTACCACTTTTGCACGTATCCACTGGCAATGGTCATGTGATTCTGCAATTCAGATGCATACTTTAGTGCAGGCATAGGCAAACTTGGCCCTCCAGATGTTTTGAGACTACTATTCCCATCATCCCTGACCACTGGTTGTGTTAGCTAGGGATGATGGGAATTGTAGTCCCAAAACATCTGGAGGGCCGAGGTTGCCTATGCCTGCTTTAGTGGCATGAGATCCCAGCAGAGCAAACTGGTTCCCATACAATGAGTGGCATGTTTGAATAAGACTAATAACTAATGTGCATTATAACCCCTACCAAGCATCACATGCAATGGCGGTGGGCCGATCTTCCCTTTAGTGATTGAGACCACGGTGAAATGGTTAAAGGGTGTGAAGGAATAATTAGCCCACTTCAATATATCTCGAATGCATACTCTTTGGCACGCATGCCTTCTGAAGATTGCTGAAGCGGAACTTTTAACACCAGAGAACTGTACGTGGCTTCTTAAATATTTATCCTATAGCTCAGAAAGGCAAAAAATAAATGTCTAAGTCATCTTTAATATATCTCTGCTGTTAGAAAGCACAGTTGAAAGCTGCGTGTTCAGTGTGTACTTTTGCTTACAGAACAGTGGCAAGGCTGAATAATACATCATAGTTTCGGGGGGGGGGTTCCCATTTTTACACCTAACTCTATTGTGTAAGCATGAGATATGCAGCTTATGTTTTGAAAAATTGTGAATTGCAGTTTTCATCGCCAGGTAAAGTGCAATGTGCAATTAAGTGTAAATGCCCAAGTGAAATAGTATGGCTTATTTTTTTGCTAGAAGTAATTATCCTAGATTTATTAAAATAGAACAAACAGATGAAGGTGTTTTAAACTGTGACTGCGGGTGTCTACCCAGAGTCAGGCAGCTCTCTTTCCCAGTTGTGTAGTCCTTTTAACTGGAGATGCTGGGACTTAACTCTTTCTCCCTCCGGAACGAATTAAGTTATCCAATACCAAGCTTGCGTGTTGAGCATGCTGCTTTATGGAGGTGAGTCTGGGTGATTTAAAATTTGACTGGAGTTAACTGTCCAGGGGTCCTTTACCTTACCTTTACCTATTATCACAAAAGAAAAGGTTTCCTGGGTGACCAAATTTGAACACAAAAGAGCACTGGTCCTTCAATGCAGAGGTGGAGACCAGTATCATTATTCCAAGGCAGCATAGGTGTTTACTGTGGTATCTCTAAAGGTAAAGGGACCCCTGACCATTAGGTCCAGTCGTGACCGGCTCTGGGGTTGCGGCGCTCATCTCGCTTTCTTGGCCAAGGGAGCCAGCGTATAGCTTCCGGGTCAGGTGGCCAGCATGACTAAGCCGCTTCTGGCGAACCAGAGCAGCGCACGGAAACGCCGTTTACCTTCCCGCCGGAGCAGTACCTATTTATCTACTTGCACTTTGACGTACTTTCGAACTGCTAGGTTGGCAGGAGCAGGGACCGAGCAACGGGAGATCACTCCGTCGCGGGGATTCAAACCGGTGACCTTCTGATCGACAAGTCCTAGGCTCTGTGGTTTAACTCACAGTGCCACCCGCGTTTACCTATTTACCCTTTACCTATTTACCTATTTACCTTTTATCTATTTACCTTTTACCTATTTACCCTTTACCTTACCTTTACCTATTATCACAAAAGAAAAGGTTTCCTGGGCTACCAAATTTGAACACAAGAGAGCAGTGATCCTCCAATGAGGAGGTGGAGACCAGTATCATTATTCCAAGAGGGCATAGGTGTGTACAGTGGTACCTCTAGTTACGAACTTAATTCATTCCGGAGGTCCGTTCTTAACCTTAAACTGTTCTTAACTAGAGGTGTGCTTTCACTAATGAAGTCTCTTGCTGCCACTGCGCCGCCGGCACATGATTTCCATTCTCATCCTGGGGCAAAGTTCTCACCTCAGGGTAACTCTTCCAAGTTAGCAGAGTTTGTAACCTGAGGCATTTGTAACTTGAGGTACCAGTGTACTAGCAACAAGAGATGGGGGTGTGCAAGTTGCTTCTCCAGCTGAATGTTTCCTAGTCAGGGTGCATGCTGGTGCTTAGCTGAGGAAATGGCATCAATAAGCCCTTCCTGGCTACAGTCAAGGCCGAGCCTGAAGCAGGTTGGGAGGGAATTAACCACAAGCAGAATCAAGGAAGGCGGACCCTGCCCAATTCAATTTGGTGTACAGTGCCACTTTCTGCAGGCCTACCCTAGGCAGATGGTGGTCTGGCATCTTCCAACGCATTAAACAAAGAATAGCTAACTCCAAATGTATCAAAATGCCACTACAAATCAAAAAATAGAAGCACCCTGCAATAATACAACTGCCAGCAACGAAAACAGCCCAGGAAAACCAAAACGTTTAAAAATAGTTTTGTTTTGTTTTTAAAGCAATTTAAAGCCAGAGTGCCCATATCTGCCCTATAAAGTCAATCCCTGCCATTTGAACTGGGCCAGAAATGCACTACAAAGTGTGCCATTGATGCAATATTTGTGCCACACACTTCAGCCAGGCTGTCCTGTCAATACCTCGGCTAAGCCATCTTCAGTGGTAACTCCATGGATGTTAGTCAGTGCCGGATTTACGTATAAGCTAAACAAGCTACAGCTTAGGGCCCCACTCTCTTGGGGCCCCCCAAAAAATTAAAGGAAAAAAAAGGGGTGTACATTTCCAAAATATACAGGTGTAACTCGGAAAATTAGAATATCATGGAAAAGTTCATTTATTTCAGTAATTCAACTTAAAAGGTGAAACTAATATATGAGATAGACTCATGGCATGCAACGTGAGATATATCAAGCCTTTATTTGTTATAAATGTGATGATCATGATGTACAGTTGATGAAAACCCCAAATTAACAATCTCAGAAAATTAGAATATTAAATGAAATCAGCAAAACAAGAATTGCAAATAGAGCAATATTGGACCTCTGAGAAGTAGACGCATGCATATGTACTCAGTACTTGGTTTGGGCCCCTTTTGCATCAATTACTGCCTCAATGCGGTGTGGCATGGATGCCATCAGCCTGTGGCACTGCTGAGGTGTTATGGAAGACCAGGATGCTTCAATAGCAGCCTTCAGCTCTTCTGCCTTGTTCAGTCTCATGTCTCTCATCTTTCTCTTGGCAATGCCCCATAGATTCTCTATGGGGTTCAGGTCAGGCGAGTTTGCTGGCCAATCAAGCACAGTAATCCCATGGGCACTGAACCAGGTTTTGATACTTTTGGCAGTGTGGGCAGGTGCCAAAGTTCTGCTGGAAAATGAAGTCAGCATCCCCATAAAGCTCGTCTGCGGAAGGAAGGATGAAGTGCTCCAAAATCTCCTGGTAGACGGCTGTGTTGCCCCTGGACTTAATGAAGCACAGTGGACCGACACCAGCTGATGACATGGCTCCCCAAATCTCTTTTCGGATGAGAGCAGCTTTTGCATCTCATTTGGAAACCAAGGCCCCAGAGTCTGGAGGAAGAATGGGGAGGCACACGATGCCAGATGCTTGAAATCCAGTGTGAGGTTTCCACAGTCTGCCAGGAGATTTTGGAGCACTTCATGCTTCCTTCCACAGACAAGCTTAATGGGGATGCTGATTTCATTTAATATTCTAGTTTTATGAGATTGTTAATTTGGGGTTTTCATCAGCTGTACGCCATGATCACCACATTTATAACAAATAAAGGCTTGACATATCTCGCTTTGCATGTCATGAGTCTATCTCATATATTAGTTTCACCTTTTAAGTTGAATTATTGAAATAAATGAACTTTTCCACGATATTCTAATTTTCCGAGTTTTACCTGTAAGATAAAAAACAAATAAAATAAAACCTACATACAGCAACAGTGTTTTGTGTTGTGTAGGCTCCTATGGTGTAAGTATTCGCCTGCTAGCCTGCTCCCTAAAATTTCACTGGTTTGCTTATTTCCATATATAGGGTGCCTACATTTTGCATGTGTAAATGGCTTTAGATACCTATTAGGTCCATAAATTTCCATATAGCATATATTCAACACAAAAAACAGCAACAATTTGTTGTTGACAAAGGACAGCTGCACATATAAAGGGCCCCATTACCTTCAGGAGCTTAGGGCCTCATCAAACCTAAATCCAGCCCTGTATGTTATGGTAGTCTACAATGAATGCATATGGCGATGGTGAGGGCAAGATCACAACAACTGATCTCTGCCCAAGGCATAGACATTTCAGTCTGCAGACTAGTTCATTCTCTAATTGAGCAGAGAATTTTCACTGTGTGTCTGGAGGAGGAAGAAGAAGAGTTTGGATTTGATATCCCACTTTATCACTACCCTAAGGAGTCTCAAAGCAGCTAACATTCTCCTTTCCCTTCCTCCCCCACAACAAACAAATAATGAACGAATTCCTATGCCCCACAAATAACCCAGAGATGCATTTTAAATAAAAGCACACATTCTATTCATGTAAAAACATGCTGATTCCCGTACTGTCCGCAGGCCGGATTTAGAAGACGATTGGGCTGGATCCGGGCCCCGGGCCTTAGTTTGCCTACCCATGGACTGATGAACCTCGGAGTCCCAACTCTTCAATTATATGATATCGTTATTCTAAATCATAGCACACAATTTGACATAATACTTAGGTGTCCTTAGCATCTATTTCATACAGTCTTGGTGTTTTGTTGATATTTAGTATGTTTATTAATATTTGAATACAAGAATGATACCCAAAATAGCTCCCAGTTGTTTTTTAAAGACTTGAAGCACAAGATCAATTTGAAGCAGTCAGTATGACCCATTAGTTAGAGAAGAGTGACCTAGTTTACACATCTCTCTAATAAGCTTCCATACTGTAGCTTCAGTTTGATCTGTCAACAGTAACCATTAGAGATGGTGATAAATACCTAGTCATTACTCCTAAACATCCGTTGACAACAGCAAGCATGATGGATACTCCTTAATTTTCATTATGCTGGAAACGCAGCTAATTATAAAAGCTTTCTCTTTTGGCTTTCTCCTTTTGCTTTCATTTTCTGGAGAATGTGCTGTAAAGTGAAGCTATTCAAAAGGGGAAACAAAACATTGCCAAATCATGCAGGGTCAACATTTAATTGGATGAAGTTCATTTTACGCAGTCAGTTCAATTTCGCTTTGCACTGCATAAAATGTCTACTGTATTATTACGTGCAAGTGGCTCAATTGAAGTGGTATTTCCCAGTAATGATGCTGCCTTTCCCCCACCCCCCCAAAAAAAACCATTTGTGTGAGTAACAAAGACAGTGCAACATTTCTCATATACTTTAATAGGGAACAAGATTATTCCAGTGGGCGATTTGTTAGTGACTTTCTTCTACCCAGTTCCAGTGCATGGCACAGCAAGGTGCTGGTCACTACAGACTCAGCTATACAGCTGCAAATAAAATATTTTAAATGTGTTGTAAAGTGCAACATACAAATGTGACACTAGATGGCGATGGTGAGCTATGGCAAATTCAATATATTTTTCAAATTTTTTTTTTAAAAAAAGCATTTTCACGGCATTTTTTATGTGTGTGTAGATTCCACCTAGGAATGGATGTTGCTTTTCGCTAGGCACCTGCATTATCCTGCACCCCCTTTTCTTACCTACTATTGTACTGCATCACTTACGGAGCAATGGACAATCATTATGAGCTGATCTTTCCATGACAAGAGGGTTAATATGCCTCACCCCAGCCCCAAACAACTAAATTCACTTCTATTGGGTGCATAATACAGTGGTACCTCTACTTACGGACGTGATCCATTCCGGGGTGCCGTTCGCATCCCAAAAAGTCCGTAAGTAGAGTGCCACTTCTGTGCGTGCGCGTGATGTGATAGAGTGCTCCTGCGCATGCACAAAGCACACAGATCACTCCTGCACATGCGTGAAACATGCAGATCGCTCCTGCACATGTGCAAAGTGGCGAACAGGGAAGTAAACACTTCTGGGTTTGCCGCGTTCATAACCAGAAAAAACGCAACATGAACCTAACGCAACTAGAGGTATGGCTGTATATCACATGTACTGAATGTTTGCCCCAGTTCTCACCAGTCCTTGCATGTGAGATCTGGGGGTGCACTGACAAACCTTGTCCCATTTGGCGCATCATCTATAGACTGTTTAAAACCAACCACAATTTCAGCACGAGGGTGTGACGTGAGGAGTTTCTTCTACTTGTGAAGTCTCCCCATATAACTTTAAAACCCTGTTTGTGCAGGGTTCTATATCATGCAGGAAACCTCCAGAAGCAGAGCAAGCTGCCATTAACCATTTTTAAAAGCCCTGCTTACCCATGCAGCAATGTGGAGCTCTTTTGCCAAAGGATCGCACATCAACAGCAGTGCCTATACCAGTGGTTGGCAACGTTTTTTGAGGCCGGGTTAGTTCACTCCCCAGCAGACCTCTCGGTCGGCCTGAGCGTGCGAGCCCATGCGCGCCCGCGTGTGTGCGTACACACTATTTCTGGCGCACTTCTGGGACGGAGGAGAGCCCTTGTGCATGCGCACATGCTATTTCTGGTGCACTTCTGACCCAGAAGTCAGTCCCCATGGCAAGAGAAAAAATGGCCCCATGGGGGGAAAAGCATGCAATCCCCACGCCGATCTATGGAATGGCCATGGTCCGGTTCAAGGAAGCTCATGGGCCGGAACCGGCCCAAGGGCCTTATGTTGCTGACCTCTGGCCTACACTGATCATGTGAGCTAGACAACATTGCATTGGTCACAGAATCAGCATAGGACGTGATACCAACTTGCAAGCTTTGTAGAGAAAAGCCCAGCACTGCAGTGTGCATGCATGGAAGGGTTTAATGTTTTTTTTTGTAAAGTTGCTGATGAAAAAGGCACCTCAGACATCTTATATATTTAACAAGGTGAGAAAACACCACCACCCCGATGTCTGCCAAAGTTATTCTGTTCCTCTGCTCGGCAAAAGACACAGGTATTTTTTAGAAAAATGGCCTCTTTTGAGTGCTATGGACTTTGGCACAGCACTAATGGAGTCACATTCTAGAGGTCCAAAAACAGAAGACAATCTTTGACCTGTCCGTATTTGACTGCGTTTCTGCAGAGCAAGCCAGCAAGCCCTTTAAATCTTTGCAGCCTAATAAAATGCTTTGCAGCGAACCTTGTGTCACCAAAGTTACTTATTCGTCATTACAAATTGGCACATTTGCAGACAGCAAACACATGCTCTTAAGATTAACAACCAAAAGGCAAGCTGAAGAGCCAATGGATATACAGCATGTTTTGCTTAAGTAATTATGTAGGGGAAATAACTTTAAGCATTGGCACACTGCAGTTAGTAGAGCATTAGATTCATATTTTCTTCTGGTGCTAAAATGGGAGATACCTGGATATCATTGTGGTAGGAAGGCCTGTATATTTCAAGTTAGCCTCCATGCTTTAGGTCACAAATATGCCTGTTGTTGAGCGACGCGGGTGGCACTGTGGGTTAAACCACAGAGCCTAGGACTTGCCAATCAGAAGGTCGGCGGTTCAAATCCCCACGAGCTCCCGTTGCTCGGTCCCAGCTCCTGCCAACCTAGCAGTTCGAAAGCATGTCAAAGTGCAAGTAGATAAATAGGTACCGCTCTGGCGGGAAGGTAAACGATGTTTCCGTGCGCTGCTCTGGTTCGCCAGATGCGGCTTAGTCATGCTGGCCACATGACCCAGAAGCTGTATGCCAGCTCCCTCAGCCAGTAAAGCAAGATGAGTGCCGCAACCCCAGAGTTGGCCCCAACTGGACCTAATGGTCAAGGGTCCCTTTACCGTTACCTTTATGTCTGTTGTTATTCAGTAAAAGGCCAAAGTGATATGTTCTGCTACCTGAAGCAAAGGCAGAACTGTCTCCCGTCACACACTGACTTCCTCCTCCCTCCTGCTCCTCTCTCTCACTGACAAAGAAGGATCCTATAGGGAAATATGGAGCCCTTCCAAAGTGAGGCATTTGAGGTGACATTACCCTGAAGTAGAAATCACTATATGTTTCTGCATTCAGACCCAGAAACCTCCCTCCTAAATAAAGACACATTTGACTCAAATTTTAGTTTTGGTTTTTGGCAGAATTTAGGCCACAACTTTATTCATTACAGAAAATGACTGGTTGCATAGGCTCTGGTTCGACTAGCTCCCTGCATCCTTGCAGGTAGCGCTGACCCAGAGCTCTATCATAGGTCAGCCAAGGCTGAACACCTGAGGAAGGTGAAAAGCCTGGGAGCAGACTCTGCTCACACCCCAGATGCCCCCCTGGACTCAGGCATGGGCACAACCCCCTCTCAGGGGTTGGCCAAACCAAGTTGAGTCTCTGGATTCCTTTAATGGAATACCCTTCACATGGGGATGACAAGAGCGTTCTCCCACCCCATCACATGAACCAATGCCTATCCGCAACCTTACAAGTTATGATAAATTGCTGCACGGCAGCAGTGAAACCCAAATGGCCACAGCCAATCAGCCAAGTGGTCAAAATTCCTGCCATGCCCCTGTCCCAATGACAGACGACACACGACGGCATTGCAAGGTCAATAGCACAAAGCCCTAAAAGTAGGGAGAGGTGGGCGGGTGTTCCGATGCACAAGCCAAAAGAGGAAGCTCTGGGCCACATGCAAGGGTTTATATAGGTCCCTCAATCAGTTTAGACTGCAACCCCATTGGCCATATTGAAACCCAGCATCGAGGGACCTACCTTCCTCCAGGTTGGTGTCAAATGCATTGCTCTGCTTTCCTTTGGACCACATCAGTGAGGGCGAGAGGGGGGACATGTCATCTGGGAAGCCCAGGACCTCCGCAGACACTTCCCAGCAGGATTGACTTCACCCCCCTATTGAGACAGACAGATGTCAACACAAGGCTATGTGTTTTTCTGCTTTTATATTGTAAACCATCCTGTGATCCTCGGCTGAAGGGCGGTATAGAAATTAAATAAATAAGATAAACAAATAAGATAAACAATTCTTAGAAATGTTTGCAAAGTAACAAAGGAGAAGTCCATTAAAACAAAAATCCGTTTTACCATCACATATTTTTACAAAATAGTGCCACTATAAAACCAAGTGGCTAAAACATACAGCTGGTGGAATGTAAGTTAAATGAGCTTTATAGCACCTTAGTTTTCCAAGTTTCATTCTTCTATATTGGTGTTAATATATCACATTTTGCTTTCCAGACAGCATTAGTGAGGATAATTACACAGTAGTTATAACAGTAGGAATTAACATATTTCCCCTTCCAAGGAAGGTTTTTCTTTTATGGCATTGATTCCCAGTATACTGCAAAAATCCTGCCTTTTATGTGACAAATCGGATATTGAGAAGTCCTGTATGCAATGAAAAATGATTAACTGCACAATAGCCGGCAGATTTCATTTTTTCCAGGCTAATGCAAGAATGTTTTGCATGTTATACAATGTTAAGTTTCGAGAACTGAGTAAATTGAATGCCTAAGGAGCTATATACATTGTGTTTAAAATTACAGTGTTTAAAATTGTCTTGGAAAGACCTCTCTAATATTAAACTGATCATTGCTTATGACACAAAGAGCAAAAATGATTACTTCGGCAGGTTTTTTCAAAGAGGGACCCCCCTCCTAAAAAAAAAATCCATTTTGAATGGTATAGCGTGTTCTCCATAACAGAGAGCACGTGTTGCGGTTGGGGAAACAGGCCACCCTGCAGTGACTAGGCTAATTTGGTGAGGAACCCAAGCCTGTAAGTGGTTGAATTGGGTTGCTGGGGAGTTTTGATTGTTGCCAATTTGGAGGAGGGGTCAGAGTCTTTAAATACAGGGGCCAGACATTGGACGTTCTCTTGGCCATTTTGCATCGGGTCACCCGCCCTCCCTCCCTTTTATAGGGTGGTTTTTTCTTGTTCGCTTGACCTTGCTATGCCTGTCATGGGGTCGTTCGCCTTGGAGCGGGGGCCTGGTAGGAATTTTGCCATCTGGCTGATTGGCTGGTGCCATTTGGTTTTTGCCTACTGCGTAGCAAATCGTCACAACTTGTAAGGTTGGCGGTTAGGCATTGGTTAAATTGGTGCTTGGAGGGGTAAGTGCCTATCCCTCCAAATGATGCGAAAGGGAATTCCGTTAAAAGAATCCAGGGGCTTGCCATTCTTTTCGTCCTTGTTCATGGCGTTGGACCTGGGCCATGCAAGCCCCGCAGGAACAAGAGGGTGAGAAGTGAGGGACTGATGCCCAGCTTCACTTTCTCACCCAATACTTGTTTCCCACACTGGATTCCGTTGGTGTACGGAATGCCAGCTCTGTCCCTGAGGGCAAGGACAGATAGGCATAACCAATGCCTAAGCAACCACTCACATTTTTTGTATTTGAATAAAGTTGTGGCCAAAATTATGCCAAAAACCTTAAACAAAAAATCATGTGTGAAGTGTGAATTTTTGGGTGGGTGGCATTGTGGGACTCAACACGCAAATAGTGGGATTCTGGAGCAGGCAGTGTGCACAGCAAGTGTATATATGACCTTTTGCTTAAGGGTGTCCCTTACTGACTCTGGCTATTTGTGAAACAATACCTTTTATTTCTTTTCCCTTTGGTTATTTGGCCATTCTAGCCTCCTGTGTCAATTACGTATCCCAGGGTCCAGATGGAAACATCAGCCACTTTGATATTGAGTTCTTCCTACACAGTCTATCCCCACTTCAACTGTAATCTTAAACCCACTTGAAATCCCTAGTTTGCAGATGAAAATAGCTTTCCATCCTTCACTGTGCCAGGAACAATGTGAATGTATATATTTTCTGTCCCCAGACAACAAGCTGTTTTTGACTGCATCAGGGTGATCCCGTGAGGCAGAAGTGATTCCAGTTGATTGTCTGCTGAACTAATCGACTCTTGTTTCTTTCTTTTGAAGAATTTATAAACCACTTAATACTTTTTTTAAAATTGTAAAGTGGTATATAATGCAAAAACAAACAATGCCGTTCAAATAAAAGTAGAACCTAAAACCATTATTATTCCTTGCCTTTTTCCCTGACAAGGACCCAAGGTGGCTCTATAGATAAAATAAAGGTAAAGGTAAAGGGACCCCTGACAGTTAAGTCCAGTCACAAATGACTCTGAGGTTGCAATGCTCATCTCACTTTACAGGCCGAGGGAGCCGGTGTTTGTCCACTCTGCAGATAGTTTTTCTGGGTCATGTGGCCAGCATGACTAAGCTGCTTCTGGCAAAACCATAGCAGTGCATGGAAACACTGTTTACCTTCCCGCTGGAGTGGTATCTATTTATCTACTTGCACTTTTTGGCTTGCTTTCGAGCTGCTAGGTTGGCAGGAGCTGGGACCGAGCAACAGGAACTCACCCCGTCACGGGGAATCAAACCGCCGGCCTTTTGATCGGCAAGCACAAGAGGTTCAGTGGTTTAGACCACAGCGCCACCTGCGTCCCCATAGATAAAATAAGAACAGTTAAAAAGATCTATTAGAAACATACATACAATCACAAAAAGCAAAATGGCATCAGCCCTTTCGTTAAAAGCAGTCAGTTCCCCCAAAAGTGTGTTGAATCAAGAAGTCTTCACCTGCTGGTAGAAGGACTACAAGCAGTGGTCAAGTCTAACTTCTCTAGGAAGGGTGTTCCAAAGTCTGGGAGAAGTTACTGAGAAGGCCGTTTCCATCATTCCTACCAAGAGACAGCAGCATAAAAGAACATGAAAGCATATAAAAACAAACAGAACAGGAAGTCAGGATTCAACACATAAAATAGGGCCCGATTGTATGGTTCAGGGAAACTCAGTCTTGTGTAATCCATTAAAAAAACAAATTGTTTTAGAGGGCCTGGGAAAATTGTGCTTTTATAGTATGAGCTTGTTGCAAAGTTGCAGGTCAGGGATGGGGAACTTCAGGCCTCGGGGACAACTTCAAGCTTTTCTATATGGCCAAGAGGCCTTGCAAGAACACACTCCTTCTTCTCAAGCAACTGCCTTGCATTGGACCCTGAGTGTTTTTGCCTGGGTGCAATGGGTCCTTGAAGTCTGACAGTGCCTCCCGCTTTCCTGGCTGGGGGGGAAAGAGGGTAGTGCAAGTGTGAAGTAACTGGTCTACTGCACAAAGGCAATATTTGCATTTATTGCTCTGCTCACTCTTGCCTCTGGCCATCATCAGTATGCAGCCCTTGGTAGGTTCTCCAGAAGGAAATGTTAGTCTTTTGTTTAGCCACTCTAGTTCCTCTATTTAACCTACTAACTGACGCAGGCCTCTATATTCATGTGGTTAGTTTGGAGTTGGAAAATGTAGCCGGTCCAAGGCTTGCAAATGGCTGCTGTAGCATGCTGTGCGTGGCTCCCACCCCTCTAAACGTTGCTCAAAATGAGACAATAATGGTGCATTTATTTATTTTAGTTTTTTGCCTGGTGCTGAAATATATGGAAGGAAGACGGCAGAAAAGGCTCGTTTCCATTTTGCCACCCTCTGGACCTCTTGCGGAGGAGGCACACGAAGAAGGGCCCCTGATGAGGAACGCAGAGTCCGGATCTGTTTACAAAACTATCTAACAGATTCTGGTAAAGCACTGTAAAAAGGTTGCCTTCCTTTCATTTCCATCACCTTCACTACAACTATCGCAACTTGACTGCCATTTCCAAAAGTGCAGCATAATAAAGCTTGCGAAAACTAAAGTGAACAATCAAATTCTAGAAGAAAATAAAATGATAATCACCATTTTAATAAGCAACAACAATGTGTCTAAATTAAAATGCTGGTCAACAGAATGCAGAGCTGACATTTGGAAAGGTTATGTTTGCTTGTAATAAAATAAACTGCAGCTCTTTGTGTACACAGTTGTCAATTAAGCTTTCATATACAGCTCTCTTTGGTACATTTATTTTTGCCTAATGACTCCTGATTCCAGCTGCAAAAAAAAATATTAATAATGTTTGGTAACTCCTTTATGCCACAGCAAATAACCAAAATAAATCATTATTTTATATTATGAAGGATGCAATTATATACGAACTAACATCTGCTATTTTAAGTAGAGCATTCATGTGATTGCACAGGCACAACCTGCCCAACTGCTCCTATTCATTCCTTTTTTCCCCCAGTGGAACTTCTGTGTGAACAATAGTTTGTGCAAAACATTCCAATTTGTTACATGGAAAACCATCCTTTCTGTTCCCAGTTTAAGTCTCCCTGTGCTTATGTAGCCCAAATTGTACCACCCGCGTAGGAGAGAGAGGGGGATCAGCAAACTTTGGGTAACTCCGAGGTTCGCAGAGCTACAAAAATATGTAGGGGGGGAAGGGAAACACACCTAAGGTGGAATGCCGAAAAGACACACAGAGATATCAAAAAGTGGAGAAACTACCACCCCATGTTTTGGAATTCCTGGTTCACATTGAGAAGCTACTTTTAAATGTCAAATCAAAGCTAAGCACACTCAGTAGGCATGGAATAGTAACTGCATGCTAGAGTGAAAAAAGCAAGGAGGAGATGGATAGACAATGCCTGGAAATCTGCATGAACATTCTGAAGACATCACTGGAGGGCAGGGGTAGGGCGGGGATCTCAATGATATATTTGACCCAGGCGGCTCCACAATACAGCTGACAGTGGCAGTAGCAAGGAGCTGGAGGCCCTCATTTGGATATTGGGCTGGAGCCTACATCTGGCCTGGTGGTCCATAGACTGGAGGAACCATGAGTGCTTCATGGCTCAGATTTGCTACAGGTGGTCAAAGCTGGTGCTTTGGGGCTTCTGGCAAATGTGATGCCTTCTCAACCAACATAACTCAACATACGATTGCTCCTCTTAGTCACTCACTAAAATCTTGGCTTTATTCTTGCCATTTTCTCTGACCACGGCTTTAAAAAATAGTATCTTTATGATCAACTAGGAAGATCTCGTTGAATAGAATGCATCATTAACCTTTTAGAAAGCTACCAACAATTGCACCTCATTATTTCTTCTGTATTGGAAAAATGTCCCGATGTTTGATGTTTGATGGATTCACTATTCAGATACCTGCAAAGAGGAAGGGCACTTTGAGGGATGGTGTTATTTTACAATGTCTTATCTGCAAACATTTTCTGAAATCCCTATGGTTTTTATACATGAAGCATTCTTGAAAAGTAATTGTAATCTTCATTTTGGCTTGTTTAAATGAGGTACTTTATATGGTAATGACTCAAACAACCTGCAGTGGGAATCTATAATATGAGTTTTTACAGGGTCGCAATTTACATCTAGAACACCCCAGTGCTTCTTTTAAATTAGTAGCCAATAAATTAACTTACATTTCTAAAGCAAATAGCTCAAATAATATCACAATGCAGTAACCTAGTGGTTTTGGAACTCCTTTCCTACAGAGAACCCCTTTCCACATTGACTCATCTGCTTAGAAATGTGTTCATGTCTGTCACAGAACCTCGGTGCATTCTTTGGGACATGTAGTTTCTGGGGACATGGGAGTACATAGCAGAGGTGTCATTCAGTTTTGCATGAAGCCTGATTACTATGGCGTTTAGACTAGGTATTTGGAGCACTTCCAAAGCAAAGTGGCTCTTGTCCAAAATGAGGCAAAGTGTACTGGAGTGTTCACAAAGCTTCAGCCTTTGGTTTTAGTTTTAGTTTGGTGTGAGCTTCAAAACTGAGACACTTTTTGCACCTTCAATGGAGGTGCAGGAAGTGGGAGGGGGAATAAGAGGAAGGGTATAGCTTTGTGACTCTCAGCTCTTGCTTCCAATGAGCAAAGCGTGTTCTCACTAAAAGGAGAGCACGGGTTGCGGATGGGGCTATACAAGGCACCCCATGATTGCTAGGCAAGTTAAAGCCAGGGCTTGTTTAGATGGGAGGATCTGGTTATCTGGGGAAAGTTGATGTTGCAAACTTAGGGGTGGGGTCAGTGGCTATTTAAGCAAGGTCCACAGCTTTCTCTTTCTCTTTTGCTGTGGACATCGGATCTCCCGCCCGCCCTCCCTTGTTGGGCTTCGCTTGACCTTGCTATGCCTGTCATGGGGTCGTTCGCCTTGGTGCGGGGGCCCAGTAGGAATTTACCTCTTGGCTGATTAGTGTGTGCCAATTGGGTTTTGCCTACTGCGTAGCAAATCGTCACAACTTGTAAGGTTGGCGGTTAGGCATTGGTTAAAATTGGTTGGTGGAGGGGTATGGATAGGCTGGGCCTGCCCCTCCAATGCTGCACGGGTATTCCGTTAAAGGAATTCTGGAACTTACCATCCCCTTCGTCCAAACCCTTGGTGCAGGGTGCGGGCCGTGTAAGTTCCAAGGAGCATGCGGGGATTAGCTGAGGGTCTGTTTCGCAGCTCCAGTTGACCCTGATCTTGCTCTTCCGCACTGACTACGGAGTCAGGGCTGTCCCCAAGGCGGGGAGGACAGATAGTCTAACCAATGCCTAAGCAACCACTCACAATTTGTATTGATAATAAAGTTGTGGCCAAAATTATGCCAAAAACCTTAAACAAAAATAATGTGTGAAGTTTGAGTTATTGGGTTTGGGGTGTCTTGGGGACCTCAGCACGCAAATATATTTACCAAGGTTCTCCTTTCTTACTCTAATCACAGTTTGCCTGCCCTTACATGGAGAGGTTGGGGAAATGTAGCAATTGAGAAGAGACAGATGCACTATCTGAGTTCTTGGGACCCAGGAAGCAGCCCCGAGATTTCTAGGAGCAGTCCAATTTAGTCCAGGTTGCCTCAGAGGATACCTGCTTTGCCTGTGAATCTGCTGGGTTTTGCTCTGGACTCAGGACAGAATGCACACCTACAATTTCCCAGTCTCTGGGTGTTGAAACTCAGCACAGAAAATAAACTTCATGCCTGCCTCTGAAAGAAAATGCCATGCCCATTCCTCTGTCTGCCCTGCAACTCGGCTGGTTTCTTTGTACAGGGCTCTGTTCCCTCTTGCCAGTTCAGTCAGGGAATCTCTCAGATAAGGACCATTTCTTCTGGTGTGCAGAAGCCTCCATGGACATAAACCAGGAGCCACCTTCCATCAGGCCTGTGTTCCTAACACATTCTAGTGGCAGATCCTATGTTGCTTGGAAGTACTTTCCCATGGGGAATGGAGATATAATAATAAAATATTATTTGTACCCCGTCCATCTGGCTGGGTTTCCCCAGCCACTCTGGGCGGCTTCCATAGAAACCAAAAATACACTAAAATATCACAGATTAAAAACTTCCCTGATGTCTTCTGAATGTCAGGTAGTTATTTATCGCTTTGACATCTGATGGGAGAGCGTTCCACAGGGCAGGCGCCACTACCGAGAAGGCCCTCTGCCTGGTTCCCTGTAGCTTTGCTTCTCGCAATGAGGGAACCACCAGAAGGCCCTCGGCACTGTACCTCAGCGTCCGGGCAGAACGATGGGGGTGGAGACGCTCCTTCAGGTATACTGGGCCAGGGCCGTTTAGGGCTTTAAAGGTCAACACCAGCACTTTGAATTGTGCTCGGAAACGTACTGGGAGCCAATGTAGGTCTTTCAAGACCGGTGTTATGTGGTCTCGGCGGCCGCCCCCAGTCACCAGTCTAGCTGCCGCATTCTGGATTAGTTGTAATTTCCGAGTCACCTTCAAAGGTAGCCCCACATAGAGCGCATTGCAGTAGTCCAAGCGGGAGATAACCAGAGCATGCACCACTCTGGCGAGACAGTCCGTGGGCAGGTAGAGTCTCAGCCTAGAATGCTGCCGCTGCGTACCAGGTGGAGTTGGTAGACAGCTGTCCTGGATACAGAATTGACCTGCGCCTCCATGGACAGCTGTGAGTCCAAAATGACTTCCAGGCTGTGCACCTGGTCCTTCAGGGACACATAGTTACCCTATTCAGGACCAGGGAGTCCTCCACACCAGCCCGCCCCCTGTCCCCCAAAAACAGTACTTCTGTCTTGTCAGGATTCAACCTCAATCCATTAGCCGCCATCCATCCTCCAACCGCCTCCAGGCACTCACACAGGACCTTCACCGCCTTCACTGGTTCTGATTTGAAAGAGAGGTAGAGCTGGGTATCATCTGCATATTGATGGACACCCAGTCCAAACCCCCTGATGATCTCTCCCAGCGGCTTCATATAGATGTTAAAAAGCATGGGGGAGAGGACGGAACCCTGAGGCACCCCACAAGTGAGGGCCCAGGGGTCTGAACACTCATCCCCCACACCACTTTCTGAACACGGCCCAGGAGGAAGGAGTGAAACCACTGTATAACAGTGCCCCCAGCTCACAGCCCCTCTAGACGGTCCAGAAGGATGTTATGGTCGATTGTATCAAAGGCCACTGAGAGATCCAGCAGAACTAGGAAACAACTCTCACCTTTGTCCCTAGCTCGCTGGAGATCATCAACCAGCGCGACCAAGGCAGTTTCAGACCCATGATGAGGCCTGAATCCCGATTGGAAGGGATCCAAATGGTCCGCATCCTCCAGGTGTGCCTGGAGTTGTTCAGCAACCACTTGCTCAATCACCTTGCCCAAGAATGGAAGATTTGAGACTGGGCGATAGTTGGCCATACTGGCCGGGTCTAAAGATCGTTTTTTAAGAAGCGGTTTAATGACCGCCTCTTTCAGCAGATCTGGGAAGGCTCCCTCGCGGGGATTTGAACCACCAACCTTCTGATCGGCGAGCCCTAGGCTCTGTGGTTTAGGCCACAGCGCCACCCGCGTCCCTAATATGAAGAAAAGCAGGGTATAAATTGTAAGTGAATATCAACTATAGCAGCTTGTCTTTTACAAATTCCACACACTGAGAGAGCTCTACAGAGAAGGTTAATTGCATCAGAATGGCAAACCTTGGATAGTCCAAAGCTTAATCAGTTATTGGGTGGGGAAAACATTAACACAAGAAGGTATTAAATAAAATACATTAATGACCCTTTTCTATAACAATCATATATGTGTGGCATTGTACTGTAGATTTGTGATAACACAAAAAAATAAATCACTTGGTGATTCAAAAAGTTGATCAAAATATGATATTCTGTCTTTTCTTTCCAAATCTTCTAAAATCCATTCACCCTTCAGTTGTCCAAAGAACTGCAGAGACTCCCATCTGGCCAATTATGTTTTACAAATATTAAAACCTGCTTTCCGTAAAGTACATATAAATGGAGAGATAAGGAAATCTCCTTGGGGAAATGTTCAGTACTATGCATAGGATTCCTAATGGATCCAGATTGACCCATGAACTTTGCAGCTGCTGGGGATTTGAAATATATCTCCTTTTATGACTCACTCTATCCTTAATGATATACAGTTCATGCTGTGCACTGTTGCTTATGAGACTCAGCCTATGTCATTGAAATGTGCATGAACGACTTCTTGAAATCCTAGGTGTGTAGAGGTGGATGATATGAAAGTCATTTGGTGTGTTCCAATCTTATATCATAACTTGCAAGAGACCCACAAAATGGTCAGAATTATGCAGCTAACTCCATCTTGCTAGCTCAGAGCTTTCAAATGTGACCAGGAGAGAAGGCAGGAGGATAGGGTTGGTCTGATGGTTTCAGGTGTCACAACTGCATTGAGAGATGTTTTCCTCCACTACTGCAGGGCATTTGGGGAATGACATTGTCTCTGGTGAAAGGTGACAAGTTCCTTAAACTCTATTAGCTTCTCATGCCTGTCAGCTTTCTGGCAGCATCTCTCGTACCCAAGCCAATTAAGTGGTTCAGGCATAGACATATGAGATGTTGTAACAGAAGATGTCTCAGATCTATGCAAATAAACCTGCTTGCCTTCTCTTCCAGAATTGGTTTTCTGGAGTATTCCATTCCATTCTGGAGTACCATTTGAAGGCTAAGAGAAGGGAATAGTCTGTAGGGATGTTCTGAAACACCCCTTCCCAAAGCATTCATTGAAATTGCACACATTAACCACACCCTGAAATGATAGAAAAGGCACACGAGAAAGGAGGAAGCCAGAACGAGAAATGAAGTAGGAAAGAGGTGAATGAATGGAGAGATGCAGGGAGACCAGGGGCAAAGGAAGGCATATGGAGAAAACCAGAGGGAAAAGGGGAGCAGGGATGACAGATGAAGGGAGATGATAAATGATCAAGCAAGAGATGGAATTGGTGGGAGCAGATTGGGTGAGGATGATTGAGGAGGAGAGAAAGGACAAAGAGAGAGGTGTAAAACTGGAGGCAGAGAGTTAAGGAAGCAGGAACCCAAAACATGACTGATGGCCAATTGGTGCCAAAGAGAGATAGAACGTTTTTTATGTATGCCACAACAGCAGCAAGAATACTTATTGCAAAGTATTGAAAGACACAATATCTACCCACCAGGGAAGAATGGCAGATGAAACTGATGGACTATATGGAAATGGTGGAAATGACTGGCAGAATCCAAGACCAGGGAGAAGAGTCGATGGAAGAAGATTGGAAAAAAATTTAAAGTATATTTTAAAAAGTATTGTAAAATTAATGAATGCTGGAAAGATGCTGGAATGAACCTACATGGTCTTAGCAGAAAGGTTATAAAGAATTAAGTTAAAATGGATTGTTAATGGGTTAAAGTGTAAAATTTAAGGTTAAATTGCGTTAAGATAAATTATGGAATAAAATCTGAGAAAGAGGGAAAGGACTTGCTGAAACAATTATGAATTAAGAATACAAAAAGGGAGGCGTAAGGAAGTAATGGGAATAAGTAAATGAAAGATAAAGATATGAAAATACTGGATGTTATTGTTTTTAAATGTTATTGCTTAGCTGTATTGTTTTTGGGTTTTCCCTTTTTTCTTTTTTTTTCTTTCTTTCTTTTTTAGCATTGTATTTTCCTGTATTTTTGAAGTATTGTAATTTTTTCTATTATTACTGTTTGTTTTTCTTTCTTTGTAATTGTTAAACTTTAATAAATATCTTTAAAAAAAATAAATGACTGATGAAACCAAGGAAGCGAGAGACAAGGGTTTGAGTTCTGAGGGGCACCAATTCCTTTAGCTAACCCAAGCAGTGTTTTGCTGCGTGTCCTACCTCTGGAGTTCCTTACAGCTCATTTCTGTAAGTACTGTACTGCCGCATTATCCTCTCTTGTGCCAATGAGGCAGGCCCATCTTCAGCAGCCCTGAAATACCCCCTTTACCATCCAGACTATAATGTGCTGCAAACAGTGAGGCAATGAAACCAAAATACAGAGGTTTGTTGGGAGAAAGCTAGGATGGAAAGTACCGCTTCCCTTTGAGTTTAATTATGAATCATTATCACTTAATGCTTTCCAGATTCACCTTTTATGGACCATCTGGCGTATCTCTTGCAACACTTAGAATTCTGGCCATTATTTATCAAGGCAGTGTGGAAGGAATTATCTATTCTTCTTTATGATAAAACAAAATATTATCCTCCTACCAATGGCAAAGTGTGTCATGATGCAGGCATCTGATTTCCCATCTTTGAGGGATGAGAAGGTTTGGAGAAGGTTTCAGACTGGGGGAGGAAAGTGCCCTCAGCACTGGCCCCAGATGTCCCCAACTGCCCTGGACGCTCTGGTACAAAAGGAACCCAGCACCCAGACGTCAGAGAGGAGTCTCAGCCTCCCATACACCAACGGATTTAGCATACCATCCAACATTTTGGGAGGGCAAAGTGGGACACACACAGAGGGGTGTAGAAAATGGGGGGAGGGTGCCACCATGGAGGAGGGTGACAAATCATCAAGGAACAATTACTGCCCTACCAGGGTAGTTCATAAAAAACTTCCAAAGGTCTTATCTTACTACATTGGGGATTATATAGCTATATGTGAAATATCAGTCAATATCTTGACCCTCCTCCACAAAAATAGCTGCTTACTTGGCCGTTTTCCTATGTTGTAAAGGCTGAAATTTCAATTCAGTGGAGTAGGGTCAAGATGCATGGAATTTCAGATATAGATATATAATCCCTAGTTTAGTAAGATAAGACCTGGGAAGCAGGCATTTTTTTAAAAAAAGTTTTTTTATGAACCACCCTACTGCCCTACCCTCCGCTGGGCTCCCCGGGTCCTGGAAAGTCGGCCTATATGAATAAAATGAGACTAGGCTGAGTAGATTAGGCCTTACCTTGCCTTCGTCTTTTGCAGACAAATATTAATAATAATAAATCAAGGGGGGGTGTCAATGAATTTTCTGCACCGGGTACCACCTGACCTTCCTACGCCTCTGCACACACACCCTGCACCATCGCCACACTCTTTCTCCCACCCTCTGCCTGATCTCTGCACTCTTTCTGACCTCCACCCAACCAATCTTCATGCCCCTGCCGCCCCTGCTGCCCCCAACTTACCTTTGCTGCCTCTCTCTTCTCCTCTGCCGCGGTTAGCCCTTGGCCTTCTTTTGGGCTCCTCTTCCTTCTCTCAGCCTGCTTGACCTTCTCTCAGATCTGCTCTCACTCGCAGTCTCCTCAAGTCTTCTCTTGCCTTCTTGCGACCGCCAAAAGTGGTGCACCCGGATCCGCTGTGTCCACATGATGTGCTGCCCCAGATTTGATGATTGCCCCTGGCTTAGATGTTTGCAGCGGCAGGTGAGACAAATTCCTGGAGGACAGGCCTGCCAGCACCTTTTAGCCATGAAAATAGATAACTTGGGTGCACCCTGCAGGTTCAGAGACAGTGTAACCATGAATATCAGTTGGAGAGGCGCAGGTAGTGGGGAACATATTGCCATCGGCGCCACCACATGTTTTTAGATCTCAGGAAGCTACCTGATCCTGAATTTTTTCTCTTTCCAATGTCTGGAAGTAGTGCTGAGACTCAGAATGAGTTTTATCTCCAGGCAACATTAGGGCCATGACAATTTTCTGCATTTGAGAAATGTAAGAAATGTGGTCAATCCATCTTTAGAATGGGAATAGATGTGTGTGTGTGTACCCCTGACCGTTAGGTCCAGTCGCGGTCGACTCTGGGGTTGCGGTGCTCATCTTGCTTTATTGGCCAGGTCATGTGGCCAGCATGACTAAGCCACTTCTGGCGAACCAGAGCAGCGCACAGAAACACCGTTTACCTTCCTGCCAGAATGGTACCTATTTATCTCCTTGCACTTTGACGTGCTTTCGAACTGCTAGGTGGGCAGGAGCAGGGACTGAGCAACGGGAGCTCACCCCATCGGGGGGATTCGAACCCCAACCTTCTGATTGGCAAGCCCTAGGCTCAGTGGTTTAGACCACAGCGCCACCCAGGTCATATATATATATATATATATATATGCTTTCGTAGATTTTCACGGGTACAGGAATGCAGGTTTTGGTGTCCTCGGGTGTCTTCCCGTGTAAAAGTTGGGGTGTCTAGGCGACGTTTCGACGAGGTCTCACTCGTCATCTTCAGGCTGGTGCTTTCGGCTTCTTGTTACTGGAACAGAGCGGGATCTCAATGTTTGAGTTCCTATAAATACTGTAGAGGGGGTGTGGTGTCTAGCCTCCAATGTTCTGGGCAGAGAATTACTGCCACAGATGAATTACTGACACCATCCAGTAGCCAATCCATGGTGGCACCTCCGGATGCTGCACCCCCCTGCAATCCCTACACAGATCTGGCTGACACAAGCCACAAAACCACAGCTCGCCCCTATACACGAAGCCAAGCCAAAGCACAACTAAGTGCAATACAGCCATCTTCTCAGGAAAACTCTTCACAAAGTTCAAGAGGTCAAGACACAAAGACTTTAGCAACTAATCCACACCTAATGACCCACCTAAGTGGTACTCAGGATATCACTCAAGAAATCACTCAAGGTATCTCTCAAGTAATTAAGGAACAAAAGAAGAAAAGGCACACTAGCCTGGGAACTTCCTCTCTGCCCAGAACATTGGAGGCTAGACACCACACCCCCTCTACAGTATTTATAGGAACTCAAACATTGAGATCCCGCTCTGTTCCAGTAACAAGAAGCCGAAAGCACCAGCCTGAAGATGACGAGTGAGACCTCGTCGAAACGTCGCCTAGACACCCCAACTTTTACACGGGAAGACACCCGAGGACACCAAAACCTGCATATATATATATATATATATATATATATATATATATATGCACTGTATTAATTTCAATTCTTATGCAAGCAGGTATTTCTTATATGGATGATAAAAAACCCTCAGAACTCATAAATATTCTTCATGCTTAACTTACTCAGTAGACTGTACTACAAGGAAAGACTAGAAATTAAGATGGTGTTTTATCTGTGAACAGATGAGATGGGGCCTCTTTCTGGACCATCCCTGGCTATAAAAATGCCTCAGCGGTACTTCACATTTGTTTGGATAATAAAACATAAAATTGCAGTCCTAGGTCTCCAGTGCTTTCAAAACAATAAATTAAACTGGCACTAGATGCTTACTCATGTGAAAACAGAAATAATACGTTGTAGTCCTAAACTGTAAAGGTGTTTATTGTAGCTCGGGTATTGATCTAAGTCAATATCATATCCTGTCAGGTTAGTCACTTAATAGGAGCCTCCCCACCCCTACCCCATTGTGTTCCTCTCAAAAGACTGTAAGAATACCAGACACTCGAATTTCAGACAACAGTAAAATTCTGGACATTGGATGTTTATTGTTATTATTATTATTTAAAGATACAATAACTGTATAATAAATAGGTAGATTACTTTCAGCTATTGTCCCAAAACAGAGCCACAGGGCAATATTAAGCTAAACCTCTAAGGTTCATTAGGTTCCATTCTATTGGAGGTATTTCATTTATCCTGTCAAAAACATTGCAGAAATCAGCAGCCTGGAGCCTGTCTAGGATTCATTGATGTTCCAAGGAAGCTGTGATTGAAACAAAGAGCTAAGACGTGAGATGTTGAATAGGCTAGGATATAATAGATCAAGGCTTTGTAGATCTTAGCAAAATTAAGTTTCATCCCCCCCCCCCCCATAAGTCCCACAACAATTGTTTCGGGGGAAATAGAATATTGGGTTAAATTGCAATTAACGTGGTATGGTTCTGTTGCAATAAAAAACGATAACTTTTGCCATTCTATTCCCAGTTCCTTTACTATGGGGGTATATTCTGCAAACAAACACACAGTCCAGTGCCGTGCTATGAAATTCATTGGAGCTGATGCAGGCAAGCAGTCATGGGCTGGATGTGGGCAAATTGCAACAAAACCCTGAAGCCTAATCTAGACACTGGAGCTTTTTCGGTATGGGGGTTTGTGGCGATCACACAGGTTCCCCGGACGTTTCACCATCTATTGACCCCTGTGCCACCACTTTATTTCTCGCTGCCACCACCCAGGCCCTACCTGGTACAATACTGAGTCCAGTCAGGGTTAAATTGGAACATAAACTTCTGTTTATTTATTGCAGTTTAACAAGCGTGTGGTTTCATAAACGGTATCGGTCAATTACAATCATGGGGTGCCTATCCAGACCTAGAACTTCTGCTACCTGCTCTCACTCACTAAACCACCTCTCAGATATTTACTTGTCTTCCCAACCCCTAACTATTCCTAACTCAGCTTATTTCGCTACACGAACTCAACCTACCCCCAAACTCTATCCCAATTCACTCCCACTCCAACCACCCACCCAACTCCCAACGAACTCCTCCCTTTGCCCCTCCCAGAGCTGGATATATAGTCCCTCTGACTTCACCCCCTGGATCCTGATTGGGTAACCTGTTTAACTATTTCACCTCTAGCACTCTCATATGTTAATGTCACAGGGTTCAACCCATGCTAGAAGGGAATGGCAGTTGCATAGTTTGGGGGCTTGTTCTGGAGACAGCATTGACCTTGGATACTTAGGTATCAGCTGTGGCCAGGACAGCCCTTTGCACAGCTCACAATGATGCACCATTTATGCCCCTTTTCTGGAAGGTGCAGGTTCTGGCCAGGGTGACATATACATTACATCGCATCTGGATTATTCCTTCCTTGAAGAGTACTTTTCAGGCATGGCCCCAGCCTGGTGGAACGCTCTGCCACAAGAGATCAGGGCCCTGCAGGATTTGACATCTTTCCGCAGGGCCTGCAAGACAGAGTTGTTCCGCCAGGTCAGGGCTCAGTCTGACTCCCCTTCTCTTTTTGTATAAGAACTACAGTGGTACCTCTGGTTGCAAACGGGATCCATTCCGGAGGCCCGTTCGCAACATGAAAAGAGCGCAACCTGCAGCGGCGCGTCTGCGCATGCGCGGGTTGCGATTTGCCACTTTTGCACATGCGCAAGTGGCGAAACCTGGAAGTAACCCTTTGCGGTACTTCCTGGTCACTGCGGGACGTAACCTGAAAGAACGTAACATGAAGCGGACGTAAGATGAGGTGTGACTGAAGTATGAAAGAGGCCTCCCAGCATTCTCACAGGCCCATATAAGAACAGCATAAACAGTTGGGCCTCATGCACATTTACTGTTCCCAACCCTAATCCTGCGGAAAGCCATCTAATTAGATTTTAATTTGACCCTGACTTGTTTTTTAGGAGGTAATTTAATTATTGTTTGATGCTATACCAATGTTATATATTTGATGTTAGGCGCCCTGAGCCCAGTCTCGACCGGGGAGGGCAGGGTGCAAATAAGTGATGATGATGATGATGATGATGATTATGATGATGATTACTTGGAAACTACAGTACCCTCACCTCCTTTCTTTGTCCGCTTCCTTCATTGCCTCCCATGTCTATTTTTAAGTTTGTAAACTCCTAGAAGAAAGATCTGTTATTTATGTCGTTCCTTGTGTGCCACCCAGCTGCGTTCCTTTCTCCACCTTTTTCTGGCCAAAGATATGCTATTAGATTTGTTGGTTGACCATACTTTATTTATGTACCAGTTTATGGTGCTATATAAACAGCAATGCTCAGTGGTTTAAGGGAACAATTAATTCTAGTAATATTTCCCTTTTCCCTGTTTTATGAACTCTTATTCCCCATTGTAGCTTTATTTATAGCTTCCTCTTTCATTCATTTCATACTAGACGGTGACAGCCCCTCGTGCACTTTCCCTTTTTTTTTGCACTTTTAAAGAAGTTCAAATAATGAAAAATAGATTTGTGAATAAACCTGCCAGCTTCCCTCTGCAACTCTCCAGGAGAAAAGAAAGAAAGAAAAAGATTACGAGTCTTCAAATGAGTCCTGGGCCTGCATAGGAATGTCTCTGAATCCTGAAAGATTCATAGGCATGCTCACTGAACGGTTCTTGGTTTGAAAGCGCATTTTACTCCAATGAATATTTAGTATTTATTCCTTTCTGCTTTCCCGTTTTAAAGCTTCATTCATTCCACTGAGGGGAAGAAGTGATGCTGTAAGTCAGGGGTGGGCAACCTAAGGCCCGGGGGCCAGATGCGGCCCAATCACCTTCTCAGTCTGGCCCACGGACGGTCCAGGAATCAGCATGTTTTTACATGAGAAGAATGTGTGCTTTACTTTAAAATGCATCTCTAGTTTATTTGTGGGGCATAGGAATTCGTTCATTTTTTTCCCCAAAATATAGTCCGGCCCTCCACATGGTCTGAGGGACGGTGGACCAGCCCACAGCTGAAAAAGGTTGCTGACCCCTGCTGTAAGTCATGGTATGGCCCATATGGCAGCTTCTAATGTAGTCAGTTGGTTATATTGCATGGCCAGGCGGAGACCCCCCGACCCCAGGCAACCCCCAGGTGGAATAATGACTCATGATAACATGTTATGGGATAAAAGTTGGCCGCAACTTTATTAAACTTTCAGATGTAGGAAGACCTTGGCTTGGGCATTGGGCTTTTATCCCTCCCAGTCCCCGGCTGGGGATATGGGGAACATCAGGGTTATCCAAACAGTGTGGGGATTGGGCTGGCTCTGAAAAACGTATGTTTAAGCAGAGAGCCTGCCTTATGCGCAGGGCGGTCCCAACCCTACCTGGTTGACCCCCCTGGCAACACCTCCCCAGCCGGGATTGGTTTACTGTCTGAGGTTGGGTGGGAACCTTCGGGTATCTAGTTTGGGGAGATGAAGCCAGGACAAATTGCCAGGAATTGTGTGGGATTAGGGGGCTGCGTGTGACCATGCAAAAAGTGCCCCCCATCTGAAGTGGGGAGCGGTCATTATCAGATCTGAGAAGCATGGGGTGACGAGGGCAGCAAGGGGACTGTGGAGATCTGGCTTCAAGCACCTTCTCTAAATTTTTATATTTCATTTTTCATTTTTTTAAAAGGATATGTATCAGGTTTTGGGTTTTGGGTTTTTACACCAGATTACTTTCCGATTCTCGGTTCTATGCAAAAACAGCCAAAGATCCCACAGATTCTATAGCTATCATCCTTAAAATGGTATTACAGCATGCATATTCTATTGGGGTGATTGATAAGCACACTTTTTAGTTTCTTTTGCCTTCTTATCCCCGCACGCCTATTTTTTATTGTTTACCCAAAATCCACAAGAACATATGTTCTCCCCCAGATAGACCTATAGTCTATAGGAGTGTGGTGGAGTCTCCTTCTTTGGAGGTCTTTAAGCAGAGGCTTGACAACCATATATCAGGAGTGCTCTGATGGTGTTTCCTGCTTGGCAGGGGGTAGGACTCGATGGCCCTTGTGGTCTCTTCCAACTCTATGATTCTATGATTCTATGATCAGGCTCCGGGTCTATTCTGGAACCCATTGTGAAATATTTAGATTCTTTTTTGCAAACTTTTGTGAAGGACAGACCTGCCTACCTACAAGATACATCTCATCTCATCTGGGTTATACAGCATACTAAAGTTACTGATACAATGCTATTGGCTTCTTTACTGCATAGTCTGTTGAAAAATATCGGCTGATGAAGACTAGTAAGAAACAGTAGCATCATTCCGGAGACACTGTCCTTTTGAGGCTTTTGAGACGTCTTCTTTTGAAAAACTATTGAGAGACTTTACTTTTGAAGCTTTTGAGACATCTTCAGTTGATACTTTTGAAAGACTATTGTGAGACTCTCTTTAGATACCTGTTTTGAACACACAGTTTGATGGCCCTCTCTACGACTTATATATTGTATATAAGAACTCTGATTGGCTTACTCCTATAATTTGAATGATATCATTATTCTATTATATATTTTCTACTAACTATTAGCCTACGTGTTGTGTTTGTCTTGTTGTGAGTTATCTGAATAAGCCAGGAGTCAGGCCCAAGAGCAATTGGGTACTTAAGGCAAACCCGGAATCTAAACCAAAGAGCAAGACAAGAAACCCAAGACACCCAGAGCTTGTTGCTAAAGCAAAGTTCCACCAAGACCCCCTTGTATTCTTTTCTTCTCAGAAAGAGGCAATAGCTCATATCTTGTGGAGACAGCCCAGAAGGTTCTTCACCGAGAAGCTGTAGGGATGTGGCCAGCACTTCCCAATGCCTTCCCTTTATATGTCTAGTAGCAGCAATAGAAGCAGCGGGTTGGCATGGGAGAAGAAAGGTCTTCCCATTTTCCCCACCATCAGACAGAATGGCAGGAGGAAAGTGACAATGGCCCTTGCGACATATGGTTTTCTCAAAAAATACTAGTACTGCAGTAGGTTTGGGGACAACTGCCCAAGGGCCACTGGACTCTTACTTCCTGATACACTACCATGTGGTCTATCAGGGCAACGGAGAGAAATGAGGGGAAGGGGAAGGTTGCCGTCATCTCCTTCCCCTGTGTATGTATCGTGGGCAGGTAATGGCACTTGTGTATAAAGGGAGGAAGGAGTGGAGGGCTACTGAGAAGGGTGTTTAGAGTATGGGGAGAGCAAGTGGGGAGGGTGATACTAGCTCAGAAAATAACTGGAGTTCTATTCAAATAACAGCTTCGGCTGAGAGAAAGATGGCGAAAACTGGAAAAGCATTGGGACAATGTGACTTTTGTAGCTCGAAAACGATGGAGATCCTCTGAGACAACAATGGGACACTAGCACCTCCCAAGGCATGCTGGAGAACAACAGCAATTGACAAAAGATAGACATAATATATTACAAGGAGAGGAAGAAATATTACGGACACACAGGAAAGAGAGAGTTTGAATGCTTCATCTGTAGGTACAGAAATTATTCAATGTGTCAATACGAATGGAAGTCATTAAAATTGCAGCTGCGATATAAGGGATTGGTATCTGGACTGGAGCGTAAATGAAATTTATAAGACTCTGGAACGCAGAAACAAAGGAAAGCATCAAACCATTAATTCTAGCATGTGGGAGGCCACCTAAATTGTATAATTTGACATCTCAATGATTGGTATTATTAACTGTATTAAAATTTGGCATTGTTATAATGAGGCTGTTATTGGATTGGATTGTTGTAATTGAAAACTAATAAGAAATATTATCCAAAAAGAAAGAAAGGAAAGAAAATAACTGGAGTTCTCGGACCATGTCCAAGCCAATTAAAGAAAGTGGTGGGTCTATCTTGAGGTCAGACCCTGAGTACTGGCCACCCCAAACAAACACAGGAGAAGAATTTATTCACATTGTAATACGAGGGGATAAATATAACATCCAATTGTTTCCATTTTGAACAGGTTAATTAGAAGTCAGCACCCTTCCATCAACAAGTTTATATATGGTTGCAGTGCTACCAAGTCAGTTATAAAGGTTTCTGATTTAATAACCACAGGATAAGATTTTGCCGCCTTTATTTTCTTGGTAAGGTTTGGATTTACTTCTGGCACTTTTGAAACATGGACATGCCAAATGAAATATAATGAACCTTATTTCTGTCTTCACTTCCCTTAAAATATTTACAAAGTTCTTTAAATATTTAATGTTTCCTATATTATGGATTATCTGGAGAGATTTGGGGATCAATAAATACATCTCCCTATCCTCCGGTATCCAAAGGATTATTTAAGTGATATACCAAAGCAGTTTAATGCGCAGGTTAACTCAAAAAGACATCTCACATTGGTCCAGATCGAAATAATGCATTCAAGGTCTTACAGCAGCATGACATGAAATATAGTCCCTGCAGGACTGAAAATGCAAATACAGGGAAGGGGAAACTCGTGAGTCAAAAGGCTCTGTTTCCTACTTATTTTCATAACACTGCAAGCAAATCTATAGAGCAGTGGCTCTTACAAGCTTTGTAGTGAAACTAGGCATGGGAGAGATATTTAATTTTGTTTGCATCTTAACAAGAAACTACTTAACTTGTGCTTTTTGAACCAATACACAAATAGAATCCCAATTATCATTCAAAATTTAGATTGCATTTAAATATTTGTTCATATTTTTTAAAAAAAATAAAACCTATCAAAATATGCATCTCTACATGTGCCTTCTCTGAATGTACATATTTCAAATATACTTTACAAGTAAAAAACTGCACTGAAACACTTGGGAAGTGTAAAAGCTGGAACCTATGCGGCTATTAGTCTGAGAGTTATGGATCAGGTACAAAGATATGCGCTGCAGATCATCTAACACATTGAGTGATGGTCTTATTGCTTGTCTAAGTTTTACTCTGCCTTTCATAACTAAACTGTTAATACTTTGAGGACAGGGCATGAGAATTGTTTCTCTTTAAGCAGCTCAGCAGAAAGCAATTTACTCAAGAGGCTTAATCAATTCTCGTTTTGAATGTGTCCACCTTTCAGCATTTCAATGACAGTGTTACCAAAAATATACTTCAAATATGGCTTTCGATTGTGCCATGTTCTCCTGACATTGTTCAGCTTTTCTTGAGTACTGAGATATGTTATTAACCACAGATTTGTTAACTAAAGTTTTTTGGGGGAGCATCTCAGCCCCATAATTCACACACATTTGGGTAGCTTGTATCATATACCGTATTTTTAGCTCTATAAGATGCACCAGACTGCAGAACACAACACCAGACCACAAGACTTTTTGGAGGAGGAAAACAAGAAAAAAAATAATATTCTGAATCTCGGAAGCCAGAACAGCAAGAGGGATCGCTACACAGTGAAAGCAGCAATCCCTCTTGCTGTTCTGGCTTCTGGGATAGCTGCGCAGCCTGCATTTGCTCCATAAGACGCACACACATTTCCCCTTACTTTTTAGGAGGGAAAAAGTTAGTCTTATAGAGCAAAAAATACGGTAATCCTATGAAACGGCATTTGAAAGAGTATGTTAGATGCATTATTAAAAACCCCTATGTACATTCATTTCACTATTTGAATTTATTCATTTTGCCATGACTTCATTTTAAAAGGGCCATAGTTGCTGCTTTAGAATCAGAATCACACATTGGAAAGAAGCCAGTAGTATCTCAAAAATATTGCCAAAACATGTTACCAGGTTTGCTGTGTTGATTGGGTTGTTCCTGAAAGGCAATCAGCAATTCATAAATACCAAAGATTTGAACAATCCATCAGGCATTTCTTCCAACCATTTTATGTGTGTTGCTGGACAACATCCAAAACTTAAAAGATGCTCTGAAAAACATAGAAAGAATATCGTGAAAACTATTTTTAGAGATATCATTGGCTAGCTCCTCCGGGCATTCAATAAAGTAACACAGAAAAATAATTAGTTCTGGATGATCTCTGGCCCTATTTCAACATCATGAACCATCTTTCTATCACATTTATCCCGCCCCGCCCCCCCAAGTTACTGGGGTGATATGAGGGTCAGTCTTGGGCATCACAGTGTCATTTGTTTGTTTATTTTGATGTTTATGTCTCTTTAAATGCATTTTTCCATAATCACGTTCCAAGTGGTTTAAATAAACTTTGAGCAAAACTTTACTATATACACGCAGCAAAAATGTGTAGATTCGTAAAACCCTTAGATACATCTCATGCTTAAATACAGTGGTGCCCCGCAAGACGAACGCCTCGCAAGACGAAAAACCCGCTAGACGAAAGGGTTTTCCGTTTTGGAGGCGCTTCGCAAAACGAATTTCCCTATGGGGTTGCTTTGCAAGACGAAAAAAATCTTGCATCCCCCCCGCGGGTTTTTTTCGCTTTTTTTGCCCTTTTCTAAAGCCGCTAAGCCGCTTATCAGCTGTTCCGCTGATAAGCCGCTTAACAGCTGATCGCTGGAAGCCGCTTGACAGCTGTAGCGCTAATCCGCTAAGCTGTCAATGGGCTTGCTTCGCAAGACGAAAAAACCGCAAGACGAAGAGAATCGCGGAACGAAGTCTTTTCGTCTAGCGAGGCACCACTGTACATAAATTAGCTAACAAAGGCATACCAATTAACATTTTGCTAATCAATTCCTTTCATGAAATGACAAAATTTAGCTAATTAAGAAACTTTTCATTAAGTAATCAAAATCACAAACTCTACTCACAAAGTAATGCTATAAATGACTGCTTTATGCTCTCTGGGGAAAGGGAAGGGTTTGCTGAATCTACTTAACGTTGTTACAGAAAACTGATGAATATACCTACATACACACACACACACACACACACGTGTGTATTTAAAGGAATCTAAATCACCAGCAAGGGACACGGGTGGCGCTGTGGGTTAAACCACTGAGCCTAGGACTTGCCAATCAGAAGGTCAGCATTTCAAATCCCCACGACGGGGTGAGTTCCCGTTGTTCAGTCCCTGCTCCTGCCAACCTAGCAGTTCAAAACCACGTCAAAGTGCAAGTAGATAAATAGGTACCACTCCAGCGGGAAGGTAATTGGTGTTTCCGTGTGCTGCTCTGGTTCGCCAGAAGCAGCTTAGTCATGCTGGCCACATGACCCGGAAGCTGTACGCCGGCTCCCTCGGCCAATAAAGCAAGATGAGCGCCGCAACCCCAGAGTCGGCCACGACTGGACCTAATGGTCAGGGGTACCTTTACCTTTACCTAAATCACCAGCATTGCAGTCGTATATCCGCCAGTAGATGAAGACTTTCTTGTTCCAACTGGCTTTTGGGAACTGACTGTGTTTAATGAAAGGGCTGCTTTTATTGAATTATTGGTCTGGTTTTATTGGATTTTATATATGTATTTAGTTTTAATTCTATCACTGTTTAATTGTTTTTAAATTATTCTTACTTTTTAATGTATTTAATGGTTCTCATCTTTATCTGTACACTGCCTTGAGTTCCATCAGGGAAAAAGGTGGGATGATGATGTCACTGAAATGGCAACACCCATGTACAAGATGGAGGGTTTTTGTTTTCCCCCATGAATAAATTTTATTGCTCCATATGAAGGGAAAGAGAGCTGCTACAGGCAGAAGAGGTGGCCATTGTGAACACCTTGTATCTGAGAGTCCTTAATTCGTTGGCCAGTTGCAACACTTTCAACTTTCACCAAAGACCAGGCCAGCTGCACAAAACATGCGGAATGTTGCCGCTCCAGCACAAATGTATAATTTACAATGGTACCTCCAGTTATTAACTTAATTTGTTCCAGAGAGCCATTTTTAACCTGAAATTGTTCTTAACTAGAGGCGTGTTTTCGCTAATGGGGCCACTTGCTGGAGCACCGTCCTGGGGCAAAGTTCTCAACTCAAGGTAACTCTTCCAAACTCTAGCAGAGTTTGTACCTTGAAGCATTTGTAACCTGAGGCATTTGTAATAGTAAATAATAATAATAATAATAATAATAATAATAATAATAAAATTTTATTCATACCCCCCCTTCCTGGTTTAAAAACCGGGCTCAGGGAGGCTAACAGCAAATATAAAACATTAATTAAAATGTGACTTAAAAACAGCATAAAATACAACATCAATGCAGCATCAATGTCAATAAAATTCAGAAATTCAGGGGTCATTGGGGGGGGGGGGGACCCCAGTCAGTAAACATAAAATGATCACCAGAGCTAACTGGCCAAGTTGGTCCTTCTAGGGCCAGCAAGGAGACCAGGGTAGAGTTTAAATGTGGGGTCCCAGAAGGGTTTCTTTCTAGAAAATGAAAGGGAAAAGGGAATAGATGATCAGGCTAATTCAAATTGAAGGCCAGGTGGAATAGCTCCACAGGCCCAATGGAAGGAGATCAAGTCCTGCAGGGCCTTGGTCTCACAGGACAGAGCATTCCACTTGAGGTGCCACTGTATAGTGGTGCCTCGCAAAACGAAATTAATTCGTTCCGCGAATTTTTTGTCTAGCGAATTTTTCGTCTTGCGAAGCACGAAATCCCATAGGAATGCATTGAAAATCAATTAATGCGTTCCTATGGTCAAAAAAAGTCCAAACAAAGCCAACTTTGGTACAACAAGAGTTTATTAAGTGCTCTTTAAAGTCACACATACTGTAAAGAGCATTTCAAAATTCAAACCTAGAATTTTTTTAAAAAAACAGCAGAGTGGCCCAATGGTCACAGAAAATCATAAAAATGCAGGAGGGGGGGAACAAGCTTCCAGATTCTTGCAAACCCCTCTCCAACTGTTCCCCCAGCCACCCAGCACACAGAAATTCAAATCCAGATTTTTTTTAAAAAAACAGCAGAGTGCCCCAATGGTCACAGAAAATCATAAAAATGCAGGAAAAAAACACAAGCTTCCAGATTCTTGCAAACCCCTCCCCAACACCAAGTCCTTGAATTCCAAACACCCCAACCCAAAATCCAAAACCCCCCCCAAAAAGTTTTAAAAGCTTAACTTACCAAATGGCTGCAAAAGAAGTTTTGGAAAAGCTTCAAAAATCACCAAAGTCTTTAAAAACCTCAAAAAAGGCTACTATGTACACTGCGTTCTATGAGTTGCTCCTTGAAGTCAAGTCGCAACTGTATTAACGGTGTTAAGAAAAAGGAAACAAACTTGCAAGACATTTTCATCTTGCAAAGCAAGCCCATAGGGAAATTCGTCTTGCGAAGCAGCTCATAAAACAGAAAACCCTTTCGTCTAGCGAGTTTTCCGTCTTGCGAGGCATTTGTCTTGCGGGGCACCACTGCATTGGGATCAGGTGGATTGGCATATACAGTGGTACCTCGGGTTAAGTACTTAATTTGTTCCGGAGGTCCGTACTTAACCTGAAACTGTTCTTAACCTGAAGCACCACTTTAGCTAATGGGGCCTCCTGCTGCCGCCGCGCAGCCAGAGCACGATTTCCGTTCTCATCCTGAAGCAAAGTTCTTAACCTGAAGCACTATTTCTGGGTTAGCGGAGTCTGTAACCTGAAGCGTATGTAACCTGAAGCATATGTAACCAGAGGTACCACTGTACAAGATGGAGGTTTCAGCAGGTTTGGGACCACACAAAGCTCTGCAGAAGAACAAAACATATTTAGAAAAAGGGACACAGTAGAGGAGGGCAGAATCAGTCCAATGACGACTTAAGATACTAAGTGCCCATTGACTGATGATTGGCAGAACAGAAGCTGGGGAGGGGAACAGAACAGAATATGTTAGAGGAAAGCATGGCTGATTGGTTGGAGCAGTGAACACGGACACTTCATGCTTCAACATTTTGTTTCCAGTCCCACTTGTCTGCTGTAACTCATACAGTGGTACATCGGGTTACATACGCTTCAGGTTACATTCGCTTCAGGTTACAGACTCCACTAACCCAGAAATAGTGCTTCAGGTTAAGAACTTTGCTTTAGGATGAGCACAGAAATCATGCTCCAGCAGCGCAGCAGCAGCAGGAAGGCCCATTAGCTAAAGTGGTGCTTCAGGTTAAGAACAGTTTCAGGTTAAGTACGGAACTCCAGAACGAATTAAGTACTTAACCCAAGGTACCACTGTATTCATAAAACTAAAATGCTGTTAACTGCCTTTTAAACCCTGTAACAGCCTCCTGCAATTAAAAAGATGAAGCATGAAGCATCAAGATGTACACAGTAGTTCTCTCTTAAGAGCAAATTGTGGTGGTTCTTGGCTGGAATAATATAAAAGCTTGATATAGACATCAAAGTCCCTTTGAAAGTATTAAGGAGCCTTCCAATTTATAGTCCAGAAACATTATGTCCAATATTTCGCCAAAAGCAACCTCTGAGACTATATCCTTGGTTTTAAAGCTTTGTGTAATTCAGAATGCCAAAGTCGTCCCAAGAGTAAATCCACCGATTTCATTAGAATTATCCTAGGAAAGATTTCCCTCCAAATTGCCTTGATCTCCCTTCAAAGCACACAACTGCCTTACTAATCACCCAAAACCACATTTAAGTTTGTGATGAAAAGAGAACAATGTTGAAAAAAAAATACATTTTATGTTGGATTATCCATTAGTACGTTCACAAAAGCTGTGATGTGAAACGAGCAAAATTTTCTATGGAAATTCTGCCACTGTGCTCTACTGACCCATCCCATGATTGAATTAATTAATGTGTCTATCTTTTAACATGTCAGATCTCTCCCCTGCTCATTTTTCAAAAGCTTCAGTTTTCATATCAAAAGTGCTCATGGGCTTCGTGAGGACATCATGGCTGTGCTCATATGTCATGCTAAGCTGCCTTGCCAATATGATGGTCTAGCTCAGCGTCAATGGAAAGGTTGCTGGTTATGGTGGAGTCCAGGTAGACAAAATCATCCACCACCTAAAGCATGTAGTCACCAATGTTGGGACATGGAGTGCTGGCGACATCCTAAGCCAGGATGTTGGTCTTCTTCAGATTGGTGGTAAGGCCAATGAGTCTTTGCAGAGCTTCCTTGGAGGGTACTGTCAAGGCTGCTCCATTTGGAAACAACATCTCTTGGATAAGGACCCACCACCCCTTTGTCTTGGTGCAGAGGTATGACAGGTTGGACAGATCCCCATCGCTCCTTGAATGGATGTACACACCATCTTTAGTGAAGCTGAAGGCAGTTGAAAGCAACAGGGAGAAGAAAATGCCAAAGAGGACTGGCGGGAGAACACAGCCCTGTTTCATGCCACTTTTTATGTGCATTATGACCTCTAAATTCATCCCCTCAGATTTTATTCTGAGCCAGAGAAGAACAGAACCCTACCCCTTCATCCCATCTACCCAAGATGGACATAGCAGCTCTGAGAAAATTGCATTTGATGGGACTGTTGGCACCCCAGTGATTTCTACAGCAGTGCTCCATGAACTGGATGAAAAGAGGGGAATCAGGGAAGTAGATGGGAAGGAGGGAAAATGTGATCCTAGCACTGGTTTATTTTGCTTTTTTTCAACCTAAACCTTTCCCCTAGAAGCACACAGAAGCTTCTGTTCACATCAGGAACACCAAAATGGAATTTATTGCAGGGCAATTAGTCATCATTCAAATCCCTTTACTATAGGCTAAGAAAATGTTTGAAATTCACAGCATGCCTAACAGTAAAATATCTAAAAGCCATAATAGCAGGATAGTTGAGTATGTGGTGTGTATATTTAGTATTGGTTACCAAGATTTACTGCATATAAATTAAGAAAAACTGCCAGATGTGTTCTAATAAATATGAATGAGGATCCTTCTCCATGCCCCCAGAGTTGTAATAATGCTTCAATACCTTGACTTTGCAGCTGGAAGGTGGAAAATCACTTCACCTTGGAATGGAGTTCTTCAAATCTTCCATACCTTTGTTAATCATCTAATCTCAATGGACTGATTCAAATTTCTAAGCTCCCAGAGGCAAACTACAAAGTTAATACGTAACACAGAAAACTCCAGGGGAGGTGGGTTGGAGAATAAATCAGCACCCAAAAGATGGTGGAAATCACGTCTCTGGTTTTATATAAAGCAATGTACTGTGAATATTTTATAATGCTGGCTTTCCACCTTTTCTCACTATACAAGCTGCATTGAAGAAGACAACTGATGTTGCTCATGCCCAGGAACCGACCAGAAAAACTTACAGTCGCAGCAAAGCTCAATTTATAAACAACAACAACAACGATCCAGGCATTTCCCCAAGGCTCGCTCACACTTCATTGCAACTCCAAAACAGAAACCAGAAGAGGGTCACCTGAAAGGATGGAGGCTCAGTCCTGAGGTGCTACGTCCATTGCAAAGACTTGGACAAGTTTTGAAAAGCAGATTTGCGGGGCACACTGCCTGCAGGGGAGTGGTGCCTAGTGCGGGCGGGGGCAGCCTCAATGGCACCCCACCTGGATCGCGCTGCCGGGGGCGGTGCGCTCCCCCTGCACTCCTCTCTCTCTACTAGTGCTCCTCCTATGTCCTGACACAATGTCTGAATGTCACACATGCTACATCTCCCTCAAAAGTTGGCGCCTCTGCATATGTTCATTTCCCAGGAAGGTGTTGCTAATCTTGGCTAGGGTATAGATACTTCCAAACCTGTTTCATTTACACATTAAAACATATGGTTTCGGTTAAAAAAACAACCCTATAGTGTACAAATGAAAACATGTAATGTGTGAAGGCAGATTTCTCTGGAGTTTCAACAAAGTACAGTGGTGCCTACGGTTATGAATTTAATTCATTCCGGAGGTCCATTCTTATCCTGCGACCGTTCTTAACACGAGGTGCGCTTTCGCTAATGGAGCCTCCCACTGTGTGCGCGCCTCTGGCGCATGACTTCTGCTCACATCCCAGGGCAAGGTTCGCTTCCAGGAGCACCTACTTCCAGGTTAGTGGAGTTCGTTACCTGAAGCGTTCAGAAGGAGGGTGGTACGTAACCCGTGGTATTACTGTACCTGTTAATTCAGGTAGAACTGCAAAGTGTTGGAGGGTGAATAACAGAGTCTTTGATTCCTTCAAGACTTTGTGATGGTAATAAGTATTTATTAATTAAACTCACTGTGAAATGGATATAGATGGATGGAAACAGATTTCCACCCCCAACCCACCCCCCTTCCCATTTTGATTCGACTGTTCCGGCCTTAAGTTATTTTTACTGCAAAAATTATAATAAAGTATAATTTTTAAAATGTGATCTGTGAAAAGGCTCCAAGGCAGAAATAAAAATAGTGTCCTTTATATTAAAATATTGCAATAATACCTGTCAATTGGATGCCCTTTAATGACACCAAAGCTGAGTTACCTTAGGCTGCTGCCTCATTCCGCCTAATGGTAGAGATATCCTTACATTATAAGCATTTTTTTGCTGCAGTAAAATTAAACATTGTCAGCGGGGCACCCCAAAATGGAAGTGATATAGTCAGAAGACACTCACTGGGTGGGGAAGATATGCTGTGCTACCTTCCTGGTGAGGGAGCACTGTTGCTTGCCAAGCAAGAGGGTGAGGGATGAGGGAGTGGGATAGTCAGCACAGCACAAATGCAAGATTGCCAAATGGGTTCCTGCAGTGTGTTTGCATCATGCCAACCTGCCTCCTGTTGCCCCGCCCTTCTCCCCACACCTCAGTAAGCACAGTGATCCACCTGCTGGGAAGTTACTGCAGAAGCTTCTTTCCACTCAGTGAACTGTTTCCACATATGCACACAAGTCCTTCGTTCCCAGGAAATCATTTGCTAGGTGAGCGTCCACATCATGAGGTGAAAATTTTCATTATTTCCTGTTGGAACATTTCTAACCCATGATTTGTCCAATCTTTCACCACTCCCTCCATAGTTTCTACCTGAAAGGACTGTAGTCAACGAGTGTCTAGTTTGGTAATGCTGGCTTATTTCCCACAATGCAACTGTCTGCTTCTGGTGGCTGCCATTTCTGTTGCTGGGCCCATTGAGCGCATAACACTTAGGTACATAAGGAGCTCCAAGTTACAGCGTTCAGTGTTGGGAAACTTCAGAACTGCGGAAGAAAACTGAACACTTTGCAAAGAGCTGCAGGACATTTGAAAGCAACTGAACTTGGAAATTGCTGTGGACTTTGGGCAGCAAGAACTCTAAAGCAAAGAACCCTCTCTGAGATTAGAGAGAGACGCCTACATGTCTATAGAGTTTCATGTTGTGAGCTTTACCGATTAACTGATGCTTCCATTGCACATAGACACAGAATATACCCAATATCCTACTCTCTGATTTATCCAGTCTCTCTCCCTCCCTCCTTGCGTGGTTTCTGCCCCCCAATGGATGCTGCAAAGCAAAAACAAGTAAGGAAGTGGGCAAACTCTGGCTTTTCAGGTATCTGAGTCAGCTATTCATGTAGCAAGGTTTGAGAATAGTTATTTATGTTCAAATGACTGAATTTGCAGATAGCAAGCGTTCTGGTAGTGGGACCTGCTTGTAGTTACATCAGAGATCCTTTTTTAAAATTAGCGCCTTTGTGCTCCCCAGAGGTATTTGAAATTTGCCAAGTCAGAGGTGCATATTCAGGAGGTCTTCACAATTAACTAATCTGTGAAAACTGACCCTGAACATGCAATCTTGCTTAAGAAGATTAGAAGTGACTTCCTGAAGCAGATCAAGGTCTACATCATTCACCGTTCTTCATAAGGGACCCTGAAGAACCAGCCGTCCACTGGAAACTGATCTGCCATGACTTACCTCCATCTTGCTCAGTTGTACACAATCTCTGTGTTCCGCTTCCTTTGGAAATGTCTGCCTCCACGAGCATTTGTAAACCAGAGTGTAAAACCTCATACTGCAGTCACCTCCTCCTTCCAGAGAGAACAAGAACTTTAGATTATTTTTTACAAGGGAAACAAGACCTTGCCGGTTCCTGTTGGGTTTCCATAACCACAAAAGCTACTACTGCGCCTGAAATGCCATTTGTCAGCTCTCCTGAGAATGCCTGACATTCACAGCTTTATGAGCAAAATGTATTTATGGAGGTGGGAGGGGAAAGAGACAGAGAGCGAACAGCGCACACAAAATGTAGCATCTCTTCCTTTTCCTTAAAGGTCAGTGCAGCTCTTAGTTTTAAACTGCTTGGTAGAAATTGCATGAATTGGCTTTGCTGCAATTTTGGATTGCAGACGTTTACATGGAAATAAAAACCCAAGCCACACAGATGCTTTGACCGGGCTTGGTCTGATATGCTTCCATTTTAGTGTGCATTTATCAGGTGAACTTTCTGGAAAGGAAAGAAGAAGAACGTCAACAACATATCTCAAGAACAACTTAGCAGCCAGCAGCAAAAACATAGTATTGGAAAGCAAGGATGATAGTTACCAACTTTCTTCCCAGGTCTTGCTACTACCGGCTTAACAGCAGCTCAATGCAGAGAAATTTTAGCAAGTGACATTTTTTTCTTCCTGATATGGTAAAAAGTGGTAGAAATTCCACTCCTTCTCCCTCCGCAATCCCTAGAAAGGGTGGCAGGGGGATTGCATTTCATCTGGTCCCAGTTGGAGGCAGGACATGCAAATATTATTATTATTATTATTATTATTATTATTATTATTATTATTATTAAGCCCACCATTATCCCTGATGGGACGCAAGGTGACTTACAGATAAAACAAGGATTGTTAAAAACAGGGGTGGGAATCATTAAAATAAATTAAACATAGGTAGAATTTAAACTATAGGCATATGTAAAATCTGTTTAAAACATAAAAATAATTACAATGAAAACAGCATAGTGTTAGCTCTTTGGAAGCAGTTAGTTCCTGAAGGCCTGTTAGAACAAGAAGGCATTCACCTGCCGGCAGAAGGACAACAAGGAGGTAGCCAATCTGGTTTCTCTAGGGCAGATACGTCCAACAGGTAGATCGTGATCTACTGATAGATCACTGGACGTCTGCGGTAGATCACTGGTAGATCATGGGTTTTCCTCCTCCCTAAAAAAAAGCTACACAATTTAGACCTGAACCCCTAAAAAATGGGTCTTCCTCTTCCCTGAAAAAAGCTCAACAACTTTGACCTGAAGCCCCCCAAAGGGGGTAGATCACTGCCAGTTTTTAACATTGAGAGTAGATCGCAGTCTCTTGGGAGTTGGCCACCCCTGCTCTAGGGAGTTCAGAATCTGAGAGCAAACACCAAGGTGGTCTTCTTCCATGTCCCCAGGCATATGAGGAAATATGGCCTTTGAGTAAGGGTTTTATAGTTCATAAAAAGGACTTTGAATTGTGCCTGGAAACAAGACAGGTAGCCAGCAGAGATGTTGTAGCAAGGAAGTTCTGTGTAGTGTGCAGACATACAGCATTAAGGAAACAGCCAGCATGGAGGCAGCTCCACATTCTATTGTATATGTCAGGAATGGAGCGGGAATAATTTAGGAGGCTGTGTCAGTGAGCTAAGACATGTAACACAAGTCTAGATGGACCACTGATGTGCCCAATTTTGTTGTGTGTTTCGTCTAGGGATTCGGGGGGCGGGGGGAAGAGAAATTCAATTCAGTTTACATCTAAAGCAAATCTATCAGAGTCACACTTTCCAGAATAATACAAGAACCAAAACACAGCCATCTTTTGAAATTCACACTTTTCTGAATTTTGCAACACAGTTGTCTAATCGAACCTTGTTCACAAAAATGCATATATGAGAGGCAAAGCTGAATAAACATGAAAATACTCATGAAACTAATGTTCAAAAGGGCTTTATATTAGGGGAGATTTCTTGCAAAAATGTGTGCATTAGGTAAAACTATATACAAAGATGTGTTTATCAAGATAAATTTGCACTAAAATGCGGAATAATTTTCATTAAAAATCCAACTTCTCTCCAAACATCAGCGATTGCTAAATACCACATAATTTTGCAAGTGTCTTTATGGCTTCAGTGGAAATGGTTAAATCTGGGACTTCATTGCTTAACATTTTACATCTCCTGGATGTTTTCTAGAACCCTGACTGACCTCTGCTCTTCAATATTATCTCCCAAAGGGACAGAAGCTGTCTTAGGCATTTGTTAGCCTTTCAGCACAATACTAATTCCTGAAATCTGTGCTGTGTGTTTACTGCACCATTCCAGAACACTGGTTTTTAACCTCCTTCACCTCAATTCGCTCACGGAGCATAGTGAAACTTACTACCAAGTAAATATGTTGAGAATCAGATTAGAGCCTTAGAAGACTGAGATTCTTAAGGGTCTACCTGCCCTTTATGTCTATCCCAGTCCCAAAATAAGGAATTATTAGCATTGTTAGATTTGCTATTGCTTGAGAATTCTAAGAAACCAGTTTCGAAAGGTTCAGTTCACCATATTGATTCAAAATGGTATCCCATTGTATCCAAACATAAACCAAAACCTCATACTAATTGCAGGAACCATGTGCAAAATTTGTTATCAATCCATCCATCCATCCATCCATCCATCAACCTTTGTTGCCATGCAGAGAATACAGGAATATATGAATCAAAACATAAATGGGCAACTGTTCACAGGAGGAGATGTTTTGAGATAAAACTATAAAAAGTACCACTCAGGTCTTACAATGACATAGTGTCATGGCATTGCTCAGATATTCTGCTACTTTTTCCATACGATCATGTCCACAGCTATTCAGTAAAAAGGAAACCCTGTAGGAGTCAGAAGACTTCAACCACTCCTTCAGCATGGGCCTCAAATATTTGTCGCAAATTACTGCATAAAATGGACAGTAGACAAGACATGTGCAATTGCCTTGACACCACAAGAACATTATCTCTCTGAATATGGAAACTTTGAGAACTTACTCTGCAGAATTGCAGACTAAATATTGCAAGGGAAAACGCTCTACGTTCGAGAAGATTGGATAGGTGATGTAGATATGGAATGGCCTTGCCAAACAAAGGTAGGATTTCTAACATGAGTGGTGAGCAAGATTTGTTGGCTGCACTATGGAGATTTTGAAATTCAATCTCTGGCAATCTGTGCTTAATTGTCTGGAATGTTTCCAATGATTGGAGCATGAGTAGCAAGTTAAAAAATTAATTTGTTATCTTAAGAAGTGTCCAAATGCATACTGAAGAAACAACATTCAAAAATATACAGTAGATTACCTGAAGAGTGTCTTGTGACCAAGTTCCTTTTCTCCTGAGAATAAGCAGGGAGGAAAAACTGCCCTTTTCAGAAGACAGGCAAATTAGCAGAATGTTCCCTTCCTTTCCACAGCTGCTTCAATTGCTCTGCTCAACTTATGCTGTAGTAAGATGTACTGGTTATGCTTGCTCTGCCTTAGACTTTGTGGCAACAGACTTGGTGGAAGTAGACATTTCTTCTCACCACATGTCAGGGACTGGGCAGAGGAGGAATGGTGGAGACCACCTCCCCATCCTGACCCTTCCTCGGAGGACGAAGAGGAAGACAGGATAGATTTACAAAAGGCAATTGAGGGAGGTCGCAGCTCAGAGGCAGATGAGGGGAAAAGCTTGGAAATAATGGGAGAGCCAGAACAGCTGGTTGACATGTTATCATTAGACAGCATCCCAGACCCTCCATCTCCCAGAACCCGGCAAGCCTTAAAAGTAGGAGAGCAAAGAGCTTGAAGACAGGGGACACTTAGCAGCACCCCTAGAGGAGGTGATGATGATGATGATGATGATGATGAATGAGAAAATGGGAGAGAAGGGGTGGAGATTCGCTCGGGACAATGCCATTATCCAAGAGGCTGGGTTCTATAACCTCTCTCTGTAAAGATTGAAATGAAAAAGGACTGAAAGAAATGTTTCCTTGTCTTTATACTTTCCTGGGCAACCAGCCAGGAGCCGCTGACAGCATCCTGACACCTCAGTGAGGCCCTCCCACTCACTTCTGGAGTAAAGATGTATAAGAGGGGCTGCAGTGCCAGCAATCCATTTTGCTGTGCTTCTCCGCTCCACTTTGGAAATCTCAGAAATATTTCCCCGGAATTAATACAGCTCAATGACAGCAATGATCCATTGGATCCATTTTGATATGCGCCAAGGTTCCACGCTGATCTGTGGATATGAAGGGCAAGGACTGTCCCTGATCTGTGCATCATTCAAACAACAACTAAGGGTCAATTCCCATCATGCATTTTCATTGATTCAGGGCATGTGCTGGGGGGGGGGGTATTTTATAATGCATTATTCTACCCCACACATCTTGATACTTCCAAGTGGGTGGGAGAAAATGTAATTGACTTGTGAACTCATTTGGCATAGCCATTTTTGTGTTGGTATATGTATTTCTTCTCCAAAATGAGTTCAAACCTAAGTGTAGTCTAATGTAACAGGAGAATTAGCCCACCAAGAAATAGCATTATTGCCTTCATTCTAAGCAGTAACCAAGTTTAAAATGACCTAGTATTCATTTCTTGAAATTCAGTCAATGCAAAATTACTACTTCCATCCGCTAGACATCTTTAGATAGCTGAATGAATTAAATGCCGTGTCATAATCATATTAAAAAGTGCTATATAGGATTTTCCATCGTATAAAAGAATTGGATAAAAATCTTACTTTCTCTTTGTCTATTCGATTTTTCCCTCATCAGAGAAATTATATTACTTGCCAGTGGTGTTAATTAGTTACCGGGAGCAGTTTATTACTGCAAATAATTCATCATAACTGTTAGTACTTTCATGGCCATTTTTAGCAATTAAAGCACTGCATTATGGCCTACTTTATCTCCTCATGAAGGACACAGACTCATTCAGAGAGATGTTGTGAAGGCTTAATATTAATTAGCTCCTTCTACTCACTGCAGCTTTGAAAGAAGAAAATCTTAGACCTATTCCATTGCTAAAATTCTATGTGTGACAGGAGAGATTCTTATCATGATGGAGATATGAGAAGCTGGAGTTAGACTTCAACTACAGGCCACAAACTTTTAACTTTGGCAGTCTTGTTTTATTTATTAACAGTCAGATTAATGCTATTAACAGTATATAAGGGACGTGGGTGACGCTGTGGTCTAAAACACTGAGCCTCTTGGTCTTGCCGATCAGAAGGTTGGCGGTTAAGATCCCCACGACGGGGTGAGTTCCCATTGCTCTGTCCCAGCTCCTGCCAACCTAGCAGTTCGAAAGTATGCCAAAAAGTGCAAGTAGATAAATAGGTACCGCCCTGGTAGGAAGGTAAACGACATTTCCAAGCACTGCTCTGGTTTCGGTGTTCCATTGCGCCAGAAGCGGCTTAGGCATGCTGGCCACATGACCTGGAAAAACTGTCTGTGGACAAATGCTGGCTCCCTCAGCCTGTAAAGCAAGATGAGTGCCACCATGTCAGAGTCATCTGTGACTGGACTTAACTGTCAGGGGTCCCTTACCTTTTACCTTTACATTTAACAGTCTATTAACACTACCTTGGCACCTGCTGTCAAGGTAAGAGTCAGGCACACAGTTCCTGCAACTTATCTTGCACAAGCAGCAGCACCTAGGCCTGAGTGTTGGCACTCGTGGTTGGTACTCTCAAAGGCCAAGGGTAACTTACCTTCTCACATCTCCTCGCCCTGGTCCACCTTCAAGGATGAGTTTGGCAGTCTATCCGTCACCACTCTCATGCCTCAGGACACTAACTGATCCACTTGTGTTCTGCCTCTTCCACCTTCTCCTCATTGAACCTACAACTGCAACCTAATCAAGAACAAGGGAACTTGCTACCACCAAAGAGTGTAGGACAAATCCCAAAATTTCCCATAGTCTTGGCCAAGCTGGGTAGGGGAATTAAGGGGAAAAAACTCCTACTTGCTCCCAGTGGCAACTAGCTTCCTACCCCACCCCCGTCATTGGATGGGTGAAGGCAAAGCCAAGAGTTAGCCAAAAGAGCATAATGAGCACTCACACTTTATATTGTGGGTGCCCTTTGTGGGATCCATTACAGTTCCCAGGGAACTCACTGGCAAAACAGGGACTGGCCTATCTCTCAGTGTTATTATTTGGAGGTTCACACCCAGCCTCAGTAGTCAAGCTTCATTGCTGGGAGGTGGGGCCAGTCCCTATATATATTGGGGGTAGGGACGACAGTAGCCTGGCAGTTGGCTCAGGAGATTCATGCACCCTACCCTCCCTTAGTTTACTGTTTTCTGGTTTGCAGGTTAACTTTTCTTGCTGTTTAGCGGGCGCTGCTACAGTCTTTGACTGGTTGCTGTTGAAGGACTGGGAAGAAATTTTCCTGCATTGGCAGGTGTCAGGGAACTGCCATTGGAGCGCAGGGTGGTGGAGAGGCTCTCGGATGCTGGGAGACCCTCGGATGCTGAGGAGGGAACCAGCAGGAGGAGAGGGAGAGTTTCCGCTGAAGAAGGAGGGGAGGAGGAGACAGTGTTGGAGGTGAGGCACAGAGACGCTTCAAGCGAGACCAGTGGTGAGAGCTCGGGGCCTCCCCTTGGGACGCCCACTCTGCGCAGAAAGCTGTCGCGCAGAGAATCAAGGAGGAGACTTTCTGTCAAAGAACTTTTATGTTGGAACAAATTCAGGAAACGCCCACTGACGGATTCTGCTGGATTAAGGCAGCCACGCACTCATGGCTGTCCGGCTAGAGAGAGTTTAAAACTAACCACAAAACTGGGAGCATTTTAGCGCTTACACACAAGCAACCCCTTATGCCATTACAGCAATCCGTCAGTCTTTGACGTTGTTTGTGCGAAGGAAGGGCATCATGAGCAACCCAACGGGAGTCGGAGGAGCGGAGGGAGCCGGAGGAGGACCAACTCTGGAGGAGAGAAACAGAGATTTGGAACACCAGCTGGCTCTGCTAACAGCGCGACTCGATGAAAGGCGAGCTCAGGATGCACAGGGGAAACCCACCCCCATTGCAAGGAAGGTACCGGGACTGGTGCATAAATTCGGGGGGGATCCAATGGACTACCAAGCCTTTAAGACAGAGATGCAGTATGCTCTGAACCTGTAGTATGATGACTTTGCCGACGAGGGGGCGAGAGTAGCCTTTGTGATCAGATACCTGGAAGGAGGGGCTAGAGAATGGGTTAGACCCCTGATGGCATCGGATAATGACGCCTTGAAAGACTTGAGGAAATTTTTTTTAGCTATGGACTTGATGTTTTTCAGCCAGATTGAGCAGGGCATTGTACGCAGGCAGTTGATGGCGTGCAAACAGGGGAATCAATCAGTCCGAGAGTACTGGGCGCGATTTGCTATGATCATACACAGACTGGGGTGGGATCTGTCTTCGGACCCGATACAGATGTTATTCAAAGAAGGCCTAGCCCCTGCAGTGAATGATGAACTTTCCCGCGCACCCCGCCCGCAGTTGATGGATCAGCTGACGAAGGCTGCGCTTGCGATTGGTGCGCGACAGGAAGCAAGGGCTCTAGAGAAGCGGGAAGGCAGAGGAGAGCGTTGGAATGATTTCCGCATTCCTGAGATGCCAGAACAGTCTTCCCAGCCAGTGGAGCCAATGGAAATTGGAGGCGTGCGCGTGGGGCTTCAAATTCAAACGAAGGGCGGAAGAAGGAGGGGAAAGCCGCCAAAAAGTGTTTCCTCTGCCAACAGCCAGGACATTTTGCCAGGGTCTGCCCTCAAAGAAAGGCATGGCAAGGAATGGTGGGGGCTGTTGGGAGTGAGGAGGAGGGGGTTAAGGAGCAGGTAAAAGCCAACGCCTGGCTGCCGACGACAGGACACAGCAGCCAGGCCAAGGACCAGTGAACGTGCCCAAGCCTGAACCCCCCCGAGCAGCCATCGCCATAGGGGTGGTGCTAGAGCTACCCAACGGACATCCACTCACGATAAAAGCGCTGTTAGACTCAGGCAGCTCTTGCAATTTCATGAGTAAGGAATTCGCGTCAGAGCATCAGATACAGACTCTGCCCCTAAGTGGTCCTTTGCAAGCCACCACGATTGATGGGAGGGAACTTCTGGGGGGAGAAGTAACCCAACAGACTGTCCCCATGAGAATGAGGGTGGCCAGGCACACGGAAGTCATTGCCTTTCATGTAGCCACCCTGGCGGGACCACCCATCATATTGGGAATGAGCTGGCTGGCGCTACATGATCCGTTAGTGGGATGGCACCAGCGGATGGTCTCTTTCAGGTCAGCTCACTGCTTGGAGCACTGCCACGGGGAGGGGGAGAACCCGGGGATGGCAATGGCCAGTTTGGCAGGACTGGCGGTGGGGGAAAAAGGAGAAATACCACCGCAATACGCCGACCTGTGTGACGTCTTCAGTGAAAAGGAAGCAGATAGACTACCCCCTCATAGGCCCTTTGACTGTCAAATCAACCTACTCCCGGGAGCTCAGCTGCCAGTGGGCAAACTGTACGCCATGTTGGACAGGGAGATGCAGGAGTTAAGGGAATTTATAGACAAGAACCTAAAGAGAGGTTTCATAAGGGAGTCGAGAGCGGTGGGGGGCAGTCCAGTGTTTTTTGTAGACAAAAAAGACACTAATAAGCCCAGGCTTGTAGTGGACTTTCGGGCTGTCAATTCGGTGTCAGAACCAGTAGCCTTCCCCATGCCCAGGGTTGACGACATTTTGACCAGGGTGAGGAAGGGAAAGATTTTTACCAAGCTGGACCTAAGGGGGGCGTACAACCTGATCAGAATGAGCGAGGGGGATGAATGGAAAACCACCATGTTTACCCCCCTGGGGGCCTTCGAGTACCTCGTTATGCCTTTTGGATTACATGGGGGTTCAGCATGCTTTCAATCTTTCATGCATCACATTCTAGGACCCTTGCTGTACAAGAACTGTGTAGCCTTCTTAGATGACATGTTGATCTACTCAGAGGACGAGGAGCAGCATGTCAGAGATGTCCGGGAAGTGCTAAGCAGGTTACAGGCGAACCAGCTATGGGTCAAACTGGAGAAGTGCCAGTTCCATACAAGAGAGGTGGAATTCCTGGGGTACCGGTTGTCCGACAAGGGATTATCCATGGATCCGGGCAAGGTACAAGCAGTACTGGAATGGAAGACACCTAAGACCAGGAAGGATGTGCAGAGATTCCTGGGGTTTGGAAATTTCTATCGGAAGTTCATCAAAAAACTTTGCCCACTTAACTGCACCCATCACCGATTGCCTCAGTAGCAAGAAGAAGTTCATATATATGGAAGAGACGCAGCAATCTTTTGACCAACTAAAGAAGGCGTTCGCTTCGGAAGAACAGCTCTTGCACGTGGATCTGCAGAAACCAATGAGGGTGGAGACTGATGCATCAGACCGAGCCGTAGGGGCAGTACTGCTCCAGCCGGTAAGAGATCCGTCCGACTGGAGACCGTGTGCTTTCTTCTCCAGGAAGTTGAACAAGTCGGAACGGAACTACACAGTGTGCGACAGGGAACTGCTGGCCATTTATGAAGCATTTCGACGCTGGAGACATCTACTAATAGGGGCACAACACAAGATCCAGGTGTGCACAGACCATAAGAACCTGGAATACTGGAGGACGGCAAGGGTACTCAACCAGAGAAAAGTGCGATGGGCACAGGAGTTTTCCAAGTTCCATTTTGAAATTTGCTACGTACCGGGGGAAGAAAACGTAAAGGCGGACGCTCTCTCCTGGAAGCCAGAATATATGGAGGGAGAGGGAGCGCCGGAAGAAAGACATGTGATACCCAAGGACCACTGGGTGTGTGGGGCAGTATTGGTTGGGCAACGAGAACAGGCAGAGGGGACCAAGGGCGACGAGTACGCCCAAAACAAGCTCAGAGAGCTCCGGGGAACAGGGGGAAACCCGGGGGGTTTTGAGGAAAAAAATGGGGCGCTGTACTACAGGGGGGCGTTGTATATACCAGAGGGACAATTGAGGAGTAGAGTACTCAAACAATTACACGACAGCCCCACGGCAGGACATTTTGGTCAACACAAAACCATGTTGTTAGTCACCAGGCAATTCTGGTGGCCAAAGGTGAGGGAAGATGTACGGGAATATGTCAGGGGGTGCGACCACTGCCAGCGAGCCAAAGGGGAGAGGGCAGCACCAGCGGGGTTGCTGGAACCATTACCCACACCAGAAAGGCCATGGGAGGCAGTGTCCATAGATTTTATGACAGATTTGCCCAAATCTAGGGGGGAAACGGCGGTCATGGTGGTAGTCGACTTGTTAACTAAGATGTGTCATTTTATAGCTTGTTCACATGCGGTGACGGCGGAGGAAACCACCAGGCTGTTTGTAGAACACATTTTTAGGTTGCATGTTGCCCCCTTGAGGGTGGTCTCTGACAGAGGAAAACAATTCACGTCTAGGTTCTGGAGGAAGCTCATGAGTCTACTGCACGTGGAGGTCAATTTCTCGACGGCCAGACACCCAGAAACCAACGGGCAAGCTGAAAGGACAAACAGTATTTTGCAACAATACTTGAGGTGTTATGTCAATGAGAGGGAGAGTGACTGGGTGGAGAAATTAGCCCTGGCTGAATTTGCCTACAATAACGCCGAGCATGTGTCCACGGGCATGAGTCCATTTATGGCCAATTATGGTTGTCACCCTAGGGCCTTTCCAGGGGGAGGGGAGGAAAGATGGAGTGTACCGGCGGCAGAACATTTTGTAGAAGAAATGGAAGCAATACACCAACAGCTGAAGTTGAATTTAGAGAGGGCCAAGGAAGCGTACAAAAGGCAGGCAGATAGGAGCAGGAGGGAAGGAGAGACCATAAGGGTTGGGGACCGGGTGTGGTTGTCAACACAAGGGTTACCGTTCAAGGGAGGTTGCAAGAAATTGAGACCGAGACGACTGGGGCCCTTCGAGGTTACACAACAGGTGTTGTGGCTCAACCTGCCAGACAACATGAAACTACATCCAGTATTTCATAGATCCTTACTATCACCATACAGGGAAGGGCGGGAATTCCAGGGACTGGAGGGAGAGGTTCCCGCGGCACCACCAGTAGAAGAGAGGGAGCGCAGCAGTCATGTAGCAGAAATACTCGATTCAAGGTGGAAGGGTAAACAGGTGGAGTACCTAGTGGCGTGGGAAGGGGAACCGGAGTCAGAAAATGCATGGGTACCAGCGGAAACCATCAAGGATGAGTTTCTCTTGGGGGAGTTTCACCGTAGGTTCCCAAGGAGGCCCAAACCCTTAGCTAGGTTCTGGGAGGAGCAATTTGGCACCACAGACGATGAAGAGGAGTTTGAGGGATTTCCGGACTCTGGGCAGGAAGAGGAAGAAGAATCTGAAGAGGGGGAATCAGATTGGGAAGATTTTTCAGGAAGACGGGATAGTAGTAGGTGGAGAGCAGCTTTTGAGTCATCAGAAGATGGGGGGGATTCTTTCCGGGGGTTCCCAGCCTCACCGCCCAAAGAAAACAGGAGGACAGGGGGTGAGGGGGGTCCTGGAGGGGGAGGTGGATGTCAGGGAACTGCCATCAGAGCGCAGGGTGGTGGAGAGGCTCTCGGATGCTGGGAGACCCTCGGATGCTGAGGAGGGAACCAGCAGGGGGAGAGGGAGAGTTTCCGCTGAAGAAGGAGGGGAGGAGGAGACAGTGTTGGAGGTGAGGCACAGAGACGCTTCAAGCGAGACCAGTGGTGAGAGCTCAGGGCCTCCCCTTGGGACTCCCACTCTGCGCAGAAAGCTGTCGCGCAGAGAATCAAGGAGGAGACTTTCTGTCAAAGAACTTCTATGTTGGAAGAAATTCAGGAAACGCCCACTGACGGATTCTGCCAGTGATTAAGGCAGCCACGCACTCATGGCTGTCCGGCTAGAGAGAGTTTAAAACTAACCACAAAACTGGGAGCGTTTTAGCGCTTACGCACAAGCAACCCCTTATGCCATTACAGCAGGTTTTGTCTTCCCTGTAGCAATTCATCACAACTTTGGTGGTTTATGGCCTTGGGTGGAATCCTTTAGTCTTTCCTTCCCTATAATTGGGGGGGGGGCATGAAATGGTGACTCACCCCCCTGTGGCAGTGATTCCAGGGTCCCTCCTTAAAAGGGGTTATATAATGGTTGTCACTGGCCATACACTGAAAGGTTGTCAGTGAACTACCCTACGTGCAGGGATATGGGCTGGGCTGCCTTCATACACATATGACTCGCAGAGCACCCCCATATCCCATTTACCCTGATGAGCCCCTGTTCCCCCCAACTGGGGGGCTGGGAGGGGTACACACCCAAGGCCAAAGCCGAGGTCTTCCTACATTCAGAAGTTTAATAAAGTTGTGGCCTAAAATAATTCCATAACACGTTGTCAGTCTTTATTCCTTCCTTATGATCCCTGGGCGCTGCGGCTGTAGCAAGTGGTTCCATGCATGTAGTTTCTGTGCAAATGTAACATCCAGTGCATGGGTGTCAGGCATTCCAAGGGACTGGGGCACCCCTGCCTCCAAAAAAACCATGTTCTTTGTTCAGTACTAATTATTGTGTTGCTCAAGACCCAAACTGTGCAGAAACGGGTGCATTCTGTAGGAGTATCTACCAAATCAAGGTGTAAATGCCTTATAAGACTAGCTTGGTCTTTTCAGAGGATCACTTCTCACAGCAGAAACCTAGATAATATGTTTTGCTTCAGTAGGCTTACAGACCACTAATTAGTGGTTTCCTATTGTTTGGGCTATCAGGATAAAGATCTCCAGCTTTTACATTATCCCCAGAAGAGCTTAATTCATGTCTGCCAAAGAGAGAATCCTTTAGGCAAAAATTATTGCCCTTTGCTGTGTGTCTTCAAAGTTCCCCAGGGAATCTTATCAATTGATTGCCCACATGGACTTGAACGTTTCTTCTATGCGTCTTGTCTTATTCTTTTATGCAGTCTCAAAAGACAGTCTAAAAGGATAAGGTATTCCTCCCCCAACTACTCTTATGCACAGATCTCAGTCGAAATTGTTCTTTGAATGCTGGTTTTCTGGAGAAATAATTTGTTCCAGGACATTATACACAATTGCTTCATTCTCATGCTCGGCTCAGGCTTTAGGATTGGGGTTAGCAAAAGATTTTGGCATCTTGAGGCAGGCATTAGAACCTGCCCCTCACTTCATAAAACAGCACAAATCCAACACAATTATGTTGTCTTCTTTTGGAATTGTGTTTCTTTCCCAAGCAAAGACATCAACATTTCATTTTAGGAGGAATTCTCCCACCACAGGGAAATGATTGAAATTCTTTTTGCTTTCCTCCAAAATCCATGGACATTTTACTTGTCCCTTCAATGGCAACTGTGACCAATCACAGTATCTGAAGGTATCTGAAGAAGTGTGCATGCACACGAAAGCTCATACCAAGAACTAACTTAGTTGGTCTTTAAGGTGCTACTGGAAGGAATTTTTTTTGTTTTGACTATGGCAGACCAACACGGCTACCTATCTGTAACTGGAACTGTGACCAATGTTCTCTATGATCCTATCCTCAGCCAGCTGAGTCCTCTTGAGCTAGAGCACAATGCCCTACAGCTGCAGAAATGTTGCAGAAGCCACCAGTGACATCGCTCTTACAATGCCAGCAAGAAAACTGGGTCAGGGACAGGAAGTTAACCTGAATCTTGTGTTTGTTCGGGAACTGGTCCCACACAGATAGCACACCATGTACATCCACATGTAGAAAGCCTACCCCCCAACCAAAACTGTCCCTGCCTTCCCTTCCTCCCTGTCCATTTCAATAATTTTGCTGGCCCAAGACATTTTGGCATCTGAGGCAAACCACAAAATGGTACCCCCTCCCCACCTGGGAAGAGGTGAGTGAAGATATACATCAGGAACAAGGTGGGAATAAGTATCTGTTGCCCCTGTGAATCCTACAGCCTGAGGCAGTTGTCCCACCTTGCCTTATGTGTGAGCCACCCCAGGCAGGATACATAAGACCAGGCAAAGATACAGACAACTCGTATATCACGATGTAAAGCATTGGCATACACCACTCTCACTGATGTCTGGAACTTATAAGTGCACAAGACCATCTTGGCTGTGAGCCCTGGCCTAAAATTTAAATGTGTCTGTGGGAACAGGGATATTGGTTTGTTTTTGTTTTATTCTGTATCTTGAGTTCTCATTTTGTATTTTTATGTTGTGAATCACCCTGTGATCTTCGGATGAAGGGTGGTATACAAAATTAGTTAAGTTGAGGCCATTTTAATCTGTTTTAGTATTTTGTGTGTTTTAAAGTAGGGTTGTAATTTTTTCTTGATTTTCTTGTTTTATCTTTGGTAAGCCACTTTGAGGGATTCTTTTTATAATAAAGCAATGTATAAATTTTATGAAATAAGTAACTAAAAAAGTTTAAGGATATCCTAGTAGAAATTTACAGATAGGTAGCCGTGTTGGTCTGCCATAGTCAAAACAAAAAAAATTCCTTCCAGTAGCACCTTAAAGACCAACTAAGTCAGTTCTTGGTATGAGCTTTCGTGTGCATGCACACTTCTTCAGATACCTCAAAACAAAAAAAATTCCTTCCAGTAGCACCTTAAAGACCAACTAAGTCAGTTCTTGGTATGAGCTTTCGTGTGCATGCACACTTCTTCAGATACCAAGAAGTATCTGAAGAAGTGTGCATGCACACGAAAGCTCATACCAAGAACTGACTTAGTTGGTCTTTAAGGTGCTACTGGAAGGAATTTTTTTTGTTTTGACTAGTAGAAATTTACAACTGAATCTTCAGGAAAACCACTTCTTTTAAATGCACACTCATGTAGAAATGTAGAGAGCCAAACTTAAGATTGGAGAAACTGATAAAAACTGAGATTGGCATATTTGACCACCACTAGCCATAACCAAAGCATCTTAAAAAGCAGAGACATCACCTTGCCGACAAAGGTTCGTATAATTAAAACTATAGTTTTCCCAGTAGTGATGTATGGAAGTGAGAGCTGGACCATAAAGAAGGCTGATCGCCGAAGAATTGATGCTTTTGAATTATGGTGCTGGAGGAGACTCTTGAGAGTCCCCTGGACTGCAAGATGATCAAACCTCTCCATTCTTAAGGAAATCAACCCGGAGTGCTCACTGGAAGGACAGATCGTGAAGCTGAGGCTCCAGTACTTTGGCCACCTCATGAGAAGAGAAGACTCCATGGAAAAGACCCTGATGTTGGGAAAGATGGAGGGTGCAAGGAGAAGGGGACAACAGAGGACGAGATGGTTGGACAGTGTTCTTGAAGCTACCAGCATGATTTCGACCAAACTGCGGGAGGCAGTGGAGGACAGGAGTGCCTGGCATGCTCTGGTCCATGGGGTCACGAAGAGTCGGATACGACTAAACGACTAAACAAGAACAAAGCCATAACCCTGCCACTAACATCCACTCTTTAAACTCCTTTAGCTGAGATTTTTTCCTCCTTTCTCATTTGTACAAAGAGGAATACAGCTGAAACTTGCCCACTGTTTGGGGGCCAGGTGAAAGGAGTGTAATGAGGGTACATCGTGTCCCTGTGATTTTACACCCCTATTGTCAACGAACAGATACTTTTCGTCTTGCATTCTGTCAGCAAGGATTTTTGCTGGAGTATCTGAAACAGCTGAAGGGCAGAGGTGGAGAAATATGACATAAGAACAGAGGTTGCTCCTAGTTAGCTCCTTACCAAGAGATAGGTGAGGGAGAAGGGGCTGCTCTCAGAGGTAGCCAACTGTTTTAAAAGGAAAGAGCTGCTAAGTAAACATCTATTTTTTAAAAGAAAAAAGTAAAAAAAAACAACACCTGATAGCTCCTGAGTGAAAAGAAATGCTCTGAAATAAATATCCAATGAAATTTAAACCACCGAAAGCAGACATTTTCCATGGACCAAGAGCCAACATTTAAGAGCTTCTCACTACACTCTGGTTTGCAGCTGATGTTCATTAGATCTACAGGAGATTTATCACATTTACAATGTGGATTTATTGCTGTATAAGTTGCTCAGACACCTGGGTCTCAGCATAATTGCATGTCCTTTACATTTGCACCTGCCCAATGTATACGTTCTTCTCTATCATTCACAGCTGAGTACATCTCAAATAGAAGTTGAAATGCAAATGTATTGCAGCAAGCCTTATTAGGAAATTTGCTTTCTCATGCTGCCTGGGAATCTTTCACCACTTGTAAGGATACGGCAAATGGGAACTGAACCGGCAGTGGGTGCAAACATAAATGCTGTGCAATGGCAAAATAGGGAGCAAGTTTGTGATAACAAGGGACGTGGGTGCCGCTGTGGTCTAAACCGCAGAGCCTAGGGCTTGCAGATCAGAAGGTTGGTGGTTCGAATACCCACAACGGGGTGAGCTCCCATTGCTCGGTCCCAGTTCCTGCCAACCTAGCAGTTCAAAAGCACATCAAAGTGCAAGTAGATAAATAGGTACCATTCCAGTGGGAAGGTAAACAGCGTTTTGGTGCGCTGCTTTGGTTTGCCAGAAGCAGCTTAGTCATGCTGGCCACGTGACCTGTAAAAACTGTCTGCAGACAAAGGCTGGCTCCCTCGGCCTATAGAGCAAGATGAGCGTGCAACCCCAGAGTCATCCGTGACTGGACCTAATGGTACCTTTACCTTTACCTTGTGATTAACATGTTCCATTTAAAAGGAGCGGATCTTGTTGTGCTGGCTATTCTGTTAAAATGATTTTTTTAAAGTTGCATATCTTAAACTGGAAGGACCGTAACCCACTGTAAACAATGTCATATTGCACAAGAAGAAAAAATATGTAAATCATTTAACTTTTCAAAAAGCACATGCACAAGGATTTAGCATAAAATTCTAACAGAAAAAAAGGATTTAGAATAAACGCCTGATACATGGATTCCAGATTCCATCAAATCCATTAATGGAAGGTAAGTTGTGTTGTGTGTGAAGACTCCCAAAACCACCCCCAGAATAAAGACACAATAGACACAGAATTTAGTTTAAGGTTTTTGGCATTAATTTTGGCCACAAAAATTCTCATGAGATCTCACCAAAATCCCCACAAGATCTCATCAAACTCTCACAGAGTGAATGGGATCTTGGCAGAACCTGCTGTTGCCCCATTGCTTTGTGCCACTGTATCATAGCCTCCTTTGGCAGAGGAGGTGTGCAAAGCAAAGCAGGACGTGCGGTCCCTGCACAAAAGGAATGTGTAGCCAGGCCTGGCTAGCAACTCCTCTTGGCCCGACTAATCCTCCCTTGTCAATCTCACAATGAACCAGGCTTTGGTAACTGGCTGCTGAATATGTGAATTAACTACCTTGAATAGCACTGTGCAGCTGAAGTGATGTGTGCTGCTATTGAAGTTCCATCTGTTGTGATATTTGATTTGCATTGGCTTTTTCACACATGCAAGCCATCACTTTATGTTCCAGTCATATATAGCTCTGTAAGCAGCATCTTGGGGGGAAAGGAGTTTTAAGTTTGTGTGTGTGTGTGTGTGTGTGTGTGTGTGTGTGTGTGTGTGTGTCTAAAATGTCCCTCCCTCACCTTCCAAGTTGAAGCACTTCCAGGTCCCTTTTTGCTTGACTTTGCTTGATGAGCTGGCTTAATTGTTGAAATGTCTCCATGTCTTGTAATTGATAGCGTTGATCTTAAAAGGATCCATAAAAATGTAAGGGCAATTGCACCTTCAGGTATTGTTCTCTCACCATCCAAAACAGTGTGACTTGATGCTTAACAGAGGCTGGTTCTAATTTGTCTGCCACTGTCAACCTAACGTCCCTGTGTGAAGGGATTCTCAGTAAATGTAGATGCTGCTCGTGCGTGTGTTGAGCAATTTTAAAGGAAAATAAGTATTATAATTATAATTAGTAAAGCTGCCCAGAGTGGCTGGGGCAACCCAGTCAATAAGGTACAGGTCCTGCCAGTAACACAGCACAACCCCGATAAGTGAGGCTTAAGCAGCGTAGGGACGCACAGGACTGCACCTTCCTATTTTGTCTCAGGTGGCAAAATGGGGTGGGCCTTTCTGGTGCAGAGAGTGTTGTTGCACTCAGGTCCTGTCTTCCAGCTTTGCATAGGCATCTGGTTGGCCGCAGCAGGAACCGGAGGCTGGGCAGGATGGGACTTTGACGTGATACAGAAGGGCTGCTACTTTGTTTGTAAGTTCCAGGAGTGCAGGTTTCATTTTCTCTGGAATGTGGCCTCTGGGGGGAGGCTCATGGTGTTTCGAAATATGTCTTTTCAAGTGTACCCGTTGAAAATAGTGGAGGCACACAGCTCCCCAAAAGCAAATTACAGTGCCCCACATCAGTTCTTCGGAGAGAGGCAGGCAGCTGTTTCAAATTGTATTTTCCAAACCTGTTTCTCTCTTTGCCTGCTTGTATCTCCTTGAAAACTGCAGTCTGTTTCCCAAAATGTTTCTGTTGTTTTTCTACTTAAAACCTAACTTGCCTCTCCCTTCTGGCTAGATGGTAAGTGGGTGGGAATACGAATGAGTCCTCTTCTCCAACAACCTCCTTGTCTTCTTGGGTCATTTACCTTTAATTTCTTTAAGAGGCGCCTAGCAACTTTGCCATTGAGGATGGAGGGACATTTGCAATAATTCTGACCCCCTTTAACTCTGTCCTGTCCACCCACTGACATAATAGGCTGTTTATACTTCCTCTCCCTCCAGATGCAATGCACAGAAATCACAATGATATATCAGAGACAGGGAGTTCTCATCTGCTACACAGGGTGAGAAATGGCTCCAAGCTCTAACAGATGTTTCTGATATAAAGGCCATTAAGAACTTTATGGGCCTTTACTTACCTCTTTCTTTTAGCAATGGGGCTTGCTAATAGGGGCTTGAAATTAATGTAATAGTTCCATAAATTTCTGCAGTTTTTGGAGCCAAATGCTTGTGGTATTAAATACAGAAAGGGAAAAAAATTATTTCTTCATGTTTTGAAGCCAAATGTGCATGATACTAAATTGAGGAAGAAAAATGTCTGCAACTTAGAAGAGGTCAAACAATAAAATATAAGGGTGGTATTCAATGCCAGTTCTACTCAGAGAAGACCTGTTGAAGTTAACAGGCAAGACTAAATTAGGTTTGTTAATTTCAGTGGGTCTATTCTGCATGGGACTTAGTTGAACATGACCCTAAGGTTTCCATCCTGCACCATCTTTGACCACAGAGCAGGATGATGAGGTGTTGTCTATGATGGCAACATCACCCTACCATACCCCACAATGCCACCCTTCACACAGAGTGAGACACAGTTGTATCAAGTATGTTATGATGTGCCAAGCGGTTTGTTCAAACAGAGGCCCTTCCGTGCATCATCTTGCATCATCTGGTAGCCCAGTCCATCTCAGGACCATATGCACAATTTGAATCCTATTGTGTGCCAAGGCTTTAGGCCCCACAGTTCCCTTGATAATGAACACATGGGCACGAGTTTTAGGTTTATGGGATAAAAAAGGCTACAACTTTATTGGTTACAGATGTGAGCAGTTTGACATTGGGTGAAGCCCATCTGCAGGGAGCCCAACTAAGGGTAAACCAGCAGTAGAGGGAACTCTATGATGTACATCAAATAGGAGCAACCCCGAGGGGTCCCTGTTGGAGTCATGGCATGGCCCTAGCCCACATCCAGGCATCGGGCAGGATCCACACCCCCAGATCCCTTTAACAGGATACCCTTATTGAGAAGGGACAGATGGAGACTACAACTGCCCCTCCCTTAAACAAAGGCTTACCCAATGCCTAACCGCGGCTCGAGCCCAAACCGCGCGCCACCAACACCCTCACACCTGCAACCAATCTCCGATGCCCTCTGCAATGCCATTAAGCCAGATATTGTTTCCAGCATCAGAAAGGTGAACACCATCATTACAGAACAAGGCCTCCTGGTCAAAAGTGATGGCATGGTAACAGGGTGGCCAGAGCTAGTGAAGAGCTTTTGTCCTCTGACAAACTGCTCCCAAGGTTTGTCCTGTGCTTGTTTGTTAGAAGAACAAACCTTTCTCACTGGTGTTCTTGTTCAGAGTGGACTTTTGGAGGCTCCTTGCCTGTCTGCTCCTGCTCAAGTTTACCTGGGCACTGACTCAGAAGGAGACAAAACATCTGGTCTAACAAACCACCCACCTCTCTCCAGCTGCTCAAGAGCTCTAGAAGCTTTAGGTGACACTAGGGATGTAAACCAAAATGGAAATGTGAAATACATTTACCGGTATATTTACACGAGGGTCCTGCTATCCGCCCACTCGCTATCCAAAAATTCACTTCTCTGAACATAAAGAATTATACCCAAATCTTAATACATGCAAAGTTAATTCAGATATCTGAACAGCCAGAGTTTGCCCACTTCCTAATTGCTTATGCTTTGCTGGTCATTCAGGCAGAAACCATGGAGAGAAGGATCGGGAGAGAGAGATTGAACTATTCAGAGAGCAGAGGAGATCAGACAAATCAGTTTTTCCATTGTCTCTCTTTTGCTGGTGGGCTCCAGCTATTTTAGGAAGTAACTATGGCAGGAGGGCAAGGGGAAGATCACAAATTGGAAATGTTCTCATAGGAAATAATGGGAATTGCCAACTCATTATGCAAACACTTGCCTAATGAATGATTTCCTGGGAATGCATTGTGTTCAGAAAGAGGGACTTGCATGTACCTGGAGCATGTATATCCCATTTAACATCCATCATTGTACTCAAGGTGGTGTCAGTGGGGTTCTCCATCTAGGCATTAAACAGGCAGATCAGTTTGGCTTCAGCAGTTCTTGACTTTGGGATATATTTAATACCTGGCTGGTAGGTCACCAATCACTTGAGAGCCTTTTGGATGTCCAGTGAGTACACATGGGGGCAGAATCATAGCATCAGACCCCTGAGGGGTTTCACTCAACCCCTGACCCTAGTGGTGTGAAGATAAGTAAATAGTCTATACCCAGGTACAATTGTAAATTCATAGGGCTCTATTTGCAGACTCTAGAATGAGAAACAAATCCAATTGAATCTTTTCGAAGAAAAGCAATACCCTATATTTTATTTGATAGGACAACATGCAGCAGAAAAAAAGTGTGTGTTTTTACATGTAGCACAGACTCTCTAGAAATCTTTGTATGAACATGGGAAGGTTTGGTGCAGCAATAGTCTACATAATATTGTCCTCCCCACCTCAACCTTGAACATCTGAAATCTGGCCAATGATTTGTCAGCTAGGTGTTAGATGTAGATCTATGGATTTAAGACTGCTGCACTAAACACCCACATTAGTGAATAAAACTCACTGAACACAGTGGGATGTGCAAGACTGTGCTGCACAGCGATGAGATTTCAATAAGCTTTACCTTCAGGTAAGATCAGATCTGCCTTTTCAAACCACAGAGATATAAGACTATTCCTTCATGGGTAGACAAACTCCTGTCATTTAATGCTCATTGATGTTAATGTTCACAAGTTTTTAGATGCCAGCCTGTGATAACTCTTGGGGTGACGTCTGTAGCCTTTTACAGGCTATCCTCTCCGTATCTTGGCCACACCATCACAGATCTGAAGTGGGAAAATTAAGCTGTAAATATAGAATCCATTATGAAATGTATCTACGGGATGCATATCACTTTTGACATCACTTATGAGTTTTCCAGAGAGATTTCCCCTCCCCCGAGTTATTTCTTCGCTCAAATGACTTCAGGAATGCCAAGAACATGTAATTATTCCTATTGGATGAAGCTACGGTTCAATCAGGTGTTTCAATTGTTTTCCTATTGCTGAGCATGGTGTTGCTTTACTCCTACTGGGTGCAGATGTCTGGCAATATGTGGTTTGCCTTGGAGCAGAATAAGCAGGGGCTGGTGCCAGCCAAATGTCAGTGACTATGCCCAGTTCATTGGGATATTCTGCTGTTCAAATCCATAAGTGATTTCCATCTGTTCTCTTGCAGGATATTAATTTAGAACCACTGCCCTACCTACCCACCCACCCCAGAGTTTTTAAAACACACACACACACAAATCAACACTGCTTTATTTAATCCTTTATGTGCAGGTGATGCATATCTTTGCAAGAAACCCTCGGCAAATTGTGAAGGGATTATTCCTTGTGGGTGTTGCTTTTCCTGCAGATAGCCAAGTAGCCCCGTTACAAGAAAGGGTGTGATGGCATCGAGCACTCATGTGCCAGCTGGTGACCAGACAACAAAGCAGATACAGCCAATTATGGCAGCCTCCTGGTAGTTGGAGTGGCTGTGTGAACATTCTGAATACTACTGTACCTAAGACTTAGGCTGGGACTCAGTATGAATAAGCATCCTATCTGCCAAAGAAGTTGAAAGGGATTGGCCTCACAGCTGTGCCAGAAAATGCTCTGCCAAACTAGCTAAAGGTGAAAGTTGGGTTCTTTTTAATCCCCTCAACTTTTGTATAACAAATACTTAGAGCACCTGTTCTTTCTGGAACACCTAGAATTGAGGGGGGGGAGAGAGAGAGAGAATGAATTCTGCTTTCTGCACCAGACTGACCTAATCCAGTGGAATTTAATTTCCACTTCTCCATATCTTGCAATGCAGCTTTGCAAAACAATTTGCATGGAAATGCACATATTGCATTAAAATGCATATTTTATGTAAAAAAAAGAAAAAAGCATTGAAAAGCACTGAAACTTGTAAGTTACAGGGAAATCTTTTCTTTTCCATGCTAAGCAAACCTGAAATATCCTCGGAATCCTGCAGTGATTTCATGCTTTTTATTGCAGCTTGTAAAACAGTGATTGAATTGCCCCCCAAACTTCAGGCTTTTATATACATTATTTACACAATGAGTCCCATCTGATTGGCTGATTCTGCTTCCCTCCTGGCGCCTGATTGGTCTTCTCCTGCAAGCCAATCAGTTGTTGCATTCTAGGATCCTACTTGCCTATTGTTCTAGGATCCAAGCTTGGTACATAACAATACCCAACTCCCTCAACCGTTCGAGAAAAGGCTTGGTTTCCAGATCCTTGATAATCTCAGTCACCCTCCTTTGCACACTTTCCAGCATGTCAATATCCTTCTTAAATTGGGGCACCAAGAACTGGACACAGTATTCCAGGTGTGGTTTGACCAAGGCAGAACAGAGTGGGACTTTTACTTCTGGAAAGCGTTTCTCTAGGCATGTTCCCCAAGATCCATGCCAAGTAGTTCTGCAGTTCCATGTAACCTTTAATTAAGATTTCTGAAGAATACATGGTATAGACTAATAAAGGAAAGCCAGAGTAAGTCAATACAAAACGTTTTTCTTCCTTTTAAAAATGAAAAGTTTTCCATGTAAAAGTTACCACCCCATAATAAATTATTAGCAAATCCATGCTTAATGAAAAAAGCTGAGGAAGAATACAACAAAATAAAAGAGGAAAACGCACACAAGCAAACATTACATCACACAACCCCAATCCCATATGACTTACAATAAATGTTCATTTTTAAAACAACACATTGCTTGTCTTTGCTTTCATTCACGCTATCAACAGGGGTTGTGCGTGCTTGTTGCTGGCAAGAAAATCCCTGAGTAAATTCAAAGTTGAGATTAGACAGGTCGCAATTTATCCGCAACCCTCTTAACCTGTAGCTAACCTCGTTTCAAAGTGAATGGCCTTCATATTGATCAGCACTGGAATGGAGAGACTTATATCATTTTCTGGGCACACAGAAAAAGGCAGCCGGCCAATGAATTCTTAGGATACACTATAAAATTATGTGGCCATCCATCTGCATAAAACAGTAAGTTTTGCTGTTGTTGCTGAAGTGATTCTGACACCTGTACCCCGATTTTTGGTGCTTGCAACTGGGGCCTGCATGTGCTGAACCCACAAAATATTTGCCAGGTTCTGAATAGTGGCGTGTTGCTTGCACCCATACCCAGAACAAACATTTGCATTATGTTGTCTAGGGCCACAGCTATATTAACATATAACAGAGATCTGCAATGAATACTAGTCATGTGCATAGGCTGTTTAGGGTGAAGGATAACAAGGTGAAGTAGGGTGATTCAGGGTGTCTCCCGCCCTTCAAGTTGAGGTGTGAAGTCAATAGCCCCCCACGTCAGTTTAGGAACACCCAAAGTCTTATGTCATTGTGTTGTCTCTGCTCCTTATAACACTATGCTTCCCTCTGTCTCTGGTCCTCCCGGTCCATTGACTATGCAAGAAGTGAGGCTGTTCAACCTGTTGCCTGCAGAGCTTGGAAGAACTTTGGTTTGGTTGCTGTTGATAAAGCATTTTTTCCAAGTTAAGACCTCCATTGAACAGTTTTATTAAGTCTATGTTGCTTTGCAAGCAAGCAAACCAGAGCTCTTCAGACCTCTGCAAGCAATCTTTTGAACAACCACACTTTATAAAGTCTATCATGGAGGAAAAAAGCATCAGAAAGTCAAGTGAGAAGCCCCACAGCTTAAAAGAAAAGAATACACAACCACTGAGTGAACACTAAATTACAGTGGTACCTCTGGTTACAAACTTTATTTGTTCTGGAAGTCCGTTCTTAACCTGAAACTGTTCTTAACCTGAGGTACCACTTCAGCTAATGGTGCCTCCTGCTGCTGCCGCGCCGCCACCACACAATTTCTGTTCTCATCCTGAGGTAAAATTCTTAACCCAAGGTACTACTTCTGGGTTAGCGGAGTCTATAACACTGTTTGTAACCCGAGGTACCACTGTACTTTATGATAAGAAACAGCGAGAGATGACCCTCTGCTCTCACCCATATGAAACTAAAATGGATTTTGAAGTTTTCATCAGCCTAATAAAGATATTGTCCCAATATAGATTATGGAGGAAAGTGAATCCCTTTTGCTTCCCCTATTTGTCTTCTATTTGGTAGGCTTAATCCATTCTGGTGGGTCTTCTGTGTCTGTCAATTTCATCCACTTTGGCCAAAAAAAGGGGGGGGGGAGTTACAGTCATTCTGAGATTCCCTATTATAGTGAGCTTCATTTCAAGCAGAGCAGCTCAGAATCCACAACATCTGGAAGATACCATATTGGTAACAGTTGCTGTGCATGAAATGGCTAAGGTGGACTTGCTTGTCTAATTGAGACTGAGCATAATCCTGCCCACAGCCAGAAGCCCTGTGCTTCTGCCTCAACTGCCATGTCTTTGCAATGGTTGGGGGAAGCCACGCTGAGTCACTACTCCACCAAACCACAAGACTCTGGATAGCAGGGATGTATTTGGGAAAATAGAGGGAGAGAAAGGTGGCACAGAGAGGGGGAAAGGTATTTCCACACCTTGGCGTGCACCCCAACAGATTATCTCTAAGGAAATTCTGCCCTTGACAGGATAAAAGCTTCCCCGCCTCTGGCCAAAAAGTCATATAGATAAAGATGAGAGAGGAAGAAAAAAGTAGAGACATCACCTTGCCAACAAAGGTCCATATAGTAAAAGCTATGGTTTTCCCAGTAGTGATGCATGGAAGTGAAAGCTGGACCATGAAGAAGGCTGATTGCCGAAGAATTGATGCTTTTGAATTATGGTGCTGGAGGAGACTCTTGAGAGTCCCATGGACTGCAAGAAGATCAAACCTATCCATTCTTAAGGAAATCAGCCCTGAGTGCTCACTGGAAGGACAAATCCTGAAGCTGAGGCTCCAATCCTTTGGCCCCCCTCATGAGAAGAGAAGACTCCCTGGAAAAGACCCTGATGTTGGACAAGATTGAGGGCACAAGGAGAAGGGGACAACAGAGGACAAGATGATTGGACAGTGTTCTCGTGGCTACCAACATGAGTTTGACCAAACTGCGGGAGGCAGTGGAAGACAGGAGTGCCTGGTGTGCTCTGATCCATGGGGTCACGAAGAGTCGGACACGACTAAACAACTAAGCAACAACAACAAAACAATATAGAAGGAAGACTGCAGAGACAAGGGCAACTAAGGATGAAGTTAAGCAAATGCAATCACATGAACAGAAATTTCATTTTTATAGACGAGGAATAGAAGAACCAGTTTGTGTCTGACCAAAAGTACAGTTTGGGCTGGTTTTCATTCTTTCTCTCTCACACACATGCCATGTCCAAGTATAGCTTTTATGCAGTGATTCCTCCATCCCTTGCCACTTATATCTGTATTTCCATTCTGGTTACACGTCCTCTAAACTTGTACAATTGTTCCCAGGAATAACCATCAAAACCAAATGCTGTAACACCAAATGGCTACCACTGTTGCCCTTGTCTGTGTAACGCGGGCTTTATCTCAGACAAGAATATTCTGCTGCTAAGGTTTCTGAAACTCCAGATACTCTCCTATTAAATTCATGCACAGAACAGGCGCATGATCTGGCAGTCAAGCAGAACAGAACAGATGTATACTGGCAGTCCCCCTGGATCCCTTTGTCTAATCTCTCTTTTTTAAAATTCTGGTAGTTCCTTTTGGAGTTGACATTGGCTGAAATATTGCTGTTAGTGTTCTTGTAGGAGACAAAAAAGCATCCAGATAAAAGTACTCAGTGTGAGTCATTTGTATGCAGCTCTTCAATTAACGGGTGAAGGCCTCTCCCTCCTCATTGTTGTTGGCAACCGCCTGCCTTGAGCGACAGTGGAAGAGTGTGCCTTTAGAATAAAACTCCAGGGCACAAGTCTGGGCAGTGCATTTGGAAGTCCTGGGCTGCCACCCCCCTCTCAGCCTCACTGACGTGGTCCAAAGGAAAGCAAAGCAATATGTTTGGTACCAGCTTGGCTGCAGGAGTTGCTGGAAGGAGGCATACAAGACATAATCCAAGCATTTTAGAGACTCTACTCCGGATTTCTGTAGGGTTTACTCCTTAGCCTTTTCTTCTCCTGAAGATCTCCTGCAAGGCAGTGGGTATGGAAATTTCCTCAGCGTTTACTCCTGAAGCCTTTCTCACAAATGAGAAATGTGTACAGTGAGTACAGTGGTACCTCGGGTTACAGACGCTTCAGCTTACAGACTCTGCTAACCCAGAAATAGTACCTCGGGTTAAGAACTTTGCTTCAGGATGAGAACAGAAATTGTGCTCCGGCGGCGCAGCAGGAGCAGGAGGCCCCATTAGCTAAAGTGATGCTTCAGGTTAAGAACAGTTTCAGGTTAAGAATGGACCTCCGGAACAAATTAAGTACGTAACCGGAGGTACCACTGTAAAGCAGCAGAGGTTTGGATCAGAGTTTTTCATTCCCCAAGATGTAAAAATTGGGGTTTGGCTTTTGCTGCCCATCTCCCCTAAGTCCATGATCAGTCAGAGAATAATGGATGGAGATAGGATCCAGTGGAAAGCAAGGCAGATATTTATTTTACTGTTGCAACAGAATTCCCACCCCTCCTTCCAAGGAGGGAGAGACCCTGAACAAAAGTGTGCAGGAACCTGGAAAGACTTTTGACATTGCCCAATCCCCTTAGCCACAGACCACCTAAATTCATCATACATACATACATCATAGGAGGCAGTCTAAGGTAAAGGTAAAGGTACCCCTTCCCATATGGGCCAGTCTTGACAGACTCTAGGGTTGTGCGCCCATCTCACTTTAAGAGGCCGGGGGCCAGCGCTGTCCACAGACACTTCCGGGTCACGTGGCCAGCGTGACAAGCTGCATCTGGCGAGCCAGAGCAGCACACGGAATGTCGTTTACCTTCCCGCTGGTAAGCGGTCCCTATTTATCTACTTGCACCCGAGGGTGCTTTCGAACTGCTAGGTTGGCAGGCGCTGGGACCGAGCGACGGGAGCGCACCCCGCCGCAGGGATTCGAACCGCCGACCTTTCGATCGGCAAGTCCTAGGCGCTGAGGCTTTAACCCACAGCGCCACCCGCGTCCCCAGGAGGCAGTCTACCCTACCGCATAAATCCTGTCTGCCAAGATACCTGATAATGGTTGCTGGTTGCATTACCTGGGCAGTCTGGCCATTCTTTATTACTTTAGTTCCTGAATTCAGGTCACAGGCTCACCCTATTCATATGCAAATAGGCCCTTAAGAAAGGATTTGTAAGCGAAAAGACAATGGGAAGACTTTCCCCCATTTGCCTCCCTTACTGCAGAGGAATATTTGAGTCAAACATTGGGAGAGTCAAAATGACATCGGGATTGCTCTCCTGTACTATTTCAGACACATGGTTTATATATTTAGATAGGTGAGCATTTCTGAATATTCTATATTTAAGACCTTAGAATTCTTATGACACTACTGAGCACCTAAGTATGGTGCAGGTGGTGATATTTGTTGTTTAAGGGCTAGTTTACCTTTTATCTTTTAAAAAAGGCATTTACAAAAAACAAAACATTGGTGGGTTTTTTAAAAAAAGATGAACAACTATCAGGCACACAGTTGGAAGCCTCCTCCGCTTGCTATACTTATAGGAAAGACTAGTTTGTTTGTTTTTTAAAATTAGTTTTTATTCAAGGTTTTCTTAAAAACCTCCCCCCAAAAAGTGTATATATTGTCTCCACTTTTTCACAGTTCTTTTCCTTTTTTTTAAATGATATTTTTTAAAAAAATTAACAAGAAAAAAGTTACAAAACGACAAACAAACAAAAACACAAGAAAAATACAAAAACCAGAATTTAACATAGAAAGAAAAAGAAGAAGAAAAAATAATAATAATAAAAATCCCTCTTTTTAATACCTTACTGCTCATTTACTTATTTTCCTGACTTCCTCACACCTCCCTTTTTTGTATTCCATTTAAAAATTTGTTCAGCAAATTCATACCCTCTTAATTTACCCTTAATTATTTATCCTCACATATTATAACTTCAAATTTTTGTCTAATATCAATCCATTCTTGCATATTCTTATTTTACCTTATTACTAGAACCACTTCATTTCATTTCAACGTCATTAACATTCAATAATTTTACAGTGTTTCTGTAGATAGATTTTAAATTTCCTCCAATCTTCTTCCACCAACTCTTCTCCCTGGTCTCGGATTCTGCCAGTCATTTCCGCCATTTCCATGTAGTCCATTACTTGCACCTGCCATTCTTCCAAGGTGGGTATTTCACAGTTCTTTTGCATTCGGTATGAGACACTGTTAGTAGAGGTGACACAGCAGAATTTGTTCAACATGACACTAAAATGAGGCGCATTCGGAAAAAGTAGCCGGCCCAGAATACAGCTAGTAACCTCCCAAAGGACTTGTGCGATACCTATTGTTAAGGAGCTGGTGCTTATTGCCATGTTTCCAAAAGCAATTCAAAATAAAACGGCTAATTTTCAGACTCTTAACAAAAGGATATCTGAAGGACATGGGTGGATTATATAGTGGGATATATTACAATTTGCTTGAAAGCGTGTCATTTTCCTTTGGCTTGTTGGTTTGTTTGAAAGGTTTCCAGCCCATATTTCCAAAGCCCTAAAAACAGCTGAAAGAAAGATAGCTAGATTCTATCCTGTTATTTCATGACAGCTCTGAGTGGATTATGTTATGCCACAAGTGAAAAGATCATTAAAAGCACAGGAAGTAATAATACTAAAGCTAAACAAGGAAAAGTCTGTGTAGGAGCAATGCGGCACGAAGGAATCTTGCAAAAAACGCAGGTCATATCAACTTAGATTCTATCTGAAAACCTTTGATGCCACAAGAGGCTGCATTTGCCCTATTTAGATCAGTAGCATGACTCAAAACATTTCCAGAAGTCTTATAACCCCAGAGGAATACAGCAGATTCGGCAAATCCACAGAACAGCAAAACATCAGATGGAATGTAATCTTAGCTAACAGTGCCATCTAACTCCCAGCCATTTGGCATTTGCTTTCGTCACACTGAATGTTGGCACTAAGCTACTTGGGAAGGAAGGCAAATTGTATGCAGTGTAATAGCACTCATCTGCCCGCAATCTGACTTTTATGTCTTGTGTCTGCTTCAGCTGCAAAGTGGCACTCGCACACGTGAGCACTCCAGAATAAATGCCGAGTAAGGACTGGAGGCATAGATGATTGAACAGCAGCACTGAGCTAAATGTCTGTATATATATATATATATATATATATATATATATATATATAATTCCTGCATGAAAGGACGGATTGATGTTCCCAGCCCCTGCTAGGCACCATCTTTGTCCTTTCAGCTGTAAAAAGAACTGAAAGCATTGCCTTCATTTTAGGTTGGCTTCTTGACATTTCTTGGCTAAATCCAATGGGCTACTGCGTGTCAGCATCACAAAGCCAAATCAGAGTGAGAGAAATGCTTCCATTGTGATCACTCTTAATTGGATTCAGTGCAGCCCAGAGAGAAAATGGGCCCTGAGCTGCAGCGGAGACCAAGATTACATCCACATATAACAACAACAACAACAAAAATATTTCTTTCCTTGTTTAATTAATTTCTATACCATCCCTCCAAAGTGTCTTACAAGAACAAAATAGAATACAAATAAAACAGGAACACTATATGTGGGAAATCATCAATACAGTGCAATTCTGTACATGTCTGCTCAGAAGTAAGTCCCATTGAGTCAATGAGACTTACTCCCAGCTACGTGGGTACAGGATTGAACCTTTGTTGTTGTTGTTTAGTCGTTTAGTCGTGTCCGACTCTTCGGGACCCCATGGACCAGAGCAGGCCAGGCACTCCTGTCTTCCTCTGCCTTCCACAGTTTGGTCAGACTCATGCTGGTAGCTTTGAGAACACTGTCCCACCATCTCATCCTCTGTCGTCCCCTTCTCCTTGTGCCCTCAATCTTTCCCAACATCAGGGTCTTTTCCAAGGAGTCTTCTCTTCTCATGAGGTGGCCAAAGTATTGGAGCCTCAGCTTCAGGATCTGTCCTTCCAGTGAGCACTCAGGGCTGATTTCCTTAAGAATGGATAGGTTTGATCTTCTTGCAGTCCGTGGGACTCTCAAGAGTCTCCTCCAACACCATAATTCAAAAGCATCAATTCTTCGGTGATCAGCCTTCTTTATGGTCCAGCTCTCACTTCCATACATCACTACTGGGAAAACCATAGCTTTAACTATACGGACCTTTGTACACATGTAAAACCTTTATATAAACCTTTCTATAAAAACCTGTAGGTAATCCTGGTCTCTACTTCACACAGGGAGCCTACGTGAGGAGAGGTTGCCCACTTCAGACTGTTGCTCTCTAACTCAGGGAGGGTGATGGAGTCATAGTGCTCACTCCCATGCCCTCCCCACATACGTGGGGCTACCTTTGAAGGTGACCCAGAAACTGCAACTAATCCAGAATGCGGCAGCTAGACTGGTGCCTGGGAGCAGCTGTCGAGACCACATAACACCGGTCTTGAAAGACCTACATTGGCTCCCAGTACATTTCCGAGCACATTTCAAAGTGTTGGTGCTGACCTTTAAAGCACTAAATGGCCTCGGTCCAGTATACCTGAATGAGCATCTCCACTCCCATTGTTCTGCCCGGACGCTGAGGTCCAGCGCCGAGGGCCTTCTGGCGGTTTCCTCATTGCGAGAAGCGAAGGCCTTCTTGGTAGTGGCGCCCGCCCTGTGGAACACCCTCCCACCATGTGTCAAAGGAAAAAACAACTATCAGACTTTTAGAAGACATCTGACATCCCTGTTTGGGGAAGCTTTTAATATCTGAAGGACTATTGTATTTTAATATTTTGTTGGAAGCTGCCCAGAGTGGCTGGGGAAACCCAGCCAGATGGGCGGGGTATAAATATATTATTATTATTATTATTATTATTATTATTATTATTATTATTATTAGTGACCTTGGGCTAGTCACACTTCTCTGAAGTCTCTCAGCCTCACTCACCTCACAGTGTTTGTTGTGGGGGAGGAAGGGAAAGGAGATTGTTAGCTGCTTTGAGACTCCTTAAGGGGAGTGAAAGGCGGGCTATCAAGTCCAAACTCCTTCTTCTTCTTCTTTGGAGAGAGTGCAGGCTGTCCCTACACTGCAAGTAAATCACAAAGGTGTAAGTTGAATTTGGGAGTGCCAGGTTACTGGCTCCGGAGTTTTAAGAAAGTAATCACTTTAGCACATCCAAAGTTCCCTCCCATTTGGGTTGCAAAAATAAGTGTGAGGCTGGTGGCAGCAGCTACCGGAGATTAAGACATTGCAGGGCCGTTGTGTTGCAGTTGGGCAATGAAAGGGTATAAAAGACCTTTCTCCCTCCTTTGTCACACCCTCAATGGCAGAAGAGGGCTTAATTTTCAGCACAATTCTATCCCCTTCCCCACAGTGTTCCATAAATAATTTGAGGGACCCAGATTATTACACCAACCACTCTACAAAAATTTGGCAAAATGATTTCTACTCTAGAGGGAAAAACCCATTGAGTTCAATGGGGCTTACTCCTAGGCAACTGTCTGTAGAACTGCAGCCTTACTGCAGAACCAGCCCTGAATGTTTGCCTCCATGAGTGTAGAATAGATTATTTTGCTCTGTGGGGTGAAGCTGAATGCTTGAATATAGTCATCTTTGAATTATTACAGTGTTAAAGAACGACCAAAAATTCAATCTCTAATATTTCTCATCCGAAAAGTAAGATACCTTATTACTCTGGATACTATATTGCACAAGCTTTTTGGGATTTCTTTGCTGCTGCCTAAATGAGTTACTAAAGCCTCATTTGTTACTCAGAGGTTTTTATTTTTATCCTGGTACTCTGCAGCTGCAGGCATGACAGAATAATACCTTATTCATCCAGCTGTTTGTTCCAGAAGAATCCACAACAGCTATAATAGGTATATAAAACAGCGAACACGTTGCCACTTTAGATTACTGCATCCAAGCAAAACAGGAACAGCTGGCATATTCTCAAAAGCTCCGTGTCACCACAGTAGATTGAAATATATGAATGAGCGGAGATGCCAGAAAATTAATCGGAAGCTCTAAAGGCAGCAGGTGCAGGCCTGTAAAAATCACCACAATCAATGGAAAAGTTGCCAGGCTTCATAAAAAAAGAGGATGCTATTGATCCCTCAAACGATTGCCTTGCAAAACTTATTGTGGCAGCAGCTCTTGGGCAAAGGGAGGGGAACACCTCAGACTTTGCAGCAGTCCAAGATTAGAAATTATTATCCCTCACTAGTCTGGGATGTAAAGCAATGCTGTTTATTTTACCAGGGTAGTTTGCACCGAAATCTATCATTAGAAAATTACTGCTTTGGAGCTCCAGCGTCCTTTGCTTTGGGACTATTAAGTCAACGGCAAGTTTTTATTTCCTGTTTTGAAACTTATTTGTTTATTACTTGTAAACAGAAGAGAAAATGCACTTTAGTTCAGGCTTCCTCAAACTCGACCCTTCAGATGTTTTTGAGACTACAATTCCCATCATCCCTGACCACTGGTTCTGCTAGCTAGGGATCATGAAAGTTGTAGGCCAAAAACATCTGGCGGGCCGGGGTTGAGGAAACCTGCTCTGGTTAATAAGTAAGTAAGTAAGTAAGGTAAAGGTAAAAGGTAAAGGAACCCCAGACAGTTAAGTCCAGTCAAAGGTGACTATTGGGTTGCAGCGCTCATCTCGCTTTCAAGCCAAAGGAGCTGGCCTTTGTCCACAGACAGCTTTCCAGGTCATGTGGCCAGCAGGACTAAACTGCTTCTGGCGCAACGGGACACCAAGACACAAACATGGAAATGCTGTTTACCTTCCCACCCCAGCAATACTTATTTAACTACTTGCACTGGCGTGCTTTCAAATGGCTAGGTTGGCAGGAGCTGAGACAGAGAAACAGGAGCTCACTCTGTTGCGGAGATTCGAACCGCCAACCTTCCAATTGGCAAGCCCAAGAGGCTCAGTGGTTTAGACCACAGCGCCACCCGCACCCCATAGTTAGTTAGCAGCTCACAGACAGCCGAATGTTTCACTTGCTCCTTCTGCAGGACACCCATGGAGTGCAGATGAGAGAGAGAGAGAGAGAGAGAGAGAGAGGGAGGGAGAGGGAGAGAGTCAGTCCTGAAGAAGACAGAAGTTGTGTTTCAAGGAAGATGAAGTCTTGGAGAGTGGCAACAGATGAACAAAAGAGGAGCCTGCTGGTTCAGGCCAGTAGCCCATCTGGTCCATCTTGGTCTCACATTGGCCAACCAGGTACCCCACTGGGAAACATGCAAGCAGAGCCTGAGCACAAGTTCCCTCTCCCATCCCGTGGTTTTCTGGAATCTGGAACCATTGCTGCCTCCAGCTGAGGTAGGAGAACATAGCCATGCGATGGGAACCTAGAGAAGAGAGAGCCACCTGCTCCAGAAGGAAGCAAGGAACTGAGGGATCTGGTACGCTGGGAATAGGACATATTTTGACACTTTCATAGAATCATAGAATCATAGTTGGAAGAGACCACAAGGGCCATCGAATCCAACCCCCTGCCAAGCAGGAAACACCATCAGAGCACTCCTGGCATATGGTTGTCCAGCCTCTGCTTAAAGACCTCCAAAGAAGGAGACTCCACCACACTCCTTGGCAGCAAATTCCACTGTCGAACAGCTCTTACTGTCAGGAAGTTCTTCCTAATGTTGAGGTGGAATCTTCTTTCTTGTAGTTTGGATCCATTGCTCCGTGTCCGCTTCTCTGGAGCAGCAGAAAACAACCTTTCTCCCTCCTCTATGTGACATCCTTTTATATATTTGAACATGGCTATCATATCACCCCTTATCCTCCTCTTCTCCAGGCTAAACATGCCCAGCTCCCTTAGCCGTTCCTCATAAGGCATCGTTTCCAGGCCTTTGACCATTTTGGTTGCCCTCCTCTGGACACGTTCCAGTTTGTCAGTGTCCTTCTTGAACTGTGGTGCCCAGAACTGGACACAGTACTCCAGGTGAGGTCTGACTTTGGTCTAGATAATTCACTGAATAAAGAAAGTAAGCGACTTTGCATAATTTCACATTCTGAAACATTTAGTTTATGTTTTAAACTGCCTTGGATTTACAGCTGAGATGGGATAACACACACACACACACACACACATATATATATATATATATATATGCAGGTTTTGGTGTCCTCGGGTGTCTTCCCGTGTAAAAGTTGGGGTGTCTAGGCGACGTTTCGACGAGGTCTCACTCGTCATCTTCAGGCTGGTGCTTTCGGCTTCTTGTTACTGGAACAGAGCGGGATCTCAATGTTTGAGTTCCTATAAATACTGTAGAGGGGGTGTGGTGTCTAGCCTCCAATGTTCTGGGCAGAGAGGAAGTTCCCAGGCTAGTGTGCCTTTTCTTCTTTTGTTCCTTAATTACTTGAGAGATACCTTGAGTGATTTCTTGAGTGATATCCTGAGTACCACTTAGGTGGGTCATTAGGTGTGGATTAGTTGCTAAAGTCTTTGTGTCTTGACCTCTTGAACTTTGTGAAGAGTTTTCCTGAGAAGATGGCTGTATTGCACTTAGTTGTGCTTTGGCTTGGCTTCGTGTATAGGGGCGAGCTGTGGTTTTGTGGCTTGTGTCAGCCAGATCTGTGTAGGGATTGCAGGGGGGTGCAGCATCCGGAGGTGCCACCATGGATTGGCTACTGGATGGTGTCAGTAATTCATCTGTGGAGAGGGTCTGGGTTTGGGTCTGGTGTGGTTGATTGGTGTTGGCGTTCTGTGTGCCTCTGGATCTGGTGTCAGTTTTTGTGGGGAGGGCTAATTTCCAGATGTCTGGCAAGCGGGATGTGTCGTCACGCTTGTTCATGTTGTGAGGGTGTTTCTCTATCTCGATGGCTTCCATGATTATTCTCTTGTGGTGATGTTCCGTGTTAAAGAGCAATTTGGAATCTGCAAAATTAATTTCGTGTCCTGTTTCTTTCATGTGTTGGAAAAGAGAGGAAGTTTTTTCTTCTTTTTTGACGGCATTCTTGTGTTCTGCGATACGTGCATTTATTCGTCTGTTTGTTTGTCCAATGTACGTGGCTGGGCAGACTTTGCAGGGTATTTCATAGATCCCTTGGTTTTCCAACTGGATTTTATCCTTGGGGTTTCTGAGGATATTGGCTATTTTTTGGTTGGTGCAAAAGGCTGTTTTGATATTGTGTTTATGGAGGATTTTGCTAATTTTATCTGTAGTGCCCTTGATATAAGGAAGGAGGGCCATGCCATTGTTTTCTTCTGTGTCTTGGTTTTTGGGGGGTGTTTCCTTTTGGATTAGCTTCGTAATCCTGTTTTGCTGGTATCCATTGGCAATTAACACATTTGAGAGATTCTGTAACTCAGTTGTCAAGTGGTCTTTGTCAGCCAGGCGTTTGGTTCTGGAGATGAGAGTCTTGGCTACGGAGTTTATTTGTGCAGGGTGGTGGTGTGATTGTGCATGTAAGTAGCGGTTGGTGTGTGTTTTTTTCTGGTAGATAGTGTGTCCTAGGGAGCCATCAGGTTTTTTGTAGATTAGGACGTCAAGGAAGGGAAGTTGGTTGTTGGCTTCTATTTCCATAGTGAATTGTATTTTGGGGTGTAAGTTGTTGAGATGTGTGAGGAAGCTATCCAGTTTTTCCTTCCCGTGTGGCCAAATTACAAAGGTGTCGTCAACATATCTGAGCCAAAGTTTGGGTTTGTGTTCTGACTTGTCTAAAGCATTGGTTTCAAAGTGTTCCATGTACAGGTTTGCGATGACCGGTGAGAGGGGTGATCCCATAGGTGCTCCTTCTATCTGTTTGTATCTTTGTCCATTGTGGATGAAGTACGTGTTGGTTAGGCAGTGGTTGGTCAGGTCCAAGATGTATTCGGGGGGATTGTATTTGTTTTGAATAGCTGTCAAGGCTTCATTAATGGGCACTTGTGTGAAGAGAGATACAACATCGAAGCTCACAAGTAGGTCATTAGGATGTAGGTTTTGCTTCTTTATTGTTTCTATGAACTGGAAGGAGTTTGGTACGTGTGAAGAGATGGATTCTGCATAGGGCTGAAGTTGCTTGGCGAGAAATTTAGCGAGATTTTGTAGAGGTGAGCCTATGGAGCTGACTATTGGTCTGAGTGGTGTTCCTTCTTTGTGTATCTTGGGGAGGCCGTAGAGTTTGGGGCATCTGGATGATTTTTCTCTGGGGATGATTCTTAGCTGGATTTCTTCACTGATAGGAGAGGCTTTTATTTTGGATTTGGTGGTTTTTTCCAGATAGGTGGTGGGATCTGTTTTTATAGGTTTGTAGGCAGGATCTTGGAGTAGCTTTGATAGTTTTGCTAATTGCCAATGGATACCAGCAAAACAGGATTACGAAGCTAATCCAAAAGGAAACACCCCCCAAAAACCAAGACACAGAAGAAAACAATGGCATGGCCCTCCTTCCTTATATCAAGGGCACTACAGATAAAATTAGCAAAATCCTCCATAAACACAATATCAAAACAGCCTTTTGCACCAACCAAAAAATAGCCAATATCCTCAGAAACCCCAAGGATAAAATCCAGTTGGAAAACCAAGGGATCTATGAAATACCCTGCAAAGTCTGCCCAGCCACGTACATTGGACAAACAAACAGACGAATAAATGCACGTATCGCAGAACACAAGAATGCCGTCAAAAAAGAAGAAAAAACTTCCTCTCTTTTCCAACACATGAAAGAAACAGGACACGAAATTAATTTTGCAGATTCCAAATTGCTCTTTAACACGGAACATCACCACAAGAGAATAATCATGGAAGCCATCGAGATAGAGAAACACCCTCACAACATGAACAAGCGTGACGACACATCCCGCTTGCCAGACATCTGGAAATTAGCCCTCCCCACAAAAACTGACACCAGATCCAGAGGCACACAGAACGCCAACACCAATCAACCACACCAGACCCAAACCCAGACCCTCTCCACAGATGAATTACTGACACCATCCAGTAGCCAATCCATGGTGGCACCTCCGGATGCTGCACCCCCCTGCAATCCCTACACAGATCTGGCTGACACAAGCCACAAAACCACAGCTCGCCCCTATACACGAAGCCAAGCCAAAGCACAACTAAGTGCAATACAGCCATCTTCTCAGGAAAACTCTTCACAAAGTTCAAGAGGTCAAGACACAAAGACTTTAGCAACTAATCCACACCGAATGACCCACCTAAGTGGTACTCAGGATATCACTCAAGAAATCACTCAAGGTATCTCTCAAGTAATTAAGGAACAAAAGAAGAAAAGGCACACTAGCCTGGGAACTTCCTCTCTGCCCAGAACATTGGAGGCTAGACACCACACCCCCTCTACAGTATTTATAGGAACTCAAACATTGAGATCCCGCTCTGTTTCCAGTAACAAGAAGCCGAAAGCACCAGCCTGAAGATGACGAGTGAGACCTCGTCGAAACGTCGCCTAGACACCCCAACTTTTACACGGGAAGACACCCGAGGACACCAAAACCTGCATATATATATATATATATATATAAAAGAATTCAATATCATACAAGAAATAAGGAAATAAAGAGGGAAAATAGAATGGAATGGAAATTAAAATTAAATGCACACAAAGGTACAAATGTGGGATGTTCACAATCCCTGTGCTTTTATGCTTTTTTGCATTGCTATCATTTTGGGGGAAGATTGGGATTTATAGATCGTGGTGGCATAGTTCCCCCAACGAAAAGTTAATAAATAAATTGTTTCTCTGAGAAGCTACAGAATGAGAATCTTATTAATAATATAATAATAAACCATAATATCCTCATGCATTGGTTATTTCAAAACTGGATTACTGCAGTGGACTCTTGTTGGGGCTTCCTTCACACTTGATCCAGAGACTGCAGTTAGCACAGAATGCTGCAGCACGATTGCTGACAGGAGTAATTATTGTTATTGTTATTATTTATACCCCAACCATCTGGCTGGGTTTCGCCAGCTACTCTGGGTGGCTTCCAACAAAATATTAAAAATACAAGAAAACACCAAACATTAAAAACTTCCCTAAACAGAGCTGCCTTCAGATGTGTTCTAAAAGTTGGATAGTTGTTTATTTCCTTGACATCTGGTGGGAGGGCATTCCACAGGGCAGGTGCCACTACCGAAAAGGCCCTCTGCCTGGTTCCCTGTAACCTCACTTCTCACAGTGAGGGAACCACCAGAATGCCCTTGGCGCTGGACCTCAGTGTCCGGGATGAACAACGGGGGTGGAGATGCTCTTTCAGCTATACTGGGCCGAGGCATTATACTGAGTGAGACATCATCACCATACAACACCTGGGCTCAGAAGTCTGCGCTGGTTGCCCATCTGCAGCCGAGCTAAGATCATTTATAAAATCCTTAACAATTTGGGACCACTTTACCTATGAGATCAGCTTACCTTGCATGTTCTCACTTCACCACTTTGATGGGTGTAATTGGCATTTTCACAAGTTTCACACAATACCTGCACTGCATCTATATGTACTCCATAGTTTAGTGTGAGAGCACTTTGGAACTCCCTGCCTAGTGATATTTAGAAGGAGCCCTCATTGTGTATGTGTTTTTAATATTCTGTTGGGAGTCACCCAGAGTGGCTGGAGAAACCCAGCCAGGTGGGCAGGGTATTATTATTATTATTATTATTATTATTATTATTATTATTATTATTTTCAGTGCCTGCTGAAGACATTCTTATTTAGACAAGCCTATCCAGGTGTTTAGAAAGTCGGTATGAGTTTTAATTTGTTTCCATCTATTCTGTTGTTATTTTTTACGTTCTGAATATTTCAAATGATGGCTGCAATTTTTCTGATAATTTATTTTTTTAATAAATAGTCCTTGTAAACCACATTGAGGTCTTTCCCTACAATCAAGTGGTATATAAATTTTATGAAATGAAGAAAGAAATAAACCCCTGGCTGGGGAAAATCCAGTTAAGTAGCTCCATGCTTTCCAGTCTCTTCTAACACAATTTCCTACAACATGGCCATTCCACTACAGAGAGTCAAGTAGAGAGTACAAAGAACCTTCCACTATAGAGAGTCAAGTAGCCAACATCCTCAGTGCAATTTCCCTGTAAATAAATGTTCCTCTATGGTGCACTGAGTCATAAGGCATTATCTCTGGCAAGCGTGAGGGCACAGCCCATGCATTACTAGCCCGTTCTGCATCCAAACAAAATGATCAGCATTAGATTTAATGAGACCCATAATTCCACACATAACTACGTTACTGCAGATATCAAATTTAATTATTACAAACAATATATGTTAAAAACAATCCTGAGCACACCTTGGGGACCATTAAAAATAATTCCCAATTCTTCCTTGCCATTCTAAACATAGCAAGGGCAATGAACAGCCCTCAAAAACCTGCCTAGGAATAATAATCTGTCCACTTGGGCACTAGCCAATTATAGCATCGTATTTACAATGGCCATGTAGCTCATTGCGGCAAAGATCTTTTCACTGGCAATTCCAGCCTTCCTTAACCATTGGAGCACTAAGCATTTCCACTTCCCTCAGTCACATGTGTTGGGTACTCTGTTCTAGCATCCCACTCTGACACCAGAGGTCTTAAAAAAGAAGAAGAGAGAATTAAAAGTGGAGGGAGAGATTGAGGCAGTCAGAGCAGTTATGTATCACAACATGTGTTGACCTTTATCATGTTTAACTGGGGGGGGGGTGTGGCATCTCCTGACTTCAAGCAGGTATTTTAAACTTCATGCAGGTATTTTTGTCTGGGGTCCTGAGAAGGAGGAGTGTTGGCAACAAGTGTGCTCAGGAGGCTGCAATTATTATTATTATTATTATTATTATTATTATTATTATTATTATTAGCAAAGTTCAACCCTGGAAGCTGCTTGCCAGAAGCAGATGTGACCAAAAGTGTTTGCGACTTCATTACACACATGCACACACACAAACAGGGAAACAGATGTCCTCCTGGGCTAATCCCTGCAGATCAGCTAAGGAGTGGTTATGATCTGTTCTCTGGTCATCAAATGATCAATCTGATTACTGGGGAGGAAGTCTATTTGCATCTCCAGCAGCCTTTATTTATGGTTGTTTTTTCCTGCATTGTGAGACATTTTCACAATAAATTCTATAGGCTATTGAAGGGTAGTTGTCTTTGCACAGTATTGACCCTGATTTTCACATGCATTGCAATGTCCTGTTTTGTGAAGGTATATTCTCCTTTTGCTGCATGAAACACGCTGCAGCAGGGAGATGTCTGGGTGCAACACACCTTGTTTGGGAAGAAAGAGAAAGGAGCACCAGTGGTTGTCATGATAATGTTCCTTTTAGCAAAGTTATCAGGGCTGTAATTATGCCATTAAAGAAGGTATTGAACTCCTACAAGAATGTCAAACTCATAGATCAGTGTCTCATTTAATAATGTATCTAATCCTTTGTAGTTAGCAGTGCCTACAAATCAATCAACAACAATTAGGAATGTTTCATTCCACCAACAGTTAAAAAGAATATAGATTCCTTCTGGTAGTAGAGATCTGCCCTGTCTCCTTTAAAAATTGGGTCCTCCCTTAAAGAGGGCATGTATTGTGGTGAGACCTGGACAACCAACACCCTGTGTTGTGGGTGGGTACGATAGGTCAGCCACAACACCCGATTGGAAGGTCCCTCAAAGCTGGGTACAATCTGGCCAATGGGACGCAGTCTAAATGGATCAAGGGACCTATTTATGCCCATGCACATGACCCAGAGCTTCCTCTTTTGGCGTGTGCATTCGGAACACCGCCCACCTCTCCCTACTTTTAGGGCTTTGCACTTGACCTTGCTATGCCGTCGTGTATCATCTGTCGTTGGGACTGGGGCACGGCACTTGGCTGATTGGCTGGTGCCATTTGGGTTTCGCCTGCCGCGTAGCAAATCGTCACAACTCGTAAGGTTGCGGATAGGCTCTGGTTCAGGTGATAGGGATGGGAGAACGCTCTCGCCATCCCTATGTGAAGGGTATTCCATTAAAGGAATCCAGGGACTCAATGGTTTGGTCAACCCCTGAGAGGGGGCTGTGCCCGTGCCTGAGTCCAGGGGGACATTTGGGTGGCGGAGATAGCCTGTTCCCGGCTTTCCACTTATCCAGGTGTTCACCCTTGGCTGAGCTATGCTGGAACCCTGGGTCAGCGCTACCTGTATGGCAGGGAGCTAGTCGAACCAGAGCCTAGACAACCACTCACTTTCTGTAATCAATAAAGTTGTGGCCTAAACTCTGCCAAAAACCAAACCAAACTTGAGTCATGTGTGAATTTATTTAGGGGGGAGGTTTCTGGCTGTGAACACGCAAATAGTAGGACAGTGCAAGCAACCCTCCCTGTAGGCTGGTAGAGATGAAAGACCGTCCCTTTGATAGTTCTGTTGGATGAAATCGTCACATACATCATATTTCTTTATCTGTAGCTATTGCCAGTGAATTCAGCAACCCTCTTCCAAGTGTTGATATGAAGCAGATGATGCCAACATCCAGGGCCGTATTTAGGTCTGATGAGGCCCTAAGCTACTGAAGGTAATGGGGCCCTTTATATGTCCAGCTGTCAACAACAAATTGTCACTGTTTTTTGTGCCGAATGTATGCTAATACAGTAGGTCCACACACAACATAAAACACTGTATGTAAGTTTTATTTTATTTGTTTTTTATCTTATATTTTGGAAATGTACATCCAGTTTTTTATTCTTTATTTTGGGGGGGGGGGGGGCCTCAAAAGAGTGGGGCCCTAACTTATAGTTTGTTTAGCTTATACACAAATCCGGCACTGCCAACATCATAGTCTATATGGGGTGGGGGACTTGAGAAAATTACTTCTCTTCTTGAAAAAACAACATTTCCCTTGGCATTCCTTAGATGCTTTGCTTAAGTGGGAATCTCCAAAATTTCCTCTAATGTCACTTTAATTTAAATTTCAGTGACAACTTGACATTTCTCAGATATTTCATTTTGCATAAAAATCCAGTGCCTACCTGAACAGCTTTTCAATGTCACGGTTCCTGCTGGCTTTTCCTGAAGAAAATAAAATGAGTTCCTGATAGTTTAAGGGCAGTTTTATATTCTTCCTAAGGAGAGTGTATGAAATGCATTTTTGCCTTCCTTTGGTTACCTGATTGGTTAGGCTCAATAAAGGTTCATTTATTAATATCCCATCTGCAGTCATATGCAGCTATACCTAGATTAGTAAGAAAACATGCTATAATTTAAAATATTTAAGATAAAGGCAACAATTAAAGGTAAAGGTACCCCTGCCCGTACGGGCCAGTCTTGACAGACTCTGGGGTTGTGCGCCCATCTCACTTAAGAGGCCAGGGGCCAGCGCTGTCCGGAGACACTTCCGGGTCAGAGCCAGAGCCACACACGGAAACGCCATTTACCTTCCTGCTGGTAAGCGGTCCCTATTTATCTACTTGCATCTGGAGGTGCTTTCGAACTGCTAGGTTGGCAGGCGCTGGGACCGAGCAGCGGGAGCGCACCCCACCGCAGGGATTCGAACCGCCGACCTTTCGATCGGCAAGTCCTAGGCGCTGAGGCTTTAACCCACAGCGCCACCTGCATCCCTAAGGCAACAATTAAACACCATATATATAGTGCTATAGCACAGTGGAAGTGTGGTTTTGAATCCCGGTAACTCAGGCCCTAGCTCAGCAGTCTTATTGCTAAACCTGCACATTGCAGTAGCTCCGTAAATCATAACAGGAGTGCCAACTTGGCCCAACAACTGTGGGTGCCCTAGGTGCCATGTAGCATGCAGTGCCCTGGTACCAAAATTTGTAGGTACACGGCCCAGTCAAGGGGAATTTTGTGGGTGCTCGGGCAACCCAGGGCCCCAGGGCATTGGCACCCATGAATCACAATATAAAATACCCCAGTTTTGTGGTACCTTGGGTTACAGACGTTTTCGGGTTGCGCACCGTGCCGAACCCGGAAGTACCAGAACGGGTTACTTCCGGGTTTTGGCACTCGTGCATGCACAGAAACACTAAATCGTGCTTTGCACATGCGTAGAAGTGCTGAATCATGACCCACGGATGTGCAGACATGGTGCTGCGGGTTGCAAACATGCCTCCCGCATGGATCATGTTCGCAACCCGAGGTTCCACATATACATTTATTTATTGGCACATGAGGGAGCAGAATGCACATGTAATAATAATAATAATAATAATAATAATAATAATAATAATAATTACTTATTTATACCCCACCCATCTGGCTGGGCTTCCCCAGCTACTCTGGGCGGCTTCCAACAAAATACTAAAATACAGTAGTCCATCAAACATTAAAAGTTTCCCTAAACAGGGCTGCCTTCAAATGTCTTCTAAAAGTCTAGTAGTTGTTGTTCTCTTTGACATCTGGTGGGAGAGTGTTCCACAGGGCAGGCGCCACTACCGAGAAGGCCTCTGCCTGGTTCCCTGTAACCTGGCTTCTCGCAGCGAGGGACCGCCAGAAGGCCCTCGGCGCTGGACCTCAGTGTCCGGGTAGAACGATGGGGGTGGAGACGCTCATTTGTAGTACAGTGCAATCTCTAAAAACAGGTTTACTTGGATGTTAGACTCATGGAGTACTATGGGACTTACTCCCAGCTAAAGGTGTGTAGGTTTGAAACCGTAATATAGGATTTATTAGCACGTACAGCTGATCAATGAAAAATTATGCTGGAGGAAGTTAGAAAAAGGGAAAGTGTACAGCATGATTATTGTATAAAAGTGTGTTTCTAAATAAGTGGATTGACTCTAAGTCAAGCTTAGGGTAGAGCCACTAAAATCAATAGATGTAGATTAGTCATCATGGCTAACCTAGGTCCATTGCTTTCAATGGAACCACTCTGATTGTGAGTGTAAAAAAAAAAATATCCTTTGGGCTGTACCCAATACTAATCCTACTCAAAGTAGACACACTCTGTTCGTGAAATTAAGTTAGTCACGTCCATTAACTTTAGTGGGTCTACACAGAGTTAGACTAATGTTTGGGTACAACCCTTAATGTGTGGTTTTCTTTTTAAAAAAAAATGTAACATTTTAATGAATTGTTTTAAACTATAAAGCACAGCTTTCTTGTTTTAGCCACCGAGTTCCCCATATAAAATAGTGACAGCTTCATTGCCAGTTTTAACTTTAATAAGTGTGTCTGCTTCCAATAACTTACATTCTTAATAAGCTAATGTGTCACTGAGTATTAAAGTAAAAGGATTATAAGTCTGTAATGCTCTTGTTCAGATGTGCCTCTGTGCTAATAAGGTTGAATAGTAAGAAAGCAAGGTTTAACTTTTTATGAACATGCCTGTCCACAGTGCAAAGCTGATTCGTGACAGTGGCTATAATTAACTTTACATATCCTTAGACAGAAATCCAAACCATGAGGGCTTCATGGAATTGTTAAACAGCTATTCTTTATTCATCATAAATGTATTTATAAAATATTTTATACTGCCTTTTAGCTCTAAAAAAGCTCCCAGGGTAAATTGCAACAATAAAATATCAATACAATTTGAAAAGGGCATTAAAATCAAACAAACAAAACCGCAACTAGGTAAAATTAAAAGGAAAGAATGACACAATAGAAATGTCTTAAGCTCCCTCTTCACACAGACTGCTCCAGTCTAACCTCCCACAGCCCCAGCACTGCTGCTAAAAAGGACATTTTCTGTGTCACCACCATTCGCTCTTGCCATTGTGTCAGAACACAGAGGAGATGGTCACAGCTGACAGGCAGGGTCATACAATGTCATGGACTGGTTGGACACAGGAATGGTGGGAAGAACTAGCTGGGGAACCCCAAGGGAAGAAGGCTCAAACCCCGGGGATTGGTGGCAGGGCAATGATGAATGGTTGGAGGGAGAAGAGGGAAAAGACTGGGAAGAGGAGGTGTTGGGAGCTGAAGGGCTTAGTGAGCTGGGTGAGTCTGTGGCAGAGAAGTTCAGAATCAGAGGAAGGAGGCCAAGAGGCAAAGATGAGTTAGGCTTGTGAAGACTCATGGCTGTCTCCCCTTCCTGCTGCAACAAGCTTCCCTTGCCCCTGGTCTCTCAGAACCAGAAGAGGCCTGAAAAGGGCGGAGGAGAGATTGGTGATGCACAGATGCAGTCTCTGATTGCCTGGGAAAAAACCCTGGAGAAGTGGGGGGGCATAGGCAGCTGCGGGGAGGCAGGGAGTTTCAGTCTCAGCAACGAACTCATTTTTTCTGTAGTTTCTACACATTTTTTGCAAGCACTTCCCCCAAGATAATTGAATTGAAATACTTTATTGTCACTTGTACAACTTGTATACAGTGAGATTACACGAGCAACCCCCACTCAGCTCTCTTAGTCTTAATTCCCCTCGTTTGAGAGCCAGTGTGGTGTAGTGGTTAAGAGCAGTAAGTCTTGTAATCTGGGGAACCGGGTTTGAGTCTCCGCTCCTCCACATGCAGCTGCTGGGTGACCTTGGGCCAGTCACACTTCTTTGAAGTCTCTCAGCCCCACTCACCTCACAGAGTGTTTGTTGTGGGGGAGGAAGGGAAAGGAGAATGTTAGCCGCTTTGAGACTCCTGAAGGGGAGTGAAAGGCGGGATATCAAATCCAAACTCTTCTTCTTCTTCTACTGATGCACACCCACCAAACCCAAAAGTCAGTTGCCCTGTTGTTATCTTTTCATTCAGTAGCCTAACAGTCCACGGATAGAAGCTGTTCTTTACCCTGTTGGTGTGACTAATCATGCTTCTGTATCTTCTGTCTGGGGGCAGGACATCAAGAAAGTGCTGGCCAGGGTGTGAATCATCCCTGAGAATTTTCCTCACTCTCCTGAGGCAACGATCTTCCGCTATTTTATCCAGTGGATTCACAGGACAGCCCATAATATCTTCTGCTGTATTCACCACCCTCTGTAGGCACTTCCTATCAGTTGATGTCAAACCATCATACCACACCTTGATGTGGTATGAATGGAATGCATTTATGCCTGCTATTTTCACTAATACAGTGGTACCTCGGGTTACATATGCTTCAGGTTACAGACTCCACTAGCCCAGAAATAGTGCTTCATGTTAAGAACTTTGCTTCACGATGAGAACAGAAATCATGCTCCAGCGGCGCGGCAGCAGCAGGAGGCCCCATTAGCTAAAGTGGTGCTTCAGGTTAAGAACAGTTTCAGGTTAAGTACGGACCTCAAGAACGAATTAAGTACTTAACCCAAGGTACCACTGTATATGGCTTTGTATGCACACTTCACCCCTAATATATACATTTTTGAAGATATTGGTTGGCTAGAGAACTACATCACAAAGTTTGGATAAATGTGAATTTTGTAGGATGTCTTTCTTTCAGTTTGCATATAGTTTCAGAAAGTGGAGATTTGATAGTTTTGGCCTAAAATGCAAACTGAGCTGGATTTCTTTGCCATCCTTACTGGAAGGTAAGCCATACAGCGTGTGACATGATGATAATGATAATGATGATTGCTGAACAGAACATCTTTCATCTCTCAATTAAACCTCAGCTCGTTAGATTATATCTAATCCATCATTGTGTTCAGACACCAGCTCAGAAACTTGACAGTCTCCTTGGCATCAGCTTAAAAAGAAGAGTCAGATATCACCACCATATTGATGGCTCTCAAACCCTGGAGGACCTCTCTCAGCCTGGACAACTGGACAACCCATGCCAGAAAAAGCTAGGCAGGTTGCAGAGTTCCACACTAACTAGATGATGCAACCTTGGATTTACAATCTGGCAAGAACTGAAATCATATTCTGAATAATAAATAGATTTGCCCTGTGACTAAAAAGTCATGCTTGAAGCCTATTTCACCCTACCCCACCCCCCGTCTGCTGAGATGAAGGAGAACGATCTCCCTTACCATGGCAATTGTTGTAAAGGAAGCTAAGGTGAAAAACCTAACTGCTAGACTCACTGCCTGCTGTGTAGAAATCAGTCTTAGATTTCAGCTCTAAACAAAGCAAAATCGTTGTACACCGACTATTCAGTTCCAACCAGTCACGTACCTGTAAACTTGAAAAAAGAAATAGCCCCGAGGCATGTAGGGAGGAAGGAAAATATTTTCTGAGTGAAAGGAAATATTTATGGGCATTTCCCCTTTATTATTTAATCATACAGCTGTGCACTCGGTTGCATCAACTTTCTTTTAAAGTGCTTGATTAGCCGGAGGATCCATTTTGCCAGAGTTAAATAGATGGGCTTTGTTTGGTGCTTTAACAAACTCCAGCTAAACAGAGCCTCCAGCTAAATGGACTGGGTGGTAGTGAAGCCAAACTCTATGGCCTGTACCATCCTTGAACTGCGAGTGCAGCTAAGCACAGCTCCCAGAATGCCCTGCAATGCGCAGGGCTTCTGGGGCAGATACACAAGACAGATGAGTTGATGTCAAAAAGATGGCTTGAGGGTAGAAGAGTTGAAAACTACTGCTACGAAGGCAAAGGAAGGTTTCGCTTTAGTGCTGTTGAAAAGGGTGGCCTTGCTTAAGTTGATTGAAAGCCTGTGGTTTTTTTTAAAGTATTTCACACCTCACTGCTGAATGGAGATCTTCAAGGTATACAGGACTCAAAACAGAGATGCCACTGGATTTCTTCTAAATGAAAATATTGGGGTGAAAATGGATGTTCCTGTGTAAGATATCGGAGTTTTGACAAAATTGAAAACGTTTATCAGGGGAATTGTACTAGAGGTTGACAGAAATACAAGTTCCAGGCGGAGAACCATGCTTGCAGAGTGAAGCAAAAAGTCATTGCGCTTCGAGACCCCCAACCAGCCTAAAAAATGAAGACACCGTGACAAGGGATTTTAGTTTAAGTTATTGGGCAAAATCTGGGCCACAACTTTACTGAATACAGAATGTGAGTGGTATTGGCTTAGGTCAGGCATAGGCAGCCTCGGCCCACCAGATGTTTTGGGACTACAATTCCCATTATCCCTGACCACGGGTCCTGTTAGCTAGGGATCATGGGAGTTGTAGTCCCAAAACATCTGGTGGGCTGAGGTTGCCTATGCCTGGCTTAGGCCATGGGTAGGCAAACTAAGGCCCGGGGGCCGAATCTGGCCCAATCGCCTTCTAAATCCGGCCTGCGGATGGTCCGGGAATCAGCCTCTTTTTACATGAGTAGAATGTGTCCTTTTATTTCAAATGCATCTCTGGGTTATTTGTGGGGCATAGGAATTTGTTCATTATTTTCCCCAAAATATAGTCCAGCCCCCCACAAGGTCTGAGGGACAGTGGACTGGCCCCCGGCTGAAAAAGGTTGCTGACCCTTGGGCATTGGAATCATCAAAACTATATCAGACTCCCACCCACCAGAGGGAGCCCCGCCAATGTGAACCGACTTGAGCTTCCCCCAGTGCCCCCGTGGGGTCCTGGTATGGCCCTAGCCCCTACTGCGGGGTTTTGGACAAGACCCAGGCCAACCCCTGATTCCTTTAATGGAATACCCTTGAGCTTGGAGGGGCAGGTGATGACCGCACCTTCCCTCCCCACACATTGCTAATCCAATGCCAAACAGCCAAACCTTGCAAAGTTGTGATGATTGCTACGTGGTAGGCGAAAACCAAATGGCTCTGCCAATCTGCCAGATGGAAAAAATTCGTACCAGGCCCCCATTGTAAAACAGGTGACCACCAACGTCCATAGCAAGGCCAACACACCAGATAAAAGGGGATTAAATAATGTTTTGCGGCCACCCCCCAAGCCAAGCCGTTGGCTTTGGGGACCAAGTGAAGGTGAAACGACCAACCAGAGTGGAGCAGGGCATAACCTTGCCCACACCAGGAGGTGGGAGATGCCTGGGGGCCCAAGCACAATGTGGACCCTCCTTGAAGAGGATCCAATTAAGCAGTCCTGTGGCCCTTGTACAAGATTTTCATACCTTCCAACATATCGAAGCAAAAAGCCAGGATGCGCATCTTCCTAAGGCCACACTCCTGCACAAGTCATGTGACCCGTGACCTGAGTGTGGTTGCAGCTCTGAAAGATGTGCTTTTTTCGGGGTGAGATTGTGGTCTGAGATTTTGGTGCCCAAAATGGCTGCTGTGCTGTTGTGCAAGAAAAGGAATGTCCCAGTTTTACCGGGACGGTTGAGGGGTACGTTTTCATTAGAGTCCACTTCTTCAGTAAGAAAGATGATTTTCTGCCTGTAACATTCCTCAGAAATTGGAATGTCCCTATTTTCTGAGGAATTTACTTGCCTTTTCATCTTTTATTTTGTTCTGTGAACTGCCCTGCAATCTTGTGATGAAGGGCAGGAAATAAATTTATTTAACAACAACAACTCACCACGGGTTTGAGACCCATTGGCTACCCTCATCTGGTTTAGCCAGCCAGCCAAAGCCATTTCACCTCATATACTCCCAAGCAGTTAGACAGAAGCAAAGTAATCTCTCCTGCACCCGAATCTATGATGGTCCAGATTCATAGGCATTGGCCTACTCTGGTTTGGGTTGTAATAAAAACCTGGAAAAAGTCTTGCCTTCCAACCTGCACCCCACACTCCTTCCTTGGCTGCAGGTGTGGCAACAGCAGAGAACGAGGCTTCTTCCATTTTCTTCCACCTTATCTTGCACATTGTGTATTACTAGAGAAGCATCAGTAGTACAGGTATGGTATATGTAGTACAGTATGAATTCCCTCTCCTTGAAGCAGCAACTGAACCCAATGGTGCTGTAACAGCCAAGTAACCGGAAAGGCAGTGGAAAAGATTCAGACCCGGTCATTGGAAGAGGAACTAAGTCTTACTATCTCACAAGATTGTACCCAGAGCAGCTCACAGTGTATCAATGGGGCAGTACTAAGAATGCAGGTGGCGCTGTGGTCTAAACCACTGAGCCTTTTGGGTTTGCTGATCAGAAGGTCAGTGGTTCGAATCCCCGCTTGGACCTCTGCTTTCTAGGCATGGGGCAGGCAGAAGTAGGGATTAGCTGCAAGTTATGACTGTTAACCAATCTAGCCCAATATTATCCAGAAAAGGGAAGACACTGGTACTGGGATGAATCCTGCCACACACAACCTTTATCATTTGCAATCACAAGAAGCTCAACAGGGATCAGGGAGAATTGGGGGAGAGTGGGAGGGGTTTTCCCTGTTCTACTTCTGTGGCGCTGTGATGTGAACCACTGTGCCCCTTGGGCTTGCTGATCAGAAGGTTGGCAGTTTGAATCCCCACAATGGAGTGAGCGCCTGTTGCTCTGTCGCGGCTCCTGCCAATGTAGCAGTTTGAAAGCATGCTGGTGCAAGTAGATAAATAGGTATTGCTGCAGCAGGAAGGTAAATGGTGTTTCCGTGCGCTCTGGTTTCCATCGCGGTGTCCCGTTGCACCAGAAGCGGTTTAGTCCTGCTGGCCAAATGACCCGGAAATATGTCTGTGGACAAACGCCGGTTCTCTCGGCCTGAAAGCAAGATGAGCGCCACAACCCCATCACCGCCTTTGACTGGACTTAACCGTCCAGGGGTCCTTTACCTTTACCTTTTACTAAGCATAACAATTCAAAACACACTCACATAGTAGCGACAATTGCAAATAATAATACGGCCAATAAGCAAATATGCAAGGGAGGGAACCCATTCCATACATCTTTGTATAACTCAATGCAAATGAACTAATCTGATCCAACGGTTTAAAACTAAACAGAACAGGGAACAAGGCCAAATAGCTCACCGTCCCACAAAGGCAGCATGCAGTTACACACATTGGTTGGTAATCCCCACCTCTCACTTTTGCCGCCTTTTCTCCCAGTTCTCTCCTGGTCACTTTCCCATATTTCATTTGGGGAGGTAGAAATTTGTACTAGGGCTCTCTCATTTGGAAGTCTCAGGAGATGGAGTAAGGCAGGTGGAGACCAGTGGTGTCCTCTCCCTTCCAAAACACCCATTTCCGGCAGCAGTTTTATCAAGCCCAAATGTGCGGATTGTGTGAGTCAGTACATGTGGAAATGCTCAGTCGCTCTCTCTCCACCAAACACCAAGTAATTTTTTCATTTCACTAGCGAAATGGCTCGGTTTGCTGAGCCTGATTTCAGATGGAAATTGCGGTGGGAGTGGGGGTTTCACTTCTTAGTAATTTTAGCCAAGTTAAAGCAATTCACTCTTCAAGAAACATACCATGGACAGATGCATAGGATCCTTCCCCAGCATTAAACCACATGCTAAGAAAGTTCAGACACAGAATGGGGAGAGACACTCATTGCTGCCTATGATTAACCTGTCTCCACCAACATGGGTTAGCATGGGACAACTTGCCCCTTATCTGGGGACAATGAGAACACATAGCCCAAAAGGGCTGGTTGATGACTTAGAGATGCTCTACCACAGCAGTTGTCCATGAATTTAATTTAAGAAGGTTTTCTTCCATTTTGGGTGACCCGCCATACAGGTGGAGACCCTTGGCTTCAGTCACCTGTTTTGGCATTCTCTTTGCTTGTTGACACAATAACTCTCCTGATATTAAACATCATGATGACATCCAGTGTTCATGTTCAAGGGACAAGTCTACATGACATGTTTGAATTTTCAGGTGTGGAAGAAGGGAAGTTCCAGAATATTTGTTAAGTGGTATCTTTTATCATAATAAAAGTTAGTGTGCTTTTGAAAACAAGGGAACTTTCAAATGCAGGTTCTCATATACCATAAGGTGCTGTTAAAGAGAGAACAGCCAAAATCCCACTGGGTGTGCCCAAGCCCTTGAGTGTGCTGAGGTAGTATTGTCGATGCCCATCAAGTTGTGACTATCTATATCTATCTATCCATCTTTCTATCTATCTATATAAATATATATATGGGGTAGGGAGGGGGCCAACATTTCAGTTGTCATTGCTGTACATCCAATAAGGAGAGAAGTGTTTTCAACTTAATGGAAGTCGAATGGGAAGAAATTCTCTTCTAAATCAGGCTTCCATCCATCATGTTCAGGAAGAAACCAAATCCAGCATCTGATTAGTTTAATTAAACTTCTTGCATTTAGTAAGCTACTCTTATAGCTAATTTCTTGGTATGATTATTCTCTTGCTATTTTTAGCTATGTAGAGTTGATGGGAGTTAGTTGGAGTTCCAGAAAATGTCACTCCTTGCCTTCATTTAGTGCATCCCAGTCTCCATAATACCATAAGTCGGAATGAGATCACAGATTTCCCCCGTTATTTAATTGCTATATATTTATTTAGACTAAAATATTTTCCCAGTTATTTGTTTTCATACGTAATCTTCATATGCTAATTTTAATATGGCTCTTTCACAACATATGAGATTTGATAAAACAACCCCAACATAATCCAAGTTGTAAGATGGGTTTTGCTTGTTTGCATGCTAATATGTACCTTGCCTTGATTCCTTCCACCCCAGAGAGGAGTTTTACAACTTGATGGATAGATTCTTCTTTAGCCTTCTTCAGCCTGGTGCTTACATTGGGACTACAATTCCCATCAACTCTGACCAACGGGGGGGGGGGGGCTGTTGACAAATGAGGAAGTGGGAGAAAGGGGGGATGAAGATTCACTCAGGACAATGCCATTATTCCAAGAGGCTGCATTCTCAACCCTCTCTCTGTAAATATTGAATAAAAAACAGATGGCAAGGAGTTTTCATTGTCTTATCCATTCCTGGCAACCTGCTGAGGGGGTTGGTTCCTCCGCTGCCTGACACACACTTTATGAATGGTCTTAAAGCTGGTTGTGCATTTGGATGGGAATCTGCAACTTATCACAATGCTTATTCAGGCTGCATTGAACTCGATGGGTTGATACCTCTGCTGCACAGTTAAAGTTAGGGCACCAACTGTCCCTTGAGATGTCCGATTTGGCCACAGTGACACTGGCCTTGGTTACAACCCACTTGGATCATTGTAAGGCTCTCTATGTGAGGCTGCCTTTGAAAAGTTCTCAGAAACTTCAACTGGCTCCAAGAGCGGCAGCCAGATTTCTGACTGGGGCTCGTTATAAGTAGGAAAGAGATGACTCTGTTGCTAGAACAGCTCCTCTGGCTACGGTCTGTTTCCAGACAATATTCAAAGTGCAGGCTATGATCTAATAAGCCCTATGTGGTTCAGGTGCAAGCTATCTGAAAGACCTTATTTGCTCCTCCAGACCTACCCAGATTTTAAGATCTTCAAGGGAGGCCTTTCTCTCAATCTTGCTATTGCTGAGGCCTCCCCACTATGTTCAATAAAGACACATTGACACATTATATTAGGTTAATGGTTAATGGGCAGAATTTAGGCCACAACTTTATGGGCTACAGAATGTGAGCGGAATTGGCTTAGGCACTGGACTGAACATACTATATTTGACTCTTGCCCATCACGCAGGAAGTCTAGGAAGGGTCAACCATCAATAGGGGAAGCCCTGCCAATGCGGATCGACTTGAGCCCCCCTGGGTTCCCACTGGGGTCATGGCATGGCCCTAGCCCCTCCCTGGGCTTCAGACAAGATCCATACTCACAGATTCCTTTAAACGAATATCCTTAAAACTGGAGGGGCAGGTGATGGCCACCTCCTCTCCCCCAAACCAAGTTTTTCCAGTGCCTAACCGCCAAACCTTACAAAATTTGTGACGATTGCCAAGAGGTAGGTGAAAACCAAATGGCCAGTGCCAATCTTCCAAGCGGAAAAATTACTACCAACCGGATTGGCCGGCCGGGGCCATGACGCGACCAGGGACTCCTGAATGATGTGGGGGCATAGTCCAGCCCACTGAGAACAGGAGACCACGTGGTCTGCCCACAATGCCGCCCCACCCGGAAGTGGAGCGGACCTCTCAAAGGCACACAGGAGAGGGACTTCTTGGTCCCAGATTTTGGAACTCCTTCCCTACAGGAGTTGGACTGGCTCCCTCCTTGTTGTCCTTCTGCCAGCAAGCGAAGACTTTCTTTTTCCAACAGGATTTAGGGAAATGCCTGCTTTCAATGAAAAGGCTGGTGCCATGTTGTTGTTTTTGGAAATTATCTTTATGTCATTAATAGATCTACTGTATATCTATAGTTTTAATTCTATTCATGCTTAATTGCTTTTTAAGGGTTGGACTTATTTTCTATGTTTTTAGCTGCTGTCATTTTACCTGTGAGCTGCCCTTAGCCCCTGTCAGGAGGAATTTTGGGGTGTAAATAAATCATAGAATCATACAATTGTAGAGTCGGAAGGGACCCTCTGGATCATTCTAGCCCAACCCCCTGCTATGCAGGAATATATCATCATCATCATCATCATCATCACTGATACAGCCTCATCCAGAGCCACATGCCATGCTCATCATGTTTCTCACATGCAGCAGGAACTGGGTGAGGAAAGTGAATTTGTGGCGAGTCCCTGGTCGTGATTCAAAGCAAGCATATGTCCAAGCTTTCCACTGATTTCTGGAACTCTGGAAAGGAAAATGTCAGGAACGCAAGGCTGTTCCTTTTAAACATGCCAACATCTTCTTTCTTACAAAATATAGATTGAAGTGGGGGACCTCTGGTCAATACTGTGTACAGTGGTGCCTCGCAAGACGAAATTAATCCGTTCTGCTACTTTCTTCGTCTTGCGGATCTTTTCGTCTTGCGAAGCACGGATGCACCCTGGTACTGTATTATGAACATTATTATAGTACAGTACTCCTTTTATAATGGGATAGCGGGCAAAGCACAAAGCGGGTCACTCCCCAGCAGGAGGAGTTTCCCCAGCCTGGAGGATCTGTTGCCGGGAAGAGGCAAAGACACCCCCTCCCACCTCCCCACGAAAACAGCCTCCCTTCCTCTGTCGCCAAGCCTTGCCACGTCTTCACTCCGCCAAACCGTGTCCCACATCAAAGCCCCAGCCCGCTCCTCTCCCTCTCTCTCCATGAGGTGCCAAAGGAAGTTCGAGCCCAGGAACCGAGGGCGGACGCACGAAGCGCCCGGCGCGGACTCTCCCTTGCTCCCCCTGTTACCTTGCGCCACGCCGCCGGGCTCCCCAGAGTCTCGACAGCTGCTCCCAGCTTCTTCCCACCCCCGCAAAGGCGCCTTTGCAGCGGTCCAAGCACAGTGGATGCCTCCTCCTCCTTGGTCCCCCTCCTCCTGCCTTCGCACAGTTAGGGCAAAATGGAGCAGCCACGTGGGGAGGGGGGGAGAGAGAGAGGCAGAGGCGGTGGCGGCGCAGAGACCCAGCCAGATCCGCTGGATCCCAGCCCACCTGCCTCCTCTGTGCCCTCTCCAGAAGAGGATCCCTCTGGAGAAGGTAGGTCACTCCCTCGCTCGCTCCCTGCCAGCCCAGTTCCCACTTCAAACTTGGTACAGTATTAATGGCTTTAAGAAAAAGGAAACAAACTCGCAAGACGTTTCATCTTGTGAAGCAAGCCCATAGGGAAATTCGTCTTACGAAGCAACTCAAAAAACGAAAAATTCTTTCATCTTGCGAGTTTTTCGTCTTCCAAGGCATTCGTCTTGCGAGGTACCACTGTAGAAGTAATTGTCTGCAGAATTTGCACAGGATAAGGGAGCACTTGCTTCGATACATGCAGAATTCAGTTCGTGATACTGCTGGAGGCATTTTAAGAGATGCCTCATCCTCTCTCCCCACAATTTCCACCTGTTCCTTTGGCCTAGTCCCCACTTCTATGAAACAGGCTTTCTTCTTGTTCATGAGTAATGCCTCATTAAACTGGGTTTCACCTATGAACTGATTCTCCAAACACTCCTCTACTAACAGACTGAGTTCTTAAGCTAGAAACAAGATTAAATAGCCTCTATAAATCCCTCCTGCCAGAAGGATTATAAATTTGATTCTCTGTTTCCACATCACTAATCATTCTCAACGGTAAATGCAGCACAAGGTCACACTGTTCATTATAAACAGGCAGTGTGCAGAGGAGGAAGGAGGAAGGACAAACAGAGGTGCAAGAAGCTATTTCGACATCTTCAATCAGGCCTGTTTTCTTTTTTGCATTTAAGCGGCGTGAACTTAGTATTTTTTTATTAAGAGCCATTGTTTGGAAATCATGCCGCGCTGAAACGTATCCCATGTACACTGGGTGGGGAAAAGGGAGAAAAACAAATGTTTATTGAAGTGATATGAAGTGATACATAATTTAAAAGGTTCATTTTATCAAATGTAAACATTTGCAAATTACTTTGACATGTTTTAGTAATGAACAGCTAAATTATTTAAATTTCCAGTTGCAATCAGGATAGCCAAAGGAGGTCTTAAATGAATACATTGGAGGGGGGATTTTCATTCTGCAAGTGGGTTTTTGGTCCCCAAAAGGTAGCCTAGTGCTCAATAATTAATAGGCATACACTTCTGCTTCCAGTTTTTCGATTTTTGCAATTTAGATGCAGTTAATAGTATATGAAGATTAAAAATCGCCCCATACCAAGGGCTTGTCAAAACCTGCTCTCCCCCCACTGCTTTCCCCCAGGGAAACCCCATCTTTACTGCTGAATCAGAGCAAACATTGATTGAGTTTTATCCAGGTTGACGTTTGCTCTAATTTATCACTAAGCTGTGAGTTTCCCAGGTCAATTGGCAGGGCAAGGGCCAAACCATTCTGGCCAAAGCCTAGGAAATGTGGAACAAGTGGGAAGCCACTTAGAACTCTGTTTTCTAGGCATGGGGCAGGCGGAAGTAGGGATGAGCCGCAAGTTATGACTGTTAACCAATCTAGCCCAATATTATCCAGAAAAGGGAAGAAAGTGGTACTGGGATGAATCCTGCCACATACAACCTTTATCATTTGCAATCACAACAAGCTCAACAGGGATCAGGGAGGATTGGGGGAGAGTGGGAGGGATTTTCCCTGTTCTACTTCTGTGGCGCTGTGGTCTAAACCACTGTGCCCCTTGGGCTTGCTGATCAGAAGGTCGGCAGTTCGAATCCCTGCAACGGGGTGAGCTCTTGTTGCTCGGTCCAAGTTCCTGCCAACCAGCAGTTCGAAAGCACACCAGTGCAAGTAGATAAATAGGTACTGCTGTGGTGGGAAGGTAAACGGCATTTCCGTGCGCTCTGGTTTCCGTCACAGTGTCCCGTTGCGCCAAAAGCAGTTTATTTATTTATTATTATTTTTAATTCAATTTTTGTTATTTTTTAAAATATACATTTATGCAACACTCTCTGTTTTTGTTTGTAACAAAAAAGAAAATGAAGGCAACTGAAGCAAAGATACTTTGTATACCTCACAATACACATGACACTACAATTTATGGGAAAATAATTAATAAATAAATAAATAAATAAATAAATATAAAAATAAAGAAGAAAAAGAAAAAGGAGTTGAGGTTTTAAAAAAGACTTCTAAACATTCTCATTGTATGTTATCTGTTAAATACACTTTTACTGCACAGTTACTTATTTATTCTATTTTTTATCATATTTCTATGTAAATTGTCAATTGCCTTTATATGCTACAAGGCTGCCAGGCGATTACCCTTTATGCCATGGTATTTCAAATATTCTCCATTCCTTGTGGACTTTTTGTTTTGTTTGGCCTCTAACTCTTCCTGTCACCTTTGCTAGCTGCAAACATTCTACCATTAATGTTTGCCAGTCTGCTATATTAGCTGTTTTAATATTTTTCCAATTTCTTGCCACTAAAATTCTGGCCGCCATTACTCCATACGTGAACAATGGTCTTTTCGGTTTTCCTATTTCAGTTGGCAATATACTTAAAAGAAATATTTCTGGGTCTTTTTTAAAATGTTATTTTAAATATTTTTTTTAATTCTTCATATACATTATTCCAAAATTCTCAAATTTCCACACAGTTCCACCACATGTGTAAATAAGACCCATTTTCCTTATTGCATCTCCAACATATGGGTGACCTATTTTTATACTGGTGTTTGATGCCAGCACCAGAAGCAGTTTAGTCATGTTGGCCACATGACCTGGAAAGCTGTCTGTGGACAAATGCCATCTCCCTCGGCATGAAGGTGAGATGAGCTCCACCCTTGCAGGCAGCGCTGACCCAGGGCACCAGCATAGGTCAGCCAAGGGTGAACACCTGGGTAGGCAAAAAGCTGGGAACAGACTATGTTCACCACCCAGATGCCCCCCTGGACTCAGGCACAGGCACAACCCCCTCTTGGTGGTTGACCAAACCATCGAGTCCCTGGATTCCTTTAACGGAATACCCATCACATAGGGATGGTGAGAGCGTTCTCCCATCCCTATCACCTGAACCAGAGCCCATCCACAACCTTACAAGTTGTGACGATTTGCTACGGGGCAGGCGAAACCCAAATGGCAACAGCCCATCAGCCAAGTGGGGAAAATGCCTGCCATGCCCCTGTCCCAACGACAGATGACACATGACAGCATAGCAAGGTCAAGCGCAAAGCCCTAAAAGTAGGGAGAGGTGGGCGGGTGTTCCAAAATGCACGAGCCGAAAGAGGAAGCTCTTGGTCACGTGCATGGGCATAAATAGATCCTTTGAACCGTTTGGACTGCGTCCCATTGGCCAGATTGTACCCAGCTTTGAGGGACCTACCAATTGGATGTTGTGGCTGACCAATCATACCCACCCACAACACAGGGTGTCGGCTGTCCAAGTCTCACCACAATACTCCCTCTTTAAGGGAGGACCCAATTTATCATTTGTATTTCTAGCCTTCACTCAGTGATTCCAGGTCACATTTTAAAAATGTCACAATTAAAAATCTTAAAGCAGAACCACTAAACAATGAATGGCAAAGCAACGAAACAGGAGCACAGAAAATCAATGTGAAGCAGTGCAGGAGGAGGGAAGACAAGCGTCAAACAAAGTCATTGATCAATCTTTTTTTCCTGTTTAAATACTTTATTGAAATTCATAGATAGCATACACAATATACCAAGTTGAAAACAATCATGTACTAATACTCTTATATATGTCTGCAAAAAATAAATTTAAAATAAATTAGTGCAATCTCTTTTTTCCTATCTTTTTGCTAACACAGAATAGACTTCCTATCATTTCCCAATGCATATAACCTTTCTGGTGATGAATGTATATTATATTATCATTATTACCTTACTCTTTCTGTATTTTCTAATACTTTCTTGCAACAATTTCTTACAACTGTTTCTTAACAGTTTGTTTAGACAAGGGTCCTTCAAACGCTGCCATAGATATTAAACCACTATTATTGTTCTGTAGATATCTCATTTTTGAATAAATGATTGTCTTGTATTACCTCTTAGTCTGTTAGTCAGTTGCTCCATTTCTGCATATTCCAATAATTTGCACTGCCAATCTGATAAGGTTGGAACTTTCCCCCCTTTCCAATTCATTGTGATCAGTATTCAGGCTGCAGCCGTTGCATATAGAAAAATTTCTCTTAGATTTTTTGGAATGTCTTTACCTAAAATTCTAAGCAGAAAGGCTTCTGGCTTTTTTAAAGAATATTACCTTAAAGATATTTTTCAGCTCATCATAAATGAGATTCCAAAACTCTCTAATCTTTCTGCATGCCCACCACGTGTGATACATATCTCCTTCGCCTTCACCGCAACGCCAACATTTGTTCACAAGGTTTTTATACATCTTTGAGAGTTTTGTTCAATGGTCAAAACTCTCAAAGGCTTTGAACAATCATGGTTTCCCCCAAAGTATCCTGGGAGTATAGCTGGTTAAAGGTGCTGAGATTCATGAAGAAATGATAGCTAAAATTCTCAGAGCTCCTTGGGAAGAGGCAGAGGTGATTTTAGAGTGGGGCAACTGGTGCAGTCACACTGGGCACAACAATGATGCAGAACAGAGCGTGAGAGGCGATCCTGAAATTTGAGAGCCCAAAGTCCACCAACGGAAGAGGGATTGACTGTTGAAGCGCTTGGGAAACTGTAGCTCTGTGCAGGGCACAGGGGTCTCCTAACAAACTACACTTCCCAGAATTATTTGAGGGGGGAAGCTATGACTGTTCAATCCAGCCTTTCTCAACCTTGGGTTCCCCAGACGTTGTTAGACTACAAAGCCCATCATTTCACACTAGCAGGACCAGTGGGTGGGGATGATGGGAGTTGTAGTCCAACAACATCTGGGGACCCAAGGTTGAGAGCAGATGGTTTAATGTGTTCAGCTGAAGGGGAGTCTTCCCTCCTCCTGCAATGCTGTGCAATGCTCTTCAGTGCTTCTGTTTTGCTATTGAAGTGGTATGGAACTGTTTTAGTGTATAGTGCAGATGGGGCCTTGAACCCACAGCATTCATAGATGAGAGCCAGTGTGGTGTAGTGGTTAAGAGTGGTAGACTCGTAATCTGGTGAACCGGGTTCGCGTCTCCGCTCCTCCACATGCAGCTGCTGGGTGACCTTGGGCCAGTCACACTTCTTTGAAGTCTCTCAGCCCCACTCACCTCACAGAGTGTTTGGTTGTGGGGGAGGAAGGGAAAGGAGATTGTCAGCCACTTTGGGACTCCTTCGGGTAGTGATAAAGCTGATATCAAATCCAAACTCTTATTCACTCTCTTATTCTTATGATGTTTTGAATGCAGAAAGGTACCAGTCACAGTCCCTGGCATCTGCAGTTAATAAGTGTTCAGCAGTAGGTTTATGTATGCCCATAAGCCTGGAGATGGTTCAGTAATCTGTTTCAGTCCGTGGCAACTTCTTATCTTCAGACTAAAGGAAAGGGAGGCACCCCAGAAGCTAGTCTGCAGGTTGTGTTCTGGACATAGTTACTTTGACTTCATGCACAATTTTCTCCATCCATAACAGCAATCTACTAAACCCTCAATTATCCAGGAATGTGATTTCTGCATGGATTAAAGTAAAATAGGTCTGACGAAGAGAGACAAACCCTGCCTGACATTTTGTGCAAAACCATTTTTCTATTCTGCAAGTGTGCACCAGCTCTAATTCACTTCTTCCTACTCCACTAAATATTTCATTCTGCATTCTCTCCAAAAAGCCGGTCTGGGTATGACTCAGTGTTTTCGTGCACTTTGACTAATGGCCATGTGTGTCTGAACACCGACTGCTTTTCTATGCAGGTGTGTTTGCAGTTCCTGCAGTAATGGGCAGCTTCCACCGGGAGAAAGTGGGAGGGGGGTGATATGAAGCCCCATGAGTTGCTACGTTAAAAAGAAAGAATACAAACTTCACACTGGATGCTCTCTGAGGCCAAAAGCAGAGAGGCTCCTATGCTGTTATCTTTTCTACTGTACAGTGGTACCTTGGGTTACATACGCTTCAGGTTACAGACTCCGCTAACCCAGAAATAGTACCTCGGGTTAAGAACTTTGCTTCAGGATGAGAACAGAAATTGCATGGTGGCGGCGCGGCAGCAGCGGGAGGCCCCACTAGCTAAAGTGGTGCTTCAGGTTAAGAACAGTTTCAGGTTAAGAACAGACCTCCGGAACAAATTAAGTACGTAACCAGAGGTACCATTGTAGTAATAACAAACCTAACATGAAACACTAGGGCACTCCTTAGCCCTTCAGGGATCACAGGAATTTTGAGAACAGAAGGAAAATTAGCCCTCTTAATGAGTCCAAAGAAGGTATTACTGATGTCAGATTTACAGTGGAACCGTTAACCAATTTGTTGGCTGTATTCGTTTTAGCACCCATTTAATTGCTTGGGAATAGCTCCCATAATTGCCCGAGGCTGATGTACTCTTTGCCGTTTGTTTGTGATTTAAAAGTTTATCAGGAAGGCCAGCGCTTTGGTTCTGGAAAAAACCTCCCACATTCCATCCTTCTGGTGAATTTGCGCACTGTAATTCTACCGGAATTCAAGGCCTGCAGAGCAGAAACATAGAAAGGATACAAAGAAAAGGATTGGTGGAGTTGACAGGGGTCCAAACGGAGAATGGGGTTGGTGGAGATCAACTCTTGCCTTCTCATATCCTTGTGGCTTTCAAACGTGGAGTTGGAGTCATATGATACCAACAGTCATTGGCTCCCACCACCACCCTAAAAAAGCTAGGGAAATTGTTAAGTACTGAAGATCTCACCCTGGGCCAGCAGGGGGATACTGTAGATAGTTATGCAAATGAAGGATCGAAAGTGACGTTCAGTGATTGGATAGTTTTAGAAAGTTGCTACAGTTAGGTTGTTCTGGAGCTCTATATAAGCAGGCTGACTGAGCCCTTCAGTTCAGTTCTGTTCTGGCCTGTGAATAAAGAAGAGCTGTTTGAAGAATCACTGTGTTATCTGATATGTTCACCCACAACTTAACAGAAATATTTTCTGATTCTGACCAATTACGTCATCTCTCCATCACATCATGGTGCAGCTCTGAGAGAGGATGCCCAGCTATTAGGACTCTGGCTGATGAAGTTCTGGATCAAATTGTAACGCTACCATCTGTTCACCCCATGGTGGGTCAGATATGTGTGCCTATATTTGCTCCAGACAAAACTAGTAAGCAGGAAAATGTAGAATTATTTCAAAGAAGCAGAATGGAGCCAGCCAGCCAGTTCATGATTTTTCTTGCTGTTTCTTGCTTTTATTGACTGCCTTTCTGCCCCAAGAGTAGTCAAGGTGGCCTATAGGAAAACCATAAACAGAAACATAATATAAGCTAAAGCAATTAAAAGCATAGACATTTAAAATAACATTACATATAATCACTGCTTTTTTCTGGGGGGACACTGTCGGAAATCTCTAGCCTTGTCAGAGGAATGTGCCACTCTCCAGGCACCCGGCTTGATTTCCTTGTTGACCTCCCCGTCTGCGACTCCCGGCAGGATACAGGCGAGGTCTCTATCGGCGATCCTCCTCAACGTGAGAAGAACACAACACTCTTCCCTCCTCCCTGCCTTCCCCAGGGAGGGGAAAGAGACAGACAGAAATGTATTTACATGCCTTTATTTCTGTCTTTGCAGCAGTACAGAGAAACACGTCTGCACTCTCCATACACCAACAGCAGAGAGAGAGACTCCACCCCTGTACTTCCAGTACAGGTCAGATGACACACTGAGCTAACATCCGGTGCTCAGTACAGTGAATAGACTGTCCCTTGGTTCCCACGGTACAGTCCCAAACATCAACATCCTGTTTGGCTTTCCAGCCAGCTGCAGCTCGCTGCTGCATTGCTCCTTTTTCGTAACAGACACAGGGAGACACATACCCCTAAACATTTTGTGAATCGAAGTTTGGCCTCATTGAGTTGCAATATTTCAATATGAGTAGGAAACCGAGAGTACCCCTAAACATTGTTTTTTAGGAAAAAAATAAGCACTGCTTATAATTAAACCAGAGCAGCCACTGTATCACAGACTGCTCAAAAGTCCCACTGCTCAAAAATTGTAGCTTGTGGAGCAAATTACTTTCATTTTTCCCGTTTCCACAATCTCCATTATGAAAGCCTTCCACATTTAATGGAATGACCCATTCATGTTCAGAATCTAGCATACAATGGTTCTTCTCATAAATTTTTGGTTTGAACAGATATGTTTTCTTTCAGATGACTATTATTATTATTATTATTATTATTATTATTATTATTATTATTATTATTTGAAAAGCCTGAATACATCTGATCATTCAAGGGTGATTTATCTGCCAACTCTCACACAGCAGATCTCTTTCTTCTGCCGAATAGTTACACGGAAGTACGTGGCCTCAGTTGCCAGCTATCTGCCTATTTTAGGTTCTGCAAATATCAACATCAGGAGGCTCCTTCCATGTGTTCCAGTCATTCGAAAGGCTTTGGATTCCCAAATTCAGAAATGAACTATCCCTTTCATGGCCATCTCTCAGTTTTGATTGACGTCAAGGTTGATCAAGAGTTCTGCGAAGGATTGGTGACATTTTGGCTGGTCCTAATAAGAGCATTGGCCTGACTCTGGATTTTGATTGTTCTGTCTCTAACGGTTCAACACAACCTCCTCCTCTGCCTTTTTTGTGAGGTTGAGAGGCGATATCTCAAATATAACAGTCAGCACAATTTAGTATTTTTAAGTCTCATTTTTAACTTCCATGGATTTCAGTCAGATATTGGTCCACTCACGTCCAGCCACCATGACTGGAACAAATGAGACAGGGTCTCAAACAAAGATGTGCTCTCCCAAGCGCACATTCCCTGCATGTTCACATCTCTGCCTCAGCAATGGCTATGTCGGATTGTGAAATATACTTGGAGTCGAGTGTGGATTTCATGCTCTTTACTCAGCTAATAGTAGTGAGGAATGGAAGTTCCCCAAAATGTCTGCTTTAAATACATTATTTACACAATGGGCCCCACGTGATTGGCTAATTCAGGGATTCTCCTGTAGGCCAATCAGGTTGCAGATTCACTTCCACCTGGATTGGGTGACTCCTGCGGACCAATCAGACTGCTGCATTCTGAATCCTATTGTTCTAGGACCAGACTGCTGCATTCTGAATCCTATTGTTCTAGGACCAATCAGACTGCTGCATTTTGGATGCTCTTCAACTCAGTACATATGCTCTATGAGGAACTGGCTTCAGGCACCAGACCAACTCTGTTACAAAGATGTCTTCAAAGAAAACATGAAGGCTGGCAACATTGACTCTGCCATGTGTGGATCCCTTGCAGGTGACTGCAGTGCTTGGAGACAGACAGGCAGGTTGTGTATCCGTAGCAGTGACCAGAGGAGGAATCACTGCTGGGAGGAACTCAGAGAGAAGAAATCCCATGGTGCATCGGCAGCAGCACAACTGGACACCTTCATCTAACTCAGCTGCAACAAAACGTGTCTCTCCCGTATCGGCCTCTAAAGCCACAGTGGGTGCTGCAAACTTCCAACAGTTGACTTCACCCCTAGATGTGCACTCCTCCATTGTCTCCCAGGACAGACAGGTGCCAAATTATAATAATAAGTGTACATTTTCTGGGGTGGGCAGTGGTGGGAATCTATTATCAATGCAACAATAGAGATGTAGGTCAGTCTTGCTGGCTTTACAAGTGAATAATAATAATAATAATAATAATAATAATAATAATAATAATAATAATAATAAATTTTATTTATACCCCGTCTTCCCTGGCCAGAGCTGGGCTCAGGGCAGCTAACACCAGTAAAATTACAATAAAAACATAACGGGGGGGGGGACAATTTAAAATACAGGTTAAAATGCAATTTAAAATGCAGTCTCATTTTAAAAGTAGCCCAAAACCATAAGGGGAGGGAAAACATAATGGTCAGACTGAGTCCAAACCAAAGGCCAGGTGGAACAGCTCTGTCTTGCAGGCCCTGCGGAAAGTTGTCAAGTCCCACAGGGCCCTAGTCTCTTGTGACAGAGCATTCCAACAAGTCGGGGCCAGTCTTGAAAAGGCCCTGGCCCTAGTTGAGACCAATCTAACCACCTTGTGACTTGGGACCTCCAAAGTGTTGTTATTTGTGGACTGTAAGGTCCTCCGTGGGGCACACCAGGAGAGGCGGTCCCATAGGTACGTGGGTCCTAGGCCGCATAGGGTTTTAAAGGTTAAAACCAGCACCTTAAACCTGATCCTGTACTCCACCGGGAGCCAGTGCAGTTGGTAAAGCACTGGATGAATGTGATCCCACGGCAAGGACCCCGTAAGGAGTCTCACCACGGCATTCTGCACCCGCTGGAGTTTCTGGGTCAGCTTCAAGGGCAGCACCGCACAGAGTGAGTTACAGTGATCAAACCTGGATATGACTGTTGCATGGATCACTGTGGCCAGATCAGGGTGAGAAAGGTAAGGGACCAACTACTTAATGTGAACAGCTTGCACTGATTTTTTTTGACTGGGCAGTTCAGCACATAATTTGTTCATGACAGGTGCTCTGTCAGCCTGTGGCTGCCCCAAACTTGGTACCCTACACAGCTGTGTTCATCACCTGTCTCAAAATTTGGCTCCAAGTTCCATTCTAACCTTCCACAGTACCTACTGATATATCTCAGGAACATATAAGAGGCACTCTTAGGCTCATGAATCTGGGCAGCAGTCATGGGGAGGCACCATCTGTGCAAACAAGCAACTCATAAAAATAAAAATAAATAAATAATAATAATTTATTACTTATACCCTGCCCATCTGGCCGGGTCTCCCCAGCCAATCTGGGCGGCTCCCAACAGAATATAAAAAACATGATAAAACATTGAACATTAAAAATTGCCTTCAAATGTCTTCTAAAAGTCAGATATTTGTTTATTTCCTTGACATCTGATGGGAGGGCATTCCACAGGGTGGGTGCCACTACTGAGAAGGCCCTCTGCCTGGTTCCCTGCAGCCTCACTTCTCGCAGGGAGGGAACCACCAGAAGGTCCACAGAGTTGGACCTCAGTGTCTAGGCTGAATGATGGGGGTGGAAACGCTTCTTCAAGTATATTGGGCTGAGGCCATTTAGGGCTTTAATGGTCAGCACCAACACTTTGAATTGTGCTTGGAAACTTGAAGCACTGGTGTTATATGGTCTCGGCAGCCACTCCCAATCACCAATCTAGCTGCCACATTCTGGATTAGTTGTAGTTTCTGGGTCACCTTCAAAGATAGCCCCACGTGATCTGTGGAAGGGGGCTGGAAATTCAGATATGTTTCCCACACTTCTCTCCCTTCACAGAATTATAGCGGTCCCTGGAGAGAGTGGGTGGCTATTAAACCAGTTCTGTGGTGCAGGTGTGACGTTAAGATGTTCTACCAGTGGGAGGGTATGTCTGTGAGTTTTCACAGGGGGACTTCCCCAACTTTCCCCCTTGCAACTCTCCCTAAAGTCTGGAGGCTTCCAGTCTTGGTTCAAGACACATTCAATCTGAAATTCTGTAGGCGAGATCTTTTGCCATCTTTTTACAGAGCTCACCTGCTAGTTGGTGTGTGGGGCTGATAATACCAAAGTTTGCAGGTTCGATCCCCATATGGCTAGACTGGTGACTGGGAGTGGCCACCGAGACCACATAACACCAGTCTCGAAAGACCTGCATTGGCTCCCAGTACATTTATAAGTAATAAATAGGGGTGCACCAAGTGGGGGAAACAAGAATTGGTTCAGACTTCAAGAAGGGGCCAACCACAAAGCTCATAACCTTAGTCACCATCCTTCTGTATGGATCCTCTCTCCCTCCAACGGCATGACACAGATGTCCCTCCATGGCAACCCTGAATATGAAGAGGCCAATGGGAGAGCAGGGGCTCCCTGACATTGGAGAGCTGTCACCATTCCTCCTAAATGCTCAGACGTCCCACTGCAAAAGCACCCCTGGTAAAAGCTGACAGGGAGCACCAATACTCTTTGTTGCCATAGTGCTTTATCAAATTCAACAAAGACCAGTACAAATGCTTGTTTTGCCATTTTCTTTACTTTCCACCCTACTGTAAACTGATTTCCTTCCTCTTGGAACTATTCTCCTGCTGAGCATGAGAGTTTTTCACCTCCTGAAGAATGCTTTCAGTCAAATACGAGGAGAGTTGTAGGAGGTCAAGATGAAAAACTCTTTCTCCTTTGATGAACCCAACAGTTAACTCACATAGAGCAAGTGGATTCACACCTTTACAAACTACAGCACAATGCAGCGTGTCTTCCTGGCTTATTCTTTTAACTCCAGTGTTGAGTGGGAGTCAACAAGAAGGGCAACAACAAGAGGGCAAAAGCTTAGAGAAACAAAAGAAGAATTCATTTGTTTCAATAGCATTGTTTAGCTGCAGAAGCACATCTCTCGAGGCTCCACCCTGAGCTCTGTGGGGAAGTGGCTTTGGCTACACAAGTTCTCCTTGACCTCAGGGAACCACACTAGGAAAGCTGTTCCACCACATAATCTACAAGGGGCCTTCAGAAATGTGTGCATCTCAACAGGCTTTCATACATTGAGTTTGGGCGTGCAAGGATGGAATGAAGAACTGCAGCAGGGAACAAAGGAGACAGAAACAAAAGAACTGAAGCACCAATAATTACATGTTTGGCTGCAGAGAAGCATAGGAGAGGGCTCTGCATGGAGGTTTCATGTAGGTTTTGACAAGCATGGAGGAGAACACTGGAACTTTAGGACTCTTAGCATAAGTGGCAATGAGTCATGCACTGCTGCCCCAGAATGAGCTTCTGGAGTCAACTATTCAGATAGGAATGAAGCAACAACAACAAAATGTGCCCCTGGTTCTTGATCCAGGGCTTATTCCTCCACTGTTTCCAGGCATGGTCCACGCTTTAAAGCTCTGTGTCTGAGAACCTTTTTTATTTTGGGGCTCCGGAACTTTCTCTGCAAAAACACACTCTTTAAAGTTCAATCAGAGCAAACAGCAACCCACAGACAATCCAAATTGACTTTTGCTCTGAGGAGCAAAGGAAGGAGGGGAGGAAACAAACTCGGACATGGAGGTTTTAAGCATGGGCCTATGCCCATAAAGAGTGGGGCAGAAGCTAAACATGGATAAACCCCCAGACCACTTATTTAGATGAATTGATGGCTGATGGCTGATACTGAGAGGTCCAGGAGAAGTGGTAAGGTCACACTTTCCCTCATTTCTCTTCCAGAGAAGGTTATCCAACAGAATGAACAAGGCAGTTTCAGTGCCAACATCATATGTAAAGCCCAGCAGCAATGGATACAGCTAAGACTGCAATGACCACTCCCCACATCAAATGGGGGCGCCTTTTGCGAGGTCGGATACAGCCCCCTGGATCCCAGTGCAGCTCCTGGTAATTCGGGCTGGCTTCATCCTCCCCAGGCTGGATACCTGGATACCTACCGCAGCCAATCGCCCAATCCCACCTGGGGAGGCGTTGCCAGGGGATCGGCCAGGTAGGGGGAGGGACCGCCCTGCCCACACAACAAAAGGTGAATCTTACCTGTGAAGTGTCAGTCAGCTCCAGAGCTTCTCCCACCCTGCCCTCCCTCAGTTAAGCTTTCTTTTGCAGGTTAACTCTTCTCCACAGGTACGCAGGTGCTGCTACGTCAGGGTAGCTGTCGAAGGTCCAGAAAGGAATTTTCCTGCATAGGCAGGTTTTGCCTTCCCCATAGCAAAACATCACAACTTTGGCGATTTCAGGCCTTGGGCGGAATCCTTTATCTTCCTAAATGTGTGGGGGGGGCATGAAGCGGTGACCCATGCCCCCCCATTGCAGCAGTAATCCCAGGGCTCCTGTTAAAGGAGTCTTGAGGGGAGGCATTGGCCATACGCTGAGAGGTTGTCATTCCTCTCCCCTGTGACGGTGGTGAAACGGGGGGGGGGGGGCTCTCTGCTTGAACATATGTTCTCCAGAGCCAGCCTTATCCCCAGACATTCTGGATAACCCTGATGTCTCCCAGATCCCCAGCTGGGGACTGGGAAGGTCAAAGCCCAATGCCTGAGCCAAGTTCTCCCTACATCTGAAACTTAATAAGGTTGTGGCCAATTTTAATCCCATAGCACATTGTCTTGAGTCATTATTTCACTCGGGGGTCGCCTAGGGTTGGGGGGACTCTGCCTGTCCACGCAATATACAAGACAACTCAGAATGGTCTAACCCACACAGGCATTCTGCAGCAATTATGCTGGAGTACCTTCATAATCAGGTCAATGCAGGGAGGGTTTATTAGCACCTCTTTCAACCTGTTTGTGGCTATCCTAAATAGCTTACTAAATTATCTCATTTTCTAAAGTGCTTTCCATTTATGCTTTGCTGTGAATCACAGCAGGCATCAAAAGAAAGAAAGAAAGAAAGAAAGAAAGAAAGAAAGAAAGAAAGAAAGAAAGAAAGAAAGAAAGAAAGAAAATTGTGATATTTCTACAGATCCATCAGGGTATTTTTCAATAATTACATTTAGTACTGTAAAATGAGAGTAGTCAATTCACAATACTGTATTGAATTAATAGTAATTCTACATATGAAGAAATACACACCACCATTAAAAAATTAAAATTTTCTAATATCTATCATGAAGGTAATATCTTACAATTTACTTCACACTGTCAGAGAGTGTAATAAAATTGGACTACTTCTTCAACCTTGGATGGCACCACATTTATTTATTTTATTGATTTAAGGTTTAAAAACAGAAAAATGACAGAGATATTATAAAATAAATGTGAGGTCATAAATGCATGGGCCAACATAATAATAAAAGTCTAGTTCTAAGAGACATGAGGACATTAGAAAGAGAGCTATTAAAGTATGTTTGGGAAAGCAAGGAGTGCAAATTAAGAATTACCTTCTCATGAATAAATTACAGAAAACTGTATAGCCCACAGGTAGAGTTTGATATAGGTTGGGATGGATTTTGTTGTAGAAATGGGGGATCTTCAGTAAATCTAATGTCCATATTAGAACCTTTACTTTTATATACAATAGTGATGCAGAAAAACCTTCAGCTTTTCCACCACATAATCTCAAATACTTTTGGAAACACTATATAGGTGAGTACATTTCCTTGATTTTAGGATGTGTGAACATAAGCACATTTTTCATTGTTATCTATAGGATGAGTATCCAAATTCACTCACTTTCTGGGACTAGAGAGAAGAAAGTTACTGAACTGCATTAAAGACTAGAAGACAAGACTGTTTAAGAGCAATGTGCAACTTTGTATCTTGTGGGGTTTATTTGTAACAATTTTAAGACTGTTTACAGTAAAGCTGTAACACTATTGCCGTGACATGCAATAAAGGCTCATAGCATCCTGCAATTTGTACCCAGTTCCATCCTTGCATTTGTACATTGTACATTGTCAATAAAGGTATTATTATTATTATTATTATTATTACTATTATTATCAGCATGGGACCTGTTCAGTCTAGTCTTGGGAAATATAAATTCGTGCAATTTCTGCTTTATGCTTCCTCACTCCCTCTTCTTAGAGCCCCCAAAAGACTGAGGGGCAGCATCTTGAGTTGTTTTCAAATGGATTCGTTTTGCAGACAAAAATAGGTGCTTCATCTTGCCCTGCTGCCTTGCCTGTGCTGATTAATCTGTCTTGACTTTGACTCTCACGTGCCTACCTCTCTGTCTGACTGCTGTGTTCCTCCCTAGATTTGGAGGAAGGTGTGTCACTGAGGTGCCAAACACAAGGAATCGGTCATTTCTGAGAAAAGGCTCTCACATCCCTAATCCTGTCTACCTGCTAACACAGAATCTGAAAGGTGTCTTTGCCACAGCAGGTGACATTGTAAGCTCACAGTTTGGAACTGCAATTAGGACAGTCATTGGCGCTTGTTAAAATCAACCTGTTACTTAGCTAGGCTAAGCTGCTCCAGAGCATTGAAATATAATCCCTGCGCACTCAGCTGCAAAACTGTGGAAGGACATGAATCTTTATCATGTCACAACAACCCTGTGAGGTTGGTTAAGCTGCGGCAAATTGGCTTAATGAGGGCCACAGAGTGAAGATCAGCTCTGACTACACAGTTCTCATTAATTTCCAAACTGAGAGGTGTTCGGGCCCCTTATGCTCACTGCCCCCCTCTGATCTGAAGCCTTGCTCTATAAACAGAGGAAATAGGCTGCTTCTTTTAGGGAGTGTCACAACCATCCACGATTTCATTTTGCAAAGATTTTGCTTCTTTTTTCTATTGTATCGAACCTAGATAACAGCTGTTGATGCTTGGATATATCCTGGTGTGAATCTGGATTGCTTGATCATTAGCTCCACACAAACTGTACCTTCCCAGGACATAGTATTGAATGTTTTTAGCTTCTTAACTGGGGGGAAACAGCTTTGGGGGTGTAATTGGGAGTCAGGAAGGGGGCAATTAGCCCATTCCATTCCTACTACTGGTTCATGCAATGCCACACAACCCCGCCACGCACATACAAACACTCACACACACACACACACACACCGCAATGCAGTTTGCAGAAGAACATATTTTCTTACTGGGCAAATGCAAGGAGGATGTAAGAAGAATTTGAAGCCTTCAGATTAAAGATAATCCCATTTCCTAGCACAGCTGAAACAAAGAGAGCAGAACTTTAAGACACATGTGAGCTTTTCTCCAAAGTGTTTCTTTCTTCCTGCTATCTGTTCAGAAGCACTCTAACAGGACAGTGTAAATTCTCCCTTATTCGTGTCATGGCTTTGCATAAAAATCTATAAGCCCAGGCTAAGCATATTCTTTCCTTTTCTTTCATAACAAGTAGGCTTTCATATTTCCTTCAGAGAATAGTCCATCTTGTCCCCCTGCCTCATTTAGCACAAATCACCCTTTGACTATCACTCCTTTTCCTTACCTGCCACAGAGGGGCAGTAACCCAGTATCAAATGAGGTCATTTGCAGAATGACCCACTTCTAATCGCTTTCAGAAATGAAGAGGTTAAGTGTCCCTTCTCTCTTCCACCCCTCCACTTCCACATGGTCTCCCATACGTGCACTTTAGTTCAAAGCAAACCTGTGTCTCCCACAGAACATCTACTTTGTTCCTGAGGTTAAGATTAGATGGGATTTGGAGTGGGAAGAGAGGCTTAAGTAGTTGTGGGCCCAAGCACAAGGAGTCTGCAGCAGGCTGGGTCCAAAGTGAGGATGATAAATAAAGAAAACAGAACAAAGATCTTGGGTTCAAATAGGCCACAACTTTCTTGTGATTGCAGACGTCAGTAGGCTTTGGTGTAGGAATTGGGTATGTATTGAGACTCAACCAGCCCAACTGCTGGTTGATTATTTTGGTTGGGTTGACCCTGGGTTAAGGGTCATCCTATGATGTACATCAAATCTGGGTGATCCAGGATTGCCATTCTGGAGGGGTGCCTATGGCCCCCACCTAGGCATCTGGACAAAAACATCCCTGGACTTCTGGACTTCTTTAACAGGGCACCCAATTCTTTGTAGAGGGTCAGGTGGACTCTCAACTCCTGTCCCCACCTGGGCCAAAGGTCCAACCCAGTGCCTAGGACCTTCATACCTACAGGACTGCCTCTCCCAATATGCCCCACGGAGGACCTTAAGGTCCATAAATAGCAACACCCTAGAGGTCCTGGGCCCTAAAGAAGTCAGATTAGCCTCAACCAGAGCCAGGGCCTGGTGCAATGCTCTGTCTCATGAGACCAGTGCCCTGCAGGATCTGATTTCTTTCTGCAGGACCTGTAAGACAGAGTTGTTCCTGTTAAGTTGTGGGTGAACATATCAGACGACACAGCGATTCTTCAAACAGCTCTTGTTTATTCACAGGCCAGGACAGAACTGAACTGAAGGGTTCATTCAGCCTGCTTATATAGAGCTACAGTACAACATAACTGTAACAATTTTCTAAAACTATCCAATCACTGAATGTCACTTTCGATCCCTTATTTGCATAACTATCTACAGTATCCCCCTGCTGGCCCTGGGTGAGAACTTCAGTACATAACAGTTCCACCTGGCCTTTGGCTTGGAATCAATTTGACTCCCTCCTCCTCTTTCTTTTTTCCTTTCTCCTGTGTTGGAACTCCTTTTTGGGGACTTCCCTGGCTTTTTTGCTGGCCCATATAGGACCAATCTGGATAGTTAGCCTTGGTGAAGACTTGACATTTTCATCCCTAAAAAAGTTTTTGATTGAGTTTCCACTGAAATGAGGCTGCATTTTAATGTTTTAATGTTGTATTTTAATCATGTTTTTAAGTTGTATTTCAATCAATTGTTTTTATATTTGGTGTTAGCCGCCCTGAGCCCGGTCTTATTATTATTATTATTATCCAGCACCCGAACCAACAATATCTGGAGGCCTTGCACTACCAAGTCACGGAATGACCTAAGGAGTGTCAAAACAGCAGCACTACCACCTTATGTAAATTTTAGAAATTCTTCCAGGTAAATCCAAATGCAGTGCAGGAAAGCAGGGCCCCATGGAACACCTCAGGGGGAAGACTCTCATCCCTATGAATTCTCAGACTGAAATCAATTTGGACTGCAGACTGATTAGCTTTGGCTGCATCGTGCCCTGTGTGTTTTTCTGATACACCCTATAAGCGGCTGACGCTTCTGCAGGTTAATGTTTATTTTGCTCGTCTAGGCAGCTCCTCTTTAATATGATTTTAATGCATGATTTTGTATCCTTTACTAGACAACTCAGAGAGCAAAATTATAGCTAGCAGAAGCAATATGGAACAGTAAGTGCTTTTTAATTACAGTATCATTTAGATGCCTTAAATAGAAGAGAAATGATTGCCACATCATCTCTCGAGAACAGCACTGTTTGTTTCAAAGGATTAGGAGATGAGATTGAGAGACCAAGCAGAGCCTGGGAGAGCAAGGGAAGAGTGTGTTAAAAAATATAAATAAATGTGCACTGTCAGAGCGTTTGAATGACAGTTATCTTCCTGTTGTTTATGACAGGGGCAATGCAAGAGCCACAAAATGTAAGGTATAGGTAAAAATATAGCTACATGTGCACTTACGCTGGGGGAGCAGTCCTAGAGAGCTTGAAAGGGGTCTCTGTACTCTTAACATCTCAAAAAGAATTGCCTCCAAACCCCCCACTATGCTAACCGTTGCATTCACACTGCTAAATCTATATACTGCTGGATGACCCTCCTGAAGTTATTTGACACTGTGAATTGGGGCTAATTCTGTGCTGGGTATTGCACATTTTGGGTATTAAAAGAATATGCGTAAGGCCTGCACATTTTGAAGGAATGGGTTTCCCAAACCCAAAACTGACTGTGCAGGCAGTTTGAAACGGGCACCAAAATCCCTATTTTTCCTTAGCTAAAATCCATTAACTTGAGCTCTGAGTCAATGTATAAACAAAAACCCAGATGTATAAACAAGTGCTCAGAGCCCTCTCCTTTACCAGTTCGTGACGGCAAGGATGACCTTGGCTGTTCCAGTAGAGTAGGGATGACACGTCTAGGCTTTATCTTACGTCTTGACCACACTCTGATGCACAGACCTAGTCCGGGAACAGCGCCAGAGTGTGTTCTTGGAGTTGGTGACCTCTTGCTCCAAGATAAGAATATAGGAATACCCTTTTATGGTCAGAAGTACAGGAAGAAAAACCCTTTTATGGTTAAGAGTGCCGGAGCAGGAACACCTGTGATGTCAACCTGCGTGTACAAGCTGACGTGTTTGGATTCCTGGGGAAGAGGGTGCCTGGAGGATATATATACTGCATGAAATCTCTCATTTCTTTGGACTTGCTGTGGACTGACCACGTAAGTGCCTTTCTGCTGCTCTGGAGAGCAGAATAAAAGAACTCTATCTCTGAACCAACCCTTGGTGTCATTTGACTTCCTTCCTCCCGTCCGGGAGCAACGCAGAGCCCACCAATCGGTAAAGTCTAATAAGGCTACAATTTCATATCCTTTAGGCCAAGTTTGTTTGTTTGTTTTAAGGGTTGAGTTTACAACTAGATCTGATGTGTTATCCCATCGATTTGTGGGCTCAATGGACAAGTAGTATTACTTCAGGCAATGCCATGGCGGCTGAATACATGGGCCTGTCTCCCCAGGGTGAAGGCTTTTCTGAAAAGATTTTGCTTGCCCCAGGCAAAGTTTAATTGCTGCAGGAGTCAGAAAAGGCTATTCACGTATGCAACAACTGCGGCCCATGTTTTGTTAGCCCAAAAACTAACAAAAGTGAGCGAGGTCCCAACTAACGAGGATCGGCAACTTACCTTGACAGAATATGCACAACTTGCAGATTTAACATATAGAAGAAGAGAGCAGGAAGAACATACGCCTAAAGAAGACTGGAAAATTTATTGAATATATGGAAAATAACTGTACAGCTGAAAACGCTGGCAGCACTAAGATAAATTCAACAGAGTAAATAACTTTTGATGGACGTGATAGTGGAAAACCGATTGGAATGGTTATTGTAAAATATGCAGGGGTGTAAGATGTGCAAAACGAACCATGGAAAGAGAAGAAGGGAAGTCATTGGATATTTTAAAGTTTGTAAAATGTTTATTGGAAATTGTGAAACAGAAAATTTAATAGAAAAAGATTTTTCTGAAAGGAATTTGCTTGCCTCACTCAGTCAAAGAGTTTAATTGCTGCAATGGGAGAAAGCTACCACCTTCTTTACACTTCTGTTTTTTTAATGCTGCCACTGATTAAATAATTTTAGTTGGCTAACTATTCTCAATTCAAGGGATTAAATATTCAATTACATTTCAATATGTCTGCTTATTTTCAGAATCTCATTCTAAGTTCCTTTCTGACAAATCGTGGCCTCCAAATCATGGAGAGCCACGTGTTGCGGTGAGATCGCCAAACTGCCTTCTTGTTGCTGGGGCGGGCCCATTTGGATGACCTCCACACCTCATTGGTTGCCCCTTTGTTGCTGGGGAAAATTTTCTGTTGGTTGGCGTTTGATTGGCAACTAAGGGACTATTGAGGGACGCGGGTGGTGCTGTGAGTAAAACCTCAGTGCCTAGGACTTGCTGATCAGAAGGTTGGCGGTTTGAATCCCCGCGGCGGGGTGAGCTCCCGTCGTTCGGTCCCAGCTCCTGCCCACCTAGCAGTTCGAAAGCACTCTTAAGTGCAAGTAGATAAATAGGGACCGCTTTCTAGCGGGAAGGTAAATGGTGTTTCCGTGTGCTGCGCTGGTGCTGGCTCGCAACTGCAGCTTCATCACGCTGGCCATGTGACCTGGAAGTGTCTTTGGACGGTGCCGGCTCACGGCCTCTAGAGCGAGATGAGCACGCAACCCTAGAGTCGGACACGACTGGCCCGTACGGGCAGGGGTACCTTTACCTTAAGGGGCTATTTAAGGGGCTGCACAAGGTAAAGTACTTGCTCTTTCACATCATGCAGCAGATCTCCCGCCAGCCCTCCTTATAATTTAAGGTTGTGTTTTTGACCTTGCTATGCCTGTCTAGGGGTCATCAGTTTTTGGAGCAGGGGCCAAAAAATGGTAGGAAATTTGCCACTTGGCTGATTGGCTGGTGCCAGTTGGTCTTTGCCTAAAGGTAAAGGTAAAGGTACCCCTGCCCGTACGGGCCAGTCTTGACAGACTCTGGGGTTGTGCGCCCATCTCACTCAAGAGGCCAGGGGCCAGCGCTGTCCGAAGACACTTCCGGGTCACGTGGCCAGCGTGACATCGCTGCTCTGGCGAGCCAGAGCTGCACACGGAAACGCCGTTTACCTTCCCGCCAGTAAGCGGTCCCTATTTATCTACTTGCACCCGGGGGTGCTTTCGAACTGCTAGGTTGGCAGGCGCTGGGACCGAGCAACGGGAGCGCACCCCACCACAGGGATTCGAACCACCGACCTTTCGATCGGCAAGCCCTAGGCGCTGAGGCTTTAACCCACAGCGCCACCCGCGTCCCTGGTCTTTGCCTACTGTGTAGCAAATCGTCACAACTTTGTAAGGTTGGAGGTTAGGCATTGGTGGAGGGGATTATGGATTGGCTGTGCCTGCCCCTAATTTTTGTTGCTGCTGCTAGGGAATTCTGTTAACGGGGCTCGATTTGCTCTGTCTGATCCCCTCTCAGGGGTAGGGCCATGCCAGAGTTCCTGGGAGCATCTGGGGTAAACTAAGAGACAGAAATCTGCTTCTGTGCTCCCCCAGTATGTTTTCCTTTACTGACCTCTAGAGATTCCAGTTGTCAGTCCTCTTCCTGCTGGTGCAGGTTCAGGTAGTCCGAACCAATGCCTAAGCAACCACTCACATGCTGTAATCAAGAAAGTTGTGGCCAAATTAATGCCAAAAATCTTAAACAAATATTCTGTGTCCTGTGTGATTTATTTTGGAGGGGGGTTGGGGGTCTTCACATGCAAAGGGGGCGGTAAGTATTTCTACAGCAGCTTCTACAGTAGGTTGAGTTTCAATAATTGTTAAAACAACTTTGCAAGACAGGTGAGTGCTATCATAGACTGAGCAGGTTTATGAACATTCTTAGTCGGTATGGTGCACCATACTTTAAAGGGAGTCTTTTATAACTTTTCTAGCAAAAAGTATTGCTCGTTGTAAGAAGGAAAGGCCATCTTGGCAATCTTTTTAAAATATCCTATTACAGTTACATGCAACAACCAAAACACATGTAAATGAATATATTTAACTCCCAGGATCCAGTTAACATTTATCCTTGCCAATTAGAATTAGCACCCATCAATGAATCAGTTAATGCTTTAGTATATTAATCTACCAGTTAATCCAATTAAAGCTCATTGCTGTACTTATTTAACTATCTGTCCCATATTCTACAGTTGGGTCTTGGCGCTGAAAACTGGCCAGGGGGCTTAATTAATAGTAAAAATGTTTAAACATACAGCTCTCAGGTTTCAGAGCACTCAGATTTCAGAGCCCGCCACCTGCCATTCTTTCAATAAACTTTACAAAAGCTACCATTAAAAGGAAGCCATATTTTAATCCCCATTTTGCAGGGAATGGGGGTAAGGTATTAGCAAGTTGTTCGCCAATGTCTTTCTGATTAATATACCAGCCTCTTAGTCACTATATGAGGCCAAGCTTAAGTTAATCTCATTCTCTGGTCATTATGGGGGGGGGGAGAGTTTCAAACGGTTGGCATAAGAGAGACCTCAAAAGAAGGTCATCCTTTGAAATGCATGTCTGTGTGCAGCAATCTTCCAGCAGGAGGAAGTGTTTCTTCAGAAGTTATTTGACCTTGGATTCATAGAATCATAGAATCATAGAGTTGGAAGAGACCACAAGGGCCATCGAGTCCAACCCCCTGCCAAGCAGGAAACACCATCAGAGCACTCCTGACATATGGTTGTCAAGCCTCTGCTTAAAGACCTCCAAAGAAGGAGACTCCACCACACTCCTTGGCAGCAAATTCCACTGTCAAACAGCTCTTACTGTCAGGAAGTTCTTCCTAATGTTGAGGTGGAATCTTCTTTCTTGTAGTTTGGATCCATTGCTCCGCGTCCGCTTCTCTGGAGCAGCAGAAAACAACCTTTCTCCCTCCTCTATGTGACATCCTTTTATATATTTGAACATGGCTATCATATCACCCCTTAACCTCCTCTTCTCCAGGCTAAACATGCCCAGTTCCCTTAGCCGTTCCTCATAAGGCATCGTTTCCAGGCCTTTGACCATTTTGGTTGCCCTCCTCTGGACACGTTCCAGTTTGCCAGTGTCCTTCTTGAACTGTGGTGCCCAGAACTGGACACAGTACTCCAGGTGAGGTCTGACCAGAGCAGAATACAGTGGCACTATTACTTCCCTTGATCTAGATGCTTTACTCCTATTGATGCAGCCCAGAATTGCATTGGCTTTTTTAGCTGCCGCGTCACACTGTTGGCTCATGTCAAGTTTGTGGTCAACCAAGACTCCTAGATCCTTTTCACATTCAGGTTGTTGTTTAGTCATTTAGTTGTGTCCAACTCTTCATGACCCCCTGGACCAGAGCACGCCAGGCACTCCTGTCTTCCACTGCCTCTCACAGTTTGGTCAAACTCATGCTGGTAGCTGGATGAATCCCAAGCCGGAATTAAGATTGCCAGAATAAATATCAACAACCTCAGATATGCAGATGACACAACCTTGATGGCAGAAAGTGAGGAGGAATTAAAGAACCTTTTAATGAGGGTGAAAGAGGAGAGCGCAAAATATGGTCTGAAGCTCAACATCAAAACAACTAAGATCATGGTCACTGGTCCCATCACCTCCTGGCAAACAGAAGGGGAAGAAATGGAGGCAGTGAGAGATTTTACTTTCTTGTATTCAATAGTGCAGCTCTATTCTTACAACAGACTTTGGTGCACGCAATGGATCTTCCTCATTTCGCCACCCCTGTCCACCTCAAAATCAGATCTGGATGTTGGGGAGATGCTCAGAATAGATATGGGCGCAGGGCTGGTAAGAAAAGGAAGGAGAAGTCCCATTGCATGAGAAGAACTCCACATGTGCAGCACTGGAGACCTTAATATTCACAAAGGGCATATTTAAACGAGGCTATTCTAGCAGGAGAGGTTTCAGGACGCTACCCTTGATGGCAGAGTCCAGGATGAATATCGACACACATCCAGAAAGATATGTGCATGCAGAATCAGCAGAGATCAGCAGAAGCAGAGTTGTGCTGGAATTGTAGCATCAAGCATTTTTATTTACAGCAAAGAATTAAATGCAACTGTTGTGTGATCTGATTCTCGCACATCCTCTCTGTCAGAGAGAAAGAACAAAGAGCGGAAGTTTATCAGCCTGACTTCCATTCACACATTCATAACAAATGACATCATCCGGTCATGTGACCTCTGCAATAGTAGCAGTGAAGATACTGACATGGGGGGTGGGGTGGGGGAGAAGTTGAATAAGGTTGGCTCATTCATTTTCTTGCTCCTTCAGGAGTTGATCTGAGTATCCAGAAGGCCTATCTGTCAGGCACAATATTATTTTTCCCCGTATGTCATGTATCAAGGAATAGGGAAGAGAGCTCTGTGAACTGATTTCATACAATCTTATACCTCAGTTGACATCTCATCATTCAAACTCTATTCAGACATCATGTTGAATCCATGGAAGATATTGCTCCCTCGGTTTTAAAAGCCATGCATTTGGGGTACAAATTGTGAATCCAGTTTTAAATTATTTGAATAGCCTTGAGGGTATCCAGGACCCCATTCCTTTCAGGCATCCTCTCTTAGCCCATTGATTCCGCCCCCCCCCCCTAAATAAATTCACGTATGACTCAAAATTACGGTCTTGGTTTTTGGCAGAATTTAGGCCACAACTTTATTGATTACAGAAAGTGAGTGGTTGCATAGGCTCTGGTTCGACTAGTTCCCTGCCATACAGGTAGTGCTGACCCAGGATTCTAGCACAGGTCAGCCGAGGGTGAACACCTGGATAAGCGGAAAGCTGAGCACAGGCTAACTCCGCCACCCAAATGTCCCCCTGGACTCAGGCACGGGCACAACCCCCTCTCAGGCATTGACCAAACCATCCAGTCCCTGGATTCCTTTAACGGAATACCCTTCACATTCAGATGGCGAGACCGTTCTCCCATACCTATCACCTGAACCAGAGCCTATCTGCAACCGTACAAGTTGTGACGATTTGCTACGCGGCAGGTGAAACCAAATGGCAACAGCCAATCAGCCAAGTGGGGGAAATTCCTGCTATGCCCCTGTCCCAACGACAGATGACACACGACGGCATAGCAAGGTCAAGTGCAAAAAGCCCTAAAAGGAGAGAGAGGTGGGCGGGTGTTCCGAATGCACTTGCCAAAAGAGGAAGCTTTGGGTCACATGCATGGGCATAAATAGGTCCCTTGAACTGTTTAGACTGCGTCCCATTGGCCAGATTGCACCCAGCTTTGAGGGACCTACCAATCGGGTGTAGTGGCTGACCCACAACATAGGGGGTCGGTTGTCTCACCACAATACGTGCCCTCTTTAAGGGAGGACCCGATTTCCCCCCATCTTTAAATTTGCTCTAAATGTCATTTTGCGTGGGGGAGGGGGGATTATTGAACGGTTTTAGCCTCTCTCAAAGTCCTTCAAAATTTCCCCCCTGAATAAAACCTTTCCCCACCACTGCACACACAGAATGCTTCACATTTTACTTTAGATGATTTCAAGGAAACAACCCTGCTCTTTTTTTGAGGAGGAGAACTAAACAAATTAAACTGCATCACTGTTACAAAACCAGACATATTAATCTTTTTGTGCTGTGGGGGGGAGGTGGAATCTTCATCAGATAGCGGTCCCTAATTTTTATAGACAAAATCTTTTCTGCCCTGACTCATAAGAACTAAGAGGCTCTGATGGATCAGTCCAAAATCCCATCAAGTCTAGGATTCTGTTTTTATACTATCAGGGTGGATAAAAATCAATGATTGGTTTTATTTTTTTAAAAAAAACCATATTTTTAAAAAATTCAAATAAGATTTTTTTAAAAATTAAAATCAGATTTAAAAAATAATAATCAGATTTTTTAAATAAAATGCTTTTGGAGGAAAAATTCTTCCAAAGATAGTTTTCTATTTAAGTTACATTATAGTCCAAAGGCTATTCATCAGGAAATAAGGATTTGTTTAAGTTTTTCATGTGTGCTAAAACTCAGTCTTTTTTTTATTAACTACATCAGTTAACAAACATGGGTACATATGCTATAATGGTTTTGTTTAAGTTAAATAAATTGTTGAATTTGTTATTAATGAAATTATTATTTTTCTCCTTCCAATAAAGGACAGCAGAAAAGTTGTCAAAATATAAACAGTTAACTTATGAAACCTCACAATAATTTCATAATTACCGGTCTATGTATTTCTAATAGTATAACCCAAATCAGGAATTTTTTATATAACTGTAAAAACTACTCTGAGAACTTATTATTCCAAAAATGAAACCTTCTTCTGGTTGTAAATATTAAGATTATACCAGCAAGAAGGACATGAAAGCAACTTGTGTTATCCAACAACTGGTATTCAGACACATTTTGACGATGTTTATTAATACCATCATCATCATTAACAGCATTTGTATGCCATGCTATAACCAAGTTCTCCAGGCAACTTACATCAAACACCTTTAAATACAATTTAAATACAAAATAAGACATCAAGTTGATGGACTATATGGAACTGGCGGAAATGACTGGCAGAATCTGAGACCAGGGAGAAGAGTCGGTGGAAGAAGACTGGAAAAAGTTTAAAGATTATTTACAGAAATACTGTAAAATTAATGAATGTTAGAAAAATGTTGGAATGAAGTTATATGGCTTTAGTAGAAATGTCACAAGGAACTAAGTACAAATAGATTACTAATGTATTAAAGGGAAAAATAAGGATAGAATATGTTAAGATAAATTACAGGACAGAAAACAGAGGAAGAAGGAAAGGAATTGCTGAAACAGTTAACTGAAGTGGAATGCAAAAAGGGAGGTGTGAGGAGGTCGTTGAAACAAGTGAATGAAAGTTAAGATATTGAAATTATTGGATGTGTTTTAAATTGTTTTTGTTTTGTTTTGTTAGTTGTCTTAGTGTTAGTATTATGTAATGTCTTTGTCTTTGTATTGTATTGTTTTGTTTTAATTTTTTTCTTTTGTAGTGTTTAAACTGTTAATAAATATTATTTTAAAAAAACAACAAAATAAGATCAAACCATAAGAGCAGAAGCAAGGTGAATACAACAAAAAAGGAAAACTCGCCAAAACCCCAAAGCTAAAAACACAGATTTAAAAACCGAGAGGCCCAGGCTACATTAAAAAAAAAAAAAAGTATGCTCAGAAATATCTTCTCATTGAGGCAGCCTTAGATGGCCTGGGGTTGCTTAGTACAGTTTTAGCAGAGTGATTCAGAACGGAAGCCACCTCCAGAACAGTAGCTTTAGGGTTGCACGATGCCCAAATCCAGTGGCTAAGAATGTGGTACTTCAGGGCATTGATGGATACATGTTAGATACTTACATATGCAGTGCCAGATTTACATATAAGCTAAACAAGCTATAGCTTAGGGCAAAAAATTAAAGGGGAAAAACCTGGATGTACATTTCCAAAACATAAGATAAAAAACAAATAAAATAAAACCTACATACAGCAACAGTGTTTTGTGTTGTGTAGGCTTCCATGATGTAAGTAATGGTCCCCGCCTGCTAGCCTGCTCCCTAAAATATCACTGGTTTGCTCTTTTCTATATATAGGGAGCCTACAGTCTGCATGGGACACGGGTGGCACTGTGGGTTAAACCACAGAGCCTAGGACTTGCCAATCAGAAGGTCGGCGGTTCGAATCCCCTTGACTGGGTGAGCTCCCGTTGCTCGGTCCCTGCTCCTGCCAACCTAGCAGTTCGAAAGCACATCAAAGTGCAAGTAGATAAATAGGTACCGCTCTGGCGGGAAGGTAAACGGCGTTTCCGTGCGCTGCTCTGGTTCGCCAGAAACGGCTTAGTCCTGCTGGCCACATGACCCGGAAGCTGTACGCTGGCTCCCTTGGCCAATAAAGCGAGATGAGCACCGCAACCCCAGAGTCGGCCACGACTGGACCTAATGGTCAGGGGTCCCTTTACCTTTACAGTCTGCATGTGCAAATGGCTTTAGATACCCATTAGGTCCATAAATTACCATATAGCATACATTCAACACAAAAAACAGTGACAATTTGTTGCTGACAAATGCAATTAATGTTTCTCTCCTCCCCGCTGCTATTCCATGCCTTCCACAACTGCTTCTACATTCCTGATACGTCAGAGCAAGCGACAGAAACAAAGCCGTTTGCCCACTCTTGATAAAAAGAAAAAAGAAATGTCTTGAGAATGTTCAGTTTTGCATTTTTAGACTCACTTACTGTACCGTCGAAAATAAAACGGAGTTTGCTTCTGCTACCCTGATGCTAAACACATCAGGAATAAGCACCATCAAAGAACAATACATTTTGAAGTAATAAAATGAGTATCTGAACCACATGCATGCCTGACCTTGACGGTATTTAATAATAAGGAAAAGGAAAAGGAATGCTGCAATGACTGATCTTGCGGTGGGCTTCAGTTCCACTGAGCAGAAGGGCTTTGACGTGTGAATCGTTTGGCCTCTGAGTAACATGGAGTTAGCAGCGCCACCCCGTGGACTTCAGAGTAAGCAGTGATTGGAAAATAAGAGTTCCCTGACAGTTGAAGCCTAGGGGAAGATTTCATGATCAACCCTTTTCAGATCAAGGAATTCCCCCGCTGCTTCCGCGCCCCCTCCCCCCATTATTGCATACTTTAAAGTCCACAGGGCGGTGCTGCAGTCACCTCACCTTGCCTCATGGGTGGGCCAGCTTAAAAGCAATATGTCAAAGAGCAAATTGCGGAGATTGGTACCAGACACACCTAACTCTGAAGCCAAAATCCAGAGGGCGGTTGATTCATTTGGATAACTTTTGCTGCAGCAGTCATAGGGCACACCCCAGCTGATCGTAAGATGTCCTAACTTGTTTTAAGATATCAGAGGGGCAAAGAGGGATGCATTAGAGGCAATGTTTCTTTATTTGACTTTAATGCTAAAACTAAAGGAGTTTTTTAAAAAACCAACCACCTTGGAAGCTCAAGGGAATTATTCAGGAAAGTAGTAGTGCTAATTGGACTGTCTGAACATGTAGCAGGCTTTTGCAGGGTGAAGCTGCCCAAGCAGACCACAGACTTTATTCCTAGAATTTTGAAGGATGTTAACTAAATCACATTTCTCCCCATCCCCACCCCCCCTCTATATATAATGCATGGGACACGTGTGGCGCTGTGGTCTAAACCACTGAGCCTCTTGGGCTTGCCGGTCAGAAGGTTGGTGGTTCAAATCCCCACGGTGGAGTGAGCTCCCGTTGCTTGGTCCCAGCTCCTGCCAACCTAGCAGTTCAAAAGCACACCAGTACAAGTAGATTAATAGGTACCGCTGCAGCAGGAAGGTAAACGGCGTTTCCATGCACTCTGGTTTCCATCACAGTATTCTGTTGTGCCAGAAGTGGTTTAGTCCTGCTGGCCACATAACCCAGAAAGCTTTCTGTGGACAAACGCCGGCTCCCTCGGCCTGAAAGCGAGATGAGCACTGCAACCCGATAGTCACCTTTGACTGGACTTAACCATCATGAGGTCCTTTACCTTTTACCTTTTTGACCTATATTTTAAAATAAATCATTGAACCAGAGAGGGGAGCTTGGGGAAAAAAAATTCTATAGACCTGGGAAAGTCTATCAAGTTCCACTCCTGACCTGACAAGCCTGTCCCTGATTCTATCCAGTGACCCGCCAATGAGCCAGGCGTTTTTAAAATTGCAGTGAGACAACCTTGTTTGTAGCTGTTTTATTCATAGGCTATGAGTTGTCATCATTAAGTATATTACCAAGATGATTTCACATCCCCAGTTATGCACATAGCATTGCTATCTGAGCAAATTACCTGAATAAAGTTGCATAATTCCTAAAAAGGAGAAAACATATTCAGGGGCGGGGGTGGAGTTTGACAAGAATGTTGCTCCAAAGCTAAAACTGACACGAAGGGCTGATAATGAGCTCTTGCACTGCAAAGAGCCTTGCATCAGTGACTCAACAGATAAGCGTGACTTGAGGATGGCGTTATTCAAGTGCAAATTACAAAATCATTTCAGCTTGCAGCAGGCTTAGCATTTCAACTGCTTGGCAGTGCTGTGACATCTCTGACTGGTGGGCAACACCCCACTTCATTTTGCCCTTTTCCTGATCAGTAGGTCTGGATGTAACTACACTGAGCCATTATTGTCTCAAAGGATCAGGTAGCCAGGAGCTTCCATGCTATAACAACAACAAGAAATTATTATTATTATTATTATTATTATTATTATTACTATTATCATCATCATCATTGTCATCATCGTTGTAGTCATTATTATTATACCCCACCCATCTGGCTGGGTTTCCCCAGCCAATCTGGGCAGCTCCCTACAGAATATTAAAAACACAATAAAACATTAAACATTAAAAACTTCCCTAAACAGGGCTGCCTTCAGATGTCTTCTAAAAGTTACGTAGTTCTTTATTTCCTTGACATCTGATGGGAGGGCGTTCCACAGGGCAGGTGCCACTATCGAGAAGGCCCTCTGCCTGGTTCCCTGTAAACTCACTTCTCGCACTGAGGGAACCACCAGAAGGTCCTCAGATCTGGACCTCAGTGTCCAAGCTGAACAATGGGGGTGCAGATGCTCCTTCAGGTATACTTGGCCAAGGCTGTTTAGGGCTTCAAAAGTCAGCACCAACACTTTGAATTGTGCTTGGAAATGTACTGGAAGCCAATGTAGGTCTTTCAGGACTCAGAGGTACCTCTTAGTGAAGGTAGTCAGTACAGGCCCTACCAATACATTATCCTGTCCGAACATGTTGGTCATCAGATTTAGTAATTTTGGACCTATTAGCCCTAGGCAGCATGGACAATGGTCAGGAATGATGAGAGTTGTAGTTCAAAACATCTCAAGGACACCACATAGGTGCAGAATACACTACAGGATGAAAACTGTCATCTAGAAGGAGTAGGGATCAAGTGCCAAGGATCCATTGGGACTGCCAGTTGCTCCAGCATTATTTTTATTACATTTATTAATCACTTAAAAAAGAAAAAGTGACCCAAAGCAGCTTAAACATTTGAACTAAGTATAAAAACCAAACCAGAATCTGAACCTTAAAATGTGTCAAATGTGTTGTCTTCAAAATCAAGTTCAAAATTCACTGCACAGTAGTAATTCAGAAGGGATATTTTATTGCATGTACTGTATCTTTCAGATGAACAGGCTTGTTCTTAAGATTCTGTTCATCTGAAATATGCAGTACAGGCAACACCTGGTTTAGGTGCACACATGCATACAATTGTGCACGCATGCATGGCGTCGAATCTGTGTCACAGAGATGTCATGAAAAGGGGTGGTTACTGTCCTGAATCTTCTCTTTTGGGTACAGGGAAATGTGATTTCTGAGGTACCTCCAGAAGCTTAGCATCTGACAATCTGAGTGATTTGTCTAGCCTATAAGTAGTGAAACGTTCTTTAAGGTAGACTGGTCCTAAGTTGTTTAGAGCATGGGGAGGCAAACTAAGGCAGAATCGCCTTCTAAATCCAGCCTGCGGACCGTCTGAGAATCAGCCTGTTTTTACATGAGTAGAATGTGTCCCTTTATTTAAAATCCATTTCTGGGTTATTTGTGGGGCTTGCCTGGTGTTTTTACATGAGTAGAATATGTTCCATTATTTAAAATGCATTTCTGGGTTACTTGTGGGGCATAGGAATTCGTTCATATTTTTTCCCCAAAATATAGTCCAGCCCCCAGCAAGGTCTGAGGGACAGTGGACCGGCCCCCTGCTGAAAACCTTTGTTGACCCCTGGTTTAGAGCTTTGTAAACAAAACCTGCAACCTGGTCGAGTGACATTCAGACAGCCAGGGCAGCCCAGGTGTTAGCTAGATGCTGTCGAGATGTCAGGACATGTATTAGTTATAGGCAACTGACATGTTATGTTCTTTACTAGCTGAAGCTTCCACAACAGTCCCAAGAGTAATCCCACTTAAAGTCCAATGCAGTAATATTGAGAATAGCAACACATGGTCTAGTGTGCATAAGCTATGCCAGTCCAGGAATTGCCGCAACTGTCTCACCACCCAAATATTGCATCTCCAGTGATATCGCTTCAGAGGGAGACCAACCCCATCCAGGGTAGGTTATTGAGCAAACTTCTGGACTCAGGAACTGCTTGCCCACAGTGCCTCTATCTCGCCACTATTCAACATCAGCTTATTGCCTGCTTGCACAGCCTGACCCCCAAGTCAGTAGATAAGGGGCAAACCATTCCAACACCAGGAGGGGGATACATGAATGCCTCTTGGAGTGGATTTCTCTCTTATTTTGGATTTCCCTTCTGATGAGCATGCCAAAAAAGCTTAGGCATTGCTGTACATTTCTAGCACTTGCCAATTGCACGGACAGGCAGAGTCCCCCCAACCCCAGGCGACCCCCAAGCGGAATAATGACTCAAGACAACGTGCTATGGGATTAAAATTGGCCACAACTTTATTAAGTTTCAGCTGTAGGGAGACCTTGGCTCAGGCAATGGGCATTTATCCTTCCCAGTAACCAACAGTTTCAGTAACCAAAGGCTATAAAACTACATTTGGTGAGTCTAATGTGGTTACTATGTTTAATACGTAAAAGAATACATTTATAGGACATTTTAAAGATTAACAGCATTTAAAAAAAAAAGAAGATCATGTGCTCTGGTTTATTACCATAGGTGAAGACCGGAATTAATTAACTGTTAATGAATTTTCCAGATACTAACACTAGTATGCGAACAGATTCATGAGTCAACGGGGAATTAATACTGTAGCCAGTTTTGGATATGCTGAACTTTTCTCTGAGATACAGACAAACCCTGTGTTAGAATTCCTGCTCCATAATTGCAGTCATGGGATGACAGTATATATTTTGACTCCACAGAGTGGGAAGTGACGGAGACAGGATGTTTGCGTTACTGTGTTCTGTGAAGTGGGACTATTGTCCTTTGTTCTTTCTCTCTTTGCTGTCTGATGCTAGAGAGACAGGGAGCCATGTTGCAGTGCTCCGTGTGTGTTTATATGTAAATAAAGTAGTTTAGCCAAAATGCTGAGTTGCTGAGGTCTGTCACGCAAGCTGCGAAGACTCTGCTGATCCCTAAGTGTGCTGATGTCTGTTGGCATCGGTCGCTGTGATGTTCGAACTGAAGAAAGCTTTTGAAGCCCCCGAATGATCGACCAGGAGGGAGAGAACATGCCAGTCGGGCAAGTGTCTCTGCCAGGGTCCTACTCAAGTGTAGCATGAGCTCCTGACACCCTAACCTTAAAGGAAACCAGCTCCTAACAAAGGAGGCTTGGTGGTGGCCATTCATATTATTCACATAAAACCAGGATCAGATTCTATCATAAAAAGTCAGCAGACCAAAGGCCTCAACTTACATTAGCAGAGTGCTGTGGCTTTTCCGGGGCCCTATTCCTGGGTTCTCAGCTAAAGTTTATACACATGAAATAATGTGGACTGGCCTGGTCCCTCCCCACATGGGGGTCACCCACATCTATGCAGAGGTGTTGTTGTTGTTGTGGAGAATAACCATGTCACCCATCTATCTCACAGACGTGTAACTAAGGTGGATTGACACAAAACGCCAACCCATTGCCAAATGCACCACAGGAATAAACCGGGCATCTACTTTCAAATTCTCTTCTTCAAATCTTTGTCTAGATTGTGGAGTTTCCTGTTATCACAGGCCAAGGTTTTGTATCCCACACTGGAACGGGTATTTTTCTTAGTTCTTATTAGTTTTCATTTCTGAATTTTGCGCAACAAGGTCTCAATTTCTGGTCCCCCACCAGTACAGTACCAATCGCACTTGTGTGCTGCCAAAACACTGTCTCTGGTTTGTGCATCACTGTTGTCACCCGCGCATAATGAAGCACATTAAAGCCGTTTTAAATACTGGTGGCGATTGGAGAGCCACTTGAACCCTGTGAACATGGATTTTTTTTTACCAGCAGTGCCCTTATAGGTACATCACTGGCGAATAGCACAGAATGACAGCCTACCATTGGTGTGTTACAGCACTGCCATCCCATTTGATCTCCTGCATGCCAGCAATATTAAAGTGATTAATGCCAGGAGAGAGAGAGAAGGAAGGAAGGAAGGAAGGAAGGAAGGAAGGAAGGAAGGACGGACGAATGGACACTATTGTATTCTTTGCAATTCTAAAACAAGGCCTTTGGGCTGTGGCATTGGGAAGCCAGACACCAAACATTAATAATAAAAGAAGGCAGTAGAAGATCCAGCCTAAATACATATGGTTGGCTACAAGCACTGCAGGTTTTCCTTTCAGCAGATGAAGCTAAATATTCCCAAAGCTTGGTTGCAAAAAGCTGCAATGGAAACCAGTCCCACCTGTTACAAATGCATACTGTATATCTGTTCTGAGTCAACTAACTTTAAATTCTCTTCTCTCACACACACTGTTGCAAAAGGCAAGGGAGGAGACGAGAGCACCAATGGTTGTCACATAAGGAAGTGACCAAGATTCAAGATTAATAGCATAGTTAGATTTCAGAATAATAATTGGTACCTTGTAAATTCCATCACAACACAACCTTAAGATGCCCTCCCTCTGAATGGGCTCATACATCTTCCAGAAAAGCTCTCCAGGCTTGAGGACTCTATCCTAAATAATTTATATCTGCATTTTTTTGCAAGTTGTTTTCAAAGAAAACCTACCTGCCTGATTCAATTCACACCCTGTCAACCAAGGGACGGCAAAACTCAAGAGAGCTTGTGTGTCTTTATTTGAACAAATAGCTCTTGTTCATTATCTTAAAGAAGTCTGCTTCTTTCTCTTCTTTTTATTTATTGATATTTTATCGAAAGATTTTCATTTATGTAGGGAAAATGAAATAAAAGGGGGAGGAAGAAAAAATGTGGGGTGAAATAAAAAAGAGAGAAAGAAAAAACATGCAAAAAGTACCATATAATACATTAAGTAAAATCAATTTCATTTCTATAGATTATAGTAAAGAGTTAAGTGATGTTACTATCCTAATATATATATGGTTGCTAATAACCTGCTACATTCTGTATAAACTCATTCCAGATATCAACATATTTGTCCAAAGAAAGTCTACATTTATAGACAATCTGTTCATACGTTGCAAGTGTTATTATGTTGCCAATACATTGATTAAAGGGATCATGTCTTTGTTCTTCCAGTTCATCAGTATTGGTCTCTTGGCAATTATTAGGGCACATAGAATCCATTTTCATTGTCTCGTTTAAACTTCCACAAAATAGGTATATAATTCAAAAGAATATTCTCCTCTGTAAGATTTAACTTTTTCCATGCGGTCAAATTTATGCAGTCTCCATTCTTTTTAATAAAGGAAGATTCACCCTCAGGATGATAAGAAATATACACATAAGTGTGATTAAGGCAACATATTGATCTCCACATCACTAAAATTCCTGAAATGCAAGGGGTAGCTTTAATAACATATTTGTTCAGGTGAGAAGTTGCTGCCACTTTTCAACAAACCTGTTTTGGCCTCTTTTACAAAACCCATTTTGTAGTGAATGCTTTTTTTGTACTGTTGTCATTTTTAAATTAACTATTTGCACTGTTAAACTGGGCCTGTGTTTGCTGTGTCCTCCAGTCTCCAATTTCAACAAACTAGGGTGTGAGGTCCTTTCTCACAATGCCTATACAGTGGTGTCTCATTTTATGAACTTAATCCATTCCGGAGGTCCGTTCTTAAACCACAACCATTCTTAAACCGAGGCGTGCTTTCCCTAATGAGGCCTCCTACCACCAGTGCCCTTCAACCATTTGGATTCCATTATTAGACCGAGGTCAAGTTCGCAAACCGGGACACTACTTCCGGTTTTGCAGAGTTCGTAAACCGAATAGTTCGTAAACAGGGCTGTTCTTAAACCGAGGTACCACCGTACTTTTAAGGCCACACTAACTATGAGTACTTCCATTGTTTGTTTTTGTTTAGTTGTCTTAGTCATGTTCTGCTCTCTCTGACCCCATGAACCTTGGAAACTTTCACTTCCTTCTCAAAGCTTCTCCTTTTTTATGTCCATGGAGTTTTCTTGGCAAAATACTGGAGTGGTTTGCCAGTTCCTTCTCCAGGTGGATCACATTTAGTCTAAACTCACGGCTATGACCTGTCCATCTTAGATGGCCCTGCACGGCATAGCTCATCACTTCTTGGAGTTATTCAAGATCCTTCACCGCAAGGCAGTGATCCATGAATGGGGAGTACTTCCATAGCGTTATCCAATTTAATTTAGTGGGATATTCTTCCAAGTCAACTTGCTAAGGATCTAGCTCTAAAATCATTGTAAACCTCTCCCCCCCCACCCCCTTCAGAGGGGAGATGATCAGCTAAAGTGGCCATATTTTGCAGCTTTTGATGCAGCACAATATTATGTTTTAAAGTCACCCATTTGCAATTCAGATGCAAGATACTGTTGCCCTGACATCTTCTGCATAATTGTTTTACAGAAGGCATGAATTCAATGTCATCAGACAAAATTGGAATTTCAGGTTATGCTGATTAAAAGAGCCATTAAGATAATGTATCTATTAACATCCACATGAAGGAGGATTTGAAGCTGAACTGAATAATTTCAGCTTTGCTGATTTTTTGGCATGCAAATGTCACTGTGGAAGTGCCTTTTTGTACATCTGAAAGTTTGTTAGTGTAATGAGTTGTGTGGAGAAGAGTTAGCCTTTTTACTCTGTCTAGAGGACTACAGCCCATAATTCTGTTAGAATATTCCAGCACACAAAATGTACCCTAGTTATCCAATCACTGATTGTGGGTGAAATTATTTATTTTCCCCTGTCTTTCTCCCTCTCGTGTCTTTTTCTCTCACATTTCATTTTAAATATACCTTCTGTCTAGCTGACCAACCCAGGGGACTCTTAGAGGAGTTATTCCTTGTGTGATGGAGTGGGGAGCCCAAACTGGATTCAGAGTAGCAACTCAAGTTAATGGATGGTAAAAGCTGAAGCCATTTCATGAAATATTATTGAATAGAGAGCATGCAATAAAGACTTGGGCAGGGCCATATCCACAGGAAGTACATACCTGTCAGCTGCCCCAGAAAAAAACAGGACATCCCATTTTTTTGTCATGAGAGGACGGCAGCCCAAATGGTCACCACAATCACACACAATTTTGGACTGCCCGTTTTTGGGGCACAGCACTCAAAAATGTGTGTTTGGGGGTGCTGTGCAAGATTGCTGTCCCAGGAAAAGCACTTTTTTCAGGGCCGCGATCTTGTGCATCACCCCAAAACACAAGTTTTTGGACTCTGTGTTTGGAAAAAGCACTTTATGCGGGGCTGCGATTTTGCGCAGGACACATGATTCACGCAGGAGAAGGTGGCATCCCAGATTTGGGTCACAGCGTGTTGGAGGTATGGAAGTACCTCAAGATGTTTGCTTCTTTTGGTTCATGCAGGGGTATGAATGGCTGCTTGGGAGAAAACCTCTGCTGTTGTGTACATGTGTCTCAACTGAGGCCCCATCTGCACTTCCATATGAAGCAGTATTATCCTACTTTTAACACACAGAATCCTGGAACCTGTTGCTTGTTAAGGGTGCTGATAATTGTTAGCAGACCCTATTCCCTCCACAGAGCTACAGTTCCTACCATGGTTCAACAATCAAGCACTCTTCCCAGGGAACCCTGAGAATTGTAACTCTATTACAGGAGTACTCCTAGCAATTCTTAGTACCCTTAACCAATTAGATTTCCCAAGTTCTATGCAGGAAATGGTGACTGTTTGAAATGGCATGACACTGTTTAGTGCAGATAGGGCTCTACAAGGGGTGAGAGTTGGTGGGTGAGGCTTGTGATTATCCCCTTAACCCTTGTCCACAATCAAATCTGCCCCCTCTTAAAAATTAATTGCTGGTCATAGGCACACAGAAAAATTAAATAAAATATACATATTTTGAAATGTATATTGGTACCAACCCAAATCAAAATTAGAATCTTCCTCGGGTCTAAGAAAGCCAGACAACAAAATGATTGCTTTAATACAAACATCCCAGCAATATTTTGCATTCCCTAATTGTAAGCTCATGTCTCTCCCTCAGTGGTCTAGAAAATTAAAACCACCTGTCACATTACCAAATTAATTATATAGCTGCAAGCCAAGAACATGGAGAAGTAATAGAAGCTGTAATGTACAGGAGCGTTCATGAGCATATTAACTACTATTCATTGGAGGGACTGTTACTGATGTTATCTATTAATAAGCACGCAACGGTTGCTGTCTTGCTGTACTGTGGTGATTATAACAGTATATTTGCCTTTTCCAATAAGGGGAACGGCCTTCCTTGTGAAGTTGTCTCTTATCTGGCATCAAGGAAATGGCAAATAACTGATCCCTTTTCCCCCTTAGTTTGCCTGTGATGGCTTAAATGCTCCCCAAGCAAGCTTCATTTTCCCCAACAGGAATAGAAGGCCTTGCTTTCATGAATGATTGACTTAATAGTGTAATAACGTTCTCTGAGAAAAATGAATGTTTAGTGAGCAAGAGAGGCCATTTCCATCATAAGGCATTCATAAATAACACCACTCATTAGAGAAAGAGGGCAAGGCTTGATGGAATTGAGAGTTCCATTGTTATAAAGCATTAATAGGGGCTGCAGAAAGAGTATCGACCAAGTCTCATCCCCTGCTGTCTGTGTGTATATATGATCTGATCTGTTACATTGGGACCATCTCTTAATGAACTGAACATAGAAGGGAAGGGAAGAGTGATCTGACCAAGTCGGCTAGATGCAGATGGATAGAAAAGCTATGGGTGTATGAGCGATGGAAATAAACAATAAATGGAGTAAAAGAACAATCTCCTCCCATGTGGGATTCAGTTACAGTCATGCACGACACTGGTAGCCTCCTGCTTAGACAAGAGCAATAGGAACTCAGTATCAGCTTGCCTCCTTAGGTGAAGTAAATATGGACACAGAGGTCCAGCTCCAAGGGTCTTCTGGCAGTTCCCTCACTGCGAGAAGCGAGGTTATAGGGAACCAGGCAGTGGTGCCCGCCCTGTGGAACACCCACCCATCAGATGTCAGGGAAATAAACAACTATCTGACTTTTAGAAGGCATCCCTGTTTAGGGAAGTTTTTAATGTTTGATGTTTTATTGTGTTTTTATTTTTTAATTTTATTTTTTATAATATTTATTAATAATTTTTATCTTAATTACAATACCAATGAGACAATAAAATATAACACATCTTTTAACATAATTTTCTCAACTTCTTGGACTCCCTCACATCTCCCGCTCCTGCATTCCTGACAATAAATTTCTATCCAGCAAATTTATCCCCTTTTTTCTATCCTTATTATCTATTTTCTGATGTTGTTTCTCTAATTTAGGTAACTTTAATTCAAATCTCAAAAATTAAAATATAACCTAAAATTTCCCAAACTTTGCCTTTTCTTAAATTTAGCTTCTCTTCATATTTCACTTCAATGGTGCCAAGTTTTTTATACTCTGGCATCCTTCTTAGCATTCATACAGTTTACAATATTTTTGTAAATAAGTCTTAAATTTCTTCCAGTCTTCCTCCACCGTCTCTTCTCCCAGGTCTCGGATTCTGCCAGTCATCTCGGCTAGTTCCATATAGTCTATCAGTTGCATCTGCCATTCTTCCAGTGTGGGTAGATCTTGAGTTTTCCAATGCTTAGCGACAAGTATCCTTGCTGCTGTTGTTGCATACATAAGGAATGTTCGGTCCTTCTTTAACACCTTCTGGCCGACAATGCCCAGAAGGAAGGCCTCTGGTTTCTTAGGAAAGGTATACTTAAACACCTTTTTCAGCTCATTATATATCATTTCCCAGAAAGCCTTCACTCTAGGACAGGTCCACCAGAGGTGAAAGAATGTTCCTTCATTTTCTTTACATTTCCAACATTTGTTATCAGACAAGCGGCACATTTTTGCAAGTATGACTGGGGTCATATACCATCTATATATCATTTTCATAGCATTCTCTTTCAAAGCATTACATGCAGTAAAATTCAGCCCCGTAGTCCACAACCTCTCCCAGTCCTCAAACATGATGTTATATCCAATGTCCTGTGCCCACTTTATCATAGCCGATTTAACCGTTTCATCTTGTGTATTCCATTTTAACAGCAAGTTATACATTCTTGAAAGTACCTTAGTCTTATACTCTAACAATTCCGTTTCTAGCTTCGATTTTTCCACCTGGAATCCTAACTTTTTGTCAAGTTTAAAAACTTTAATCTGAGCATAATGTAGCCAGTCTCGCACTTTGTCTTTCATTTTCTCCTGACTCTGCAATTTCCAATTATCTCCATCTTTTTCTAATATTTCCCAATACTTCGGCCATTTGGCCTCCATATTGAGTTTTTTTCGGGCCTTAGCTTCCAATGGTGACAGCCACCTTGGAGTTTTATTTTCCAATAAGTCTTTGTATTTTGTCCAGACATTAAACACTGCTTTTCTGACAATATGGTTCTTGAAAGTTTTGTTAATCTTAACCTTGTCATACCATAAATATGCATGCCAACCAAAAGCATTATTAAAACCTTCCAAATCTAATACATCAGTGTTCTCGAGAAGCAGCCAGTCTTTTAGCCAGCAGAAAGCTGCTGATTCATGGTACAACCTTAAGTCTGGCAGGGCAAAGCCCCCTCTTTCTTTCACATCCGTTAATATCTTAAACTTAATTCTGGGCTTTTTGCCCTGCCAGACAAATTTGGAGATATCTCTCTGCCACTTCCGAAAGCACTCGGTTTTGTCCACAATCTGCAAAGTTTGAAACAAAAATAACATTTTTGGCAATACATTCATCTTTATCGTGGCGATTCGGCCTAACAAGGAAAGCTTCAATCTTGTGCAACTTTCTAAGTCTCTCTTAATTTCTGACCAGCATTTCTCATAATTGTCCTTAAATAGACTTAATTTTTTTGCTGTTATATTCACCCCTAGGTATTTTACCTTTTTAACCACGTTTAACTCTGTCTCCTTCTGAAACCTTTCTGACTCTGTAACTGTCAAGTTCTTTTCCAATACCTTAGTTTTTTGCTTATTTAATTTAAAACCCGCCACCCGACCAAACTCTTGAATCAATTGTAATACTCTTTTCGTACTAGATTCTGGCTCCTGTAGGGTCAAAACTAGGTCATCTGCGAAGGCTTTAAGTTTGTACTGTTTCGCTCCTGTTTTATTGTGTTTTTAATAAGCTTCAGGGAGCTGCCCAGAGTGGTTGGGGGAACCTAGCCGGATGGGCGGGGTATAACTATGTTGTTGTTGTTGTTGTTGTTGTTGTTGTTGGCATATTATACCAGCATGCATTGGTGGGTGATGTTAAGATTGAAAACAGGTCTGATGTTAAAAGAGAACTTCAGATGTCCCTGAGCCCAGCTCCTGCATTTGCAGATTAAATGGCATAAACACCACTGAGTCAAACCCATCAGTCACCCATCAGTCCTATCACCCCCTTGCAAATGGACCCTTCAGGCAGACAATTGGAAAAAGAAGTCCAGACCCAGCACCAGGGAAGTGGTGGCTGAGACAGATGAGGAGTAAGCAGGACTTTTCCCTACCTATCCCATGCTTCCCTTTGCTACCATGCTGGTTGAGTTGAACACATGGTGACCCAACAGGGCCTGCTTCACACCAGTGCCAACACCCCGCTTCAAGCTGACTTCCAGAGGAGAGTAGTTACCTGGTAGGCCACACTTGGGTAGCAGGTTGCCGATGGCAGGGCAGCCACGAAGCAGGGGTGTATGAAGAGGGGTGAAGGGGGCGGGTCGCCCTGGGCACCACTCGGGGGGTGACAAGATGGCCCGCTGCCCCCCCACTGTAGAGTGGCCAAGGGCGCACGCGCATTTAGGTAGGACACCACTCATTTGAAGAAGAAGAAGAGAAGAGTTTGGATTTGATATCCCGCTTTATCACTGCCCTAAGGAGTCTCAAAGCGGCTCACATTCTCCTTTCCCTTCCTCCCCCACAACAAACACTCTGTGAAGTGAGTGGGGCTGAGAAACTTCAAGAAGTGTGACTGGCCCAAGGTCACCCAGCAGCTGCATGTGGAGGAGCGGGGAAGCGAACCTGGTTTACCAGATTACGAGTCCACCGCTCTTAACCACTACACCACACTGGCTCTCAGTGTGGCATCCGTACGGGCTATCGCTCTTGTGCGCTGTCTGTACGGGTGTCCATATGGGCTGGCTCTCGCATGGAGACTATACAGGCTGCTGTGCGTGCACAGTGCATACGGGATGCCATGCATGCTCAGTCCATACGGACATCACGCATGTGCTGCCAGGAGGTTTGCCTCGCCCCTAGTGCCTCAGGTGCCGGGGAGGGTTCCTCTGACACTGCCACGAAGGGGATGGCACCCAAAGGCAGCCCCTTCTTTGCCAGAGTCACTTTGTGGATTCAATTAGAGCATGTGCCACCCCGATTTTTAAAAAAGAGAGGTGGGAGAAATGTCCCCAATCTAAGGGAAGTTGGAGTTTTATGCATAAGTGAAACCTGGATGAGGAGGCTGCTGTATTATAGCTTTTCACTAAGATTTAGCGAGGCTTATCCTTCTCCATCTGGTTAGTGTAACTAATCGTCTTGACAATTGAGGAAGTGTGTGGTGCATTTTAGTAAAGTGAGCATATTTGAGACATTTCTCTCACAGGGACTTTTAATTATAGATCTGGGAGAGATGGTGTGCCAATACTGATGGAGAAAAAGTAGAGCCCCAAGCAATGTAGTCATGGGTAGGAAGAGAATAACATAAAGGAAAGGCCAGTGAGAATTCTGATACCTGCTTCAGTTTCTCCCCAAACCATGAGTAGAACTTAGTCGGATGCTCAACCCAGTGAGCGTATATCTGACTATACTCTTTGTTACAACTGCATCCAGCCGCTCTTTTCTAGTGAACCAGCTGTCTTTAGGAAATATGGATATTGACGATCCCCGAATCATATCACAAATGTTCTTGGGCATGTCTCATCTGTTTAGCTGCAACTCCAGCTTGAAGAGCCACTCAGTTTACAGACATTGATCTAGATGGAATAATGATCTCCTTTGGTGTAAGGTATCTTCATATATGTGCTTCTAGACCATTCATTGGGCAAAAGATAAGCATTACTCAGATTTCAAATGCATACACTTACTCAGGAAATGCCCTTGTCTTTTTTAAATCCCATCATTTGAAGAAAGCCTTTGTTTTGCCCTCCATTTAATGTCTCTCTCTTTCTGCACTCTGAATTTATTACTTATTAAAAATGAAATATTTACATCAGAAGGCTGATTTATTCATTCATGAGCTAAGAAGCTTGACAGATGGTTTTCCTCACACACAACCTTGTTAATGCATTGTATCCTTGACCTGGAAAGGTCACTGACATAGTAAATGGGACTTGCTACAACCTTTGGATTTATTCCATCTCAAACCCCGAACATCAAATTGTATCTAATTTTCTTTCTTAAATGTGGATTAAAAAAAAAGTCTCCAAGGGCAAAGGACAGAAATCTACAGTAGTCTCCTTTCTTTAACCCAAATTCTCTCTCCTTTTCCCTTTAACTAATTAATTTTTGGTGCTCTTAATTTAAGAAGGAATTATGCAAAAGAGGATTAAGAACAAATGACAATATCCTGGCTTAATTCAGAACAATCTACAGGAGATTTAGTGGCAAGAAATGGAAGCAAAACAAGATTTCGCTTCAACCCACCTACCTGCAATAGTCTGAAGGGTCACAGGAAGCCATAGAAAATTAGGGTAAAATCAATGTGCACATTTCAGTAAATCAAGTATCCCAAATGTCAGATAAATAATACAGAAAGAGGTTTTTTTTTTTAAAAAAAGCAATCCAGCTAAGAGTAAGTGCATTTAAGTCGTTCTACTGCGCCAGTATGTTTATTAAAATGGACACATACCTGGGTGTTAAATAAATGTTGTGAGTCCCCACATATTATCTTTGGTATCCTTTAAAGCATTGGAGAACCACACTGGTGGTTCAGCAGAAGCTTCTGCAATGGTCAATCATCCTTCCTCCTTTTCTGCCTGGCTGGGTACTTATGCACAAGCAAAGAAACTCATCAGCTGTCCATTATCCTTCTGCTCACCATTAGTTTTAAACTGAGTAATCCTATTGGAAGTGGGGGAAGAAAGAAGAGTCCATGGTAGAGAAGCCACTATTTCCCCATCTCTGCTGGGCTTGTACCAGCCAGGACAGAAGAGGGGCAGTTTTTCCCTCACCCCCTTTTCATACTTAGTTGTCCTTTTTTAACAGTTCCCTCCCATTAGGTTCACCTCCATGGCTGGATTAATTTATTTTCCCTTGGCCAGAGTGTGTTGGGGGATAAGGTAAAGGACCTCTGGACAGTTAAGTCCAGTCAAAGGTGATTATGGGTTGTGGCGCTCAGGCTTTCAGGCTGAGGGAGCCAGCGTTTGTCCACAGACAGCTTTCCAGGTCATGTGGCCAGCATGACTAAACTGCTTCTGGCGCAGTGGGCCACCGTGATGGAAACCAGAGCACATGGAAACACCGTTTACCTTCCCGCTGCAGCAGTACCTATTTATCTACTTGCACTGGCATGCTTTCGAAATGCTAGGTTGGCAGAAGATGGGATAGAGCAATAGGAGCTCACCCCGTCACAGGGATTTGAACCGCCAACCCTCTGATCAACAAACCCAAGAGGCTCAGGGGTTTAGACCACAGCACCACCTGCTAAAGAGTTCCCCCAGACCAGATGAAGCCCAAATGATTTCCCCCACCAATACAAGGTAGGTACTCACATGCCCTTGATAAATTCCTGACATGCCCCAGTGGTAGAGTGTCCCATTGGCGCAATGAGGATGCCTCCATTAGCAGACTTCCTTTCTTGCCTTTGGATGTCACTGTCCATGGACATGGAGGTCCACAAAACCCAATGGCCCCAAATCCACTCCCTCTGGGAGTTTAGCATTGCTTCCTTAGATAATTACAGTGGAATAGATTCATATAGTTCCGAAGAAATGTTTGGTTCTGGTAAAGGCCAGCTCAAAACATTTTGGCACCTGAGGCAAACCATAGCCCAACCAGTGATCATGGTAGGAGTGAAGATCTATATCAGGTATGGGGTGTGTGTGACAAAGTTCTACATCGGGAGGTAAAGGTAAAGGACCCCTGACAGTTAAGTCCAGTCGCAGATGACTCTGGGGTTGTGCGCTCATCTCGCTTTACAGGCCAAGGGAGCCGATGTTTGTCAGCGGACAGTTTTTCCGGGTCATGTGGCCAGCATGACTAAGCCGCTTCTGGCAAAACCAGACCAGTGCATGGAAATGCCATTTTCCTTCCCACGCACCTGAGCAGTACCTATTTATCTACCTGCACTTTTTTTGGTGTGCTTTCGAACTGCTAGGTTGGCAGGAGCTGGGACCGAGCAACGAGAGCTCACCCTGTCGCGGGAATTCGAACCGCCGACCTTCTGATCGGCAAGCCACTGATCACCAAGACCACAGCGCCACCCACGTCCCCCTCTACATTGGGAACAGGGGGGTCAAATCAACCTTATGGTTTGATCATAAGCTCCCTTATGAAGGCTCTTAGGGTTAGAGCAGGTGGAAAAAATCTCTCACCCCTCATAGTTCTTCTTCTGGAAATCGTATGAAGAAGAGGAAAAGGTAGGTATCCTCATGTGCTTATGACAGCAGACATCATTTTTCTATACCATATCTCTTTTGGTGCATTTGAAACTTTCATGCAAATCTGTGAATTCTAGATATTTAAACAGTGCAGAAAATGAATACGCCCAACTGCAAGGAGAATGAGACTCTGCTAGCCATTAAAAAGGTAAAGGTATTCCTGACCGTTAGGCCCAGTTGCGGACGACTCTGGGGTTGCACGTTCATCTCACTCATCTCGCTCTACAGACCAAGGGAACCGGCGTTTGTCCACAGTTTCCAGGTCATGTGGCCAGCATGACTAAGCTGCTTCTGGTGAACCAGAGCAATGCACAGAAACGCTGTTTACCTCCTCGCCAGAGCAGTACCTATTTATCTACTTGCACTTGACATACTTTCGAACTGCTAGGTTGGCAGGAACTGGGACCAAACAACGGGAGCTCCCCCCATTGTGGGGTTTCGAACCGCCAACCTTCTGATTGGCAAGCCCTAGGCTCTATGGTTTAGACCACAGTGCCACCTGTATACCTGCTGGCCATTAGGCAAGTGTTTGTTCCACCTGCCTTCCCCACCATCCACCCTCAGAGCGTGAGAATATGGCTCTCCCATCATCCTCAGGTACTTCCCTGCAGTTTCTTCTGCTCCACTGACACACAAGAGAATTCAGCTATAGGATCAGTCACATGCTTTTTAAATTTTGGAGACAACTCTCCCAAAGCTATGGAGCCAGTAGAAAGTGAAGCCCTGCCAACTTTCTAAGGCTTCAGCTAATTCCAAGCCTTTGCTGAGACAATGTATTTCTATAGTTCAGCTTGAAGAATCGTAGAATTGTAGAGTTGGAAGAGACTTGGCCTTATGCATGGGCCTCGTTGCCACTAGCTGGAATGTGCCGTGACTGAAGCAATCATGAGCTGGCTTGCCTTGACTTCACCTGACAAACCCTGGACTTATCTCAGCCTGACTGAGCCTGACTTACTTCAGTTTGCATCTGCCTGACTCAGCCTGTCTCTTTCACAGAGGGCCCCAAACCCTGACAAAACAGAAAACGCATATTAAACCCCACTGAACAAAGTGGAACTGACTACAGAGTAAACATGCATAAGATTATGTTGCACATCTTTATTAGGATGCGGAAAAATGCTTTAGGAGCTTAAAAATGTCACCAACAAACAATGAACATTTCCTATTCGTTTTAATGACTGAAGGGCTGGTTTCTAGTCCTAGTATAACCTGGTGTGAGAGAAGATCAGCGCTCTGAACTGGAAGCATGACAAATTGGCTTGGCAGTGATCCAAGCTAGCAGCTAACAATTTCAGATGCTGCAATCGCTCTTGGTCCTAGTGCTATTCTTGGGGGAATAGATTCTAAATTCATCTCACAAGCACCTGTTATAAATCCTTAATGTAACAGAGTGATTTATGGGTGAAGTTGCTCTTGGCTAGAGCATTCCCAGGACACCAAATTAGACATCTCCCCCATCTGACACAGGGATGCAACGGATGTAAAGAGAGAAATGTATCAGGAACTTCTATTATCTTTCCTATGTGTGGCATTAATATTCTCTAAATAGTTCATATATAATCAAAAACTTGAACTTCATGGAAAGGGTTTTTTCCTGTGATTAGGCAAATATTGCTTTCTTTACACAATTGCTTTGCTATTGTTTCCAGCATTAATATTAACATTTCATTGTTAAACATTTCTGCTTATTTGAAAGTTCTGTAACCAGCAGTGGAGGAAGCCTCTTGGGCACCTGAGGCAGAGCACCCAGGGGCGCGGCAAGCCACCCATAGGGGCAGGGCGCAGCACAGGGTCTCCGAAATCTGCCTGACTCCTCCCACTCAGCCGCCCTACACTGGGGAGGAGGCAGCAGGCAGACCGTTTGGCCAGAAGAGACGTGGTGGCTCAGGCGCACTGCAGGTCCCGCAGTGAGTGCCACCCAGCATTTAGTCACCCCCCTCAGTGGTGACACCCAGTGCGGTCCGCACCCACCGCACCCCTCTTCCTTTGCCCCTGTCTGTAACATTTCTACACCAAGGATCCTGTCCCCTGAAGGATAAGAACATAGGATGAAAGAATAGCCTGCTGAATCGGGCCAAAGGCCCACCCAAGTCCAGCATCCTGTTCTCAGAGTCTCCAACCAGATGCCTGTGGGGAATTAGGGTGGAGAAGATGAGCACAAGAGCCATGCTCTTTGCTTCTATGGCTTCTAGCAGCTGATATGCAGAAGCATTGCTGCCTCCAACTGGGGAGCGCAGAGCATAGCCATTGTGGCTAGTAGCGCTCTCTTCCATAAATTGGTCCAATCCTTTTTTAAAGCCACCACTTCCTCCTTGGAGAGCAAGTTCCATAGCTTGACTATGCACTGCATGGAGTCCTTTATTTTATCTGTCCTGAATATTCCCACATTCAGCTACATTGGATGTCCATGAGTTCCAGTGTTATGAGAGATGGGGAAACACCTTTTTCTATCAACTGTCTCCATGCTATGCATGATTTCCTGAACTTCTATCATGTAGCCCAGGGGCTGTCAACCTGGTTCCTACCACCCACTGGTGCGCATTTCAGGATTCTAGGTGGGCGGTAGGGGGTTCTACAGCACAAGCTGAATCTTCCTTCCATAGAGCACTGGTGGGTGGTAAGGAAATTTTACCATCAAGAAAGATGCATTAGTGGGTGGTAGGTATAAAAAGGTTGACTACCCCTGGTGTAGCCTCTTACTCACTTTTCTAGGATCTTTCACTAATGATAATTACAAAGCCCAGTGAAATCATCCAGGAAATGTTTTGGATGAAAACAAAACTACTTAAAACAAGGAGGATAACTCAACAGAACAATGGGACTCTGCTCTTGTGGAAAGAATCATTTAAATTGACACAGAATTTAACTCTCAGCAAAAGTTTCAAGGTGAATTTGGAAGCTCCTCCTCCGACAAAAAACACCTGAAGAATTTCATGGGTTGTATGATTAAGACCTCTCTCTGTCCGTATCCCATACCTTGGGAACCTGAAGTTTAGACTGCTGCATTGTGGTATGTGAGGAACCTGTTCAAGGAACTTCAGCTGATCCAGAATCCAGAGGCCACAATTTTAACTAGTGGAAGCTGCTGGTTGTAGAAGACATCGGTTACCAGTTGGTTTGGTTGGACACAGGGCTAGTTTGATCTTTAAAGCATTACATGGTCTGAGTTTTGCTTATGTAAAAGAAAGCCTCCTCCCATATATTCCTTCTCATGCCTTAACAACAGCCAAGGAGAATGCACTACATATCTGGAAAAGAGCAAAGGACTGTAATCTGTAGAAAGTTATCAGTGATTGCACCCAGCTGTGGATCCCTATCCATGGATATCTGAATATAATCCTTCTTATAAGCTTATCGATGGCAGATAAGATGCCTTCAAACATTAGTGGCACCACCTCAATTCCAGAAGTATCAAGGGAAGATCAACCTCATTCCAAATGGATGTAAATGCCTGTTAATAGCTCCTCTCTTTGTTCTGGCATTAACAAACTGATATCCTGCCTTTCCCATCAAGTTTCTGTTCCTCCTGTATTTTGTATCTTAGCAGTGGCGTAGCGTGGGTTGTCAGCACCCAGGGCAAGGCAAGTAATTTGCACCCCCTAACCCCTAACCTGCCTCCGCTGCCAGCTTCTTCTTGCTGCTGCCTGGTCTGGTCTGGTGTGGTTCTCTCCTGCGCTCAGCGCTGCACTGGGCGGCCGCTGCACTGTCCCTCCCCCAGATAGTCCCTCGCTCTCTCTCCGCACCGCACGCCTGGCACCCACCCCCTTCACAGTGGGCGGCGACCCGGCGGCTCAGATCGGATTCGCACAGCCAGCACTGCAGTGAGAGAGAGTGAGTGAGCCAGGTAGGGACAAATAATAATAATAATAATAATAATAATAATAATAATAATAATAATAATTTATTATTTATACCCCGCCCATCTGGCTGGGCCTCTCCAGCCACTCTGGGCGGCTTCCATAAAAACCAAAAATACAGTAAAATATCACATGTTAAAACCTTCCCTGAACAGGGCTGCCTTAAGATGTCTTCTGAATGTCAGGTAGTTGTTTATCGCTTTGACATCTGCTGGAAGGGCGTTCCACAGGGCGGGCGCCACTACCGAGAAGGCCCTCTGCCTGGTCCCCTGTAGCTTTGCTTCTCGCAATGAGGGAACCACCAGAAGGCCCTCGACGCTGGACCTCAGCGTCCGGGCAGAATGATGGGGGTGGAGACGCTCCTTCAGGTATACTGGACCGAGGCCGTTTAGGGCTTTAAAGGTCAGCACCAACACTTTGAATTGTGCTCGGAAACATACTGGGAGCATACTGACAGAGAGCTGCGAGTGCGAGCGCGCGCCCCCCAGGTGTTGCACCCAGTCCGGCCGGCCCCCCCTGCACCCCCCACGCTACGCCACTGTATCTTAGATAGCAAATAAGAAAACAAGAGGGAAACCACAGCAGCTTGATTATTTCCTCTTTACCCAGTTTGTCTTCAGTAGTGCTCTCCCCCAAAAAAACTGTCATCCAATTTCTCGAAAGTGTTATTCACCTACAAATGAGAAATTTATAGTTTATTTATGATTTTGGAGGGTGGGACGTACTTTATCATTGGGTGGTGGCCGTGGGTGAAGAACTAGTGTTTCCATTTCTCCAGTGCTCTGCAGCCAGCACTCTGCCTGGACTATCGGATCTAGAAAATCCCCATGGAAAGAATGTCAAAGGAAAGACATTTTCCTTTGAGCCAGGAAATCCAGTTTCTGAAAACCTGGGACAGGTGGGAGCACTGGTTTTGCTTGTAATGGAAGCCTTTCCTTTAACTTAAAAAAACCCCAACTTTTCCATGTTGATTAAAAGAAAAAAATATTAAAAAGCTGCCCCCCTCTCTCCATCCTTCCCTTTCAAAATCCCTTTGTCTAGGACTCCTGTAGCACAATGGGCCAGAAGGTTGGTGGTTCAAGCCCATTGATGGATGGCTATGGACAGGATTCCTGCACTGCAGAGTGTTGGACTAGATAAACCTTAAGGTCCTTCCAACTCTACGATTCTATTATTCTTTGATTCCATTGAAATTCCTCCACTACCTGGCCACAGAACAACTGATCTCTCTTTTAAAAAATTGCTCTATGTGAAACCCAGAACTAATTCCCCATAGGCATCTGCTTGGCCACCGCTGGAAACAGAATGCTGGACTAGGTAAACCTTTGTTCTCGTTCAGCAGATAGGATGTTCTGATTCGGTAGGATTGGTACTGCTCCTGGCAAGCAGGTACAACTGAGCTGTTAGTCTTGGCCAGAGTGACAGCTATAGACAAGCAAGATGGAGGGATCGTGGCAAAATATAGATGCTCTGACAACTCTACGTAAGATGCCTACAGAATCACAGTACTGGGGCGAGAAATTATTCATGCTGATATCACACCACTTCCTAAAACTATACTCACATTTCATTGCCACTCCACGGATAGGAGGGCTGTGACACAACTCCCATGGGATAGATGTAGTAGGGCTTGCGCCAGAATTCCATGTGAGACCTTGGACAGACACTGTCACTTCCAGATTTGGGAGACTTAAAGAGCTCAATGGTCCCTCTCTGTAGAAGGCAGTCTCATACATCATAGACCTAGGGAGGTCTTCTCATCTGTCATCATCTGCTTCTGCTGTAGGGCAAATTAGAGCCCCATCAGTCACAAAGATGGTATTCATTTTCTCTATTTAAAAACCCCAAAACACTAAAAATGAAATATCTGTATTTACTGTCTATGATACAAGCACCTATAGATTGCCTAACCACATTCATTCTCGCATTTAATTTATTTGTGTAGACTCCATGCTTAATTGCATTTAATACCATGTTTAAAATTGAATGAATGATGCATGCACAAGTTCTTGCATTAGGCTTTCATGCCCTTGTCAAGAAAATGGGGCAGTGTAATTATGCTAAGAAATCAATTTTCCTCAAATTGCAGAGAGGTTGCTTTTAGCAAAGTTCCCAACACCATTTTAAAACAAATTGAAGGCATTCATTGGCAATACTGGATTTAGTTTTACAGTTCCTTAAGCTCCTCTTTAGGCAGCTGCCTAACAGCTGGATAATCACAGGATATTATTATTTTATATTATTCTGTGTTTCAAGAGAATGCTTTTTGTGGGGGTTTTCTCCTGCGGGGACCTTTCTAGGAGAAGCTATGAGCTAAATTTTTCTTTGTTAACAGAATGTCTCTCTCCTGATTCTTTTCATAATCAAAGTAATTTGTGAAACTACAGAGCTGGTGAAATGTGTGATTTAGGAAGCTGAACCAGAAAGATCCCAAAAAAATTCCTTCCAGTAGCACCTTAAAGACCAACTAAGTTAGTTCTTGGTATGAGCTTTCGTGTGCATGCACACTTCTTCAGATACAGTGTATCTTCCCTTCTCTTTGTTGCTTTAGAAGCCTGCCAATGGCTAGCTAGGATATGAGACTTTTGCGAGTACGTAGGTTGAAAACAAATTGCATTCTCCTAGAAGCAAAGGGACTTGTTGACATGCTATCACTCAGGGTGGGAGGGGAGTTGTATGGCGGGGGGAAACATGACTGCCAACATTTGGCGGGGGAACGGGGACAATGAGGTGAAGCTTTAGGGCATAAGCAAGAAGGGTTTTTCAGTCTGAGTGGGTCATCCTACCACCATTGTGTTTTTGCAAAAGCCAATGAGATCATTGCAGAAGTCCATAAGCAGGACATGAGGATAACACATCTCACCCAGATATTCCCTCCAGCAGCTGGCATTGTGAGGAGGAGAACAAATTATTTCTGTCCCCTTTCTCTGCAACATTTGTAACCTTAAATAAGAAAGGCCAACCTAGTCCAATGTCCCATTCTCACAGTTGCCAACCAGATGCCAGTGAAGACCCTACAAGAGTATTCTCTCCTCCTGTGGGGTCCTACCAACTGGTATTGAGAGGCATCCTGCCATATACACCTCTATCACGTCCCCCCCTTTCTCATTTCTCCTCTGAACTAAAAAGTCCCCAAATTGTAACCTTTCCACAAAGGAATGTTGCTTCAGTCCTCTTATCATTTTAGTTGCCCTTTTCTGCAACTTTTCCAGCTGTACAGTAATATTTTTGAGGTGCAGCGACCAGAATTGTACAGTGAGTAAATTATACCTATCCATTCTGAAGGAAATCAGCCCTGAGTGCTCACTGGAAGGACAGATCCTGAAGCTGAGGCTCCAATACATTGGCCACCTCATGAGAAGAGAAGACTCCCTGGAAAAGATCCTGATGTTGGGAAAGATGGAGGGCACAAGGAGAAGGGGACAACAGAGGACGAGATGGTTGTTTTCAAAGCTATGAACATGAGTTTGACGAAACTGCGGGAGGCAGTGGAAGACAGGAGTGCCTGGCGTGCTCTGGTCCATGGGGTCACGAAGAGTCGGACTAAACAACAACAACAACAAATAGTAATATTTCCAGCAAAGTTATGCATAAGTTTTTTGGTTTTCTTTAAGTTTCTATCCTACATTCTATCCTGCATTATTATATCTAATAATATATCCTATATTATTAGTGCTGGAATTTTAAGATGCAAACTGGAGCATTTTACATTTGTGAAAAATTGCCTTGTATATGCCTCTCAGAGGCTGAAGCAAGGACATCTTGATTGTACAATTGTTTCCCCCTCTCTGGCCCAGAGTTTATTCTTGTGAAGGAAATGCAGGAAGACCATACTTTCGGGCTCTAAGTGAGATTAGTACCTTCAGAATGTGGCGTCCCTGGTCTGTGGTGAGCCTTTCTGCTATTACAGAGCCAGTGGCTGGAGGACATGGCACTGAGTGATAAATTGAAAAGAACTCTGGTGAACGGCTTTAGCAGTAGACAACACGGGATTTACATGAGCCGCCTGAGCCTATTGTAGCCTCCCCATTGTAGGCAAGGTCCCTGCTAGAAAGATAAGCAAAACTCTCCCTGAACAACGTGCTCCACCAGAGCTTCGACAAGGCACAATTGCATGGGGGAATTGAAGCTATGCAAATCTCATTACTCTTGATGGAAATAAGTGCATTGAAATCCCCGTGTGCTTCCCCAACACCACCCAATTGCCCCCAAATGCTTGTTATCTTAACACAGGCAGGAAAATATTCCCTAAATGCTTATTGTCTCCATCAAAGCTGAATACTTGGATCAGGAGAGGTTCGCATGAACACCCTGTTTATCTCTTCTATATGGAACCTCTTTCCCAGCCATGAAACTTGTATTTGGAAACCCAAAAAGAAAAAGAAAAAAAAAACAGTCAATGGATTCAAAAGATAATTAGGTTAAAGGAAGTGGGAGCTCTTGAACAAATTCAATGCCATTAAATCTTCTGGGGTGTATGTTTTAATAGCCTGGCACTGTCATGCATAGTGCAGGGAGAATCACATCCTCCCCGGAGCCACGATTAGGCCTTGCAGCAAATTGGAATAGATCAGTTTGGCTCACTGGACATTTAGCTGTCGTAAGAAGCCCTTCAAAATCCATTCATCTGGCTAGCCATCTGGAACAGAACAGACTTAAATTTTGCTTAACTCAGGCTTACAGGCATGTCTTGGAAAAGGAGCTGAAAACAAATGCCTGGGACTCAGAGCTTGTTAAAGTCGGGGCCAAAAACGGTTGTGTGCTTTTAGCACCAGAACTGCTGGTGTTAGTTGCTTACCCCTAATATTCTTGCTGTACCAGTTAACTATTTCAGGCAGCAGGAAACTAATCTAGAAAAGGCTGTTTTGAACATCTTGAGTTCAATGGGAGGAAATCATCCTTTACAGCTGGTGGGCTACAGCGAAAATGATCTAGTGAAAATGTCGGTTATTGCATTTTCATTTTTTGTGTTAATGATGTTTATCATTTATCTAGTTAAAAAAAAAGGAGGACAGTGGCTTCACTCCCTTACTACTTTTTCCATTTCTATTATTTTTGGCTTCAACAATAAATGTGTTTAAGTGTAGTCTATATGAATATGACCATAAGACCAAGATTCAAATTTTAATTGTTTTTTGTTTTTTCTGTATTTTATTGCAGCTGTAAGCTCCCCTATGAACCTGTTGAAGGGTGCAAAATACATCAAATAAATGTTTGTTTTGTTGTATCAGACTTAGGTCCATGTACACCAGCATTAATTTATTTATTTATTTATTTATTTATTTATTTATTTATTTATGTTTTTATAATCGTACCATTTAAGGCGGGGTGCGGGTGGCACTGTGGGTTAAACCACAGAGCCTTGGACTTGCCGATCAGAAGGCTGGCAGTTCGAATCCCTGCGACTGCCAACCTAGCAGTTCGAAAGCACATCAAAATTGCAAGTAGATAAATAGGTACCTCTTCAGCGGGAAGGTAAACGGCATTTCCGTGCGCTGCTCTGGTTCGCCAGAAGCGGCTTAGTCATGCTGGCCACATGACCCAGAAGCTGTACACTGGCTCCCTCAGCCAATAAAGCGAGATGAACACCGCAACCCCAGAGTCGGCCATGACTGGACCTAATGGTCAGGGGTCCCTTTACCTTTACCATTTAAGGCAGTGATGGCCAAACTCGGCCCTCCAGTTGTTTTGGGACTACAACTCCCATCATCCCTAGCTAAGAGGACCAGTGGGCAAGGATGATGGGAACTGTAGTCCCAAAACAGCTGGAGGGCCGAGTTTGGCCATCACTGATTTAAGGTGACTTAGGATTTAAAACCTTTAAAATAATATAATAAAGAGATTAAGAACAAGAACAAAAGTTTTAACAGCCCATCTAAATCTAACCGAATAGGAAGTCAATCTGACCTCCCTGGGGACCTCCATAGCTGAGGTTCTGCCACTGAAAAGTCGCTGTCCTGTGTCCTGTCTATTAGATGTGTATCCCACATTTCCTACAACAGGCTCTTGGTGGTGGCAGACATGGTTTTTCCTTTGCCTTTTGATCCTTGCTATACTTCTTAAATCTCCCAGGACCTCAGGACCTCAAGGGCCACCTCTCTTCATATTAACCAAGTCTCACCCTGCAATCATCATCAGACGCCCTTTTTTGTGTGTCTCTTCCATGAGAGGTCCAGTGGGCACCAACAGGAGAATGTGCCTTTTCTATGGTGGCTCCCAGGGAGACTTGATTGGCACCGTCATTACATATCTTTAGGCCCCAGATGAAAACGTTTCTTAGTAACCATGTCTTTGGGCTGTTAAACAATCTATGGCCTTTTAAATGTATTTATGGGAAGGGGTTCTTGGTTTTTAATGTTGCTATTATGATATGCATTTTGTTTTTTCATATTTTTTTTATGCTGTAAGCTGCCCTGTGACCTCCACATGAAGGCAGTATATAAATTCAGTAAATAATAATAAAAATAACTAACCTGTGATGTAGGTTAGGCTAAGAAGACTGGTCCAAGATCACCCAGTGGAGTAGGGATGTGAAGCTTGGTCTCCTAGGAACTTAAACCAGGGTTACCAGACGTCCCCGGTTCCTGGGGACAGTCCCCAGATTTGCACATCTGTCCCCAGACAAATTCCATCCCTGGAATGTCCCCAGGTTTGCAAATCTGTCCCCGGGAAATGTGGCAGCAGCCCGGAGCCAGCCTGTTGGCGCAGTTTGCTCCGGCTGGCTTCAGGAGCTGCATGCTGCCGTGGCGCTCGCCATTTTTCCTGTGCCATGGCAGCGAGCAGCTCCCGAAGCCAGCCAGGGCCAACTGCACTACCAGGCTGGCCCCTCCTGGACAATGGCCGCCCTCCCGTGACCCCCAAGCCTCCCTTGATATGTCAAAACAAAGGGGGAAGGGGGCCGGAGATTGGGGAGTCATGGGTGGGTGGCCGGCCATTGTCCAGTATTTTTGAAACTCTGCACATTTATGCTGGAGATGTGGGAGTAAAAATGCGAACTTAGTACATATGATGATTAACTGCCCAGTGATAGGATCATTTTGGTGCAAAGTGAAGATATATATAACAAGAGTAATAAAAAGAAAATGTTATTTAGGGGAATTGAAATTAATTCTAAATTATATATTGGAAACATGGGAGATTACAAGGGGTCAAAAAAAAAATAATGGATGTACCGTGCCATATTAGAAGCAAAAAAAACTTGTTTTGATGAATTTGAAGAGCCGCAAAAAGATTCCATTGAGCACATAATTGATAATATAGACAGACTAGCTACATATGAACGAATTGCATGTCGACACTAATTAAGAATGGATAAAGATGAAGAAATCTGGAAGGAATATTTAAGCGATAAAGTGGACAGTGGTGGGAAGTAGGGGGAGGAGAGGTGGGGAAATATTGTTAAAAAGGTGTAGTCATAGGTATAAAAGGTAAAGGTAAAGGTACCCCTGTCCGTACGGGCCAGTCGCGTCCGACTCTAGGGTTGTGCGCCCATCTCACTTAAGAGGCCGGGGGCCAGATCTGTCCGGAGACACTTCCGGGTCACGTGGACAGCGTGACAAAGCTGCTCTGGCGAGCCAGCACCAGTGCAGCACACAGAAACGCCGTTTACCTTCCCGCTATAGAGCGGTACCTATTTATCTACTTGCACTTAAGGGTGCTTTCGAACTGCTAGGTGGGCAGGAGCTGGGACCGAAAGACAGGCGCTCACCCCGCCGCGGGGATTCGAACCACCGACCATACGATCGGCAGGTCCTAGGCACTGAGGTTTTACCCACAGCGCCACCCGCGTCCCTTTTGGTCATAGGTATATCAGTACTCAAATCTGAAATGTTAAATTGTGTTATTAGTGTTATTGTGGTTTTTGTTGTATGTGTTTTTTGTGGTTGTTGTTTGTATTGAAAAAATGATTAAATATATATTTTTAAAAAACTGTGCATTTATGTTTCACAGGGTGCGAAAGTAGGGCTTTGCACCTTTATACAATATGCATGTGTGCTTGGGCCCAGGGTCTTTTGCTTCACCATCCCCACTACTGACTCCCTGTTGCTACTCAGCTTCAAAAAAACAACAAAAAAAGGTGTCCCCGGATTTAATGAAAAAAATCTGGTAATCGTAAATCTTAATCTACAGGAAGCTCCATACTGGAGGAAGTGGTCTTTCAGAGATCCTAGCCACAGACCATTTAGGGGTAGGAACCAGCACCATGAATTATGCCTGGAAGCTGATTTAGTTGGTGCAGGACTAATGTAACATACTCAGCAAAGAGCATACCACAAAGCAATCTCCCCACCATATTTTGCCTTAGCTCCACTTCCCAAATACTATGCAAAGATTTGTGGCGTGACTTGAGACTGGCTTGACAGGAATTCACGCCTCCCTAATCCCATGTCTGCCCTTCATTCTTTGCTGGCTGGGATACCCTGGAAACCAGGAGAATATCCATGTTTTCATAATAGGATTGTCTCGTCCCATCAAACGGAGAGAGCGCTGAGCCCTTTGAGAGCTAACAACAGTTTAATTATTGTAATGTTTATATGCGCATGTACAGCATATCCAAAAGATCTCTCCTAATATAATTACACAAACATTGGAAGTGCCCAAAGGAGAGGCAGAGGGTGGGGTGGGGGGGGATATCAGGAACAAAAGGCCAGAAATAAATTGCTTCTAAGGAACTACACTGGAGACAAAATAAGCTGTCTCCTTGAAGGCAACTAATTTCATTGCTCAAGGCAAAGGTGAAAAATCTCTCAGACTAGACTGAACATGAGTGTTTTTCCGCAGTAGGAATGAATAGCTCTGCTCAAGTGATGAGCAGAACGCTTGTGTGCTGCTGACAGCTTATTAAATGCTTTTAAAATTAACTTTGCTGCATTAATTTAGCTGCAGATCAGTGGACACTCCTACCAAAATACTGATTCTGTATTAATTCCTTTGTGCCAATAGCTGGGCTGTTTCAATCATAAACACTCAGAGAAATGCGTGGACATCTATTAAAGAATAAATGAACTTTCCTTTCCACGTTAGCCTTTCAATGTGTCAATGGAGGGATAATTTTGTAGCTTCAGAGTTTCATGTACTTAAAATAGTAACACGTGTTGCGTGTCGAGGTCCCCAGGTCCACCCCAATAACTCACGCATCACACAGAATTTTTGTTTAAGGTTTTTGGCATAATTTTGGCCACAACTTTATTAAAATACAAATTTGTGAGTGGTTGCTTAGGCATTGGTTGCGACTATCTGCCCCCACCATGGGGGACAGACTGACATTCCGCACGATGCGAAAGTCAGAATGGGGGAATACACTTGGGGGTAGCGACGGAGCAGGGAAGCTGCCCTCAGCCCTCCCCAAATGCAACCAGGAGCTCATTGCTATGGCCCGAGCCCCCTTGACAGAGTGGACAAGCAATAGTTAGCCCCTGATTCCTTTAACAGAATCCCTTGCAGCAGCAGCATTAGAGGGGCAGGCACAGCCAATCCGTGCCCCTCAACCAACCAAACCATAAACCAATGCCTAACCGCAACCTTACAAGTTGTGACGATTTGCTACGCAGTAGGCAAAAACCAAATGGCCCCAGCCAATCAGCCAGATGGACAAAATTCCTACCAGGCCCCCGCTCCAAAGCAGACGACCCCATGACAGGCATAGCAAGGTCAAAGTGAACAACCCTATTCTAGGGAGGGAGGGACGGGCAATCCGCTGCACAGGCGAAAAGAGGAAGCCCTAGCCTCGTGCAAGGAGTTTTAGCATTTCTGGCTGTCAATCAATAAATGGCAACATTAATTTCTTCCCAACAACAAGGGAAGCCCCAATCACATCAGTGGCCAACGATCAGTTAGCCCGCCCCCAACTTTGGAGTGTCCTGGCGGCCCCCACCGCAACACGTGCTCTCCATGAAGGAGAACCAGCTTTGTGAAATCTGGAATCTTAAGCTGTGCACAGTTGACCTTTTTTGTCTTTCTGGCAAGCATCAATTCAAAATCACCTACAATTTCAAAAGGTATGTAAAGAAGGACATTCTTCTCCCATAATACTATAGTTCCATGAAGCCAATGCTACAGAATACTACGCCCAGAGATGGAAAGAAGACATAGTTGAAGGGAAGCCTTGCTTCTGCACATGACTGTGGCCTGATGGGAAGTCTTGCTTCTCAGCTTTGTTTCTGCACATGATGCTGCACAAATTGTTCTAATACTAAGACATTCCCTCATCACCTTAGAATGTTCTGTGTATCTGAAGAAGTGTGCATGCACACGAAAGCTCATACCAAGAACTGACTTAGTTGGTCTTTAAGGTGCTACTGGAAGGAATTTTTTTTTGTTTTGACTATGGCAGACCAACACGGCTACCTATCTGTAATTAGAATGTTCAGTTCACATTGAGTTCAGGAAAACATTATACTCTGACCTGTTCTTAATGCATAGTTGACCACGTCTATCGGAACGTAATTGTTTAAGTCTTGCTATATCAATCACTAGTTATAATTCAATTAGGAGGTTTTCATGCCTGTCTAGTTTTAATCTACTGCCTTTAATCTATTGGTGATTAATGCTTATATGTAACCTTTGCTTTGTACTTGTGTTAACCAATCAGCAATAAGCACATACGTGGCAATGCTGTAATATTCAATAAAAGAGACTCCCTGAGACTTGCTCGAGAGATGCCTCCCATATGACACTCACCACTCGTCTGTCGTTATTTCAACCCAACACATAGTCCCTAACAGAGAAGAATGGCAGATCAAACTGGTGGATTATGCCGAAATGGTAAAAATGACCAGAAGAATTAGAAACCAGGAAGCAGAGGCATAGGAAGGGGGGGTGGACCGCCCCAGTTGTCATCGCTGAGGGGGGGGTGACATTTGGCGTGTCACCCACCCTCGACTCCCAAGCCTACCCCGAGCCGGGAGACCACCTAACATTGCTACGCCTCTGCCAGGAAAACCAAAATTTTAATAAGGAATGGGGAAAATATATCATTTACCTTAAAAACCATTGTAAACAATTAAAATTATTAGTAGGATTGGAATGATACTTTTAGTGTAACGTTGAACTCTGTTTGCGATGGAGATTTAATAGATTTAGATTAATAGAGAAGATGCAGGAGGAAAAAAGATAACATAAGGACCTACAAAGGGGAGGAGGGAATCTATGGAATTATCTTTTTATTTTGGTTTGTTTGGTTGTTTGTAAATTTCAAAATTTGAAAAATTACACACATACACACACACACACATGTGTGTGTGTGTGTATTAAAAGCTACATAATACAGTGGTACCTTGGGTTACATATGCTTCAGGTTACAGACTCTGCTAACCCAGAAATATTACCTTGGGTTAAGAACTTTGCTTCAGGATGAGAACAGAAATGAAATCGCACGGCGGCAGCGGGAGGCCCTATTAGCTAAAGTGGTGCTTCAGGTTAAGAACAGTTTCAGGTTAAGAACGGACCTCCAGACGAATTAAGTACTTAACCCGAGGTACCACTGTACTACAGTCCAATGATAGCTCCCTTCTTCTTGACTGGGCCAGTTCCATGTTTAAATAGAAGATATGGTTCCATCAGATCCAGTTTGGTTCTCAGACATAATCTCTCCATGCCATATAACAATATTCTCTCAAAGGCATTTTCAAAAGCAGTTTGTCATATGACCTCTGTGTGTGTGTCGAAGGAAAAGGCATAGCCAAATCTTCCTGTGTGCCTGAAGCTGGTCTTTGAATCCCACTTCCAGTTTACGGAGAAGTTAAACCAGACAGATGTGTTTACCTAAAATGGGACATGCTCTGATTCCCCCTTCTCCCTCCACGTTTGGCCTCCATATGTTTGTCACTTGCTCATAATCAAGGTCACTTAACTACCTGCTATTGCCCATGTTAAACTGTTGCCTCTGAATTGCTAATGTGGCATTTAGGAGACTTTCATCATCAGCCAAGGCACACACCGCAATATGAAGTACTGTTCTGTCCTATTTGTAAAGGAATAATTCTGAGCTGGTCGCTTAAGTCAATTTGTTCATGCATAAATTTCATCACTTTTGCATAAGAAGAAAGACCAACTTCTAGATCTCTTTTCTTGTTGAATGTATGAATTTAACTGTGGGCGTTGTGTGTGGTTTTATTTTTTAAAAAAGAAGGAAGCTAATATTAATTGGCTGGAAGAAGAGTGTGGTTTTTTTTTAAAAAAAATGATATACTAATGCAGTTATAATAGTACTCACAGTGGGAAGTCTGAGTTCACAAGATCATCAGGATTAACATAGCTTTTTAAAAGATGGTAATAATTAATTGTTCTGTATCCCCAAAAAGCTTTCTTAATCTCAATGGTCTCTTGAATCCAGAGTTCCCACTTACTGTTATTGTTAGCAGAACAGTAATAATAGATATAATTTCCAGTGTTCCTTTATTACAGCTTTTTTTATTATTACCAAAGTGGCTTAGCAACCATGCTGGCATCATTTAATATTTGTCATGAATCCCTTAATCCAACTGGGTCTCATCAAACAGAACAGTTCTTGAGACGTGTTTTCCTTCTTAGCAATATATTCAGCAATAGCTAAAAGCTACACCATAGCAAAATCTACAGGATCTGGGAGGAAACATTTTGATAACTGAACCACGCAGCCAAGATTAAGAAGCTGCAGATTGAAGTTCAAGACTTGTCTGCTATTTACAATTATTGAGGCTCTAGATTACTATTGTGGTTGTGAATATGTGGGTTAGAGCTGAGTTAGAACTTTGGGGTGTGTGTGTTGTTAATCTCTTGAACAGTGTAAAAAAAATGCTTGTAGTGTTTTTCTAAAATATATACGGTACTTTTTCGACACTCCTTGTGAAATATTTGCCTATTCACTTACCATGATGTCTTCCCCTTCTCAATTGATTTTACGTGCTATCAGCAATGCCATTGCCTATTTGAAACTGATCAGCTGCATGGTATAGGGATGGCAGTGCCAACCCTAGCCATGTGAATAATTTAAAGAACATTGTTCTCTCTCTCAGCTGACTAAATTTGCCCTCTGTGACGTGATTGCATGGCTTCGGTCGGCGGAACTGGCAGTGCTACGAGTGCCACATAATTATTGTCCTGCATTTGCAAGAACATGATGGTTGAGCGTGTTACCCTCCAACATACCCTCCAACATTCCTCAGAAGAAAATAGGGGCATATTCCAGACATAGCAGCTTAATGAAGTAAGTTAGAGCCAAGCAGCTACGGCTTTCTTTATAGGAAACCAACCAACTGAGGAAAAGGGAAATGCTGAAAATCTTTCTTGGGAGCATTCAAGTGGCCCAGATTTTGTTTTCATGAATACAGGAAGCGCCGCCATAATTTAGTGAGGGGGAGGCTATTCAGTCCTTTTTTTGGTAGGTACCCAAGGGTATGCAGTTCCAGCATGCCCCCCCCCCAAAAAAAAGTTAAAAGTGTTGCAGTTACTGTAAGAACTTCACGGTGAAGATCTTAAAAAAAACAAACAAAGCAAAACACTGCATGGATCTAAGAAATGTGGGGTGCACAGACCTGAACTTCCAATAAACACATTGAAATGCTGCACTGAAGGGAAGGGTGCTTGGGAATTCAGGACTGCGTGAAAAAGTATGAAGCTATGGTGGCTTAAGTTGACAATCTTGTCATTTCCTATGCACTTTTTTTTAATTAAATTTTATTTAACATAATTATTACAAAATACAAGTAAAATACATACAAAATGCATACATACATACATACATATATTTTTCAGATAAGTACACATATATAAAAAAGAACAAAAAAGAAAAAAGGAAGAAAAGAAAAAAGAAAAAAAATAAGAAAAATTGGAAGAAGAGGAGAAATTGGAAGAATTTCTTCCAAATTTATTCTACAAATATCTAAATAATAAAATTTCATTGATTGACTTCCATTGCTTACACTGCACTTCCTATATACATTTTAAGCAAATTTGTATCTGTTATTCCGTATTTTTCCCATACAATCTCATACAAATATTCTATTGATTAGAATATTCCCTATGCACTTGAAGCTCCTTGCCCATCAATATCAAGCAGGCACTTGCAGTGTATTCTTTTCATCACCTGTTAAAAACAATCTTGTTTAGGAAAGCCTACCCGGGTGCTTAGAAATGCTGGCATGAACGTTAATCTGTTTTAGTACAGTGGAACCTCTACTCACGACCACAATCCATTTCGGAGGCCCATCTGGAAGTTGAAACAGGTTGCTGGAAGAGGCGCTATTGTGCGCAAGCGAGGGCAACAATTGTCCACTTCTGCCATGTGCAAATGGCAGCAAACCCGCCGGTTACTTCAGGGTTTGCTGCGGATGTTGGGCAAAATGGATGTGAGCGGAGGCGGACATAAGAAGAGGTTTGACTGTTTTTTGAAAGTTTTAAAGTATTGTGACCCCCCTCCTTGATTTTATTGTTCTACCTTTTTGTCAAGTGAAATAAAATAAATAAATCAGATTGGTTAAAAAAAATATGTAATACTTGCTCAGTGGAGGTAACACGCTTTGACTGATTCAGAATGAAGGAATCAGTAGCAGCTAAATCAGAGTCAGGGAATCTCTGGCCTGTAATTCCCAGATCGTAATGACTGCTCCCAGTTTAAAAGGGGGAGAGCCCTTTGCGTGGACGTGTGCAGCCCCTAGATCTGGAGCGGCTCCAACAGCATAGGCTTGGCTTCGCCTTCGCTCAGGTGGGATACCTGGAGGTCTCCGCCTACCTCAGTCAGTTGTCCAATCCAGCCTGGGGAAAGCGTTGCCAAGGAGACCAGGCCAGGTAGGGGAGGGATTACCTGCCCACACAATAGAGGGAGGATCTTACCTGGGAATCCTCACTTGGCTCCAGAGCTTCTCCCACCCTACCCACCCTCAGTCAATGTCTTATTTTGCAGGTTAATTTTTCCTCACAGGTTTTGCAGGTTAATTTTTCCTTCACAGGTATGCGGGCGCTGCTACGTTAAGGTCACTGTTAAAGGGCCGGAAAGGAATTTCCCTGCATTGGCAGGTTTCACCTTTCCCGTAGCAAAACATCACAACTTTGGCGGTATCAGGCCTTGGGCGGAATCCTTTTGTCCATCTTCCTCTTTGCGGCGGCGATATCAGGGTTCCCCGTTAAAGGGGTTTTCTGAAGGGAGGCTTTGACCGTACGCCGAAAGGTCGTCATTGCTCTCCCCTGCGGCGGCGGCGTTACGGGGGTGGCTATCTCTGCTTGAACATATGTTCTCCAGAGCCGGCCCATCCCCCCCCCACTGGATAACCCTGATGCTCCCTAGGTCCCCAGCTGGGGACTGGGGAGGGAGAACGCCCAATGCCTGAGCCAAGGTCTACCCACATTTGAAATTTAATAAACTTGTGGCCAATTTAATCCCATAGCACGTTGTCTTGAGTCGTTATTCCACATGACGGGGGGAACGGGTGGGATCTGGGGACTCCGCCTGTCCGCGCAAACTGTGCTTTCTGGGGCTGATCTGGGCTGGGGCCCAACAGCAACCCTGAGCAAAATTAAGGAAATGGTGCAGAAGCAGTTTGCATTATGAAATCTATATGAATTAGATGTCTATCACTAGATAAAAGTTCAGAAGGCATACTAAGGGAAGTGCAAGGATCCCTCAGCATCGCTTGCCTGCATCTCACTTTTGATGTTAAAAACAAGCAGGAGGCTTTGTACATGAATAGAACCAAAAAAACCCACCACACTTCTGCCATCATATCTAGCTTGGCCCCCCAGAACCTTTTGAAGATAAAACTGAACTTTGTGAAACAAAGCGTCAGAACAGAGAAGCAGAAATATCAATTTTCATCGTGTAGAAAAACAAAGGGATCAGTTGTGTTCTTCTCTTTCTCTCTCTCTCTCTCTCTCTCTCTCTCTCACACACACACACACACACACACATACACACAACTCTCTGCCAAAATGAATGTTTCAAATAAGCTTCTGAATATCCTCAGTTTTTTCTTTAAACGTCCAATACATTTTAAGCCCCTACAAGCTCTTCCTCAGGGAACTATGAAAATATCCAAATCACTTTTACAACAGTGTAAAATACAATCATTCATTCATATTATTCATTTTGGTGTGAAACGCTTCACATTCTATAAAAAATACTATATGCAACTCTAATACTCCAACATTTCATTTTAAAACACCACAGCAATTTCTCAAAGCATATATATCCTTATCAGTGGATATATGTTTTGGGAAATGATAATAATATGAGTGATTGCATTTTACATGACAGTAAATTGATTTGTATATTTTTGGGGCTTCCTGAGAAAAAGTCTGAAATGCATCAGATATATACATAAAGAGAACATTTTTTTAAAAAAAATAGTTACAACTTAAGTGCTTTGAGATTTTGTTGCTGTTGAGTGCAGCTGGCTTTGGCTTCATATATACATGTTTCACCATCAAATCACAGAACAATTCCACCACTCCAGTGTTTGTGGGTGGGATGGGGGGTGGGCAGGATTTCACACAACCATCTCTCCACTGGCCCAGCACTGAGTTTAGGGTGGGACGAGCGGTTCCACCGCACAGGTGTATTGTGAAGATCTATAATTAAGAAGATCCATTTGAGGGTACCAAAGATTACCAAAGTCCGCTCCTGTGCTGGCCTGCATTGGCAGAGAGGATTGCTACTGACGGGGAATAACTATGCTGTGGTGGGCACTTCAAGAAATCTTGCATATTTACAGGACTGTGAAAGACAAAAACATTCTGCCCGAATAAGAGAAAACACCTTAAAAGCTAACCCACAGGTGGTACAGTGGTACCTCGGGTTACATACGCTTCAGGTTACATACGCTTCAGGTTACAGACTCCGCTAACCCAGAAATAGTGCTTCAGGTTAAGAACTTTGCTTCAGGATGAGAACAGAAATTGTGCTCCGGCAGCGCAGTGGCAGCAGGAGGCCCCATTAGCTAAAGTGGTGCTTCAGGTTAAGAACAGTTTCAGGTTAAGAACGGATCTCCGGGGGGGCCGCTAGGGGCGCCTTGGAAGATGGCGGATAATACCATCTATCCAGCCCACACGAGGTAATTTGAGGCTGATTATGGGGAGTAAATCAGTCTCCTTCGTCTCTCCAGGGAATGGAAAGACGCAATTTTCACCCGCGGTTGCCATAAATCACCCCCGAGTTCGGAAGAAGGAGGGGTGCGAGGCATTGGGGGCATAACCCTCGGCGGGTTTCGGCACTCCTCCAAAGCTGCTTCCAGGAGCGAAACTAGTTGCGTTACTTAAAAGGAAAAACTAACGCACATGCTTTGAGAGAGGCAGGAGGTTTTATCTGCTAATAATTCTGCCACTGAAATGAAGATTGAGATGGAAGATTACATCAAAGTACTACAGACATGCTGGTATGTGGAAGGCAACGGAACGGAAAGGGGGGGAAACGACTTTTTATTTTTTGTTCCATGTGATTACCTAATAACCCTCCCCCTTAGAAGATCCGTCACAACAACTAAATAGCAAATGGGACTAAAAATGAGCTGTGTGGGGAAAAACAATATGAATTTAAAGGTTTTATTCTGTGAAGGACTTGGAAAAACAAAGGCTCTCTTTGTGACGAAGCAAGAATTGAGATCTGATATAGAAGGGCAGACATCTGTTGCAGGGAGTTTGGTCTTGGGGAGGGCAAGCCGAAGATTTGTTATCTGGATGGGATCACGAACTGGAAGGGGCAGCCCTCCTGGAAAATACTAATTTATAATGCAACAGGTCTGGAAAGTTAACAAGCGGGCTTTTAGACTGTATTTCATTGGAACGGCAAGATGGCGATTGCCCGCTCAAGCGGAAACGCCTGGACTATTGGATGAGAGTGATTTACGAGAGAGCAATACAAAGTCCACACAGGAATATAAATAACTGCTTCTTTTAACCCACTTGTGGAGATAATTCAGAGGTGAATGAAAAGGAAAATGAGTAACGACAAGGATTGAGAAGAGAGGACTGAAAATATCATTGTAAATATGAACACAGCAGAAACATTCGAGGATTGGACTCCTGCCGATCAAGAAGCATGGGTACCCCCCCACAAAAATTTACAATTGGGAAATAATTGGATTATATGATGGGTATTGTTATAATTTTGTCTAATTGGTGTGATATGTTTAATTTGGTAAATGGAAACGTAATAAAAATTAATTTTTTAAAAAAAAAAAGAACGGACCTCTGGAACGAATTAAGTACTTAACCCGAGGTACGACTGTACTTTTGCTAAGCAAAATAGACAAAAATATTTCTCTGCAATGTTGGATAAATTGTGGGAATGAAGGAACATTTATACACATGTGGTGGAAATGCCCATTGATTAAAAACTTCTGGTTAAAAATATTTCAAGAAATGGATCAAATTTAGTGCATCTCAATCGATCAATTTAGATCCCAAAATAGCATAGCTTTCTATATTTGCAGATGAAGCATAAAATCTTAGAGACAAAGACTTAATTGTGTGTCTTATAACTGCAGCACGTCTTGCTGTTGCTAGACACTGGAGGACATTAAACGTGAACCTATATGAAGTTTGGTGTGCTTATGTCTGGGAATTAATGTTGATGGAAAAGTTAACAGAAAGGGTACATGAAAGAAAACAACGTGAGAAACTACATAACTTTAACATAACGTGGTCCTCCTCTATTTTATATGCATAAAAGAAAGAACATGCATTTAAACCACCTTAGACACATGGGAGCATGTGGAATGATATTTTTTAAACCAGCAACTGTAGAATTTATTATTATTATTATTATTTGATTATATTACTAATGTAATTACCTGGACGTAGTTGGGGGTGTTTTTTGGGGGTAGGGGAAAACTGTATATGATTGCTTGTATTTGATTATATGTTGTTCTTATATTCAACTAATAAAATATTCAAAAAAAGGGGACATAAACACCCTAGGGCAATGCAGGAAGCACTGGACTGCAACCATTTGACAACAACATTATCTGGATTCTCTATTAAAAAGTGAGTCAGCAAAGGATGGAAATTCAAAGCAAAGGGTCAAGTGCAGGAGCTGACATTTCCCTTCTTGTAAAGCAAAATGAAGCCGCATTTCCCTCTTTCTCGTTAATGCACACAGACACACACGCACAAGCAAATTAAAAGGTATATTCTCTTTGCCAAAGAAAAGCACCTGGGAGAGTCAATTGCTTGAAGACCAAGGAAGAGAAATATGCTTCTTCTACTGAGAAATCAGTTCAAGGACCACATCCTCCTGTCTGCTTTCATCATTATTAACTCCTCTTAAGAAACTGCAGGTGTTCACTTCTCTAAGGGGCCTCTTCACAGACTATAATATAAGAAGGTGGCAGATGAAAAACACGTCTGAGAAATAACCAATTTATTACCGGCTGCTTTTTCACAGACATGTCCTTTATAAAATAAGAGCATTGTATGCTACTCTAGAATTTCATATTTGAATGTAAATGGCCCTTCTTCTCAGTTTCTGCTTATGAACAGATGAAAAGTATGGCACTCTGCCTCTAACAGTGGTATAATATTTTCCATACAAGAAAACAAACCAAGTGAAAAATCTGGTCTCAGCAATTATCAAAACCAGCCATGAGCTATTGTTATTGTGTATGGACATTGTGGGCTGTTTTTAGGGCTCAGTTGGGTTGGGTAAGGCAAATGATAGGTAAAGGTAAAGGTAAAGGACCCCTGACAGTTAAGTCTAGTTGCGAATGACTCTGGGGTTGCGGCGCTCATCTCTCTTTACTGGCCAAGGGAGCCGACGTTTGTCCGCAGACAGTTATTCCAGGTCATGTGGCCAGCATGACTAAGCAACTTCTGGCAAAACAGAGCAGCGCATGGAAACACCATTTTTACCTTCCCACTGGAGTTTATCGACTTGCACTTTGATGTGCTTTCAAACTGCTAGGTGGGCAGGAGCTGGGACCAAGCAACGGGAGCTCAGCCCGTAGTGGGGATTCAAACTGCCGACCTTCTGATCGGCAAGCCCTAGGCTCTGTGGTTTAGACCGAAACGAAAATCAGGAAATGGCATGCGCCACTGCTTCCCTCTTCAGGGCTGAGCTGTTAAACTCAAAAATAATTTATGTCAAGTTGTGGAGAATTCACTGTTCATATGTAATTAATAAATAATTAAATCAGCATTTAGACACATGGTGGCAGATGTTTCAACATTATGTCTTTATCTGTCACACTTCAGACAGCTGTTCCAACATTTCTAAGTTAGCTTGATTTATGCAGAAAGGTTTTTTTTTTTATAACCTCAGGCAATAATCTGAAGATTGATACTGAAATTCAAAATGTATAATAAGTACTCTTTCTAATAATGCCAAGTAACTTGGTTTATTTACAACTCTTGGACACAACTTAACCCTGCTGCCTTGGACAGCTGCCATGCACAACTAGGCATAGGGGATAAATTTGCATTGGTGTGTTTATTGCAAGCATATCTAATTTGCACTTCCTAAAACAATATGAGAACCAAAATACAGCTATCCTTTGAAATTTGCACTTTTGTGAATTTTGTAGTGCAGTTCTCCGGCCAAATCATTTGTATAAAAATGTATATATTAGGGGAAAGTATGCATTAAGATGAAGCTATTAGCATCATGATAGAGACAACTGATTGCAGAAATGTGTAGGTTAGGTGAGATTGTATACCAAAATGTGCATTTTAGGAAATATTTGAACTAAAATGCTGACAGTTGTCTGTGAGATTTCCCCCCTAGAAAATTGAAGCTAAGGCTGGAAAAAAATAAGAAATGAAAAGAAACTGAAACTGACAGATTGCTCTGTCCTTATTTTCAGCATACACTGGAAATATGTTTGAAATTGTTCACAATGTGTGTGTTTGCAGTGTCTAATATTTTAAAATGAATTTCAAATGGTGAATAAAATAGAACTCTCAAGAAGCTTGTCAGTGAAATGGTCCCTGTGACAATTAATAAGCTTTTTGTGCTACAAAAGTAAAAAATAGCAATTTTGCAAATCACAGATTTGTCCAAATTAGAAAGCAAGTAACAGCTTTTCACAGACTCCTGTTTAGCAGACATACCATTACAAATATAAGGGAAACATACCTGTGCCTCAGCAAGGCATACAATGGGCAGTTCAATAACTAAAGAATAACATCCTCAACCACATTTTGACAGCAAATGCCTCGAAGACAGTTCAAAGGAGTCTTCACATAGCTATTCATTAAGTATGCAGATTCTGGTCTTTGGGAAAACAGAGCCATGAATAACTTCTTCAGAGGAATGCTAATATTAAGTAAGTAAATCAAAATGACACTTCCTTATGACACTGCAATGGCGGTGTTGTCTCCAGGTACTGCAGAGAAGTTGGAGGGGAGATGATATATAGATATAGATATAGATATAGATATAGATATAGATATAGATATAGATATAGATGATATAGATATAGATGATATAGATATAGATGAAGAGTAGGAGAAAGGAGTTATTCTCTGGTTCTGACAAAAGAACTAGGAGCATCATGTAGGTCCATGTTACATGTGCACCCAATTTATATTTTGAAATGGGTAATTGCCAAGTTCCACGTTAACACTAATTCTGGAGGGTAGAAGGGTCTCTGCCATAGTCTGGACATGATTCCCTTCCTCCTTGGAATCTATAGCTGGCTCACTAAGGGTGGCCAGGATAACCTGAGAAAATTTGTCTGTTTAAGCTTTCTTTGAATAAGCTTTCTTTTCTTTCCCTGATATGCACATAGCGACCTGCAGTCCAGATCCAATGCAATCTGTGGCCTGCTTGCAGTTGGAATCCAATATGGGAATGACTTTCAGTTAGCCTCATATCTTAGGAATTTGTCCATACCCACCTATCGGCGTTTATTTACCAAAGCTAGATTAAATGTCTTTCCATTGGAAGTTCTAAATGGTAGACTGAGAGGCATCTCCTACCAGAATAGACTTTGTTTATGTTCTCAGGACGTCAGTTGCATGAATAATATCCTACTGCATTGTGGGCAGTATGGGCAAGCAAGGGATGAACTGATCAAACCCTTAGTAGCAAATTTGCCGGGGAAATCTGAAGCCTCCCATATTAAATACCTTCTGGAGGATATAGGTCAAATGATATTACACTGACCGTGGCAAAGTTTCTTTCAGAGGTTGCAAGAAACAAAGACCATCATGCTATAGACTACCTTGGTCTCTTTTGCCTGTTGTTTGGTTGAATTAACTGTATCTTGTTTTGAAACTGTTTTGTGGGTCTATGGACTACAATAAAGATATATAATATTTTGCCGAGATGGGAAATTCAGATTGCTCTCTTTGTTCCAAGGTCGTGCCAGTTTTATCCACAAAATGATGGCAGCACTGCATTGGGGGGGATGAGTGTGTGCGCAGGGGCAGCTGTGCCCTTCCAGCGGTGCTGCAATTGCCAGGGGTGGGCTGGGGTGGGCTGGGGTGGGCCAGCAGCAGGGTCCAGGAAGCTCTGGGTTGGCAGCTTCCTGCATGTGGCCGCCACCAGTCCAGACCTCCCCCAACCTCACTGCCACCTTGCCCTGCTCTGCCCTGGCAAATGTAGCACCCCAAATGTGGGAGACTGCAGCCACATATCTGCCCTCCCCACATCATACACTGCCTCTGTAGAGGAACGAGTTTGTTCACCAAACATGGATTCCCAGCAGGATAGGTAAAAGGTAAAGGTCAAGCTCCAAGTTTTACAGGATCAGAAGCTGCAACATTGGGAGATGGAATTCGTAGGACACTGGTTAAATTGTGGACCTAAGAGAGTTATTATCTTGGGTGTGAAACAAGTGGAACATTATCTTTGGAATGACTACCCTTTGGATTACAAACTAAACATTGGGGAGTGCAACACTGGGGAATGGGACAATTGGATAAAAGGAGATGAAGAATTTTACTACATAGAGTCCTCCAGAGACTGGATCCCCAAAGAGAAAGAGAAGAAAATGCGAAAGAATACAACAGGGAACAAGGATTTATGTAACTACAAACAGAAACAAGAAAACTCGCAGAGGTGGCTTGGAAGTGACTTGAGGGCCTCAGATATTAGAACACCGGATTGACAAGGGTTAAAGACTTAAGGACTGACATTATCCAGAACCAGGAAAAGGGACGCTGGAGTAACTTAAAATGAGAAATGTTTTTGTAATAATTTTTTATTTATGGAATTAGTGTAATTCTAATGAAATATTAAGAGATGCTGGAAAGGAAGTAATTGGCTTTAGTAATGGTTTAAATCTAAGAACTTTAAAGATTTGAGGATAAGATAAATAAGGGTAAGACAAGTGGTATGAATTTGCTGAATTAATTTTAAAATGGAATACAAGGAGGGAGGTGAGAGGAAGTCAGGAAAATAAGTAAAAGAATGCTGAGAATTTGAAAGGAGAGATTTTTATTTTTTATTTTTCTTATTCTTTTGTTTTTTGTGTGGAATTTTTGATTTTTGATTGTTGTAATTTTTCTTTTTTTTGTCTTTGACGTTTACTTTTTGTTATCTTTGTGGTCTTTTTTTCTTGAGAAAACCTAATAAATATTATTATTAAAAAAAAAGGTAAAGGTCAAGGACCCCTGGGCATGACAGGAATTTCCCCCACTTGGCTGATTAGCTGTTGCCATTTGGGTTTCGCCTGCCGCGTAGCAAATCGTCACAACTTGTAATGTTGCGGATAGGCTCTGGTTCAGGTGATAGGGATGGGAGAATGCTCTCACCATCCCTATGTGAAGGGTATTCCATTAAAGGAATCCAGGGACTCGGCTTGGTTTGGTCAACCCCTGAGAGGGGGTTGTGCCCGTGCCTGAGTCCAGGGGAGCATCTGGGGAGTGAACAGAGTCTGTTCCCAGGTTTTTCACCTGCCTCAGGTGTTCACCCTTCGCTTACCTATGATAGAGCTCTGGGTCAGCGCTACCTGCAAGGTTGTAGGGAGCTAGTCGAACCAGAGCCTATGCAACTACTCACTTTCTGTAATCAATAAAGTTGTGGCCTAATTCTGCCAAAAACCAAAACTAAAATTTGAGTCAAATGTGTCTTTATTTAGGGGGGAGGTCTCTGGGTCTGAACACGCAAGTAATCATTTCATGAAAAGCTAGTCAGGTAGTTTATAACATCTGACCAAGAGCACAGAAATTTTTTAAGGGGTCCTGGCGTGCATATATGATATTTTGCTGTATGTTGGTCTGAGCAGTATGCATGTAGTACTGAGAGAATATAAAACACCTAATAATGCAGATTTATAGCTAGCCAGAACGGGTGTTTCAGAATAGTTTTTACTCACAGGGAAGATAAGAACCAATTGCAGAAGTGCCATGGCATATTGGCCATTCCTCAACTGTTTTTTACAGTGAAAGATTTTCAATAAATTATTCCAAATTAGAAGCAGTGCTCCAGTTCTTTTCCTCTTTCTCTGCCCCTGCTCTCAATGCAAGGAGAGGCGTGGCCAAATATCAAACAGATCGCCAATTTATGCTTCATTTTCTCCAGATATGTTATATATCATTGAAATTTTTTAAGCAGAGGTTAGATGGCCATCTGTCATAGATGTTGTCAGGGTTTCAGGGACAGAGAGCGAGGGGGAGGGGTCCCAGGGCGACGAGGAAGAGGACGACGACGACCCGAGGTTGTCAGTGAGTCCGTCAAGTGAATCCGAGGATTCCCAAAAGGGAGCCCCCCTGGTCAGGCCAAGGGGCGGTAGAGAGGGAGGCAGTCAGAAGCAGGGGAACGAAGGGGGAATCCCCAGTGGGGGCTGGAGATCGGGACCGGCCTCTCCGTCGGAACGGAGTGAAGGGGGTGGAGTTGCCAGTGTGTCAGAAAGAGCAGAACAGGAAGCAGAGAGGGGAAGGAGTTCGGAGCAGAACGTCCTGCCGGAAGGGGAGGAGTGTAGTACCGAGAGTAGCGTAACGGTCGAAAGGAAGGTCAGAGGCAACGTACGCGCGCCAAGTTCAAATGTGGAGGCGCGCGGAAATGAGGAGAGCCCTGAGGAGGAGCCTGGTCCCAAAGCACGAAGGAGGGGGGAGCAGGCGTCAGAAGACTCAGCCTCGGGGGAGTCCCGGAGGGAGGGAGCACAGGGGGGGCAGAAAGACCCTGCGGAAAAGGAAGGAGAGGAAAAGGTGGAGCAGTACAAGCCTCTTAAGCTGGTGCAGGGGCGGGACTGACTCAGAGGGGACTTCTAACATCTAAGGGTAACAGATGCTGAGCCACGGAGCTTGGATGTAACGACAACAATGTTCTTCAATAAAACCTTTTGTATATAACTTGGACTGGATTTTGGTCTCTTGTGAGCTGGGACCTCGGGTGGCTCTGACAGATGTTTTAGCTGAGATTCCTGCCCTGCAGGGGGTTGGACTAAATGACCCCTGAGGCCCCTTCCAATTCTATGATTCTCTAATTCTATGATTTTCGGTCAATTAAGACATAAGGTACGACACAAACTGCAATCCTTGTGAAAATCTACTGCACCTTTTGCCTCTTCTATTAGTTCAGGAACAAAGGGCCAAATTATTTCACTGCCAGCTCACAGGTGCATATGGTATATGGATGTTGAATAGGTTTGCAAATCACCTGGGAGACATTCTGTCACACACCCAGATGGAGTGAAGGGAAAACTTTCCAAAATGGCCCTGGAAAGTGAGTAAATTTCCCCAGGAAGCCATAAAGTCAATGCACTGCCTGGCAGGACAAAATTTAATTTTTTTCAGTCCTCTCCAAGTTTTCCTCAATAATACCCAATGTAGATACCCCCCCCCCCCCAATATGGCTTACTACATAGCATGTGTAGCATAACCTGTGGCTCTCCAGAAATTGTTGGACTCCGAGTCCCATTATCCCCAACTGGCTGGGGCTGGTGGGAACTGGAGTACAATAAATAGAGGACCACAATTCCCCACCAATACCATATAGAATTTTCAAAATATTATAGGTGAGGTCAGGTCATTCCAGCCCTCAGGACAGTGGTTTTCAACCAGTGTGCCATGCCACCCTGGGGTGCCTTAAAGGATGGTCAGCGGTGCTGCAGGCAACACTGGCCTCTGTCCTGCTTTCCTTCCCTCCCTTCTCTGATGCCCTCTCATGTCTCTGCCCAGGGCCATCTTAAGCATATCCGGCGCCGTGGAGCAAAGCTCCCTCCGCTTCCCCCCCCCCCCATTTCCCAGAGTTGTCCACCTTTTTTTAGGGAGGACGGCACTGCTGGCAGGGCTGGAGGAGGCAGGGAGCGGCTGGAGGGTGGCTCCTCCGGTGGGGAAGAGGCGGACTTTGAACGCGGTGCCTCCTGACTCAGCTGGCCGCTTTGTGCCATGGTGGCCATGGCAGATGGAGGCTCTGGGTGCGGCACTGCTTCGGCGAGGCATGGCGCAGGCGGGCGAGGGGGACAAGCTGATGCCAGGAGGCTCTGCATCCAGCCTCCGCCTCTTCCCTAGTGCCCTCCAGAACTTGGCACCCTGGCACCCCGCGCCACTAGCCACTCTATGGGTAAGATGCCCCTGTCTCTGCCTCCCCAAGGCTTGCACAGCTGTTTGTTGCAGAAGCCCTGGCTACAAGCTTCCCAGGCAAATGGTGCCTCTGGGGCTGGCCAGCCTTGGGGTAAGCAAGCAAGCAGGCGAGAGAGCCCAGCCAGCCACTCCGCCAACCCTTGCTGTTGGGAATCGACAGATAAATCCCAGGCCCTGTGGGGCAGTCTGAGGAGGTACCTCTCTTTGGGGCAGGGGGGGCAGCTCACAGATAGGGGCAGAAGCAGTGGCTGCCTAGAGGACTCCCAAGGAGAGGAGAGGAGGCTGAGGGAACACTCCACAAGGGAGGGTGTTTGAAAAAGAGTGGGGATGCCAGCTCTGCAGGCAAGGGGTGACATAACTGGGCTCCTGAGCCCCACAGGGGTGCCACAGAAAGAATGTAGTTGGTCAAGGGAGGCATGGACTCAAAAAGCTTGAAAACCTCTGCCTTAGGACATTCCCTTCCAATGGAAGCTCACAATATCATTAAATCACAACAAATTCAAACAATCTAAAAATAATCAAAACCAACAAAGGCAGCAGCATTAAAAAGGCCAATTTTTAAAATAAAAAATAAAGAAGACTAATATAGAAACCAACAGGACTAAATTTTGTAGCACAACTCTTTAATAATAAAAAACTTTTTAAAAAGAAGTCAGCCCCCCCCCCCATGATGGTTTTAAAAAGCCCATAGCTGAAAAGACAAAAACAAAGAAACACTTTGCAGTCATTTTGCAGCACTCCACAAATGGAGTAATTGAAACATCAAATCAGGGTTTCTACTTAACACTCCAAAACCCAAAGTCATCCTATTCACTCCAAACAGGTGCCAAATTTTGGTAAAAGTTTTGCGATATTTTGTGGCACCCCCCTACCCCTTGAATTTTGCAGCATCCCACAATTGGACAGTGTTGGGTTTGGGGGTGTTAACTACGAATCCCAGTGTGATGTTTCAATTGCTCTGATTGTGGGGTGCTGGAAAACACGGGGTTTTGCTGCAAAATGCTGCAGAACAACAGCAAATCTTTGGCACCAGCTTTGAGGGGTTCCCAGATATTGAGGTTCATAGTTAACGAAACTAACTTGTGGAACTCCATGGGATTTACTTTGGAGTAAACATGTATATAGGTTCATGTGGCATGTAAGATTGCTCACACAATCATTCCATCTACTAATGAACTAGGACAAATGAGTGCTTATCAGTTTGGAAGTAAAATGAGGATTCTGGGCAGTTTGCAAACTTCCGTGCTTAAGCAATATGCAGCTGGTAACTACAAGTGAAATATTTTTCACTGTGCTATAAGCTGCCATTCTGATAGGTGTCTCTATCCCATATGTAATACAGATACACCCACTGTTGTAGTGCCCTGTTTATTATGCTTTTCATCAGTCCTGTTTTAAAAGCACCCAGGGAACAAAACCCTGCATAGCATGCCAAGCTTTGCATCATGTTTCAGATAAATTCTATATAGCATCAATCATTTCATCTGCATAAATCTACCCACTCGTGGACATGCTTTGAGACATCTATGTCTGATATAATTAAAGCTCCTCTTAGATGCTAGAAACTCCCCCAGGCAGGCACATATTTGCAACTTGAAAGCACGGTGGAAATAACTCAGACCAAATGCCAGTGTTGGGTGAAATCAGGCCACGACTTTATCGACAGAAGGCAAGTGGGGCTGGCGTGGCAGTAGGGCAGGGATCAGTTCCTTATCTTATTCAGCTCTTGCAATGAGATGAAATGGCACTCCATTCAGGACTGGGTGGCACCCAAACTCCCACCATGGGGATAGGCCAGTGTTGAACCCCGTGGGGGAATGGCTCACAGGGGTGCTTGCCCCGGCCGCAAAATTGTTAGGGGCACAAAATTTCGACACCCAGTGCCGCCTCAATACAGCTGCGTGCTTCTGTAGGTGGGCTCCCTTGAAAATGGCTTCTCCATGAGAACTAGTGACCTCTCTAGACGATCGAACTTCCCTTCTTTTCTTTATCTGCAGCTGCAGTCTCCTGAATGATGTGGATGCCTATGGCGCTTGCCCATTCCTTGTGATTATGTTTGTACAGGGGGGATGGAAATGGTTAATGTAGATTGACCAATGAGAAAGCTCAGAGGCGGAGCCTACCTGGTTTTGAGGCTCAGCCCAGGGGTTTACCATTGGGAGATAGAGGAATGAGGGTCAGACAGAGGCAGAAAAGTCGAACATAGTGGTTGTGAAAGAGTGAGAGACAGGGATAGAACCGAGAGAGAAGAGTGTGACAGTGTGAGATAGTGCCACATCTAGTCAATGGCGCGCATTTGAGAAACCGTTCTGAACATATTTAAAACTTGTTTGTTCTTCAATAAACTTTAATCTTTGTTGTTGACTTTACAACCTGACTGAGACTCAATATTTCACCAGAAGAAATCTGGTTGGTGGCAGCGGAAGAATAAAGCAGTGGTGTACAGGTCAATAGTCCGTAAAACGTGTCCTAAGGTGAAAGACTTCTGGGAAAAGATTTATAATGAGTTGGGAAAAAATGTTGAAATATACATTTATTAAGAAACCAGAAGTCTTTCTACTTGGAATATTAGGACTGGAAATGCCCCAAAAAGATGTCACTACACTGACAAAACTTTTATTAGCCAAAAACTGGAAATTGCAAGAAATACCAACAATAGAAGAATGGCGGATGAAGATGTTGAACATTTTGGAGCTGGCTGACCTGACTGGAAGAATCTGCGACCAGAAAGAGGAGGAGACATATGAGGATTGGAAGAAATTTAAAGAATATTTAGCTAAATATTGTGATATAAGATAAATAGAAAATTCTTGGAAATAATAAATAGGCTTAGGGGTAGAATTAGAATATGTGATAGTAAATATTAAGGATTAAAATATTAATAAAGGAGAGGAGGTTAGTAAATAAAAGGAGTTTAATATTATTAGAAATATGAATTTGGAGAACTGTTATATAGGTGATATAATGAAATTCAGTTAGAGGGGATTCGTGGAAGTCAGTTACGGTATCAATGTAAAGAGAATTAGTTACAGATAGGTAGCCTTGTTGGTCTGCCATAGTCAAAATAAAAAAATTCCTTCCAGTAGCACCTTAAAGACCAACTAAGTTAGTTCTTGGTATGAGCTTTCATGTGCATGCACACTTCTTCATGAAAGCTCATACCAAGAACTAACTTAGTTGGTCTTTAAGGTGCTACTGGAAGGAATTTTTTTGTAAAGAGAATTAGTTATTTGAAGAATCATTTTTTCTTTGTGTTTAATTTATTGTAGTGTAATGCGTTTCTTTTGTGTGTGTTTTGTTATGTCATTTTTGTGATAAACATGGAAAACCAATTTAAAAAATTGCGAGAAAAAAAATGGTCTGTGAAACGACCGGGAGCTCTGTACGAACACCACAATGCATTGAGGCAGTTGAATACACATGCATCCTCCATCTGCTTTCCTCCCTCTTACCCTGATTTTGCACAACCCAGGGCACCGACAACCCATTCTACACCACTGTTTCAAACCCTGGTATGGTGCAAACCAAGTATCCAGGGGCCCATTGGGCAACTTGGGAGAGAGATTTCAGCCATGGCATGCCTTGAGTCACTGTTTCCTCTACAGGCCACTTATGGGAGGCCCTTTACTATGCTGGTCCCTCTGCCAAATTGGTGGCGAAATGTGCAACCGCCTGACATAATGAAGCATTTCACTAAGGAAAAGGAGGAAGAAAACATCCAGCGAAGGTTGGAAGAGGGGAAAATTCCTTTCTGGCCTTCTCAACCAGAAAAAAAAAACAAGTAGCCCAGTCAACACCTAACACCAATGGCGGGTGAGAAGCTCACAGGGCAAAATGGCCCAGAACCCATAGGGACAATGCCTTTCGAAGGCCTTGGTCCTCCCTCCCTCTCGTGAGATCCCTTGGGATGATCCACATCTTGCAGGATCTAGTGATCCTAGGAGCCTTTCCCAGACCATGACTTTGAGAACAGCAGTAGCAGCTGGGAAGAGAGAAGTTCAGAGGTGTGTGTGTATGTATGTGTGTGTGATTTTATAAGTTGTATGTCCTTGTTTCTCAATTTGATCCTTTAACATGGGTATTTTAAAAATATATATATATGTTTTTCAAATTTATACATTTCACTGATTTTACAATCATTTTAACATTTCGAAACTTGACCTCCTTCCCCCTCGTTCTGCGGTTCCTGAAATTTATTTTTAATATCTTCTGCATATCCAAATTAACTTAATTAGCTCATTTGTTCATCTACTTTATATACGCTTATAAAACCACAGGTTATTACAATAATACTGCCAATGTTCTTATCTGTTTACGATTTATCTGTGAAAATTCAATAAACGATTTCCATTATTTTATAAAAAGTTTGTTATCTGGATTTCTTATTCTTCCTGTAAGTTTTGCCATTTATGCATATTCTGTAAGTTTTTGTATCCATTCTTCCTTTGCTCGGACTTCTGCTTTAATTAGTGTGATTAACAGAGCAATCCTAGACATGTGTTTTCAGAAGTCCTACTGAGTCCATCAAGGCTTGCTTCCAGGAAAGTGTATATCATTGCAGTCTAAGTGAAGAAAAACAAACAGTTTTAAATCATGCAAATGTCTAGCGAAGGAAGTTTGAACCAGAAATGCCCTTTTGGAGACATAACCTTCATGCAGCTGCTCATACGTAGAACTAGGGGGTGGGGAGAGAAATTGTTCTCATCTGGTTTTAATTGTATTTCGTTATAGCAATGCTAAAATCTATGAATGTGCAAAGAATCATAGAATTGTAGAGCTAGAACAGACCACAAGGTTCATCTAGTCCAAACCCCTGCAATGCAGGGATCTTTTCCCCATTGCGGGTCTCAAACCCACGACCCTGAGATTAAGAGTCTCATGCTCTACCAACTGAGCTACCCCTCAGGAATCATATTCCCAGATTCTCCAACATGGACAACTTTGAACTGGGCTGAATTAATCCACTTACTGGCTGCATGGAACCTGCTCATTGGTGCCCATATGCAAAAAAATGTATGCAGTTGGCCAGCTACTACTATGCTGTAAGATCCACTGTCTTGTAATATTACATATGTGCTTGAATTACTGACGAAGCCCAGGATGGCGAAACAAGGCCAATATTAGGGAAATCCTTGTCTAGACTCTGTGAAAGGATTTTGTGGAACTGTAACAACCTTTCATGTGGATTGTTTGGACTTTATGAACAGACAGGTGGAATAGACACATTACACAGATGGAACTTATGCATGACCCTCGATAACCCCTTTAAACCATGACCTATGTTTTAGGTGATATCACCATTGTTTTAAACCATGATCTATGTTTTAGGCGATATCACCATTGATATCCTTGATTAATTTATGAGCAGAGGCGATGTATAGGTTACAAATTTATTGTAATGTATCATGGTGGTTTTTGTTTTTGTTTTGCTTCGGTTACTGTTTGTCTTTTGTAAGTTTTGGCGATTTTAAATTTGGAGGTTTAAGTATAATATGTTGGTATGGGAAACTGTTGTGTAACGGGCCAATGGCCGTAATAAAGATCAATCCAATCCATGACCTGACTAGAGAATGATTTGATCCACTGGGTCTTCTGCTTCGTTCGTTCGTTGAACTTTATGAGTTACTTCTGTTGAAATTTACAATTTGGTATAATGAATTGTTGTTGTTTAGTTGTTTAGTCGTGTCCGACTCTTCGTGACCCCCATGGACCAGAGCAGGCCAGGCACGCCTGTCTCCCACTGCCTCCCGCAGTTTGCTCAAACTCATGCTGGTAGCTTCAAGAACACTATCCAACCATCTCGTCCTCTGTCGTCCCCTTCTCCTTGTGCCCTCCATCTTTCCCAACATCAGGGTCTTTTCCAGAGAGTCTTCTCTTCTCATGAGGTGGCCAAAGTATTGGAGGCTCAGCTTCACGATCTGTCCTTCCAGTGAGCACTCAGGGTTGATTTCCTTCAGAATGGAGAGGTTTGATCTTCTTGCAGTCCATGGGATTCTCAAGAGTCTCGTCCAGCACCATAATTCAAAAGCATCAATTCTTCCGCGATCAGCCTTCTTTATGGTCCAGCTCTCACTTCCATACATCACTACTGGGAAAACCATAGCTTTAACTATACGGACCTTTGTTGGCAAGGTGATGTCTCTGCTTTATAAGATGCTGTCTAGGCTTGTCATTGCTTTTCTCCCAAGAAGCAGGCGTCTTTTAATTTCGTGACTGCTGTCACCATAATGAATAGTACACGGTACCTTATTTATCTAAGAACACAGCCAGTTACGTCTCGTGTGTTTATTGAGGATGCTTTACGTGACCATAGGTTTATTTGTTGTTGTTTTGTTGGCCAATATATGCCATGGGTTAGTGCTTGAGATGGGCACGACCACCTGCTTACTTGTCCTCCGCTGCCCTCTGCACAACACACTCAGCATCCTCAGAATGCACTCAAGCCATTGTACACAGGGACAACATTATCCACTCATGGGAAGCAGGGAAATGCAGACTGTTGCAGCTCAATGACCCTGGTAAACTCAAAGCACTGCCAGAGATTATGGAGATAGAGTTGGGAGCTCAATGCAGGACTGTTCTTTTTGGGAGTAGCTGGGTGCAGCATAGAGCTATGCCAGCAGACTCTCGAAATCACCCCACTCCATTTGTGGGCACAGAAACTGGGAGATCATTTCAGCAATTGTTTTCCCCATGGAAACTGTGCTGGCAGTCTTGTTATGTACTGAAGTTCTCACCCTGGGCCAGCAGGGGGATACTGTAGATAGTTCAAGTCCACATATGCAAATAAGGTATCGAAAGTGATGTTCAGTGATTGGATAGTTACAGAAAATGGTTACTGTTGCGTTCTAGTGGAGCTCTATATAAGCAGGCTGGCTGAACCCTTCAGTTCAGTTCTGTTCTGGCCTGTGAATAAACAAGAGCTGTTTGAAGAATCGCTGTGTTGTCTGATATGTTCACCCACAACTTAACAAGCCTGACTATCATTTGGTACCTTCCACAGTGTCCCAATTCAACCATCATTCTGGATCCTTGGAGGACTGGGTCGGAAGGTGGACAACATTCATAGAAAATTGGGGAGGGAAAGATTGCAGAAAAATATTATTCTGATAAATTTTGGCTCAGTTGCAGTTCAGCACAAAGTCCAGCCTGGCCCTCAGTTTGAAACTTTACTTGAAAAAGCCACATGTTAGCCTTTGTCCTTATTGCAGCCTGGTTTTCAGAACACAGCAATTAAATCTGAATGCAACCAAAATCCCATTCCTTCTATATATTCCAGGCATTTGATAAACAGCTGTGGCTAGATTTTGCGTGCTCTTTGTATCCTAGTTGGAACGCCAGAAGAGGAATGGCACTACTATTTAACGGAACTTAAAACATTTCAAAGGCACACAGAAGCTTTATAAAAATGAATCGCGGCTATTACAATCCCGGAGGCAACTTAATAGACTTTGATTGCTTCTGTCCCAGGGTGAAGAAGAAAAGATCAAAATAGAGATTTCTCTGTTTCAGACACATAGAATAATTGCTCTTTGGCCCTTAATTGTAATCCTGCCAACTGCTGAATGCCAATGACTGTAATGTTCTCCTCAAGTTTATCTAAAATGTCTGAAAAATTACTTCAAATAGCAGAGAATGGACGCCACATGCGACACACTTCAGTTTTGACCAGAGGAACTGTATAACACAGTGATCATAATCGAAGGGTAGAGGAGAAGAGAGATCATTTGTCCTTGGAATTATCCTTCCTTGGAGCATTTGATTTCTGCTAAAGACGTCGGCCCTTTTTTTCCATGCATGCTCTGGAAACCCTTTTATTTTCAAGTCATCACCATGCCAGTATTTGTTTTAAAAGGAATTGCTGCTCCATATCCACAAAGCCCTCAGTGTTGTGTTGCTTCCCTTGAATTTATGTCATAAATCCATACCACACAGCACTGTACCACAGAGCAAGAGCATAGCTGTCAATGCTTCCCTTTTTTAAAGGGAAATTCCCTTCTTCCAAATAGGATTCCTCGCAAGAACAGGGAAAAGTTGATAGCTATGAACAAGAGGTACATGAGAAGCGATTGGTGGATTTTAGGCTGCATGGCAGTTCCCAAATACACTTTTATTTCCTTTTCCAGGCAAATGCTTGCAAACATGTGCATCTTTGCAGATGGTTATCTTTGTGGAGTATTTCGGGGGGGGTCATTGCAGTCTCTTCTGGTGATCCATCCCCCTTTACCCTTTAAGGGGAGGTTAACAATGGACATAAGGAAACAGTCATGGACCCCACAACACACACACACACACACACACACGGTTTTTCTCCTTCTCTCTCAAGAGAGGCATGCATCAGGCCCACCGCTAGCCTAAAACAGTGGGGTGCACCAAAAAGAAGGGGGCAGTTTAGCCCAGTATACCTCAAGGAGTGTCTCCACCCCCATCATCCAGCCCGGACACTGAGGTCCAGATCCAAGGGCCTTCTGGTGGTTCCCTCCCTGCGAGAAGTGAGGTTACAGTTAACCAGGCAGAGGGCCTTCTCGGTAGTGGCACCCATCCTGTGGAACACCTTCCCATCAGATGTCAAGGAAATAAACAACAATCTGGCTTTAAGAAGACATCTAAAGGCAGCCCTGTTTAGGGAAGTTTTTTATGTTTGATGTTTTATTGTGTTTTTAATATTCTGCAGGGAGCTGCCCAGAGTGGCTGGGGAAACCCAGCCAGATGGGTGAGGTATACATCATCATCATCATCATCATCATCATCATCATAAACCTCATCCCTATGCAGACACACATTTTTACTTGTAGTCTTTAAGGCTATATTAATGATATTAATGGAAGACGGAGCAATCTTGCTTTCTGCTGCTCTGGAGGACTCGAACCAATGGATTCAAGTTAAAAGAAAGGACGTTCAGACTCAACAGCAGAAAGACATTTCTGACAGTAAGAGTTGTTCGACCTTCCTCAGAAAGTGGTGGACTCTCCTTCCTTGGAGATTTCTAAGCAGAGGTTGGATGGCCATCAGCCATGGATGCTTTAGTTAAAATCCCTGCATTTCAGAGGTTTGGATTAGATGACCCTTGGGATCCATTCCAACTCTACAATTCTATTATTCTATGAAAACGATAATAATGATCATTATTGCACAGGTCTTGTGACAGTAGCAGGCCAGGTCAGAGGGGAACTATTTCTGGAGTTGCCACAGCAAAGCATCTTCCTCCTGCTTTCCAATCTTTTCTTCACCTCTTTGTTTACATCCTTCCATTCTTCCTCTGATTGCCTCCTCTCCTCTCCTCTCCTCTCCCTCTCCCTCTCCCTTCTTCTTTCTCTTCTCTTCTCTTCTCTTCTTCTCTTCCTCAGCTTCCCTTAGTTCCATTCACTTCCTTGTCTCCTCCATTCCCTTCCAACTCATCCTTTTTCTTTCTACTACTCTTTTCCTTTTGCTCCATCCTTCCATCCCTCCTCTTTCCATTCTCCATCTCCCACCTTCCCCGTTTCTCTACAGCTGCCATCCATTCCCTCTGCAAACACCCTTCCTCACCTCCTCCCACTGACAGAACTATAAGAATCCTTCACTCCACTCTCACCTCCCCAAGAAGTATGTGCATTTACAATTTAAATTACTCCCTCAAAGGGAGACCCACATTATGGCTGTCTTGTGTCGTTGCTGATCTTTGGAAGCAACTCTGACAATGTTTAGTCTGAAGAGAGGAGCAGAATGCTTCGTTCCTCTCTCAGCTTTATAGTATGCAGAATACCTTTGTGCTTCAGAGCAGTGGGGTTTGCCAAGGGTCTTGAAGCACTCAGTTGTGTTGACAGGCTAGCAAAAATAAAAAGAAAGCTGAACCAAAAAAACAACAACAGACAGAAAGGAGCAATCTTTTCTCTCAAAGGGAGTGGGGATCCTTTAAATGTAAGAGCAGCTGTGCTGGTTCAGGCCAGAGGTTCAGCTAGAGAGAAAGTGTGGTGTAAAAGTTAAGGACATTGGTCTACGAGCTGGGAGACTTGGGTTCAAATCCCCACTCAGCCATGAAACTCACTAGGTGACCTGGGGCCAGTCACTGTCTCTCCGTCTGCCTCACAAGATTGTTGTGAGGATGAATTGGGGAGAGAAAACCAGGAATACCAGCTCCTTGGGTGGGTCATAGAATCACAGAATCATAGAGTTGGAAGAGACCACAAGGGCCATCGAGTCCAACCCCCTGCCAAGCAGGAAACACCATCAGAGCACTCCTGACATATGGTTGTCAAGCCTCTGCTTAAAGACCTCCAAAGTAGGAGACTCCACCACACTTCTTGGCAGCAAATTCCACTGTCGAACAGCTCTTACTGTCAGGAAGTTCTTCCTAATGTTTAGGTGGAATCTTCTTTCTTGTAGTTTGGATCCATTGCTCCGTGTCCGCTTCTCTGGAGCAGCAGAAAACAACCTTTCTCCCTCCTCTATGTGACATCCTTTTATATATTTGAACATGGCTATCATATCACCCCTTAACCTCCTCTTCTCCAGGCTAAACATGCCCAGCTCCCTTAGCCGTTCCTCATAAGGCATCGTTTCCAGGCCTTTGACCATTTTGGTTGCCCTCCTCTGGACACGTTCCAGTTTGTCAGTGTCCTTCTTGAACTGTGGTGCCCAGAACTGGACACAGTACTCCAGGTGAGGTCTGACCAGAGCAGAATACAGTGGCACTATTACTTCCCTTGATCTAAATGCTATACTCCTATTGATGCAGCCCAGAATTGCATTGGCTTTTTTAGCTGCTGCATCACACTGTTGGCTCATGTCAGGTTTGTGGTCAACCAAGACTCCTAGATCCTTTTCACATGTACTGCTCTCAAGCCAGGTGTCACCCATCTTGTATTTGTGCCTCTCATTTTTTTACCAAGTGCAATACTTTACATTTCTCCCTGTTAAAATTCATCTTGTTTGTTTTGGCCCAGTTCTCTAATCTGTCAAGGTCGTTTTGAAGTGTGATCCTGTCCTCTGGGGTGTTAGCCACCCCTCCCAGTTTGGTGTCATCTGCAAATTTGATCAGGATGCCCTTGAGTTCATCATCCAAGTCGTTGATAAAGATGTTGAATAAGACCGGGCTCAAGACGGAACCCTGTGGCACCCCACTAGTCACTCTTCTCCAGGATGAAGAGGAACCATTGATGAGCACCCTTTGGGTTCGGTCAGCCAGCCAGTTACAAATCCACTGAGTGCTAGCATAGTCAAGAACACATTTTACCAGCTTCTTTACAAGAATATCATGGGGCACCTTGTCAAATGCCTTGCTGAAATCAAGGTAGGCTACATCCACTGTGTTCCCTTCATCTACCAGGCTTGTAATTCTGTCAAAAAACGAGATCAGGTTAGTCTGACATGACTTATTTTTCAGAAATCCATGCTGACTATTGGTGATCACAGCATTCTTTTCTAGGTGCTCACAGACTGTTTGCTTAATGATCTGCTCCAGAATCTTCCCTGGTATTGATGTCAGACTGACTGGGCAGTAATTATTTGGGTCCTCTCTTTTCCCCTTTTTGAAAATAGGGACAACATTTGCCCTCCTCCAGTCTGCCAGGACTTCGTCTGTTCTCCAGGAATTCTCAAAGATGACTGTCAGTGTTTCTGAGATCACATCTGCCAGTTCTTTTAATACTCTTGGATGCAGTTCATCTGGCCCTGGAGACTTGAATACATCTAAACTAGCCAAGTATTCTTGTACTATCTCCTTAGTTATTCTGGGCTGTGTTTCCTCTGCTGAATCATTTGCTCCAAATTCTTCAGGTCGGGCATTGTTTTCTTTATCGGAGAAGACTGAGGCAAAGAAGGCATTGAGGAGTTCAGCCCTTTCTGTGTCCCCTGTTTGCATTTCATCATCTTCTCCTCTGAGTGGCCCCACTGTTTCTTTGTTCTTCCTTTTGCTACGAACATACCCATAAAAGCCTTTTTTGTTGCTTTTAACCTCTCTAGCAAGCCTGAGTTCATTCTGTGCTTTAGCTTTTCTGACTTTGTGTCTACACGTGCTGGCTATTTGTTTGAATTCCTCTTTGGTGGTTTCCCCCCTTTTCCATTTTTTGTACACATCCTTTTTTAATCTTAACTCAGTTAAAAGTTCTTTAGATAGCCACCCTGGCTTCTTTAGGCACCTTCCATGTTTCCGTCTCATTGGTATTGCCTGAAGTTGTGCTTTTACTATCTCCCTCTTAACAAACTCCCAGCCATCATGAACTCCCTTTCCTTTTAATATTACTGTCCATGGGATCTCACCCAGCACTTCCCTAAGTTTTATGAAGTCGGCTTTCTTAAAGTCAAGAAATTGAGTCCTAGTATGCTTGGCTGCTCCTTTCCTCTGTATAGAAAAATTCAGAAGAGCATGATCACTCACGCCTAATGATCCTTCCACTTCTACCCCACTAACCAGGTCATCAACAACACCAGATCTAAAATGGCTGTTCCTCTTGTTGCTTCTCCCACTTTCTGGACAATGAAATTGTCTGCAAGGCCAGTGAGGAATCTGTTTGACCTTATGCTCTTGGCTGAGTTTGACTTCCAACAAATATCTGGGTAATTGAAGTCCCCCATTACTACTATCTCCCTTCCTTTTGCATGCTTGGCCATCTGTTCCAGGAAGGCATCATCTATGAACTCCGTTTGGCTTGGGGATCTATAGTAAACCCACAATGAGGTCACTGTTATTCTTCTCTCCCTTAATTTTGACCCAAATGCTCTCACTTTCGCTTTGAGGTTCTAAATCTTGGATCTCTTCACAGGTATACACATCCCTGACATATAACGCCACTCCTCCTCCTTTCTTGTCTGGTCTGTTTCTCTGAAATAGATTGTATCCCTCCATTATTACATTCCAATCGTGGGACTTATCCCACCAGGTTTCAGTGATGCCTATTATGTCATATTTAGTTTGCTGTACCAAGAGCTCAAGCTCATCTTGTTTATTTCCCATTCTTTGCGCATTAGTGTACAGACACTGAAGTCCATTAATCATTCCCCCGTGTCTCTTATTATTTAAGGATTTTTTCCTCCCACCACTAGGTCTGCATGCTGTTTGTTCCATTCAGTCTATGACATTTGGTGAGTGAGGTGGTGTAAAGAATGCTAATGTTGTTGTTTAGTCGTTTAGTCATGTCAGACTCTTCGTGACCCCCATGGACCAGAGCATGCCAGGCACTCCTGTCTTCCACTGCCTCACACAGTTTGGCCAAACTCAAGCTGGTTAGCTTCAAGAACACTGCCCAACCATCTTGTCCTCTGTCGTCCCCTTCTCCTTGTGCCCTCCATCTTTCGCAACATCAGGGTCTTTTCCAGGGAGTCTTCTCTTCTCATGAGGTGGCCAAAGTATTGGAGCCTCAGCTTCAGGATCTATCCTTCCAGTGAGCACTCAGGGCTGATTTCCTTAAGAATGGAGAGGTCTGATCTTCTTGCAGTCCATGGGACTCTCAAGAGTCTCGTCCAGCACCATAATTCAAAAGCATCAATTCTTCGGTGATCAGCCTTCTTTATAGTCCAGCTCTCACTTCCATACATCACTATTGCGAAGACCATAGCTTTAACTATACGGACCTTTGTTGGCAAGGTGATGTCTCTGCAAAGACAAAAATGCTAATAAATGTAATAAATAAGTGATACCACTCCAGTATCCTGCTTCCTACAGTTTCAAAAACTGACGAAGGAACCTAAATTGTACGTTCTCTGAAACAAGACATGGAATCGCATCCTCTCTTCAAATACAAGAGGATACGATAAACGTGTTGTTGCCATCCATCTAGAATTGCAGAGGGCATTTGTTGACATCTCAACAAAATGAACACTCTCTGCAAATCGCATGACTCCAAGAAACGATTTCCTCAGCTTGCTTAACCAGGATGCTCACTCAGCTGCCGTGGGCAAGTGGCTATATCTCAGCCAAGCTTACTTCACAGGATGAATTGGGTGCCCCATATATGCTGCCCTGATCTATGGGGCAGGGTGGAGGGGGGCAGAAGCAAAGGGGCATGCCCATGTGATAAATAAAATCCACAGTGTTTTCACTTCCTCGCTTCTGTTTCCTTTTGTTTCCCTGCTTTCCCTTCCTCACACATTCACTTACACTGCTTTTATCACTGAGAATAGCTCTTGCTCAGTGACAAGTATGGTGTCCGTAAGGCAGGAAAATAGATGCTTCTTGTGACTTAAGTTCCATTATCTGCCAAATGACCCTTGAAAGTTAATGAGAAGAACTCTTCACATTGAATCATTTCCCTTAAATGTAAAAATTGTGTATATGGGGTCGCTTTTTTGTACCTGTTCAAAAATAATTTGACTTTATGGGCTGATTTCTTTTTTGGCTCCTTGAACTGAGTTTGCACACAATTTCACTGCTGCCATGCCCATTACAGAAAATTGCCACTTTCGCCTTGTAAAAACTGGTGCTTTGTCTTTATTGACATAAATTACTGACTATTCTTTTTCCCCTTTGCTTTTTGCTTCTTCTTCTCCTTTTCTTTCTTTTTTTGTACGCAGCATACCAAAGGTGGATAATCATTATTTGGATGTCTTCCTCCAGAACAGAAGAATTCTACAACGCCAGTGTTTGAGGTGCAACAAGGACAAAAACATTTAATGTATCATGTAACATCTAGTATATCACATCCTTAAACAAAGCACAAACTTTCAACATTGCTGCTATTATTGATTAGCATGGCACCATCCATGTAACAAGGCACATGCGCAGTAGGAGGTGAGGATGGAGCTGAGGCTCAGAAAACAATTGTGAGGTGACAAGACAGATATTCCCTTGAAAGATGGTGGTAATGAAGGATGGAAACAGGAAGCGGGAGTCTGTGAGAAGTGTTAAATTTATACCAAAGTTTTATGAAATGATGGAAACATTTTTTGTTTAGCATGTTGCTGTTAGCGTGCTCTTTTTAATCATCTGGGCAAATACTTATTCGTTTGACACAGAAACTGCTGTGGTCACCCTGTACGATGACCTATGTTGGGGGAGAGACAGAGGAAATGAGTCCTTGTTAATTCTTGACCTCTCAGCAGCTTTCAGTACCATTGACCATGGTATCCTTCTGGAGCAGTTGTCTGAGTTGGGGATAGAAGGCACTGCTTTGCCGAGGTTCCAGTCCTACTTGAATGGACGTTTCCAGAGGGTGATGCTTGGGGAAGGCCCTTCAGCCCCATGGAGCCTTCAATGCATGGCTCCTCAGGGCTTAATTTTATCCCCTATGCTGTTTAACATTACATGCAACTGCTGAATGGAGGTGTGGAGCACAATGTCAGCAATATGCTGATGACACACTGCTCTACTTCTCCTTTACATCTGCAGGTGAGCCATGGATGGGATGAGAGCTAGTATAAGTTGCATTTACAGCTGAATTTGGGGGAACCACTTGAAGCATCTGTTGCGTTGAGCTATTTCATGGCTTTTGTTCCATTTGCTCATTGCAAACAGCTAAAAGCCCTGTAAATTTTGACAATGAACCCCATTTGCAATGGGGGTTTGAACAATTCCAACTGCAACTGTATCTATCTCCTTTGAGAGCAGTGTCTTTCTCCGCCATTATTAAGGGCCGAAGTATGGTAAAAGGCAAATATGTGGGAAGACTTAAAATAAGGAAGGTATAAGATGTCATCATGCTTATTTTGAACAAATCATCCAGCTGCAGTTTTCCCCAGAAACAATCACTGGCAGATTCAGTCCACATAATAAGAGTTTCATTTCTGTTTCAATACAAACCTTCTCCTTCCAAGAACCTGGAAATGATTCTCTTTTAAAGGCTAATCAGGGACACTAAGGCACAATAAAAATGCTGTATCCTTCAAGTGAGGGTGTGTGTGTGTGTGTGTGTGTGTGTTTGTGTGTGTGTGTGTGTGTGTGCACGCGCATGCATGCACACAGTTTACTATCTTTAAAAAAAGAAACAAAAAAAAACCCGTCTCTGTTGCTAAGCAACTTGTTCCAGCTAGGAGATAGGGGCCTGCAACTTCAGGTCGCAGGCATGCTTTCAATTTATTCAAGGCGATATACTCTTTGGCTCAAGAGCTGGAATATATACAAACCTGCTCATAGCCCCCTGCTCTTTATGCCATTTAAGCCTCAAAGCTGTATCATTCTCCGTGATATTATCTCTTATATAATCCGCTAGTTTCTATTACAATGAAGGAGAGAAGGAGATGCATTTTTTTATTAAAAAGTACATAGTTCCACACCATTCCCCACCCCCAACCCCCGACGCCAAATCCTTTAAACTCAAAAATGATCTAATTACAAGGTGGAATACCTGTGGGAATATATTGTGGAAAATACCTCTGCCACATGAATGAATCATACGTACGTCTTGTTAAGAGTTCAAGATTTCCTCTGGAGATCTGCCTCAAGTGCAAGACTGGTATCCCTTTGGGAAGGAAATCCTTCCAGTCTCTCAGGCAAAACCTGGAAACTAGGCAGTAAATTGCAGGCATGTGATGAAGAAAGCAATAATTTAATGAAACTGTAAAGAGCTATGCGTACCCTTCTTTTCCAGTACAGAACTAGCTGCTTTTAGGTACTGAAAACAATAAATAATCTATCGTGGCCACTGCATGCATGAAAAGGGAATCGGCTAGGCATAGCAATTGTGATTAATCTTGAATTGTTTTGTAGATGGATGAAAGAGGATATTGGGAGACATTTAATGAATAGGAAAATTAGTCAAAGTCTAAATAAAGAGAGGCATTGAAAAATGGTTATCACATGATATTATGATGAAAGCTGATCCAAAGAGCCAAACGATTTTGATTGGTTCAGGATGATGATATGGGGTTGCAACTATTAAGGCTGCTGTGACCCTTTGATTGGGGAATAGAAATCATGGGTGCAACTGAAAACACATGTTCTCCAAGTGTGCCATTTTAAGCTGAACATCACAGATTGACAGGAGCCGTCCCAACTTCTGATACCAATCCCATTTTGGCTCAGCCAGAGCATGGGACCAAGAGACTTTGTTGTTGTTGTTGTTCTGCTCTGTGGCGCAAGTCAGTAGGCTCACACCAGAGCACAGAACCCCAAAACAGAAGGAGAACTCCATGCATTGTCACTCTTCTTCCTCCTCCTTCAGGAAGTATGCCTGTGGCAGTGATGTGTGTGTGGTCAGTGAACTAGGAGGACTAGGTTACTCCCCTAAATGTTCCCTTGGCACCTCCTTCCCAAAGCTGGGGCAACTATCCCCATCTTAGGGAGGGAGGCATGATGGGTCCAAGAGTCCATCCATCACCTTCCCAAAGCCCACCCAGATTCTCTTTGGGCTGCAGGTGTGCATTTCAAGGAACTATGGAACTTGAAAGGGGAAATCCTGCACGTGTTCTGATCTCCATCCTGAATCAGATGCATTCTGCCAGGTGTGTATTGTGGCCTAATAGGATTGTGACAACGCCCCTGTTTTGCTATCATAGACATGCAACAAAATCAAGAGCCCTTGGTGGGCCTGTGATACCTGGGCTGTGCTTGATTTGGTGGCTCTTAGTTTATGCAGGCCCGGGGGCAAAGTTTCTGCATGGCTGTCCTGTTCCTGAACACACACTGTGACAAAAGAACTTGGTGTTTTGGAGTCATGTGGCCTTTAAAGACCAGAGGCTGGAGATGGCAACATGCATCCAGATAAATGTGTCTCTACATCACATTCTAAATTTCTTGACTGTGAAACAACATGAGAGACTGTCACACATGCTTAGCTGTTGGAGCAGGTGGCAAATTAATGGTTGCCTTGAAGGCAACATCCATGTATTCAACAGGAAACACCTTCAAGGTATCATCACTCTGTCAGGAATAATTTGATAATACTAATTATATTCCAATGTGTTGAAACGTTCTGAAAGCATGAACTTATTAATCCACCCAATAAACATGCTGCCACTCTAGCAAATGCTGTAGGTATTTTTCAACATTGCAGACACTTCTCTCTTCAGAAAACTCTGACATTTCTAATGGCATGCCATTCTATCACCCACTGGGTAAGGATAACATAGGAAGGTATCACAAAATATTTTTGTTTCAATACTTTTCTTCCCTTAATTATGTAAATTATTCGGCTTCAGACCCCTATGAGGATTTGCGGGGCTCCTGGACAAAATCATACGTGCTATGGGAAAGAAAAACAAATGCCAGGATGACAGAAACCTTTCCAACCCTTGAATATTTTAATCAGTCAGACACCCACCTAGAAAATTTTACACGAGAAAACTGGGCAATAAGAGTAAAGTGAAATTAATGTACATTGCTGTGATTAAAGATTGTAAAACACTTTGCGCATGCATGGCTGTTTGTTATTGTCTTGTCTTTGCTTGCCTCCTGGGCAAAAACCCAATGCATGCATTATCTCAACTGGTTTTGTTGTGGAGTTTAACTTCTTGCACAAGTGATCTACTCACACAAGCAATGGAATACCAGAGGAAGGGCTTGCCAACCTCTTTGGGTCTGCGAGCACATTTCCACATCAGAGAAACCGTTGTTTTATCATTGTTGCACAACACAGAGACGACCTTGCGGGTACCAGGGAAGGCCTCCAAGGACAAATGTTAGCGGCCTCTGGATCTAAATGAAAACTGATGTATTCCAGACAGAGAGGAACCCAGCCTCAGAACTTGCATGTCTTTGTCATATCCTAATACCCTACAGCAGGGATGGGAAGCCTATGGCCCTCTCAATGCTTCTGGAGTGTTACTCAGATATCCCTAATCATTGGCCATGTTGACTGGGACAAATGGAAGTCCAATGATAAGTAGAGAGTCACAGATTCCTCATCACTGTTCTAGATGTTCATGCTGGTTGGAGCAGAAGGTAGGGGAGTGGATCTTCTCCCCCTGCTGTGCTTGTTCTTTTCCCAATCCACATCCTATTGACTGCAATGGGTGGATTAAGTAACTCAGCTCTATGGCTGGTATATTTTTGTGATCTACTGGGGCAATGCTTCAAGAGGAAGAGGAGGACACTGCCCAAATGTCCCTGACACTTCCATTTTCAGCCCATGCCCCCACCAAGTTTTGAAGGCAGAGAAGCAGTGGTGTTGCCATTTTCCACTCCCACCACAACAAGGCCTCTGACAGTTGACCCTCTTCACCTATGGTGGGAAAGGGTATACCCCCTCCCACACCTAGAGAACAGTACTACTCCCTATATTTCTTTATTATAAGTGACTATACAAGGTAAAATCAGCTATTTACAGAAGCATATTCTGCTCCATTTCAGATAAATCATATTACTATGCATGACACGGTGCAATGATTATTACCTGGCACAAATGGAGAGCACCTTATGACCACATTTTATATTAAAGAGCATAGCACACCTACAATGCTATTTCAGAGAAATGGAGTTGCAGGAAATGATTCAGTTTTGCACAGAATGCTATTTTAACTTGCTTTTTGCCTCCAAGAAACGGAATTAATTCCATCTTGCTAGAATTGTGCAAATTCATGACTAGATTAGAATATTTGTATGGGAAGTACAACTATAATTATTACAGCGCAATACACTAACCTAACAAAGCTTTTAAGAGCAAGCTATTACTTAGCCTGATCTGTCCTTAATATATAATCTTCATGATGGAAAATACCATGAATATACTTCCTTGGTTAAAGGTTTTCTTGCAGTGTAGTCATGTTCACTGTTAGTTTTTCTCAGAAGCTTCTCAATGGATTTTAAGTGAGGAGATCCATGTTAAGTTTGATTGGCCCAAGCATAGCATACTGCAGTTCTCCAAATGAGTTCTTAAACACTAAATACATTGGTACCTTGGGTTACAGACGCTTCAGGTTACATACTCTGCTAACCCAGAAATAGTACCTTGGGTTAAGAACTTTGCTTCAGGATGAGAACAAAATCGCACAGCAGTAGTGCAGCAGCAGTGGGAGGCCCCATTAGCTAAAGTGGTGCCTCAGGTTAAGAACGGTTTCAGGTTAAGAACAGACTTCCGGAACAAATTAAGTTTTTAACCTGAGGTACCACTGTAACATTTTCTAAAGCACCTTTAAATGTATTCCGGCTCTCATTTAAACCAGCTTGAAAGATGATAAAGAAGTTACTGTGAGCTCTAGCACCACTCTCAGCCAGGCTGATAGGGAAACAGACATGAAGCCTCCGTCGCCTAGTTTTCGTAAGGGGGTCAAACGTAAAGAAAGGAGGCAGAGACTTGGGGTGTCTAAGTTCTTATGCTGAGGGGGGGGGGGACGACGACAGGAAGAACCCACTCCCGGAATCTGCAAGTGACTGAGAGAGACTTGAACTCTGGGTTCCCGCACTGTACATAGTTGTGCACTTAATAAAACCTGTAAAAGGCAGGTCAGAGTCCTGGATGTTTACTCGTGAGCAAACACCTGCATCCCTGACAGCATGCTATGGTTGTATCCTGCACTGTTTGATTTGATATATTTCTATGCCACTTTTCATTCAAATGAATCCCAAAGCAGCTTACAAACAATAAATACCAATAACATGATAGAACATCACAAATACAGCACCAGTCATATGGAATAATGATCCTTCATTGAGCCAGGGGAGGACTCATTATTAATTAGAAGGCCCCTTCCAACTAAATACCTCACTTGCACTTCTGAACTAAAGCACAACCATCCTTCTAAATTCAGGCTGCATTTTGTAATGCAGTTCTCCTGCCAACTAACATGTACATTACTAGATCAAGTGTGCAAAGTATTGCATTATATTAGTAAAAATGACATACAAAAAAAGTTGTTGTGGCCAAAATTCCATACCAAAGTGTGCATGTCATGAGAAATTCACCTAAAGTACGAATGAATTTTCATGAGGACTTAAAAAATAATAATAAGCAAGCTGGTATGGAAATGTGGAGATCTGAGCTGAAAGACTGGAGAAATGAGAAATTGAGAGAAAGCAACAATGACAGACTTTCCCATCCTTGCTTCCAACATTTGCGATTCTCTGGTTAGAGGCAGAGTATCCTCCCTGTCTTTTCGCTCTCTGCCTGTGCTTCTTCACCCATGCTAAAAATAAATGTGTAATAGATATTTGCATTCATTCAGATAACATTGCTAAAAAATATCATATAACAATAAGGTATAAGACAGAAAATTGCTACATTTAAGTTTCCTTTGCTCTGTGCTGTTAATCTCCTAACAAGTATTGATTCTCTTGATTAATTTGAAAACCAATTAGAGTCTGGTTTCTGATTTATGCTAGCAGTACAGATCTTACAAAGCTCATTCTCCACCTTGAAATGGTGTTATGCCTATTTATTGTAATGTTATCCTATGAGGTGGCATACATACAAATAAATAAATAAGCTTATTTTGAGTTACCAGCATGAGTTTGACCAAACTGCGGGAGGCAGTGGAGGACAGAGGTGCCTGGCGTTCTCTGGTCCATGGGGTCACGAAGAGTTGGACACGACTAAATGACTAAACAACAACAACAACAACAAATAATTGTTGCAAATAATTCATTTTTTATCAAGCAACTGAGAATTTGCAAAGCTTGCCGAAAAGGTGAGAGATTTTTTCAAGGGACATTGCTTTGTTTCAGCACCTCAGATTTCACAAAGCTTTTGTAATGTAACTTGAGGGAACCTTCATTTCCACTAGGACTCTTGGTTCTTGCTGAGCTTATTTTATACATATCAACATTTCAGCTCTTTCACTCATGCTTCAGGTGTCCTGTTTCTAAACAAGGGATTAAACCAGCATATACAGTGGTACCTCATTTTACAGATGCCTCAGGTTACAGACCCCGCTAACCCAGAAATAGTACCTCAGGTTAAGAACTTTGCTTCAGGATGAGAACAGAAATGGCACAGTGACAGCAGGAGGCCCCATTAGCTAAAGTGGTACTTCAGGTTAAGAACAGTTTCAGGTTAAGAACGGACCTCCAGAACGAATTAAGTTCTTAACCCGAGGTACCACTGTATATGCTTATAGTTATAAATATTAACCTTCACCATATTAAAACTAATGGCAAGGTTATTTTTAAAATGGTTACATTGGCATAGTGACTGGGAAGGTGGTGTGTTGATGATGTCACAACTGCTAGCCAACAGATACCTCTCCTTACTCCCTTGAAACACACTGAAAAACTGTAGAACAGATTTTTCAGAGCATGTCTCATGACCTCATGGGGTGATGCTTTTAGACTGATCCCACTCTATGCTTAATCACATGCTTAAACCACTCCTGGTGAAATCAATGAGATTCAAAAGTGACCAGCTTTTGGCTAAATTATTTCCTTGAGCTCTAATGAAATTTTGCACCGGGTGCAATTACAGATGATCCATTTGTTCTTTAAAATCTAGAGAGCTCACTAATGAAATTCATGTTTGAAATGTTAAAAGTAGTAAAATGCAGGAACGTGTGTAAGAGAGAAAGAAAAAATGCAGGTGATTAATTCACTGGTGTTCATAAAGGGGGAAAGATGGAGCATTCCAGAGATTAAAATCGACAATCCAGCTACAGTGCAGTGAGATCCATTTCTGGTCCCCTTGTATTGCACTATCAATATCCTTCCATCTTAGTGTGTCGAGATCCGCAGAAACCAATTTCCACTAGGGGAAACAGGGTTGCTTTTCTCATGCCAAGCACGGAATACATTTTCAAGCATGCCTACCAAGAATATAAATGTGGAGAGTCTGCTAGAACGTTGCTCAACTCTCCTAATGGCTCAAGTAAAGCAGGAACATGCATCCTGTTAAAAATTGTATATGATGTGTTTCATTCATAGTGTGCTTACATTATGGCACAGAGGGGTAAAGAGAGAGATGACAAGAATTACAGCAAGGGCAATGGGCTTAGAAATGCACTGGAAACCCAAAAAGCACCATGGGGGAAAGGAGCCAAGAAGAAAGGACTTCTGCTTTTTCGCAGGGTGTGCGCGTAACCCTAACTGAGGAATTACATTTGTGTGTGTGTTGCTGGACCTCAATGTAAGTGTCAAAGGCACAAAACTGAATGTGCTGGTAGCAGGAACCAGGCACCTTGGTGTCTGTACCACTGTACCAGCCTATCAAAAGATGGAAAGAGTGGTCTGTTCTCTGAAGTGTGGCTGGACAGACTCCCAAAGTATGCTTTTTACTATGTTTGTATTATGTTTTTATCATTGATGTTTTGTAATGTGTTGTAATGTTGTACACCACCCTGAGAGGTTTTAATAATCCATTTAATAAACAATGGTGTAACGTTGGAAAATGTCAATCCCTTCTCCTACCTGGGCAGTTATCTTTCCACAAGGGCCGACATCGGTACCGAAATCCAGCATCGCCTGAGCTCTGCGAATGCAGCTTTCTCCCGACTGAAGTGCAGAGTATTTGAGGACCGGGACATTCACAGGGAAAACAAAATGCTTGTTTACAAAGCTATTGTACGGCCAACCTTACTGTATTCTTGTGAAACATGGACCACTTATAAACGCCATCTGAAAAGTTTCCCTCAACGGTGTCTCTGAAAATTTTACACATCACTTGGGAAGACAGGACCATCACTAGATAGAGCACTGATCCTTAGTATGAATCTTACTTACAGTAGTATCATTCCGGAGATACTGTCCTTTTGAGGCATTTGAGATGTCTTCCATTGAAACTTTTGAAAGACTATTGACAGACTTTACTTTTGAAACTTTTGAGACGTCTTCTGTTGAAACTTTTGGAAGAGACTGTTCTTAGACATCTGTTTTGAACACACAGCTTGAAAGTCCTTACTACCACTCTGTTATATTGTACATATGAACTTTGTTTGGCTTATTTCTACAGTTCGAATGACATCATTATTCTATTATATATTCTCTACTAAGCACTAGCCTATGTGTTGTGTTTGTATTGTTGTGATTGGTTCTTATTGCAATACAGAGGTTTGTTTTTGGTTCAAGGGAGGAAGTTGGCAACAGCAGCCATGGGGAGGCAATTGGGTGTTTCCTCACAGCTACAGCCACCATCACAGCCACCATCACTCAAGACAAGCACAGGCTCATTCTCCTCCCTGAGCTCAGCAGCAGCACCGGTGGAGGAAATAGGGACACTCCAGGATCAAATCACGATCTGGGGTGGCTTTGTGATTCCGTGACTGTCCCTGAAAATTCGGGACACTTGGAGGGTATGCGTGATGAATCTCTCTCAAGGTGAGAGCCAGTGTGGTGTAGTAGTTAAGAGCAGTAGACTCGTAATCTGGTGGACCGGGTTCGCTTCCCTGCTCCTCCACATGCAGCTGCTGGGTGACCTTGGGCTAGTCACACTTCTCTGAAGTCTCTCAGCCCCACTCACCTCACAGAGTGTTTGTTGTGGGGGAGGAAAGGATAGGAGAATGTTAGCCACTTTGAGACTCCTTAGGGTAGTGATAAAGTGGGATATCAAATCCAAACTCTTCCTCCTCCTCCTCCTCCTCTTCTTCTTCTTCTCTCCATAAATTCACTCAACCCATCCTCCTTGTAACCTTTGCATCATAAGCATAGCTGCCTTGTATGGAGTCAGACCCTTGGTGCTTTTAGTCTGCAGTTGTACACTCACATCTGAAGAGGATGAGACACTTGATTGCTGCCGACAGCTTCAAGCTCAAGCCTTGTAACTGCAGAGCATGGTTTCCTAATGACAAAGGCAATTAGTACCCAGACACTTTAATGGCTGTATGTTATCAAGCAATAATGTCTTCATTAATGCAGGCCTGGACTCTTCCTGGAATAAATCTGTCACTTTTATCTGCCATGGGATTGAATGCCTAAAGTATTTTGGGGGGCTTTTCTATGTAACAAGCGCCCAAGTTAATTAACTAAATGAGGCTCTATCATCTCCATGTTGCAGCAAATGCCCTTTTCTTGTCTTGCACAATCTGAACTTCTCATAATGTTAATGGGAATGTTTGGTGAGCAAGACATTGGGGTTTTCCCCCCCAACTAAAGATGAAATATGAAAATATTGGAGCATCTAGGTCTAATGTGATATTTTGCCCAAAGCACTGACTTAAAGAACCATATCAATATAGATGCAGATACGCTGCATCTTCCTGGTTTATTTAAACCCTATTCTCCTTTTAGGATGGTGGGATTGCACTTCTCTCCCCCCCACCCCGGTCAAATCAATAGATTATATTCTGTTTTTCATACAAAGATGTTTTGTCCTTAAGAAAATAGAATTGACTCCCTGCATCAGAATGTAGCATGAAATGACTTCAGTTCTGCTCTTAACATGGTTATATAAAACATCCAAAATTGTCTTCATTGAGTATTCACAGCTGACAATTATTCTTCATTTTCTGGAGAGAGAGAAACCCAGAGAATATACACTGAAAATAAAAGAATGCATGGGGGGGGGGGACACTTAAAAACAGAGTGAGGGAAGCATAACGAGTTTCTTAAGTAAAAACTTTAATTACACTGAAGTTTTTGCCCCCATTCTCCCTGCTCACCACCCATCCCTGTTCCACCAGCATTTTAGGGTTTTTCTCCCTTCTAAATCTATTGTGTTTGCTTGGGAAAGGCAGTTAAATTGCTTTGTGCAGCCTACCAGCCTTGTCATTTGTAAGATTTCGTTTTCTTTTGACTGAAACAGAACGCTCTGCATAATACAAATTTTTCCCTTTCAGTTTGTCCATATGGTGAGGAAGACTGCATCCAAGTAGACTTCTGATGAAAAAAAAATGCCCTAGTCTTGACCTCTAAGGGCTAAATGATTTGTTACTTCAAGCCCATGTTTTATAAACCACTTTATCTCACTGGATTCCACTGACATTATTTCAACCAAAATAACCATTTGGGCCCCAATTCAGGTTGCACTCCTGTTCCAGATTGAACTGAAGTGTAGGTGGGTTCCCACAAGGCAAGACACAGTGATAACAGCAAGAACCTTTATTCAACTAACAGAGCTGGACAACAGGGGCAAAGCAACTGCTTATATACATTTCAGAAAGCCTGGTTCACTCCCACTCCCAACATGATTGGCTGTCTAAATTAACAAGCTGCGAATCATGACTCAAGAGTTTAAGGGCCAATGGCAGAAGCCCAAATCCTGAAATGTTCCGTGATTGGATATCATGTATCGAATCACAGAGGCTCAAAATTCATAGTACAGACTCAAGTTCAGGAAAACACAGACCACTGAATGGTCTGTGAAAGTGTGGGGAAGTAGACTGCTATTATGATGATTATTTTACTATTAGGGTGTCTTCTTATTTTTTTACAGTTGTGTTGGTTTTTGTTCCCAATGTACCATTTTGTGCCTCAAGCGCCAAAATGATTTGGGCCGGCCCTGTTCTTCCCTTGCCAATGCTTCTGGGATTCCCCCATAATATACTCATGGACTGTGTCAAGGAATTCTGGTACGTCTTTATACGTCAAGGTTTGTTCACATGAGGGAGAGTCTATTCTGCATGTGGACTCTTTGGGCATATTACTGTGTTGCTCCAATACCCAGTTTGGCAACTGCTGGGTTGCAGTTTGCCTTGTTGCAGTTTGCCTGGGTTGCAGTTTGCCTGGGAGCCAGTGTGGTGTCGTGGTTAAGAGCGGTAGTCTCGTAATCTGGGGAACCGGGTTCGCGTCTCCGCTCCTCCACATGCAGCTGCTGGGTGACCCTGGGCCAGTCACACTTCTTTGAAGTCTCTCAGCCCCACTCACCTCACAGAGTGTTTGTTGTGGGGGAGGAAGGGAAAGGAGATTGTTAGCTGCTTTGAGACTCCTTCGGGGAGTGATAAAGCGGGATATTAAATCCAAACTCTTCTTCTTCTTCTTCTTTGTTGAACTGTGTCATATAGCAACTATTCCACCACTGTTGTCAGAGCAAGTAGTTTTGCATATCGCTTAAACAACAAAAAGGCGCTATGCCAGGGTGTGTTACGCCAGTTGCTGGCAGGCAGGACTACTCAGTTCCCATGATTAAGATGCATAGATCTCAGAGCAAACCTCTGAGGCGAGTTGATAGCGTACAGGAGCAGAGAGTTAGTCACATTATTCAGGCTTAAAGGGCAAGAAATCAAGGGGTGAAACATGACAACCTTGAGATGAGAAAGCAATCCAGCGACAAGGAAATACTTCAAGCTGATACTCTAATGGACAAGACAGGGAGAATACAGAATGGCCGTCTCTGCGCACACCCCTCTTGCTTATAAGCAAGTTGCCAACTTTCCTGGCTTCACAGTTTAATACATCCAACACCTCATTGCCTTTCTTTGGCTGTCAGGCGGATGGGGAGTAGTTGAGATGTGTTTTTATTTGCAGTCAGACTTTTAAATGCATTTTGAAAAGTAGTCTTTCTTTTTTCCTAGATCATTCTGTTGAATTCCAAGTGATTGGAATACTAATAAATACTGTTTAACATTAGCCGTGATGTACCGTATTTTTCGCTCTATAAGACGCACCAGACCACAAGACGCACCTAGTTTTTGGAGGAGGAAAACAAGAAAAAAAATATTCTGAATCTCAGAAGCCAGAACAGCAAGAGGGATTGCTGCGCAGTGAAAGCAGCAATCCCTCTTGCTGTTCTGGCTTCTGGGATAGCTGCACAGCCTGCATTCGCTCCATAAGATGCACACACTTTCCCCCTTACTTTTTAGGAGGGAAAAAGTGAGTCTTATAGAGCAAAAAATACAGTACTTTTTTTTTTTTTTTGCCACAGACCTTTCCTCAAGATATTTTGGATTGCCTACCCACCGTTCACCATAGGATTCCAGGGCAAGTTGCAACAATTTAAAAATACAATATTAAAACCAGTTAAAACAAATATTCTGCTCCCAGCAGAATATTAAAAACACACTAAAACATCAAACATTAAAAACTTCCCAATACAGGGCTGCCTTCAGATGTCTTCTTAAAGTCAGATAGTTGTTTATTCCCTTGACATCTGCTGGGAGGGTGTTCTACAAGGCAGGTGCCACTACCGAGAAGGCTCTCTACCTGTTTCCCTGTAACTTCACATCTCGCAGGGAGGGAACCACCAGAAGGCCCTTAGAGTTGGACCTCAGTGTCCAGGCTGAACAATGGGGGTGGAGACGCTCCTTCAGGTATACAGGACTGAGGCTGTTTAGGGCTTTAAAGGTCAGCACCAACACTTTGAATTGTGCTCGGAAACGTACTGGGAGCTCAGAAACGAACTGGTGTTACAGGCTGTAGTACACAGAGGTACATTTTCAGCATATGATGAAAAGTGTGCAATGATGCTGCCAGATACACCTCTTTGGGGAAATAGTCACAGAGAATGTCCCCCTGAAATTCAGATATACCTAGGAAGGAAAACGACAGCTGTGCATCTGTAACAATGCATCTCCAAAACCTTGAGAGAGGAGGTGTGTGGTGGGTCTTTTTAGCCAAATGATGATTTGCGTGTATGCATGAGGCATTGCCAATATGACATCACAAACAGAATTTTCATTATTTCCTCAAGTGCAATAAAGTCCCTGGGAACACTGAGTGTAGAGCAAACAGGTGTTGAGAGAAATAAAGGAATATATATCATATGTGAACCATGCCATGAAGTGAATGAGGAAAAGAATGTTGTCTTCTGATACAGCAGAATATACTTTCATTTCTTAAAGCAGGATAATCTAAATAATGCATGTTGCATGGGCAAAACCAGTGTTATAGAAAACATCGATGAAGAAGGCAATCCAGGCAAAATCATGTTTTAAAAAAGCTTTTCTACTAGCCCTTGGGCGACTTCAAATTACTGAAACATATTTTCCGAAACTTAATTAAAATTCCAATAAACCCTCCCTGTACTAATCAGCTCAGTCAGGTCTTGCCAATTTTCAGTCACAGCCCAGTGGAACAATACTTACATGATATTAAGCCACCAGGAATTATGAGGCCGGCTAATTAGCCAGAATTATTTGCTAGTTTAATGCAACATCTCCCATTTAGCGCTGGCTTTAGATAAACCAACCGCTTCCCATTTTAGTAGCTGGGGGTAAAAATGCATTATAGCAGCCATTCATTTTTTGGATGCAACCCACACCCCACTGATGTCAATGACAAAACTCCCTTCAATTATCTGTTTCCTGAAGAGGGTACATGAATGAGATCTATAAAATTGAGAATGGGTGGAGAGAATTGATAGAGAGTAATTTCCCCCAGGGATGAAAGTCTTTGCCACAACCAAATTGTCAGCCTAAAAGATGCCATCAAAGACCTACTGGTGATGGATTTCATTGGGTCACCCTGAGGGAAATCTTTTTATCTGAATACAAAGAAAAGCATTTGCACAAGGTGGGGCTCAAAAACCATGAAATGCAAGCACTTGCACTAACTCATATTTCTGTAAAGAGCGACTCATTCACAGCGTCAATTAACGGCAATGATATTTACTTGCTATGCCAATTTAACACTTAAAAAGAGGCAAATGCTTTCTGTAGTGAGAAATCTCACTTAATTCCATACTGCATAGAATTTAATTAGCTAATACATTCTAGTTAAGTAATTTCATACTGGGGCCTCCCTTTGAAGTCTGTTGTCTGAAGTAAGGTGATTTTCCAGTGTTGCCATTCAAATTATCAAATGAGAAATTCTGAAGCAAAATTAAAATGTGCCTTTTCACATGAAATGTTTAATTTGAAATTTGAAATTTGAGTGCCTTAGGCTTGGTGGCATTTTTTACTTTGGTAGACTTCAGTTATGTGGCCCTTCAGTTATGTGTAATATTTGGGGGATGAAAAAGAGCTTAGAACAGTGAATGATGAATCTTGATCAAATAAAATAAAAGGAAGGAAACTCAAATATGATCTAAGTTCAAGAGTCTTGTCTGCGGAAAATTACTGTCCAAAAAACAGAAGAAAATGAATGTTTGTAGGTTATGATTTGGACTTTTGGAATTTCAAACAATTGCGTGTTGAAGGGTGCTGGGTGGTGACTCTTCTTTAGGTGGTGTTTTCTTGCAAACCCGTCAGGAAAAAACATATAAATGTAGTGATAATTCACACTGCAGGTAGGTTCTTTCTCTAAAATTCCCTGGCTGTTCCAGAACAGCATTGGTAAACATCAAGGAAAGCTCCTCTGATCACACTTTCTAAGCTCACTGTTTTTCCCACCACCTAAAGATGGACTTTGTATTTGGTGGGTTACATCCCCTCCAGCCACTCAGTAATGCTATACAACTTTTGCCTAATTGACTCTTTTCATTTAGTGCACCATCCAAAATTAAACCCTGGCTTTGCTTATTGACTGGGGTGTGATTATATATATTAGAGGCACTACAACATAGTGTTCTACTGCTGCCTCTTCAGGGAGAAGCTGATGATTCCTTGATGAGACATGTAGAGATGCATCGAGTCGCAGCTCCTTCACCCTGGCTGCCTGGCACAATAGACAGCAGGGCACTGTCTTTTCCGATTCTCTCTGTTCCTCATTTTCCGAACCTTTAAACTCTGTTCTCCACATTTCAATTGCTCAAGAAGAGCTGAAAGGCAGCTTGGACATCACTACTGAGCTTTGTCACCAGCTACAGCATTTTGAGCTCACTATCAGTGATGGTGAGACCCAACGCTACCCCATGTGTATGTGCCATTTATGGATTGTGTGGCAGACCCACTGACATTCCTTAGCAGATGTAAATATCGCGTTCTTTGTTTGAAAACTACTACAGGGTTGCCATACATCCAAAATTCCTCGGACAAATTCAGAATATTGCATTCCACAGCAGTGTCCAGGTGGAAATTGGCAAATGTATGGCAGCCCATGTAGGCAGTGATGTTTTTTGCCTATTTTCCATAAAAATAGCAATATTGCCCAAAAGCTCGACAACTTTGGGCAAAACCAAAATATTAAAAACCTAAAAACCCCTCCTGTGAGCAGAGAAACTAAGGGAGGGGGACATTTCACCAAGTATTTTCTGGGAAAGAAGAAATTCTCCATCCTTTTCCTGGGAGTGAATGTTCACCATTAGCAGTGGTGGTAGCACAGCAATTCCCTCCCATTTTTTTTTCCTGGCCACCATCTTGAATCCTTCACAATACCCCAGTCCTATTGTCATGCCAGGGCCTAGGAGTGGGAGAGCATGACAAAACACATTGGAGAATATTCACAGGAGATTATGTGACCTGGCATTTTTCTATGCAAGTCAGGAAAAGAAAAATCTCATAAATACATAAAAATAACTCCCAGTAAATTTCAGCTCAGCTAAAATAACACTGTATATCAGTTGCCAATATGATAAGGCCAGAAACTGCCTCCCTGTTGTGGGGTGGGACCATTTGGATGGCCACAACACCCCATTGGTTGCCCCTCTGTTACTGGGGCAGAAATTTGGGTCAGTTGGGTTGGCTATTGGCTGCTGAGGGGCTACTTAAGCTGCTGCATGTTGCTGGAGAGTTTCACTTTCTTGCGACGTGCAGCAGATCACCTGCCCTCCTCTCCCTATATTTAGGATTGCTCTTATGGCCTTGCTATGCCTGTCTAGGGTCGTCTGTTTTGGAGCAGGGGCCTGATAGGAATTTTGCCATTTGGCTGATTGGCTGGTGCCACTTGGTTTTTGCCTACCATGTAGCAAATCATCACAACTTTGTAAGGTTGGCGGTTAGGCATTTGGTTCAATGTTTTGTGGAGGGGACATGGTTGGCTGTGCCTGCCCCTCCATTGCTGCTGCTAGGGAATTCTGTTAAAGGAATCCAGGGGCTCGCCTTGCTTTTGTCTGAACCCTGTCAAGGGGCTAGGGCCACGCCAGAGCCTGTGGGAGCATCTGGGGTGAGCTGTGAGATCGAAGGAGTTCTCGCTCCCCCGAATGCTTTCCCTTACTGACATGGTGGTGCCCAGTGTCAGTCTGGTTCCTGCCACTGTGCAGGTTCAGGTAGTTTGGAACCAATGCCTAAGCAACCACTCACATGCTGCAATCAATAATGTTGTGGCCAAAATTAATGCCAAAAACCTTAAACTAAAATCTGTGTCTGTTGTCTTCATTTGGGGGTGGTTTGGGGGGGTCTTCACATATCAGTGATCAGATACTGCAAAATAATAATCAGTAATGTAAAGGAACCCCTGACTATTAGGTCCAGTCGTGGCCAACTCTGGGGTTGCGGCGCTCATCTCACTTTATTGGCCGAGGGAGCCGGCGTACAGCTTCTGGGTCATGTGGCCAGCATGACTAAGCTACTTCTGGTGAACCAGAGCAGCAGATGGAAATGCTGTTTACCTTCCCACCAGAGCGGTATCTATTTATCTACGTGCATTTCGGCATGCTTTCAAACTGCTAGGTTGGCAGGAGCAGGGACCGAGCAACGGGAGCTCACCCCATTGTGGGGATTCGAACCGCCAACCTTCTAATTGGCAAGCCCTAGGTTCTGTGGTTTAACCCACAGCGGCACCCGTGTCCCTGTATCAGAATCAGTATCAGAAACCAAATATTGAAATCAAATATAATTCGGTACTGAGTACAATAAATAGCTAATGGAGTACAATTTGAAGAATATGAGATCTCAACATATGCAAAAGAGAATTTGGAGGGGGGGGGGAGAATGTTAGCTGCAAAAATCATTTAAGATATGGCTGGTTTAAGCCCATGGAAAGCGAGAGTAAATTTGGCCTAAACCCTAGATGCTCCCTTGAACTGAGTAGAGGAGGCTCAGTCTGTGTCAGTCAGCATACATGGTGAGAAAACAGCTACCACTGAGTTTGTTCAAGCAAACTGTTGTCCAACCCAGCACAAAAGCTTACATTGCTAAATGACTTCTACACACATCTATGGTAGTAGCACCAGCTTGGATTTACCAGGCAGAATGGGAATGTTTGCCCACGACAACCGGACAAACACACATATTGTTTATGGCACTCCAAATATTATTTCCGCCCCCTTGAAATTTATTGGCTTATTGCACAAAAAAGGACATGTTTATTGACCTGAAGAACGAGCAATAGGAAGGCCAGTCACTGAGCTGTGGACAAGTGAAAAATGGTGATGGATTGCCTGACAAGTCTTGTTTGCCTTTGCAGAGCAAGGAAAGCTGAGGCAATAGCTGGCAAATCATTATTTTCTCCACACTGCAGAAAGGTGCAGCTTCGTAGAGGCAGAGCCTGCTAAGTTTGCTTCGATTTGCCCAGGCTGAGGAATCCAGGGCCCAATCCGCTAGGTAGTTCTCTTGCACGAACCCCATCGGTCAGAATGAATGTGAGCTGCACACTTTGCTTGTCTGCTATACAGCAAATACCAAAGGGCCAATCTAGATGTGACATTAAATGCATTTTGGCATTTAACATGGAAGGTTTTTTAAACTGTAAATAACATCTGCTGAGGAAGGGATGATAGTTATCATGACTATAGTGGGTGGGGAAGGTGAATTTAAGCCTCCCCTCCCCCGAAAAGGCCCCGAGGAATATCCCTTCTCTGAGGCTGCTTTTTTGGGGTTGAGAGCAAATCCCTTCCAATGAGTCATTTCCCCCAGGACCACAACAGGACTGCCTCCTGTGAACATAATAACTACCCTCACTTTTACTGTATAAGCCTTCCATGTTGAATGCAAAAACAGATTAAATATTTCTGTACCAACACCAGAAAGGTTCTACTTCAGCATGTGTATTTTTTTATATTGACCCCATCCTTCAGAGGAGCTCAGTGTGTCACACACACACACACACACACACACACACACACCGCCCCATTTTTCTTCTGGGGAAGGGATGTAGCTCAGTGGTAGAGCATCTGCTTTCCATTCAGAAGGTCCAGTTTTAATCCCCAGCATCTCCTGGTAGGGCTGGTAGAAAACTCTGAATGAAACCCTGCAGAGCCAGTGCTGGCCAGTGTAGACAATATGGGGCTAGATGCACCAAACAATTCAACAGGCAGCTTCCCATGTTCCTAAAGGCAGACTTTGGTAATCTTTCATAATATGGCACGCTATGCAAGGCCAAAATTTGGTGGCCCCAAATGGGTCTTCTCAATTATGGATCTTCTTCATTTTCTTCTTCTTCTCCTTCTCCTCCTTCTTCTTCTTCTTCTTCTGCGATCACTTGTAGCTGAGTAAGATTGTCTTCCATAAACACAATTTCAACAGTGAGTCCGTAAGTGATGAAGCAGGAAAATAAAACCCTGAGTTTAGAACTACAAGAGCTGAAAAAAAGATCAGTAAGCATAAAGTCTGTAACCCCAAAGGACATGGGAGCTAGAAATACAACATTCAAATATGCCTAACACCTCCTCATCATGAAGAAGGCTATGTGTGCATCCATCTGATTTCTCCCTAAGCGACAGTGACAAGGAGGAGGACTCTGACAACCCTGCCACTCCCATGCTAATGACCTTCAAGGAACCTTATGTCGCTGACAGACAGCTGAAACCACACAACAGTACCCAGGCTAGACACGGATTTCTGCCTAATGCCTCTAAAACTAAAGATCCAACTGGTGCCCAGATATTCACCCTCATGCAGGAGGTCCAGCTTTCCCCGCCACATCTCTGGCAGAACAGGACAAATGAGGTCCCTGCCCAGGAAGTTGGCTCCTTGCTAGCCAACAACCCCCACTTTGCAGCACATGCCTCCTTAATACTTTCAGGACATTGGTGAGTGACTCTTGATGAGTGAGTGGGAAACTCTCTGGAAAATAAACATGAACTTCACAGCATGCTACACCATTAAAGAAAACATGCTAAAGATGCAATATAGATGGTATCTCACCCTATCAAAACTTTCAAAGATGTATAAAAACATAGCGAACAATTGTTGGCGGTGCGGGGAAGGTGAAGGAGATATGTATCACACATGGTGGACATGTAGAAAGATTAGAGAGTTTTGGAATCTCTTTTATGATGAGCTGAAAAAGATCTTTAAGTTAACATTTTTTTAAAAGCCAGAAGCTTTTCTGCTTGGAATTTTAGGTAAAGACATTTCAAAAAATCTAAGAGATTTTTTTCTATATGCCACAGCTGCAGCCCGAATACTGATCGCAATGAATTGGAAAGGGGGAGAAGTTCCAACCTTATCAGATTGGCAGTGCAAATTATTGGAATATGCAGAAGGCGCAAGTGACTAACAGACTAAGAGGCAATACAAGACAATCATTTATTCAAAAATGGGATAAGTATAAGAGATATTTACAAAATAATAACAGTGGTACAATATCTATGGCAGCGTTTGAATGACCCATGTCTAAATGAACTCTTAAGAAACAAGCAAAAAGGTATGAATTGTTGTAAGCAAGTATTAGACAATACAGAAAGAGTAAGGTAATAAGTACATTCATCACCAGAAAGGTTATACGCATTGGGAAATGATAGGAAGTCTATTCTCTGTTAATAAAAAGATAGGAAAAAAGAGATTGCATAAATTTAATTTAAATTTAATTTTTGTGAACATATATTAGTACACGATTGTTTTCATCTTGGTATATTGTGTATGTTACCTATGAATTTCAATAAAGTATTTAAAATGGGGGGGAATACTTTCAAAGGCACAGAAGGAACTAACAGCCCCCCAACCATCTCATGAGGCAAAGAGGGAAAGACAGTCAACAGGCCAGCATGTGCTGGTCCCGGGGGGGAAGGTTACCGTTGGCGTAGTCAAAGTCCGGTCCTGGGTCACTAGCCTGGAAACAGTTCAGAAGGAGCGGGGCGAGGTCCGAAGCAGGAAGCCGGGCGGGGACAGGAACACTGGAAGGTCAGGTCTGGGTCCGGGCAGGAGCAGGTACTCAATGATGTTGCTCCCACAACCTGGGACCGGGCTGACTGGCCTTTATCTTCTCTAGGGCCAGGGGCGGTCCCGGCCCCCAGGAGACCCGCCTCTCCTGGCCTTAAGGCGAGCACTCCTCCTGGGAGAAACCAGTTCCCTCCGCCTCTCTGCCCTAAGCCTTTGCAGTTCAGGAGAGGCTGGGGAGTTACTGGACCCAGGGGGAGACTCACCTTCCTCTGGCAGGGCCGGGAGAGGCGCACCTGTAGGCACTGTGTCATTAATCACCTCTGGAGCTAGAGTGGAATCACCTGGTGCCTGCTCCTGAGGATCCGGCACAGGTGCAGGCGCTTCAGATCCAAGGCCCTGCCCCAGTTCAGCTGGCCCTGGAGCTGGCCCTGGAGGCGGGGACTCCTGTGCAGGCTGGGATTCCTCCGGTTCAGCCTCTGAATCGGATTCCCAGGCCATCACACAGCATAAGGTCACCCTCCTAACCTGGAATGTAGCCGGATGGGCTGCATCTATCAGGGAAACCTGTTTCACTGATTTTCTATCACAACACCACATCCTATTGATTCAGGAAACCTGGACCAGGGATGACATATCATTAAATGGATTCGAACCACTGACCTTCTGATCGGCAAGCCTAAGAGGCTCAATCGCTTATACCACAGTGCCATCCGCATCCTATTTTGAGTGGTCACACAGCAAACTTCATGACTGAATGGGGATTCAGTTTTCTCATGTCCTGAACATTCTAACCTGTATACTGATATATATACCTGAAGGAGTGTCTCCAACCCCATCGTTCTGTCCAGACGCTGAGGTCCAGCGCCGAGGGCCTTCTGGCAGTTCCCTCACTGCGAGAAGTGAGGTTACAGGGAACCAGTCAGAGGGCCTTCTCGGTAGTGGCGCCTGCCCTGTGGAATGCCCTCCCATCAGTTGCGTGTCGAGGTCCCCAGGTCCACCGCAATAACTCACACATCACACAGAATTTTTGTTTAGGATTTTTGGCATAATTTTGGCCACAACTTTATTAAAATACAAATTTGTGAGTGGTTGCTTAGGCATTGGTTGCGACTATCTGCCCCCACCATGGGGGACAGACTGACATTCCGCACGATGCGAAAGTCAGAATGGGGGAATACACTTGGGGGTTACGCGGAGCAGGGAACCTGCCCTCACCCCAAATGCAACCAGGAGCTCATTGCTATGGCCCAAGCCCCCTTGAGAGAGTGGACAAGCAATAGTTAGCCCCCAATTCCTTTAACGGAATCCCTTGCAGCAGCAGCATTAGAGGGGCAGGCACAGCCAATCCATGCCCCTCAACCAACCAAACCATAAACCAATGCCTAACTGCAACCTTACAAGTTGTGACGATTTGCTACGCAGTAGGCAAAAACCAAATGGCCCCAGCCAATCAGCCAGATGGACAAAATTCCTACCGGGCCGTTGCCCCAAGAGCAGACGATCCCATGACAGGCATAGCATGGTCAAAGCGAACAACCCTATTCTAGGGAGGGAGGGACGGGCAATCCGCTGCACGGGCGAAAAGAGGAAGCCCTAGCCTCGTGCAAGGAGTTTTAGTATTTCTGGATGTCAATCAATAAATGGCAACATTAACTTCTTCCAAACAACAAGGGAAGCCCCAATCGCATCAGTGGCCAATGATCAGTTAGCCCGCCCCCAACTTTGGAGTGTCCTGGCGGCCCCCACCACAACACGTGCTCTCCATGAAGGAGAACACGCTATGTCAAAGTGATAAACAACTACCTGACATTCAGAAGACATCTTAAGGCAGCCCTGTTCAGGGAAGTTTTTAATGTGTGACGTTTTGGTGTATTTTTTGGTCTCTGTGGAAGCCGCCCAGAGTGGCTGGGGAAACCCAGCCAGATGGGCGGGGTACAAATAAATTTTTATTATTATTATTACATGCTACTGGAGGACTCCACAACCTGTGTTTTTGCATAAGTAACTGATCTAGCTATGCCTCACGATCTGAGCAATGATTCATGTAAACTTCATTCTGTGGGCAAAAGAGAATGAATGTATGAAGGCGGCATTTTCCATTTTGCCCTGCATTCAGCACTGTTTCCATTCTGCTGCAGTTTGTCTTTTGCAAAAAAAACCCAACAACCCACAAAACCCTACATTATTCTGTTCATCGTTCACTTTAGCAAAATTATGCAACTTAGGTAATTAATTAAATCGTTGTTATGCTATTCCACCCCATTCATTTCAATGCCAAAGAAACACAAAGCAGATGGAGAAGAAACATAATACAAATTGTATTCCCTGAACTGATTTCTGTTCCAGACATGGGGTAATAAGTATTTCCATTTTCATCAGAATTGTCCAGCATCCCTAATCAGGAATGATTGAATGATGCTTTCACAGTGCAGAAACTAAAAAGAACTACCTGCTCCAGAGACAAGGGCAGAACATTAAATTATTAAGAGATGCAGTAGGCTGACTCCACTGTGAATGGGTTCCAGCACAGTATTCATGGCATAAGATGCAGGCAGCCATACAACAGTCAGTGTAGGCTCTAGCTTCTGAAAGGTTCTGCCACAATAAATTTGCTAATTTTTGAAGTGCTCTAGAAAGACTCTCCTCCCTGGAAGAGAGGGGAGTGGTTGTGGGCGGGAGCCCGAGCTCCGCCCCAAGCAGGGGGCGCTAGCCCCCTGCCTCCCCCACTCACCTGGCTGGCGCCCACACCCATCGGCAGGCATCCAACCAGGTGCCACAGAGGGGGCGTGTTCAGCAGCCTATGTGCTGCGGCGCCAGCCCCTCCTCGGCCTCATTCTCCTCTCTGTCGTCTCGTCGCGAGTGACCCACCCTCCACTCCCTTCAAGCTCAGGGTCTTAGTTCCTTGGCCTTGCTATGGACCTTAGGTTGGTCGCCCTGGTTGTCCAGGAGGCCTGGTAGGAATTTTTCCATTTGGCATTAGGCTTTTTGGTTTTTTCGCCTACCTCGTAGCAATCGTCACAACTTTCATGGTATTGGTGGGTAGGTTAGGCATTGGAATAATGTACTCGTGTGTCGAAGAGCTAGGTGTGGCCATCGCCTGCGCCTTCAATTTTTGGGTATTCCATTAAAGGAATCTGGCGGTCGTGTATTCTGTCCGATGCCTGCGTGGCGGGAGGCCATGGCACGACCCTCGGTGACATCAGGGGAGAGCCTATAGTTGGATGAGCATCAACAGTCTCCACCTACTGGTGAATAACCCCCCCTTGTTTTAGACATCCAATGCCTAAGCCAATACCTTCTCACTGCTGTAATCAATTGTGGCCTTTTCTTGCCCATTAACCTTATATCACGTGTCCTTGTGTATTCATTCCACATTGCGGGGGTCGGGTCCTCGAACCACAACTCCTGGTTTGTTTGCAATCTAGGATATTTGCCAAAATAAATTGTGGCATCTGTATCCCAAGAAGCGTCGCTATTCATGTTTTGAATATAGGAGACTTTCTCTCTTTACAGGACTGGAATTTCTATTTCTTTTCCCAAAGGAAAGAGAAGCTGCTGTAAAGGAGCCATCTCTTGGCTTGAACACAAGTGCCCAGCTTTGTTGCTTGCTGGATATATACTTATTCAGTATTTTGATTAGTCCAGTGTTTACTCTACACTTTTAGCTTTGCTTTATGGAACGCCATATGGATTACTGCTCCAGATATTCTGTCACTGCAGGTAATAACAGCTGCAATGACCTCTGGCATAAAAGCAAGTGTCTATTAAAGTGGGGAAAACCACAGTGGGAGTAATTACCCCCTTGGATGATATTACTACTGGATAAAATATGCAATAATAAGATCCATAAAGGCAGAGCTTGGCAGTGGTTTTGGAGCATAAGGAACAGCTGGCCTCTTACTCTAAAGCAAACCACAAAAGCATCTGTTGTCCAAAACACACTCCATTGCACTTTGCTTTTTAAAAAAGCAGCAGGAAAAGAAATGGATGACCGGATAGAGAGATATTCCGGGAAGGGAGGGGGGACTCTAACAATGTAGCCAATACAGTGGTACCTCAGGTTACATACGCTTCAGGTTACCATATTTTTCGCTCTATAGGACGCACCGGAACATAGGACGCACCGGACCATGGGAGGGGGAGAACGGGGGGGGGATCTCCCCCTCTCTGCTCATCGCCGCTTCAGCAAAGCAGCAGGAGAAATGGAGCCCCTTCCATTTCTCCTCCTGCTTCGCTAAAGGGGCGCTACGCAGCTCTCCCTCGCTGCTGAAGCCAGGAGAGTCTTGCTCTCCCGGCTTCAGCTAAAGAAACCTGAAACCTTCGGACCGCAGCGCGAGTTCCCGCTGCACTCCAAAGGCTTCAGGCGGCTATCCCTGAAGGCTGGATATTCCTGAAGGCTGGAGAGCGAGAGGGGTCAGTGCGCACCGACCCCTCTCACTCTCCAGGCTTCAGCGAAAGCAACGCGAAGCCTCCGGAGCGTGGAAGGAACGCTCCCTCTGCGCTTCGGAGGCTTCACGTTGCTATCGCTGAAGCCAAGGAGCCTGCATTCGCTCCATAGGATGCACACACATCTTCCCTTAATTTTGGGAGGGGGGAAGTGTGTCCTATAGAGTGAAAAATATGGTGCATACGCTTCAGGTTACAGACTCCACTAACTCAGAACTTTGCTTCTGGATGAGAACAGAAATTGTGCTCCAGCGGCGCAGCGGCAGTGGGAGGCCCCATTAGCTAAAGTGGTGCTTCAGGTTAAGAACAGTTTCAGGTTAAGAACGGACCTCCAGAACGAATTAAGTACTTAACCTGAGGTACCACTGTACATGATTGCTGCGTTGAGAGTGAAGCTGCTTCTGATAACAACTGGCTCAGAACTTCCTCTAAGGCACAGTAGTGGTGATTCTACCCCTCAGAGGCTCAGCCCAGCTCATGAGCCTGAAGAACATGGGGAAAGGTAGGTGATAGCTTTGACTGTGGTGAGCCAAAGCTCTCTGATCATTAATTAAAGACAACTTTTGTAAACTGAGAATATCCACTTCCTTCTCAAACTGACTGAAAAGAAAAGAATAAGGGAAGAGGAAGGGGGGGGGGGGAAAGCATGCCGATAAATGAAGTTAATCTGGAACGGTCCAAACACTGAATTGTATCTGCATTATGAATAAGAGAACAGAAATGCACTATGGGCATATTTATCTCCATCTTTCTTAAACGTGGACCAGATTAGCATAGTAAAGCCTGAGTGCATTTGATTCATTTGCATTTTCTTTAGTGTCTGATGAAATGTGTACCTTTCGTACACTATAGATGCTTTTTTCTCTATTTGTACTTGTACATGATTTGTGGAGAGTTGGTAAGAATATCAGTTCTAAACTTACCAAACATATGGTCTTTTCCCAGGTTGGAGGAAGAGGGAAACTTTGGAAAGAATGGGGCATTTTGGAACTCACTTGAAGGGACGTATTTCATAACACCCACCCCCACTGTCCCCATTTAAGAAGGACATCCCAAAATCATAGAAGCCAATCCCGGCTTCTGTTTGCATCCTGGAATGTCCCTTTTTTGATCCGGCAGGAGCAAAAGATACTCACTCTGATGCACCCTTCTAACGAGTGCCAGAGCACCAAACCAAAAGGTGCGCCCCTCCTGATGCTCCAATTTTGGGGAAGAAAATGTTGGAAAGCATTATATTTTAAAGGTCCAGCAGCCTTTTGCTGCATGTTTAATAATTTTAAATCTCTGCCGGGTTCTCTCACCAAAGTGTACTTTCCCAAAATTAGGTCTTGGCACCCAGGAATTCTCCTTCCTTCCTCCCTTCCTCACCACCAAGGGGAGAGGAGGGTGAAATAGACTGAACTGGCTCCATGATTTAGATTTCCTGATGCTGTACCAAAAGTTCCAAATGGAACTTCTTTCTACAGACATTTTGGTGGTTTTTGCCACCGTGCAAAACAGCAAGAGTGCCCCTAGTTTGATCTGTGACCCTTTAGCCTTATGGTGGGTTTTATGCAGTGTAGCATTAATTTTAAGACAATTGGCAATGAACTTGTTCCACTAACAGAGAGTGGATTGAGTGCAAAAGGTTTCACAAGTGGAAACTCTGTCTATGTGTCTACAATTTGTAGAGGAAAATAAAAAGTAGTTTTTCAACATTTCTACCAGTGCAACTCTCGGCAGTAGTTCCACCAGTAGACCTGTTGCATTTTATTCCCTTGTTGCACAGCACTGAGAAGCAGACCCATGCTAATGCAAGGGCCCTTGTGCTTGTGGACTGGCAGCATGGCAGGTAACGCAATGCTGCTTGTGGAAGGATGTGATATCACAACATTTGCATGCTTCCAAGGACATTGTTGGGCAAGCAATGGCACCTCCCAGCAGGGCACCAGGGAATACCATTTCCACCCACTGCTGCTGCAAATTATATTTCATAATTTGCCTGTCTACGATGTCATCCGTAACTCTGCATATGGAACAACTGATCTTAGCCATCATGCAGAGGCAATATTTTTAAACAATTCATAGTGCAGTTTTTGTTTTTCTTCTTTTATTTTTCTTTCAAAAGCAAAACAACAGGGATATATAAACGGTTTTTTAAATTTCCCTACTGACTCCAGGCATTAGGTCGCTTGTCATATCACATTTTGTCAACTTCATTGTATTATGTCATGCAGTATGACAGACACAGCCCTTGTGACAAATCGCACAACCCAATATGTCAGCAGGGAAATAAGAAAATGACATTTTCATGGACAATACTTTTAAAGGAGCCAATGCTGTTTCATTTGGAATCATTATTCTTTTCCAGATTTTGGCCATCTGCAGTTCTATTCTTGAAAATCTCACTACTGACCAGGATAGCGCGATAAAGTTGTAAAAGAAATCAACCAAGAAGATGGATACCCATGTCAAGAATCAGTGTTGAGCTTTCTTGCATCCTCATCTGATAACAGCCTTTAAAGAGAATTTTGGAGGAGGTAGCCAACATATAAATGAGGCCATTTATGTGTTACTAGGAGTGTCATGTTGCAATAAGGCCTGCTGGGAACAAGAAGCTAACCACGACCAACCCACAAGCCAACCCCAAATGTCTGGAAATACAGAAACACCTGTTACTCAAGTCTTCCTCCATCCTTAGGTGAAGCATACGGTTTTCTTGATGGGTGGAAAACAGGAATAAAGAGGAACTAGGCAGTCTTTGTGTTGGAAATTAAATTTAAAATTAATTGTGTGGCTAAGTAGGATAAAAACCTCTCTCCCTCCCTCCCTCTCTCTCTCTCTATATATATATATATTCCATAGTCACTTCACTATAAGGAAGATGCAACACCAGAATCTGCCCAATTGAGGGTTTGAATAGGATTTCCTAATTTTGCATGCTGGGGAACATTCTCTTACAACCCACAAGCCATATGAGACCTCTGTACTTTTTGTAATGAGCAGACATTTGGGATCATCATGCAAACAGTTCATTGTGCTTCATCCATCTTAATATATTTGTTTACTACAGTTAACATTTGCCAAGTAACCTCTGGAGTCAGCAAAGCAAACATAGCCGTTTTAGACTGTGTAAGGTCAGGGCATTTGATGGTTTTTGCAGCTGAAGCAAACAGCATTTGCACTTCATGAATAATTGTTACGACCTTTTGATGAATCCTCTTGAGTTTGTATTCTGACTTCTTCCTAGATGGAGCATCGCTGTCACATTTTGCACATGGGGATCACAGCATTATGTTAGGAGCTGGTGGATACATGGGGGCAGGGAACATTGGCTCAGTGCTAGCCATTCTGGGTCACAGGCAGGCCTCTCAGCTCAGCTGTAGGAATAGAATCTGGAATATTGTGAATGGGAGACATCTGCTCAGTTCACGGCCAATCCTTCTCTGGGAGTCTCGAAAATAAAAAAAAGGATTCTAGCCTATAATGAATACATGGTGGTCAGGGTGCACATGAATATAAATGGTGAGTAGGCATATTTCCCCCTTTTGGCGGATATTTCCCTTTTCTCCTGTACATTGTCAATGCAGATTTTGGACATTTATCTGCAAAAGCAGGTATGTGATTTTCATTCAGCAGTTCCAAATACTTACGGTGCATTGTATGTAGAACTGTGCGTCAGAGCACATTCGCCATTTAAAAGCTCAGGCGGCAGTGTAAACTCAAGTGGACAAACTGGTTTTGCTAGTTGCCTTAAACATGGCAATGAAATATATATTAAAGAAGTAAACAAATAAATGAGAGGGGGAATTCCTGAAAACTCATGCTTGTCAAAATCAGGGCTGTATCAAATGGAGAGAGAGAGAGAGAGAGATGAGTTAGATGGGTCCCAAATATATTTAATCCAAAGGAAACTCAGTGTTTATTTCTGGTATCTGAAGGGTGAAAGCAGACCATCCAAGTGTCCCTGTTTTACAGAAGTCATTGCAGTTTCTGATTTGATCCAGGAATGTCCCGTTTTTCCTTAGGACGTCCCTACTGTATTTTCATCAGAGAAATGTTGGCGGGTGTGGAGTTATATGATTCCCGAGTCAAGGAGATAAGTAGCTATACAACTTTATTATTAATTAAATTTTGTTGTTGTTGTTTAGTCCTTTAGTCTTGGCCGACTCTTCATGACCCCATGGACCAGAGCATGCCAGGCATGCCTGTATTCCACTGCCTCCTGCAGTTTGGTCAAACTCATGCTGGTAGCTTCGAGAACACTGTCCAGCCATCTCGTCCTCTGTCGTCCCCTTCTTCTTGTGACCTCCATCTTTCCAAACATCAGGGTCTTTTCCAGGGAGTCTTCTCTTCTCATGAGGTGGCCAAAGTATTGGAGCCTCAGCTTCAGGATCTGTCCTTCCAGTGAACACTCAGGGCTGATTTCCTTAAGAATGGATAGGTTTGATCTTCTTGCAGTCCATGGGACTCTCAAGAGTCTCCTCCAGCACCATAATTCAAAAGCATCAATTCTTCAGTGATCAGCCTTCTTTGTAGTCCTATTAATTTAATAGGATGTCTCTTTTTCATTGGAGAAATGTTGGAGGGTAACGTGAAAGCCTTTTAGGGGGTAAGTTTTGATAGTTTCCCCAGAGGTCCGAAAAAAAGAAAAAAAATCCAGCAACTTGGATTCAACTGTTTCTCTAACCAAGCTGATATTTGTCAATTTCCAGCCATCTTGGAGTTCAATTGTTTCTTTGGTCTGCAGCCCGTCTCTCTTCCTTTCATTTCTGCTCCAGTGCATCAGGCATGCTCTCTGACTTCACAGTGTTCCAGCTCCTTCAACAGACCTTCAGCTCTTTCTCACAACATCTCTTCAAGTCTCTGCTTATATACATTATTCATCTCCCTAATTTGTATTTGCCCCTTATCTCCCAATAACCTTTCTGTTTAGAGAAGCCCCCAAAAAGAAGCCCCACAGCCATTTTATAACAAAGAGTAAAAAGCAGGAACGATTCCATTCCTTTACCACTGCAAACCAATCAAGCAAACCACTGCCAATTTGACTTGCCCAGTAGGCACAAATTAAATAAGGTAGAAAATACTGACACAAACATACATACATATACCATTTTTATACGTATGCTGGCTTTCCATGGTTAAAACCATGCTCAAGGCAGCTTACAACATTAAAAAAATTACATAATTACAAACATAACAAATAAAACATCAAAAGGTACACAACCAAATTGAACAATATCCACGTAAATCATAAGATTTGAAATAAAGATACAAAATTAATATCAGTAACAGCAACAACAACACCCCCCAAAATAAAACCCTAACGCAGTACTCCAGCCCAAAAGTCTGTTCAGCAGCCTCAATTTTTTTGTAGCTGGAGTCAGTCCTGTCCCCACCTTCCCAGACCAGGTGGGGAAAGGCTTGCAAGGCAGGGAGCAGATCTTCCAGGACTCACAGCCAAGACAAATTGAAGACGCATGATTTTTTTTCCTACTGGTATTTAAAAATGCAACTACCTTAAATCTCCCCCATCCCTTCTGAGCAATGCAAACATCGTTTCGGAATCATAGGGCTGGAAAGGACCCTCAGTATTGCCATATGATAAATGTCCCAAGTGTTTGTTGCCTAGTGGTTGGTCAATGAGCCAAACAAGGCAGCAAAGCAAGAAGCCTTTATTCCTGAGCAAGAATTCTGTCCTGCCAAACTCATGGTTCAGGCAAGAGACTCTGATTACAGCTTTCCTAGTACTTTCATACCCTGAAGGAAACAAGCTTCACACTAGCCAGAAGATATCTGCAAGGTTTCCATCAACCAGGGTTGCCAGTTACATGTCTCAGATAGTACTGCCCATCAACCGGCTATAAATCCACCTAGCATCTGCCTCATCTCATCCACATTTTACAAGATTGCCAGCCAAAATGTCATAGGAGACCTTGGCAAATCCTTGCCAAAATCCACAGAATTCCCCTGATCTACCAGGCTAGGAACCCCCTTTTTAAAAGGTAGGTGTTGGCCTGCCATGATGAAACCCATGCTGTCTCTTTGTGGTCAAAGCATTTGGAGAGCAAGTTTGGACAGCAGCAGCTCCATTTCCTCCTCCAAACACTCTCTCATTGGGGAATAGCAGAACATCCCACAGGCCCTTGTCTTGATGAGGAGCAGAGCCCAGCCCAAGCAGAGAACTCCCAAAGGGTGGATTTGTTCAGATACACCTGCTTCTCCACACAAGACATTAACAGCTCACAATTAACCCACTACCCTTCTGAGAAATACCCCTCCCCACCCTCCCACTATATATAAGGGTCTGGTGACTTCTGTTTCAGTGTATCTGAAGAAGTGTGCATGCACATAGAATCATAGAATCATAGAGTTGGAAGAGACCACAAGGGCCATCGAGTCCAACCCCCTGCCAAGCAGGAAACACCATCAGAGCACTCCTGACATATGGTTGTCCAGCCTCTGCTTAAAGACCTCCAAAGAAGGAGACTCCACCACACTCCTTGGCAGCAAATTCCACTGTCGAACAGCTCTTACTGTCAGGAAGTTCTTCCTAATGTTTAGGTGGAATCTTCTTTCTTGTGGTTTGGAACCATTGCTCCATGTCCGCTTCTCTCATGAAAGCTTATATTCAGAACAAACTTAGTTGGTCTCTAAGTGTTCTCGAAGCAACCAACATGAATTTGACAAAACTGCGGGAGGCAGTGGAAGACAGGAGTGCCTGGCGTGCTCTGGTCCATGGGGTCACGAAAAGTCAGACACAACTAAATGACTAAACAACAACAAGGTGCTACTGGACAATTTTTTTGTTTTTGTTTTTATTAATTAACCCAAAGGTCTATTTTCTAATTGAGGCACAGAGCATCCATTGATTAATTGGCTTGATTTATTGATAAACATTGCAGATCTACCAGATCTGTTGAATGAGCTTGGGAATGATGCATAACATCACCATTCTATGCAGATGGCTCCTCGCCCAACTAGGGAACTACACACAAAATGCTCCTTCAGCATGGGCATGATACTAGCTGATTAGGAAAAGGGCCCAGAACACTTTAAGATCTTTCTTTTCAGACTAATTCGCAGAAGAACTGAAGAAGCATGAGATAATCGTGTGTGTGTGTGTGTGTGTGTGTGTGTGTGTGACCAAAAAGGTAACTGTGTTCTTGAAATGCTGGCTTCTTGCATAGATAAATCTCATATTATTTTATGTCTCCAAGATCAATGCAATAAAAACCTAATTAAGCAACAAACTCCAGCATTTTTACAGAAAAATGTCAGAAGAGATATTGCTACTAGCCAAAGGGATGCCAAAATCCATGCACTTGTTTTCCGACAAGATGTAACGTTATTGATTTTTCAGTACTGGTTGTGGTGGGAGGGACCTTTCAGGAGCATAAATTTTGCTGCTTGCTTTACCTGTTAAAATCAAGTGCATTACTGCTGATTTACTGTTGTACACTGGATAAGGGGGGGCGGGAAATAGGCTCTCATTAAATAATAAACTAAACCAACTGCTTCAAGGCAGCAAATTCTGGCCATGTTCTTGAAAGATCCTGATATTATTACCATCCTTGTTATTATTATTGTTATAGTTACTGTTATTATTAGAAAAAGCAGCTTTTTAAGGCAAATGACATTCAAAAGACAACAAAAGATGAAATGAACCATAATATAGAATTACAACACTCAAAACTACAACTCAGTGTCACACCACATTTTTAAAATAAGAAAGACAGTAATAACAACAATGTGATTTGTGTTCATGCTGTATTGTAATGGCCACTGGCTACAAACAATAAAATTGTTTGATTGATGATAATAATAGGAAGACCAAAAAATAATAATCCATAATTTAACCTGACCATCAGCCGGCTCATAAACATCATGCCTGGAACGCCAGCTGAAAACCACAAGGTCCCCAGGGCTTTCCCAAAACCCTGCAATGTAGAGATTTGATGCAGGTTCAATGTACGTAACTGCATGATGGAACGGTTGAAGTTTCCAAGCCATATTTAATGACACCCCCATGTAAAGACCACTGCAATGGTCTAGACTAGACCATCTAGTCTGCATGTGGTCAAAGCGTGGAACACCGTGGCGAAGTTTAGCCCTCTTTAGATAAGAGTACAGTTGGTATACCAGACAAAGCTGTTAAAAACCACAGCTGAACCCAGGACAACACCACTCTTGGTCTCGAGGGCCACCCTACCCAACATCAGCTTCCACAGCTGGAGATCTCCCTATTCACAGCAGCTCTCTCACTCTCTCTCTCACTCCCTCCCCCCCCCTCTCTCACACACACTTGGAGCAAAATGAGAATACAGTGTCTGCTTGACTTTTTCACCCCTCCTTTTTCACATCCCTTTAATACCCATTTGTCACTCATTCAGGGCTAGGAGGCTTTTCTTTCTCTGGTGACAGCACCTGAGGCCACCTTCTTCCCCCCACAAGACCTTCCAGGTCACCATCGGGGGCCACAATTCCCTGCCACCCCCCATAAAAATGTCCAGGAATTATGCAATGTCTGGGGCATTACAGAAAAATCAGCTGCACTTGGTGGACTGAAGCGGGAGAAAGGAAATGCACAATAAAAAACGAACGTCATTTAAATGGAATGAATGACAAAATAATAACAATGAATGAAGTATTTAATAACAAAATAAACAATATTGCAAAATACATTACACAACAAAACAAAACTCCTTTAAAACAAACAAACAATTTGCAGTATTTTCAGTTCATCTGAAGAGTAAGCCTTTTGCTAAGTGTAAAACACTCTTCCTAGATATGAATTCTATCCAGGCAGTCAAGTAGATGAGATGTTGAATTTCCACCCAATGGGAACCTGCAGTGGTTTAAATTAACATTTCCCTGACAGCTTTATAGCTTTCGGATTCCATGGCTGCTACTTCTGATAAATGCTACCCTGTTGAGAGGCTTCAGATACTTTCAGTGAGCTGAATTATTGATGTACGCTGTCACCCTCAGCGCATGGCGTCTGTTCAAAGGACCCCCACCCCCAATTTCAGCATTCGAAGTTTTGCTTAAAAGGAGAAGAAGCTTGTCATCAAATTTAATTTGGTGTTGCAATGGTTAGGCCAGTTGCCATCAGCACAAGGAAGGAGTTTATTCAGTAAAAGAGACTCGCTGCTTTTCCACAGCTCTTCACTAGGACTGAAAGTGCTGCAAGAAAAATGAAATGGCCCCCTCCCGAAGGAGGAAGAGGCTCCCTCTGTGTGGTTTTAGTGGTTGCTTATGCAATTTAAATGCTGCTTAATTTGCGTGTTCAGACCCAGAAACCTTTCCCCTAAATAAATTCACACTTGACCCAAATTTTGGTTTTGGTTTTGGCAGACTTTAGGCCACAACTTTATTGATTACAGAAAGTGACTGGTTGCATAGGCTCTGGTTCAACTAGCTCCCTGCCATGCAGGTAACGCTGACCCAGGGGTCCAGCATAGGTCAGCCAAGGGTGAACACCTGGATAAGCGGAAAGCCGGGCACGGGCTCACTCTGCCACCCAAATGTCCCCCTGGACTCAGGAACGGGCACAACCCCATCTCAGGGGTTGACCAAACCATCGAGTCCCTGGATTCCTTTAACAGAATACCCTTCACATAGGGATGGCGAGAGCGTTCTCCCATCCCTATCACCTGAACCAGAGCCTATCCACAACCTTACAAGTTGTGACGATTTGCTACGTGGCAGGCGAAACCCAAATGGCAACAGCCAATCAGCCAAGTGGGGAAAATTCCTGCCGTGCCCCTGTCCCAACAACAGACGACACACGACAGCAAAACAAGGTCAAGTGCAAAGCCTTAAAAGTAGGGAGAGGTGGGCGGGTGTTCCAAATGCAAGCGCCGAAAGAGGAAGCTCTGGGTCACGTGCATGGGCATAAATAGGTCCCTCAATCCGTTTAGACTGCATCCCATTGGCCAGATTGCACCCAGCTTCGAGGGACCCACCAATCGGGTGTTGTGGCTGACCAATCATACCCACCCACAGCACAGGGTATCAGTTTCCAGGTCTCACCGCAATATGTGCCCTCTTTCAGGGAGGACCCAATATAAAAAAATAAATCTCTAAGCAGTTTACAAAAACGCTAAAACTTTAAAAATCAATATAAATTCATACTTATATTCAGTGCTTTTTTTTCTTTAAAAAATGTTTAGGGGTACTCTCATTTTGACTCAAGAAAATCACCACTTTATAGTTCAAATCGGGTAAAATAAATACAGTAAAGTGACAAAAGTACAAAGATTCACAAAATGTTTAGGGGTATGCGTACCCCTGTGTCCCCCCAGAAAAAAGCAGAGCTTATATTGTATTATATTTATATAAACGACTCAGGACCACAATACCTCAGACCACCTCCTGATGGAATCCATTGGACAGCCGATTCTGAAGTGGACTATTGATCCAATACAGGTCATGATCCCCTGAAAGACTCACCCAAATGAGAAAAATCCTATGGCAATCTCATTACATTCAAACTGTTAGAGTCTTTAGGGAAGCGTCAGTTCGTGACCTCCTCTCTGGGAATAAATGGTCATGACCCCACAGATAAGAACAAAAAAAATGTTACATTCCAAATGTTGTAAATCTGTCAGCCATGCCAGGAACTAAGACCCAAAACACACTCCTAGGGAGGAAACTACAAATATGGAACCCATTAATCTGAGGGGGAAATTAGCTGACTTGAAAGCAACAGCTCTGACACATCATCTTGGTGCTAGTAGTGACATAGATGTCCAAAGACAACTCATCCCACTGAACTGCCCATCTATTAATCCACCTCACACCATTGCCACCCCACTGACTCCGACATGTGGAAAGATGTCAGCACACCATTCTGATTTCTTTACCAGTAATAATGGAAGAGATGCAGAGATTGACCCTTTTGTAAGCTCCGTACCAGTAGCATATAAAAACAAGAATAAGATCCACTATTGCTTCAAAACCCTGAAATATACTTTATATAATTGACTTTTTATTTCTATTATTTGTATATCGTATTGTTGTTTTGAGGCATCTAATCATAAGCCTGCATTTTTTATCAAAGCTTATATATTGCAATCAAGGCTTGTATTTAAAAATGAGCTTAAAAAAAAGATTTTCAAATGTTTCATGCCAGGCAGAAAGAACCTTGGCAAGAGGTTTTTCTCCTAAGACAAGGGGGCCCCATTGATTTATAGTAGAAAAACAATTCTCAAAGTCATAAAAAGGGAGAATTACATATGCTGCCCCAAGGCTGAGAAAACACAATTAAGAATGGGCAAATAGTAAAATAATACCAATGTGCCTCCCAGTAAAATGAGCCAGATCTTCTTTCCAAGGTTGAAAGGCCAAGAGCAGTGAAAAAGGCAACTGGCTTGGCTAGAGAAGAAGCTTCTTTCTATTTTATTTTGAGGCTGGAAAGGAGGGGGAAAGGGGGGAGGTGTAAACTGAAGAGGCTTCTTTTTAAAAGCTGTTTTTTACTGAGTTCCTTTTTACTTTACAAAGGCTTTATTCTTTTAAAAGGCTACCTATGATAAGTGAATGAAATATATTAGCTTAAATATATTGGCTTAAATGTAATTATGCAAAGGATTTAAGGAATGCTAGATTCTTATTTCATATGGTTGTAAGAGTTGTATTTATCCTGAAATTAAGTCAGCCACCAGCCTAGCCCCCCTGCCAGACAGAAGACGCCATCCAAGCACTCTTGATATATGGTTGTCAGGCATTTGTTTAGAAACTTTCAAATGAAGGAAATCTTTCAATATTGATGTGAAACTCAAGATCCTTGACATCTGTTGAACATAAAAATGTAAGATTAAACATTTGTTTTAGAAGGCAATAGGGCAAGGAGGGCAAGAGGTGAGCTGGTAATTAAGATTCCATGTAAGATATATTATTACTTATTTGTCATTTATATATAGCTCTTTGTCTCCCTTATAAGGACAGAAGGAAGTGGGTGTATCTTTTGTGATTGGTTCTACCAAACAGCCAATAGGAATTTCAACCAGGCTGATTGGACAGAGGCAGCCACAGGAGGAGCAAAGGGGGCTGGATTAAGGGAATATAAGTGCTGGCCAGGATGGCAAGAGGCCAGGCCAGAGCTTGGTAACCATATACCACTGAGCCTCTCATTTATTTGTCTGACAAATAAATTATTATTTTAATTTCTCTATTGCTGCGTTGAATATTTCATTCCAGCTAAGCGTTAACCACAAGCAGGGTGCTACAGTTTTATTGCTAAGGCTGATGCAAATAAAGATTCATTCAAACAAACAGGCCATGATCCACCTGTCAGAGTCAGAGTCACTTTGGAATCTGAGTTGTAGCTTGCAGTTCCATCCCTATATGTTTGACAACTGTAGGCAATGTCAGAGCCTCTTCCTTCCTTCCTTCCTTCCTTCCTTCCTTCCTTCCTTCCTTCCTTCCTTCCTTCCTTCCTTCCTTCCTTCCTCTCTCTCTCTCTCTCTCTCTCTCTCTCTCTGCCACACCTTTTATTTCTTATTTTCTCTGGGGCCCCATCTCTCTCCCCAACCAACAGGCTTGTCTGGAGAGGCAAAGATCAGAGCAGACCTCTGCTTTAAATATATTTGCCCTGGAAGGTTAGGCCCATGCTAGAGTGTTGGCTGTTTAATATACTCTGGGAACACAAGACAATAACATCGCCCATTCTCTAATGAACGCAAAACATGATATTCTTGACCTTTTCAGCCTGATATGTGACTTGAGTGGTGGCTGGTTGAAAATAATCTTTGATGCCTGCTGACCTATCCTAGGTGAGTGGGGAAAATTGAATCACAATTTGATATGCTTAATGGTTTCCAGCCACAGGCAATCATTGCAATTGTTGCTGCATTAAGGTAAAAAGAAATCATAAGATTCCTGTGCTGTGTCCCCCCCCCCCCAAAGAGTCCAATCTAAATGCAAATTTTGTATCTGAATAAAATCCAGGAAGTGTATACAAATTACTCCTGAGAGGGGAAAAAATCCTGTGACGAGACACCTTTGCGAGCTGGTTTATAGTTTTAAACTACCATTTGAAGGATATGCCATTGCTCCCATATTAAAGTGTTTGTGTATAGAACCAATATAGAACAATATAAGGCTGTAGAATTATCAACAACAACAACAATAATAGTAATAATTTATTTATACCCCGCTCAACTGGTTGGATTTCCCCAGCCACTCTGGGCGGCTTACAACAAAATATTAAAAATACAAGAAAACATCCAACATTAAAAACTTCCCTAAAAAGGGCTGCCTTCAGATGTCTTCTTAAAGTCAGATAGTTGTTTATTTCCTTGACATCTGATGGGAGGGCATTCCACAGGATGGGTGCCACCACCGAGATGGCCCTCTGCCTGGTTCCCTGTAACTTGGCTTCTCGCAGTGAGGGAACTGCCAGAAGGCCCTCGGCGCTGGACCTCAGTGTCCGGGCAGAACGATGGGGGTGGAGATGCTCCTTCAGGTATACTGGGCCGAGGCCATTTAGGGCTTTAAAGGTCAGCACAAACACTTTGAATTGTGCTTGGAAACATACTGGGAGCCAATGTAGGTCTTTCAGGACCAGTGTTATGTGGTCTCAGCGGCTGCTCCCAGTCACCAGTCTAGCTGCTGCATTCTGGATTAATTGCAGTTTCCGGGTCACTTTCAAGGGTAGCCCCATGTAGAGCGCATTGCAGTAGTCCAAGCAGGAGATAACTAGAGCATATACCACTCTGGTGAGACAGTCTGCAGACAGGTGGGGTCTCAGCCTGTGTATCAGATGGAGCTGGTAGACAGCTGCCCTGGACATGGTCTCATTAACTGTATTAGGCTGCTTTAGATACATATCTGCCCAGAATATTCAGGGCAAACTAACCCTGTAGCTGACCTGCCCATGAGATAGATTGAAGCAGCAGCTTCTGGTGGCATAATATCATGGGGGGGGGGACACCCCTACAGACAACCCACCCATGCCACTGCTGCCAGAGATTCAAGGAGAAGCATCAGCTTCCAGCAAAATTTCATCAGAGCTCCATGAGTGTCACTGGAAGCTGCTGCCACATGAGCCCAGTAAGTGAGGCTTCGGCAGGGGGAGGCATCACATTCCTGTTTCACCTGCAAAATGGGATAGCTACCCTTGCCAGCTGTCAACCCTGCAGCAGAATTAGTTCTAGTCAGGACATAAAATTTGGCTCCTTGTGGCATCTGAATGCCTCTTCACCTTATTGCCTCCTCAGGTTTGCCAGACCAGTGGTTGTAGAAGCCAAAGGTGGTAGAATTATCCCTTGTATATGCTTCTGTAAGGCCCAGAAGAGTCTAGATCTGTAGCCCACAACTGCCAAGCCTTTTTCCTTAGCCCTCCACCTCTTTCCCTGCTTGCTTGCTTGCTTGCTTGCTTGCTTGCTTGCTCGCTTGCTCGCTCGCTTGTCTTCCACTCCAAACTCTTCCGCATACAATGGCTTGTGTAGGGTTTTAATATCAGACAAAGTAGGCACGTATTCCCTGCTCACAGATCCTGGATTCAAAATATTCATACGTCAAGAGCTTTATCATCTAAACAGTCATGGACATTCCACAAGACTGCACCAGCTCAACCAGTCAGTGTCGTGAAGCTTCACAGCCACAAGTGCAATACAATACAATAGGCACTAAGACATTGTATTGTATTCCTTGAATGGGCATCTAACTTGACTCAGTGGTTGAGGGGGAGCAGTTCTCACTTTGGTCCCTGGGGACATTTCACAGAATCCAGAATCCAACCCAACCCCATGCAATGTAGTAAACTTTTTGCTCAAAGCCACGAATCTGAGACTCTAAGAGCCTCAAGCCCTACCAACTAAAATATTCCATTTAAGAATAGTTTCTCAATGTGAACAAGGTAGTGACCTCACTAGACACTAAGATGGTTCTGTGTATATCCTTTGTATGTCTAGGTGTCTCTTTTACCATCTTCCTTTTCCTGCATACTCGATTCTCCCACCCCTTGGGTTTTCATTCCACCACCACCCCAATCATTGGTCAACCTCAGAATCCTAATGGACAACAAGCAGACCAAACAAATTCCTTCCCCATACCCAGTTACCTCCCACCCCTGCAACATTGCGAAGTACACTGATACCTCGGGTTACATACGCTTCAGGTTACAAACGCTTCAGGTTACAGACTCCACTAACCCAGAAATAGTACCTCAGGTTAAGAACTTTGCTTCAGGATGAGAACAGAAATCGTGCTCTGGCAGCACAGCGGCAGCAGGAGGCCCCATTAGCTAAAGTGGTGCTTCAGGTTAAGAACAGTTTCAGGTTAAGAACGGACCTCTGGAACGAATTAAGTACTTAACCTGAGGTACCACTGTATACATTGTCAATTTCCTCTTATATTCATGGTTGTGTGTTGATCAACATTTGTGGCCCTCTTTTCATGTCAGAAAAGGCTGTTCTGCAAAGCAAAAGGGAGAGGACAAGAAGGAAACCATTTTAAAAGAGTTAATAGTCCTAGGATCAACATGGCTCACGTGGAACAGAAATGTCAGAGTTCAGGAGACACTGGATGTAGGGAGAGGATAAGTAAATCATAAGACACAATTCAGCCACACCATTGTCCTTTACAAACCTCTGATGAGCTTCTTACATACAAAGGGTTGCATAATCAAGTCATACTTCAGTACCATTGCAGTCAATTAGCACCTTGGTCACATCTAAAGCATGACTATTCTAGTTCCGCATTGTATGTGCCTTCTCTCTTCTTTGAATGCAGCTTTCAGTCTTTTGTGTTTACTCTGCAGGAAGCATGACTGATGCAGCTGGCTGACAAGGAGATAGACTTCAGTAGTTGTGCCACTTCTTTTCTGCCCCCCCCCCCCAGCGCCAAACCTAAACTATGTCTCTGTGCTTTCAATAAAGCAATGAAGTATACCAAGTTGTGTTATTAAATTGTATTTCAAAGTTCTGGCTGTAGAGAAGCTTTCACTCTGAACCTTCTAACGAAAAATAGAGAAATTCATAAACCAACCTCTGTCAAAGTGTGCATGAAGGCAGCCTAGTATTAGAGTATTAGTATTAGAGGCAACCTCTGAACGCTAATGTAATTTTAAATTGTAAACCAATTTTGCTTTGCAGAATTACCACACTGAATCAAGCAGCTACCACTTGTTTAGCGCTGGGAGTAAGCCTTTACACCACATGTAAATGAAAACGCTTTCTCTCAACTGTGAGGCTTCAGAAAGCTTGTAACGGCTATAAAAGCTGTGTCATTTTAAAAAACCATCTTCAGCCTCAACAAGGAATTCCGAATCCAGTCCCTTCTGCGCTTTGGTGACTCTGAGAAAAACAAGTCAGTGCCTCAATCAATATCATAGCATCACAAAAATCAGCAAAGTCTGATAATAAAAGCTTTCGTTAGGCTACATAAGTTTACTCTGTAGACAAGGGGTGGGGTGGTTACATATTTGAATGTTTTTTCAATGCGGGGGAGAACCATTGAAAAGTAGCATTTGAAGCATATTGCTAGGTTGAATCCCTTACCCGATAGTTTTCTGTGTGCTCAGAGATTTTGTGTTTTGTCTAAGAAGCCTCAGAGTTGCTGCAAAGGGAAGGGGTTTCCCCCCCCCCAAAAAAAATAGTGTTTTTATACAATTAGACTATACACAGAAATTTCTCATAGCTCATCACATAATACCACCTAACATGAAAAGTTGGCCCCATAAATTTATATACAGTAGTAAAATATTCTTCAACTCATTCATCAGACAGTTCTAGACGGTAACGGAGAAGTCGTATATGAGTCAAAACATTTCCAGGTTTTAGATGCTGTTTAATGCATGCATATTATATGGGAAAGGCATAGTTAGTAGTTGTATGGACTGAGTGGACCAGAGAAGAGGCACTCCTATGATTCACTGCCTCCTGCAGTTTGGTCAAACTCATGAGAGTAGGCTGCGAGAACACTGTCCAACTCATCTCGTCCTCCTGTCGATCCTGGCTGGCTCCTTGTGCCCTCCATCTTTCCAAACATCAGGGTCTTTTCCAGGGAGTTCTTCCAATACTTTGGCCACCTCATGAGAAAAGAAGACTCCCTGGAAAAGACCCTGATGTTTGGAAAGATGGAGGGCACAAGGAGAAGAGGATGACAGAGGACGAGATGGTTGGACAGTGTTCTCGAAGCTACTAACATGAGTTTGACCAAACTGCAGGAGGCAGTGAAAGATAGGAGTGCCTGGCGTGCTCTGGTCCAGGGGGTCACAAAGAGTCGGACACGACTAAACGACTAAACAACAACGAAATAGTTAGTAGTAGGCTAACTTAGTGTAAAGTTACTAACTTACAGTAACTTACTTTAAAAGGTAAAGGGACCCCTGACCATTAGGTCCAGTTGTGGCCGACTCTGGGGTTGTGGCACTCATCTCACTTTATTGGCCGAGGGAGCCGGCGTGCAGCTTCCAGGTCATGTGGCTAGCATGACTAAGTCGCTTCTGGAGAACCCAAGCAGCACACGCGCGCCTTCCCCTCTGTCCCTGGAGATTGCGGGGCTGGCAACGGTGAGAAGCGATCTTCTCCCCGCCGCCCCTTGCTTCAAAAGAGGTCCAGGGACAGCTGGGAAGACGCGCTGCGCTTCCCCACTATCCCCGGAGCTTGTGAGGCAAGCTTCGTTATGCGAAGCAAGCCCATAGGGAAATGCGTCTTGCGAAGTGGCTAAGAAAACGAAAAACTCCTTCGTCTAGCGAGTTTTTCGTCTTCCAAGGCGTTCGTCTTGCGGGGTACCACTGTATCTACTTGCACTTTGACGTGCTTTCGAACTGCTAGGTTGGCAGGACCAGGGACCAAGCAATGGGAGCTCACCCCATCGTGGGGATTCGAACCGCCGACCTTCTGATCGGCAAGTCCTAGGCTCAGTGGTTTAACCCATAGCACCACTGCAATGAAAAATAAAACTCTAAGTTACTTTGGAAATTATTTTCTTAAGTTGTTAAAGCTAGCGGGTCTAAGAATCCAATTGGACAGTGGTAAAACCATTGAGAATGTGTGTATAAGCAGTTTGCAGTTGGGACTAAGATCTTCATACTTCATTGAGCTGTATGGGTTGGGGTAGCAGGAGGCGAGGTGACCAGAAGTGTACACAGTACTCTAAATGTGACTGCAACATAGATTTGTACGATGACATTCCCATATTGGCAGTTTTACTTTGATTTCTATATGCTTCGTTATTTTACCTTTAAAAATATTTTCTGTCAGTTTTCCCTGGTCAGACTTTAAGCTAAATGGCCTGCAATTTCCAGGATTCGTTTTTTACAATTGTGGTGTTATCTTGGCTATTTTCCTCGAGTATTGAGGCTGAGCTGAGGGACAAGTTACATCGGGGTACTAACTTGAATAAAATATTGTGGGGGGCAGGTAAGCCCCATATTGCAGAATCCATCACAAGACATGGAACACGGACTCCATTTGAATGGCAATGCCCATCAACTTCATGGGAGCGGCCCCCTCAAATATTTTATAGGGGGGCTAAGGGACCTTGGCCTCTAGGAGTTGGCTCCTATGAGTTAAATATTTTTGTTAGAAGATCAGATGTTTTGCTAGAAAACCTTTTGAAGAACAGAGTCCATAGAGCAACTTTGGACTTTAGGGCGTCTCTAACCTGACTCAAAATGCCTCCTAATTATGTAATGCATCTCAGTCACCTGAATCGCCCCTTTTTGCCTTTTAATTTGAGCTGGATACATATTCAATGCATACCCCTACCAACCACAACCTTCACTGAGTCCTGTATCACAGCTTGGAATATCAGTCTAAATGTTTTCTTTTAAGTAATGAAGGACGTTCTCTCTAAGCTCGTCAGATAAGTATTTTCTTCAACAGAAGGTTCGGACTCAGGCACCAAATTGAAACGTGAGGCTGCAGATTTCTGGTGGTTAGTGATATTAGATTTGGGGTAGGAGCTGAGCTCAGTGCCAAAGGGGGGTTGTTACTCATTTGTTCTTTCCTGTTTTCTCATTGCTTATCTTTATTTCCAAAATTTCCATTTATTTGTTGTTGTTTTTAAATAAACTCTTGCACTCTTGGAAATCCAATTTTTCTTTCACATCTTCAGTACTGGAATAAAGCCTAAGACAAAATTCCAAATGAATTTGGTAGTACCTGCTTTTCTGTGGGAAATTTCTTGGAGGGCAGGATTTACCCATCCTAATATGAACAGCTTTCCCCGCCACATCTCTGGCAGAACAGGACAAATGAGGTCCCTGCCCAGGAAGTTGGCTCCTTGCTAGCCAACAACCCCCACTTTGCAGCACATGCCTCCTTAATACTTTCAGGACATTGGTGAGTGACTCTTGATGAGTGAGTGGGAAACTCTCTGGAAAATAAACATGAACTTCACAGCATGCTACACCATTAAAGAAAACATGCTAAAGATGCAATATAGATGGTATCTCACCCTATCAAAACTTTCAAAGATGTATAAAAACATAGCGAACAATTGTTGGCGGTGCGGGGAAGGTGAAGGAGATATGTATCACACATGGTGGACATGTAGAAAGATTAGAGAGTTTTGGAATCTCTTTTATGATGAGCTGAAAAAGATCTTTAAGTTAACATTTTTTTAAAAGCCAGAAGCTTTTCTGCTTGGAATTTTAGGTAAAGACATTTCAAAAAATCTAAGAGATTTTTTTCTATATGCCACAGCTGCAGCCCGAATACTGATCGCAATGAATTGGAAAGGGGGAGAAGTTCCAACCTTATCAGATTGGCAGTGCAAATTATTGGAATATGCAGAAGGCGCAAGTGACTAACAGACTAAGAGGCAATACAAGACAATCATTTATTCAAAAATGGGATAAGTATAAGAGATATTTACAAAATAATAACAGTGGTACAATATCTATGGCAGCGTTTGAATGACCCATGTCTAAATGAACTCTTAAGAAACAAGCAAAAAGGTATGAATTGTTGTAAGCAAGTATTAGACAATACAGAAAGAGTAAGGTAATAAGTACATTCATCACCAGAAAGGTTATACGCATTGGGAAATGATAGGAAGTCTATTCTCTGTTAATAAAAAGATAGGAAAAAAGAGATTGCATAAATTTAATTTAAATTTAATTTTTGTGAACATATATTAGTACACGATTGTTTTCATCTTGGTATATTGTGTATGTTACCTATGAATTTCAATAAAGTATTTAAAATGGGGGGGAATACTTTCAAAGGCACAGAAGGAACTAACAGCCCCCCAACCATCTCATGAGGCAAAGAGGGAAAGACAGTCAACAGGCCAGCATGTGCTGGTCCCGGGGGGGAAGGTTACCGTTGGCGTAGTCAAAGTCCGGTCCTGGGTCACTAGCCTGGAAACAGTTCAGAAGGAGCGGGGCGAGGTCCGAAGCAGGAAGCCGGGCGGGGACAGGAACACTGGAAGGTCAGGTCTGGGTCCGGGCAGGAGCAGGTACTCAATGATGTTGCTCCCACAACCTGGGACCGGGCTGACTGGCCTTTATCTTCTCTAGGGCCAGGGGCGGTCCCGGCCCCCAGGAGACCCGCCTCTCCTGGCCTTAAGGCGAGCACTCCTCCTGGGAGAAACCAGTTCCCTCCGCCTCTCTGCCCTAAGCCTTTGCAGTTCAGGAGAGGCTGGGGAGTTACTGGACCCAGGGGGAGACTCACCTTCCTCTGGCAGGGCCGGGAGAGGCGCACCTGTAGGCACTGTGTCATTAATCACCTCTGGAGCTAGAGTGGAATCACCTGGTGCCTGCTCCTGAGGATCCGGCACAGGTGCAGGCGCTTCAGATCCAAGGCCCTGCCCCAGTTCAGCTGGCCCTGGAGCTGGCCCTGGAGGCGGGGACTCCTGTGCAGGCTGGGATTCCTCCGGTTCAGCCTCTGAATCGGATTCCCAGGCCATCACACAGCATAAGGTCACCCTCCTAACCTGGAATGTAGCCGGATGGGCTGCATCTATCAGGGAAACCTGTTTCACTGATTTTCTATCACAACACCACATCCTATTGATTCAGGAAACCTGGACCAGGGATGACATATCATTAAATGGATTCGAACCACTGACCTTCTGATCGGCAAGCCTAAGAGGCTCAATCGCTTATACCACAGTGCCATCCGCATCCTATTTTGAGTGGTCACACAGCAAACTTCATGACTGAATGGGGATTCAGTTTTCTCATGTCCTGAACATTCTAACCTGTATACTGATATATATACCTGAAGGAGTGTCTCCAACCCCATCGTTCTGTCCAGACGCTGAGGTCCAGCGCCGAGGGCCTTCTGGCAGTTCCCTCACTGCGAGAAGTGAGGTTACAGGGAACCAGTCAGAGGGCCTTCTCGGTAGTGGCGCCTGCCCTGTGGAATGCCCTCCCATCAGTTGCGTGTCGAGGTCCCCAGGTCCACCGCAATAACTCACACATCACACAGAATTTTTGTTTAGGATTTTTGGCATAATTTTGGCCACAACTTTATTAAAATACAAATTTGTGAGTGGTTGCTTAGGCATTGGTTGCGACTATCTGCCCCCACCATGGGGGACAGACTGACATTCCGCACGATGCGAAAGTCAGAATGGGGGAATACACTTGGGGGTTACGCGGAGCAGGGAACCTGCCCTCACCCCAAATGCAACCAGGAGCTCATTGCTATGGCCCAAGCCCCCTTGAGAGAGTGGACAAGCAATAGTTAGCCCCCAATTCCTTTAACGGAATCCCTTGCAGCAGCAGCATTAGAGGGGCAGGCACAGCCAATCCATGCCCCTCAACCAACCAAACCATAAACCAATGCCTAACTGCAACCTTACAAGTTGTGACGATTTGCTACGCAGTAGGCAAAAACCAAATGGCCCCAGCCAATCAGCCAGATGGACAAAATTCCTACCGGGCCGTTGCCCCAAGAGCAGACGATCCCATGACAGGCATAGCATGGTCAAAGCGAACAACCCTATTCTAGGGAGGGAGGGACGGGCAATCCGCTGCACGGGCGAAAAGAGGAAGCCCTAGCCTCGTGCAAGGAGTTTTAGTATTTCTGGATGTCAATCAATAAATGGCAACATTAACTTCTTCCAAACAACAAGGGAAGCCCCAATCGCATCAGTGGCCAATGATCAGTTAGCCCGCCCCCAACTTTGGAGTGTCCTGGCGGCCCCCACCACAACACGTGCTCTCCATGAAGGAGAACACGCTATGTCAAAGTGATAAACAACTACCTGACATTCAGAAGACATCTTAAGGCAGCCCTGTTCAGGGAAGTTTTTAATGTGTGACGTTTTGGTGTATTTTTTGGTCTCTGTGGAAGCCGCCCAGAGTGGCTGGGGAAACCCAGCCAGATGGGCGGGGTACAAATAAATTTTTATTATTATTATTACATGCTACTGGAGGACTCCACAACCTGTGTTTTTGCATAAGTAACTGATCTAGCTATGCCTCACGATCTGAGCAATGATTCATGTAAACTTCATTCTGTGGGCAAAAGAGAATGAATGTATGAAGGCGGCATTTTCCATTTTGCCCTGCATTCAGCACTGTTTCCATTCTGCTGCAGTTTGTCTTTTGCAAAAAAAACCCAACAACCCACAAAACCCTACATTATTCTGTTCATCGTTCACTTTAGCAAAATTATGCAACTTAGGTAATTAATTAAATCGTTGTTATGCTATTCCACCCCATTCATTTCAATGCCAAAGAAACACAAAGCAGATGGAGAAGAAACATAATACAAATTGTATTCCCTGAACTGATTTCTGTTCCAGACATGGGGTAATAAGTATTTCCATTTTCATCAGAATTGTCCAGCATCCCTAATCAGGAATGATTGAATGATGCTTTCACAGTGCAGAAACTAAAAAGAACTACCTGCTCCAGAGACAAGGGCAGAACATTAAATTATTAAGAGATGCAGTAGGCTGACTCCACTGTGAATGGGTTCCAGCACAGTATTCATGGCATAAGATGCAGGCAGCCATACAACAGTCAGTGTAGGCTCTAGCTTCTGAAAGGTTCTGCCACAATAAATTTGCTAATTTTTGAAGTGCTCTAGAAAGACTCTCCTCCCTGGAAGAGAGGGGAGTGGTTGTGGGCGGGAGCCCGAGCTCCGCCCCAAGCAGGGGGCGCTAGCCCCCTGCCTCCCCCACTCACCTGGCTGGCGCCCACACCCATCGGCAGGCATCCAACCAGGTGCCACAGAGGGGGCGTGTTCAGCAGCCTATGTGCTGCGGCGCCAGCCCCTCCTCGGCCTCATTCTCCTCTCTGTCGTCTCGTCGCGAGTGACCCACCCTCCACTCCCTTCAAGCTCAGGGTCTTAGTTCCTTGGCCTTGCTATGGACCTTAGGTTGGTCGCCCTGGTTGTCCAGGAGGCCTGGTAGGAATTTTTCCATTTGGCATTAGGCTTTTTGGTTTTTTCGCCTACCTCGTAGCAATCGTCACAACTTTCATGGTATTGGTGGGTAGGTTAGGCATTGGAATAATGTACTCGTGTGTCGAAGAGCTAGGTGTGGCCATCGCCTGCGCCTTCAATTTTTGGGTATTCCATTAAAGGAATCTGGCGGTCGTGTATTCTGTCCGATGCCTGCGTGGCGGGAGGCCATGGCACGACCCTCGGTGACATCAGGGGAGAGCCTATAGTTGGATGAGCATCAACAGTCTCCACCTACTGGTGAATAACCCCCCCTTGTTTTAGACATCCAATGCCTAAGCCAATACCTTCTCACTGCTGTAATCAATTGTGGCCTTTTCTTGCCCATTAACCTTATATCACGTGTCCTTGTGTATTCATTCCACATTGCGGGGGTCGGGTCCTCGAACCACAACTCCTGGTTTGTTTGCAATCTAGGATATTTGCCAAAATAAATTGTGGCATCTGTATCCCAAGAAGCGTCGCTATTCATGTTTTGAATATAGGAGACTTTCTCTCTTTACAGGACTGGAATTTCTATTTCTTTTCCCAAAGGAAAGAGAAGCTGCTGTAAAGGAGCCATCTCTTGGCTTGAACACAAGTGCCCAGCTTTGTTGCTTGCTGGATATATACTTATTCAGTATTTTGATTAGTCCAGTGTTTACTCTACACTTTTAGCTTTGCTTTATGGAACGCCATATGGATTACTGCTCCAGATATTCTGTCACTGCAGGTAATAACAGCTGCAATGACCTCTGGCATAAAAGCAAGTGTCTATTAAAGTGGGGAAAACCACAGTGGGAGTAATTACCCCCTTGGATGATATTACTACTGGATAAAATATGCAATAATAAGATCCATAAAGGCAGAGCTTGGCAGTGGTTTTGGAGCATAAGGAACAGCTGGCCTCTTACTCTAAAGCAAACCACAAAAGCATCTGTTGTCCAAAACACACTCCATTGCACTTTGCTTTTTAAAAAAGCAGCAGGAAAAGAAATGGATGACCGGATAGAGAGATATTCCGGGAAGGGAGGGGGGACTCTAACAATGTAGCCAATACAGTGGTACCTCAGGTTACATACGCTTCAGGTTACCATATTTTTCGCTCTATAGGACGCACCGGAACATAGGACGCACCGGACCATGGGAGGGGGAGAACGGGGGGGGGATCTCCCCCTCTCTGCTCATCGCCGCTTCAGCAAAGCAGCAGGAGAAATGGAGCCCCTTCCATTTCTCCTCCTGCTTCGCTAAAGGGGCGCTACGCAGCTCTCCCTCGCTGCTGAAGCCAGGAGAGTCTTGCTCTCCCGGCTTCAGCTAAAGAAACCTGAAACCTTCGGACCGCAGCGCGAGTTCCCGCTGCACTCCAAAGGCTTCAGGCGGCTATCCCTGAAGGCTGGATATTCCTGAAGGCTGGAGAGCGAGAGGGGTCAGTGCGCACCGACCCCTCTCACTCTCCAGGCTTCAGCGAAAGCAACGCGAAGCCTCCGGAGCGTGGAAGGAACGCTCCCTCTGCGCTTCGGAGGCTTCACGTTGCTATCGCTGAAGCCAAGGAGCCTGCATTCGCTCCATAGGATGCACACACATCTTCCCTTAATTTTGGGAGGGGGGAAGTGTGTCCTATAGAGTGAAAAATATGGTGCATACGCTTCAGGTTACAGACTCCACTAACTCAGAACTTTGCTTCTGGATGAGAACAGAAATTGTGCTCCAGCGGCGCAGCGGCAGTGGGAGGCCCCATTAGCTAAAGTGGTGCTTCAGGTTAAGAACAGTTTCAGGTTAAGAACGGACCTCCAGAACGAATTAAGTACTTAACCTGAGGTACCACTGTACATGATTGCTGCGTTGAGAGTGAAGCTGCTTCTGATAACAACTGGCTCAGAACTTCCTCTAAGGCACAGTAGTGGTGATTCTACCCCTCAGAGGCTCAGCCCAGCTCATGAGCCTGAAGAACATGGGGAAAGGTAGGTGATAGCTTTGACTGTGGTGAGCCAAAGCTCTCTGATCATTAATTAAAGACAACTTTTGTAAACTGAGAATATCCACTTCCTTCTCAAACTGACTGAAAAGAAAAGAATAAGGGAAGAGGAAGGGGGGGGGGGGAAAGCATGCCGATAAATGAAGTTAATCTGGAACGGTCCAAACACTGAATTGTATCTGCATTATGAATAAGAGAACAGAAATGCACTATGGGCATATTTATCTCCATCTTTCTTAAACGTGGACCAGATTAGCATAGTAAAGCCTGAGTGCATTTGATTCATTTGCATTTTCTTTAGTGTCTGATGAAATGTGTACCTTTCGTACACTATAGATGCTTTTTTCTCTATTTGTACTTGTACATGATTTGTGGAGAGTTGGTAAGAATATCAGTTCTAAACTTACCAAACATATGGTCTTTTCCCAGGTTGGAGGAAGAGGGAAACTTTGGAAAGAATGGGGCATTTTGGAACTCACTTGAAGGGACGTATTTCATAACACCCACCCCCACTGTCCCCATTTAAGAAGGACATCCCAAAATCATAGAAGCCAATCCCGGCTTCTGTTTGCATCCTGGAATGTCCCTTTTTTGATCCGGCAGGAGCAAAAGATACTCACTCTGATGCACCCTTCTAACGAGTGCCAGAGCACCAAACCAAAAGGTGCGCCCCTCCTGATGCTCCAATTTTGGGGAAGAAAATGTTGGAAAGCATTATATTTTAAAGGTCCAGCAGCCTTTTGCTGCATGTTTAATAATTTTAAATCTCTGCCGGGTTCTCTCACCAAAGTGTACTTTCCCAAAATTAGGTCTTGGCACCCAGGAATTCTCCTTCCTTCCTCCCTTCCTCACCACCAAGGGGAGAGGAGGGTGAAATAGACTGAACTGGCTCCATGATTTAGATTTCCTGATGCTGTACCAAAAGTTCCAAATGGAACTTCTTTCTACAGACATTTTGGTGGTTTTTGCCACCGTGCAAAACAGCAAGAGTGCCCCTAGTTTGATCTGTGACCCTTTAGCCTTATGGTGGGTTTTATGCAGTGTAGCATTAATTTTAAGACAATTGGCAATGAACTTGTTCCACTAACAGAGAGTGGATTGAGTGCAAAAGGTTTCACAAGTGGAAACTCTGTCTATGTGTCTACAATTTGTAGAGGAAAATAAAAAGTAGTTTTTCAACATTTCTACCAGTGCAACTCTCGGCAGTAGTTCCACCAGTAGACCTGTTGCATTTTATTCCCTTGTTGCACAGCACTGAGAAGCAGACCCATGCTAATGCAAGGGCCCTTGTGCTTGTGGACTGGCAGCATGGCAGGTAACGCAATGCTGCTTGTGGAAGGATGTGATATCACAACATTTGCATGCTTCCAAGGACATTGTTGGGCAAGCAATGGCACCTCCCAGCAGGGCACCAGGGAATACCATTTCCACCCACTGCTGCTGCAAATTATATTTCATAATTTGCCTGTCTACGATGTCATCCGTAACTCTGCATATGGAACAACTGATCTTAGCCATCATGCAGAGGCAATATTTTTAAACAATTCATAGTGCAGTTTTTGTTTTTCTTCTTTTATTTTTCTTTCAAAAGCAAAACAACAGGGATATATAAACGGTTTTTTAAATTTCCCTACTGACTCCAGGCATTAGGTCGCTTGTCATATCACATTTTGTCAACTTCATTGTATTATGTCATGCAGTATGACAGACACAGCCCTTGTGACAAATCGCACAACCCAATATGTCAGCAGGGAAATAAGAAAATGACATTTTCATGGACAATACTTTTAAAGGAGCCAATGCTGTTTCATTTGGAATCATTATTCTTTTCCAGATTTTGGCCATCTGCAGTTCTATTCTTGAAAATCTCACTACTGACCAGGATAGCGCGATAAAGTTGTAAAAGAAATCAACCAAGAAGATGGATACCCATGTCAAGAATCAGTGTTGAGCTTTCTTGCATCCTCATCTGATAACAGCCTTTAAAGAGAATTTTGGAGGAGGTAGCCAACATATAAATGAGGCCATTTATGTGTTACTAGGAGTGTCATGTTGCAATAAGGCCTGCTGGGAACAAGAAGCTAACCACGACCAACCCACAAGCCAACCCCAAATGTCTGGAAATACAGAAACACCTGTTACTCAAGTCTTCCTCCATCCTTAGGTGAAGCATACGGTTTTCTTGATGGGTGGAAAACAGGAATAAAGAGGAACTAGGCAGTCTTTGTGTTGGAAATTAAATTTAAAATTAATTGTGTGGCTAAGTAGGATAAAAACCTCTCTCCCTCCCTCCCTCTCTCTCTCTCTATATATATATATATTCCATAGTCACTTCACTATAAGGAAGATGCAACACCAGAATCTGCCCAATTGAGGGTTTGAATAGGATTTCCTAATTTTGCATGCTGGGGAACATTCTCTTACAACCCACAAGCCATATGAGACCTCTGTACTTTTTGTAATGAGCAGACATTTGGGATCATCATGCAAACAGTTCATTGTGCTTCATCCATCTTAATATATTTGTTTACTACAGTTAACATTTGCCAAGTAACCTCTGGAGTCAGCAAAGCAAACATAGCCGTTTTAGACTGTGTAAGGTCAGGGCATTTGATGGTTTTTGCAGCTGAAGCAAACAGCATTTGCACTTCATGAATAATTGTTACGACCTTTTGATGAATCCTCTTGAGTTTGTATTCTGACTTCTTCCTAGATGGAGCATCGCTGTCACATTTTGCACATGGGGATCACAGCATTATGTTAGGAGCTGGTGGATACATGGGGGCAGGGAACATTGGCTCAGTGCTAGCCATTCTGGGTCACAGGCAGGCCTCTCAGCTCAGCTGTAGGAATAGAATCTGGAATATTGTGAATGGGAGACATCTGCTCAGTTCACGGCCAATCCTTCTCTGGGAGTCTCGAAAATAAAAAAAAGGATTCTAGCCTATAATGAATACATGGTGGTCAGGGTGCACATGAATATAAATGGTGAGTAGGCATATTTCCCCCTTTTGGCGGATATTTCCCTTTTCTCCTGTACATTGTCAATGCAGATTTTGGACATTTATCTGCAAAAGCAGGTATGTGATTTTCATTCAGCAGTTCCAAATACTTACGGTGCATTGTATGTAGAACTGTGCGTCAGAGCACATTCGCCATTTAAAAGCTCAGGCGGCAGTGTAAACTCAAGTGGACAAACTGGTTTTGCTAGTTGCCTTAAACATGGCAATGAAATATATATTAAAGAAGTAAACAAATAAATGAGAGGGGGAATTCCTGAAAACTCATGCTTGTCAAAATCAGGGCTGTATCAAATGGAGAGAGAGAGAGAGAGAGATGAGTTAGATGGGTCCCAAATATATTTAATCCAAAGGAAACTCAGTGTTTATTTCTGGTATCTGAAGGGTGAAAGCAGACCATCCAAGTGTCCCTGTTTTACAGAAGTCATTGCAGTTTCTGATTTGATCCAGGAATGTCCCGTTTTTCCTTAGGACGTCCCTACTGTATTTTCATCAGAGAAATGTTGGCGGGTGTGGAGTTATATGATTCCCGAGTCAAGGAGATAAGTAGCTATACAACTTTATTATTAATTAAATTTTGTTGTTGTTGTTTAGTCCTTTAGTCTTGGCCGACTCTTCATGACCCCATGGACCAGAGCATGCCAGGCATGCCTGTATTCCACTGCCTCCTGCAGTTTGGTCAAACTCATGCTGGTAGCTTCGAGAACACTGTCCAGCCATCTCGTCCTCTGTCGTCCCCTTCTTCTTGTGACCTCCATCTTTCCAAACATCAGGGTCTTTTCCAGGGAGTCTTCTCTTCTCATGAGGTGGCCAAAGTATTGGAGCCTCAGCTTCAGGATCTGTCCTTCCAGTGAACACTCAGGGCTGATTTCCTTAAGAATGGATAGGTTTGATCTTCTTGCAGTCCATGGGACTCTCAAGAGTCTCCTCCAGCACCATAATTCAAAAGCATCAATTCTTCAGTGATCAGCCTTCTTTGTAGTCCTATTAATTTAATAGGATGTCTCTTTTTCATTGGAGAAATGTTGGAGGGTAACGTGAAAGCCTTTTAGGGGGTAAGTTTTGATAGTTTCCCCAGAGGTCCGAAAAAAAGAAAAAAAATCCAGCAACTTGGATTCAACTGTTTCTCTAACCAAGCTGATATTTGTCAATTTCCAGCCATCTTGGAGTTCAATTGTTTCTTTGGTCTGCAGCCCGTCTCTCTTCCTTTCATTTCTGCTCCAGTGCATCAGGCATGCTCTCTGACTTCACAGTGTTCCAGCTCCTTCAACAGACCTTCAGCTCTTTCTCACAACATCTCTTCAAGTCTCTGCTTATATACATTATTCATCTCCCTAATTTGTATTTGCCCCTTATCTCCCAATAACCTTTCTGTTTAGAGAAGCCCCCAAAAAGAAGCCCCACAGCCATTTTATAACAAAGAGTAAAAAGCAGGAACGATTCCATTCCTTTACCACTGCAAACCAATCAAGCAAACCACTGCCAATTTGACTTGCCCAGTAGGCACAAATTAAATAAGGTAGAAAATACTGACACAAACATACATACATATACCATTTTTATACGTATGCTGGCTTTCCATGGTTAAAACCATGCTCAAGGCAGCTTACAACATTAAAAAAATTACATAATTACAAACATAACAAATAAAACATCAAAAGGTACACAACCAAATTGAACAATATCCACGTAAATCATAAGATTTGAAATAAAGATACAAAATTAATATCAGTAACAGCAACAACAACACCCCCCAAAATAAAACCCTAACGCAGTACTCCAGCCCAAAAGTCTGTTCAGCAGCCTCAATTTTTTTGTAGCTGGAGTCAGTCCTGTCCCCACCTTCCCAGACCAGGTGGGGAAAGGCTTGCAAGGCAGGGAGCAGATCTTCCAGGACTCACAGCCAAGACAAATTGAAGACGCATGATTTTTTTTCCTACTGGTATTTAAAAATGCAACTACCTTAAATCTCCCCCATCCCTTCTGAGCAATGCAAACATCGTTTCGGAATCATAGGGCTGGAAAGGACCCTCAGTATTGCCATATGATAAATGTCCCAAGTGTTTGTTGCCTAGTGGTTGGTCAATGAGCCAAACAAGGCAGCAAAGCAAGAAGCCTTTATTCCTGAGCAAGAATTCTGTCCTGCCAAACTCATGGTTCAGGCAAGAGACTCTGATTACAGCTTTCCTAGTACTTTCATACCCTGAAGGAAACAAGCTTCACACTAGCCAGAAGATATCTGCAAGGTTTCCATCAACCAGGGTTGCCAGTTACATGTCTCAGATAGTACTGCCCATCAACCGGCTATAAATCCACCTAGCATCTGCCTCATCTCATCCACATTTTACAAGATTGCCAGCCAAAATGTCATAGGAGACCTTGGCAAATCCTTGCCAAAATCCACAGAATTCCCCTGATCTACCAGGCTAGGAACCCCCTTTTTAAAAGGTAGGTGTTGGCCTGCCATGATGAAACCCATGCTGTCTCTTTGTGGTCAAAGCATTTGGAGAGCAAGTTTGGACAGCAGCAGCTCCATTTCCTCCTCCAAACACTCTCTCATTGGGGAATAGCAGAACATCCCACAGGCCCTTGTCTTGATGAGGAGCAGAGCCCAGCCCAAGCAGAGAACTCCCAAAGGGTGGATTTGTTCAGATACACCTGCTTCTCCACACAAGACATTAACAGCTCACAATTAACCCACTACCCTTCTGAGAAATACCCCTCCCCACCCTCCCACTATATATAAGGGTCTGGTGACTTCTGTTTCAGTGTATCTGAAGAAGTGTGCATGCACATAGAATCATAGAATCATAGAGTTGGAAGAGACCACAAGGGCCATCGAGTCCAACCCCCTGCCAAGCAGGAAACACCATCAGAGCACTCCTGACATATGGTTGTCCAGCCTCTGCTTAAAGACCTCCAAAGAAGGAGACTCCACCACACTCCTTGGCAGCAAATTCCACTGTCGAACAGCTCTTACTGTCAGGAAGTTCTTCCTAATGTTTAGGTGGAATCTTCTTTCTTGTGGTTTGGAACCATTGCTCCATGTCCGCTTCTCTCATGAAAGCTTATATTCAGAACAAACTTAGTTGGTCTCTAAGTGTTCTCGAAGCAACCAACATGAATTTGACAAAACTGCGGGAGGCAGTGGAAGACAGGAGTGCCTGGCGTGCTCTGGTCCATGGGGTCACGAAAAGTCAGACACAACTAAATGACTAAACAACAACAAGGTGCTACTGGACAATTTTTTTGTTTTTGTTTTTATTAATTAACCCAAAGGTCTATTTTCTAATTGAGGCACAGAGCATCCATTGATTAATTGGCTTGATTTATTGATAAACATTGCAGATCTACCAGATCTGTTGAATGAGCTTGGGAATGATGCATAACATCACCATTCTATGCAGATGGCTCCTCGCCCAACTAGGGAACTACACACAAAATGCTCCTTCAGCATGGGCATGATACTAGCTGATTAGGAAAAGGGCCCAGAACACTTTAAGATCTTTCTTTTCAGACTAATTCGCAGAAGAACTGAAGAAGCATGAGATAATCGTGTGTGTGTGTGTGTGTGTGTGTGTGTGTGTGACCAAAAAGGTAACTGTGTTCTTGAAATGCTGGCTTCTTGCATAGATAAATCTCATATTATTTTATGTCTCCAAGATCAATGCAATAAAAACCTAATTAAGCAACAAACTCCAGCATTTTTACAGAAAAATGTCAGAAGAGATATTGCTACTAGCCAAAGGGATGCCAAAATCCATGCACTTGTTTTCCGACAAGATGTAACGTTATTGATTTTTCAGTACTGGTTGTGGTGGGAGGGACCTTTCAGGAGCATAAATTTTGCTGCTTGCTTTACCTGTTAAAATCAAGTGCATTACTGCTGATTTACTGTTGTACACTGGATAAGGGGGGGCGGGAAATAGGCTCTCATTAAATAATAAACTAAACCAACTGCTTCAAGGCAGCAAATTCTGGCCATGTTCTTGAAAGATCCTGATATTATTACCATCCTTGTTATTATTATTGTTATAGTTACTGTTATTATTAGAAAAAGCAGCTTTTTAAGGCAAATGACATTCAAAAGACAACAAAAGATGAAATGAACCATAATATAGAATTACAACACTCAAAACTACAACTCAGTGTCACACCACATTTTTAAAATAAGAAAGACAGTAATAACAACAATGTGATTTGTGTTCATGCTGTATTGTAATGGCCACTGGCTACAAACAATAAAATTGTTTGATTGATGATAATAATAGGAAGACCAAAAAATAATAATCCATAATTTAACCTGACCATCAGCCGGCTCATAAACATCATGCCTGGAACGCCAGCTGAAAACCACAAGGTCCCCAGGGCTTTCCCAAAACCCTGCAATGTAGAGATTTGATGCAGGTTCAATGTACGTAACTGCATGATGGAACGGTTGAAGTTTCCAAGCCATATTTAATGACACCCCCATGTAAAGACCACTGCAATGGTCTAGACTAGACCATCTAGTCTGCATGTGGTCAAAGCGTGGAACACCGTGGCGAAGTTTAGCCCTCTTTAGATAAGAGTACAGTTGGTATACCAGACAAAGCTGTTAAAAACCACAGCTGAACCCAGGACAACACCACTCTTGGTCTCGAGGGCCACCCTACCCAACATCAGCTTCCACAGCTGGAGATCTCCCTATTCACAGCAGCTCTCTCACTCTCTCTCTCACTCCCTCCCCCCCCCTCTCTCACACACACTTGGAGCAAAATGAGAATACAGTGTCTGCTTGACTTTTTCACCCCTCCTTTTTCACATCCCTTTAATACCCATTTGTCACTCATTCAGGGCTAGGAGGCTTTTCTTTCTCTGGTGACAGCACCTGAGGCCACCTTCTTCCCCCCACAAGACCTTCCAGGTCACCATCGGGGGCCACAATTCCCTGCCACCCCCCATAAAAATGTCCAGGAATTATGCAATGTCTGGGGCATTACAGAAAAATCAGCTGCACTTGGTGGACTGAAGCGGGAGAAAGGAAATGCACAATAAAAAACGAACGTCATTTAAATGGAATGAATGACAAAATAATAACAATGAATGAAGTATTTAATAACAAAATAAACAATATTGCAAAATACATTACACAACAAAACAAAACTCCTTTAAAACAAACAAACAATTTGCAGTATTTTCAGTTCATCTGAAGAGTAAGCCTTTTGCTAAGTGTAAAACACTCTTCCTAGATATGAATTCTATCCAGGCAGTCAAGTAGATGAGATGTTGAATTTCCACCCAATGGGAACCTGCAGTGGTTTAAATTAACATTTCCCTGACAGCTTTATAGCTTTCGGATTCCATGGCTGCTACTTCTGATAAATGCTACCCTGTTGAGAGGCTTCAGATACTTTCAGTGAGCTGAATTATTGATGTACGCTGTCACCCTCAGCGCATGGCGTCTGTTCAAAGGACCCCCACCCCCAATTTCAGCATTCGAAGTTTTGCTTAAAAGGAGAAGAAGCTTGTCATCAAATTTAATTTGGTGTTGCAATGGTTAGGCCAGTTGCCATCAGCACAAGGAAGGAGTTTATTCAGTAAAAGAGACTCGCTGCTTTTCCACAGCTCTTCACTAGGACTGAAAGTGCTGCAAGAAAAATGAAATGGCCCCCTCCCGAAGGAGGAAGAGGCTCCCTCTGTGTGGTTTTAGTGGTTGCTTATGCAATTTAAATGCTGCTTAATTTGCGTGTTCAGACCCAGAAACCTTTCCCCTAAATAAATTCACACTTGACCCAAATTTTGGTTTTGGTTTTGGCAGACTTTAGGCCACAACTTTATTGATTACAGAAAGTGACTGGTTGCATAGGCTCTGGTTCAACTAGCTCCCTGCCATGCAGGTAACGCTGACCCAGGGGTCCAGCATAGGTCAGCCAAGGGTGAACACCTGGATAAGCGGAAAGCCGGGCACGGGCTCACTCTGCCACCCAAATGTCCCCCTGGACTCAGGAACGGGCACAACCCCATCTCAGGGGTTGACCAAACCATCGAGTCCCTGGATTCCTTTAACAGAATACCCTTCACATAGGGATGGCGAGAGCGTTCTCCCATCCCTATCACCTGAACCAGAGCCTATCCACAACCTTACAAGTTGTGACGATTTGCTACGTGGCAGGCGAAACCCAAATGGCAACAGCCAATCAGCCAAGTGGGGAAAATTCCTGCCGTGCCCCTGTCCCAACAACAGACGACACACGACAGCAAAACAAGGTCAAGTGCAAAGCCTTAAAAGTAGGGAGAGGTGGGCGGGTGTTCCAAATGCAAGCGCCGAAAGAGGAAGCTCTGGGTCACGTGCATGGGCATAAATAGGTCCCTCAATCCGTTTAGACTGCATCCCATTGGCCAGATTGCACCCAGCTTCGAGGGACCCACCAATCGGGTGTTGTGGCTGACCAATCATACCCACCCACAGCACAGGGTATCAGTTTCCAGGTCTCACCGCAATATGTGCCCTCTTTCAGGGAGGACCCAATATAAAAAAATAAATCTCTAAGCAGTTTACAAAAACGCTAAAACTTTAAAAATCAATATAAATTCATACTTATATTCAGTGCTTTTTTTTCTTTAAAAAATGTTTAGGGGTACTCTCATTTTGACTCAAGAAAATCACCACTTTATAGTTCAAATCGGGTAAAATAAATACAGTAAAGTGACAAAAGTACAAAGATTCACAAAATGTTTAGGGGTATGCGTACCCCTGTGTCCCCCCAGAAAAAAGCAGAGCTTATATTGTATTATATTTATATAAACGACTCAGGACCACAATACCTCAGACCACCTCCTGATGGAATCCATTGGACAGCCGATTCTGAAGTGGACTATTGATCCAATACAGGTCATGATCCCCTGAAAGACTCACCCAAATGAGAAAAATCCTATGGCAATCTCATTACATTCAAACTGTTAGAGTCTTTAGGGAAGCGTCAGTTCGTGACCTCCTCTCTGGGAATAAATGGTCATGACCCCACAGATAAGAACAAAAAAAATGTTACATTCCAAATGTTGTAAATCTGTCAGCCATGCCAGGAACTAAGACCCAAAACACACTCCTAGGGAGGAAACTACAAATATGGAACCCATTAATCTGAGGGGGAAATTAGCTGACTTGAAAGCAACAGCTCTGACACATCATCTTGGTGCTAGTAGTGACATAGATGTCCAAAGACAACTCATCCCACTGAACTGCCCATCTATTAATCCACCTCACACCATTGCCACCCCACTGACTCCGACATGTGGAAAGATGTCAGCACACCATTCTGATTTCTTTACCAGTAATAATGGAAGAGATGCAGAGATTGACCCTTTTGTAAGCTCCGTACCAGTAGCATATAAAAACAAGAATAAGATCCACTATTGCTTCAAAACCCTGAAATATACTTTATATAATTGACTTTTTATTTCTATTATTTGTATATCGTATTGTTGTTTTGAGGCATCTAATCATAAGCCTGCATTTTTTATCAAAGCTTATATATTGCAATCAAGGCTTGTATTTAAAAATGAGCTTAAAAAAAAGATTTTCAAATGTTTCATGCCAGGCAGAAAGAACCTTGGCAAGAGGTTTTTCTCCTAAGACAAGGGGGCCCCATTGATTTATAGTAGAAAAACAATTCTCAAAGTCATAAAAAGGGAGAATTACATATGCTGCCCCAAGGCTGAGAAAACACAATTAAGAATGGGCAAATAGTAAAATAATACCAATGTGCCTCCCAGTAAAATGAGCCAGATCTTCTTTCCAAGGTTGAAAGGCCAAGAGCAGTGAAAAAGGCAACTGGCTTGGCTAGAGAAGAAGCTTCTTTCTATTTTATTTTGAGGCTGGAAAGGAGGGGGAAAGGGGGGAGGTGTAAACTGAAGAGGCTTCTTTTTAAAAGCTGTTTTTTACTGAGTTCCTTTTTACTTTACAAAGGCTTTATTCTTTTAAAAGGCTACCTATGATAAGTGAATGAAATATATTAGCTTAAATATATTGGCTTAAATGTAATTATGCAAAGGATTTAAGGAATGCTAGATTCTTATTTCATATGGTTGTAAGAGTTGTATTTATCCTGAAATTAAGTCAGCCACCAGCCTAGCCCCCCTGCCAGACAGAAGACGCCATCCAAGCACTCTTGATATATGGTTGTCAGGCATTTGTTTAGAAACTTTCAAATGAAGGAAATCTTTCAATATTGATGTGAAACTCAAGATCCTTGACATCTGTTGAACATAAAAATGTAAGATTAAACATTTGTTTTAGAAGGCAATAGGGCAAGGAGGGCAAGAGGTGAGCTGGTAATTAAGATTCCATGTAAGATATATTATTACTTATTTGTCATTTATATATAGCTCTTTGTCTCCCTTATAAGGACAGAAGGAAGTGGGTGTATCTTTTGTGATTGGTTCTACCAAACAGCCAATAGGAATTTCAACCAGGCTGATTGGACAGAGGCAGCCACAGGAGGAGCAAAGGGGGCTGGATTAAGGGAATATAAGTGCTGGCCAGGATGGCAAGAGGCCAGGCCAGAGCTTGGTAACCATATACCACTGAGCCTCTCATTTATTTGTCTGACAAATAAATTATTATTTTAATTTCTCTATTGCTGCGTTGAATATTTCATTCCAGCTAAGCGTTAACCACAAGCAGGGTGCTACAGTTTTATTGCTAAGGCTGATGCAAATAAAGATTCATTCAAACAAACAGGCCATGATCCACCTGTCAGAGTCAGAGTCACTTTGGAATCTGAGTTGTAGCTTGCAGTTCCATCCCTATATGTTTGACAACTGTAGGCAATGTCAGAGCCTCTTCCTTCCTTCCTTCCTTCCTTCCTTCCTTCCTTCCTTCCTTCCTTCCTTCCTTCCTTCCTTCCTTCCTTCCTCTCTCTCTCTCTCTCTCTCTCTCTCTCTCTGCCACACCTTTTATTTCTTATTTTCTCTGGGGCCCCATCTCTCTCCCCAACCAACAGGCTTGTCTGGAGAGGCAAAGATCAGAGCAGACCTCTGCTTTAAATATATTTGCCCTGGAAGGTTAGGCCCATGCTAGAGTGTTGGCTGTTTAATATACTCTGGGAACACAAGACAATAACATCGCCCATTCTCTAATGAACGCAAAACATGATATTCTTGACCTTTTCAGCCTGATATGTGACTTGAGTGGTGGCTGGTTGAAAATAATCTTTGATGCCTGCTGACCTATCCTAGGTGAGTGGGGAAAATTGAATCACAATTTGATATGCTTAATGGTTTCCAGCCACAGGCAATCATTGCAATTGTTGCTGCATTAAGGTAAAAAGAAATCATAAGATTCCTGTGCTGTGTCCCCCCCCCCCCAAAGAGTCCAATCTAAATGCAAATTTTGTATCTGAATAAAATCCAGGAAGTGTATACAAATTACTCCTGAGAGGGGAAAAAATCCTGTGACGAGACACCTTTGCGAGCTGGTTTATAGTTTTAAACTACCATTTGAAGGATATGCCATTGCTCCCATATTAAAGTGTTTGTGTATAGAACCAATATAGAACAATATAAGGCTGTAGAATTATCAACAACAACAACAATAATAGTAATAATTTATTTATACCCCGCTCAACTGGTTGGATTTCCCCAGCCACTCTGGGCGGCTTACAACAAAATATTAAAAATACAAGAAAACATCCAACATTAAAAACTTCCCTAAAAAGGGCTGCCTTCAGATGTCTTCTTAAAGTCAGATAGTTGTTTATTTCCTTGACATCTGATGGGAGGGCATTCCACAGGATGGGTGCCACCACCGAGATGGCCCTCTGCCTGGTTCCCTGTAACTTGGCTTCTCGCAGTGAGGGAACTGCCAGAAGGCCCTCGGCGCTGGACCTCAGTGTCCGGGCAGAACGATGGGGGTGGAGATGCTCCTTCAGGTATACTGGGCCGAGGCCATTTAGGGCTTTAAAGGTCAGCACAAACACTTTGAATTGTGCTTGGAAACATACTGGGAGCCAATGTAGGTCTTTCAGGACCAGTGTTATGTGGTCTCAGCGGCTGCTCCCAGTCACCAGTCTAGCTGCTGCATTCTGGATTAATTGCAGTTTCCGGGTCACTTTCAAGGGTAGCCCCATGTAGAGCGCATTGCAGTAGTCCAAGCAGGAGATAACTAGAGCATATACCACTCTGGTGAGACAGTCTGCAGACAGGTGGGGTCTCAGCCTGTGTATCAGATGGAGCTGGTAGACAGCTGCCCTGGACATGGTCTCATTAACTGTATTAGGCTGCTTTAGATACATATCTGCCCAGAATATTCAGGGCAAACTAACCCTGTAGCTGACCTGCCCATGAGATAGATTGAAGCAGCAGCTTCTGGTGGCATAATATCATGGGGGGGGGGACACCCCTACAGACAACCCACCCATGCCACTGCTGCCAGAGATTCAAGGAGAAGCATCAGCTTCCAGCAAAATTTCATCAGAGCTCCATGAGTGTCACTGGAAGCTGCTGCCACATGAGCCCAGTAAGTGAGGCTTCGGCAGGGGGAGGCATCACATTCCTGTTTCACCTGCAAAATGGGATAGCTACCCTTGCCAGCTGTCAACCCTGCAGCAGAATTAGTTCTAGTCAGGACATAAAATTTGGCTCCTTGTGGCATCTGAATGCCTCTTCACCTTATTGCCTCCTCAGGTTTGCCAGACCAGTGGTTGTAGAAGCCAAAGGTGGTAGAATTATCCCTTGTATATGCTTCTGTAAGGCCCAGAAGAGTCTAGATCTGTAGCCCACAACTGCCAAGCCTTTTTCCTTAGCCCTCCACCTCTTTCCCTGCTTGCTTGCTTGCTTGCTTGCTTGCTTGCTTGCTCGCTTGCTCGCTCGCTTGTCTTCCACTCCAAACTCTTCCGCATACAATGGCTTGTGTAGGGTTTTAATATCAGACAAAGTAGGCACGTATTCCCTGCTCACAGATCCTGGATTCAAAATATTCATACGTCAAGAGCTTTATCATCTAAACAGTCATGGACATTCCACAAGACTGCACCAGCTCAACCAGTCAGTGTCGTGAAGCTTCACAGCCACAAGTGCAATACAATACAATAGGCACTAAGACATTGTATTGTATTCCTTGAATGGGCATCTAACTTGACTCAGTGGTTGAGGGGGAGCAGTTCTCACTTTGGTCCCTGGGGACATTTCACAGAATCCAGAATCCAACCCAACCCCATGCAATGTAGTAAACTTTTTGCTCAAAGCCACGAATCTGAGACTCTAAGAGCCTCAAGCCCTACCAACTAAAATATTCCATTTAAGAATAGTTTCTCAATGTGAACAAGGTAGTGACCTCACTAGACACTAAGATGGTTCTGTGTATATCCTTTGTATGTCTAGGTGTCTCTTTTACCATCTTCCTTTTCCTGCATACTCGATTCTCCCACCCCTTGGGTTTTCATTCCACCACCACCCCAATCATTGGTCAACCTCAGAATCCTAATGGACAACAAGCAGACCAAACAAATTCCTTCCCCATACCCAGTTACCTCCCACCCCTGCAACATTGCGAAGTACACTGATACCTCGGGTTACATACGCTTCAGGTTACAAACGCTTCAGGTTACAGACTCCACTAACCCAGAAATAGTACCTCAGGTTAAGAACTTTGCTTCAGGATGAGAACAGAAATCGTGCTCTGGCAGCACAGCGGCAGCAGGAGGCCCCATTAGCTAAAGTGGTGCTTCAGGTTAAGAACAGTTTCAGGTTAAGAACGGACCTCTGGAACGAATTAAGTACTTAACCTGAGGTACCACTGTATACATTGTCAATTTCCTCTTATATTCATGGTTGTGTGTTGATCAACATTTGTGGCCCTCTTTTCATGTCAGAAAAGGCTGTTCTGCAAAGCAAAAGGGAGAGGACAAGAAGGAAACCATTTTAAAAGAGTTAATAGTCCTAGGATCAACATGGCTCACGTGGAACAGAAATGTCAGAGTTCAGGAGACACTGGATGTAGGGAGAGGATAAGTAAATCATAAGACACAATTCAGCCACACCATTGTCCTTTACAAACCTCTGATGAGCTTCTTACATACAAAGGGTTGCATAATCAAGTCATACTTCAGTACCATTGCAGTCAATTAGCACCTTGGTCACATCTAAAGCATGACTATTCTAGTTCCGCATTGTATGTGCCTTCTCTCTTCTTTGAATGCAGCTTTCAGTCTTTTGTGTTTACTCTGCAGGAAGCATGACTGATGCAGCTGGCTGACAAGGAGATAGACTTCAGTAGTTGTGCCACTTCTTTTCTGCCCCCCCCCCCCAGCGCCAAACCTAAACTATGTCTCTGTGCTTTCAATAAAGCAATGAAGTATACCAAGTTGTGTTATTAAATTGTATTTCAAAGTTCTGGCTGTAGAGAAGCTTTCACTCTGAACCTTCTAACGAAAAATAGAGAAATTCATAAACCAACCTCTGTCAAAGTGTGCATGAAGGCAGCCTAGTATTAGAGTATTAGTATTAGAGGCAACCTCTGAACGCTAATGTAATTTTAAATTGTAAACCAATTTTGCTTTGCAGAATTACCACACTGAATCAAGCAGCTACCACTTGTTTAGCGCTGGGAGTAAGCCTTTACACCACATGTAAATGAAAACGCTTTCTCTCAACTGTGAGGCTTCAGAAAGCTTGTAACGGCTATAAAAGCTGTGTCATTTTAAAAAACCATCTTCAGCCTCAACAAGGAATTCCGAATCCAGTCCCTTCTGCGCTTTGGTGACTCTGAGAAAAACAAGTCAGTGCCTCAATCAATATCATAGCATCACAAAAATCAGCAAAGTCTGATAATAAAAGCTTTCGTTAGGCTACATAAGTTTACTCTGTAGACAAGGGGTGGGGTGGTTACATATTTGAATGTTTTTTCAATGCGGGGGAGAACCATTGAAAAGTAGCATTTGAAGCATATTGCTAGGTTGAATCCCTTACCCGATAGTTTTCTGTGTGCTCAGAGATTTTGTGTTTTGTCTAAGAAGCCTCAGAGTTGCTGCAAAGGGAAGGGGTTTCCCCCCCCCCAAAAAAAATAGTGTTTTTATACAATTAGACTATACACAGAAATTTCTCATAGCTCATCACATAATACCACCTAACATGAAAAGTTGGCCCCATAAATTTATATACAGTAGTAAAATATTCTTCAACTCATTCATCAGACAGTTCTAGACGGTAACGGAGAAGTCGTATATGAGTCAAAACATTTCCAGGTTTTAGATGCTGTTTAATGCATGCATATTATATGGGAAAGGCATAGTTAGTAGTTGTATGGAAGTGAGAGCTGGACCATAAAGAAGGAGGCTGATTGCCAAAGAATTGATGCTTTTGAATTATGGTGCTGGAGGAGACTCTTGAGAGTCCTATGGACTGCAAGAAGATCAAACCTATCCATTCTTAAGGAAATCAGCCCTGAGTGCTCACTGGAAGCACAGATCCTGAAGCTGAGGCTCCAATACTTTGGCCACCTCATGAGAAAAGAAGACTCCCTGGAAAAGACCCTGATGTTTGGAAAGATGGAGGGCACAAGGAGAAGAGGATGACAGAGGACGAGATGGTTGGACAGTGTTCTCGAAGCTACTAACATGAGTTTGACCAAACTGCAGGAGGCAGTGAAAGATAGGAGTGCCTGGCGTGCTCTGGTCCAGGGGGTCACAAAGAGTCGGACACGACTAAACGACTAAACAACAACGAAATAGTTAGTAGTAGGCTAACTTAGTGTAAAGTTACTAACTTACAGTAACTTACTTTAAAAGGTAAAGGGACCCCTGACCATTAGGTCCAGTTGTGGCCGACTCTGGGGTTGTGGCACTCATCTCACTTTATTGGCCGAGGGAGCCGGCGTGCAGCTTCCAGGTCATGTGGCTAGCATGACTAAGTCGCTTCTGGAGAACCCAAGCAGCACACGCGCGCCTTCCCCTCTGTCCCTGGAGATTGCGGGGCTGGCAACGGTGAGAAGCGATCTTCTCCCCGCCGCCCCTTGCTTCAAAAGAGGTCCAGGGACAGCTGGGAAGACGCGCTGCGCTTCCCCACTATCCCCGGAGCTTGTGAGGCAAGCTTCGTTATGCGAAGCAAGCCCATAGGGAAATGCGTCTTGCGAAGTGGCTAAGAAAACGAAAAACTCCTTCGTCTAGCGAGTTTTTCGTCTTCCAAGGCGTTCGTCTTGCGGGGTACCACTGTATCTACTTGCACTTTGACGTGCTTTCGAACTGCTAGGTTGGCAGGACCAGGGACCAAGCAATGGGAGCTCACCCCATCGTGGGGATTCGAACCGCCGACCTTCTGATCGGCAAGTCCTAGGCTCAGTGGTTTAACCCATAGCACCACTGCAATGAAAAATAAAACTCTAAGTTACTTTGGAAATTATTTTCTTAAGTTGTTAAAGCTAGCGGGTCTAAGAATCCAATTGGACAGTGGTAAAACCATTGAGAATGTGTGTATAAGCAGTTTGCAGTTGGGACTAAGATCTTCATACTTCATTGAGCTGTATGGGTTGGGGTAGCAGGAGGCGAGGTGACCAGAAGTGTACACAGTACTCTAAATGTGACTGCAACATAGATTTGTACGATGACATTCCCATATTGGCAGTTTTACTTTGATTTCTATATGCTTCGTTATTTTACCTTTAAAAATATTTTCTGTCAGTTTTCCCTGGTCAGACTTTAAGCTAAATGGCCTGCAATTTCCAGGATTCGTTTTTTACAATTGTGGTGTTATCTTGGCTATTTTCCTCGAGTATTGAGGCTGAGCTGAGGGACAAGTTACATCGGGGTACTAACTTGAATAAAATATTGTGGGGGGCAGGTAAGCCCCATATTGCAGAATCCATCACAAGACATGGAACACGGACTCCATTTGAATGGCAATGCCCATCAACTTCATGGGAGCGGCCCCCTCAAATATTTTATAGGGGGGCTAAGGGACCTTGGCCTCTAGGAGTTGGCTCCTATGAGTTAAATATTTTTGTTAGAAGATCAGATGTTTTGCTAGAAAACCTTTTGAAGAACAGAGTCCATAGAGCAACTTTGGACTTTAGGGCGTCTCTAACCTGACTCAAAATGCCTCCTAATTATGTAATGCATCTCAGTCACCTGAATCGCCCCTTTTTGCCTTTTAATTTGAGCTGGATACATATTCAATGCATACCCCTACCAACCACAACCTTCACTGAGTCCTGTATCACAGCTTGGAATATCAGTCTAAATGTTTTCTTTTAAGTAATGAAGGACGTTCTCTCTAAGCTCGTCAGATAAGTATTTTCTTCAACAGAAGGTTCGGACTCAGGCACCAAATTGAAACGTGAGGCTGCAGATTTCTGGTGGTTAGTGATATTAGATTTGGGGTAGGAGCTGAGCTCAGTGCCAAAGGGGGGTTGTTACTCATTTGTTCTTTCCTGTTTTCTCATTGCTTATCTTTATTTCCAAAATTTCCATTTATTTGTTGTTGTTTTTAAATAAACTCTTGCACTCTTGGAAATCCAATTTTTCTTTCACATCTTCAGTACTGGAATAAAGCCTAAGACAAAATTCCAAATGAATTTGGTAGTACCTGCTTTTCTGTGGGAAATTTCTTGGAGGGCAGGATTTACCCATCCTAATATGAACAAAATGAGAAAAAGCTGGATCATATTTTGTCAGAGCCACCCGAGGTCCCAGCTCACAAGAGACCAAAGTCCAGTCCAAGATATATACAAAAGGTTTTATTGAAGAACATTGTTGTCGTTACATCCAAGCTCCGTGGCTCCGCATCTGTTACCCTTAGATGTTAGAAGTCCTCTCTGAGTCAGTCCCGCCCCTGCACCAGCTTAAGAGGCTTGTACTGCTCCACCTTTTCCTCTCTTTCCTTTTCCGCAGGGTCTTCCTGCCCCCCTGTGCTCCCTCCCTCCGGGACTCCCCCGAGGCTGAGTCTTCTGCCGCCTGCTCCCCCCTCCTTCGTGCTTTGGGACCAGGCTCCTCCTCAGGGCTCTCCTCATTTCCGCGCGCCTCCACATTTGAACTTGGCGCGCGTATGTTGCCTCTGACCTTCCTTTCGACCGTTACGCTACTCTCGGTACTACACTCCTCCCCTTCCGGCAGGACGTTTTGCTCCGAACTCCTTCCCCTCTCTGCTTCCTTTTCTGCTCTTTCTGACACACTGGCAACTCCACCCCCTTCACTCCGTTCCGACGGAGAGGCCGGTCCCGATCTCCAGCCCCCACTGGGGATTCCCCCTTCGTTCCCCTGCTTCTGACTGCCTCCCTCTCTACTGCCCCTTGGCCTGACCAGGGAGGCTCCCTTTTGGGAATCCTCGGATTCACTTGACGGACTCACTGACAACCTCGGGTCGTCGTCGTCCTCTTCCTCGTCGCCCTGGGACCCCTCCCCCTCGCTCTCTGTCCCTGAAACCCTGACATATTTCATTCAACTGAAAGAAGACAGGTGGCATCTTGAATTCAAGGCAGTTGACACAGCCGTGTTTCCAAATTCCTCCCTTTCAAATGGCACAAATTAAAAGGAAAATTCCACCCTTTCTCTCTTTGTAGTAAAAACAATGCATTCTTCCAATTATTTTTCTAGGGCACCCATTGGTAGCCGTCAGCCTTAACAAATGAATGCCTATTAACTGTTACATGTTGTTGCTTTGTATCTTTAGCTGAGAGGAAATCTAACTCCCTACATATGTAAACAACATGTCAGGTCTTCTGACATTGCATTACATAATCCTAAGAAGCAACAATTATATTTTGTAAGATGACAAGCACAGGTAGAGAGATGGAGACTACGGTTGAGAAACTATATTGCTTTTCTGGCTGCCTGATACATTTTGAATAATAATAACTGCTGACATAGAGATGACTTCCTATTTCATCATTCATGATCTCAGTTTTCATTTCTCATGCTTAAGGTTTTAACAGAGGAAAACAAAACACAACAAAATGAAAGCTACTCGACAAGAGAATTGGAAACAGAAAGAGAGAAGATGGACTCTGAGCTATTAAAAACAACCTAGCACCTTAAAACTAACCAATTTTTAATGGCGTAAGCTTCCAAGGACAATTAGTAACCCTGAAAACGATTAGCATTGTTAAAATATGATCATGAGTTACATAACTTTCCTTGGAATAATAGGAACATTGTTATGTACTGAATTGAATAGGATCCAAACTGCAGCAGTCTGATTGGTCCTAGAACAATAGGATTCAGAATACAGCAGTCTGATTGGTCTTAGAACAATGCAGCAGTATGATTGGTTGGCAGGAACCACCCAATCATGCTCCAGATAGAAGTGAATCCACAACCTGATTGGCTTACAGTAGAATTCCAGAATTAGCCAATCATGTGCAGCCCATTGTGTAAATAATGTATATAAAGCAGATACTTTGAGGGGACTTTCATTCCTCCTCACCACTATGAGCTGAATAAAGAGCATGAAATCACTTTGCGACTTTGAGTATATTTCAAACGCTAACTGATGGGCAGTCAGATTCAGCTACGGAGAGCCTATAGTTCAGGGGTCTGCAACCCGCGGCTCCGGAGCCGCATGTGGCTCTTTTACACCTTTGCCGCGGCTCCGGGGCGGATACTAGCGAGGGGAGGAGGCACATTGTGCGCTCCGACACTCCCCACTGTGGCGGGCGCTGTACTGGCTGTGACGTCGCATGGGGCGGTGCGTGCGTTAGTCACGCACCGTCCTGATGTCACCTTCCCGCCCACCTGCCCACTACATTGTAAGGGGCATGTATGCTGGTCACTGCATTGAAAGGGGACATGTACGCTGGTCACTGTTTTGAAGGGGAGTGAAGAACACACACACACAAAAAGGTAACTTGTTAATTTATTTCTATGAGGAGGGGTCAAACAAAGAAATAATAAAAAGTGACAAAAAAGTTATTTTTATAATGACGAGTTTTGCTGCTCCCAGTTTTTTTTTCCTTTGGAAACAGGTCCAAGTGGCTCTTTTTGTCTTAAAGGTTGCAGAACCCTGCTATAGTTGGATGAGCATCAACAGGCTCCACGTACTGGTGAATAAACCCCCTTGTTTTAGACATCCAATGCCTAAGCCAATACCTTTTCACTGCTGTAATCAATAAAGTTGTGGCCTTTTCTTGCCCATTAACCTTATATCATGTGTCCTTGCGTATTCATTTCACATTGCGGGGGTCGGGTCCTCGAACCACAAGACTCTCTGTGTGTATAGTTAAAGTCGGGAGGGGCCCCTGGGTCATATAGCCTGCTCCCCAGCACCTTAAGGCTAGAGGGGATTGTAAGGATCAGCTAGTCCAGCTCCCTGCCAAACAGGAATACGCAGGTGACCCCATACGGCAAATTCCCACCATGCTTTATTAAGCTATGTTGCCTGCGATGCTGAGCAAGTGGGTAATAAGAACAGCAGTCTGGAGGGAGGACCCCAAGCCCATTTCTGGGATGAAGCACCCAAAGAGGAATCACAGAATTGTAGAGTTGGAAGGGACCCTGAGGAACCTCTAGGTTGACCCTCTGCAAAGCAGGATTATGTGGCTGTTCCTAATGGGGAAACCACACCCCCTGCACATCATGTCAGAGATCACAGAATCGTGGAGTTGGAAATGACCAAAATGGTCATCCGGCCCAAGCCATTGAAGAGCAGAACCATACCCAATTTGTGCCTCAAACTGCCTTGCTTAAATAGACTCAAAATAACACCATATTGTTGGACCTTCTGGACCAACCAAGCTTGCACAGCGGCTGGGACGATGGAATAAAAACTTGCCCACAATATCTTTGCTTATATTTATTTTAAGAAATAATCAAACAGCTGCAAAAAACACCCTTTTCACCACTCCACACTCCCCCAGCGGAATACCAAGCATTTGGTCAGCTTAAATACAGTTTTCAAAATAATCAATTACCCTATCACATTGCTGTATCACATAACTCCACCTCTAATTAGTTACATTGTTAAGATACAGGTGTGCTGAAACATCGGTAGTTCACAGGTGTGCTGCCATGCAAATTATTATTACAAACACATATCACCGGGTAGCACCACTGACCACACCAATGTCAAGAAAACCCAACACATATATGCGAGTAGATCAGCACACATACATACCCACATGACATGCATGCATTACAAACTTGCTGGGAAGCAGTTTTGCACACCTGGCGTAACCACTGAGCTGTTCAGCCACATGTGCGGCCACCTATTCCAGGCCCCACCAATTAATGAGTTGCATGTATAATCAAGTAATGAGTTATAACATCAAGTAATGAGCTGCATGTAGAAGTGGGTCGGAATTCAGTAATCAAGTGGTGTGCAGCAAGGCCTCAGTTGGGAAGGAAAATCAGAATGGGCAAATGGGCAAAGGTGAGGTCATAGTCTTTCTGGCACCTAGATTATAGCTGAACAGTACTGCATGTCAAAGCAGACTTCATGAATCTGCCAACATAACTGAAGAGCAGCTTGGGAAGATTGAAACTCTAAAATAGTCTAATAAGGTAATGAGAAAGGTTCATACTGTTTCACATTCGGATCTGATAGCAGGAGCAAACCAAGTGGCAAAGTAGCTTATTTGTATGATTAAAAGTGCACCGAAGAATTTATAGGCTCGATTCTGATTGGGGTCAGAATGGTATTAACCTGGAATAGTTATGGAAGGCCTGTTAAAAGATATATAAGCAGCTTAAAGAGTGTTCAAAATACAGAGGATCTCTATTACAATGCAAATTGGAGGACCCTGAATGGAAAGCATGATTTGCCTTCACAAACCTCAGCATCCAAATCTAGATATTCAAAGTGCAACACTGTGATGGACAAGAACATTATTGTAGGTGTTTGTTATCTATGTCTTCCCACTCTCTCAGAGGTCCTTAGGTAACACACACAGCATAATCCCATAGTATCCATCACAACATACATATGAGGTAGGTTAGTCTGAGGGAGCCATTGGTGTGAGAAGAACCAGTTTTATGACTGAGAAACCTTGACCTCCTCAGTCAAATCCTCCACCTACATCATGTTATTTTTAATATGCTGCAGTATTTTTATTGTGTTTTATGCCTGCAGTGTTCTAAGAAGTCCAGAACAATGCCACTGAATGATTTGTGTGGCTTAATTAACTTAAAATTAAATTTTCAAGCAAAATGGAAGTGGTATGCTCATTATGTCAAGATAGGCATCTTTCCATATGGGTACCAGGGTGAACCATAATATAAAAGTGTGCTCACCTCAGACAGCTGACCTTCCAGGAGAGTAGTTTACTATTGCACATGGGAATGTCCTTTTGAGGTAATGAAGTCCGGGTATTTTTAAATTAATATACAAGAGCTACTATGCACAAATGCCCTTCAGAAGCAGCCCTCAACTAACCGGAGCCCATGCTTTCTGTGGTAAGCTCCCACACAGCTTGGGACTGTGTATATTGATGCAGCAGAGTAGGAACTGCTGGTCTTGTGAGTCTTTCCCTTGAGGAGCATATTGCATAGGAAAGACCCGGGTGATCAGGTCTGTCCATGGAGTTGCAACACCCCCAGTCATTAGTGCATGCGGCATGAAATAGGGGGGCTTATTATGCTGTTGTGGGGGCTCTCCCCCCTCTCTCTCTTTTACAGTTGTGGTGTGCTAGTGTCATTCCCCAAGAAAGAAGGGTGGTAGTAGCCATGGTCAAGCCAAAAGCTTTTAAAGTGTGTGTGTGTGTGTGTGTGTGTGTGTGTGTGTGTGTGTTTAGAAAGAAGGGAGGGAGGGAGGGAGGGAGGGAGGGAGGGAGGGAGGGAGGGAGGGAGGAAGGAAGGAAGGAAGGAAGGAAGGAAGGAAGGAAGGAAGGAAGGAAAGAAAGAAAGAGCTGGCACCATGCATTCTCCAGACACCTCAAATTCCTTGACTCAGCCTTAGCCCTGTACAGACTAAGTTCAGGGGGTCTCCAGCTCTACAAATTTCAACTTGCCTTCACTGCTTACAATGGGAAATGTGCAAGTTTTCACAGCACAACTGGCCTGTTTAGACTATTTCAATTGCTTCTGACCACACTGGGCTCCGGCAATGAGCCAGACTTGTAATTAAGAAAAGGTAAAGGTCCCCTGACCGTTAGGTCCAGTCGCAGACAACTCTGGGGTTGCAGTGCTAATCTCGCTCTATAGGCCGAGGGAGCTGGCATTTGTCTGCAGACAGCTTCCGTGTCATGTGGCCAGCATGACTAAGCTGCTTCTGGCGAACCAGAGCAGCACACGGAAATGTTGTTTACCTTCCTGCCAGAGCGGTACCTATATATCTACTTGCACTTGACGTGCTTTCGAACTACTAGGTGGGCAGGACCTGGGACCGAGCAACAGGAGCTCACCCCGTCGCAGGGATTCAAACTGCCGACCTTCCAATCGGCAAGCCAGATGCAGGTGGCACTGTGGTCTAAACCACAGAGCCACCTGCATCCCTAATGTAGCTGTCCCATAATATTTTGTCCTCAGCACCTCCTTTCAGGGGTTACCAGTTGCCATCTGAAGAGCCTCTCCGTTGGGTTGTAGTGACCGAGGAGTCTCTGATGGGGTCCAGGCTGAGCACCCAAATGCAAAGTTCTAATACTTAGTTGCTCTTTCTATTGATAGTACTATATAAAACATCTGTGCACAAGTCTCCTTGATTTATACTAATGTTTCTTTGAAAAAGGAGGAACTGTTACCTGCTTACATTTGATGAAGGACTATGTCACTCACTGTGTATTCTGTGATTATACAGCTTCAATATTTCATCTGTTGCCTTTATAATATTTGTGCTTACGATCTTAATAATAAAGCTAATGAACTATTTTCATTAACTACTCTCTTTTGGTGCTTCATGCCCAGTGCTAATCTACTTAATCTACTACTACTATTTATTATTATTGCTTTGATATTATGATTGTGTATATATTGCTCATTGCATACCAAATGGGAAAAACGGGAGGCTTTCCTCCTCACTTGTTACACAACCAACGTTCAGGAAACAATTTGCAGACATTGTTCATTCGACTGCCACCTTCTCATTGTTATTAAAATTCTGAATGTGCTATTCTAACATTAGAGAAAACAGGAGTAGATCAATCTCGCTAACTTACGCAGAGCAACAAAAACCAAAAGCAGAAGATTAGCAGACCAGGTAAGTGCTTGAATCCTGATGCAGCCAATAAGTATGGCTCAGAATTCGTTGTAAATCACTTCAGGAAGGAAGTGAAAGGATTCGGTGGGTGATGCACATCAAAGGTTTGATATATGCCGCTCTGAGGAAGCAGAGGCAGTGAGAGGTGCTGCGTAAACATCTATAATTCTTAGGAAGTCTACTGATGCCAGTATCGAGTGTTGATGAAACTATAGTCAGATAGCTCAGCTAAGCAAAAATCTATTTCTTCTTATTCCTGGGATCAAGAATTCAGAATAAGGTTTTCTGTATATTCATGCTGAGTTCATTTTTTAAAATTCTTAAGCAGTTCTCCTTAGTTACAACATGCAATATCCTCAGCCCATTATGACACAGCCTTTGAAATGGAGTCCAACTAACACAAATAAACACATTATAAAAAGAGGGTGCATCACTTAGACCATCTGTTTTGCAAAGCGTGTTCTTCCTAACAGAGAGCACGTGTTGCGGTTGGGGAAACAAACCACCCTTCTGTGACTAGGCAGATGTGGAGAGGAACCCAAGCCTTTAAATGGTTAACTTGGGTTGCTGGGGAGTTTTGATTGTTGCCAATTTGGAGGAGGGGTCAGAGTCTTTATATACAGGGGCCAGACATTGGACGTCCTCTTGGCCGTTTTGCATCGGATCACCCGCCCTCCCTCCCTTTAATAGGGTGGTTTTTTTCTTGATCTCTTGACCTTGCTATGCCTGTCATGGGGTCGTCCGCCTTGGTGCGGGGGCCTGGTAGGAATTTTGCCATTTGGCTGATTGGCTGGTGCCTTTTGGTTTTTGCCTACTACGTAGCAAATCGTCACAACTTGTAAGGTTGGCGGTTAGGCATTGGTTAAATTGGTGCTTGGAGGGGTAAGTGCCCACCCCTCCAAATGATGCGGAAAGGGAATTCCGTTAAAGGAATCCAGGGGCTTGCCATTCTTTTCGTCCTTGTCCCTGGCATCGGACTTGGGCCGTGCAAGCCCCAAAGGAACATGAGGGTGAGAAGTGAGGGACTGTTGCCCAGCTTCATTTTCTCACCCAATACTTGTTTCCCACGCTGGCTTCCGCTGGTGTCTGGAAGGGCCAGCTCTGTCCTTGAGGGCAAGGACAGATAGTCATAACCAATGCCTAAGCAACCACTCACATTTTTTGTATTTGAATAAAGTTGTGGCCAAAATTATGCCAAAAACCTTAAACAAAAAATTGATGTGTGAAGTGTGAATTTTTTGGGGGGTGGTATTGTGGGACTCAACACGCAACTGACTGATTACATTTTGGTAACGTGCAGAATTGTTAAAATTTCTGTATCTGTCTTTTCAAGATAGTGTACTAATGAAACTGTGCTATAACTTACAATTTAATTCTTAAAGGCTACCATTTATTATTAGAAGGAAAAGCAATCTTTTAGTGTAGCTTTTTTAGCATTTGAACTTCTATAGTTTATCATATAAATAAAATTTAATACCCAGAATTTAAAAATAAGGTTCAAATGGAACATTCAGATTGAAATATGCCATTCCAATATGACCAAAAAATAAAATAAAATCCAGTCATCAAAGTAGCTCTGCACTTATTCCAATTTTCTCTTCCCTCCTGGATATTAATTAATAGTGCAACAGACACTTACAATGGGGTTAACTTTCAGATAAGTGTGCATAAGACAGTAGCCTCAATGAGCAAGATTTCTCATATTTATTGTCTTCCCATTTCTTTTTATCTTGTCCTCAATTAAAGGATCATATGGGACTTTCTGTTTATGTGCCAGTTCAGTTCTAGCTAGTACAATTAAGTTAATGACTAGCACTTAACACTATTTTTCTACCACATCTGTTTTACATCAAAGCCAGTGAGAGGATTAGGAGTGAAGTGTCTCCTGGAACTGACTTTCCTCTAGCAATTCAACTGGATAGGCCATTTATCTTCCACTCTTACTTAAAGTAACCCACCCAAAATAAAATAGCCCTCATGTCTTCCGTAAATCTTTAAATAATTGATTATAAATTATTTCTTACTGATTAATTTTGTTAATTAATGGTTGGTTGCAGTGGCGTAGCGTGGGGGTGCAGGGGGGGGCCGGCCGCACCGGGCGCAACATCTGGGGGTTAGGGTTAGGGGGCGCAAATCCACGGGTTAGGGGGCACAAATTACTTGCCTTGCCCCGGGTGCTGACAACCCACGCTACGCCACTGGTTGGTTGACATTTTCAACCCCAATTTCTAAATACATGGTTTCTTTACTCTTCATCACTCATTTTGCATGGATTTAGACTCCTGTATCAATGGGGGGAAATTTTTTTTTTGTTAGTTTCACTATTCCCTGATGTTGTTGTTTAGTCGTTTAGTCGTGTCCGACTCTTCGTGACCCCATGGACCAGAGCACGCCAGGCACCTCTGTCTTCCACTGCCTCCTGCAGTTATTCCCTACATCTCTAATATTGTCAGTCGCCATGCTTGCTTTGCGCATCCTGCAAGAAAAAAACTAATTAGCAGTTGGAATATCTAGGACTGCAAGCTTTAATCAATTAACCCACATTCTATTTTTTTCATGAAAAGAAGGGTGCCCTGTTTATGCTTATTCGGGAATAAGTCCCATTGAGATCATTAGATAAATAGGTATAGAATTGCAGTCTTAGATGTCAAAATGCCCCTCCCCCCCTTTCAATGTTTTCCAATCATCACTGCACCTTGGGTAAACTGTGCACTAAAATTCAGCAACCTTGTTTATTTTGAAGTACCATACATAGGCGCCGACTCCATGGGGCCTGAGGGGGCCCGAGCCCCCTCAAAAATTCGTTTGGGGGGGCTCCGCCCCCCCAACAATTTAAGAAAATTATTACCGTAAATTTCGCTCTATAACACGCAGATTTTTTTCTCCTAAAAAGTAAGGGGAAATGTCTGTGCGTGTTATTGAGCGAATGTGTGGTCCCTGGAGCTGACTCGCCGGAGCGCAGGGGCAAAAATAGGCAAAAATCAGGCAAAAATAAGATCCGGCGGGCGGGCGGAGGGAAGGCGGAAGCTGCTGCTTTCCTGCATTCTGCCTCAGGGTCTTACTGCCCTCCCGCTTCTGTTGCTGCGTTTGCTCAAACTCAACAAAGAGCAGGGAATCCCCTGCCCTCCTGGCAAGCAGAGGGTTAAGGAAAGGATCGAGTCCTTCCTTCTAATTCTTTCCTAGTCACACTGCGTGCAGGCTCCAGCCCACCACCTCCTCCTCTCCTTGCTCTAGGGACTCGCAGGCAGCCAAAAAACAGGTGGGAGAGAGAGAGAGGGCTGGCTTGGGGGGGGACTTTTGCCTTCCTTTCCTCCCCCCCCACCCCGTTAAACTCCTCCCCTGCATTCTTAGCCAGCTGCTTCTCCGCACACCCCTCTTGTGCTTCTTGTCCCTTCTGTGTTTTTCCTTCCCTCCCCATTTAAAACGTGGTGACAAAGCACGGATCCACATGGATCCTCAGGATTTTTGCATTGGGTCACCCCAAATTCACCATCAGATCACATAGCATGTTCATGGCTACATCTTGCACCAAAAAAATCACGCACCCACTGTTGCCTAGGGTCACAGTGGTGCAAAAACGTGGTTACAAAGCACGGATCCACATGGATCCTCAGGATCTTTGCATTGGGTCACCCCAAATTCACCATCAGATCACATAGCATGTCCATGGCTACATATTGCACCAAAAAAATCACGCACCCACTGTTGCCTAGGGTCACAGTGGTGCAAAAACGTGGTTACAAAGCATGGATCCACATGGATCCTCAGGATTTTTGCATTGGGCTACTCCAAACTCACTGTCAGATATTAAAAATCTTTATAAAATAGAGAATTAAATACATACAGAATGTTAATTTTTCAGTTTCGAAATATTAGTACTAGTTTAGTACTGTATTTCTATATTACTATAGTACTGTATTAGTTATTTTCAAATACTTAAATATTTTTAGGGTGTAAGACCCAGTTAAAGCCCGTTATTTACATACAGTATTACAGTATACAGTATTAGGCATACTGTATTAACTTTATTAACTGTATTAAAGCATTAACTTTGAGATATTATTTTTATTTAATGAACCCTCAGCCTTATTCAAAGTAAGCTTAAATTAGCTATTTCACTTATTAATCAAAGTGCTATTACTGTGCGACAGCAATATTTTATGTTTTATTCTTTTAATGATAGTTTAGGATTTATTTAAATATCATTTCAGTCTTTTCAGAGCTATATATTCACTGCTCTGTAATAGTCTATAAGCATAATTGTTACTGTAAATTAAATTAGCTTTTTACGAAAATACCGTGCGTGTTTATGTTTTGTTTCTTTTTTCAAAGCCAAAAAGTGTTTCAGGCTTGTCGAGTTTCCCGGAGTGTGGAGTTATAGAGAGTCGAGTTTTCGGGGTTCTAATGTTGATCATATGACTCTAAAATACTTTTAAAAAACTTTAAAACTCACTAATTTTCATCTAAAATTTAGAAAACTTCCCGGGGCAGGACCCCGGTATGGGCCCCCCCAATATTTTTTATAAGTCGGCGCCCCTGGTACCATACAATCTATGGAGAAGATACGACCTCCATCTGAAGTCAGGATGGCATAAATTTCTCACTTTTGAACTTTGTCCGTAATCAGTGTGGGGACTCCACTCAGATCTATCACCAAAGAAGAGGACATGCCTTAAAAAAAAAACGACAGATGGGAACACAGTACTATACAATATTTGCATATGTTAACTTATATGTATATTTTCAGATGCAAGCTATTGATGAGCTGCAATTCTATTCACTCTGCCTAGGAGTAACTCTGATTGAACACAGTGAGGCTTAATTATGAATAAACATACATAGGATTGGGCTGCCCATCCCACTGATTCATTGAGTTTCTGGTGATAGCCAGATGTGAGACGCCATCGACGCCTAAGTGTGGCAACTGTGCAGAATTTACAAGGCACATATAGGCCGATTAATCTTATTTAATGTAGCACGCGGGTGGCTCTGTGGTCTAAACCACTGAGCTGCTTGGGCTTGCCGATCAGAAGGTTGGAGGTTCGAATCCCCACAATGGAGTGAGCTTCTGTTGCTCGGTCCCAGCTCCTGTCAATCTAGCAGTTCAAAAGAACGCCAGTGCAAGTAGATAAACAGGTACCGCTCTGCGGGAAGTGCACTGCTCTGGTTTTGGTGTTCGGTTGCGCCAGAAGTGGCGTAGTCATACTGGCCACATGACCTGGAAAAACTGTCTGCGGACAAACACCGGCTCCCTTGGCCTGTAAAGTGAGATGAGTGCCGCAAGCCCAGAGTCGTCTGCAACTGGACTTAACTGTCAGGGGTCCTTTACCTTTTAAAGTAGCACTGGATAACACAATGTTCTCATGAAACCATCTGTAAAACATAGCACTATTGACACACTTTTTTGCAACTTGACCACTGAAGGAAAAACGTAAGAATAAAATGTTACTAATACATAACCTTATTTGTAGCTAGCTACCATAAATTCTGGGTTTCTTTGTTTTCTTATTTGTAAAAATTATAGATATGGCAAATAGTTTAGCGATCTGGATTTTCTTTGGCACTTAATTACAGATCTCAAGGTTATGAATGTCAGTTTGCATTTCTTAGTGTAGAAAGTATTGATTTGATGTGTGGAGATTTTTCCTATTCTATTTAATTCAAGAGGGTTCTGGAAGCTTCACTGTGTGAAAGAAACAAGCAGAAGATTCGTGGTGTTTGGCTTATTCCTTCAGAGAAGCTGAGTACAGGTGGATTAAACAGGTTTTGTTATCTCTTCTGTCAAGGTCATACTGACTATAATAGTAAGGCCAGAAGGATCCTGGGTTTCACTCTTTCTTTTCCTCCTGGTGTGGTGCTCTGTACATAGTACACTTAGTGTTGAGGTTTAGACTTATTATAAGTTATTGTAAGTTTAGGTTAAGTCTGCTGCAACTGGATTTCTTATGGACAGGGCCAATCCTGAATGTACAGTGGTACCTCTGGTTACGTACATAATTTATTCCGGAGGTCCGTTCTTAACCTGAAACTGTTCTTAACCTGAAGAACCTGCGCAATTTCTGAAGCAAAGTTCTTAACCCGAGGTACTATTTCTGGGTTAGCGGAGTCTGTAACCTGAAGCGTCTGTAACCCAAGGTACCACTGTATTGGGTTTGTAACCATTATGCTCATTTGCCTTCAGGAGTAGTAAAGCTCTGCTGGATGAAATATTAATTGCCTCTGGTCTATTTTGGGGGGAATCCTGCAACATGTTTAAATTTTTACTCTGCTAACTATACATTGGAGTTCTGCTGTGGATCAATACTGAGTAGAATTCCATGACAATAAATGCATGATGTTGCTGTAAAGTGAGTTAGAGTATTGGTCCATCTAGTTCCATCTCCTCTGATCTGGCAATTGCTCTCCAAGTCTTGTTGGTTAGCTCAGTTGGTTGGAGCGTGCTGCTGCTGAGGTCAAAGTCATGGATTTGATCCCCGTATAGGTGCGTATTCCTGTATTTCATGGGGTTAGACTAGATGATCCATGGGGTTTCTTCCATCTCTATGATTCCATGACTTGAAAGTTTCAGGCATGGGTCTATCTCAGCCCTGCTATGTGAGATCTTCTATCTGGAGAGGCTGGGGACTGAACCTAGCATCTTCTATAAACAAAATTGGTACTCTGCCACCGATCTACTATCATTCCCATAATATTTGAGCAGGATCCATCTCTGCTGAAATAATTTCAGCAACAGCAGTCAATTGTGATCTGGTTCACACATGCATACATGATCTTTCATCATTTGATGGCTCTCAGTCAAAGGTGTGAACTCTTTAAATTGAAAAGTGTTTGAGAACCATCACCTTTTGCTCACCAAAAGAACTTTTATATCTCTTCATCTCTCTCAAAATGACAAGCACATGGAATATACCCCCGCAGAGGTTACTTTCACATTAGGTAGGCATTATTTGAAATATTACCAACACATAGCAGTGAACATAGTAGTTTATTATTGTCACATAACAGACTATCATAAATGGATAAGCAAGGGTATTTTTTTACAATAGCTTGACAGATGAAACCAGGTACCCACAACTTTTTATTTGTTTTCAGTTGCTTCAATATGTCAAGAACCTGTATATCTAGTCTCAGAAGCTATGTTTTTGTTTAAAATAATTTTTAAATGGTGTTGAAGAGAGAAACCTACTTAACCTGTCCCATTAAACTTTAATTAGTTTAATGTAAATGCCCAGTGCGCTTCCATCGTCACAAGTCCCACTACAGCAGAGTATTTCGCACAGCAGTTGAAGAAGGGCAGGAGAGGCAGTATCTTTTCAAAGAGGAGTCTTGGAGCATGCGGTTTGTAACTCAAAGATAAGGTTTATTTACAAAAACAAAAACAACCCTGGCGAAGAACCACACATCTCAGCAAACACGCCCAAAAAAGGAGGAGAAAGGGGAAGAACAAACACACAGGAGACTATTTATACAAACTCATGTTCCTGGAAGCCTAATGACCTCCAGCTGCTCAGTGATTAGAGCGTTTCTGCTACCCTTTAACCCTTTGATAGCAACACCCCCTCTCGCTCGCAACACTGAGCTGTACCAACCTTAATTCAAATTTAAACCTGAACAGAAACATTTATGAGATTGCGGACCCAAAGCTTTCGTAAAACCGTCTGCAAGGTTTTCTTGGCTTGGACAATACTTTAGTTCAATTAAACCTTGTTTTACACTTTGGCATACATTTTGATAACGGATATCCAAGTGTTTTGTGTGGGCCTTGAATTGACCTGATTTAGCTAGTTTAATACAAGGTTGGTTGTCTTCCCACACTCTGATAGGTAGGGAACATTCTCCAAACAATTCTTGTACCAGTTGCTTATAAAATTCCAGTTCTCTACATACATCTGATAATGCATTAAACTCAGATTCAGTTGAACTTAAAGCTATAAGTGATTGCTTTCTTGATCTCCAACCAATTAGTGCATTTCCAAATTTTATCGCCATTCCTGACACTGATTTTCTATCTGGTCCAGCATCTGCCCAACTACTGTCAGCCCAACATTCAAGTTGTGTGCTGCCCTCTGATGATAGTTTTAAGCGAAACCTTTTGGTAGTTTGGAGATACCTTAAAACTCTTTTTACTCCTTGCCAAGCATGCATTGATGGTTTTTCAGCTTGTCTACACAGCATGTTGACAGCATATGTTATATCGGGCCGAGTCCACTGTGCAATGTGGAGTAGACTGCCTATCGCTGACTGGTAAACCCCGGGATTACTGAACTCTGTCTGTTGCTCGGCTTGAGCATCCTTTATGTAACTTAGCTCCATTGGGGTTTTAACACCAGCACAGTTGTCCATTTTAAACCTTTCCAGCAACTGCTGGATCTTAGCTTCTTGGCTGAGCCAATAGTTCCCATTTTCATCTTGCTGAATTTTAACTCCTAGATAAACAGATACATTGCCTAGTGATTTTATCTGAAACCTTTCTCCAAGCTTTGTGGCAAATTGTTGTGCAAGTTTATCATCCTTTCCACTGTATAATAAATCGTCAACAAATATCAAGACTGCTTCTTGTTCACATCCCGAGCCTTTTAGATAAAGACACGCATCTGCTGCGCTCTTTCTGAACCCCATGCTCTCTAGAGCATCGTTTAAGCAGGAATTCCAATTACGGGCGGATTGTTTCAACCCATAAATGGATTTGTGTAGGCGCCAGACGTGGTTTGGTTTGTCTCCTTCAAAACCCGGTGGTGGTGTCATATAGACTTCCTCCTGTAAGTCTGCATTTAAATAAGCCACATTGACATCAAAATGAAACAGCTTATTTCCCTTCTTAGCTGAAGAGGCTAAAAGCATTCTTAATGACTCCGATCTTGAAGTAGGGGCATAGATTTGAGAATAGTGAACACCTTTGCGCTGCGAAAACCCTTTTGCAACTAGTCGGGCTTTATATTGCAACTCCTCAGTAGTTGTGGGCTTTAAACGATATACCCATCGACAACCTACAGCTTGTTGCCCTTTCGGAAGCTCTGTACTTGTAAACACACCGAGAGACTTCATTGAAGCCATCTCTTTTTCCATTGCTTCCTGCCACTTAACGGCTTCTGAGCTTGGAAGCTGTTGTACTTCCATATAGCTATCTGGCTCACACTGTGCCATATTTACGTATACACTTGTCACCTTAAACCGCTCTGGCGGCTTGCCCTTTGTGGCACGATTTGACCTGCGCAATTGTTCCTCTTGTGCCCCCTCTGACCGTTGGCTGTCAGAATCTGTCTCAGACTTTATACCTGGATGTGCCTCTAGGGATAAAGACCTCCGTTTAGATACCTCCCTTGGGCTTGGTGTTGCAGGCGACCTGCTTCGCTTTTGCTGTCTGCTAGGCCTACTGACTGGCGATGTTGGAACACCCCTAGATTCTGGCTTTTCTACCTTAGGAGAAGAACCTTGTGCCTGGTCAGAATCTGCATCTGAACCATGTGCACCATCCCCTTCTGGCTCACTACCCTCTGGCCTTTCATTCTCAGCATAAATGCCTAAATCATCTCTCAAAATGTCAGGGTTAGCATGTAAGTGAGTCCATCCGGATTGCTCACAAAATTCAGCGCTCCTACTGAGGACCACTCTTGTAGTATCCCCATTTGGGTTCACGAACCTCCAAGATTTGGCGTGTGGTTCGTACCCACAAAAGATGAGTTTCCTAGCCCTTGGACCTCCCTTTTTCCTTAACGCTTTTGGGATAAGTACATAGGCTGGACATCCAAACACCCGAAAGTAATTAATTTTGGGCTTCTTCCCATATAAAGCAAAATATGGGGTAGTGGCAATTACCGAATTATATACTCGGTTCAGAATATGAGTAGCCGCCTGCCAGGCTTCCGCCCAGTAACTTTGAGGGAGTTTAGCATCAAACAACATAGAGTTTGCCAACTCTTGCAGAACCCTGTTTTTACGTTCGGCCACGCCTCCTTCTTGGGGGGAATAAGGTGTAGACAGACGATGCTTAATTCCCTTTTTCTTAAAGAAATTCTGCAACACAGACCCGGTAAATTCTGACCCTCTGTCTGTCTGAAAAGCAAGTACTCTAGTACCGAATTCAAGTTCTACTGCATGAACCCAATTTTTAACTGTTTCTGCAGTATCTGCTTTTGTTTTGAGAGGAAAAAACCATGTAACCTTTGTTTTGTCATCCGAGAGACACAGTGCATACCTCGAACCTCCCATGCTAGCAACAGGCATTGGGCCACATAGGTCCATATGCACAAGTTGGAATACTTTGTCAGATTTCCTATCTGAACTGGGATAGCTGCATCTATGAACCTTCGCCCTTTTGCATGCAGTACAATCCAAATACTTAGTACATTTGTTCATTTTGCACCCTTCTGATAATTCAGGTTGCCTTTTAACATATTGAAAATTAATATGTCCCAGACAGCGGTGCCATAAATGGACACAAGAATTATGGGTAGGCGTGTTCACACAACTAGCATGAACCTGTTCAACTTCATCTGGACTTGTCTCAAAATAATATAACCCATCTCTGCATTCCACCTGCAAAAGAGATACGTTATTCTTTGAAATAGTGCAAACCCCATTTTCAAACACAGTTTTAAACCCATTTCTATCAAGTTCTGACACAGACAAAATACACCCCTTCAATCCCTTTAGCACGTAGGCATCAATTTCTGTTTGCAAACATTTCAAGAACACTGTGCCTACGGTCTCTAAGGAACGTTTAGTTGAATCTGCCATTGTCACAACTTTAAGGGTTTGCAAATGTCTGCAATTCTGCAAACGGACACTAGATGGCGCCACCAGGTGGTGAGATGCACCACTGTCGATCAACCAGCGTAGATTGCTGCCTTGGCCACGCCCTTGCATCAACGCCATTGCTGAAGCCATGTGCTGTGTGCTGTGGGAGTAGCCACGACCTCCTCCTCTCCTTCGACGTCCCCTGGAACTCCTTGTCTGGTAACTAGGGGTAACGGCCTTGGTGCTGTCTTGACCAGGTTCACGTGTGCAATTCCTAATTAAATGGGAAGGGGAACCACAGCGAAAACAGTGTCTAGCTGCAAAAGCATTTACTGTGTGCTCAAACTCAGCATCAACACTCTTAGGCACAGCATAACTCCCCTTTAAAGACAAACCTCTTTCTCTTTGCCTCTTATACTGTTCATCTGCAAGCCGAGATGAAATGTATTCAAGGGTTAATTCAGTTGAAGGCATAGCTTCCAAGGTTAGAGCTAGAGTCTCATAGCTTTTATCAAGAGAAGACAACAATATGTATGACTGCTGCTCCATAGAGAAAGGAATGCCCAGCTGTCTTAGTTGATTAAAGGCAGACACCATTTTGGCAATATGTTCTTTCACACACGCTCCCGGTTGGAGACGTAAATCAAACAAACATCTTGTAGCATGGATCTTGGCCCCCGCAGTGTTTCTGGAATTTAGCCGCTGCAGAACCGTCCAGACCTCATGCGTGTTCTTTAACTCAGAAACATAAGGCATTTGCTCTGGTCCCACTGCCAAAACTAGTAGACCTTGGGCTTTCCTGTCACGTTTCTGTGAAGCTGCTGCTGTTGCTTTGTCTTCTGCAGACGCGTCTGCAGCTGCCTGTAAAGGCGGTGCTTCAGTACAACTCCACAACTCTTTTGCTTGCAACCAAACCCTCACTCTAGCCTTCCAATCTTTTTCCCATTGAGTCGCGTAAACGGGACAGAAAAATTTTCCTGGGACTCTGCCATCCTCCCTGGGGCTTAGGAACGATACTCACACACCTGTAGACCGTCTCCCAGCTGCTGAGGCGGCTCCTTGAAGAATAAGACGTCTTCCAGCGAGTACAAACTGCGCAGTGCCTGTTTAAAACTTTTTCTAGGCACGTTGCAGGACTCAAGCTGCTTTGAAGGCTTTCGTTGTCGGCAACCGCTTCTGTCTTCGCTCCAGTCCTTTCATAAATCACTCTGAACTGCACTCCTTAGCTCCTTCTTGACGTACAAACACCCATAACCTGTCCCATTAAACTTTAATTAGTTTAATGTAAATGCCCAGTGCGCTTCCATCGTCACAAGTCCCACTACAGCAGAGTATTTCGCACAGCAGTTGAAGAAGGGCAGGAGAGGCAGTATCTTTTCAAAGAGGAGTCTTGGAGCATGCGGTTTGTAACTCAAAGATAAGGTTTATTTACAAAAACAAAAACAACCCTGGCGAAGAACCACACATCTCAGCAAACACGCCCAAAAAAGGAGGAGAAAGGGGAAGAACAAACACACAGGAGACTATTTATACAAACTCATGTTCCTGGAAGCCTAATGACCTCCAGCTGCTCAGTGATTAGAGCGTTTCTGCTACCCTTTAACCCTTTGATAGCAACATAACCATACCTGTCCTTGCTCCCCATAGGCTAGGCTAGTATGCTGACACTTTTACACCACAATCTTACATTATGTAGTCAGAAATAAGTCCTGTTGAATTCAGTGGAGTTTGGTCATAGATAAATGTGTACAGAACTGCAGTCAGAGTGAATGTTTGTAAAGTCTGTGCAAGTCTACATTGGAGCCTAACAGATGTTGCTTCATTTGCTGAATAGTAACTCAGGTCTTCTGTCTCTTCCTACACAGAGATGCTGTTAGAATTGGAAGTGCGTCAACAGTTTTGATGCTTAGCGGGGCATATTTGTTATTGGTCTCCATGTGGGTGCCGTTAATATGTCTCAGTACTTATTCAGGTATGCAGAAGGTGTTGCAGTCAATCTGCATTTTTCTTTAGAGTCCCCCAGACTGCTATAACTTCTTGTTTCCAGATTGTTTTTTATCCAGGTGAGTGGCCATTCAGAAAGACTAGGTTTATTCAGAATTATTGCTTGCTTTGTTTTTTACAGGATTTATTCACTGCTTTTCTATAAAGTGCTCAAAGAGGTCTGTAAGGTTAAACACCCCCCTTTTAAGGAGAAAAAACCAGTTAATTAAACATACAGAAATACACTTAGGAGTGACCAATTGACTGTTTCCCAAAGCTATCAGAGTGCTTTCACACAATCCAGAAACCTCCCTGTGGAATACCCTCCCATCAGATGTCAAGGAGATAAAGAACACAATTTAAGACAAATTACCTGATGTAAATGAATGTGTGAACCTGCCCTTAATTCTACAGGAGCTGCACAAAAAGATCATTGTGTGGGTGGGAAGAAATAGTTAATTGAACTATCCTTGACACCAGGAATACATTATCACCATTTGGAACTGGGGTGGGGTTTTTTTTGGGTTTTTTTTTGCAGGGAGGGAGCTCAGAAACAATGAACTTGAATTCTTGCAGCAGTGCCCCTGAACTTTTACATATTCATAGTTTTGTTATGTCTCCCATTATTTACATGAGACATAATTGCATAGTCTAGAGAATTAACCAGTTTCTGAAAACAAGCAATTTCTGACTACTTCTCCCAGTGCACTGCGTTCCTACCTGTAGTTTTAAGGTGTTGATGCTTTGTTTTGACACAGATGTGCAGTTAGGTTTAACTAGGCATTTGCTGCAAAGAATTTGAGAAAGGAAGCTCTCTATAAAAATTCTAAAGATTGTGTTAGACGCCCATAACTACAGTGAGCACCGTGCTCAGCCTCAGAATGTCTACTATTAAAGAAAAACAAGGTTTACAACTCTAGGTAGTTAAATGAACAAAGTGTGGTATTTTTCTCTCTCCCCCAACACCCACATCCTCTGGTTTTATGCTCCTACCACCACATTTTTTGCAAAGTCAGCTGGGGGGAGGGCCCGACAACAACCCAATTCTTTGTAATACAGGCTATGGGTGGAGGAACTTACCTTTTCTGATTTGTAATTAATTTCATTATCAAATTATAAGTTCCAGTGTGGTGTCAAATTAATTCAGAGATCAAGGAGTATAAAAACAGATTCCTGGACACAGAGGCAGTCAGCTAACTCTGAGAGCTAAGGGGTTGTGCTTGGCAGTTCAGGTGCTGGAGCCTGAAGTGAAGGGCTCAGGTCTCGTGGGGCTGGATGAGACCAGGATGTGGCAAATGGCTGAGCTGATGGTAGGGACACATGTGGCGCTGTGGTCTAAACCACAGAACCTCTTGGGCTTGCCAATCAGAATGTCGACAGTTTGAGTCCCCGCGACGGGGTGAGCTCCCATTGCTCGGTCCCAGCTCCTGCCAACTTAGCAGTTCGAAAGCACGTCAAAGTACAAGTAGGTAAATAGATACCACTACGGCGGGAAGGTAAACAGCATTTCCGTGCACTGCTCTGGTTTCACCAGTAGCAACTTAGTCATGCTGGCCACATGACCTGGAAAAACTGTCTGTGGACAAATGTCGGCTCCCTCGGCCAGTAAAGCGAGATGAGCACCGCAACCCCAGAGTCGTTTGTGACTGGACTTAACTGTCAGGGGTCCTTTACCTTTACCTTTTACCACTGTATGACCTCAGGGGCAAGGTCTGTGCAAAATGGCAGCATCAGAAGTGTAGTTCCACGTGCAGCAGGATGAGTCCGGGTGTCCAAGGAGGCTAATGTCTGTGTTGTATCCTTAAAAACCTGTTGTTTGTTTCCATGATCATCCCAGATAATAATGCAAGATAGTAGGCGTGTCCTTTCTGGAAGGCCTGGGGCCTTCATTTATTTAAAACAATTTGCCTAGCATTCCAACACCTAGCACTGTTCACTGTAGACATCTTACAACAGGTTGAAAACCCAGAAGTTCTAGTTTGGAATTGTCCAGTTTCCTTCTTGAAGATGGAAAACCAGAGGTTACAGCTTTAGTCACAAAATTTTGCATGACAGCCTACCATAGGAGTCAATTTCTAGGGGCTGTGGGGGCTTCGGCCCCCACAATAAAATATTTCAGGGGGTGGGCCCCCACAAAGTTGATGGGCATTCCCATTCAATGATGGGATCGATTATGCAGGATGGGGCTTACCAGGCTCCCACAATATTTTATTCAAGTTGGCATCCCAGCAGCCTACAAAATACATCAATCATTCTTACTTACTGGGCCTATGTAGACTGTCTATCTGTCTTTAAATTATTGAGTCTTCAATTTTGCTAATCTAGCATTTTTTTGTTTTATTTTATCCATATTAGTATTTGTTGTATGAAATAGAGTATTGTCAAGTACAGGAGTTCCCCTCTCCCTTCCAGTGGCTCACCAATAAGAATTAATGAGCATTTGGTAGATTTATAGTCGTTATATTACATCATTCTGTTAAAAGCACAAACAGGCAACCTTCTGCAAGTATTTCAGTTGCCTACTCGGACTCCTCCTCACTTCTGCAGCTAGAAGCGTGCCAACGGGAAGTCCCCCCCCCCCCGTAACTCCTTTGTTCTCTGACACGCTCAGACCTCTGAGTTTGAGGGGAGGGAAGGGTTCCCCTCCCACTCTCTATTGATGTCCAGCTGCTCCCTCCCTTCTGGTTGCTTAGCTACTATCTCAGAGCTTCGTAGCTCCTCTCTCAACTGTGCAGCTTCTGTGTCTGCCTGTCTCTCTCTTCTTCTGGAACCGCTGGAAGCAGGGGGTGGGGGCAAATATTCTCCCTCCTCTTCTGTTAGGAACTGATCTTCCTGTGATTGCAATCCCCAGTCTTCCGATCCAGCCCAGCCCCTGACAAGTATGCTGGTTTTTAACTGTATAAAAAATTATAAATTACATGTAGCAGGTTGAAAACAGAATCCATTACTATTAAATTATACAACAACCCAATGAAAAGGAACTAACAAAAAATAGCTAGAAGGTTTTTTTGTTCTTTTTAATGAAAAGGAAATGATATATTCCTCCTAATTAACAAACTGTACTACCAATTTATGTAGAAGAGCCAGACTTTCTGAACATTTAGGTGGACACATTTAGGAAGGCACCATGTATGTGTCACTCCTAACAGGCCCCTGGGAATCAGAGAATGCAAACATTTTCAATGCTTTTTTTCCCTGTCCTATATAATATGGCTGATAACTTTCCCCATACCTACAAAAAATATTCCTTCCTTTTCTTTTACTTGTGACTAGTTCCCTACTGTGAAAAAACAACTTGCAAACAGCTCAGATAATGTGCACAGATGAATTAATCCACAAGGGAATAGGTTTTTAATACATTCATCAGGAACCCCTAATAATGAGACAGTTAATTTAGAGCTGCAAACATGTTGCTTGCCTTCAGAGCTGACAATCTGCATTCCGTTGCCATTCCCCCTCTGTCCCTGCCTTCACCCCCCCTCCACATCACTGGGTGTCAGGCTTGCCATCTGTTAGAGGCTTAGAACTGCCTGAAGAGACATTAAGCAAGGCATACATACTAAAACAGTTCAGAGCAGGCTGCATTCAGCATGCTGCTATGTGTTCAAAACTGCTATAGCTTTTGGCATTACCCTTTCCCAAAATTATACAGATTTGGAAAGTAAAAGTGTCGGTTTTAGTCTATATTATATTATGTTCAGAAGACCAATACATGTCTTGTTCTGTCTGTGTGATTAAGACCACCTATAGAGGCCCCAAAATGGAAAACGAGCGAGGTCCCAACCAAAGAAGATTGGCAACTTAAGTTGACAGAATACAGAGGCTAGGACTTGCCGATCAGAAGGTCAGCGGCCCGCTACGAGATGAGCTCCCGTTGCTCGGTCCCTGCTCCTGCCAACCTAGCATTTCAAAAGCACGTCAAAGTGCAAGTAGATAAATAGGTACCGCTCCGGCGGGAAGGTAAACGGCGTTTCTGTGCACTGGTCTGGTTTGCCAGAAGCAGCTTAGTCATGCTGGCCACATGACCCGGAAGCAGTACGCCGGCTCCCTCGACCAATAAAGCTAGATGAGTGCCGCAACCCCAGAGTCAGTCACGACTGGACCTAATGGTCAGGGGTCCCTTTCCCTTTACCTATGGAGACCCCAAAATGGAAAATGAGCAAGTTCCCAACCAAAGAAGACTGGCAACTTAAGTTGATAGAATATGCACAACTTGCAGTCTTAACATATAGAATAAGCGGACAAGAAGAAGATATGCTTGAAGAAGGCTGGAAAACGTTTATTGGATATATGGAAAATAATTGTGTACAGCTGAAAACGCTGGCAGCATAAAGATAAATATAGCAGTGTAAATAAGCTCTGATGGATGCGATAATGGAAAACCGATTGGTATGGTTTTTGTAAAATATGAAGGAATTTGAGATACATAAAATGAACCATGGAAAAAGAGGGGAAGTCATTGATATATTAAGGATGTAAAATGTTTATTTGAAATTGTAAAATGGAAAATTTAATAAAAATGTATAATTATTATTATTATTTTTAAAAAGATCACCTGTAGAGAGAACAAAGTGGTGCCCGTTGGCTGCACCTCACCTCTGCATTCTTTGCCATCCTTGCCCCTACACTGCTCAGGCAATGAAGGATTGTCTGTCAAAGGGAAGCACAACGAATGCATGTAGACTCTCACCATGAGAGAGTCTCCCGTGCTGGGGCATGTGAGCAGAGGACATGATGGTGGAGCCAGCTTGTGTAAAACTGTTCTTTCTCCATATGGTCTTAACCACGGGAAGAGATGGATGCTTGAATAGGGTTTGAGTGCAGCCAATGTGAGGAATAATAATAATGTAGCTTTTTCACCTGGGCCACAATGCTGCTACTGCTAGACAACCACAAATTGCTTACACTCGTATTTAGAACAGCTTATGAGCAGGATGCTCATAAATAGGACAGCTTGTGGTTGAAATATTGTTTATTTGTAGGCACTGGTAGATGCAGAACTCGCTTACACCTGTGACTAGAAGAACTAGTGGTCAGGAGGTGGCTCTGTCCCTTCGGCTGTAGAAGGTATAGAACTCTCTTACATTTGCAAATGGGACAACTGGTGGCTAGGATGTGGCTATGTCGCTTACGTCAATAGGTAAATGCATAGGGGGATAGACCAAATAAGGAATAAGGTAAATATGGGGGGTGGGCGTTGGAATTCAGAGTAATGGGAGTTGTTCGTCAAGACCCCTGACCACCACCTGAAATAATGACACAGTGACACAGAATTTAGTTTAAAGGTCAATGGGCAAATTTTAGGCCACAACTTTATTGAATACAGAATGTGAGTGGTATTGGCTTGGGCACTGACATCCCTAGACTATATCTGACTCCTGTCTGTTAAGGGTAAACCACCAGCAGAGGAAGCCCCGTCGATGGGAATGGACTCGAGCTCACCCGGGGTTCCCACGGGGTCCTGGCATGGCCCTAGCCCCTCCACCGGACTTTCGACAACCCTGGATTCCTTTAACGGAATACCCTTGATCTTGGAGCGGCAAGTGATGGCCGCAGCTCCCCTCCCCACACCTAGCTGATCCAATGCCTAACTGCCAAACCTTACAAAGTTGTGATGATTGCTGAGTGGTAGGCAAAAACCAAAAACCAGATGGCTCTGGCCAATCTGCCAAATGGAAAAATTCCTACCAGGCCCCCGTTACAAAACAGGCGACCAACACAGTCCATAGCAAGGCCAATAAGGAACCTGAAATTAGGGTGGGCGGGCGGGTGATCTGCCGTGCGATGCAAAGAGGACCAAGAAGCAGTGCGCTGCGGGTTATATAGCCCACTCCCCCCCAACCACGCCCCACTGGCACGTCAAAGCCGATGATCGGGCACAACCAGGAAGAAGGGAACCCACTGGCACAAGGCAGGACTCAGCTCCGCCCGTGCCGTATGGTGAGGGGGTGCCTGGTGATCCCATGCAACGCGTACCCTCTTTGAGGGGGATACGATATGTCAACAAAAGCGGGGTTTTAGTATGAAAATTATGCAATCTTGATAGGCTGTAAACCTTGCAAGTACCCAGCCAATGGGGAAACAAGGGAGGGAACCTGCGCTTCGGGGATAAGGAATGTAAGCTTATGCTTTGTCAATTTTGGGTGTGCATACTTTGGACGCCCGCTCTTGCAAGAACGTATTGTACTCAATAAACTCTTTGCTGCTTCACCAACTTTGTTCAGATTTTATTTTGAGGCTCTCAGACCCACTTCTGACAGCCAAGAACAGGGCACTAGAGGATTTGGTGATGAACTTTGGGAAGGAATAAGATTGTTATTAGAGGACTGCGGCCCATACTATTCTTCTGATTGCAAATAGTTTTAACATTGTCATAAACTGCCCTGGGTCCTTATCACAAAGGGCAGGTAAGAAATGCAATTAATATAATAGCAATAATAATACTAGAATTTTCTGTGGATAAACTCTACAGATAGGATGAACAAATGAGGGTATGAAGAATTAACAGTGATCAATTATCACTAAGAAGAAACAACTGGATGACATGGTGAAAGTAATTGTCCTCTTTGTCCCCTAGGAACTCATGGTACTGTGGGAAAGGAAAGTTGAGAATAGTAAGCAAAGAACCCTGAGGTTGAGGAAAGCAGATTTCACACAGAATCTTGCTGAGGTTACCTACAGCAGCCATGGCTCAACAACACCCAAGCACCAGGAAGTTGCAACCGTCTTGTCAGGTGCTAAATGTATTTAAACATGATGGGATCATACAGAATGTTGTCATGGGTAACTAGTTTACCTACGGCCTGTGCTGTGTCACATTCATTTTGACTCTGTTTAGAGAAATGGCGCTATGTATCTGTGTGAACCAGCCTTTGTCTTACGGGGAAGGCATGTAATGTTCATGAAAATTCCCTGAAATGATTTAGTCTAGACCGTTTCTAATTTGGATGTGATATATGGGGGGGGGGGGATGGAAACCAAATTACTGTATTTTACAAGCAGTGATGTCTTTAGCAGTAGTCCTACTTATCACCTTTAAGCTATGGAGAATAGAAATGTATGACCATTTGAGAACCCCGTATAGCTCCCTCCAAAATCACTGATTGAATTTCCAAGCTCAGCTGCAGCCCATGAAAGAGGCCTAATTGGAAGTCTGCTGCTGACAAACAGCTTATGAGCTTTTAGCAATCAATACTAGCCAATCCATCTCCAGTTGTAAACAACAGTAAAATTAACCCTTTGTCTCATTTCTTCAGGTGAGAAGCCTTATCTTAACTGAGCCAGAGTATGGGGGTGGAGAGGTCACAGACCAAAAGGCAACCTATTCTTCTCTCATTGATTCTTTCATTGTTGCTGTTAGAATTTTAATTTCTATGCCACCCTTCATCTGAGGATCACAGGGAAGTTTATAATATAAAAACACAAAAATGCATACCATAGGAACAAAGAAAAACAATATGCCCTGCACACACACAGTTTAAGGTAAAAAAGGTAAAGGACCCCTGGACGGTTAAGTCGAGTCAAAGGCGACTATGGGGTTGTGGTGCTCATCTCACTTTCAGGCTGAGGGAGCTGGTGTTTGTCCACAGACAGCTTTCCTGGTCATGTGACCAGCATGACTAAACTGCTTCTGGCGCAACGGAACACTGTGACAAGTGTCAGAGCACATGGAAATGCCGTTTACCTTCCCACTGGAGCAGTACCTATTTATCTACTCGCACTGGTGTGCTTTTGAACTGCTAGGTTGGCAAGAGCTGGGACGGAGCAAAGGGAGCTCGCCCTGTTGCGGGGATTTGAACAGCCAACCTTCTGATTGGCAAGCCCAAGAAGCTCAGTGGTTTAGACCACGACGCCACCCGCATCCCTAATACACACAGTTTAAAATGTCATAGATTGCTTAAATAGCCAAAGGTCTGGAGAAGAAGAATTTTTTGCCTGGTGCCTAAAGATATGTAACAAAGGTGTCAGGCAAGCCTCCCTGGAGAAAGCATTCCACAAATAAGGAGATGCTGCAGAAAAGGCCAAGTCTTGTGTTGCCACCCTCTGGACATAAAGAGGGGCCTCAGAAGAGGATCTGAGGGTCTGGATCGGTTCACATGGAGAGAGACAGTCCTTGAGGTGTTGTTGCCCTGAGCCATTTAAGGCTTTATAAGTTAAAACCAGCACTTTGTATATGGCCCAGAAACTAACTGGCAGTCAGTGCAGTCAGGCCAGGATTGGTGTAAATTGCTCAAACCATCTTGCTACAGTGAGCAACCTGGTTGCCAAATTCTTCAGAGGCAACCCTATGTATAACTGTCAGGGAACTGACATCGGAGCCAGAAGTGGAGGCAGGGCTCCCAAGCAATGCCGGAGAAGGGCCAAGCAGGGAGAGAGGGGACTCATTGGCTGGGGAAGGAAATCAGCATAACACCAGGGATAAAGGGGGGCGGATGGGGGAATCGGAGAGGGGGCTCCAGGACTCTTTGCTGGAGACCAGCGGGGAGAGCACAGGTCCTCCGCTACCCACACCCACCCTGCGCAGACTTTCGCGCAGGGAAAGTAGGCGTAGACTTGGCGTCAAAGAACTTCTCTGCTGGAAGAAGTTCAAGAAACGCCCACTGACGGATTCTGCTAGCGACTGAACAGCCACGAAGTGAAGGGCTGTCCAGCCAGGAAAGGTTTAACCAGGCAACCTAGCCAGGAGTGGCGGCAACTTACGCACGAGCAACCCCATATAACCATTACAATAACACATTGCAGTAATCTAACCTATAGGTTACCAGAGTATAGGCAGAAGTTAGACTATCCCTGTGCAGGTAGAGGGACAGCTGGGCCACCAGTTGAAGTTGATGGAAGACTCTTTGTGCCACTGAGGCCACATGAGCATCAAAAGGATCTAGGAGTACTCCAAGCTACATACCCATGAAGGAGTATGACTCCATCAAGAAAAGCAACCTCCCATGTCCATTTGGTCTAGAGAACCAACCATTTAGCACTGCCTCAGTGTTACCTGGTTTGTTAGCTCTCAACCAGTACATTACTGAAGCAAGACAATGGTCCAGCCCATCCACTGCCACATCTGCAGATGTAAAGGAGAAGTAGAGCTGTGTGTCATCAGCATTTTGCTGACATTGTGCTCCAAAACATCAGATGACCCCACTTGGCAGTCTCATGTATTGAAATTGAAATGCTTTATTGTCACTTGTACAACTTGTATACAGTGAGATTACACGAGCACCCCCCACTCAGCTCTCTTAGTCTTAATTCCCCTCGTTTACTGACGAACACCCACCACACCCGAAAGTCAGTTGCCCTATTGTTGTCTTTTCATTCAGCAGCCTAACAGCCCATGGACAGAAGCTGTTCTTTACCCTGTTGGTGCGACTAATCATGCTTCTATATCTTCTGCCCGAGGGTAGGAGATCTAGAAAGTGCCGGCCAGGGTGTGAATCATCCCTGAGAATTTTCCTCCCTCTCCTGAGACAACGTTCTTCTGCAATGTCATCCAGCGGATTCACGGGACAGCCCATAATATCTTGTGCTGTATTCACTACCCTCTGTAGGCACTTCCTATCAGCTGATGTCAAATCAGCGTACCACACTGGTTTGTAGTATGTAGATGCTAAACAGCATAGGGTATAAAACTGTACACCAATGAACCCCACATTGAAGGCTCCATGGAGCCAAAGAGCACTCTTGAAGTTTCACCCTCTGAAAATGACCATCCAAGTAGGACTGGAACACTTTCCGCACCTCACCACTGTTTCCTAACCCTCAGCATCTGCTGCCTGAGGCAGTTACTTCAGCCTGCTTAACAGTAGGGCCAGCGACATTTCCATTTTGTCTGAATAATAACCATGCATGTGTATAGGTTGTGCGCATGTTGAATGCATGTTGAATGCATGAACACCCCTTAGCTCATGAAAAAGTAATTGTGCAGGATTTGTTAGTAAGGCGGACACAATTTGTAGCCTTATCCATTAACTTGTTATCACTACAGAGTCAAGATATAAACATCAGGTTTGTGTATGTTCCTCACCATTCAGTTACTTGTGTCAAGAAGATCCTTTTTTATAAACCAGTAAAACATAAGAGTTGAGCACACTAAGTCAGTTCCTGCACATTCCTTTTATTAAGAAACATGGAGCAGCCTTGTGTTTGAGAAGCCAAACATTCATAATATATCAACTATTAAAAAGAGAGATATCCTTTGTATCTTCTTCTAAGATAGATTTAAAATTTTTATAAGGCTAAGTAACAGGCTTGGGGGGGAGAGAAATTGCTTCTTCTGATAAGATTGAGGAGCTAAGGGAAATAAACAACATGATTTTGTAACTATAAAAATGCTATCAGTTCTCATTATTTCTTCTGCGAAAAGCATTCTGTTATAAAAATTTTAAGCAGCTTCTTCTGTAGAAATTTTTACTGTTTGGATATTGTATTTAGAACACAATCCTTTTCCTACAGTCCTCTGTGCATAGTACAAAAGGAAGACGAGTTTGGAGCTCCACCTACAGACCTCTGAAAATAAACTTGATAAAACATTTTTATCATTATTGTGCCACAGAAGCAACCATTTTACCATTCCAACCCCCCTTCCTGTGAGAAAATGTGATATGAAAGTCAACGAGACCCCAGTTAGAGCTGCAATACTATACATAACAAAGTCCCACTGCATAAGGCAGTACCATTAGACATATAGTTCAAAAATTGTGATCCAGTTGATTACAATGGACTAAAACTATGGAATTGTACCACCAGAAATTGTATGATGCGGTAGATCTGTGGAGGGCAGTTTATTTCCTAGAGGGCTTAACTGAAGTTTCAGCATCAAGTACCTACTGCAATATTAAATGAGAGTTTTAGCAATGCTCAGGCAATTTAGACCTCCAAAAATTTGGATTGTCAGTGTTTCATTCTGCACTTCCTCCCACACTACATTACTTCAGTTGAGATCTAAATAACTCCCAAGCCCTTTCAATGAAACAGTTCAATATAGCACATATTACAGATATTATTATTGCACAGTTGGATGCATAAAAACTCAGTCCTTTTGGGATGAAGCATTGTCGAGACCCATTAGATGGTTCAAAACTTTACTTGCATAGCTTTCTTCAAAACAGAACACAAAGCAGTAAATGATACAACCAAATAATTCTATACAATATATTGTGCTGTCCAGCACAGGCTCATCATCATAGAAATAAAAAGAAAATTTCAAACAGACCTATAAGCTAAGTTCTCTCTCCTTACAGCCTCTATTTTGCCTGCATTCCAGCCCCTTTAGCTATGCTGCTCCTGGAGAGGCTCCTTACTCTCACAGAGCCTGAGAACAAAGACCAAAGGCTTTCAGAATGGAGATTTGCAACCAAATACTTTTTTCACCTTATATAAGGTTAAACACTCACGTGTTAACTACTAGTGAACAACAATAGCTAATTATCAACCCATCAAGGAGTTCAGAGACCACTTAGTATACTCCAGTGGAATTTTCCAATGTTAAACCTTTCAGAAATACATGCAGCCTTTTGCCATTTCATTGTCAATTAAATAATTATACTTAACAGCAAAAACATACATGAAAAGTGTTGAACCACCATAAAACAATTGATTTCCTTATTATAGCAGAATACTTGAAGAGTGGTATAGATTGAAGGGCTCAGCAACCTTTTTCGCAGGGGGCCGGGCCACTGTCCCTCAGATCTTGTGGGGGGCCGGACTATATTTTGGGGGGGAAATATGAACGAATTCCTATGCCCCACAAATAATCCAGAGATGCTTTTCTAGCAAAAGCACACATTCTGCTCATGTAAAAACACCAGGCAGGCCCCACAAATAACCAAGAGATGCATTTTAAATAAAAGAATACATTCTACTCATGTAAAAACATGCTGATTCCCGGACCATCTGCGGGCCAGATATAGAAGGCGATTGGGTGGGGGGCCACCAGGTGGTGCGTTGGAAGATGGCCGACAATAACATCTCTCTGACCCATACGAGGTAATTAAGGGGCTGCTATGGGAAGTATGCAGTCTTCCTACCCCCCCCCCAGGAGACGGGGGCGCTGCCTTGCCAGTGGTGTTCACAATGCACCCTCTGATCCGAGAGATGGGGGTGCCGAACACTTGGCACGAGCCCTCGGTGAAGTCAGATCTTCCTGAAGCCGATTCCAATTAACGGGTGCTGGTTAGCTTCAGCTCAGAATTATAATTGGAAACATATGATTGGAATGAAGCTGAAGCACATACATCAAGTAATGTTCGAGAGAAAAGACTGCTGATTAATGGATCTCTGTGACCAGGAGTGACGGATGGATAAGTAAATCTTCTGATGAATCACCACTAGGAGACTGTATGTTTGGAATGAAGGGGGTGTGGAGGAAAAAACTTTTTTTTCTTTGCACGATGTGATATTAATAACCCTTCACCCCAGATAGAAATAAGATTGTTGCGTTTTTATTAATCACAAGCAGGAATTCAAGAACTGTGTGGGATGGATTATAACAGGCGAGAGGATTGGTGAACGGTGAGAAAGAGGAAAAATTTTATGACGCAGTTAAAAAATGGCGTCTCGCCAAGACAGGCTTGCCGGAGAAAGAAGGACAGGGGGAGGAGAATCAGGATCGTTCGAAAGAGAAGGAATGTTGGAAAGCAAGCTTGACCTGACAGAGCCCCCTGATTTATTTGATTTATTTGGCAAGCCTGAGAAAAGTAAAGGACAGACCAAAGATTAATTTTTTTTTTATGGAAGTGTTGAACAGAGGCTGTCCCTGAGCGATATGATCTTTGAAGAGTACAAAACCCACACAGAGGATGCCTGTTTTCAATCTGCTTGTGAAAATTATCAGAGATCGCAAAGAAAAGAATATACAATAACAACAAGAAGAGAAAGAAAGTAATAAAAGACTATCTGGATTGAACTGGATAGAACTGTCTAATTAAAGCAGTAATATAAATGATGTTTGGACTCGTGCGGAGTTTTGGACTCGTGCGGAGCTTGATGTATGGGTACCCCCAACAAAATTTAAAATTTGGCTGTATAATTTGGAACTAATGTGATGTGATTGGCCTGTTAATAAAAAATATTTTTTTAAAAAAAATAGAAGGCGATTGGGCCGAATCCAGCCCCTGGGCCTTAGTTTGCTTACCCATGGATTAGAGAGAAGGTAGTATTTGTAAACCGCTTTGGATTCAGTTGTGGCATCAGAGGGCTAAAAAGAAGGTTGGGTAGGGAAACCCACACATTTCAGTAGTTCCCATGCACTTTAAATATTCCCAGTTGGTACATGTCCCTAGTAAATCACTGTCCTTAATTTGTCCGTATTTTGCTTTACACCGAGGTTTCGGTGTTACATTTTTAAAGTATTAGTTGACAGAGGACTGTGCAGTAGAATTGACGTGCTTCAAGTTTCAGTTCCAGTCCAAGTCCTTAGAAGTTAAATCTTCACATGGGCTGAAAAGACTCTAGACCCTCGGGAGCATCATGTATCTACATGACCACCATGGCTATTGCTTCACATGCTTCTGGCAAGGTTCACTTTCAGCTGTTAGATATGATTGCATATATGCTGTTCTATAGCATGTGGAGTTAATGAATGCACTGTACACCAGCCAGGCAAATGATAGATTAATTAATTGATTATTTAATGAAGTGAATAAATAAATGATTTAATGATTTTTGGAGTAGGGAGAGAGTTGGGGTCTTGTTCAATTGCTAACTAGTGCATGAGTGTATTGAGAATGTTTTGAGGGGGGGAAATCTTGATGTAATTTGTCTACAAGAAACCCACATAGCTAAAAAACATAAACATATTTTGAAAAATAAAAGGTTGGGCATGGAATTTATTAATTCAGATGTTAATAAGAAAATAGATGTGGCGTTATATATCAAAGAAAAATGGGAGCCTAAATTAATTTGCAAAGATGAAGAAGGGAGAGTAATTGTTGTACAAATTAATTGTCGGGGGGGGTTAATGTGGTTGGAGTTTATGCTCCCAATACAAACAAAGTGGAATTTCATAGGAAGTTGGAAGAAAGATTGATAGAAACGGTCAATCAGAAGATAATATTAATGGGAGACTGCAACGATGTGGTGATGCCAGAAGTAGATAAACTAACAAAAAAGAAAAAAGTTAAACAAGGTAAACTACCAAGGGCATTCTTTGATCTCATTGAAAATTTTGATTCATTAGATATTTGAAGAGCAGGATGGCACGCATACTTATGGCAGGGAAAGAGGAAACACAAGGGTTTCGAAACCCACATCTTTAAAGGCCCCTTGATGGAAGTTTGGGAGAGGAATAGATTTCTACTAGAACCTAAAGTACCACACTGGCTATCCCCATTAGAAGTTATGAGTGTGAAAAAGGTAAATATGAGAGGCGATTGGATAACCTATGAACAACTGTTAATAAAAGTAGGGGGGACATGGAAATTGAAACCGTACGATCAGGTTAAAGAAAAAGTATTTGATTGGCTACACTATTTCCAAATAAATGAAATGTTTAAACAAGATATTAAAGAGAGAGGATATGCGGACAAAGATTCCAAATTCCAGACTGAAATAATAAATAATGACTATAAAATCCTTTCTAAAATGTACAATCTGCTATTAGAGTGGAATTTGATAGATGAGGAAGTGAAGTCGGTGATGATTCAGTGGGCAAGGGACATCGGTCATAACATATATTACAAAGAATGGGAGAAACTTTGGGAAAAAAACCTTAAATTTACAGCTTGTATAACGTTAAAGGAGAACTTCATGAAGATGTTTTACCGATGGTATATAACACCTGCAAAGTTAGCAAAAATATATAAAACCTGTAACAAATACTGGAAATGCAGGGAAAAAGAGGGATCCTTTTTCCACATGTGGTGGGAATGCAGAAAGGTCAAAGGTTTTTGGGAGTGTATATAATGAAATGAAGAGTATACTAAGATACACCTTTGGAAAAAAACCGGAGGCTTTCCTGTTAGGAATAGCAGGAAGGGATATAAAGAACAATGACGGCAAATTTTTTCAATATGCAACAACGGCCGCAAGAGTCCTACTAGCTCAAAATTGGAAACAACAGAACATACCGACGGTTGAGGAATGGAGAGCAAAATTGTTAGATTACGTGGAGATGGACAGATTGACGGGGAAAATTAGATATATAAAAGACCAAAGGTTCATTGATGACTGGGGGAAATTTGTGGAGTATCTGGAAAATATAAGTGAAGGTCAGATAATGCTACTTGGGTTCAAAAAGGCTCTGTGAAAAAGTAGGAATATTGTCTAAAAAGAAAAAGATGAAAAGAGAAAATACTGTCAATATAAACTAGGATTTGCGTAAATTTGTTAAATAAGGGCATGGATGATTTGAGGGGAAGTTGAAGGAAGTCTCAAAGAAAGGAATCCGTGATAATAAGATGTAAACTGTTTTATTTTTTGTTTGTTATGGTTTAAAAACAATAAAAATCATGAAGGGAAAAAAAAGAAAGAAAATTTTGATTCATTAGATATTTGGAGACTCAAACACCCAACCACAAAGCAATTTACTTTTTTCTCTGAGCCATATCAAAGTTGGGGAAGGATAGATCTAATATGGGTTTCCAGGGATTTAACCACAAGAATAGCGAAATGTGAAATATTGTCACAAACATTATCAGATCATAACTCTATAATTTTAGAGTTAAAAAGTAAAGAACAAAATTCATTCAGATGGAGGATGAATGAAAATCTTTTTGAGAATTTAGAAGTGATTGAAAAAGCTAAAGAGACTTTGAAAGAATATTTTAAATGGAATTTAAATAAAGAAACCGCGCTCCGTCCTACTTAACATCGCTTATGGCCGCGTCTCACCGATATGCCTTCATTAGAGCTAGGTTCAATGTCTTTCCAACAAACGTGCTGAGACATAGATTCACTAAGGGCCAAGTCCCTTCAATGTGTGCGTGTGAAATGAAAACATCTGAATCTCTACATCATGTTATGTTTATCTGCCCTTTGTACAGTTCAGCCCGTGCTAGTATACTAAACCCCATAATCCAGCCTATGGCTGACAAACCAGTAGTCCTACAGCTTGCCTGGGTTCTTCAAGATGTGGATCCTTATATTACCCTACAGGTTGCCAAATTCCTAACAGCCGTCCTCTCGTATAAGAGACGGAATGGAATGTTAGCTGATTATTGATAGTTATAAGAATTTTCTATAATGACATCAGATAGTGATTTTAGTGTAGTGCCTAAATTTTTTAATCTTAATCTTAAACTTTTCTTATGAATGGCTAATATCTGTCCTTGTGAGTTGCGAACTGTGTTATACTACTTGTGGTTTGTACGAGTCCACTGTTTTATTTGATTTGTTTTGTTGTGTTGTGCTTCCAATCCAATCCATGTTTTATTGCGGCAAAAGCCAGTGACACTAAACACCACAAGATCAAACAAAAAGAAATCAACAACAACATCGGGGGGGGGGGGAGATTACACAAGGGAACTTCGCAGTGTGCCATTCAACAGAAGAGATTTACGCTTCCTGATTACTAAAGTGCAAAATTTGGCCACCTCATATGATATTGAGCTTGAGGAGTCTTCCAGAAGGTATTTTCGTAGAATTTCGGGGGAGGATTCCAAATAATGTTGTTGGGGTATAAATTTTGATAAAAGCGGCAAAATAAGTTGAACTCGTTCTTCACTATAAAATTCGCAAAAGAGAAGGATGTGTGTGACAGATTCTACCTTATTAGACATACAGGGGCAGAGACGCGCATGCATTGGTACCCGCGTGAATTTGCCGTACAGCACTGCTGAGGGCATTGTCTCAAAGCGGGCTCTAGAGAAAGCCCATCTATAAGCTTCGTTAGTGATGTTAGTTAGGGACGCAGGTGGCGCTGTGGGTTAAAGCCTCAGCGCCTAGGACTTGCCGATCGAAAGGTCGGCGGTTCGAATCCCTGCGGCGGGGTGCGCTCCCGCTGCTCGGTCCCAGCGCCTGCCAACCTAGCAGTTCGAAAGCACCTCCGGGTGCAAGTAGATAAATAGGGACCGCTTACCAGCGGGAAGGTAAACGGCGTTTCCGTGTGCGGTTCTGGCTCGCCAGAGCAGCGATGTCACACTGGCCACGTGACCCGGAAGTGTCTCCGGACAGCGCTGGCCCCTGGCCTCTTAAGTGAGATGAGCGCACAACCCCAGAGTCTGTCAAGACTGGCCCGTACGGGCAGGGGTACCTTTACCTTTACCTTTACTAGTGATGTTAGTTAAGTGAGGGGCAGCTGCAAAGTTAGGCCAAGCTGCAAAGTTAGGCCAATCTATACGTCTCCGGGAGTAGGGCGTCTTCTTGTTGTAATTCGACATCGTAAAGTCTCTGAATGCTAATTGCTTTTGCCTTGTTCAGAGTTCCAATAAGAAGATTTTCAGGGTTCAGGCCAATTTGTTTGATCTTGTTAGTTATTTGCATAAGCCAAGGAGGGTAGGGAACTGTGGCCAGGAAGCAAGGTAACAGTCCCTTAGGATTGTAATGGATTTTCAGCCAGAGGGATATTGCTTGCTCCCAGACTTTTAATTCCACTCTGGGCAGTCCTGCCTCTTGCCTTAAGACTCTATTACTATCCTGGAACTTTGCTGGATGGCAATCGAAAACAATGGACAAAGACGTTCTAACCTACGTATCACAGTTCAAGATCATCCTGCTCCAAGAAACCTGGATGCAAAATCCTTTTGAACTACACAATTATTTTGCTTTCCATTCCTTTTTTTATAATTTTTTAAATTAATTTTCCAATTTTAACAACGAAACAACACCAAACAATGCAAACAACAACAAACACAGACACATACATACATTTTGCTTTCTTAACCTCATTTTCATAAGCCTCTTTTCTCGGACGTCCCCGTACCTTCCCCTTTTTGCATCCTAGTTTCAAAATTTTTCAGCAACCCTTTTAGCCAATTATAGTTTAACTTATTCTCCTTTCAATTACCCTTTGAATCAAAAGATATATATAGCTGTAATTATACATCTTCCTTTCCCTTAACACTTTAACACTCCTCAATTTTATAGCAATTTTTAAGATATGCTTTAAACTTCTTCCAATCTTCGTCCACAGTCTCTTTCTCTTGGTCACGGATTCTGTCGGTCATTTCTGCCAATCCCATAAAGTCGATCACTTTCGCCTGCCACTCTTCCAGCGTGGGTAACTCTTGTGTCTTCCAATACTTTGCTAGAAGAATCCTTGCTGCCGTTGTGGCGTACATAAAAAAGATCTTATCCCTCCTCGACACCAATTGGCCGACCATACCCAAAAGAAATGCCTCTGGTTTCTTATGAAAAGTACATTTAAGTACTTTCTTAATTTCATTATAAATCAGTTCCCAGAAGGCCTTGATCTTTGGGCAGGTCCACCAAAGGTGGAAAAAGGTACCTTCGGTCTCATTACATTTCCAGCATTTATTATTGGGCAAATGGTAAATCTTCGTGAGCTTGGCTGGGGTCATGTACCACCTGTAAATCATTTTCATAATCTTTTCTCTTAAGGCATTACAAGCCGTAAATTTAATACCTGTGGTCCATAACTGTTCCCAGTCAGCAAACATAATGTCATGACCTAAGTCCTGTGCCCATCTAATCATGGCTGATTTTACTGTCTCATCAATTATATTCCACTTCAACAGCAAGTTATACATCCTTGATAAATTCTTCGTATTGGGTTCTAGCAATTCAGTTTCTAATTTCGATTTTTCCACCTAGAATCCAATTTTCCTGTCTTGTTTAAAGGCCTCCATTATTTGAAAATAATGGAGCCAATCTCGTACCTTGGACTTTATCTTCTCAAAGCTCTGTAATTTAAATTCACCACTTTCTAGTTCTAAGATCTCAAAATATTTTGGCCAATTAGTTCTCATATTAAATTTCTTCACCTCTTTAGCCTCCATTGGTGATAGCCACCTGGGTGTTTTGTTTTCCAACAAATCCTTATACCGAATCCAAACATTATATAGTGCTTTCCTGACAATATGGTTTTTAAAACCCTTGTGCACTTTGTGTATTATGTGTATTTTGCTTTCCATTCCTGTGCCTCAATCGGCCCCAAAGGCGGAAGACCGGCGGGAGGTCTGAGCACCTTCGTATCGACAGATCTAGGAACCTCCCCTACCCAATTGAAAATCAATAAAAAATGGATTTTGGCTGTTAAAATATTCTCTACCCACTTTAAGATCATATGCATCAATGTTTATATTCACCCACTCATGAAACAAACTGATCTTAAAAACATCTGGAACGAACTGGAAGACTGCATCCTCCTTGTCTCAAATAAGTTCCCCTCTGCCTCCTTAATTATTGGTGGGGACTTTAATGCAAGGTTAGGCCATTCAGACGAACAGCTAATCAACGAAAGTGGAATGGGTCCCCTAAATGCTAATGATGAATATTGGCCCCTATTCAGGCGTCATTCACTTGACCCAGTTACCAATTTTGCTGGTACATTTCTTTTTCTAATGGCATTTAGATTAAACCTTGTTATTTTAAACGGCCTCTTCTCGGGAGACCGCCCTGGCCAATTTACCTATTGGTCAGGCTTAAGGCATTCTGTTATTGACTACATCCTTGTCTCCCAAGAACTCTTTGATGAATATACTGAATTTACTGTAGATATAAGAACCGAAAGTGACCATCTACCCCTAAATCTTAAAAGGACTGAATTCTGGGAACCCTCTAGATGTGGGCTCGCCTCACAGACACCTGATCCTAATGTTCTACAACAAATAGGCAGATCCAGAATTAAATGGTCCCCTTATGTTAATAACAATTTTAGCATTTGGACACAATCAATGGAAGGTCAACTCCTCTGGGCTGATCTGACCTCCAATGATACTGAAGAGACCTCCCCAATTGACCATTATAACACATTAATCCGAAAACTCCAACCGTTATTGTCAAGACTCAGGAAATCTAGCCACAATGAGTCCCCTACCAACAAAAAATGGTTTGACCGCGAATGCATCCAGGCAAAACTTATACTCAGGGAATGCTTTAAGGCCTTCCAGCAAAATCCTAACCCTATCACTAAATTAGAATTACAACTTAAAAAAAAGAACTACAAAGAGTTACTAAAAACCAAAAAAAGAACCGCAGACTCTCTCATCTGGCAGGCCCTCATAAAAGCGTCAATAGAAAAAGACAACACCAACTTCTGGAAAATTATCTCCAGTCAAACCAAAGCTCCTAACGAGGGCACAATAATCCCTGCAAACTCATGGGAAGAGCACTATAAATTGCTGTTTAGGGAACATCGACCTTCTGCGCTGCTTAACATCCCCTTAGATAATGATACACCATGGCCCCCAACATCTGAAACTGAAATCACTTCGTTAATTTTACAAATGAAATCTGGCAAAGCCCCAGGAAGTGATTTCATTGTCGCTGAACTTCTGAAAGCGCAAATAAACTGGTGGGCCCTGGTTCTTGCAAATTTATTTTCATATATAGATAAGACAACTGAAATCCCTAAAGATTGGGGACTGGCTATAATTGTGCCTATATTTAAAAAGGGCAACCCCTCCGACCCATCTAATTATAGACCAATTAGTCTTCTGAATGTGATCTGCAAACTTTATACAAAACATCTATGACTAAAATTATGTGAATGGTTAGATCATAATGATTTGCTAGAAATTGAACAAGCAGGGTTTACATCTGGACGTTCCACCATTGATCACTGCTTAGTGTTAGATTATTTTGTCTATAAGTATGTGAAACATTGGGAAAAGTCATTGTATGCCGCCTTTGTGGACCTAAAGGCAGCATTTGATTCTGTATCCAGGGGTAGACTCTGGGCCAAATTGGCCAATATGGGTATTAACAGAAGGTTATTACTTCTGATGATTAAGCTTCATGAGAACAATACCCTCCAGATAAGACTCGCACAGGACGGCAGACTCTCTAGAGAAATCCCAGTCCAAAGAGGAGTTAGACAAGGATGCCTATTAGCCCCATTTTTATTTAACATCTATGTTAACTCCCTGGTCACATGTTGCCGTGAAATCAAAACCCACCCACCCCCCACCCCCGTGTTCTCTAACAGCAGAAAAGTACCAGTTTTAATGTATGCAGATGACGCTGTTCTTCTCTCTCAAACCAAAGTGGGTCTGAAACGTTCCTTAGGAAAGTTTAGTGACCAATGTAACACTGAACTGTTAACAATTAACTTTGCCAAAACTAAAATTGTACATTTTAACTGCTCCTTCAGGAAAGATAATTGGAGCGTAAAGGGAAACGCCATTGAACAGACTAAGACCTTCCAATACTTAGGCATTACTTTCTCTTATAATGCCAAATTGTCAACACACCTGACCACATCAGCTATATCAGCAGGAAGAAGTGCAAATGCCATCCTTAGATTATTCAGAAGGAAAGGAGCTGGCTTCCTCCCGGTGGCCCTAAAAGTTTTTCAGGCAAAATCTTTAGCCCAACTCCTGTATGGCTCTCAAATTAGCCCCTCTGCCAACCTTAAGACCCTTGAAACAGTACAATCAAAATTCTTAAGATCATTATTTGCTACCCCAAAGTGTGTTGTGCTTCATGATGGGCATAAAGCCGAATAAACATTTTGATTGATTCTGGACATTCTTTGGGATGCGAGTAAAGCCGTCATGAGAGGTTTCTTGATTCAGCAAAATAATTATAGGAAAAAGTTGAGAGAAAAGAAAAAAGAAGAAATTTTGGCCCAACTGGAAGAGTGTGAAAAGAAATTAACGATAAAACCTAAAGATGAACAGATCAAGCAAGTAATTAAAATGTTACAAACTCAATTTTCGATATTGGTAAACCAAGAAGTTGAATGGAAAATTAAATTAACGAGACAGAAATTTTTTGAATCGGCTAATAAAGCAGGGAAATTCCTCGCATGGCAATTAAGAAAAAGACAAAAACAGAATCTGATAAATAAAATAAAAGTAGGAGAACACCAAATAGAAGATCCGAGGGAAATAAAGAAGACCTTCCAGGAATTTTATAAAGATCTATATAAGAAGGAGAATGAAGAAACAAGCAAAATAGGAAAGCACTTAGAAGATCATAAAGGGAAACAAATAACAAAGGAAGAAAGAGAACAACTAAATAACCCAATAACAACAGAAGAGATTCAAATTGCGATAAAAAAAGATGAAAATAGGTAAAGCTCCAGGTCCGGATGGACTTTCTGCCCAATATTATAAAACTTTGAACGAACAATTAATTCCCGTACTTTGTGAAGTTATGAATAATATTCTTCAAGGAGGGAACATTCCAAATACATGGAAGGAAGCATACATAACCCTAATTCCTAAACAAGAAACTGACAGGTTAAATATCAAGAATTATAGGCCTATTTCATTGTTAAACAATGATTATAAAATCTTTACAGAAATATTGGCAAATAGATTGAAAAGAAGTTTGAAGGATTTGATTCACAAGGACCAAGCCGGGTTTCTCCCCAATAGACAACTCAAAGACAATATACGATATATCGTAAATGTTATAGAATATTTGGAAATTAGAAACGAAATACCAGTGGCGTTAATATTCATCGACGCAGAAAAAGCATTTGACAACATGTCATGGCAATTTTTATTGAAGGGTATGGAAGCAATGGGGATAGAGGGTTCAGTTATGAGGGGTATAACAGCAATTTATTCTAACCAAATTGCTAAATTAATTGTTAATAACAGTTTGACAGAGTCTTTCGACATCATGAAAGGGACGAGACAGGGATGCCCTCTATCTCCGTTGCTGTTTATAATGGTTCTAGAGGTTCTAGCAGACAGGGTAAAAAAATCATCAGAAATACATGGAATAAAAATTGGAACTAAAGAATTTTAATTGAAGGCCTATGCAGATGAACTTGTACTATCTTTAGAGGAACCTCAAACTAGTGTTGGCAAAGCATTGGAGGAATTAGAGGAATTTGGTAAACTATCAGGATTCAAATTAAATAAAATAAAGACTAAAATAATGGTTAAAAATTTGGACAGGAATGTGACAGAACAACTGGAACAGAAGTGCGGAATTAATGTGGTGAAAAAAGTAAAATATCTAGGAATCTGGCTAACAATGAAAAATATTAATTTATTTAGTGACAATTATACTTTAGTATGGAAAGGAATCAAAAGAGACTTGGACATTTGGAACAGATTAAAGCTGTCTTGGACTGGGAGAATGGCAGCAATTAAAATGAATATGCTTCCGAAGATGTTATTTCTCTTTCAAACGATCCCTGTGATTGAGGGGTCATCTCAGTTTAAGGACTGGCAAAAAAAAAAAACCTATCAAGATTTATTTGGCAAGGAAAGAGACCCAGGACTAAGTTTCAATTACTAACAGATCGGAAGGAAAGAGGAGGGTTCTCAGTTCCAAATTTAAAATTATATTATGAGGCATCCTGCTTGTGCTGGATAAAGGAATGGATAATTTTGAAAAACACTGACTTGCTGGATCTGGAAGGGTACAATAATAAATATGGATGTCACTCTTATTTGTGGCATAACAAGGTGAAAATTCATAAAGGCTTTACAAATCATATTTTTAGAGGTGCCCTGTATGGTGTATAGGACAAGAACAAAAACTTATTAGAAAGAACCACACCCTAGTGGCTATCTCCGATAGACGTGTTAACAACAAAAAAACTAAATATGGAGGGAAAGAGAGTAACATATGAAGACATATTAGTGAAAACGTAGAGTGGGTGGAAAATTAAAATATATGAGGAAATAAAAGACAGGTTGACAGGTTGGCTACAATACCACCAGGTAAATGTCTTATGGAAAGAGGACAAAAAAACAGGATTTAGCGAGAAAAAGTCTAAATATCAAATAGAAATCCTAGAGGGAAGAACAAAACTTCTGTCCAAAATGTACAACTATCTGTTGGAATGGGACACTAAGGATGAGTTAATAAAGGAAGTAATGGTAAAGTGGGCAATTGATTTTGGTTACAACATAGAATATGATAAATGGGTAAAACTATGGAACGAAGGAATGAAATTTACAGCGTGTTCCACTTTAAGGGAAAACTTAGGAAAAATGATGTACCAGTGGTATATTACCCCTGTCAAATTAGCGAAAATGTACAAATTGAGCAATAAAGCCTGTTGGAAATGTAAACTTAAGGATGGGGATCTCTACCATATGTGGTGGGAGTGTGAAAAGATGGGGGGAAAATGGGACCTAATATACAATGAACTCAAAAAAATCTTTAAGTACACATTCCCGAAAAAAACGGAGGCTTTCCTACTAGGGATAATAGGGGAGGAAGTAAAGAAGGAGGATCATAAACTATTCCAATATGCCACGGTAGTGGCCAGGATTCTTGTAGCTCAAAAATGGAAGTCACCGGAGATCCTAACGGTTATGGAATGGCAGGCTAAATATTTTGAATACACAGAATTAGATAAAATGACGTATAAAATCCGACACCAAAAAGGGACAAAGTTTGAAGAGGAATGGAGCAAATTTGTAGCATATATAGGAATTAACTGTAGAAGTTTAAAAACTACAGCAGGGCTAATATAAATCCTGTAATGGGTATAGAAATGAATAAGAATCTGTAAGAGAAGGTGTATATTAAGAAAACCTCAACTGGGAAGGAGGGAAGTCGAGGCGTGATTATATGCAGTGTAAATAAGATGACATCAAAAATGACTGTAAAGATTGTTTTATTTTGTTTGTGGAAAAATTTCATTAAAAAGCATTTTTTAAAAACCAACAACAACCATCTGACTTTTAGAAGACATCTGAAGGCAGCCCTGTTTAGGGAAGTTTTTAATGTTTAATGTTTTAATGTTTGATTCTGTATCATGTTTTTTATATTTGGTTGGGAGCCACCCAGAGTGGCTGGGGAATAAATAATAAATTATTTATTATTATTATTATTATTATTATTATTATTATTATTATTATTAAAACCTCACACAGGAAGAAGAAAGGAGAACCTCATTTGTGAATTGACAAATTATTATATGTGTCAATGCAAATTGAAGTTAATTATTGGAGCTGTGGTATAATGGATTTTATCAAGAGTGTATTTGGTTTGAGCAATAGTCTGGAGGCAGAATTACAGGGAATTAGACCTTGAAGTACAGCACATGGGAAGCCACACACAATTTATAATTGGCTATGTAATTGATTTGTATATGAATTGGTATTGTTATTTGATATTAATATCATATGGCACATATTAGATTTTTATAATTGAAAATTAATAAAAATTATTTAACGAAAAGAAGCAACAATAGACAACTTTGAATATTACAAAAATACATGGTTACATATAAAAAAGTTACATTAATACAAAGTTTCTAATATGTATAAATCAGTATCAATTCATTTTCCTTCTGACACAAGGAGAATACATGGCAAACTAATCAAGAAGAATCAAATTTTCTTCAGCAATGTATGGGATGGTTGGGGGCTGGGATGGAGTGGCCTGTGCTGTAAGAACTGTGGTGCTCCAAATATACAAGATATTTTATATCTGTGAAATGTTGGAGGGTATATAAACTACAATATATATATAAACAAACGGATTTATAAAATCCTCACAGCCACCTTGCTGAAAAATTCTATGAAGCGCCATTGATTTCTGGGGTTTCGCTTGAGGCTCTTTCATTCTGAAAATAACCGGAAATGTTATAATCAGGACATTATTTTCTCTGTGCTATATTCTGTTTCCACAAACTAGGCTTGGATGGCTTCAGGAGCTGTGTCTTTAAGCCTGTTTCGACCACTCCAGCTACTATCTTTAGATTACCGGACCTTTCACCGTTTCTAGTTATGCTTTGTAATAAACTCTACTTCACTTTTGCTCTGTATGCTTTCTCCATTAAACTAATGACAGGGTATAGAATTCCTGGAATTGCACTATTTCAGACTCAAAAAGCAGAGAATCGCTTGAATGCTCCTATCTGCTGCCTGAAATGTGGCCTGCAGGATGGGCAGAATAATTCTTTATATCACAGGGTTTTTCTGCATACCTCTCTTAAGAGGGGGCTTAGCCAACGCTCCCATCCTGGATAGTAATTGTAAGAGCCGTAGCTACTTCCAGGGAGGCTGTTCTGCACTTAGGGGTAGACAAGGATCAGCAATGGAACCCTTGCAGACTGGGAGGTCTATTTTATCCTCCCTGTCCCTTCTTTACTGCACCTGGGAGCCTGAGTTGCTTCCAGGGAGAAATCTCGGGGACAGACTTTGGTTTTTCAAATTTCAACAACACCCTGTGTCTCTCATCTTTTGTTCTGCGCATGCACTATGTCCTGTGGTGCTCCCCTCAGCTAGGCGTCCATTGCAGGGAAACTGGTCATGCTGTTCTAAATCTACCTCTGGGCAGTTGTGATGTGCTGAGTGTACAAGACAACTCATGAATGTATAAAGTGTGATTAATGGCGTGCCTCCATTGCTGCTATTTTATATTTTTATTGGCTTAATGTATTGTACTTTTGTATTTGTATTTACTATAGTGTTATGGTATTTTCTCTTGGGTTAATTTGTTCCTTGCTTTGGGGGTCTTGGGCTAAAAATGGCACAGAAGTAAACAGATGATATTAAGATAAAGCCAGACTGATAGTTCCCTTGTTTACATAGGCCTGACTCCAACCCCTGACCTAAGGCTTATGACCCTGAAGGAGTGTCTCCACCCCCATCGTTCTGCCCAGATACTGAGGTCCAGTGCCAAGGGACTTCTGGCGGTTCCCTTGCTGCGAGAAGCCAAGTTACAGGGAACCAGGCAGAGGGCCTGCCCTGTGGAATGCCCTCCCACCAGATGTCAAAGAAAACAACAACTACAAGACTTTTAGAAGAGATCTGAAGGCTGCCCTCTTTAGGGAAGCTTTTAAGGTTTAATAGACTATTGTATTTTAATATTTTGTTGGGGAAACCCAGCCAGATGGATGGGGTATAAATAAATTATTACTATTAAGGAGGAGGAGGAGGAGGAGCTGGGCTGACCAGGTGGCTCCTCTTATTCCTTTGATTCTGAGCCCTTCCATTTGCATCACATCAAGCTGCCAAGTGGTTCAAAATGTTCTCTAGGCCCATTCTCTTTTTCATAATAGAATCGATCCACATCTGTTGAAATAAACTCCTTTGAACAAGTCATTGTGGAGAACTTTTCCAGAAACATGCCTGACCCAGGAAGAACAGGGGACTGCAGCATGGCTTGGGGCCAGTGATGGAGCTGTTAAATCCATGGCCATGAGCAAGACATTCGACAGTGAGAAAAGTATTAATAAACTTGCTGATAAGTCACCAGTTCAGGATAATAGCTAGGATAGGGTATATGTGTGTTTGTGTGTGTAATGATCTACCCTTGCAAGGATTACAAGATAACGCACACAAAGCACCTTGAAGGACAAAATCCTGTCTGAATTTGAAAGTGAGGTTTATATATGTTGCAAAACTGTAGTTAACTAAAGCAATGCTGAAATGAGACGTTCTGCCATAAGCCATAACTTGTTGTGATAAGAACAGGTCCTACATTTGATCTTAGCCAAAAGGCAGAGAAGCTACCATGCGTCTCGAAACTGGATCCATAAGAACCGAGGCCAGAGTGTGGCTCGCCACCCTTAATTACTGGTTGAAACTATTCCCCTTCCCAAGCAGCCTTGCTCCCCTGACTATTAAGGACGTTTTCCAATCGACATGGAAATGAGCAGGGGAAAATATAACTATTTTAGGCTTCAACCCACAGATGTTACTTGACATGGGGCATGAACAAGCCAAAAAAGAAAAAATTAAAAAGCGTGTGGAAGACACAGATCGCCAAGCAGACCTAGCCAGGTCCCCAAAATTTCTAATCAGTGAATCCAGAAGATACCTCACCTCCCAAATGCCATATATAGCCAACTTTGAACTCTCAAAACAGCAACTCTGGCCCAATTGTCAGGCCCTCCCCTTAGCCATTCAGGAAGGCCATTATAGAAAGACGCCATACGAGGAGAGGAAATGCCCATGGGGTTCTGGGCAGCAGGAAACAACGGAACACGCCTTTCCCCATTGCCAGTACTATGTAGACATACAAGCCAGGCTTGCCCTGCCTATCCTTCATAAATTCCCAGGATGCACAGAACAACTTAACATCTCCCTACTACTCCAGGATGAAAACCTAGATGTCACATACTAAGTTGCTAAATTTTGCACTGCCATGATGGATATTCGCTGAACCAATCTGAAATTGAAGACCCATATTGTAAGACCTGTATTCCCTTAAAGCCCCACCTCTTATAGTTGTTTTAATTCTGTGCTTTCTCATTTTATCTGTTTTAATTATTAGTTTTCATCCATCCATTATCTGTGTTAATCCTGTATTCAATTCACATTTTTTTATCCTATGCTTGTTTCTTTGCTATTAATTGCTTTGATAACTATCTTTTTAAATCCTAGTTGCTATTTTATTCATATGGGGGGTTTTTTATGCTGGTCTGTGACTGTAATGAAGTTAAAGAAAGACATAACTTGTTGTCACTCTCATCCTCATTTCAAAGTTCAGGGTTTTGTTTTCTAGATTGAGTCGATGGTTTGCTTTTACTTGCTGCATAGAGGTGTGCTCTCGGTGATACAGTAACTTATCGTAGGATGTATCCCATCCGCTCTGGAATGATTTGGCAACAGCTTTGTTTTGCAAAACTATTGGCATTCTCCAGAATATCAAGGCTTTCAGCCTGGTTTATTGCATTCGCTTTTGAAATCCACACAATATCTTTGCACCTGCTGTGCTTCATTACAGAATCCAATGTTTTTATAAAAACAAAACAGGAACCAAAAATGTGTTTTTTGTTTTGTTTTGTTTTTTTAAAAAAACCTGGCAGGCACTTTCTTGAAACTTGCAAAGATTTTGAAGGCTGAGGAATATATCCTCTACACAATCCCCCTTCTTATCTTGATGTAAACTGATCCCAAAACCACCTGGATAACAAAAACCTGCACAGTCTGCCGAGTTTAATCTGCCTGCAACGTACTAATGCCTGTGTCTATAAATAAGTCTGAATTCCATTTATAAGGAAAGTCTATCATATCTGGGGTGCCAGCCCCCACCAACATCCATACGGGCATCAGTTCAGTGGGCACAAAACCTACATGCATGCAAGAGGAACAGAGCTGATCTGCCCATGAAGTGGACTGAGGCAGCCACCTCTGGTGATGGAATCCCACAGCCTGGTGCCACACCCCACTCCTACTGCCACCAAGAAAGTCAGGAGAAGCCACAAGATTTCATGACAGTTCAAGAAGATCTCACCAGAAGCTGCCGCTGCACAACACCAATATGTGAAGCTGCCACTGTGCGGCAGGGGAGCAGCAGGCAACAAAACAGGACAGGCCACCCTTGAAGAGGAGTTGTTGCCTGGCAACTACCAGCAAGGGAAGACTTCTTCCATCATGGGCCAGATAATTTCCTACTGCCTCCCTTGCCTCATGAGTTCCCAATGAGAGCTGTTGCCTGGCGACAGGAAGCTATAAGAAGGGATAGTAGGATAGTGGAAGCTTTGGGTAGAAGAATATTCCATTAGGCTAACAGTAGTGTGGAGTTCTCTCTCTCTCTCTCTCTCTCTCTCTCTCTCTCTCTCTCCAATACAACAAAGAGAGAATCCTTGTGCTCTGTCAATTTTTCTGACTCTTCATCTATGTTTCTCCATTCATTTTGTCCTTCACCTCAAGCAACACTCAGCCATATCAAATATTGGTTATTTTAATGGGCATTTAGGATGCTCAGCTTTAGCACAACATCTTTTAATAGACCACTCTGCCAGCTAATTCTAAGACATAATTAACCTTAGTAATACATTTCTGTGAATTGATGCCCCTAGGAGCCAATATGCAGTTCCTCAGTATTTGGGAGTATTAGTCACTTACATCTTCACTTTGGTAAATGGAACACATTTGATGTAATTTATCCATACTTGTGCATACAGATAACTATATAATAGCTTGCTGCTTATCTAAGGCAGCTGTTTTGTCCGGGTTAAAATTAAGCAGAAGTAGAAGTAGATGGGAGAATATATGATTTTATGTAACTAGCAGCAGATTGCAGAAGACTTTCCCATCTCCCCAAATTTGCCTTTTTACTTCTGATTCAGGCATACTCAGTAAAACCTTATTGATTCCAAACAAATTACTCGTGATGATGTGAACAACTTTAGAAACACCCTGAAAATGAATTTAAGGCAACAGCTGCAAAAGAGCAAAGCAATCCATAATTCCTGCATTTATATCCCATTTGAGAAGAAACAGCAAACAACATGTCTCTGTGGTATAGTTTAAACAAAAGTGATGTTCTTCTACATTCATTCCTAAAGAGAGGCCTGTAGCCAAGGAACTGCCTGGTTAGTTCAAATCAATAAATGAAATCCCACGCATCTGTTAAAGCAGGCATGCCCAACAGGTAGATCATGATCTACTGGTAGATCGTGGGGTGTTCCTGGTAGATCCTGGTCAATCTCTGGCTCAAACCCACACAAAAAACCAAAGCTCAACAACTTCAACAACTTTGGTTTAAAAGCTTAACAACTTTGGTGGGTAAAACTCAAACCATATGAACAAACTGGAAACATGTTAACAGGATGGTTACAATATCACCAGATTAATGATATACTGAATGAAGATAAAAAGAGAAATGGGTTTGAGGATAAAAAATCAAAATTCCAAATTGAGTTGATAGAGTATAAAGGTAAAACGTTATCTAGAATGTATGATTTACTGCTCAAATGGTACACAAAAGATGAAGACGTTAAAGAATCGATGAGAAAATGGGCAATTGACATTGGGCACAATATAGAGTTGGAAGCGTGGATAAAACTATGGAAGGAGGATTTGAGATTTACTGGATGTATGGCTTTGAAGGAGAATGTATTAAAAATGATGTATAGATGGCACCTAACGCCAATAAAATTGGCAAAAATGTATAGAAAGAGAGATAGAAGATGTGGGAAATGTAAAGAAGTTGAGGGTGACTATTTTCATATGTGGTGGACCTGCGACAAGGTCAAAAAAATTTGGGAATTAATTTATAATGAACTTTAAAAATTATTTAGGTACACCTTTCCCAAAAGACCGGAAGCATTTTTGCTAGGTCTAATGGGAAGGGAAATTCAAATAAAGGATCAGAATTTGTTTAGGTATGCCACGGCCACTGCAAGAACCCTACAGGCCCAAAAATGGAAAACATAAGATATACCAACCATCCAGGAGTGGCAGGTAAAGATGACAGACTTTGTGGAACTTGCCAAATTGACAGGGAGAATCCGGGATCAAGAAGATCAGAGATACAAGAACAATTGCAGTAAATTTATTGAATATCTAAAGGTCAACTGTAAAAACGTAAAGACACTAGCACGACTGGAATAATACCTTCAATGTAAAACAGTAGTGATATAAGAATAATGTGCGCAATAAGAATGGGATAAATATACCAATTGCAGGGAGGGAGGGAAGTCAAGACTCGGCAGAGTCAAAGGGAACATATGGTAACAATAAGGATTGTTGGAAAAAGAATATGTAAAGAAAATAATAAAAAAATACTTGAAAAAGAAAATAAAAGCTTAACATCTTTGGTTAGATCACTGCCAGTTTTTTTTATACTGTGAGTAGATCGCAGTCTATTGGGAGTCGGACACCCCTGTGTTAAAGTGTCAGGGGCCCTTTTCGGGCCCTTGCAATCACAGGTTCACAATACTGCAGTGCAAAATAACATTCACAACTGGCAGAATTGTTACATTCTGGATTCTAGAGAACAGATGTTGTCAGAATATAACTCCCATCATCTGTGACCATTGGCCATTCAGCAAATGGAGCTTGAGTCTAGCAACATCTGGAGAGCCACAAGTGCCCCATCCCTCTAGTCAAGAGGAAGAGCAGCAGAGGAAGATTTAGGGGGAGCACAACCAGTTTGCCTACTCTGGATGCTATGTTGAGAGGGTGCTGCAGGGGGACTTCCGGAGGCGGCGCGAAACGACAATGGCGGTCCTTCTCGCGCTGTGAGAAGGAAGCTCTACAGAAACGGGTCGTCCGCTACGGCAAAGCGGAGACCCTTGCAAAAAAAACCCAGGCAGCAAGAGCCTGGGGACGTGGGACTCGGCGGGTGCCAGAAGCGGGCCAGGAAACGTTGAAGAGACCCCGTAAGGAGCCTCGGATCGTGGAGGGGGTCGCAGCGCTGTGAGTCGATCGCTACTCTGTAGAGTGAAGCCGCGCAGCTGCTGTCGGTGAGCGCTGACCTTTTTTCCTCAAACAATTCAGAACCGGAAAAGCAACAACCCGTGAGTAAAAGGGACCCTTTATAATTGGAGTCTAATTTAAAAGGAAATTTGGCTGAAAGCGGAGAGATGTCAAAAGGAAGTCCGTCTTCCGCTGCTACTTAAATGTCAAAGCAAATGTGCTGGAGGAGTGGAGCCATTGAAGAGGCTTTTAAGCTATTGGATCTGGGCATTCATTGAAGCTGTTTAATAAGGACTTAATTTATTTGTTGGACTTATCTCTCATCTGGATTGTGTTAATCTTCTATTTTGGGAATTACAAATTTTGACTGAGAAGCCCAGGTACTTGGGCTGCCTGAACAGCAGAACTGTCAGTTTGCAGACTTTGTTACTGTATACTTGGACTTGCAACTTTTTTGAGCGTTCTTAGACTTGCTACTTTTGAAGTACTAGCTGGCACTTGTCAGAAACAATGTTATGTTTTTAACACCAACTCTGCTAAATACCAGTTACTGAAGGTCTTTGGACATTGATTTTGATTTTATTGATTTTATTGGACTTGACTTCTTCCCTCAAGACATTTTAAGCTCCCTCTAGAGGATTTTGGACTTACAGCAGTGACATTATTTTACTTTCTCTTTCCTTGCGCTTGGGCTGCTGCATGGGAACAACTTAGTCTGACCTTGACTTATAGATAAACTTGGAATGAGCGGTACAAGAAGAAGAGGACCAAGAACTAGACAAACAACTTTAACCTCAGCATTACAGACACGTAGATCATCTGTACCTATTCTGCCGTCGGCAGGGGAGGAAGAAACTGTGTCCACTCTGCCGTTGGCAGGGGAAGAAGAAACTGAGCAGTTACAGTTGGAAGATATGGCCACAGGAACAACTGCCTCAATTTTAGAGAAAATTTATGAAAAACTGGAATCTTTGGACAAGAGAGTAGAATCTTTGGACAAGAAAGGGGATGAGCAAACAGCCAAAATTGACCAAAATACAGCTTGCTTAAACAAAATAACTGGACAGGTGGCACAGAATGTTCAAGCAATTGGGCAGTTAACTGAGGCTACTGAAGAAAATCGTAAACTGGCTGAGGCAACTAGCCAAAAAGTTGAAAACTTAGAACAAGAGGTAAAACCATTCTGCAAACAAGTTGGAGAGCAACAGATGTATTTGTCCATGTTAGAATTGCGGAATCGGGAAAGTAACCTAAGGTTAAGGTCAATACCAGAAGTTGAAGAAGGTAACCTAGTTGAGTTCCTGACTAAAGAATTTTCCAAGTTCTGGCCTATCCAGGAAGAAAAGGACTTTAAAATTCTGTCAGCTTTCAGACTTGGAAAATTTGCAAAGAAAGACAAGCCCAGAGACTGTTTGATAATTTTGAGATCGAAGGAGGAAAGGGATAAGATATTGGGCCTACACTACGGAAAGTCACTGGACATTTTGGATAGAAGAGCTGAAATTTACAAAGACATCCCGAAACAGCTGTTGGACCTTAGATCCGCCTACTTTGAATTGGTTAGACTGTTAAGGAGCAACTCAATCATCTTTAGGTGGGAATTCCCCCAGGGATTATCCTTTACCTTCAGAGGGAAGAAAGTCAAGATTAAAACACCTGAAGACAGAGATAAATTTCTGATTGCTTACGGAGAGGACCTTCAGAAAGGAATTGAAACACCTCTGGGGCCTGGAGCACCGGCTGCATCTACACCCTCGGAACCTGAAGACCCAGGAAAAAAGATACCACCACCAGAACAATAACAGATTTACCCAGGATGTCTCTGCAACTTTTGAGCTGGAATATTCATGGCTGTAATGCCCCGGAAAAAAGGAGAAAGATATTTCATATATTGAAAAAAGAACAACTGGACATTATTTGCTTGCAAGAAACACATGTGACTAGGCTCCATAGAAAAGTGCTAATCAATAAAAGATTAGGCCAAGAATTTATTTCTTCGGATCGAGTGAAGAAGAGAGGAGTGGTGATTTATGCAAAGGAGAGCCTGTCACCTAAATTTTTATTTAAAGATGAGCAAGAAAGAATTTTGGCAATTGAGATACAATATCAAGGAGAGAAGTTTTTGATACTAGGAATTTATGCACCAAATGAAGGGAAATCGGAATTTTATAAGAAGTTGCATGAGAGTGTTCTGGATTATCTGGACTATGACAACATCATCATGATGGGAGATATGAATGGCGTGGTATCAACCAACATGGATAAGTCACAGAACCAAACCTTACAAAAGATCGCAGACTACCCAAGACTTTTTTCGAACTGGCTGACAGTATGGACTTGATTGACATTTGGAGGACAAAGAACCCCTTGGGAAGAGACGGGACATTCTTTTCTGAAGCCCAGCTGACATGGACGAGAATCGACCAAATATGGATATCTAGAGGTCTGGCACCGAAGACTAGAAAGGTGGAAATCTGCCCAAAAACCTGCTCCGACCATAATGCAGTAAAGATGGACATGACATTAATACCATCCGGCTCCTTTAGATGGAAGATGAATGACAACTTGTTTAGAGATCAGGAGATTATTAAAAAGGCCCAAAAAGTCCTGAAGGACTATTTTGAGATAAATTTGAACATTACGGTGGAAAAAAGAATTATCTGGGACGCAAGTAAGGCTGTGATGAGGGGGTTTCTGATACAACAGAATGCTGTAAAGAAAAGGATTCAGAATGAGAAAAAAAATAAGATCCTGGAGAAAATTAAAGAATTGGAGAAGAAGTTAAGATTAAACCCGAAGGCACAGCCGATCCTGAGAGAAAATAAATTATACCGAGCACAATATTCTAAATTGATAAACCAGGAAATAGAGTGGAAAGTTAAATTAATGAAACAAAAAACATTTGAATCGGCAAATAAATGTGGGAAACTGCTCGCATGGCAGTTGAAGAAGAGACAGAAAATGAACACAGTTACAAACTTAGAGATTGAAGGAAGAAATGTTCAGAACCCTATGGAGATTAGAAAGTGTTTCCAGAGGTATTTTAAACAATTGTACACACAAGGGCCGCAAGATGAGGTACAGATAGAACAATTTTTGATAAAGAACGGGTTACCAAAACTGTCACAAGAAAACAGATTAATCCTGAACTGTAAAATAACACGACAGGAGATTGAACAAGCCATTCAGAACATGCAATTGGGCAAATCTCCAGGGCCAGATGGGCTTACCTCCAAGTACTACAAGATACTGAGAGACTATCTGATACAACCACTGATGGAGGTTAGTAATGAAATTTTGGAAGGGAAGAAGGCGCCGGAATCATGGAAAGAAGAGTTTATCACATTGATACCAAAATTAGAAACTGAAAAGACACAACTTAAGAATTACCGCCCCATCTCCCTTTTGAATGTGGATTACAAAATATTTGCAGATATCTTAGCAAGCAGATTTTAAAAAGTTTTAAATGAAGTAATTCATAAAGACCAGGCAGGCTTTCTCCCAGGTAGACATTTGTTTGCTAACACAAGGTACATTATAGATATTTTGGAACTCTTGCAAACAAATATCAACACAAAAGCAGTATTAATATTCATAGATGCGGAGAAGGCCTTTGACAATATCTCTTGGAAATTTATGAAGAAAAATTTGGAAGGAATGGGAGTGGGACGGGGTTTTGGAAATGGGATAGAGGCAATTTATTCAGAACAGAAGGCTAAATTGATAGTTAACAATGTGATTACAGAAGAATTTAAAATTGAAAAAGGAACACGACAAGGCTGCCCTATCTCCCCACTATTATTTATTTCGGTTCTGGAGGTGCTCTTGAATATGATCAGAGGAGACCGGATGGTTGAAGGAATTCAGGTCGGAGCGAAACAATATAAACTTAAAGCTTTTGCAGATGACCTAGTTTTGACTTTACAGAAGCCAGAATCTAGCACGAAAAATGTATTACAACTGATCCAAGAGTTTGGTCAGGTGGTGGGATTTAAATTAAACAAGCAGAAAGCCAAGGTATTGGGGGAAAAATTGACAGTTACAGAGTCAGAATGGTTTCAGAAAGAGACAGAGTTAAACGTGGTAAAAAAAGTAAAATACCTAGGGGTAAACATAACATCAAAAAACCTGAGTCTATTCAAGGATAATTATGAGAAATGCTGGTCAGAAATTAAGAGAGACTTAGAAAGTTGGACAAGATTGAAACTTTCCTTGTTAGGTCGAATCGCTGCTGTAAAGATGAATGTATTGCCAAAAATGCTGTTTTTGTTTCAAACATTACAGAACTCATTCTAACATCCTGGCACACCTTCTGTGAGAGAGCCAGTGTGGTGTAGTGGTTAAGAGTGGTAGACTCGTAATCTGGGGAACTGGGTTCGCTTCCCTGCTCCTCCACATGCAGCTGCTGGGTGACCTTGGGCTAGTCACACTTCTCTGAAGTCTCTCAGCCTCACTCACCTCACAGAGTGTTTGTTGTGGGGGAGGAAGGGAAAGGAGAATGTTAGCCACTTTGAGACTCCTTCGGGTAGTGATAAAGCGTGATATCAAATCCAAACTCTTCTTCTTCTGTGTCTCTCCTTTATCACCTATTGTGAGAGTGGTTCACCTTTTACAGGGGCTGAGGACCACATTGAGCCATGGGCCACCCCACCAGGGGACAATGATCAAACATATATTCATTCATTCATTCATCCTATCAGTAAATTCATCTTTGCATTAACTAACATAGCACTGACCATTGAACCATACCCCCACAGCATTAATATTTTCATATTAAATTCATACTTTTCACAAACGATTTCCATTTGAATCATTATTTCACTTGCCAATTCATATTTCATTGCCAATTTGTGCATTGTTATTAAGGAAACGCTGACTGCTGAGAAAACTCCCTACCTCCCAAGGTTGCTCTTCAGAAATTTTCTCTTGAAATGCTTCCTGTTGCCAAGAGAAACGCACAACCCTTGCATACCGTCGCTCACTTTAGGTTGCTGAGCTTTCTGTATGCGCTTGAATGGTGTTTTTATGTTGCTTCTCCACTTTGCTGGCTCTGCTACATAAAGTAAAGCACTATCAACAGGACAAGTGGCTCTCAATCCTGGCAGAGAGATAGCAATCTCTCCTGACAGCCTCTGTAGGTCGACAGAGCTTAATAAAGGCATTCAGAATGCTGCGGAAGCTCTCAGTACCCAGAAGCTACAGATAGTGTTCAAAATGCTTGGTTTTGGATTTTATGGGACTACTGGCATTTTAGACACCCAAAACTGCTCCCCAGAAGTGGAGCCAGCAGAAGAGAATTTATTATTATTATAATTTGCTGTTGTCATGGGCACCTAAATTTAAGGCACCTAAAATGTTTTGGGGGGCTAGTTACATACCCTCCAACTTGCTGAAGCAAAAAAACCAGGATGCCAACCTCTGGGGCTGTGTTTCCATACAAGTCACATGACCCATGTGAGAGCACAGCCCTGAAATACACACTTTTTGGGGGTGAGATTGCAGTGTCAAAAATGGCCTCCTTGCTCTCATGGGGGGGAAAGGGGGTGTCCCAGTTTTATTGGGACATTTGAGGGGTATGGAATGGTGCACTGGGCACTGGGCACTGGGCCCTGTTACATCAATACCTTGGGGCCAACACCTTGGCCTGGATGCCTGAGCCCATCTCACCTAGTTGGGCCACAACTAGTTGGCGAACTGTGACTATAAATTGTTCACAGCAATACTAACAAATAGACTTTGAAAAGTAATGAGTGATTTAATACATACTGTCCAAGCTTGGTTCTTACCAGGTTGACAATTAAAAGACAATGTGAGAAACATAATAAATATAATAGAATACTTGGAAGTCCACAATGAAAAGCAGTCTGTCTTGATTTTTTTAGATGCTGAAAAAGCATTTGACAATCTTTCTTGGCTATTCATGAAAAAAAGTCTTGGGGAAAATGATACCAGGTGGTGCCTTTCTAAAAAGTATTAATGCTATTTACTTTGACCAAATGGCAAATACTATCGTAAATAATAATAAGAGAAGTGCAAAATCATGAAAGGGACCAGACAAAGCTACCCTTTCTTTCTGCTATTATTTATTATTACCTTAGAAATACTGACGGAAAGAATAAGAAGCAATGATGAAATAAGAGGAATCAGAGTAGGCAAACAAAATTATGAGGCAAAAGCATTTGCTGATGTCATAGACCTTGGCACATGTGGTGGGAGTGTAAGAGAATAAGAGAATTTTGGGACAGTATATATAATTAACTTAAAAAGATACTCAAACTCTCATTTACAAAAAACCTGAGGCCTTCCTATTAGGAATTATGTCCATTGAAATCAAGAGAAATCTTAGACCTCTTTTCATGTACGCAACCACAGCGGCTAGGATTTTAACAGCAAAGAATTGGAAAAGTGATAACATCCCCACAAAAACTGACTGGCAAGCAAAAATGGTAGAATACTAACAACTCACAAGGATGACAGGGAGAATAAGAGGAAATTCAGTACAGAAAGTTAATAAAGATTGGATAATGTTTAAAGACTATCTTAAAAGCTATTGTGATAACGGTAAACTCCTGACTTAGAATGAATCTTGAAATACAAAGACAGTATATAAAAGAATATTCTGGATACAAAATGGGAAAGTTAACAAATAATAATGAACTGTGTACAGATTAACAAAATGTAAAATAGTACAATGAGAAGATTCAAAAGTTAGTTTCTAAGGTGTGTTTATGTTGTAAAGTATGTAATGTGTATTGTTCATGTACAATTACTTATGCACCTGTTATACACATTGATGGTATGTACAACTTCAGCTCTCAGATTGTATCAAGATGGCCAGGGGAGTGAGACTCCCACTTTGTTTAGTTTGTTTTTGAATGATCTAGAGGCAAGCCTAATGTACCCAGATGGCCATCTTCCAAGAACAGGAACCAGAAAGACCCCTCTTTTATTGTATGTAGATGATGGCAGCCATCCTCTCTCGCTCTAGACCTGGCCTGAAATACCAACGGAGGAAGTTCTCAGATTACTGCTCTGTCAATGGGTTATCCATCAGTTATGAAAACTCAAAAATACTGGTTTTTGAGAAAAGATTTTCCCCGTATAAATGGGCACTGGACGGCCATAAGCTAGAGCAGACCAAATGCTTCCAGTATTTAGGGCTCTTATTTCATCACTCAAAGTCCTGGAACTGCTACAGGCAGACCACCTATCAAAAGGCAGAGATATGCAAACTTGCTATACTACGATTCTTTTTTACAAAGGGAGGCCATTATGTTCCATCAGCCATAAGGGTTTTTAAGGCAAAATCTGTTTCCCAACTTCTCTATGCTTCAAACGTCTGATACAACAGTTCATTTCCTAAGTTAGATGGGTTCCAGGCAAAGTTTCTCCGGTCCCTATTACAGGTCCCAAACTGTGTCCCAAATTCAATTCTATTTCTGGAATGCCCACTCTCCACCAAAGCATGGTGGGCTGCCTTGAGATACTGGCTCAAGAACTCAGTATTCAGCCTGGGGAAGGGATTATTAATACATTTAACCAACGAGAAGTTTGTCAGCCCATGGCTGAAAACTATGGCCAGAAAAGCCACCTTGATTGGACCGCCATCATCCCTCTTACATCATCTGGGTCACGATGCTGCCCTTGAATCCTTCAGGCAAAGGCTTTGGGACATCTCACATAGCAACCTGTGATCCCGATCTTATGTAATTTGTAGCCCAGTCGCAGCTGGAATCCAATATGGGTTCAACTTTCAGATTTCTTCATACCTTAGGAATTTGTCTGTACCTACCTATTGGTGTTTATTTACCAAAGCCAGACTAAATGGATTTCCCTCAGAAGTTCTAAATGGCAGACTGAGAGGCATCCCTTATCAGAACAGGCTTTGTTTATGTTCCCAGGACGTCGATTGTATGAAGCATATCCTACTGCATTGTGGGCAATATGAGCAAGCAAGGGATCAACTGATCAAACACTTACTGGCAAATTTGCCGGGAAAATCTGAAGCCTCCCATATTAAATATCTTTTGAAAGACAGGTCAAATGATATTACACTGGCCGCGGTAAAGTTTCTTTCAGAGGTTATAAGAATCAAAGATCATTATGCCCTAGATAAAACAAAACGACTGCCTTGGTTTTTTCCATCTGCCTGTCTGGTCTTTTTAACTCTATCTAGTTTTGAAATTGTTTTGTGGGTCTTTGGACAGCAATAAAGTACTGAAAATTACAACTCCTGGATTTTTCAATACTTACTAAAAATATGGTGCACAAATATTATTAACGATACAGCAGATATCTTATGCACTATTATTGTACCTTGGATACCAAATTTTGTATTACCATGCATTCCTTTATATTGTATAGATCTAATATCAGCTGAGGAAGCCCTTCGGGGAGAGATAGGGGAGATTATCCAGAAACCTTGTTCTGCCCAAGTTAGCAGTTTGCACCTTGTGCCAGCTGTGTTGTTCTCGATAACTTGGGGACTTTTCTATTCTCACCTAAGGATTGTGTCATACAGGAACTTACTAGAAGCAGAAAGAAAAGAAAAGAAAAGAAAAGAAAAGAAAAGAAGAGAAGAGAAGAGAAGAGAAGAGAAGAGAAGAGAAGAGAAGAAATGTATTAATATTGGAATTAGCTCCTATGTGATATACCGTACATATGAACTGTATATGTTGCACATACTGGGCTAGACCTTTACAATAGGAAATAACCAGTAAAATTTTTACAGTTATTATCAGTCAGCCTGTTGCGCTTTGTGTATTGTGACAACTGCATTATACATCCCATCAGATGTCAAAGAGAAACAATTAGATGGCTTTTCACAGACATTCAAAGGCAGCCCTGTTTCAGGAAGCTTTTAATGTTTGATGTTATGTTGTCTTCTATTATTATTACTATTATTATTATTGGTATACAAATGATTCTGGAATGAAACAGCTGTGAAACAATCACTGAGGTGGCTAGTGAGACAGTAGCGAAAAACTCATTCCAAAATTGGACCGAAAACAGATGAGAGCTCAATGTTGTGCCTACACCAAGTGGTGATAGTGAGGACAAAGCAAACTTTCTTCACTGCTTCTGTTGCATCTGCAGAAAACAGTTTCAAGATACTTTTTCAGCTATGACAGTTTCAAGATACTTTATTCAGCTATATGTGGGATATAGCGATTAATGATAAATTAACATGTGCCATTAAGGTAAGACGCGGAATATGCAGGATAAATGATTTTGAGGAGAAATGGAGGGTGTTTGTAGAATTTGTACTGTTAAAATGGAAAGGGGTCAAACCATCACAAGAGGTGTTGAAATTTTGGGAGGTTGGATATTTACAATGGAATGGTCTCGGTGGTGAGGTCTCATGTTTATTCCTAATTATTTATGATTATTACTTTGTCAAAAGAAAAAGAAAAAAAAGATACGTTTTCAGGTGGTTGGTAGTTGTGATGGGATAATGAGCTGCTTGTGCGTAAAGCTTGATCCCTCCGGGTTTTGGCTGGTCAGCCAACCTGAGTCTCTAACGGAGCCCCCAAAGCATGACTCCGTCAGTCGCTGGTAGAATCCGACAGTGGGCGTCTACGGAACTTACTCCAACATAAAAGCTGTTTGACGGACATGCGCCTCCTGGACTCTCTGCGTGACAGCTTCCGGCGAGGGGTGGGGGTTCCTAAAGGGGGTCTTGTTACCTCCTCACTGTTCTCACTGGAAGTATCCCAGAGCCTCCCCTCCGACTCCCTTTCCCTTTGAGCTCCTGCTCTCCCCCTACTGGTTCCCTCTTCTGCTGCAGAGTCTCTCCTATTCTCCTGGAGCCTTTCTACCACCTGTTCTTCCGATGGCAGTTCCCTGACAGTAGTCTAACAGAACCACCTTTGCCATTGGGGTCCAGTAAGAACTCCAAGATCTCCTGCAACAATTTTGCATCCGGCTTGGAGTTTTCTGATTTGCGTTAGAATTGTTAGAAATTCCTAAGCACTGAGACCAAACACAGGTGTCTCCTTATCAGTCCTTGAAGGCCAGTGCTAGTGAAGACTGGTTAATGAAGCCCTTTGATGGGAGGGGGTATTTGCTCCTTCAAGATGGGAGGGGTGAACCAGCTGGATGGCAAGAGCACAAAACATCCTGAAGATGCACAGTAACTTCTGACATGTCTGTTTTCATAGGAGACATTCTTCCTGCCCCCACTCAAAACAGCAGCAACCCTGCATCTACCTGTCTCAAATTTGGCAGGATCCCTTCCTGCAGAAATGGTTGCTAAGCTGGCAAATTTCACCCAACTGCCAAGATTTTTGTTAAAAAATAGGAGCCCCCCTTCTTTTAAAATAAAAAAAAGGTTTTTGCTGCTGCCTTGTGGTTTTATTATTCTGTGATTTTACAGTAAATTATACCATTGTTGCATTAGTATTTTATTTTTTGTTTAAATTGTTAATTTTAGTTTTAATGTACATGCATTTTCTGCCCCGGGGTCCAGCTGAGCAGATTATCAATGCTCTAAATAAATAAGTGTTGTTCTGCTTGGGAAAGTAGAGATTGCAATAGAATAGAATATGCACTGTCTTAGGAAAAATATATTGCTTGCAAAGCTACTCCCTGTGGCGATCACACAGGGTCCCCGGACGTTTCACCATCTATTGATCCCCGTGCCACCACTTTATTTCTCGCTGCCACCACCCAGGCCCTACCTGGTACAATACTGAGTCCAGTCAGGGTTAAATTGGAACATAAACTGTTTATTTATTGCAGTTTAACAAGTGTCTGGTTTCATAAACGGTATCGGTCAATTACAATCATGGGGTGCCTATCCAGACCTATAACTTCTGCTACCTGCTCTCACTCACTAAACCACCTCTCAGATATCTACTTGTCTTCCTAGCTCCTAACTGTTCCTGACTCAGCTTATTTCACTACACGAACTCAACCTACCCCCAAACTCTATCCCAATTCACTCCCACTCCAACCACCCACCCAACTCCCAATGAACTCCTCCCTTTGCCCCTCCCAGAGCTGGTTTTATAGTCCCTCTAACTCCACCTCCCTGGGTTCTGATTGGGTAACCTGTTTAACTATTTCACCTCCAGCACTCTCATATGTTAACGTCACACTCCCTAATTCATATTGTGATGAGTTTGTGGCGAGGGGGAGTAGGCTGTATGTCAAAGACCTTTCTATACCCTTGATCCAGCAAGTGTTAAAATATAAACTAGACTAGCTTCCTGGTTAGGCAATCACCTGGGTAATGGGCCATTAAGAGGAAGTGAATCTGGGTGGGGCCAGCAAATGGGTGGGGCCAGCAAATGGGTGGGCCCCCTCCCCCAACGCACAGATAGTTAGATAGACAAAGCCAGAGTTGAGGGCAGAGAGCGAAATGGTGTGACCTAGAAGCCAAAAACAGCAATCTTGGAACTGAGAGAGACAGAGCAATGTTTTATTTCTGTTTTGAGCCAAGGCTGTGGCTATGAAGGAAGCAAGGCTCTCTTGGGGTGTTGATGCTGTGAACCCCTCCTTCATAGGCTCAGGTTGTATATATGTGTAAACAAACCACATATCATAAAGACACCAGAGTCTCCATTGTGCCACGTTGCAAAGGAAACACGAACCCTGGGTAAAAGCCTGGAAGCCCTGAAATCTCTCTGCTCAGAGACTGGGGTGGCATTAAACAAAATCTCATTTTTGTTTTGGGGGGTACACACAAGGGCACCGCAAGACATAGAATCATGACTTGCATTGACAGTGCTTTCCTAGTTTCAGACATTTGTCTTACTTAGCAAATTACATTCTATTCCAGAAAAAGCAGCTGTTAACTCAAGTCTTGAATACTGCTGGAAATGAATCAAGAGGTACCAACAATCTCCACGGGTAGTACGTAGAACACGACTGATTTGATACATGACAAATCAAATGTTCCTGCTGGGGAGGGGGGGGGATGTTCTGCAGCATGAATTCTTGGAGGTAGGCCAAGTATGTAAATGTCACAATCTTTGCCAGATGCAGGCACACAGATCAGATAGAGAAGAGAGAACAGAAGTATTTCTGAGTGTCCAGAAGCATTGTGTGGGGACAGATAAGAGGGAGTGACTTAGGACTCTAAGTATCGTATTTTTTGCTCTATAAGACGCACTTTCCCCCTCCTAAAAAGTAAGGGGAAATGTGTGTGCGTCCTATGGAGCGAATGCAGGCTCCATGGTTTCAGCGAAAGCAACGCAAAGCCTCCAGAGTGCAGCGGGAGCACTTCTGCTGCACTCCGGAGGTTTCCGGTGGCTATCCCTGAAGCCAGGAGAGCAAAAGGGGTCAGTGCGCAATGATCCCTCTTGCTCTCCTGGCTTCGGTTCGCTGGAGAGGCACTGCACAGCTTTCCCTCTCTGCGCAGCGCCCCTTCAGCTCCACTTCTCCTGCTGATCTGCTGAAGGGGTGCTGCGCAGAGAGGGAGAGAATATTTTTTTATTGTTCTCCTCTAAAACTAGGTGCGTCTTATAGAGTGAAAAATACGGTAATTTAAAGGTGAATGTAAAGGACCCCTGACAGCTAAATCCAGTCACAAAGGACTCTGGGGTAGAGGCGCTCATCTTGTTTTACAAGCTGAGGGAGCCGGCGTTTGTCCGCTTCCACAGTTTTTCTGGGTTATGTGGCCAGCATGACTAAGCCACTTCTGGCGAAACCAGAGCAGCACACGGAAACACCGTTTACCTTCCCGCCGGAGCGGTACCTATTTATCTACTTGCACGTTGATGTGCTTTCGAACTGCAAGGTTGGCAGGAGCAGGGACCGAGCAACGGGAGCTCACGCCATCACAGAGATTCAATTGTCAGTGGTCCCTTTACCTTTACCTTTACCCTTCCCTGGTCCCTATACCTTATTATAACTTAGCCAAAGCACATGTAATGGAAATATTCACATATTCTTCCCCTTCCTACCAATGCATCCAAGCAATCCCCCCAGTTGTTTCCTTGTGTCCTTAATTACAAGGTGGGCCTCGTCATACCTGTTTCTTTAGAAAGTGCCATGCACAAAGTTAAACAAGAGTTGTTTGAAGTATTGGGAGGGAGGATATTTTATTTAGGTCTGGATTTCTGAAAATGCAACCCTCCTTTCCAAAGCCATTTTCATTCATGGTATTTCTCCATCTGTGACCTTAACCCTAACCCTAATCTGTGTACAGGTCTTGAGTGCTCCCTTCATGTGTGCATTGGGCCATGGTTGTTACGTCCTCAATTTTCTATCACATATGACAACACCTGTGTACGATTCTTCACAAAATGTATAATTCATTGCCTTCAGACAATTGCCACTTATGTGTCTGAGTGATACATTTCTTAGAGATCTCGGAAGGATATTTATCAATTTGAATAAGTATACATATCAACTTTTATGCTATTTATATATAAGCAATTTACTTTGTTTTTTGACATTGAATATTGATGTTGAATATTCATGAGATGTATTGTCTTTTTTTTATAGCTCCTGAAGAAGGCCTTAAATTATAGTTGGATCAAACCTGCTGGGCTGTTACGAAAATAAAACCGTCATTTTGTCAGCATCTTGGACACTTACCCATTTTGCATTTTATGGTGTCAAATATGATGAAAAGGGATGTGGGTGATGCTGTGGTCTAAACCACTGAGCCTCTTGGGTTTGCCGGTCAGAAGATCGGCAGTTTGAATCCCCGCAATGGGCTGAGCTCCCGTTGCTCGGTGCCAGCTCCTGCCAACCTAGCAGTTTGAAAGCACACCCAAAAGTGCAAGTAGATAAATAGGGACCACTCCGTAGGGAAGGTAAACGGCACTTCCGGGTTGGCGCCATCGCCGAATGGCGGACTCCCTCCGAGCTCCGGAGGGAGCCGCGCCGGTGACGCGGGGACCCTCAAAAACCATGGACCTGGTGACTCGACGGGCACCGTTTGCGCCCCCGACCCGCGAAGGAGCCTTTTTAAAGGCTTCGAAGCGGGGGATGGGGGTGGCGTGGTGCTATGAGTCCTCCGCTTCCCCTGCCGAGCGAAGCCGCATGCTATTTGGCGGAGAACGCTGACTTCTTCCATTGAAAATTTGGACTAAAAACAACAACCCGTGAGTAATTGGGAAATTGGACTTAAAAGGAAAATTTTTAAATTCGGAACGAGCGGGGCAGGTGCAAAAAGGAAGTCCAGCTCCCCCCTGTTGTAGAGGATTTAAAGCAAGGATCTGACAACTAAGATCGAGAGAAGGGTCTGTTTTTTATTGATAAAAGTTATTAATTTCACGATGGAAAATTACAAGATAGTGCTGGAGGAGAAAAGTGGATCGTGTGAGACAAAGTGCAACACACACACACACACACACACCCGGGAACCGGGAGCGATCCAGGAGAGAGCCTGGTGAGGAGATATAAAGATTTTGACAGCTGTCAAAGTAGCTGTCAAAGTTAGAGAACAAAAAAAGAACTTTGTTACGATGACTTTGCCGGTTAGATTCGTTACAATTTGGATATAAATTGTTGACAACAAGTGATAACAACTTAGTCTGACTTTTGGGTGTGATCTGGAAGGAAACAAAGTTACCATAATCCCTCTAGAGGGGGCTTTGGGACACTACAAGAATCGCTGTAAGTGGGAAAATACTCATGGATTTGAATAGGACTTTTTATCTCCTGGGAAAGCTGCAAAAATGAAACACTATTTTGTCTACAGAGGTCTCTACACTAAAGGAGACAATAGATATATCTATTGAAGAACGGAAGGGACTGGACGTAAGTTTTTGTTCCTGAATAAATAAAGCCTCTGTAGTGGAACTAGAAGTTTTTGGAACTAGAATGTTTTTGCAGCGGAACAGGAAAAGAAACCTGAGGAAAGTGAGGAAAAAGAACAACAAGAATTGGATAAAGCTGGAACTGGGAGCATTTGGGACATTCAGATTTAAAAAGGACTAAGAAACAAAAATTTGAGTTTTACTCTTAAATATAGAGATCTGGATATAAGAAAAAATGGACCTTCTTGAGATAGAGCTTTTCCAAGACTGGGTGTCTGAAACTAAAGTACTAAAAAGATGGCAAATACTACTAAAAAGACAGCAAAGTAGAGCTGAGCGAGATTTGGACATGGATGTGGGGTCTGCAGGCTGACAACAGATAGATTGATGGACACTGGGGATCGAAACCGGGAAATGGGGGAGGGAAATTCGGAATCCAAAGGGTGTAAAATTATATTTTGTTCTTTACTTTGTTATTTCATTCTGTTCTGTGTATTAAAGAGGGGAATTCGTGGAAGGGAACAGGGGTCGATCTTAGGGGGGAAAATATTTTTAAGTGGAAGGACGGTGGAATATAAAGGGAAAGTGGTTATATAAGATGAATTAAATTGAACATTGGGTCAATGATAATAACGATAATAAGCTTAAAATCTGGGGTAAGAACTTGTGGAACTAATTTGATGGAAATGGAATACAAGAGGGAGTGGGGTGGGGAGGTCCTGGGAAGATGTTAATGAAAGTAAGGCCTAAATGCAGATGTTTTCTTTTTCTTTTTTCTTTTTTTCCATGCGCTGCTCTGATTCCGGTGTTCTGTTGCGCTAGAAGCGGCTTAGTCATGCTGGCCACATAACCCAGGAAAACTGTCTGCGGACAAACGGCGGCTCCCTTGGCCTATAAAGTGCAGTGGCGTAGCGTGGGGGGTGCAGGGGGGCCGGCCGCAACATCTGGGGGGTAGGGTTAGGGGGCGCAAATCCATGGGTTAGGGGGCGCAAATTACTTGCCTTGCCCCGGGTGCTGACAACCCATGCTACGGCACTGATAAAGCGAGATGAGCGCCACAACCCCAGAGTCGTCAGCCACTGGACTTAACTGTCAAGGGTCGTTTACCTTTACCATTATCTTGATGAAAAGGGACTTGCTATATGACAGGCAAGGGCTTTACACCTTAGATGAAGTTTGATTTCTGGGGACTGCCACTTTACCACAGGATTCCACCCATGAAGCACCCCTACCCCATCAGGGTCCACCTCCATTGCTCCTTAAGGCACCATAATTTTATTCTTTCAGAAGCTGACCACAACACATTACACTGCATTCTCTCCTGTATGTCTTCCCTGCAATCTCTGGGACAATTTCCATCTCACCATCAGATACTGAAGAAAATGGACCTAGCAGGACTGCATTAAACAGGTACAATAGGCTTGAGAAGGAAAGCTCTGATGCATGATGCTGTTTAATGTTTAAGATTCTGAAGTTGCTGTAATGTGCAGGCAGCATTTAGCAGCATACAAGCTTGATGTGTGTAATAAAATTTCTATTCCCAACTGTTTGTTGCAATTATCATCACCCTGCTAACCATGGCAATTGTTTAGTCCATCCAAAAGAAGAATGTATTTAGAGGCAATTTATCTCCACAACAATGCTTTAGAATTTGGCAAGACAATTTGTCTTTAAGATCAGCTGCAGGGAAGAGCATGCTTTCTTTTTGCAGCTGGTGTTGTGTGCAAATGGAAAATTACCCAGACACTTCCTAAAAGCCTTGAAATTAAGTATCGAGCTTTGGCTCCCACAGTTATTCTGGCTCTGATTATCACTTGCCAAGTCTCAGCTAAAGTACAAGATGCAACATGCACTCCAAGGAGTTTCATGGAGAGCAAAACACAAATGGAACCTATGACCCAAGTCCATGTACCATGCACTGTGTAGGAATCTCAGAGTGGAAACAAACATTTGTTAGCCAAGGAATTTGAGAATCCCATTCACTTCCCAACGTCTGCTAACTGATGAGGAGAGGTTGCATTTTGCAGGGTACAAGAAGAACTCAGGCAATGAATATTTTACCCTTCCTCCACTAATTACCTTCTGCTGTGACCCCCCTATACATCAGAGTACCTTTCCACCCAACGCTTCTTTGCTTCAAATGGCATGCATCTCCCATCACTTTTGCAGCTGATCAGCTGATTCAGGGTTCTTTGATTGCCCCAGCAATTTTAAGATCAATGGTAGCTCCCCACGGCAAAAACAGTGGTCCCAGAAGCCCGGCTATCAAGGAAAGAAAAGGGAGTTGAACTTCAAACATTTTTCTCCCTCTCTCTGTCCTTAATAACAGAGGCTACCCTCTGAGATCAAGCTAGTTTTGTACGGAGAGAAATATATGCACATATAGACAGTTTCTGTACACTTTAGATATGCTGCTGTATGTTGTCGTCGTCCCCCGCCCCTTGTTTTTCAGACGGCTGTTGCTCTTAGATATGCATTATGTTTTATATTTGCACCCAAGATAAGTAGGTAATAACTTATGCTATCAGACTTTATTTTATAGGAGTTGAGTTTATTGCTGGGATGACATTGTGTATAATTTGACTTTGCTGTTCAGTGTGTATCCACATTCATTATGCTCACTATGTATTATGACTATGTATTGCTTATTATTATGAATTGTATTTATATAACTTCTAGGGTTTTTTTGTATTGTAAGGCTGTTATGTAGTGACATTCATTGTTTATTATGCTCTGCATTGTAAAGCATGCTGTGTTCTTTTGAAGGAAAGTATATAATAGGAATTATAAAAATGAATTTAAAATAAATAAGGTATGTGTGGGTAAGGGTTTGAGACTGAATATTCTGAATAGCTGCAGTACTGTGGCTGAACCTCCTCACATCAGCAAATTGTAGAGCACCACACACTCAGGAGGTGGGAAGAGACATGTTCTCTTTGTGTGAAGGAGTTTGTGGGTGGTATCCAGACATTCCAGTTACAGTGACAGCTCAAAGTAGACCTTAATAGCATAAAGTCCCTTGTCCTCACTAAGGTGGCTACAAGTGGTAGACCACATGACTAATCATATTATTATTATTATTATTATTATTATTATTATTCATAATACCCTGACCATCTGGCTTGGGTTTCCCCAGCCACTCTGGGCGACTTACAGCATATTTGGAAACATAATAAAAACATCAAGCATTAAAAGCCTCCCAACACAGGGCTGCCTCCAGATGTCTTCTGAAAATTGTGTAATTCTTTATATCCTTGACATCTGAAGGGAGGGCATTTTGTATGAATTTTACACCATACAAAAAAATCCCCTCTACAAAGAACACAGGTATTTTAACAAGTTTGGGTGTGGTTTTTTTGGAAGGTGTATGTGGGGACATTCATTAATATGAGTTCCCACCTGCTGTCTAAAGACACATGCTTACCATAAGAAGTCTCTCTCCATGGCTACTTCCCTTCATGAGAATGAGCAGGTTGCCCTCAGAGAAACATAGATATTTGGATCATAGTGGTTATTTGCATCTCACTCTCAAACCCATTGCTCTTACAGGAACATAGGAGGTGTGAATGATGAGCTGGACATGGCCCAGGAGGAAGGAGCAGAACCACTGCCTAACACTTCCTCCAACTCCCAACCCTCCTAGATGGTCCAGGAGAATACCATGGTCAGTGGCATCAAACTGCCTCTATCACATACTCCAGTTCAGGAAAGCTTATCTATATAGTCCAGGGCCTGTTAAACATCAACTCCAGGCAATAAGAGCATACGTAAAGTCTGCTGGATCAAGTCAGTTGTCCATCTGGTCCAGCATCCTGCTGTCACAGTAGCCAACCAGATGCCTATGAGAAGCCTACAAACAACTGAATTTTAGATCCTTCAAAAGCCAACTGGAAAGTATATGCAAGACACTTGAGAATGAAGTTAGTTGCCTCCATAGCAAGCTTTACACCACAATTATTGTAGTGTCTCCAGTGAGCTTTCCAGCACAACATCATGGGTCCAGTTTCAGTTGACGTGGCCTGATGAAATGGACAAGGTGTTTGTAACAATGCCCCCAACCAAATGATCCCCCTAACTCTTGTCCCTCTCTGTTTCTTGAAGCACACTGCTGGGGTAGTGGCCAACACTTTGCAAATGAGGGGGTTCAAAACAGGGTTACAAAGGAAGTGTGTGAAATAAATCACCTACATGACACCGGGTGATTGGCAGGTGGGCAGCCCCCCTCTGGCAGATTCCAATTCTCTACTCCTGATTTAAACCCTAGTTACTGATATAACAATATAACTCAGGTTAGGAAGGCCCAACAGAGACTCCATTTTCTCAGGGTCTTGCAAAACAACAATGTTAAACAACAATTGATGCCTGTCAGGAGTGCGTGCAGGAGCCGGGCCCTGTGACCAGTAGGGCTTCACAGGACTGGGGCCTTCCTGTGCTCACTGCACAGGTGAGACCGCTTGGTAACTCACTGCACCTGGTGGCTAGAGCCGGGAAGGGATACAAGGTCAGCATTTCCCTTCGGCTCTTTGCCACAGCAATACGTTTCCTGCCTTGCCGCATTTGGCTTCTTGCTTCCTGACCTCGGGTTCTTGACTCCTTGCTTCTTGACCCTCAGACCCTTGACTTCGTGACTCCCTGCTTCCTGACCCTCGGATCCCTGGCTTCTGGACTCTCATTCCTGCTCCCACCCCACCATCTTGCCCCCGGTCCCGATGTCCTCAGCTGGGGCTTCGATCGGCCGTAGACCGGACCATGGCAATGACCTCCTTCTACTGGTCCACAATACAAAGTGTCCTCTCATATTGTATCACAATGTGGTACATTGGCTTGACAGCCACAGACAGAAAGTCTTTACAGAGGGTGGTGAACACAGCACGTATCACGGGCTGTCCCCTGAGCCCACTAGATGACATCGCAAGGGATCGTTGCATTAGAGTGAGAATAGTTCTCAGGCACGATTCACACCCCGGCCAGCACCTCTTTGATCTTCTACATTCGGGCAGGAGATACAGAAGTATAATCAGTCATACCAACAGGCTAAAAAAGTTTCGTTTCTATCCATGGGCTGTTAGGCTGCTGAACAGAAAATAATACAGTGCGACTGACTTTCAGGGTTGGTGTGTTGTTCGACAAGCACACAGAGTGCAATGAGATTGAGTGTTTGTGGGGGGTGGGGAGGGAGGCTCGGTTAATTTCATTGTACACAGCTTCTACATTGACAATAAAGGCATTACTATTATGTAAAAATGGCTTTCAGCTGCTCTTCATGACATCTTTCCTCCGTCATCAGCACACAGCATGCAAACTACAAAAGGGAAGCAGAGCTAAGGTTCTGTGTCTGCTCAACTGCCTGTGTTGATGGAGCTCTACTAGGATTGTGCTTTTAATTTGACTCTTCGCTGTATCCTGACTGCTGGACTTCAGACTTGGCTACTTGGATTTATCCTGACCTTTTAGCTTTGCTTATGTGGATTGACCCTTGGACTTTGAACTTTGCATACTGACTTGCTGCCGGGTAGACCAAGGGTTCAGAAAGGCAAAACAGTTCAGAAAGGCAGTCTGTAAAATTGTAGCAATAAGCGGATACCATGTATCATACTGTTTCCTCTGACTATCCAATATGGAATCTAAAAAAATCTCAAAAAATCAATGGTTTGACAGATTTCCTTGGTTCCAACGGCAAATGACTCCTCTGGAAGAGGGGAATCCTGGGCTCCCCCTGCCTCCATAATCCCTTAAGCATAAGGTCACATTCTTTTTGTCCCTCCACAAGGTGTGAACTTAGCCACACAATAAATCCTGATACAGGGCAGCTTGTTTAATTTCATTGTGCACAGGTTGTACAATGACAATAAATGTATTATTATTAGGGGGGTGTAAATACTCTTATTGTTCTTTGGGGAATAGGGTAGTTAAAAGGTGTCAGGATTGGGTTATTGACAGGGCTGGGTGATGGGCTCATGTCTGGAGTGTCTGGAGGCGGTTGGAGGATGGATGGCGGCTAACAAATTGAGATTGAATCCTGACAAGACAGAAATACTGTTTCTGGGGGACAGGAAGCAGGCAGGTGTGGAGGACTCCCTGGTCCTGAATGGGGTACCTATGCCCCTGAAGGACCAGGTGCGCAGCCTGGGAGTCATTCTGGACTGACAGCTGTCCATGGAGGCACAGGTCAAATCCGTGTCCAGGGGAGCTGTGTACCAGCTCCATCTGGTACACAGGCTGAGGCCCTATCTGCCTGCAGACTGTCTCGCCAGAGTGGTGCATGCTCTGGTTATCTCCCGCTTGGACTACTGCAATGCACTCTACGTGGGGCTACCTTTGAAGGTGACCCGGAAACTACAACTAATCCAGAACGCAGCAGCCAGACTGGTGACAGGGAGCGGCCGCCGAGACCATATAACACCGGTCTTGAAAGACCTACATTGGCTCCCAGTACGTTTCCGAGCACAATTCAAAGTGTTGGTGCTGACCTTTAAAGCCCTAAACGGCCTCGGTCCAGTATACCTGAAGGAGCGTCTCCACCCCCATCGTTCTACCCGGACACTGAGGCCCAGCGCCGAGGGCCTTCTGGCGATTCCCTTGCTGCGAGAAGCCAAGTTACAGGGAACCAGGCAGAGGGCCTTCTCGGTAGTGGCGCCCGCCCTGTGGAATGCCCTCCCACCAGCTGTCAAAGAGAACAACAACTACCAGACTTTTAGAAGACATCTGAAGGCAGCCCTGTTTAGGGATGCTTTTAATGTTTGATGTATCATAGTATTTTAATATTCTTTTGGAAGCCGCTCAGAGTGGCTGGGGAGGCCCAGCCAGATGGGCGGGGTATAAATAAATTATTATTATTATTATTATTATTATTATTATTATTATTATTTCTACAAGCCAAACACTCCTACTTTGTGGCATATTTGTGATGTATTGATGAAGCCATTGAAAAATGCATTATGGAAAATGGGAAGAGGTCTTAAACGTTCACACAACCCCATGTTCAGGGTTCCTACTCTGTTTGAACCTCATTGCAACAAATAAAGATCAGGTCTACAGCCCACTGTTTGCTTCTTTAACTTGGCTGGAGACCCCTTTTGCTGACCGGAGAGACCCACAGGGAGTGGCACCCCAACGAGCTGGGCAGCAGAGTAAATCCACACCCCAGGGTTTTTCCTTATCAGGAGCAACCAGCTCTGACCACGTGTCACTATCCTGAACATCCCACCTCGCTGTGGGATCTTCCGCCACCCTCTCCCTAAATTCTGCATCATACTCCAGCACGGCAGCCTCCCCTGCCATTAACTTGGTTTTCGGATGATATGTTGGTAAGTTGAATAAGTGCCAACCCCTGTCTGGGCAAGCCGATGATATAATCCCCACATAAATTGAGAATGTGGTCATCCAGTTATGGAAGTTGCGTTCAACAGTTATTTTCTTTTCCTTCTGCTGTTTGGCTGGTTTGGACTTAATACTGCAGGATGAGGCTGCCGACAAGAAGGCCTTAAAGCATAAGATGAAGACTGAATTAAGCTCAGAAACTCACTGGGAGGTCAAAGCATGCAGGTCACAGAATTCAACTTCTTTTTTAAAGAAAGAGAATTGGGATATTCTCATTAAATAGTGGAAGCTCCCATAAGCTCCAACATTCCTGCGTTTCATCTCGCTGCACACATATAGGTCATAGACATCTGTTGCCTTGAGCCAATTCCAACCTCTCCACTGAACCTCACAGGATTGTTGTACAGAAAAGATGTCTTAGGGAAGGAATCATGTACAACACCTTCCACAGAAAAAATAGAATAAGATAAAAATTTAGCTGTAAGCTACCTTGAGCTCGTCAGGGAAAATGGTGGGAAAATAACAGCAACAACAACCACCACCAGAGAATTATCAGGAACATACCAGAGTGTGGATCCTATTAAACTCAGTGGGACTTACTTCTGAGTAAAAATGCTTAGGATTTAAAGTGGATTGGTGACTGTTTCCTCCAAAATTATAGGAAGGGCTTTATATGCTAGCTTCACCATTTCCTTAATTGGGTGCAGGTATTTTATTTTCAGCGTAACAGAACTCCATTTTTGCACCTATACACATACCGGAGTGCCAACTTGAGTAAAATATGGGAGGCAGGTATGCCCTGCTCCATATAATCAATCACTTGAGGCAGCACCCACCCACCCACCATTTGAATGGCAATGCCCATTAACTTTCAGGGGGCTGACCCCTTCAAATATTTTATTAGGGGGGGGGCTAAGGGCCCTAGGAGTTGGGTCCTATGATACACACACCTTTTAATTGTTCTCATTGACATGGGTGGGAGGGGAAAAGCAAAACCAGGACATCCCTGGATCAAATCAGAAACTGGGGTGGTTTCTGTAATTCCAGGACTGTCCCTGGAAAATTGGGACATTTGGAGGGTATGATCTCTCGTGAGATATAGGTCCTGCTTGGGCAAGAAGCCCAGAAAATTGTGTATGTGTGCACACCCATAAACACAATCTAAGAATTTTTATTATATTGCAGCTTCACCAAGTCTTAGATAAGGGTGATTTTAATTTGTATGTTAATCAATTATGTTTCAGACATTCAAGTTACAGGGGCATCACTTTGAACCCAATGTGGGTGGCAAAAATTCAGGATGCCCAACAAATTTTTGGCATCATCTTATTGTACGGCCCAAGGACATTCATTGCACCACTTCTTGTTCAGTGGAAACATTTGCAGGAGCTCAAACTGCTGAGTCAGAAATGCCATCCTTTATTATCCAACCCAATTCATCCGAAGTGTTCCAACCACTGACTCCTAATATTTCTTTTATTTACATGAAAAAAGTACTGGATTTAAGTAAATGTGCTTTGCCATGCCTCATTAATTGCCTCTGTCACCAGGCATAAATCCTTCTGGTAGGCAGCAGAGTAGGAAAATCCAAAAGGGTGATCATCAAGCTGAAAAAGACGATATTTTTCGCAGGCTAAATATTTTTTAAAATATATCGCAAGTGCTAGAAAGTTACGGGGGGGGGGGGACTTCAGTCTGTGAATAACTTCTGATGTAGGTAAAAGTGGGCCATCAAAGTGCCATATATTATTTACTTTCAAATAAATTTCCTAAGGATTTTGCAGATATATATAGTTAATAACACTGAACTCATTGCAAGCCAGGAGCTGCAAGATATAACCACCCTGTTACTTATTCATCAAGCAACTAGAGCACTCTCTGGCCACAGTTAAGCACCATGCAATCTGATCCAATGAACATTTACTCAGAAGTAAAGCCTGCTACTTTCATTTGGGTGTACCCAACATTTTATTATCTTGCCCAAAACGTTAACATGGATGAGTCAAATGCTTTGCTGAAATCAAAGTAACTAAATGCTTAATGTATTTGAAGGAGGTGCATGCAACAGTGACCTATGAGGCTAAACATTTATCTTCTTCAGAAATTATGGTGGCTGGATTTTGTACCATCACTTTCGCTTCCTAAACTAGACTATGCCTCTTTCATTTGGATATCTTTTCCCTCCATTCAAACACGATGAGAGAAATCTGGTGCTGCTTCTGTTGGCTGTAAAGAAGAATTGTTCACACTTCTGATAAACAAAATACCCCTTTTGGTATGGGGGTGGACATTACTGATAAGCACACATCAGCAAAACTAATTTGGTGTCTTAAAAATAAGTTGGACCATACAGTTATTTCAAAGGCCATTATCACAAATGTAGCTGCATATAATTAAGTGACTGCATATGTTTTAACACGAACAGAAACATAGTTTTATTTTATCATTCCCCCCCATATAATCATAGAATTGCAGAGTTCACATCACCTTGCCAACAAAGGTCCATACAGTTAAAGCTATGGTTTTCCCAGTAGTGATGTATGGAAGTGAAAGCTGGACCATAAAGAAGGCTGATCGCTGAAGAATTGATGCTTTTGAATTATGGTGCTGGAGGAGACTCTTGAGAGTCCCATGGACTGCAAGAAGATCAAACCTATCCATTCTTAAGGAAATCAGCCCTGAGTGCTCACTGGAAGGACAGATCCTGAAGCTGAGACTCCAATACTTTGGCCACCTCATGAGAAGAGAAGACTCCCTGGAAAAGACCCTGATGTTGGGAAAGATGGAGGGCACAAGGAGAAGGGGGTGACAGAGGAAGAGATGGTTGGATAGTGTTCTCGAAGCTACCAGCATGAGTTTGACTAAACTGTGGGAGGCAGTGGAAGACAGAAGTGCCTGGCGTGCTCTGGTCCATGGGATCACAAAGAGTCGGACACGACTAAATGACTAAACAACAACAAAGTCCAACCCCCAGCAATGCAGGAATTGCTCCAAGGTGAGGCTCAAACCCACAACCCTTTAATTAACATTGAGATTAACTATCTTCATGTTTTTAGATTACTTTTGACCCCCTTTTCAATGAATTTCAAATTTTTAAAGCTTACATTTGACAACAAACCTCTCATTATAAACTTGTTTACATTTAGATATATGACGTTTTCTATAAGCTCATAATTTTCACTAAATCAAAGATGTCTTTAAAGCTAACCTTGTGTTTTAAATATTATTCTATTAAGCTATGGAGGAAAGTTTTGGCCTGGCACCTAAATATATATAAAAAGGTACCAGGCAAGCATTCATGGGGAGAGCTTTCCACAAGTGGGGAGCCACCACAGAAAAGGGCCGTTCTCATGTTGCCACCCTCTGGAACACTTGTGGAGGGGGGCACCCGAAGAAGGTTCTTAACCTATCAGCCAAATAAAGTCTCTCAAACAAAAATAAATGTTACCTGTGGTTTTAGACATTGACTGGGTCATAATCCACTGACTATCAAGCCTTTTTCTCCAAGAAAATTCCATATGCAAATAGTGGCTTCGTCACCAAAATCAGGGGGAAATGTTTCCTAAGTGCCTCCTTAGCGTAAAGGTAAAGGGACCCCTGACCATTAGGTCCAGTCATGGCCGCCTCTGGGGTTGCAGCGCTCATCTCGCTTTATTGGCCGAGGGAGCCGGCGTGCAGCTTCCGGGTCATGTGGCCAGCAGGACTAAGCCGCTTCTGGTGAACCAGAGCAGCGCACGGAAACGCCATTTACCTTCCCACCAGAGCGGTACCTATTTATCTACTTACACTTTGACCTGCTTTCTAACTGCTAGGTTGGCAGGAGCAGGGACTGAGCAACAGAAGCTCACCCTGCTGCGGGGATTCGAACCGCCAACCTTCTGATCAGCAAGCCCTAGGCTCTGTGGTTTAACCCACAGCGCCACCTGCGTCCCTCCTTAGCATACTATAGTGCAAATTTTGATGGTGGCAATCTTTCCTTCGCCAAGTAATTGCTGAGTATTTATAAAATTGTATACAAGGGCACTATTCTCTGTGACAACCACAAAAATAATTTTGGATCTTTGAGTGGTATTATCCTCTTGGAATACAGTAACCTTTAAATGGCCTTGAAACGCCTTTGAGGTGCAATCACCCCTTGAAGTTCTTCAAAACAGGACCTTTTCTGGAAGCTTGCCTGTTTTCAGTTGCTTAAAAGCATTCTTCAACAAAATAATTATTTTTGTGCTATATGCTTTTTATAAGCCTTATTGAAATGTACATTCTGAAATTGTAATGATATTTTCTTGATTACTTTAGTGTTAACCTCTTCTCATTATCAGTATTGTTAATGCAGCTATGTGCCTTTCAGCACTGTTCTTTGTTAGACATTTATAATCGAAATGATTGCACAATTTGCACTCAAATTTCACGTTCAGAATTGGAAATAGTGTATTAAAGTTTGAATTCCCCAAGCAGTTACTTGGGAAATTCCCGAATTAACTAGCAACAATAAAATTGATAATTTATTCCAGATCTTTAGCTGAGAATTTTATATGACCTATATGACATTGAAAATTTGCCCAGAAAACTTTACCATCAACTTTTAGCTGTGGACGTCTTTGAAATTTCATTTTAACTACCAAAAATACATGTATCAGATTTTAAATCTGTAGTACAGAGAAATGAAGAACCAAAATTCTAGATTTTATAATACTGAAATGAGTTTGTTTTCTTACTTTTTATTACTCTGAAATGCATTTGTAAACGGTTTTGTAAATTACTATTAAAGTACCATTATTAAACTTGAAGTTAATTAAAAACACAGCTTTACTTGTAAATAGTGAGGACACACTGAAAGTCAGTCACTAAAAGCCAATTTACAATTTGTTTTACAGCCAGCACCACACCTCACTATAGGAAAAACCCCACAAAGTTTTCAGAAACCCCTGAGATTTTCTAGCTTTCAGAAAGCTTCAAATTTAAAAGGTGGGACCTTGTCCTTCTTAAAGAAAAGAAGAAAGGACAGTAACAAAGTTGGTGGAAGCAGCATTGATTTTTCTAGATCAATACTCATGTTGCAATAAATGCTTTTACAGTTTAGGAATACAACATAAATCCACTCTTCGCATGAGCAGGCTTCATTTCTCAATCGAATTCATGGTTTCACATATCCTGGAGACTACTTTTTTATTAAAAAAAAATTATTAGGACAGTGCTGAAATACCATTCTTGTATGTCTCCCAAAAGTATATCTAAGAAGGAGCTGAAGATATTCAATTTTTTAACTATGATATTTCTATAAGTGGTTATTGGGTTTTTTTAAAAAACAAATGAATGATATGCTTTATGACTTAATCAGAGATAATATGAAGTTGGAATGAAGAATTGAACCCACTCTCATTTTAAAACATCACTAGTTATATCTGAACTTCCAGTTTCTGAAGAAGAGGAGGAGTTTGGATTTGATATCCCGCTTTATCACTACCCGAAGGAGTCTCCAAGCGGCTAACATTCTCCTTTCCCTTCCTCCCCCACATCAAACACTCTGTGAGGTGAGTGAGGCTGAGAGACTTCAAGAAGTGTGACTGGCCCAAGGTCACCCAGCAGCTGCATGTGGAGGAGCGGGGAATCAAACCCGGTTCACCAGATAACGAGTCTACCGCTCTTAACCACTACACCACACTGGTTCTTGAATCATCTCCAAATTCTCTTCCACTCTTGGGCTGTTGGGAGGTGTGTTTTTTTTTTGGGGGGGGGAGGTTTCAATCTTCCCTACTCCAACACTAATCAAAACTATTTAGGCTTTAGAGTTCCACATGCGTTTTATCCAAGAATGCATTCCTCAATTCAATTCAAATATTGCTTCGGTGAAGTTCTAGCGGCAACTCTAATCAGAAGATAATCAGCTTCCATAATGCACCTAAGGCAATCAAGCTTCATTGATGCATACTTCTTTGTAACTGCAAACCACCAAGGAAGAGCTTGATACAGAAATGATGTTAGAAGCATTTCATTTTTAGCCCTGCCAGCTACGTATTGATTCTTCTCATTATCTGCATCTCTGAAATGAGGCGTTTCACTCATGCCTCCTTTATGTGGATTTGCTCCGACTAATGGACGCTAAATTGTTTACAAGCTGTGCACCTGAATGGCTCCTGGCTTTCCCTCCTGCTTTTAATCACCTTTCTCATAAACTACGAAGTATGTTATGACGCCTGCATGCTAGACTCCCCAAAGCTGCTAACACTTTCCTCCTTTCATCTGAATAAGGAGGAAACTTCTGCCAGATGAAGATATGGGGGCAGTGCTTCATACTTCCCTCCTAAGCCAGTTCATGCACAGAAGTGACTATTTCCCCCCCTCTATGCAGTCATTGCATTGACTCTTTTACACCTCATTTTTCCTCCAAAGAGCTTAGGGCTACGTGCACAATTCTTTACCCCCGTCCCCTTTCAAGCCTCAACTTCTCTGTGAGGTCAGTTAGAAGCCCAAGACCCAAAGCAAGCAAGACAAAGGTTGTTGCTGTTGTTTCCCTCCGCGTCACTTTTCTTTTGAGGTTTCAAACTACGCAAGTATCAAAGTAATGGTTAAGCCAAAAGTAGAAGCCCTGCCTGACTAAAGTCACCCCTCCTTTTAATCCAGAGAGCACACCGTCCTCCTGCTCTTTATATAGAGTCAGGAAGGCCAGCTCATCACAGGCACCTGGCTCTTCTCCTAATCGCCTATCATCTTCTGTTGCGTTTAGGCAAAACAAAGACCACTGAGTCCTTAAAGAAGCCCTGCAACTCTAAAGTGTTCCTCTGGTCCTTTCTGAAAACCTCGACCATCAGCTCGCTTTCTAGGTTCAGCTGCAGGGTGAGAAGTTATCCCAGTTCCAGCCAGTGTTCACTGTTTATGTCCCCAAACTGGGGACTGGTCTCTTTTCTATAGCCTCTGCCTCCCCCCCCCCCCTCTCCTTTTTCCTTGGCATCCTCTATAGCAGCGGTAGGCAAACTAAGGCCCAGGGGCCAGATCCAACCCAATCGCCTTCTCAATCCGGCCCACGGATGGTCCGGGAATTAGCATGTTTTTACATGAGTAGAATGTGTCCTTTTATTTAAAACGCATCTCTGGGTTATTTATGGGGCATAGGAATTCGTTCATTTTTTTTTTACAAAATATAGTCCAGCCCACCACATGGTCTGAAGGATGATGGCCCGGCCCATGGCTGAAAACGGTTCCTGACCTCTGCTCTATAGCATGGGTAGGGCAAACTAAGGCCCAGGGGCCAGATCCAGCCCAATCACCGTCTCAATTCAGCCCACAGATGGTCCGGGAAACTAAGTGTTTCTACATGAGTAGAATGTGTCCTTTTATTTAAAATCTCTGGGTTATTTGTGGGGCATAGGAATTCGTTCTCCCCCTCCCCCCCAAAAAAATAGTCTGGCCCACCACATGGTCTGAGGGACGGTGGACCAGCCCACAGCTGAAAAAGGTTGCTGACCCCTGCTCTATAGGGCAACAGAAGAGAGTAAGGTAGCCAGCCATCACACCAAGCCACGTTTGTCCGGATCATGTCTACATCTGGTCAGGCTGGCTGCAGTACAGAGCAGATGTGAGCCCGGGTCATACCTGGCCTCCCCATGGCACCTTTCAAGATGTTGATATTTGTAAAATAAAAAACAAATGGCCTGCCTCCTGTGAGATCAGTTGCTTCCTACAATAAATAAAGGAATAGTTAAAGCATAGATGCAAAGGAATAATAAGTATGATTGGCCACAAGTCCTCTATTATTTCAGAATATTTTTCATATAAGCACCAGCTTGCTTCAGTTTTTAAGAATTATTTATGCACACAACAATATTGTTCAGGCAACTCCCAAAGAAAGAAATATAGTTGACTTTCTGTTGTTTGACAATACTCTTGCAGTATCCTGCATTGCATTTCAGTTGAAGACGATCGCTGTGAAAATCATATAAGGGCTATTCCCCTGGAGAACTCATGAAGATGAAATATGGTTGTCATACTGCTATCCCAGTAAATATAACAGAGCCGAGGTAGAGGCTCTTCCTTCCCTTCAGCTAATGGATCTGAGAGCTTCAGTCCTGAAAAACATAACCTGCATTCAGTTTCATCATTTTAAACTAATCATAACAGGGATGATGAGAGGAAGAGAGATGGGTGTTGAACAAACGGGCCTAGTTTGCTCAACATTTTAAACCATAAACAGTTAAGCTTGACTGTGGCTTAAAGGTGGATGCGTCCTGGTGTATAGGACTAAAATCACAGCTAAAATCATAGGACTAAAATCTGCAGTGTGTCACCCCACACTCAACAAAGGGTGTTATCCCACACAGCTTATTTCAAGTATCTTATTTTTAAAATTAAAATAAATTATTATTTCAAGGATCTTGTTGTGTGGTGAGTTCCCGCCTCCCCCCCAGTGGAAATAATGACACATGACACAATTAATGGGCTAAATAAGGCCACAACCTTATTGGTTACAGGTGATGAGCGGTATTGGCTTAGGCGTTGGTCCTAACCGACTATATCCGGCTTCAGCCCATCTGCTTGAAGTCTAGGAAGGGTTAACCACCAGTAGGGGGAGTCCTGCTGATGCACATCAACTAGGAACTCCCCCGGGGTCACCGCTCGGGGGCGCGCCTTAGGCCGTCACCTCCCCAGGCTTTGGAGAGGGCCACACCCCCTGGAATCATTTATCAGACTACCCTTCTATATGTGAGGCAGGTGATGGCGCTTCCTCTCCTCTTCCATCTACAGAACTGTACCGAGGCCTAACTACCAATACCAAGAAAGTTGTGATGATTTGCTACGACGTAGGCAAAAACCAAGTGGCTGGTGCCAATTTGCCAAGTGGAAAAATTCCTACCAGGCCCGTCAACGGTGACCAACCAAGGTCCATAGCAAGGTCAAGGAACGAAAACCTTATAGGGCGTGAGGGTGGGAAACAGGAACAGCTGGCAGGTGGCAAAGAGGGAGATCCCCGGCCGCATCCTGCTTTAAATAAGGCAGGCCACACACCCAGAGCCAGCCGATTGGCTGGCCAGGAGGTGACACGGCCGGGAACCCCCCAATCGTGCAGGGGCTGGGTTCCAGCAACCACGTGCGTGGTGGGGCTGTGAAGCCCGCAACTCCACCTCCTCCGATGGGCGGAAGTGGCTTTGTCACTTGCTAGCAGACAGTAGACTCTCAAGATCTCATATGAGTTTTGAAAATTCTCAACTTTCATCTCATTGTAGGGAGTTGAACTCCATGACCCTTGGGGTCCCTCCCAACTCTGAGATTCTACGGTCCTGTCAACACTTGGAGGGTCTCGTTTTATATTGAACTTGGCCCGGTAGCAAATTCTCAACCAGTGCAGATCTCAGAGCGCAGCTGTTATATGCTGACAAAGGCCTCACTCCTGTCAGCAATTGTGCTACAGGACTCTGCACTAACTTCAGCTTCTGGATCAAGCCTGAGGGACACTCCACAGAGAGCACTTTGCAATCCTCCAGTCTTGAAGTAACTAATCCATATCAAGGCTTTTCCGGTCCAGGAATGTACGTAGCTGTCAAACCAGCCACAGATGGTAAAAGGCCCTTCCAGCCCATAAGGCTATCTGTGCCTCCATTGACAAAACTAGATTCAAAAGCAGCCCAAGACTGCAAAGCTGCTGTTTCAGGGCAAAGGCAACCCCATCCAGGATAGGTAACTGACCAATTTCTCTGACATGGGAGCTACCCACCAACAGTGCCTCCGTCTTGCCAGAGTAACAACATTTTCTCCTTGCTGCCTGCAGCTGCTGCTTCTCTTCCTCAGACAGCAGTTAGTTTTAGACAGGGGTAGGCAATCTAAGGCCCAGGGGCCGGATACGGCCCAATCGCCTTCTAGAATCATAGAATCATAGAGTTGGAAGAGACCACAAGGGCCATCGAGTCCAACCCCCTGCCAAGCAGGAAACACCATCAGAGCACTCCTGACATATGGTTGTCAAGCTTCTGCTTAAAGACCTCCAAAGAAGGAGACTCCACCACACTCCTTGGCAGCAAATTCCACTGTCGAACAGCTCTTACTGTCAGGAAGTTCTTCCTAGGATTCAACATGTCTTTACATGAGTAGAATATGTGATTTTATTTAAAATGCATCTCTGGGTTATTTGTGGGGCATAGGAATTTGTTCATTATAATTATTTTTTTCAGAATATAGTCCAGCCCACCACATGGTCTGTGGGACGGTGGACTGGCCCACGGCTGAAAAAGGTTGCTGACCCTTCGTTTTAGCATTGAAATAATGCTGCCTAAAGGCAGCCCTGTTTAGGGAAGCTTTTAATGTTTAATAGGTTATTGTATTTTACTGTTTTGTTGGAAGCCGCTCAGAGTGGCTGGGGAAACCCAGCCAGATGGGTGGGGTATAAATTATTATTATTATTATTATTATTATTATTATTATTATTAAATTATTTATTTCATGATGAACCTGGTTGCACTTAACACAAGATATCTGCAACTCTTACAACATTTGCCAGAGTCAAAACAAAAAAAAATTCCTTCCAGTAGCACCTTAAAGACCAACTAAGTCAGTTCTTGGTATGAGCTTTCGTGTGCATGCACACTTCTTCAGATACACAGAATTCGCCAGACATTTGCCAGAATTCGCCATTTGTATCTGCAGCACTGGAGGGGAAGGAGGAGTGCATTGTTTGTTTATGTTCATGGGAGTCCAGGTCTCCTAGAGACCAAGAAGATAAGAACATAAGAAGAATCTGCTGGATCAGGCCAAAGGACCATTTGGTCCAGCATCCTGTTCACACAGGATGCCCGTGAGAAGCCTGCAAGCAGGTCCTGAGTGCAGCAGCAGTCTTGCTACTTGTGGCTCCAACTCCTTGATCATTTTGCTTGCCAATTACCAAAGCTTTTCCAGCTCTACAATACAGTGGTACCTTGGGTTAAGAACTTAATTCGTTCTGGAGACCCGTTCTTAACCTGAAACTGTTCTTAACCTGAGGTACCACTTTAGCTAGTGGGGCCTGCCACTGTGCTACAGGAGCACGATTTCTTTTCTCATCCTGAAGCAAAGTTCTTAACCTGAGGTACTATTTCTGGGTTAGCAGAGTCTGTAACCTGAAGTGTCTGTAACCTGAGGTACCACTGTGTCTTTTTTCAGATGGTACATAGCATTCCAAGCGTAGTTGTGCCATAGATTTGTATGTGAAGTTGGCAGATTTATTTTCGACCCCTTTCCTAATCATCACTAGCATCCAATTAGTCCTTTTTTCACAGCTGCTGCACACTGGGTTGACATCTCCATTGAATTATCCACTGTGCCCCCACAGTCTTGTTCCTTGTCAGTCACCACCAGGCCTGAATCCTACGAGCATTTATGTGAACTAGGTAGTTTTTGTGCCAGTGTAGCTTACTGCCCACGCACCATTTCAAGAGATCCTTTTGGAATGCCTCACAATCATTTTTTTGTTTTGTTTTAACCACTCTAAACAATTTGCCTTCATCATCAGGTTTGGCTACCTCACTGCTATCTCATTTAAGATAATTTAAGAACAAGTTAAAAAAACAGGTCTCCAAAAGCAAATATCCTTGGGGGATCTATATCCATCCATTGGAGCAACTGCCCATTTATTCCAATTTTCTAATTCCAGTTTCTTAACCAATTACCAGTCCGTAAGATGACATCTCCTCTTATTCCATGACGGCTAAGTTTCAGGACTCTTTGGCAAAGTTTCCAAAAACCTTTCAAAAATATTAAGCACACAACGACAACTGAATCACCTCTACCTATTACTGCTTTTGACATTCTCAAAGAACTCTAAAAGGTTGGCGAGTTGGGACTGACCATTGCAGAAGGCATACTGGTTTGGGACAGCAAGACTTGTTCTGCTTTGTACAGTGGTACCTCGGGTTAAGTACTTAATTTGTTCTGGAGGTCTGTTCTTAACCTGAAACTGTTCTTAACCTGAAGCACCACTTTAGCTAATGGGGCCTCCTGCTGCTGCCGTGCCGCCAGAGCACGATTTCTGTTCTCATCCTGAAGCAAAGTTCTTAACCCGAGGTACCATTTCCGGGTTAGCGGAGTCTGTAACCTGAAGCGTATGTAACCCGAGGTACCACTGTAATTCTAACTTTAGCAATGCTGTTTACCAGTTTTGCCAAAGCATATACACTATGTATTACACTAACCAGCCTATAATTTTTAGGCTTTCTGGATCTCTTTTTTAAACCTGATATCACATTGGCTGCTTTCCCATCCTCAGATATTATAGCCCATGTCTAGAGAGCAAGGGGAGGAACATGAAACTTGAACACTAGTAGACGTACAATAAGAATATTTGGGGAGGGGGGAAAACAGCACCCCAAACATCTCCCTATAAAAAAGAATAGGAACAATGTTTTACCATTGACCTCTCCCCGCTTAAAACGGGGGGCGCCCTTTGCGTGGACGCGCGCAGCCCCTAGACCTGGAGCGGCTCCAACAGCATAGGCTTGGTTTGCCTTCCCTAAGGTGGGAGGCCTGGAGGTCTCTGCCTACCTCAGTCAGTTGTCCAATCCCACCTGGGGGAAGCGTTGCCAAGGAGGCCAGGACAGGTAGGGGAGGGATTACCTGCCCACACAATAGAGGGAGGATCTTACCTGGGAATCCTCTCTTGGCTCCAGAGCTTCTCCCACCCTACCCACCCTCAGTTAATGTCTTATTTGCAGGTTAACTTTTCTTCACAGGTTTTGCAGGTTAGCTTTTCTTCACAGGTATGCGGGCGCTGCTACGTCAAGGTCGCTGTTAAAGGGACGGAAAGGAATTTCCCTGCATTGGCAGGTTTCGCCTTTCCCGTAGCAAAACGTCACAACTTTGGCGGTATCAGGCCTTGGGTGGAATCCTTTAGTCCATCTTCCTCTTTGCGGCGGCGATACCAGGGTTCCCCGTTAAAGGGGTTTCTGAAGGGAGGCTTTGACCGTATGCCGAAAGGTCGTCATTGCTCTCCCCTGCGGCGGCGGCGGCGTAACGGGGGCGGCTATCTCTGCTTGAACATATGTTCTCCAGAGCCGGCCCATCCCCCCCCCCCCCGCACACACTGGATAACCCTGATGCTCCCTAGGTCCCCGGCTGGGGACTGGGGAGGGAGAATGCCCAATGCCTGAGCCAAGGTCTACCCACATTTGAAATTTAATAAAGTTGTGGCCAATTTAATCCCATAGCACATTGTCATGAGTCGTTATTCCACATGAAGGGGGGGACCGCACGGGATCTGGGGACTCCGCCCATCCACGCAATGGCATGTATCAAAAGATAAGGATGGTCCCTCAAAAAATGGAGAAACTGGGAGACATGAAAATACAGCCAAGTTTAGAGCCCAAGCCTCTTAATAGTGTCATGTTTACTGCTAGCATGTTTATAGTAAGCTATATTTCCTGGATTTGTTAAAATCAATATGCATGTAGATGAAATTGGGACCATGGGAGTGAGACTACTTAATCATCATCCCTTTCTTAATAAATTATTCCTTTATTGCTGTAGCATCAGGCTCCCACACTGGTACTAACCTCTGCATCTGTCTTTCTGCTCACTGTGAGTATTTGATGCCGAGAGGTAGCAAGATACCTTCCTTGGACTTGCAATTAGGCTCATCCTTTATCATTCATTTTTAGTTCTTGGAAAAATTGTGGAAGCACAACACATGGAACACGTGGGAAATGATTCATTTATACAGAGCGCACACAACCGAGCCCGTCCCCTGGGTGCTTGTGTGTGTGTAGAAAACGCACATGCCCACACATCAACCCAGATCCCAACAAAGTTCAAGGAAGTGTATGGAACCTGTGATTCTCCTGATAGTGCTGATTACCTGATGATTAGCAAAGTAGGTGGAGCTGATGAAAGTTGGAGTCCAACAGGCCCACAGATTTCCTGGAGGGATGCAGAACATTGTTCCATGTTAGGTCCTCCACATTAGGTCCTCCCAACAGTACTACTAGATCTTACTAGCGGGGAGCGGGTGGCGCTCTGGTCTAAACCACTGAGCCTCTTGGGCTTGCTGATCGGAAGGTCGGTGGTTCAAATCCCCGCCTGACTTTTTGCGATTGTATTCTTTGTGATTTTAAAAAGTTGTTTTAAAGTGTTGTAACTGGGACCTTAGGGTGCAGGGGAAGGTAACAAATTAAAATAATAATAATAAGATTGTGCTTTAAGAAAATGCCAAATATGAGATTGTATGAAAAAGTTGGGACCTGCAGGAAGCAAAATATAGTGAGAGTTTTATCCTGGTGCTGTGGTCTAAACCACTGAGCCTCTTGGGCCTGCCAATCAGAAGGTTGGCGGTTCAAATCCCCGTGACGGGGTGAGCTCCCATTGCTCTGTCCCAGCTCCTGCCAACCTAGCAGTTCAAAAGCATGCCAGTGCAAGTAGATAAATAGGTACCGCTGCAGCGGGAAGGTAAACAGTGTTTCTGTGCGCTGCTCTGGCGTCCGTCAGTGTCCTGTTGCACCAGAAGCAGTTTAGTCAAGCTGACCACATGACCCGGAAAGCTGTCTGTGGACAAATGCCAACTCCTTCTGCCTGAAAAGCGAGATGAGTGCCGCTACCCCAAGTCATGTTTGACTGAACTTAACCATCCAGGGATCCTTTACCTTTTTAGATCTTACTCTAATTTCCTTCACTAGGAGTATGCAAAATTCACTTAATCGTTCATTTCAATTAATGTATCCCCCCTTTTTTTTTACACTCACACCCACATGGTATGTAATTTTATCTCATTTAATTTTTGCAACTCTTCAGAATCACTGTCTAAATACTTTTTATGCTTTTTACAAATGAGGTACAGTTTATGGCTATTTCCTGTGAATGGAACCACCATAAACAGAAAGCCACATAAGATTGAAGTGCAGGCAACTGATGAAGGACATATCCTGGCTTTGCAGAGCAGTTTGCAATGGCAGAACTATATCACCAGTAATCCACTTCTCAATGCATATTTGTATGTGTATCAGTATCAAAATACTGTCTGTAATTCTGATTACCTTTGAGCAATAATATTTACTGGTAAGCATTTGTAGCATGATGGGAATCAGGTAGAGCAGTGTGGAGCAGGGCTAGTTAAGAAATATAAAATGTAGAAATTCCCATGAAATAACTGTTTTTTGTTTAGTTCTAGTCTGGACAGCTTCATATATAACTTCAGTTTCAATAAATATTTATTTCTCATAGTCACTGGCCTATGCAAACAGTAAAAAACAAAGAAAAAAGAGCTTCCCAATTCTAATTTAACAGACAAACCATAGCTAAAATTATTATTTTAATATGATGATTATTATCCACCCACCCTGTATCATAAGTCTCATGGGTGGATAAAAAAAGTTAACAAAAAACCTCCAATGATAACTCAGATTAGTTAATCACCTTTGCAATCCATTGACTCTTTGTTCAATACATCTGCAATTTTGTTTAGGCTGCATCATTTACAATCCATACTCTTATTAACTCTTGATTCCATAGAGGACAGGCCTGTCTTTCTCTTACCAGGGCTGCTGGTCTTTATGGAGATAATGTTAGAATGTTTCTTTAACAATCCATTCCGTACTACTTCCAATGAAGCTATGTATATTGCTATCTCAGACTCATAACACTCTTGGGCAACTGCTTCCCTTGCAAATGCTTTTAGGGCAGGTTCTATCAATTGCCTTGTCTTTTGAGGGAAAAAGAATTTCAAAATATGTAGGATATGTCTTGATATAATCAGTTTAACAGCTTCAGGTTGGGTTTTCCAATAAAGTATTTCATTAAAACAGATCCCTAGATATTTGAAAGAGCTGTGAAGTTCAGTGGAGTGGCCATCCTTTTTCCATTTATAGTTCCCAATTCCTTTTTTAAAAAAAAAAAACCCACAACACCATAGTCTTGTTTACTGAATAATTAACACTAAGACGTTGTTCACTACAAAAGAAGCTAAACTCGGATAAAATCTGCAAGAACGTATTTGGTTACCACACAGACAATTTAAAACTCATTTGAAAATATGGTGGTACCTTGGGTTAAGAACTTAATTCGTTCTGGAGGTCCGTTCTTAACCTGAAACTGTTCTTAACCCGAAGCACCTCTTTAACTAATGGGGCCTCCTACTGCCGCCACACTGCCACTGTGCAATTTCTGTTCTCATCCTGAAGCAAAGTTCTTAACCTGAGGGGGTTAGCGGAGTCTGTAACCTGAAGCATCTGTCACACGAGGTACCACTGTAGTCTGGAAACTTTCACTGGTACAAAGTTTGGCAATATGGATTTTAAGTGGACTAGGCGTATGAATGTATTTCATCACATACTTTCTCTTCACTGGTTTCTGACCGATTTCCAGACCCACGTCAAGGTGTTGGTTTTGACAGATATGGCCAATCATTACATGAGTCCTTAGTTTTTAGCAGAACACTTTCCCCCTTATCTTAATATCATCATCAGAGACCTTGCCCCCTCAGTCTCAAATGTGGATGTATGGCAGAAGGCAGCCACAGTAGGGCCTTCCTGTTATGGAATGCCCTCCCTACAGAAGCTTGCCTGGCACCTACATTACTATATTTTCAACGGCAGGCTAAGACTTCATCCTCCCAGGCCTTATTAACATCCACTCCTCCTCCTCACTTAACACAGTACAAGACTGGTACCAGTTTTAGGGCCTGTTTTATTGGAGCTGGCTTTTTAAAAAGTGATTTTAGTGTTTGATCTGACTAAATCAATCTGATTGTATTGCTATTAGATTTTGTTCTCTGTGTTGTTTGTGGATTTGATTTAGGGTGTTTTCATGGTGTTGGGGTTTCCAAGAGCCTGTATAGAGTCCTTAAGTGGTTCCCTGTCAGTAGGAGACAATAACAGAGACCAAGCAGAGAATATTGAGAAGCAAAGCAGCTAGTAAGCCTCATTTTTATTAAACTGTTGCAACAGAGTGCTCCCCCCCCCACATGCAGGAGGAGGGGAACCCAGAACAAAGGTGTGCCAGCTCTTACGTAGACCTTTTTAAATTGCCCACCCTCAAACTCCAGACCACCCCCAGAAACATCATACCTACATCACAGAAAGGGTGTAGTCAAGGACAGAAAAACTGTCAATGGGAAAAACTGGCAGAAAACCTGTCAATGGTCACTGACTGGATCACCTGGCCAGGCTGGCCATTCTTTTGTAATGATAAGAAGAAGAAGAAGAAGAAGAGTTTGGATTTGATATCCCGCTTTATCACTACCCTAAGGAGTCTCAAAGCGGCTCACATTCTCCTTTCCCTTCCTCCCCCACAAAAAACACTCTGTGAGGTGAGTGGGGCTGAGAGATTTCAAAGAAGTGTGACTGGCCCAAGGTCACCCAGCAGCTGCATGTGGAGGAGTGGAGACGCGAACCCGGTTCACCAGATTACGAGTCTACTGCTCTTAAACACTACACCACACTGGCTTTCATAAACACTTAATTCCTGAGTTGTTGATAAACACTTAATTCCTGAGCCAGGTCACAGGCTCACCCTATTCACACCTTAAATGTGCCCTTAAGGCAGGATTTGTGAGCACAGAAACAATGGGGAGGTTTCTTCATTTCCTCCCTCCTTGCAGAGAAACATTTGGTCAGTTTGGGAGAGTCAAAATGGTTTCAGGACTGTCTTCCTGTACTGTTTCAGAAATGTGGCTTATGTATTTATGTACTTGTTTGTCTTGTACATTTAATTTACATACAGTGGTACCTCGGGTTACATACGCTTCAGGTTACATACGCTTCAGGTTACATACTCCGCTAACCCAGAAATAGTGCTTCAGGTTAAGAACTTTGCTTCAGGATAAGAACAGAAATCGTGCTCCAGAGGCGCAGCGGCAACAGGAGGCCCCATTAGCTAAAGTGGTGCTTCAGGTTAAGAACAGTTTCAGGTTAAGTACGGACCTCTGGAATGAATTAAGTACTTAACCCGAGGTACCACTGTATTTGAGACCTTAAATTCTTGTAACAGTGGTATTTCATGTTTCCTTCTTTTGCCATTTAAAACTTGTTTTAAATTCTCCGTACTTCTCTCAGAGAACTGTGCTGACAAATAAATCACAGAAACTGTAAGATTGCATCCAGGAACTGTTTGCTTGACCCTTGTTATCTCATTGAAATTTTTCTCTCATCAAATGTGCAGGACTAAAAGCACTTGTCTGCTAGAAATGTCAGAGGACTATCCTCAGATGAATGGTTTGATGCATGAATTCCAGCCTTGGGATTTCTAGAATTAGAAACTGGGGCATCTCCATATCAACTTTCCACTTACACTTCACCAGCTGAGGCCCCATATGCATAAATTTAAAGCACCATCATACCACTTCCTTCAAAGAATCCTGGGAACTGTAATTTGTTAAGGGTGCTTTAGGAGACCCCTATTCCCCTTGCAGAGCTACAATTCTGAGTTCCCTGGGGAGAAGGATTAACTGCGAGCCACTCTAAGAATTGTACTGTAGCTCTGTGAGGGAGATAGCAGTCTCCTAACAACACTCAGCCTTTTTAATCTTTAAGTTCACTGATCTTTTTTTGGTATTTATCTTTCTTTGAACGATCAGTGTATAAATCAAAGGTGTATAAATCAAAGGCTGGATGATGCGGAGCTATTCCAAAATTTCGTAGCTGGTGGTGGAGCCTGCTCACCGTTAAATTTCGGCATAACCCCTATCTACCGCGCTCCGTCCTACTTAACATCGCTTATGGCCGCGTCTCACCGATATGCCTTCATTAGAGCTAGGTTCAATGTCTTTCCAACAAACGTGCTGAGACATAGATTCACAAAGGGCCAAGTCCCTTCAATGTGTGCCTGCGAAATGAAAACATCTGAATCTCTACATCATGTTATGTTTATCTGCCCTTTGTACAGTTCAGTCCGTGCTAGTATACTAAACTCCATAATCCAGCCTATGGCTGACAAACAAGTAGACCTACAGCTTGCCTGGGTTCTTCAAGATGTGGATCCCTATATTACCCTACAGGTTGCTAAATTCCTAATCAGCCGTCCTCTCGTACAAGAGAAGGAATGGAATGTTAGCTGATTATTGATAGTTATAAGAATTTTCTATAATGACATCAGATATTGAGTGTAGTGCCTAAAATTTTAATTTTAATCTTAAACTTTTCTTATGAATGGCTAATATCTGTCCTTGTGAGTTGTGAACTGTGTTATACTACTTGTGGTTTGTACGAGTCCACAGTTTTATTTGATTTGTTTTGTTGTGCTGTGTTTCATGATGGGCGTAAAGCCGAATAAACATTTTGATTTGAAAAAAATCTTTAAATTCACTGATCTTTTTTTGGTATTTATCTTTCTTTGAACGATCAGTGAACTTAAAGAACACCTACCGCAAAGAGAATATCCTCCATGTGTAATTGAATTCAACATCCACCAAGCTGCCATCCTTTCTAGGGAAAACCTCCTCCTTCCAAGTGAGGTGTCAACCAGCAAAGAACTATTTACCCCATTTGTGGTAGATTTCCATCCTGCATCTCCTAACTATCACCTGACAATCATAGGAAGCTACCCATTGTTAGCTTTAACAAGCTGTTCGGAGTTTGCTATCAGCAAGCCTCCTGTTACAACATTTTGCCAACCTCCAGGTCTGTATTTAAAGCAGTTGTTGTTGTTGTTTAGTCGTTTAGTCGTGTCCGACTCTTCGTGACCCCATGGACCAGAGAACGCCAGGCACCTCTGTCCTCCACTGCCTCCCGCAGTTTGGTCAAACTCATGCTGGTAACCTCGAAAACACTATCCAACCATCTCGTCCTCTGCCGTCCCCTTCTCCTTGTGCCCTCCATCTTTCCCAACATCAGGGTCTTCTCCAGGGAGTCTTCTCTTCTCATGAGGTGGCCAAAGTACTGGAGCCTCAGCTTCACAATCTGTCCTTCCAGTGAGCACTCAGGGTTGATTTCCTTCAGTATGGAGAGGTTTGATCTTCTTGCAGTCCATGGGACTCTCAAGAGTCTCCTCCAGCACCATAATTCAAAAGCATCAATTCTTCGGCGATCAGCCTTCTTTTTGGTCCAGCTCTCACTTCCATACATCACTACTGGGAAAACCATAGCTTTAACTATACGAACCTTTGTTGGCAAGGTGATGTCTCTACTTCTCAAGATGCTGTCTAGGCCTGTCATTGCCCTTCTCCCAAGAAGCAGGCGTCTTTTAATTTCGTGGCTGCTGTCACCATCTGCAGTGATCATTGAGCCCAAGAAAGTAAAATCTCTCACTACCTCCATTTCTTCCCCTTCTATTTGCCAGGAGGTGATGGGACCAGTGGCCATGATCTTCGTTTTTTTGATGTTGAGCTTCAGACCATATTTTGCGCTCTCCTCTTTCACCCTCATTAAAAGGTTCTTTAATTCCTCCTCACTTTCTGCCATCAAGGTTGTGTCATCTGCATATCTGAGGTTGTTGATATTTCTTCCGGCAATCTTAATTCCGGCTAGGGATTCATCCAGCCCAGCCTTTCGCATGATGAATTCTGCATATAAGTTAAATAAGCAGGGAGACAAAATACAGCCTTGTCGTACTCCTTTCCCAATTTTGAACCAATCAGTTGTTCCATATCCAGTTCTAACTGTAGCTTCTTGTCCCACATAGAGATTTCTCAGGAGACAGATGAGGTGATCTGGCACTCCCATTTCTTTAAGAACTTGCCATAGTTTGCCGTGGTCGACACAGTCAAAGGCTTTTGCATAGTCAATGAAGCAGAAGTAGATGTCTTTCTGGAACTCTCTAGCTTTCTCCATAATCCAGCGCATGTTTGCAATTTGGTCTCTGGTTCCTCTGCCTCTTCTAAATCCAGCTTGCACTTCTGGGAGTTCTCGGTCCACATACTGCTTGAGCCTTCCTTGTAGAATTTTAAGCATAACCTTGCTAGCGTGTGAAATGAGTGCAATTGTGCGGTAGTTGGAGCATTCTTTGGCACTGCCCTTCTTTGGGATTGGGATGTAGACTGATCTTCTCCAATCTTCTGGCCACTGCTGAGTTTTCCAAACCCCTTCATGGATCACTGCCTTGCCGTGGCGAAGGGGCTTGAATAACTCAGAGAAGCTATGAGCTATGCCGTGCAGGGCCACCCAAGATGGACAGGTCATAGTGGAGAGTTTTGACCAAACGTGATCCACCTGGAGGAGGAACCGGCAAGCCACTCCAGTATCCCTGCCAAGAAAACTCCATGGACAAAGTCAACAGGCATATAAAAGATATGACGCTGGAAGATGAGCCCCTCAGGTCGGAAGGCGTCCAACATGCTACTGGGGAAGAGCGGAGGGCAAGTACAAGTAGATCCAGAGTTGATGAAGCGGCTGGGCCAAAGCCGAAAGGACGCTCAGTTGCGGATATGCCTGGAAGCGAAAGGAAAGTCCAATGCTGTAAAGAAAAATATTGCATAGGAACCTGGAATGTAAGAACCATGAACCTGGGTAAGTTGGAGGTGGTCAAAAATGAGATGGCAAGAATAAATATTGACATCCTGGGCATCAGTGAACTAAAATGGAGGGGAATGGGTGAATTCAGTTCGGATGACCATCATATCTACTACTGTGGGCAAGAAACCCGTAAAAGAAATGGAGTGGCCCTCATAGTCATTTAAAGCAGAGCTATCAGCAATACTGGGTATCATCTTTGCAATTTCCAATGCTGTATCACCTGTGTGTGTCAGGACAGAGTAGGTGATTGAATATAATCGATGTCACTGAATGCAAAAAAAGAAAAGAAAAAAGTGGAGCAACCTGTTGCTAAACACTTTAATTCTGAGAACCGCAGCCAGTCAGACTTGTCAACAAATGCTATAGAAATGCCAACAAATTCAACAGTGTTTGCAAAAAGTGGTACAAGCTGGACGCATTATCACCCTCAACCCATCGCCTTTAGCAAATAAAGCCCTTCTGAGCAATCCATCGTCAAAGTTCCATAACTGTCACCTTGAAAAGAGCATCATTTCTATGGCAGCAACTGATGAAATTGGAAGCTCAAATTTTTGTGAAAAGAATTCAAAATTTCTGGCATTTTAGTCACTTAAATAAATATATGCATCTAGTAATTAACTGCACCCTATTAGTATCCAGAATAAACTTGTCTGAAGTGCTGGTTGATACTTTCATTGCTCCCCATCTAATTAAGTAGCAAAATCAAACCGGGATGCAGGTGGCGCTGTGGTCTAAACCACTGAGCCTCTTGGGCTTGCTGATTGGAAGGTTGGCGGTTCAAATCCCCGCGACGGGGTGAGCTCCCATTGCTCAGTCCTGGCTCCTGCCAACTTAGCAGTTCGAAAGCACGTCAAAGTGCAAGTAGATAAAGTGCTCCGGCGGGATAGTAAATGGCATTACCATGCACTGCTCTGGTTTCGCCAGAAGCAGCTTAGTCATGCTGGCCACATGAACCAGAAAAACTGTCTGCAGACAAACGTCAGCTCCCTTGGCCAGTAAAGCGAGATGAGCACCGCAACCCCAGAGTCGTTCACGACTGGACTTAACTATCAGCGGTCCTTTACCTTTTAATCAAACAAGACAGTATTTAACCATATAAATTATTAGCAACTCTGTAAAATATTAGACAGGAACATATAATGGTTATCTGGGCGTCATTAACGTATAAATGTTTTATTTTTTATTTCTTATATACTATCATTATATCTGTATCTGGCTGTTTGGTTGTGCTCACAGTTCTATTTTCTTATTCCATTCTGCAATTTGTTATATTAAATTAAAATAATAATAGCAACAAAATAGGAGAGGATTTCTTGCTCCCGTACAATCACATTGCTTAAAAAAACTTTTACAAAACACTCCCGACTACTAAGCATGAAGCTGATTCTCTTGCACACCTTCAAAGGTAGCACAAATGACAAATTTAGCAATGTGCTGAGACACAGCTTGAACCTTTTTTAAGTGTTGATAAAGCTCCTCTGCTTCCCTGCAGGTCCAGACTCTGGCCGGCAGTTTATAATGGCAGGGCACAGTTATCTAACAGGGTTAGCACAGCTTCTGCTCGGAGCTCTCTTCTTCACACTTAGTGATAGCTGAGGAACAGCTTCAGCAGACGTAGCAGTCCATTTAGAGGCCATAATGAAAACTCCCATCACTTCCTCCAAAAGTAAAATTAATTCCCTGGCAGAATCCGAGACCTGGGAGAAGAACTGGTGAAGGAGGACTGGAAGAAATTTAAGGACTATTTGCAAAAACATTGTAAATTGTATGAATGCTAAGAAAGATGTAAGATTTGTAATAACATGGCCCCAATAAATTAGTAATAAGGAATACAAATTTGAATGTAATGGAAAGAAAAGACAAATTTTGGATAAACAATATTTAACAATTAAGTCTTAACAAAAGAGTTGCTAAATTTCAAAATTTGAGATTTTAATAGTAGGAAATTTTATTATATAAACTAAATTAAGTTAATAATTTGCTGTCAAAATTTATGAGTTTAGAAAGCAGGAACAAGAGGTGCGAGGAAGTCCAAGGAAGTGTATGAAATGTGGATATTGGAAAATGTTATGTTATTATGTGTTCTTTATTGTTAAACAAAAATCTAATAAACATTATTTAAAAAAACAAAACAAAAGTAAAATTAATTCCTCCGTTCGGAAAAAGAATCCTAAAATATTCAGATGTCAAAATATACACAACAGTAAAAACTTATTACCATTTTTACTTCATTAATTAAATTTTTCAGTATTTGGTGCAGATATGCTATGCAGTATCATAAACTCTCACAACTGAGACAGAATGCATAATTTGTAAAATACAGTGGTACCTTGGTTTGCAACTGTTTTGGATTACAACCACGTTAATCCTGGAAGTGTGTGTCCCTTTTTTTAAAAAAAAAATTACAACCCTTTCCCTCCCCCCAAAAAATGATCCCTGAATTTTTGAAATTTATTGAGACTGATGCTGCATTTTATGTTGTATTCTATGCTGTTTTATGCTGCTTTTAAGTCACATTTTAATCAGTGTTTTATATTTGCTGTTAGCCGCCCTGAGCCCGGTTTTTTAAAATGGGAAGGGCAGGGTATAAATAAAATTATTATTATTATTATTATTATTATTATTACTATTATTACATATCTTTATGTAATAAAGTTTTATGTAATAAACCTATAGTTATAGGTTTGTGTTTGCTTTTGTTATTGTTTTCGTTATGTATTTTGTGTTCCCGTTTTGTATTTTTATGTTGTGAACTGCCCTGTGACCTTTGGATGAAGGGTGGTATACAAATTTAATAAATAATAAGAGGAATAAGAATGGGATCTTTAATTCCTGCTCCCAAACCTCTCTGACTGTCAGCAGGCCTACGGAATGGACAGTAAATACTTTATATAGCATGGAGATTATACCTTTTAAGCCAGCCAAATATTTAACACATCGAAGCTTGCATGAGGTTACGGACGTCACATTTCCTATTTTACAAAATTAAATTTTACAAAATGATAGAATTTGGAAAAACTGAAACCAGTTAAGTTCTACTGAACCCAGTTTGGCCAGTTCCAGGTGGCAGCCATTATAAAAATGGTTCCAGACTAGATAAATCCTGTTAGATTCCAAATGCTTACACCAGGGAAACTTAGCATCCTCACAGAAAAATGGATGGCATAGAAAAAGAATAAGTGGAGATTCTTTCAGTGCTGAGACATCTATCTCTTCCAACTCTTTAACGTGGTATCAAGGAATGGGTTAGTGGCAAGGCTCAAATTTAACTTTTGATAGTTTCAAAAAGGGGGAGTGTTCTAAAATAGTGTGCATTGGACCCAATCCAATGCTGAACTCAATCCACTTTCACATCTCCTCTTACCATTGAGATCAACTGCTTGCACTAAGAAACTCTATTGCCCCCTACAGGCACTCCTCCAGTCAGAAAATGGCACGTTACTCTAAAGGCCCCTGTGTCATCACACTCTCCAATTTCCTTGCGAAATGGGCTCACAAAATGCAGAAAGTTTGAGGCTTTTTGTCTACAAGTCCAACACCTTATAAATGCCATGCTCATTAGGGTTTTACAGTTTGATTGTATAACTAATGCAAATGAGGTAAAAGGCTCTGCTACTTTCAAAACATGTAACAGGTACATATCTTGGTACAAATATACTTCCTTATTAAGCCTAATACCGTTTCTTCAAAACTTGCAAAATAATCAGAACTACAGGAGCACACAGTTTGGTTGGCAGAAGGGATAAATCTTCATTAGATACTTGGGTTTAATAAATATCTATCATCTGCAAAAGCAGATAATAGAAGGACATTAAAGACTAATCAAGGTGTCCTTGGTTGACTTACACCCTGGTATTTCAACTAATGAGGACTTTGACAAACTCGCAGCTCCCAAACATGTTATGTAATTTTACCCTTGCCACTTGCCAAGGTTGGTGTTAATCATTCCAGTCCAAAGCCATTAACGCTGAAAAGTTTAAGCCCTAAAATGAGTGCCCCTTTGAACTCTGCAAGCACTGAGAAGTGTTGTGGAAGAACTGCATTCAGCTGAAGTGATTGCTGTGGTTCTGTACAATGTTAGCTTCACTGAATTGTGCTGGTCTCCATTAGAACACACACACACACACCCCTTTGACAGCATGGTATTCCCTTCTACTGTAGTGTGGCCAACTGCAAACAGAGGAAAGCAGATAGGATTGACCTTGCTTCTCCGCTCCCATTTTGTTCTGTGCAACAAAGTCAGTGAGCAGCAAATTGAGAGTCACCTGGGAGGGGGGTAAATAAGATGTAAGAGCCCTGCTGAAATGGCCTAGCTTAGTCCAAATTAGAAGCCAAAATGGAAGAACCAGCTTCTAATTCAGACAATGTTGCCAAGGATCAAGTTACCTTCGAGAGAACTAGATCTCCCAGCTTCCCCCAAACTTTGCACCTGAGCACACTGTTACCTAGCATCATTCATTCTATTTATAACCCGCCATTTTTTCCAGGGTGGTGAAGAGGGAGGGAGAGAGGGATGAAAGAGACCAGCCCTCCAGCTTTATCACTCTTTGCATGTCCACCAGCGCTGCTCTCACCTCTACTTGTCAAAGAAGGGGGAACATGTATTGACAGTTTGTGAACAGAGAGGTAAGTTTTGGGAGATTGGTAGGGATGGAGGAAATTTTTATGATTGTTTTGGGGAAATGCTAAGTTTTTCCAATTTCCCCTCCAGGAAACTTGGATCGTTTCAAAGTTATTTTGATGAGATTTTTGGAGAGTATGCCCATCTCTACCTGTAAGGAGTCTGTATGGGAGTATATTGTATTTAAAAATGGGGTATGAGAGTTTTTAGGGGGCTAACCAGGTTGGGATAGCTGGGATAGCAGGCTTGTTGGGTTTTGAATGTCTTATGTAGATATTTTGTTTTTGTTGTTCTGTATGGGACAATGACAATAAAGATTATCGTATCGTAAAGGATTCATGACACTTGAGTTTCAAGGAGAGAATGGAAGGAAGAGAGAAACTTGCCACCCAAGGATGGAAAGAAATCCACATCCACCATAATCTCTGGGGAAAGAAAGCATTTCTGGAACAGATCCAGGGCCTACTGCTTTCTTCTTGGTTCCATAAACATCTGGAAATAAATAGAAGCTTCTACTGCTAGATGTGTGAGAGTTTTGGAAGATGTGATAGGGTGGGGGGGGGGTTCAAAAGAAAAGCATCCCCTCGTGGAATCACTTCTCTGCAGATACAGACAAGTGATCCTTTCTGAGATTGTCTGATGCAGTTAAGAGTAACACACCCAAGAAGCTATGAGATATCCACCTGAATCTTACAGTCTGGTTTTTGAAGCCTCCAACATACCAGCTTTGAAATTTCCTTTCGACACACACTTAGCTTTGAAATTTCCTTCTCTTAATTAAAACGGATCAGGGATAGAGATCTCTTGATGTTTTTAGCAATAACGTACAGAATCTTGTTTGAAAGGAGTCTAATTGTCAGACATTTCCATGACGTGTGGAGAAAATCAGCACCATCCTGTTGAACATCCCCAGCAAGTATCCCTATTTTTATTACCGTATATCTAACTCAGATGTTATGGAGTAAAGTTCCACTTATAAAGCATTTTATAGCTATGTCCTGCTATATTTACACAGGAGGAGTATCCACTCACCAGGGACTCCAAGTGGGCGATGTTTTCCACATGGGGCAGTTGTGGTGGAAGGCCATCATCATCCAGTGTAGCTGGGGGGGGGGGTGCTTACCACCCATCTCCAGCCACAACGGGCCTCTGAGGTGTGGGTGGGCAGTGCTCATAGAGCCAATCAGTGGCAAGGGTTTGAGGGCTGTGCCCAGGCCAGCCCAGCCCTGGCCTATTTCAGGGGGAAGCCAGCTGTAGGCTGCCCTCTTGGCTGTTCATCACTGGATTTTCCACCCACCTTGTCTGTTAGGGGCCCACTCAGTGCGGGAGCGGGTGAGTGGTATATGGACCTTGCTATGGTTTACTCGGTCACCGTATTCAGGACCAGGGAGGAAATTTCTCCTGCAAGCATAGCGACCGTCACAACTTGGGAAGATAAGGCTGTCAGTTTGCATTTCTTCGTACAGAAAGTTTTTATCTGATTTGTAGAGATCTTTACTATTCTAATTAGTTCAAGAGGGTTCTGGTAGCTTCTCTGTGTGAAAGAAACAAGCAGAAGCTTCATGATATTTGGGTTATTCTTTCAGAGAGGTCCATGTCAAGGTCATGCTGACTATTAAAGTAGGGCCAGAAGGAGCCTGGGTTTCAATTTCTCTTTTATCTCTTTTCCTCCTGGTGTAGTGTTCTGTACATAGTATGCTTAGTGTTAAGGTTTAGACTTATTATAAGTTATTGAACGTTTAAGTTAAGTTAAGTCTGTTGCAACTGGATTCCTTATGGACAGGGCCAATCCTGAAAGTATTGGATTTGTGATCATTATGCTCATTTGCCTTCAGTAGCCGTAAAGCTCTGCTGGATGAAATATAATTGCCTCCAGTCTATTTTTTGGGAATCCTGCAACGTGTTTAAATTTTTACTATGCTAACTATACGCCGGAGTTCTGCTCTGGATGAATATTGAATAGAATTCCATGGCAATGAATACATTATGTTGCCGTGCCATCTAGTTCCATCTCCTCTGATTTGGCAGTTGCTCTCCAAGCTCTGCTGCATGAAATATAATTCCTTGTAGTCTATTTTTGGGGGATCCTGCAACGTGTTTAAGCTTTTTCTCTGCTAACTATGCATTGGTATCTACTCTGGATCAATATTGAATAGAATTGGGATGGATCCTTCTTGTTCTGGATCCATCACCCTAGATGAGGAGCTAAATGAGTGTCCAGCACCCCAAAACCTCCTCTTTCCTTCTGAGAGGTCTTGGTGAATCCTTAACTTCCTGTATAAGGGGGATTGATTTACTTGCGGAAACAGATGCTGCACTCGTTTCACCTGTGTACAGTGGTACCTCGGGTTAAGAACTTAATTTGTTCTGGAGGTCTGTTCTTAACCTGAAACTGTTCTTAACCTGAAGCACCACTTTAGCTAACAGGGCCTCCTGCTGCCACCGCGCCGCTGGAGCACAATGTCTGTTCTCATCCTGAAGCGAAGTTCTTAACCTGAGGTAATATTTCTGTTCTAGCAGAGTCTGTAACCTGAAGTGTATGTAACCTGAAGTGTATGTAACCCGAGGTACCACTGTATAAAGAACTCTCTCTTTTAGAATAGCCAAAGACCAAGAACATTTATCAGAGGGTTCAAGAGCACATTTAACAATAGATTTGTCCTGGATTCAATTCAATTCAATTCAATTCAAATTTATTTACGGCTATTAGCCCATAAAATATGTACAAACATAAAAGCACAGAAGCATAAAAAACCAATACATCTAACAACAGAAGGGGAACACCATGATGCAAGGGTGGGTCATTGAGCAGTGACAAATAACAGCTTGGGGCCCGGAAAGATCCAAGGGACGGTTCACAGAAAAAGGAGAACTGGAGACGAGATCCATCATGCACTCTCATCATAACTGTCCGATTAGTTTTTGTTGTTGTTGTTGTTGGTTTTTGTGTGTGAGATAACCGCATTCAGGAATCTCGCCACCTGCAGAGTTACAGAAGGATCTGTATCCTGCAAAAGCAGTGCGGCATGTGACTCAACAGGCCTGCCAACCAAGCGCAGTAAGGCAGGACACAGGAATTTAGTCCTAGCTATGCTATGTAAGGGACAGTTGAACATTATATGTGGAAGAGATTCAACTGTTTTCCCGTCACACTCGCATAGCGGAGACGCCAAACCCTTGGAAAATCTGTGGCTCAGCAGGTTCGATGGAAAAACATTGAACCTTGCACGAATAAATGCAAGTCGGTGTGGTACAGATGAAAGAGATGACATGTATGATGGAAGGCCAAGTGGTGGGGTTATTCCATGATACCTGGGGGAGCAGACACCCCCACCCCTGGAGAGGTTGTGTTGATTTTCAATGTCTGCTAATCTTTGCTCGATAAGGCTTTTGGCTGAGCGTAGGTTCATCTTTAAGGAGTCCGCTGGGGAAATTCCGATGCTCAGAAGTTTAGCATGGATTTTTCCTACCCACGGGTTAACGAAGTCATCCCGCCAGAGGCACTGAAAGAGGTAATGGTTGGGAAGCCTATGCCAGCTGGACAGCCAATAGCCAAAGACTCGCTTCCAGATGACCATCTCTAAGGATGCAATCCTTAACTCCAGATGTATGGCTGCGTTGCTCACACACATGGGGAGTTTCAGGAGGCGACGGAGAAACTGATTCTGCAATGTCCCCAGCGATGTTAAATTGGACCCTGGAGCCCAGAGCGGGGCAGCATAACAGAGGGTGGAAACCACTTTTGCGTGGTACACCTTCAATGCAGAAGGGATGTGGGAGGCTCCGTCAACCGCAAAAAATTGGAGTAGAGTGTAAAGTATTGTTTTCCCTTTGTTCAGTAAATACTGTATCTGTGGCTTCCAGCTTAGGTTGTAGTGAAAACCTGGATTAAACAATATGAGGTGAGCCAGAAATTATTTTGGCTCACATACTCTGAAACAGGAAAATGGCACCAAAGCTTAGCTTCTCGACTGTAAAAGCAATCAGCAAGAAACACCTGACATCTCACCCCATTCTGCCCATACAGGTGTCTTCATCTCTTCATAATATTCTGTTGTTTGGTGATCCTGCAGTCTCCAGCCTCCAGATTCATGTACCAGTGAATCACCTGTGGAGAGTAATCAGATGGAGGAACAAGGAAACTATTATTTTTTGTTGCTACTGTTTTTGGAAAATACGATTAAGAGAGAGGGGGGGGGAATCAGCTACAAGCATTGTTTCATGAGCAGCAGTCTTTAAAATAAATACACAGCCCAAGGGGAAATGGAGTTCAAAGCACCATATGTAGGCAGCAGAAGAATCATCTTATGCCATTGAACAGTCGTAGTTTGTCTTCCTTTGTGTTGCCTTTGCTGTCAGCCTTCCCTTTTAATTTTTCAGAAATGTAATCCCAACAGTTTGGCCTTAGTAGTTAAGTCAATGTCTCCCACAGTGGGAGAAAAATCATTTTAAAAAATAACCCAAACACATCTTGTTAAGAGGACAGATCAGTAGGGTATATGGCAGAGAGCCTGGAGAGTCTTGATGCATTGCAGCTCCACTGATGGCAAAAATAATAACGAAAAGCAAAATCCTAAGGGTTCATTGCCTCCAGACAAATAGGATTAGTCTGGGAGCATGCTTTGGGGAAGGTCATGGCCTTGACACCAGAAGAAAGCTCCTGCAGCTCACCATTATTGTAAAGGTCCTGGAACAGAGAAGCAAAATGAAGAGTGAATCCAGAGGCAGCAGGAGGTTTCATTTTAAGCCGCACACGGCGACACTTTGAATGCCACAACTGCATAGAATCATCGTAGAGTTGGAAGGGAAACCAATGCTCATCCAGCCCAACCCCCTCCAATGCAGGGATCTCAGCCAAAGCATTTGTGGCAGGTAGCCATCCAACCTCTGCTTAAAAAAATTCCAAGGAAGGAGAGTCCACCACCTCCTGAGGGAAACCATTCCACAGCCAGTAAAGGGAGATGAGCACTGCAACCCCTGAGTCGTCCGTGACTGGACCTAAATGATCAGGGGTCCCTTTACCTTTAAAGCCTATGGATCATCATACATGCTACAGCTGGCAAACTCTATGTGGCCACCACTCCAAAGGGTGAGAGCACATACTGGGAGCCCTGCAAAAAAGACACTTTCTACCTTGTGGTCCAGGTCATCTGGTCGAGGTCCAGTTGACTGCAGGCAGTTGTAGCTGCCAGGTTCTCCAGATTGCCAATAATCCTTACAGCATCAAGGGAAGCATACTCAATATCAGTGCTAAAAGCATGTATAAGGACCATTGGGCCTGCACATTTCCTCCGTCTTCATAATGCTGGTCATATGGTTCTGTCTCTAGACTATAGGCAATCCGTCCTGTTTCATCATCTGAGACGAAACCGTAAGGTGCTACTCCATTGCGGCACCCGTGAAGTGGTGCTACTGACAACAGGTTCCAGCAAGAACTTGAGAGATTTTGGCAAGATCTCACAATGCCAGGGACAGGGCAGATGAAGAGGAGTGGTGGAGACCACATCCCCAGGAGCCTTCCAGAGAGGAGGAAGGAGCAGATAGTATAGATCTACAGGACTGGTTCGACACAGGGCACACCCCAGAGGAAGGAGAAGAGGGAAGAAGTTGGGAGATGATGGGAGATGAGGAGTCAGGTAAGTAGCTTTGAGCAGGCAGAGCCCGAGCAGCAGCTGACTGACACGTTGTTGCTGGTGAGTCTCCCAGAACCTGTTCCCTTCACTGAGAAGAGAGGAGAGGAGAGGGCTTGAAGGCAGGTGGCCCTTAACGGCAACCGTAGGAGAGGAGTCTGATGAACAGGGAAGTACAAAGCCACGTTAGATACTGAAAGGTGCTCGGTTGCCTTGCCTTGGCATCCAGAATAATAATAAAAAGGACTAAGAAGTCTGCATTTTCTCTGTCTCTCTGCTTTCCTGGGCAATCAGCCAGGAACCGTCAACAGCACCCTGACGTAAAATAAGTATCAGAGCTCACAAGATCTGGCAATATTTCAGTGAGCTCTTGCTGGAAGCTACTGCTGCTTCTCCACCAATTGGGAGAAGTGTCAGGGCACCCAGACGAATGCCACCTCTTGGGGTTCCACCGCCCAAGGCCTCTGTCTGTTTCTGAGTTCTCTAATGCCAAGAAGCTTGCCTGCCCAAGTACAACTACATATCTCCATGCTTTGTAGTAGTTTTTGAAGCTGAGATCTTTTGAAAACAAGTTTGTAGTGTGGCACAAGAGAGTTCTTCTGTTCCAGGTCCACAATTCCACCAGGTGCACATAAACCCTTGAACCGGCCTAAAGTATCTCTTTGGATCCTGGTTTAAATAGGATACATTCTTTTCCTCAGAAGATTCCTTAATCACATCTCAAAATTCAACAGTGTAGCCTTCCTTTGACCTTTAGAAGTGCTACCCAAAACTGAACTTTGGTGCCTAGCATTTAAAAATCAGCACTTAGAGATTTACCTCTGAAACTTTAATTTTATTACATCATGATTAGTTGTAGTTTTCCTAACAACTATAGGTTGGCATAGAAACACAACTCTTTTTGCATCAAGGGCAATATTAATGGTTCACCAGGTACCCAAATTCAGCAAGGAGCTCAAGAAGAACATCTGCTAGTTTATTTATCTTTAGTTTCATTAAGTTCAACAACTTATCTTTCAAAAGATATACGGGTGTGTGTGTATGTGTGTGTGTGTAAGTCTATATAATCTTAAATACATTTCAGAAGTATTTAAATGAAATTATAAAAATATAGTGATTGAATCTCAAAGAGAGAAAAACAAAGAATGTGCTCAAAGCAATGTCTTTTTCATTAGCCAAAATACTTTATCTGTTAGTTGTGGGTAAAATTCCCTTTGTTGTTAAGCTGCTATGGTAAGAAGCAGATGGCTGTCTAAATCTCAGAATTCCCAGCAGGAACTGTGAACAGATGTCTCTAACCAGGAATAGAATAACCCTTTTCTATAGGCTTCACTCTGGGAACCAAGCGACTTACGAGATTTTCTAAAAACCTGTTTGAATCCAGAAACCACTGAGTAAGCCACAATTCTGTCTCATGTTTTCTTCTCTACTTTAAAATGAGAAGGACACATCTGCAAAAGAGGCAAAGCTTTACTAAAAATAGAATTAGTTCTAAGGGCAATGACAGTATTGCTAGTCATTCACCTGATAGATTTGCATTAGCAAGAATCCTTGAAAATTGTCAGTGTGTCTTCCAGGTTTTATTATAATTATGAATTGATGTTCAATATCTTGAAGAACCACATTGTGGCGGAATTAACAACAAAAGCCATCTTCATGCATTCACATAAAAGGTTATGTAAACACATGGCTGGGGTGATATTAATAATAATAATTTATTATTTGTACCCCGCCCATCTGGCTGGGTTTCCCCAGCCACTCTGGGCGCCTTCCATAGAAACCAAAAATACACTAAAATATCACAGATTAAAAACTTCCCTGAACAGGGCTGCCTTAAGATGTCTTCTGAATGTCAGGTAGTTATTTATCGCTTTGACATCTGAGGGCGTTCCACAGGGCAGGCGCCACTACCGAGAAGGCCCTCTGCCTGGTACCCTGTAGCTTTGCTTCTCGCAATGAAGGAACCACCAGAAGGCCCTCCAGTCTGTGGCACCAGGTGAGTCTGCCTGGGAGAGAGAGAATTCCATGGTGCGGAGAGAGGAGGGACACTTGGGCCAGTCACTGCCTTTCAACTGCTACCTCACAGGGTTGTTGTGGGGATTAAACAAGGAGGAGAACCACATACTCCACCTTGAGCTCCTTGAAGAAAAAGCTGGGATGTAAATGCAATGGATGGATAGATGATAGAAAATATAGATATATGATAGATAGAGAGAGATAGATAGAGATAGATAGATGATAGATAGATAGATAGATAGATAGATAGATAGATAGATAGATATAGACAGATTTCCAACTACAATTAAACTGTTGTCTATTTCACCAGTTTCTGATTAGTAAAGTGCTTTCTGAAAGGCAGTACTCAAGAAGGTACCTTAAGTATCTCACAAGAAAGTAACTCAAGAAGAATCATCTTTGTGACTGGCTGCGCATGGTTGTGGCTGACAAGGAGACCCACAAATTGTGTTATTTCCAGATCAGCCATGATGATGAAGGGTTTGGTTTTGTGAGCATAGCAGAGAAATCAGGGCCAACTGTGATTCCCTATTGTGTGCTACAACAAAATGTAAGAGACAACCCACAAATATGTGCCATTCCCAGGACATAGCCATGCTGAAACCATGTGGTATATTGCCATGAAGTTTTGTTATGACATCCTTAGCTTCTTGAGGGTGTTCTTCATTTCCAAAAGCTTCCCATCTTTTTTCCAGAACAGCAAGTGGAAGAGCATCAGCCCTTAATGACTTCAGTTCTCTTCAAACAATACATAAAATTTAATGTGTGAGCCTGCAGTAGAAGATCTACAACTGCCATAGGCATTGTTCAGTGTCATAGATCCATAATACAAGTTTGCCGTATTGGAAAGGGAAAAAAATTCAGACATCTGGTCAGATAGCCCTTGGAGGCTACTGAATGTGCAAACAACTAAGTTCTGCTTCTCCTCTTCCTGTGAGGTTGCAGCTCTGGTTTTCTCCTACATTTGACTTCCAGGCTGAATGAGCTATATAAAAGAAAAATAATCACTGAGCTTCAGTGGTAAATGACATACAGTAGTTACAAGTGGGAAGATGTGGGAAAGTGCAACTGCCATCCTGAAAAGCACTTGCCAATTGTTTGGGTTGTAAATAACTTTATAGTCAGGTTGTCAGAGGATAGCTCCAACGTCTGCCAAAGTCCCAAGGCCACCAAAGGACCTATTACCACATTCTCACTTTGCAAAGACTCCTCCAGAAGGCCAGAGGCTGCAACAGGCAATTATCTTTCTCTTTTGGGTTCCCCGCAAATCCTGAACCAAAGCACCGCAGTCTGCTTCTGCTGATGAGCCCCACCTGCACAGGTAAAGCTTACAGCTACAAACTACCATGTACCATGATGGATGAAACAGAGGGCTGGTTCACACAACCAACTTATGCCAGGCGTTTGGTGTGGTGAAAATAGCTTGCTTTTGGAAGGTGAGGCATAGAGTTCAGCAGGAAACAGGAAAACTGGCAATTGGTGGCATGCCCTAAACTTTGGTCACCAAGTGATCCAATGCTTTTGCAATCTGGGGATAGAAGGAGGAAAGAAATTGAAATAAAATGGATAGAAATTTGGTGCTCCTCAAAGCAGATATTTCATGTATACAAATTTTCCCCTGACATAGCTCTCCCAGAAAATATTCTTTTCTCCTGTTTGATAAAAGAGACTGGCCACAAGCCAATAGTTACTTCATCATTCTTTGCCAGATGCCCATCAAGATACAGGCCTTCATGTATGGCATTTTCTATAAAGGAATTGTGCTGCCCACTTACCACAACGTAAGCCCCACTGTCTTTTGAGTAGGAGGGTATAGGAATGGTATAATACCTAAAGGGTTGAACTTGGCTCAGAGATATCTCTCTTCCAATTCCTACGCAGCTGTGAAGCCCCCCAGCTGACTTTGGGCCAGTCGCTTTCTCTTGCCCTGTCCTACCTGACAGGACTGGTGTGAAATGAAGTAAAAAAGAACACATTCTGCCCTGAGCTCCTGTGTGCAAAGGCAAGACAAAATGCCATAATTAAAAACATGGGTCAAACTGCCAAGATAGAGCTTCTTCAGCGTGGGATCTTCAAAACTTGAAGTTTTGTGTTTTGTTTAAAGAGTCCTCTTCAACAACAGGAAAGAAAAAGAGATGAGGCGTTTTCTGTCACTTTTACAGAAAAGGGCCACTGATATCAAGTATATAATTTATACTAGCATTGTACTTGCAATTCCCTAGCACCTGCTTCCTGTGCTGCTTATTATTTTGCCATCTGCTGCTGTAGGTGGAAGTTTGAATATTGCAGATCATCTCACTCCAATTCTGTCAGCCATCCTTCAGCTCTTGGGACAACACCAGGATACAAAACCCCTTCCTTCTTTTTTACTTATTTATTTTATTTAGAACCCATTTAAATATCCCCAGAAGACAGAGTGAGAAACAGCAAGTAACTATTAAATTTTAATTACGGAAACATCCCGTGATAACAATAGCAATTATATATATAATTATTAAACTCTCCATTAACACATCTAATAATGTAAAAATATAACTCTTTGGTTGTTATATTCGGTTTCCTCTCAGTAGAGGTATGGACTTGGCAAAGAACTTTTAACTTCTGGCTCCGCCTAAACTCAAATCCACCTGGTTTATTATCCCTAGTCCTTCAAGACTACCACAAAAGTGCCTGGCTTAAAACCGTCTACCAAAAACTCTTTCGGCCTATCCCCACAACCCCTACTCACTATGGGCCTAACCAAAGCAAACAGTCTAATTTGTCAACCTCTAAAAGATATCGAGCATCAGAACCACCTGGCCACTATAAGGAAATTCTGCCCGTGGTATGATCAATTTCCACCTCCTTATTTTGATTCTCTGGCTCCATACCTGCACAAAGTAGCTACCCCCAAATACAGACATGCTTTCACACTTGCAAGACTGAATTTTTTGCCATCTGCGGTACCAAAAGATCCCGCATGAGAAACGCCTTTGCCCCCGTGGAGACGGGTGCACCAAAACAGTGGCTCACATCCTTCCCTCTTGCACTCTCTACAAAGACCTGAGGAACGAGATCATCACCCCACTCATACTGATCATCCCAGGGCGCACAACCACTACCACAGTGTCCTTTCTCCTGTCAGACCAAACGGAGCAGATAACAGCAAAGGTTGCTAGGTTTTTAGCAGGGGCAATCAGAATAAGGCCCACTATCTGACTGTTGATTCAGGACCCTAAACTGTGCTTTTATACTAAATATGAACGGTGTATTGCAATGTTTTATTGTTGTTTTGGCCATCAGCCAAAGCGAATAGAGTTTCTATCTATCTATATTCAGCAACAGGGAAGAAATTGCCTTCAGACCAATTGGGCCTGTCTGTGGGGTTTGCCTACCTCATAGCAATTGTCACAACTTGATGATGGATAAGGCACTGGGCTGCACCCTTAGTCTTAAGTGCATTGGCGGCGGTGGGGGGTGGGGGCTTCCTTGCTCCAAAGGATCAAGCTATTTCCTTAAAGAGATTCAGGACTTGCATGTGCCTGGATGCCCCCAGATGGGGTTAAGGGGTGGGCAGATCCATGGCACCTCCAAAATGGTGATCTTGGCTAACGCTGCCAAACAATCAACAGGCAGACAGGTCGGTTGATTTAGGATACATGCTCGGTGACTACATAAAAGCTGGCTGACATCTGGAATCAATAAAGCTGTGGCCTCTTTTAATGCTATTTGGTTGTCCTGTGGTTATTGCAACTTTAACCTACCTTGGCACCACTGCACCCGGACCCACAACGTGACCCAGAACCCTCTGCAAAGCGTTCAGGCTCTACTGCAGGCACACTTGCAAAATACAGTGGTACCTCGGGTTAAGAAATTTGTTCTGGAGGTCTGTTCTTAACCTGAAACTGTTCTTAACCTGAGGTACCACTTTAGCTAATGGGGCCTCCTGCTGCCATTGCGCCGCCAGAGCACAATTTCTGTTCTCATCCTGAAGCAAAGTTCTTAACCCGAGGTACTATTTCTGGGTTAGCGAAGTCTGTAACCTGAAGCGTCTGTAACCCGAAGTACCACTGTATATGTTTAATGTGCATACGCTGCTGTGTTTGTGTGCATTGTGTATAAAATGTTATGTGGAGGTTTGCGCCTGCAGAATGTTTGCTTTGCACAGAACTGTAAGCAAGTGCCAAAGGTACTTTCGCAGCAAAAAGTGCAACAAGGAGGTGGAGTTTCTGTTTCAGTGTTTATGTTAATTGATGATTCATCCCTGGAAGTCCTGGTCTCTCTCAGAAGCTGCCAGCGCATTGAACAAGCCAGTTGCTTATCTGAATCTCTCTCAGGGGCCAGAGAGATTATCATCATCATTATCATTATTAGTAATATTGACATACCGCCCTATACCCACAGGTCTCAGGGCGGTTCACAGGATAAAATCACAATATAAAAACACAAAATACATAATCAAAACAAAAACAAAAACAACCCAATTAACACCCCACTCAAATAACCAGAGAGGGATATTAGAATTTAAAACACACATACACAATATTTGTAATGAAACATAAAAATATGCACCCATCAGGTATCGTCAAGGAGTAGATTAAAAGATCAGTTTAACTGTCTTTCAAACCAAAACATTTTAGTAGCTATAGGCTTTTTTCCCCAGTTGCAACCATTCATATGGACTATATTATATTCATATTGGACTATATTATCACGTAAGACCCTAAAGAAAATTGGACTGCATTGCTTGTTGTTTAAGAGCAATGTGTTGATTTTTATTTACAACTTTTTTTTGTAACAGGACAGTTTGCCATAAAACTTTGGAACTATTTTCTTGCTGTGATAGTTTATTGATTTATACTCTGCTGCACAAGGTCCAGATCAGGGAATTCTGCTCACATAACTAACAATACAGGGGTTCCTTATGAAAAGAATGATGCGAAAGGGGTTCTGAGAAGGCTAAAAGTTTGAAAACCACTACCTTGGACTTTTCAGTGAGCTTCATTGTGGGGTAAGGATTAATAGGGTCACATCGCAAACCAGTATCTGATAACCCTGAAACAAGAGAATGGTAACCCTTGCACCATTCATGCTGAATACCTGACTGTAAATAAAAGTTTCAGCCCTGTTTAAAATTCACATGGTGGTATTTTTATTTTATTTTTTTGCTTTTGCTTAAATGATGCAGCTGACACACTTGGACACAGAACAGACAGTATAGATCGACAATAAGGCTGTGACCCGGAGATGTTTGTTCTGACCCAGATTTAGCTTCTGTGCCCCAACAGCAGATTTCAACAGAGCTGACCTGCTACATATGACAGCAGAGACCCAGGCCAGGCTGGCTGGACCTTCATATTCAATTTCACAGCAGCTGACACCTTAGGGAAGAAATCAAAGGACAGCCTTCCTGACCTCAGCTGTCATTTCTCAATATTTCTTTTAATCCCTGAATACATTTCAGTGGCGCTTCCTGCATCACAAGGGCAGTACCCTGCACAGTCAAACTTGTTTTCAAACTATGGGATTTATGTGCACTGATAATTAAGACTGACATCATCTATATGGAGGCTATAACATCATATCCCCAACGCAGCCTTTCTTAATGGCTTTGCAGTGCTTCTGCATCTGGCTTAATGTTTCCGCAAAAATAGGTTGACCTTTAGAATAAAGGGAGGGAGGGAGAGATGTTCAGAGCTTTAAACGATTCCCATTTGTAGCTCCACAAACGGCATATTTGGTACAATTTCCAATCTCCATCATTTCTTAACTGTCATGCCACAAATAGTCAATAAGCTATAAACATCTCTACCTCGAGGGGGAAGGATGCAATCAAATCCACGCCCCAGCCTGCAAGTCTACTGTACCCTTTTAAAACAAAGATCAGTGCCGATAGAAGACAACAGCCAATGCAATTGTAACAAATAGAAAAAACATTATTATTGTTATATTTATGGAATTTGTATACGGCCTTTCATCTGAAGATTGCAGGTGGTTTGCAACGGAAAAATTCAAACAATAACCGAGTGATAACTCCCCCTCCAACAAACACATTTAAAAAGAAATTACCTATTGTAATTAGATAGTTTATAACTTTGCAAACTTTTGCAAAATTTGCAAAGACTACACAGAGGACGCGGGTGGCGCTGTGGGTTAAACCACAGAGCCTAGGACTTGCCAATCAGAAGATCGGCAGTTCGAATCCCCGCAACGGGGTGAGCTCCCATTGCTCGGTCCCTGCTCCTGCCCACCTAGCAGTTCAAAAGCACATCAAAGTGCAAGTAGATAAATAGGTACCACTCTGGCGGGAAGGTAAATGGCATTTCTGTGCGCTGTTCTGGTTCGCCAGAAGCGGCTTAGTCATGCTGGCCACATGACCTGGAAGCTGTATGCTGGCTCCCTCAACCAATAAACCCCAGAGTCGTCCGCGACTGGACCTAATGGTCAGGGGTCCCTTTACCTTTACACAGAGCCAAAGTGGTATGGTGGAATCTGAGTGTGTGGGATTTGGACAACAGAGAGCTGGTTTCAAATGAGATTGATAGGCACTAGAGCTTGTCTTGTCTATGGAGCCTCATTATAAATCCAGCTGCTTCTGAATAAAGGGAAAGCACAAACCCCTGGGACCAGAACAGTGAATTTCTGCTTCCCCGGTCATAACCCAGGTTACAGGAAACCAGAGGACTCGTCAGACTCCTTTAGTGGTTTGAGCCCTGCTGGTCCATTGGGAGGATTAAGTTATGCCTACATTTCACATGTTCTGAATGTTGATTTGTGTGTGTTTCTGCGCTATTGGATTTGTTCTATGGAATTCACTGGCTTGATAATAATAATAGGAAAACATTGATTTGGCATTGGAAGCCAAAAATTCCCTTCCTCCTCTCCCATACTCTAGTTCCCTCTGGCTAAAAGAAGTCAAGGAAACCAAGTGAGAAGTGAGAAGGGGGCAGTAGGGGAAAATGTGCAAGTCCAAAGCTCATTCATAGAATCATAGAATCATAGAGTTGGAAGAGACCACAAGGGCCATCGAGTCCAACCCCCTGCCAAGCAGGAAACACCATCAGAGCACTCCTGACATACGGTTGTCAAGCCTCTGCTTAAAGACCTCCAAAGAAGGAGACTCCACCACACTCCTTGGCAGCAAATTCCACTGTCGAACAGCTCTTACTGTCAGGAAGTTCTTCCTAATGTTTAGGTGGAATCTTCTTTCTTGTAGTTTGGATCCATTGCTCCGTGTCCGCTTCTCTGGAGCAGCAGAAAACAACCGTTCTCCCTCCTCTATGTGACATCCTTTTATATATTTGAACATGGCTATCATATCACCCCTTAACCTCCTCTTCTCCAGGCTAAACATGCCCAGCTCCCTTAGCCGTTCCTCATAAGGCATCGTTTCCAGGCCTTTGACCATTTTGGTTGCCCTCCTCTGGACACGTTCCAGTTTGTCAGTGTCCTTCTTGAACTGTGGTGCCCAGAACTGGACACAGTACTCCAGGTGAGGTCTGAATTCATGTTATACTAAACCATAGGTTGGCAGTAGGATCTTGGCAACCCTGGACAGGAGAGGATTTTGGGGGCCCTTGAAGATATGAAAGCAAATCAGGCTTAAAATGTCACTTAATTCTATAAGCTGCAATGCAAGTATGGCTAAAATGTATCATAATACATTCATTGTGGTCAATTCTTTATACCAACACTATAGTGTAAATTGGTTGCCCAGTTTTCTCCCTCATGAAGTCACCACTGGTTGGCATTATGAGGAACATAAGTACTGCAATTTGTAAACAAATCAAAACTGTACAAATATTTTAGGGTTTTTCTGTAAAATAGCCACATGTAAGTAGGGCAGGGGCTCATTGAAGCTGAGGCTCCAGTACTTTGGCCACCTCATGAGAAGAGAAGACTCCCTGGAAAAGAGCCTGATGTTGGGAAAGATGGAGGGCACAAGGAGAAGATGATGACAGAGGACGAGATGGTTGGATAGTGTTGTCGAAGCTACCAGTACGAGTTTGACCAAACTGCAGGAGGCAGTGGAAGACAGGAGTGCCTGGCGTGCTCTGGTCCATGGGGTCACAAAGAGTCGGACATGACTAAACAACTAAACAACAACAACAAGTAGGACAGGACAGACCAATGAAGAAGAAGAGGAGTTTGGATTTGATACCCCACTTTATCACTACCCTAAGGAGTCTCAAAGTAGCTAATAATCCTTTCCCTTCCTCCCCCACAACAAACACTCTGTGAGGTGAGTGAGGCTGAGAGACTTCAGAGAAGTGTGACTAGCCCAAGGTCTCCCAGCAGCTGCATGTGGAGGAGTGAGGAATCAAAGCCGATTCACCAGATTACAAATCCACTTCTCTTAACCACTACACCACACTGGCTCTTCTGCACATATGAAATTGTCCCTGATAACCATCCAAAAAAAGACCAAAAAGAATATTAGTGAGTTGGCTTTACTTTTGGCTTTATAATCCTCTTTCAAAGCAGCAGGTAAGAATTCATATAAAAAATGTTCCACTCTCCCTTTGGAATGGAAGGGCTACACAGGTTAAAAACCAACAGAGAAATGAAAGAATAAGAAGGTTTAGCCTGGTTCACCATTTATCTTACCTGAGATGCAAGTCACTAATGACTTAATTCCAGCACACCTAAATGTCTTCAGTATGTCACACTTCGTTTGACAGTGTCGTGCACATGGTACAATGCTGCAGATGTCGTGTAAGGTAAAAAGGTAAAGGACTCCTGGACGGTTAAGTCCAGTCAAAGGGGACTATGGGGTTGCAGCGCTCATCTCGCTTCAGGCCAAGGGAGCTGGCGTTTGTCCACAGACAGCTTTCCAGGTCATGTGGCCAGCAGGACTAAACCACTTCTGGCGCAACGGAACACCTTGATGGAAGCCAGAGCACATGGAAACGTCATTGACCTTCCCGCCACAGTGGTATCTATTTATCTACTTGCATTGGTGTGCTTTCAAGCTGCTAGGAGCTGGGACAGAGCAATGGGAGCTCACCCTGTCATGGGGATTTGAACTGCCAACTTTCTGATCGGCAAGCCCAAGAGGCTCAATGGTTTACACCATCTTTTACCTTAGATGTAGTGTACTCCATGATGAAGTACTATATTACAGTACTTCAAATATGCTGCACCTTTGTTTGGAAAAGCATTATCGCAAGGACAAGGCCTGAGTGGAGGCTGAGTAGCATTATCCATTACTGAGATCCTGAGTACGGAACCAATAAGTACCTTCTATTGATTTCAGGGAAATTTGTCTCCTTATTATGGGTCCAGCATTGCAAGGTCACACACTGTGCTGAGCGATACAAACACAATTCAGTTCCCTCGCCTCTGTCTTTCCATAAAAATCCTTCCAGCTAAGAAGTGCAGCACCCACTGAAGGGTACTTGAGTTCACTGAAAATGAATCAGAGCTGAAAGATTTAACTACTTGTCTGCTAGCTAGGAAGGCTCCTAACAACAACAGTGTAAGATATATTTATGCTTAGGTATGGTAACAGAACTAAGCCCATCTCTCGCTCTGTAAAAACCTCTTGTCTTCTGTGGATGTTTTCCTTCTATCCAGCATTAGAGGCTAGCCCTTTTGTCTCTGCCCTACACCTATGCTAGAACTGATTTTAAAATAACTAGTTTGGAATGGGTTTTTGTCTCCGTTTGCCTTCAGAATTTGGGTGCAAGTTCTTCCCTCATCTATAGATTTGTAAGTCTGTAGACCTATTGTTGTTGTTTAGTCGTTTAGTCATGTTCGACTCTTCGTGACCCCCATGGACCAGAGCACACCAGGCACTCCTGTCTTCCACTGCCTCCCGCAGTTTGGTGAGACTCAATGTTTGTAGCTTCGAGAACACTGTCCAACCATCTCTTTCTCTGTCGTCCCCTTCTCCTTGTGCCCTCCATCTTTCCCAACATCAGGGTCTTTTCCAGGGAGTCTTCTCTCCTCATGAGGTGGCCAAAGTACTGGAGCCTCAGCTTCAGGATCTGTCCTTCCAGTGAGCCCTCAGGGCTAATTTCCTTAAGAATGGAGAGGTTTCATCTTCTTGCAGTCCATGGGACTCTCAAGAGTCTCCTCCAGCACCATAATTCAAAAACATCCATTCTTTGGTGATCAGCCTTCTTTATGGTCCAGCTCTCACTTCCATACCTCACTACTGGGAAAACCATAGCTTTTACTATACGTACCTTTGTTGGCAAGGTGATGTCTCTACTTTTTAAGATGCTGTCTAGGTTTGTCATTGCTTTTCTCCCAAAAAGCAGGCATAGATCTATAGTCTGTGATATTATCAGTCTTAGGGTGGAAACCACTGGTGGTGGTTGTTTTTACGTAACTGGTCTCTCTTTTATACAGCAGATTATGCAAATACACTGGAAAGTCCAGTCCCAGAAGCGGGGGGCCCTGCCCTGCACCCCAAAGTACTGCTTCTCATGACATCACTGGATGTTTTCCCCCCAGAAGTTCCACCCTGGAAGGTAGACTCCCAGATGCAGAGGTTATCTATGAGCATATGATCCGCAACAGACCAATAATTTTAGTCTTCTAAGGTTGCCAGAATGACTTGAGAGGGACATATAACCCCTCTATGGGCACAGGATCCCATAGTATAAATGTGGTGAGTAGAAATAGACCCAAAGCAGTCCATTTCCAGTCCCCTCTCTGGATTGGCCCAAGAGAGATATTTGACCCATCTACACTTTAGTCATCCAGCCATGGACCAATCAGAAGAGGTTCTGAAGCCCTAGCCAATCAGCAAAGCAAACAAGAAGATTTGGTGCTGGAGTCCAGTTTGCATCCCCAGACATGTTCTGAGGAATAAACATGGGGGCATCAATTGCACCCAGCGCCGAATTTACGTATAAGCTAAACAAGCTATAGCTTAGGGCCCCACTCTCTTGGGGCCCCTAAAAAATTTAAAGGAAACAAAATTGGATGTACATTTCCAAAATATAAGATCAAAAACAATTACTTTGATAAAATACATATTTTGTTACGTGCAAATGGCTTTAGATACCTATTAGGTCCATAAATTACTCTATAGCATATATTCAACACAAAAACAGTGACAATTTGTTGTGGACAAAGGACAGCTGGACATATAAAGGGCCCCATTACCTTTAGTAGCTTAGGCCCTCATCAGACCTAAATCCGGCCCTGAGCATCCCTGAGGCCTGTCTGAATCCAGAGAGCTGACTTTTTCGTACCAGTAAACGTTTTTGCTTGTTTAAACACTTGACGAAGAATGTGGTGTAATGCAGCCTTGCAGAGCAGTTTATGAATAAGAAGATAAGAATTTGCCCAGATCATTTACATGTTAGTAAAATGTTAATTAAAGTTAAGTACATTTTATACACACATTTGCATTTCATGATCTTGCCTGAAATACCAGGAGAAAGACGGCTGTCTTGAGACACTTTAGAGTTGATATATGAGGAATCAATAGTAAAAAGCACTGTTGAGGACAGTTAAACTACAGATCCATCTACAGTTGCGTCCCTCAAGCGTGAAAAGGGAATAAGGAGGGAAATAGGAAAACCTAATCTTTTCCAGGACTGCCTTCCTTTAGGAGTAGATAATAACAATGTGGTCACCTTCTTGTCCTTCGTTGCGCATCTGCCTATGTGTACATGTCATGGTTCAGTGCAAGGTCAGTTGAGAATCTGCATAATCTCTAGTAATAGTGCCCACAGGTGTGGAAAATGTGGACCAGCTGACAGCATGAACCAGCAATTTTGTACTTTGTCCAGTCAGCATTCACAGTCATTAAACGATGCTAGAAAATGTGCACAATGGGCAATATAAATCATGTACCGCTGCGTGACTGCGCTTGTTGATGCTTTGGGGTTGTGCAAAATACAGTAATGGTGTCAGAATGTATTTAATTCCCAGCAAATTTTCAATGCCAGTCTCTTGCTAATCTTAAAAAAAATGCACACCAAACCCCATCAGAACACAGATCTTTGCAACGAAAAGATCACAATGCTCACAAACAGCAACATTTCCATTTGCAGTGGTATCATGGGTTAAGTACTTAATTCGTTCCGGAGGTCCATACTTAACCTGAAACTGTTCTTAACCTGAAGCACCACTTTAGCTAATGGGGCCTCCTGCTGCCGCCGCGCCACCGGAGCACGATTTCTGTTCTCATCCTGAAGCAAAGTTCTTAACCTGAAGCACTGTTTCTGGGTTAGCGGAGTCTGTAACCTGAAACGAATGTAACCTGAAGCGTATGTAACCCGAGGTACCACTGTATATGCATATTACTGTCGTGAATTGGCAGGACTTTGGGGAGGAGAAGGATCCTGGTAAGGGGTGCAGCTGGGAGCGGGTCACACAGGAGAAAGCTGGGGATGGGGAAGAGGTTGGTGTAAACCAGGCATCCCCAAACTTGGCCCCCCAGATGTTTTGAGACTACAACTCCCATGATCCCTAGCTAACAGGACCAGTGGTCAGGGATGGTGGGAATTGTAGTCCCAAAACATCTGGAGGGCTGAGTTTGGGGGTGCCTGGTGTAGACAATACTCACAGGGTGACAGAGGAAGATGATGGGACAGAGGTTGGTGCACCGGAAGCTAAGCAACAGGACCCCTCGCCGGAACCAGAGAGGCTCCCATCCTGTTAAACATGGTGGGTCCTAAGACATAAGGAACAGTGGGCAGGGCACTCCAGGAAACAGAGGCAGGCCAGGGCCTGCAGCCTAGTTCACTAGCTGACCAGGTGGGGTGGAGGCATGGGATCCCACAGCTGGGGGAAGGTGAGGGCAGGTGAGGGTCACCTGCCTCATCAAGTCAGCAGATACAGTATCAGAAGGCAGCAGAGCTGAGGTGCTGTGTCTGCTCAACTGCCTATGTTGAGGGACCTCACCTGGGATTCTCCTTCGACCTTCTTGGGTTTCTACTTCGAGACTGACTGCTGAATGCCTATCTTGGCTTACTTGGACTGACCCCAGACTTCGTTTCCTGGTCTTTGGTCTGGATTTATGTGGATTGGCTTTTGGACTTCAAACATCGCTTTGGCACACTGTCTGCCAGGTAGGCCAGGGAATCAGGACAATTGCCCAGAAAACCTATGAAACGTTGATTTCTAATTTTATAGTATACTGGAATGCACAGGGAGCCACCACAAGTACAGAACGCTCCCCATTCAGAAGATGACCATCCAGCAGTTAGAGAGGGTGACTAGAACACATCTGCTCCTCATACATCTACCTAACTTCTAATGGTAACGTCTGAACAGGGTGGTGGTGACAGTTGCTTGTCATTTCAGTTTGGAAAACAGAAATGGCTGTGTACATGAATAAAGGTCTAAGCATGTTGAGCCTCTTTAAGCCTCTAAGCTCAGAGACTCCTTTCTCTAGCTGTAAATATTTTCCTCAGAGTGGATGTTTCACACAAATCAGAACCAACTCTCCTTGTCTCCTTCCTCCTTTGGTGTAGTGGTTAAGAGTGATAGACTCGTAATCTGGGGAACCGGGTTTGATTCCCCGCTCCTCCACATGCTTTCTGGGTGACCTTTGGCCAGTCACACTTCTCTGAAGTCTCTCAGCCCCACTCACCTCACAGAGTGTTTGTTGTGGGGGAGGAAGGGAAAGGAGAATGGTAGCCGCTTTGAGACTCCTTTGGGTAGTGATAAAGCAGGATATCAAATCCAAACTCCTCTTCTTCTTCTTCTTGAACCATCTCTCCATGTCTCTCAAACCCAAAGTGCTGGCTGCACCCCAGGGGCTCCAAAGAAACATTGGGGCAGGGTGGTCCGTAGGACAGGAGGAAGGGGCAGGGGCAGTAAATATAGAGGTGACCCCTGGGGTTGAGCAATCACAGGACCCAGAGTTGCGACTGAGCGAGCCAGCTGCGAGCAAGCAGGCAGTGTCAGACCAAATGGCCCCAACGCAGCCAGCAGCCCCAGAAGTAGAACCAGAACCCCCGACCGAGGGACAACCCAGGCCGCAACACATACATAGGCGGCCGGCATATCTCACGGACTACAAATGCTAACCTCCTGGGAGCGAGTGGAACTTAGAGGGGTGGGGTGTTGTCTGGAGTTGGGATCCTAGAATAATAGGCAGGGAAGATTCTAAAAGGTAGCATCTGATTGGCAGTGGAGCCATCCAATCCGGCACCAGAAGGGAAGTTTAAACTAGCCTATCAGGTGTGACCTAGGGTGTGGTTGTAGGATATATAGCCTGGGTCTGTTAAGTTGTGGGTGAACATATCAGACGACACAGCAATTCTTCAAACAGCTCTTGTTTATTCACAGGCCAGAACAGAACTGAACTGAAGGGTTCAGCCAGCCTGCTTATATAGAGCTCCAGTACAACGTAACTGTAACAAATTTCTGTAACTATCCAATCACTGAATGTCACTTTCGATCCCTTATTTGCATATGTGGACCTGAGTGAAAACTATTTACAGTATCCCCCTGCTGGCCCAGGGTGAGAACTTCAGTACATAACACTACAAGCCAGGACACACCTGATGACTGATTGTTTTTATCAGACTACTCTGAAATTAACAGGAACATTTAGGAAAATTACATTTACCAAGGGGCACCAGGGCCGATTAGCCTTTAGCAGTTAAGTGTTGTTTAAAAAGAAAGGAGTGTTGGGGAAAGCTGGTGGTGAACTCAGTTTGGCTTTAAATAAGCTCATTTTGGGGTGGGGTCAAGCATGATTTGTGAAACATTGTCAATCTCTGCTTTTTAAAGCTTGCTTTCGTATAATCTATTGATTCCCAGTTTTAAGTTGTGAATTGTTGTTGTGCAACAGTAAAGGAGGTCAGTTCCGAGGCAGAAAGTCCCAGGATCAAATCTTGCCTCGGCCTCTTGCTAAGGACTCTCTCTCTCCCTGCTGCCGAAATCTGCAATACCATTGCTGATTGCGCTTTGGTTCCTTCTGTGATAATTGTCGGCAACTTCAAAACAAAACCATTTCCACAAAAATAGGATGTTTAGCCTCTGCGGAAAAGGTACACAGCTAATTTTGCTAAAGACAAGTTTTTGTTTTTATTTTTTTACCGAAGGACCACAAACTGCTCCAAGCTGGTTGTATGGCTAACCCTTTCCCTGGCTTGACAGCCCTTACAACGCGGCTGTCTCAGTCACTGGCAGAATCCTTCAGTGAGCGTTTCCTGAACTTCTTCCAACATAAAAATTCCTTGACTCCAAGTCTCCTCCTCGCTTCTCTGCGCGGAAGCTTTCTGCGCAGCGTAGGCGTGCCAAGCGGAGGTCCTGTGCTCTCCCCGCTGATCTCACTGGAAGAGTCTCGGAGCCTTCCCTCTGAAGTACTCTCACCCTCCCCTTTCTTCCTGGTGTCACCTTGATTTCCTTCCCCAGCGGAAGCTCTCCCTCTCTCCTTGCTGGTTCCCTCTCTGGCATCATTGGGGAGCCTTACCTCTCCTCTTGGCTCCGATGGCAGTTCCCTGACAGACCACATAGAGTGAGAGGCAATGAAAAGAGAATTTGCTAACACCTGGTTCCTTTGTACAGCTACAGAGGTTACTTTGTACAAAGCACTCTGATGGAGCCACCAAATTTTGAAGGTTACTTGCAAATGCAATGAAAATCATTTCCAGCAAAATGAAGTATTAAAATTTACAAGTCAGCTGTGAATCAAAGCCAATATTTTAAAACAAAAAAAAAAATATGAACATTTCAGAGTTAGATCTTTCCGTATGCAGCTGTTGCGGAGCTTTCAATATCGTTAATAGATTTTTTTCTTGTTTACCGCTCAGATTCTAATGTATTGCACATTAAATGGAGACAACTAAGGTCAACTTCAAATGCAAAACCATAAATGTTGCAGACAAGTTCACGGAATGATAAGAAGAAGAAAATTAACCTCAAGTAAAAAGCTTGTAACAGCCTTGACCTCTGACTTCTGCTGCATACAAACTCGAGGATTTTCTTCATTTCACTTCAGTTAATGGATTTCCCAGGGACAAACTACAAGTGAGGTTTTTCTGGAGCAGCAGCACCATCTAGAGTTTAAGTGAAGGCCAAGAACTAGACTACAGATGAAAATATATTTCATTCACTGGTGCAATGTAAAACATCCCCTTCAAAACATTCCTTCTGAATACAGGAAACACAGCCTTTAGACTCTGGGACAAGTGGAACATAATAGCGTTTCCACCCAAGTGTGCAGAATAGATTTTCTGGTGGTAGAAATTACACGGAAAAGAATGCTACAAATAAATGCAGCCTAATGTGCCCTGCCAAACTCACAGGACACTTAAACCAGAACCTACCAAATCTGCACTTTCCAAAACAAGATGCAAACCAAAAAAAAAACCATCCTTCAAAATTCACCTCTCCAAATGTGGCAGCGCAGTTCTTCATCCAAGAAACATGTAAAAAAAAATGCATACACTGACTAGGGTAAAAGGTTCATCAAAAGGCATATAATTAGTGAAAACATACAAAACTGCATTATATTAGGGGAAATTGCCTTGCATAAAAAAGGTTCTATTAGGCAGATGACATACAAAATGTGCTTATTAGAAAAATTTTGCACTAAGATGCTGACAAATTTACATGAGTATTTTTTAAAAATAAAAAACCCAAATAAATTGCAAATTGCTCCAGAAATGTGAAGAACTGAATTTAAGACTGGAAAAACGAGAAACTAAGAAAATCAAAATTGACATAGCCACCCATCCCAATTTGTGATCCACTATTCGCAAGACACCAGCATGTGAACTGGCCAAAAATCTTACCCACCATTTTGTATCTCATTAGAGGGGAGCTGAAAGTTCACTTTCCACTTTCACGGACTGCATATTGTTAAAAGAGAATCATATGAAAATTATGTATAGGTGGTATACCACACCAGTAAAATTGGCAAAAATGTATAAAACAGAATATAACTGTTGGAGATGTAAAGAAGGGTAAGGTACATTTTACTATATGTGGAGGGATTGCATTATTAAAAAATAATGGGAAATTATATACAATGAATTGAAAAGAATGTTTAAAATAACATGTGTTAAAAAACCAGAAGCTGCCGAAAGAAAAATGGACATTATTTATGTATGCAAAGAATGTTAATAGTACAAAATTAGAATGTTAATAGTACAAAATTGGAAGACCGGAGAAGTACCATCTAAAGAACAATGGCAAGAAAAGTTGATGAACTATGCAGAATTAGCAAAATTAACAGAGAAGTTGCGTGAAAAGGACAATAGTGACTTTGAAAAAGAATGGGAACCCTTTACCATATATTTGCACAAACAACAAAAAACATGGACTCACTGGCAGGATTTAAATAAACATTTAGAATTTTATTTACAGAGAACAAGGAATATAACAATAGGAAAACATAGTATCATATATAAACAGTAGATTGTACCATTTGATGTAACAAACCAGAAATGGAAGTTGAGGGAAGTTAACAGGGAGGGGGGAAATTAGAAAGTGAATGTTTAGTAATGATGATGGATATTTGTTGCAAGAAAGAAAATCATTAAAATATATTTATTTTTACAAAAGAGGTGAGCTGAAAGTCGCTCAGATGAGAACCTTGGTGCAAATTTGGGGGGAGTGTGTTCAGAGATGTAACTGGGGTGTAGGGTGGGAGGCCAGAGGGGCCAAGCTTGGATCCTAGAACAATAGGCAAGTAGGATCCTAGAATGCAACAATTGATTGGCTTGCAGGAAAAGACCAATCAGGCTCCAGGAGGGAAGCAGAATCAGCCAATCAGATGGGACTCATAATGTATATAAAAGCCTGAGGTTTTTTTGGGGGGGGAAATCAATCACTGCTTTAAAAGCTGCAATAAAGGGCATGAAATCACTACAGGACTCCGAGTATATTTCAGCACAGCATTGTATGCACATTAACCCTATCTTTCTCAGGCTGCCCCCCTTCTCTGTTCTCCATGCAGGCAAGCAAGAAGCATTATCAGAATTCAAGTTTACTAGTGGCACAGCAATAAAACTGCTAGCACATTCGCAAAGCTAAGCAGGGTCTGGTCTAGTTTGAAATTGGATGGGGAGCCACGTGTTGAGACTCCGGCAAGGTAGGGGGTTGGGCGACACGACCCTCAGGATCCTCTCCAACTCTATGATTCTATGAGGATGCATTCTGGACGGGCAAAATCACATGATAAAGCAGAGCCAGTAAGGAGTGTGGGCATAGCCTGGGAAGAATCCCGAGTGCCAAATAGAAAGATTTGTAAGGCTGCATGGGGGTCCTGGGCCCAACGTCCCCCATCCCCGATGTAAGGCAACCCACAAGGGTTGGACCCTCTGGCTTTGCTGGTTCCTTGGGACTGCATAAACAGGAGGAGGAACAACCATTTGACGGACCGCAGTCATGCCGCACATCACAAACTGTATAGGTCCAGGGAGGCTAAGGCATGCATTTCTGAGCTTCCTGGAAGGCAGAATATAAGCAGACTGATATGTACCTCTAATTATCATGCATGCATATAATTTAGTTAAAAGCTTGACAACGTTCCTGAGATAATCTGTTTGTAACCCTGCAGGAGAGAATTCTCTTAGCATGGAAATGTTACCCTATGACATTTTGTAGCTCAGCGCCAGCAGGTGACCATTGCAAGAAACAGAGGAATGACTGTGGCCACATTGAGGCCATTCTCATAAGCTCCGTGGTTTCCTTATCTACTAAATGCAGAAGGTAACTTTCTACATGTTTTCTGACCCTTCTTTTCAACCCTGTTCAAATGAAAGCTCCGGAGAGAGAAAACCACCAGCACAAGAAAAAGGGAAGTGGAGGAGCATAATGAACACTGCTTAGAGAAAGACAAGTGGAAATAGTTGAGAGCTCAAAACTTTGAGAGAGAGAAAGAGGATTCATATTCTGTGCATGCATATATCTACTATGTTCAAAGCAGCTTTAGTTCCAGGTAGCAAGCCTTATGTGTTGATAGGTTTGCCTTTGGAGAATGTAAACAATCATTGACACATGAGAAGTACAGTTTTAGGACCTGCCTGATTTTCTGCGATTGTAATCTTTGTGAATTTAAAAAGTTCTTTTTAAATGTTGTATTTTGAAGTGTTGTAACCTCCACTGGGACCTTAGGGTGCAGGGGAAGGTAATAAAATACCGTATTTTTCACTCTATAAGACGCTCCAGGCCATAAGATGCACCTAGTTTTTGGAGGAGGAAAACGAGAAGAAAAATATTCTGAATCCCAGAAGCCAGAACAGCAAGAGGGATCACTGCGCAGTGAAAGCAGCAATCCCTCTTGCTGTTCTGGCTTCTGGGATAGCTGTGCAGCATACATTTGCTCCATAAGATGCACACACATTTCCCCTTACTTTTTAGGAGGGAAAAGTGAGTCTTATAGAGCAAAAAATACGGTAATAAGAAGATTGTACAGTACTTTAAGGAAATGCCAAATGTGTGATCGTATGAAAAAGTTGGGACCTGCAGGAAGCAAAATGTAGTGAGAGTTTTATCCTAACTTTTTAGGGGACACGGGTGGCGCTGTGGTCTAAACCACTGAGCCTCTTGGGCTTGCCAATCAGAAGGTCAGCAGTTTGAATCCCTGCAACAGAGTGAGCTCCAATTGCTCTGTCTTGGCTCCAGCCAACCTAGCAGTTTGAAAGCACACCAGTGCAAGTAGATAAATAGGTACCGCTGTGATGGGAAGGTAAACACCATTTCTGTGCGCTCTCACTTCCGTCATGGTGTTCCATTGCACCAGAAGCGGTTTAGTCATGCTGGCCACATGACCTGGAAAACTGTGTACAAACGCTGGCTCCCTCAGCCTGAAAGCGAGATGAGCGCCGCAACCCCATAGTCGCCTTTGACTGGACTTAACCATCCAGGGGTCCTGTACCTTCAGCTAATAATAATAATAATAATAGTAATAATTCACAGAAATTATAGTATGGGAAATTAGCAGTATTCCTAAGAATCAATGGAGGAAATCTCTAAAGTATTATAAAGGCATATCTTTCCATGGCCCTAGAGGTCAGACCCTGATTTTATTTGTTTGAATTCTCATTTTAAATACTTTTTAATACTTTTTAATACTGTTTTACTGTTTTGTTGTTGTATTTTTTTGCTTTAATGATCTTGTTTCTATGTTACACACTACTTGGAGATTTAAAAAAAAAAATAAGAAGTTTATAAATGCTTTTAAATAGATTTAAGTAAATAAATATGCGGCCCAAATGCAACAGAAAACTCTTTTGGCTCTTAGTGTTTAGGTAAAGTTTGTGACGTGTTTTTTACAGCTGTGTTCAGAATTCCTTGTCTGTCTGTTAGCACTGTGTTGTGTTTGTGTGTGTTGTGAATGCACTGCACACAGTCCAGTACTGTATTATTATAGGCAGTCAGCTCCACAATTATGTTTTTTCTGACATTATTATTATTTATCATTTCCAACTGCTTAAGCAGCCACCAGCCAGCCAGCAATACAACAACCTAGTTGCGTGGTACACAATTTTATTCTCTTCTCATTGCAAAAAAAATACAGTGGTACCTGGGTTTATGAACAGCCCTGTTTATGAACTATTCTGTTTATGAACTCCACAAAACCAGAAGTAGTGTTCCGGTTTGCGAACTTTACCTCGGTCTACCAGTGGAAGCTGAACAGTGGAAGGGCACCAGAAGCAGAAGACCTCATTAGGGAAAGCGCACCTCGTTAAGAACGGATTTGTTTTAAGAACGGACTTCAGGAACGGATTAAGTTCGTAAACCAAGGTACCACTGTACTACTATTATTGCCACCCAAACATTGTGGGCATATTAGCCACCCTTCTGACTTCAGTATGATGTAAAAATTGGGGTTTGGCTTTTGCTCCCCAACTCCCCATGGACTCCCCCTAAGTCCATGATCGGTCAGAGAAGAATGTATGGAGGTAGGATCCAGTGGAAAGCAAGGCAGTTCTTTATTTTTCTGCTGCAAGAGATTTCCCTTCCCTCCTTCCAAGGAGCGATACATACATACATCTTTGGGGGCGTCTACAGCAAAAATCCTGTTTGATAATGGTTGCTGGTTGCATTACCTGGGTAGCTTGGCCATTCTTTATTACTTTAGTTCCTGAATCCATGTCACAGGCTCACCCTATTCATATGCAAATAGGCCCTTAAGACAGGATTTGTAAGTGAAAGGCAATGGGAAGGCTTTCCCTATTTACCTCTCTTACTGCAGGGGAATATTTGAAGCCATTGGGAGACTCCAAATGGCTTCAGGATTGCTCTCCTGTATATTATTTCAGACACTTGGTTTACATATTTAGATAGGTGTGTATTTATGAATAGTTATTCTATATTTGATAGGGACGTGGGTGGCGCTGTGCGTTAAACCACAGAGCCTAGGACTTGCCGATCAGAAGGTTGGCGGTTCGAATCCCCGTGATGGAGTCAGCTCCCGTTGCTCGGTCCCTGCTCCTGTCCACCTAGCAGTTCGAAAGCACATCAAAGTGCAAGTAGATAAATAGGTACCACTCCGGCGGGAAGGTAAACAGTGCTTCCGTGCGCTGCTCTGGTTCGCCAGAAGCGGCTTAGTCATGCTGGCCACATGACCCGGAAGCTGTATGCTGGCTCCCTCAGCCAATAAAGCAAGATGAGCGCCGCAAGCCCAGAGTCATCCGCGACTGGACCTAATGGTCAGGGGTCCCTTTACCTTTATTCTATATTTGAGACCTTAACATTCTTATAACATGAATTGCTCTTGGGAGCCAGATTCAGTGGAAGCCAACACAGGAAATCCCACTACTGCAATGGAACATTTCCCTATCTCCTCCCCAGGGATGGCATCCACACCTCTCCGAGTCTGCTCTGGAGGGTCAGGAGAACCCCCAGAACAATGCACAGGGGGAAAAGATGGGAGAAAGGGCTTCTGCTTTGCAGATTGACCTTAACAACAGATGGGAAAACTGTATTAGCCTGATGTTCTGTTCCACCCATTATTACCAACTGCCAGCCACAAACAGTAAGCAGTAGTCTGCTTGAGGTCTACTGGGGTTAGGCAATTGCACTTTTTTATTAGCCAGCCAACCATACATTGTGGTCAGTCTTCTGTCATAGTTGTTGTTGCTATTTGTGATTGCTAACCACAGATAAGAGTTTGTGTGCACATCTATCTATCTATTTACTTATTTATTTGGAACACTTTTATACTGCATGTCAACAAAGTCATCTGAGCAGTTTACAAAAGTTGTGAATGGATAAAATGCCAGGCCACAATCGAATAACATCAGGATGCATTAAAACATATCCATACAGCTAAACATAATAATTAAAACAGTCACAAAAGCAGGAGGAATAAAATTACAAGAAAATGAAATAATATAGTAAGCTTTTTTTAAAAAAAGAATGAGTAAGATATATTTCATAATGGAACACACGGTACATGTTTATACCAAACATATCAAAGAATCATGAAAGTTGCCAAATAAGCTCATATTAAGTAGGAATGGGCTATTAATTATTAATATTAAATATTAGTATTTTGCCCTCACTGCTGCTGACAATCTACCCTCCATATGACAAGGCCTCTTCGATGACTCCAATTAATATCTTACTTTTTCTCTTTGCTGACAATCTGCCTCTCAAAAAATTAGAAAATATCAGTCTCGTACTATACCTTACCCAGTCATACAAAACGGTTTGCTCAGGATAAAGAAAGTATTCACTGGCACAGCTAGTGTTCAGACTCATAACAAGCAGTTAAATACAATATACACCTGTATTGTATTTGATTGATTCAATCATCACATGATTACATGGGTTAAAGGTGCAGCATCACTTTTCTGTTACAACCAAACAACAAGCATACATGTTAATTCATACATAGCATCCCAGATCGAATTCAGTATTCAAACCCTTTGGATATAAGGTTCCTAATTGAAACATTAATTTATACTCCTTTTGTAGCAAGGCTCTTTGTATATCTACAGTTCTAAAAGGTTGTTTTTTTAAAGGTCCACAAGATAAAAAAAAACTCAGATCATTCTCTGTATGGGCTGGTGTGTCCAACCTTGGCCAGCATCTTGGCATTCCATGATTTGACCTTCTTTGAGGTGCCCCCCCCCCCATTCTAGTGTCACTGCACATATGGGGCCATCTCCTTAAGAATACCAGGGTGTGCTTCTGGTCAGACAATCAAGCGGTAATAAGAATCATTGTCAAGCAGTCGGCGAAATCTGAAAAGGGTGATTATCGTGCTCCGGCTCTTTGTATTAGAAAGCCTCAAAGGTAACATTTCCTTCTTGGCGAGGTTCATCCCAGGCCTCAATAACAACATCACAGATGCTTTGTCTTGTTTTCAGACGGAGCGTTTTCATGACATGGCTCCCGAAGCCACCCAGCTGCCAGAGACTTTCCCAGAGGAACTGTGGGCAATTGGACAAGAGAAATGATGAAGTGCTCTGATGGTTTTTCCTGCTTGGTAGGGGGTTGGACTCGATGGCCCTTGTGGTCTCTTCCAACTCTATGATTCTATGATTCTAGGGAGTATTGAGAGCACTTGCACCCTCTACAGTGTGGGCTTCCATGAGAGCTTGGTCATCTTTTGATGGGTTCAGGGCCAGATTTGGCTCATGCCATAGGCTAGGGTCAGCTAGGGAATCTGATGTGCTAAAATACCTGGTTTATTTAAACAAAAACACATGGCCCATGAGCCTTCACAAGTATGCTGCTAAAGTATACAGATGTCCCAATGGGAGAATTTGTGGAAGGTAAATTGGAGGTTTACTGCCTGTTACTCTATAAAGGAAAATATGCAAAAAATGTTATACCGGTGGTACCTGACGCCACATAAACTCTCTAAGATGTATAAAAAACACACCAGATGTTTGTTGGAGATGCGGGAAAACAGGAGCCCCCATGCTTCATATATGGCAGACCTGCTGGAAGGTCAAAGAGTTGTGGAATGACATCTACTGAGAACTAAAAATAATGCTAAAGGTAAATTTCACTAAAAATCCAGAAACATTTATTTTGAGTATTACGGGTACAGTTATACCCTAGGGTTTAAGATTTTTTTTTTTCCTGTATGCAACCGCAGCCACGAGGGTTCTTATTGCAACACATTGGAAAAATGACAAACTTCCTACTAGAGATGAATGGTTACTCAAACTTACAGAATATGCAGAATTAGCCTCTCTTTCTGAAAGAATCAGAGACAATCCCAGACAGGAGTTCGTTCTAGAATGGGATACTGTATTTTTTCGCTCTATAAGACGCACTTTTTCCCTCCTAAAAAGTAAGGGGAAATGTGTGTGCTTCTTATAGAGCGAATGCAGACTGCGCAGCTATCCCAGAAGCCAGAACAGCAAGAGGGATTGCTGCGCAGCGCTCCCTCTTGCCGTTCTAGCTTCTGACTTAGCCCCTCTGTCCCTTCCCCCACCTCCCGGAAAAGCCCCCAAGAGCCACGGTCCCTTTAAAGAGCTGCACGGAGCGTGTGTGTGGCTCTTGGGGGCTTTTCCCCAGGGAGGGAGAAGGGCATCCCATCAGTGGCGGGCTGCCCTTCTCCCTCCTTGGGGAAAAGCCTGCAAGTGCTTCACACAGGCTCCTCGCAGCTCGTGGAATGCATACAGGCTCTGCTCAGCACTCCCTTTAAAGAATATTTTTTTCTTGCATTCCCCTTCTAAAAACTAGGTGTGTCTTATGGTCACATTTCTTGCATTCCCCTTCTAAAAACTAGGTGTGTCTTATGGCCCAGTCGAGAAGGAATAAAATCATCTCTAGGTGGGAACTTCCCCGAGATCTGCTCTCCAGCCTCAAAGGAAGGAAAACAAAAATAAGATCAGCAGAAGACAAGGTAAAGTGCATGTATAAGTACGAAGAAGATTTGCAGAAGGGACTTGGAAAAGAGTTAAGAGCCTCGGACAGAAGATCACCAGGTTGATGGACTATATGGAATTAGTGGAAATGACTGGCAGATTCCGAGACCAGGGAGAAGAGACGATGGAAGAAGATTGGAAGAAATTTAAAGACTACCTACAGAAATATTGTAAAATTAATGAATGTTAGAACAATGTTGGATAGAAATTAAGTGGTTTCCAGCTGTAATGCTTTAAGAGAATATGAAAAAAAAGGTTATAAACAGGTAAAAATCTAAGGGTAAGGATTTGCTGAACCAACAATTCGAAGTGGAATACAAAAAAGGGAGGTATGAAGAGGTCTGGGAAATAAGTTAAAGGAAAAGTAGTAAATGGATAATCTGTGTGTTTTTAATTATTTTAATTATTGTATTTTTGTTATTTTCCTTTTTTTCATTTTTATTGTGATACTTTAAAAAATCTTAATAAATATTCTATATGGTCAGGTGCGTTTTGACTCAACTGTTTAACTGACACCTCTTAACAGATTCTCTCACTCTCTCACATCAAACTAGCCCAACCCACAGACTTATCCTCTCTGTCCCTTCTCTAACTCCAGACTGACTTCTTAACAATTCTAACTCTAACTCCTCCCCTTGGGTTCCCATTGGTTAATCATTTTACACTTAGTTAACCCTTTCCTTATGACCCAGTATGATGTCACACACCTGGGAGGGCAAATGCCACACCCCGTGACTTCAAAGGTGAGATGTTTCCGCAGCCTTAGAGTTCAGAGAATAGAGGCATGGAAAGGCCATATGGTTCAATCTAGTACCCAACCAGATATTCACAGCGGTAAATATAATGTAGGGATCACAGTTGAGGACCTGCCAAGCTGTCAATAGCTGTGGACAAGTTAAGCCAGTGAGCCAAGTCACAGGCACCAGTAATTCTATGCCACTCATCTGCCCTCTGGGCCTTGGAATGCCTCCTACCTTCACAGTTCCATCTCATAACTGATGGCCACACTTGTCTTGGCAAGTCTCTCACCATCATCTGACAGGCATCCTTCTTGCAGGCCACTGTAAGGCTTGCATGCAAATTACCACTTTGTGACATCAGCTGGCAAACAGGGGCCAGGATGCTGGGTTGTCAGGGAGCTCAATAAATAGAAAAAAAATCGGGGGGGGGGGGTCAAAGTGTGCTGGGATGAGGCCACCATGGGTCAGGAGAGAGGGTGCTGTTGGGGTGTGTGGTTGTGCCTCCCCTTGTTCTACATTTTGCTCCCCCGCCCCTTCCTTTAGGTGCTTGATGGAATCATAGTATGGTAGATTTGGGAGGGATCCCAAGGTTCATCTAGTCCAACCCCGACAATGCCAGGATCCTGCCCACTGCCAGCCCTGGCTGGGCTCCAAACTCCGACCCTCTTCTTACCAGCTAGATGCCCTGACCCCTTGCAATTTCTCCTGGGGTGGAGAAAGGGGAGAGAGAGATAATTTGCTCTTTGTCCCTCAGGACATGGATATGAGAGCGACGCCATGCAGCCCTGTCAATATCTCCAGGGCCATCACAGGGATGAGGGAGGAAGCTTGTTTTCTCCTGCTCCAGAGGCCCTCAGGACCTGAAGCCATGGCTTCAAGCTCCAAGAAAGGGGACTCTGACTCAACTTCAGGAAGAACTTTCTGACAGCAAGAGCTGCTTGGCAGTGGGAAGAAATCCCTCAGGAGGCAGTAGACTCTCCTTCCTTGGAGGTTTTTGAGCAGAGGTGGGATGGCCATCTGCCATGGATGCTTTAGCTGAGATTCCTGCATTGCAGGGGGTTGGTCTAGATGACCCTCGGGGTTCCTCCCAACTCTACCATTCTATGCTCCTATGATTAAAATATCCAATGAAGCACATGACGTCCCCCCAATGATCCTGGGCACTGCGGCTTTCCTCTCACAGAACTACAATTCCCAGAACCCCTGACAAACTACAATTCCCAGAATCGTTGGGGGGACGACACCTGCTTTTTAGAACAGGGAGAACCTGCAGCTCCCCCCAATTCTCTAGGAACCAGGAATGGGAAGCTCAAGCACTTCTAACAGGATGACTTGTCAGAGCAGGCTTATAAAATTTTGTTCCAAAAGTTGCCTTCCCTCTCTCTACTGAGAGCCAGTGTGGTGTAGTGGTTAAGAGCGGTAGTCTTGTAATCTGGTGAATCAGGTTCACTTCCCCACTCCTCCACATGCAGCTGCTGGGTGACCTTGGGCCAGTCATACTTCTATGAAGTCTCTCAGCCCCACTCACCTCACAGAGTGTTGTGGGGGAGGAAGGGAAAGGAGAATGGTAGCCGCTTTGAGACTCCTGAAGGGCAGTGAAAGGCGGGATATCAAATCCATGGGGTTCCAGGCTCTCACCTTCAGAGAATTAAGGCATGGTGGACACTGTCATACCTTTAAGAAATACAGTTTATTCACCTGTTTACACCTTCAGTTTGCATGGAGGGAGTCCAGCAAAGTCCTTCCAAGAGGGACTTGTCCCTCAAACAGGGCAGCCAGCCTTCCCAAGTTGGATTCCAGACTCTGACTCCTCCTCCTCCTCCCCTTCCTCAAAGCCTCAGTTTTCCTCACCACACACCATTACCCTGGCCCCCTTTCACACCCCCAGTCTATGTTCACACCACAGAGCAAGGGAGAAGGACTTCTTTTGCATTTCCAGTTAGGCTCTCCAACGCCTGGAATTCTTTCCTAAAGGCCCTCACTTGGCCAGGTCCTTTTGCATAGGCTAGCCAAGAAATTCTTCTGCAGCTTGTATTTCTCCCTTCACATCCCATATAATCCCAAATTCGTACCATTTATTAATTTCCAGGGTTTGGGATGTCCCCCGCAAATCTATAACAATATTGTGTAATTGAGGAATTCCCAAGGGAATGTCAAGCAGGGAGGGAGGGGAGAAGAGAGAGAGTGGAATTCTGGGGGAGAGTGATGATTGGAGGAGGCTTTGAAAGGGAGTTTGAACGTTGGAGGGGAGGCAGTTGAGAGTCAGTTGAGAGTGGTGGGTTCTCGAAGGGGGCATTTAATGAGGGACCTGAAGCTGTTCAGGTCAGCTATTCAGCTTAGGATCAATAGTCCAGTCGCCATCGCCTGGGGTGTGTGGCCATTCCCTGACAATAGAAGAGGGGCTCTGCCAGCTGCCCAGGAACAGAATTTCCCCTATTTAGGGGGGCCACAGAGCTAAGGCTTGGCTTGTATTCCTAATGCCCAGATGCCTCACACCACCCCCTCCAGTTACGTGGGAAGCTGCTTTATAGACCTGGGCTATACCTGATTATCATCTTGCCAAGCAACTTAAGAATGTAATGCTGGTGGTCAGTGAAAGAGGTTTAAAGACTTCTCAAGGCAAATCTAAAAGAAATGTAGTAGAAACAATTGGGAAAAGCTGGCTTGCGAGCGCTTCAATTGGAGAACAGCCTTTACCGAAGGTGTCATGGACTTTGAAGACACTCGAACTCAGGACAAAAGGGAGAAACGAGCTAAGAGGAAGGCATGTTCGGAAAATCCTCACCATGAATGACTCACGCCAGGAAACCGCCAGGAAACTGTGGAAGGACGTGTGGACCCAGAATTGGCCATTATGGACTCACTGTTAAGATTGTGTTCATGGAGGACATACGTGTGATCGCAAAAAAAGAAGATGATAGAAATTGGGGGCCTTGTCTGCTGGAGATGGAGACCATTCTCTTGAAGTGCAGCCCTGTGGAGGAAGAAAGACTTGGCATCCTCCTGGCAGGCGTGGGGAATGGATGCCCAATGCCCCTGCCCTGACATTGCTCCCCAAGAAAGCTTTGCCCACCAACTTCAAGACAAGAGCATCTCCTTTCTGCTCTCATGCGGGAAGGTTCTTCTCCCATTCTCTGTTGACACTGGACTTGGAGGGTGTTCTCCCAGCCCCATGCAAATCTTTCCTTCCTCTTTCCTGTTCATTTTATGGGAGGCTTTGGCAGCAGACACAGTGGTGCAGAGAGAGGATCCTGGAAGAAAGAAGGCATCTTTGAAGCAGGAGAGAACTCAATGCTAAGGGCTGCTTTGAGGGAAGAATCGCTGGACTTGTGAATGGGCTGTCACAGGCCATGAGAGGCACCAAAAGAGCCTGGCTGCATGGCTTTAAAAGAGGATGAGGTGACTTAATGGAGGAGAGGGTGGTCAAAGGCTACCAGTCGTGATGGAAATACTTCAGGATAGCCTTTGGAGGGGCATTTCCTCCTACCTGATCTTATAAGCTCCTCCCACTTGGCCTCCGTATGGGCGTCTGGGCTCTGTTACAGCTGGCCTAGCACAGAAGCAGCAGCCAAAGTCTCTTCCCTCTCAGAAATAACTCTAGATGCGATTTTAAGTGGAGGAAACTTTGGCTGCTGCTTCTGCGCCAAACCGAGCCGGGAAGGAGCCATGCCCGTACGGAGAAGGGGCAGTGGGGCCGCGCCGCGAGGGACGTCAGCTGGGAACCGCTGGGATGTTGTCTGGTTCTTCATCCCGGGAACCGGAGCTGGAGCCTCATCCCTGGAGGCCTGGCCCTGTTTTATTTGTGGGGGACCTTCAGCAGCAGCCACAGCGGTGCACAAGCGAGATCCTGCAAGAAAGAAGGAACCTATGAGGCAGGGGAGACCTGGATGCCACACGCTCCTTCGAGGGAAGAATCCCTGAACATGTGAATGGTCTGTCACACAGACCGAATGCCAGAGACGGTGCTTCAAAAAGCTGTTGCAGGAAGTCCCAGGTGGGCAGAGGGTTCTTGGGCTCAAATCCTGTATGTGGCCAGTGACATACTGAAGGGGGGCAGGGGGGCGGGCCACCCAGGATGCCCTCCTGAACGGGGGTGACATTTCGGCACCCCTTCCCCAAACCCACAAATCGCGAGCGGCAAAGCATAGATCAGATAAAGCAAGAAAATCACGCCTAGCCAGGGCACCAGTCAGGAGAATCACGCTTAGGCAGGGTTCTATGCAGAAAGACAGTCCTTTAGGTTGCTCGAGGGTGAAGGACATGCCCTTTGCACAGGCTTAGAGGTCCCCTGGTGAGTTTTGGGTTTCCAAGCATAAAGACTCCCCACAGAAAGGTGGGGGAGACCTGAGCGGAGTGTCTTGCCTTCTGCACCCCAACAAAAGGCAGCTTGGATGCAGGAAATGTCACGTGCCACGCTCCCCTCTCTCCAGGTGCCAGAGCACCTACCTCCGCCACTGTTTGTGACTTTCTCACTGGTGGTCCCTGGGAGAAGAGGAGGCTGGACCAGGCGGGCCCTTGGCCTGATCCTGCAGGCCCTCCTTGTGTGTTTCCTAAGGCCCTCTCCTCCCCCCTGTCCCATGACCTCAGGGGCGAGAGACCGTCGTCTGGGCTCCAGTCCCTCCCGGAATGTGACGGTTCCACGGCTGAACTTCTCCCTCGCTGCAAAGGAAACAAAGACATCAGCAGGTGCCTGGCTCCCAGCCACGCTAACCCCCATCTGGGGCAGGAGGGTGGGGGACCTGGGAAGGGGCATTTCCTCCTATCTGATCTTAGAAGGGCTCCGCACTTCTCCTCCGTACGGGCGTCCAACCGGCCTAGCACAGAAGCAACAGCCAAAGTCTCCTCCCTCTCAGAAATCACCCGAGAAGCTGTTTTAATGGGAGGAAACTTTGGCTGCTGCTTCTGTGCCAAACCGGGCCGGGATGGAGCCATGCCCATACGGAGGAGGGGCAGTGGGGACGCGCCGCGAGGGACGTCAGCCGGGAACTGTCGGGATGTCATCCAGTTCTTCATCCCAGGAGCCGGATCTGGAGCCTCTTCCCTGGAGGCGTGGCCCTGTGGAGGAAGAGGGACATCACATGAGAATGGAAGCCACAGGTGGGAGAGTGTTTCTAGGACTCCCAAAACATGTTTCACAAGGATCTCTTCATTCCGTCTGCCCTCATACCTGATGTTCACCACGTCTCTCCAGGGATTTGGCCAGAACAAAATATGTGTTGGGGAAAGGCTCCCACACTGCAAAGAAAACAGAAACATGAGCAGGCGCCTGGCTCCCTGCCATGTGTGATAGGAATTTTATGGTTTTAGATATATGGCGACGTTCATAACCACATGTACATAGATCAGCACAGGAAAGCCAACCTGGAACCATTTTGATTCCTAAACTGAGCAAATGTTTCTCTGCATTGTCAAAATGGAAAAGTCTCCCCATTGTCTCTTTCCTCACAAATCCTGTCTTAAGGACACATTTAAGATACAAGGTGTGAGCCTGTGACCTGGCCCAGGAAATAAGTATTTTACCACTACAAAAGAATGGCCAGGCTCCCCAGGAAATCCAATCAAGTAACCTGCCAGACAGGAGATAAACAAGGACAAGAGAAAAACAACATTTAAATTTCTGTGATGTAGGTGGTATGTATCTGAGGGGTGGTCTTAGGTTACACCCCTTCTGTGATGTATGCATAATGTTTCTGGGGGTGGTCTTGATCTACAGGGTGGCAATTTCAATAGTCTTTATAAGGCCTTGCAGGCCATTGTTCTGGGTCCTCTTCCTCTCCTGCGTGTGAGGGGAGCACCCTGTTGCAACAGATCAATAAAGATCAAGCTTACTAGCTGCTTTGCTTCTCAATATTCTCTGGTTGGCCTCTGTTATTTTCTCCTACCAATAGGGAACCTATGTAAGGACTCTATATGGGCTCTTGGATACCCCATAAGGGAAAAGGGCATATTTTTATTTACAACAGATGGCGACCACGCACGAAGGGACTTTTGGTTACCCGGATTCTGGAAGCGAGGAAGGACTGGTTATCCAGCGCGCACCAGGCAGTTTGCCAGGAGGAATAGCCAGTCTTCCATCGATCCCAGGGTCTGGAAATAACTGGAGGTTCAGCGGGGCTAACCAGAGGAAGCAACGCTTGATCAGGCCGGCCTTAAACAACCAGTCAAGAGAACGTGGGATCACCAGGAACAGCGCATGCGGAAGTGAGTATTAAGTAGGAAACACGGGTAGTGGGTTGGGTTCTCTAAACCACAGCAACCAAAATTCTTTAATTTTTCCTTTTTCCTTCAAATCTAAACTTTCTATTTTTTTCCTCATCTAAAAATTGCCTTCTCCTCCTTTCTGTCCCCTTTGATCTCAACACCAGCCCTAGCCCTTCGGAGTATGCCCAGGCAAAAGTTGTGTGTGACTTCTTTCATTTCCCTTCTACAGTCTATATGCTGACCTATTCCTTCGGAGTTTTGCCCAGAAAAAAGGTCGTGCTTTTTCTTCTGTACTGAAAACTATAACTCCCAGGTGCAGCCGCACCTCTGCCATGGCGATCTTTGTTAGAGATGACCTGTGAGCAGAGAAAGCAAGGGCACCTGATTCCTTTCCTTCTTTGTCATTTCTGAGTCCCAATCTGGCAGTGCGCTACGCAAGCGTCCAGTAGGAAACTCTCAGGTTAGATTGTAAGAGGCAGGAGGTTGCTGTGGGCTCCCTGGCTGAGAAATGACCAAAGGGGGGGTTTGAGATTGCTGACCGCACTGTTAGCTTAGTAGCCAGGAAAGGCCAACAGCTGTACCAGCCTAGTAAGTCAGGCCAGACGAACGGCGGTGTGTCACAGTACTAATTCTCGGAGTTGTCCAAATTGAGTCTACTGTGGGTTATTTATTGTGTTTCCTGAAAAGTGGGGATAAAACCCCGGCTGCAGTATAAAAGTAAAAGCTAGCGCTATTAAAATTATTAAAATGGGTGCACCTCAATCAAAAGAAATGAACCTGCAGACTCCTGATGGGAAAGAAGCCCAGTTGGTGCTTATTTCTGGCCTGGACTCTGACAGTCCCCTTCAATTTGTGTTTAAGAAACATTTTTCCTGTGTTTAAATTGTACTTAGGTAACATCCAGCAGCTGCTTATCTTAAATGTGCCATCTAAAATAAAAATGCAAGCTTGCTCCAAAATTTTAAATCTAAGAAAGCCATGTTGGGCCTTATCAATCTTAAACAAGACAAAAATGAGAATGAAGTGTTTGTTATTTGTTATGTTTTATATATATATATAAATGTTTGTTATTTGAGAGAGGCTCAAAAGAGTCTTCCTCCTTGTATGTACTTCATTAAGCATATGCCTATGAAAGTATGGTCTTCCTTCTAAGAAAAATATCTGAGTCCAGTTTTAACTTTGATTTGGTTGGACAGAAGAGTTATTGTAAGGCTCCTGATATCAATCTCTATAAGACTTCCTGGCCTCTTTTCTTAAAAAATGCCCCTTTGTTTCATTCTGTCTCTTTCAGGTTTTTTTTTCTTCTTACTTCTGTGCCAGGTAAATTTACTCCCGAGTAAGCTTCCTTTAAAGGAAACTGCAGAAGGGGGGGGCATAGATTAGGTTTACTATTCCTCTGCAAATTCAGGAAAAATTGTTCACTTGTGTATTCCTTTTAAAATCAAATCTATGGCTGTTTTAACTATGCTTTATAAGAGATCCTCTCCCTATCTTAGGAAAAAATGTTCACTTCAATCTTTAAAGATCATTTGTCAAGGAACTTGCACGTCTAAGGAAGTAAACTCAAACTAATCTCAAGATCTGCTAAAAGGGTGCTGTATAAAGTTGGGTACTTTTATTTTCCTCTTCCTTAGTACATGATAGGCGCATGGCTTGTGGTCTCTTCCCCAGTTGTGTCTGTGTACATAAGTATGTGTGTGTTTCTGGTAGTACAAATCTTGCTATGAACCCTGTATTTTAGGGTTGGACTAGATGACCCCAGGTCCCTTTCAACTTTCCCTTTCAACAAATTTGTGGCTGATGTGTTGAAATTTAGCCCAGATTTGCTCTTTGGTTTTTTTTTTAAAAAGGTGAGAGGTAAAAGCCGTGATGTTTTAAGGGCGTGGCAGATTGTTCCGCGAATGGCCAGAGGAATATTAGCCCTTTCCTGTACATAAAGGAAGGAGTCCCTTTGTTTGGGCTGCAATTGCTAGCTTTGGTGAATACTTGAATTGCTGAGTTTCTCTTTTTTTGTTTTAAAAATCTAACCCTATTTTTAAAATCTACTCCATACCCTTCCCTTCCCTTATTCAAATGGTAATTTAGCCAAAGGATTCAACATTTTCAATAGTATATAAGGTTTGCTGAGACATGAACTCTGCACATGCACAGAGGCTAAAAAAAGAGAGAGAGAAAGAGAGAGGAAGGAAGGATGGGGAAAGAAGGGGGGAGAGGAGGTTTGCAGAGCATGTGCTTGCAGGGAGAAACCTATCCAAATTTCCTTATGTAAAACTTGGAACCATTGAGGGAAATCACCCTTAATGTGTCTTTTGCTCCAAGGGCTACTTAATCAAGAGGTTGTCAAGTTTCAAATCTAACATGCCAAATTCTTTTCACAGGTAAATATCAAAGCACTCCCACTGTGAGTTCATCTCTTGAGTAGTTTGCCACCCCAATGGGATTTAAATTTTATAACAGTTTTTTTTTTGTGTGTGTGTATGCCTATGCATTTTAGGAACAGCATTTCCTGACTGACTTCTCACATGAAATAATTTTCCCTTTTAACAGGATATGTGAACCCCATTAACAAAGTGTTTGTCCCTTCTTTTCTCCCACAGCACAAATGATAATGAGGGGATGCAAACAGTGATTTAAATACTCTATAAAAAGTAATTGCATTTGTATTTCTTTTCGTCTTTCTTCCCTTAAAGCCAAACAGTCACTTTCTTTCTGTTCAGCAAAACAAGTCTGAATCCCTGCTATATTAGTTTATTTCCCTCTATCTCTTTGTGGCTTTGACACTTTTTTAGGTTACAAATAATCTGTTTTTCATTTATTAATCAGTTTTTCATTGGGTTGTTAGAATGCCAAAAACAGATTACTTCAGGTTACTTCAGGTTTCTTTAAAAATTGTGTGTCTTAGCATTTATTTATTTTTGGTTCCTCATAGGTCATTTTGTGTGTGTGTGTGTGTGTGTGTGTGTTTTACTTTGGGGCATGTTCATCACATGTTGAAAGTCAGTTTCATGAAGTTCTTTTATCAGATAGCACATGGTGAATTTTAAGTTATTTTCCCCATTGTTTTCCCATTTTTTCAGTCCAGTAGTAATCTGTGGTTTTGATAATATCTTTGTATTATTTAATAATAATTCTTTTCTAAATCTGATGTCTTTGGGTCAAAATCTGTTTTCATCTGACTGGTAATCTAATTTTTTTGCTTTCTTTTTTATTTTTTAACCTTTGTTGTATTTTTTACAGTTCTCTTTCTATACATGTGGAGTAATTTTTATTTAATAACATGAAAAAAACAACAACAAAAACTAAGTGAAGGAAAACAAACAAACTTAGCAGATAATAACAGTAATTATATGAAAATGTGATAATAATATTAAATTGAGTAAAATGCTTAACATGCTAAGATTTTATTATTTGCAGCTAATAACTCAAGGAGATTTACTTGGGGAGGGGGCTTTTGATCCTTCCTTTTGTCTTTTAAGTCCCCCCAAAACCCTGCCCCCTTACAGGATATCACTTCTACAGATGTGCAATGATGAAAAAGCAGCAACAACCCCTCAACTCAGTTCTTCGCCATCACAAGACCTGCAACAACAGTTTTCAAAATGCCCACAGCTATCTCTTTCAAAGTATATAGACTGACGGAGGAGTGGGGCTGACAAAGGGGGGAGGAGTTGAATTGCAAGGACATCTTCTCACTTTTGAACCCCAAGACTGCTTCAGGATTCAAAAGATACATACATAAAATATCACAATTGACTCAAGATATGCAACTGATATTTAGTTGTTTTGTATTATGTGTTATTACGTAGGAATGTCGAAATGTGTCTGACAGTGTGTTATTTCCACAAAAGGGGGGGGGCTATTTTTGTGTGTAATTGTTTTTATGTTTAATGTCTTATTCCTTACACCCCAAGTTTTTTCATGGAGGATTCTCATATATTACATGCTTTTCGATAGATCAGGCTATATTTAGATTAAGTCAACTGATCACATTTGCTTGTCTGATTTGTTTTTTTTTTTATACACGAAGTTCTCAGAAAGAAATTGTGTTTTTACTCTTTTTTTCCTTTCTTTGCAGTCACTTTCTTAATATTCCAGAAAACTATTTTGAATCCCTTCTATGACTTCTCTGTATCCCTTGCAGATTCAGTACTGTCTTTAAGTAGCAAATTGTTCTGTATTTATTTATTAATCTTGGATTTCCCGTATAGCTGTGAAATTAATCTAACCACAACCAAGTATTATTCTTGGAACCATATTTTATCAGGTAGTTTTGAAGCAACACTCTTTATTATTATTTAGGATGTTTTGATTGGAATGCCAAATGGAAATGGGTGTAGATCATGTCTCAAATTTTATTTATTTGAGGACACGTCCACCATACGTGGAATCAGGTTCCTTCACTTTGTTTATATCTCCAACACATTATTTATTTTATTTTATTTTGCTAACATCTGCATATCATTTTCATATAGTTTTTCCCCCAGATTGCACACAGTGAATCTTAAGGTTTTTTCCCCATAATTGCTCTCATTTTTTTCATCTCAATTGGACAACCAAATTGTGTGCTTACTCTTCTCTACCAAATTTTTATTTTACCAAGGAGAAGCTTCTAAGATACATGAACGTGGATATGCTTTGGTTTAGCAGGAATGATCCCTTATAGAGTTAAATTGACTTATTTGGACAAGTGCCCTTTTTAAGAATGGTTTTCTTTTAACAGTTTGTTTTGATAAGTTGAGAACCATGGGGCAAGATAAATTCAAATTGGACTCAGTTTGAATTGGGCAAGTGTATCCAGGCTGCAATTAGCTTTTTGGTCCTTTAAGTGCAAGTGAGCAACTTCCCATGAGTGCAAGACCAACGCCAATAAAATAAAATCCCATAGAAAGGCCAAGGCAAAGACATCTCTCTCATGATATGTGCAAACCTGTGGCAGCTATGGTGAATGCCAGGCGACATGGTTAAATGAAAGCCCCGAGGGGATTCAACAGACAGGATGTGTTGCTGTAGCACTATGCCGGTGTGAGACCACAGAAGAGCTAGCTTGACACCTGAGAAACACACAAAAATGGTGAAGGACAAAACACCAACTGCATTTTTCAGTCAGTAGTGGACCTTCCTGCTAAATGTAAAGCATAGCCACTATTGAGAAAATGTTTCTCCCAAGAGCTAGAATGCCACAAGTAATTTAGTAACAAAATGCAACATATGTTATTTTTATATGATATATTTTTATATGATATATTTACAACATACGATGTTATTATTTGTGGGGCAAAAATTTTTAAGAAAAATTCTAGCCCCAAAGGGGGGATAATGTGATAGGAATTTTATGGTTTTAGATATATGGCGACGTTCATAACCACATGTACATAGATCAGCACAGGAAAGCCAACCTGGAACCATTTTGATTCCTAAACTGAGCAAATGTTTCTCTGCATTGTCAAAATGGAAAAGTCTCCCCATTGTCTCTTTCCTCACAAATCCTGTCTTAAGGACACATTTAAGATACAAGGTGTGAGCCTGTGACCTGGCCCAGGAAATAAGTATTTTACCACTACAAAAGAATGGCCAGGCTCCCCAGGAAATCCAATCAAGTAACCTGCCAGACAGGAGATAAACAAGGACAAGAGAAAAACAACATTTAAATTTCTGTGATGTAGGTGGTATGTATCTGAGGGGTGGTCTTAGGTTACACCCCTTCTGTGATGTATGCATAATGTTTCTGGGGGTGGTCTTGATCTACAGGGTGGCAATTTCAATAGTCTTTATAAGGCCTTGCAGGCCATTGTTCTGGGTCCTCTTCCTCTCCTGCGTGTGAGGGGAGCACCCTGTTGCAACAGATCAATAAAGATCAAGCTTACTAGCTGCTTTGCTTCTCAATATTCTCTGGTTGGCCTCTGTTATTTTCTCCTACCAATAGGGAACCTATGTAAGGACTCTATATGGGCTCTTGGATACCCCATAAGGGAAAAGGGCATATTTTTATTTACAACACATGCTAGCCCCAATCTGGGGCATGAGGGTGGGGGACCTGGGAAGGGGCATTTCCCTCTACCTGATCTTATCAGGGCTCCCCACTTCTCTTCCATGGCCCTCTCCCCTTTGTCCATTTGGGCCCTGCGGTACAGTAGCCTCTTAGGACCTGGCTGCCAATGATCGCTGCTCCTGCCTGGGCATATAATGGCCCGACTCTGGCTTGGAAGGAGGGGGTTGAGGGGCTGGGGCGAGACAGGCCTGCTCCCCCCAACTCCAGTACTCAATTGGCATTTCCCCCTACCTGAACTCTGAGCCTTTCCACACTTTGCCTCCATATGGGGGTCTTTGTCTTTCCCCCTGTCCCAGTACCTCTGGGGTGAGAGGACTTTGTCTGAGCTCCAGTCCCTCCTGTGATGTAGTGGCTCCCAGCCTGAACCTTCTCCTCCCTGGAAAACAAACAGAGACATCAGCAGGCAGCTGGCTCCCAGCCACGCTAACCCCTGTATGGGGCAGGAGGGGGGGCCTGGGAAGGGGGCATTTCCTCCTACCTGATCTTATTAGCTGCCCCACCCTGAACTCCTCAGTACGGGTGTCTGGGATCCGTCCCGGCCGGCCTGGCACAGAGGCAGCAGCCCAAGTCTCCCCCCAGCTCCGGAATAACTCTGGAGGTGTTCTTGATGGGGGGAAACCTTGGCTGCTACTTCTGTGCCAAGTAGGGCCGGGAAGGAGCCATGCCCACATGGAGAACGGACGGAGGGGGAGGCAGGCGAGAGTCAGGGGCTGGGAACCACCACGATGGTCTCTCGTTCTTCATCCTGGGAGCAGGCGCTGGAGCCTCATCCCTGGAGGTGTGGCCTTGTGGTGGAAGCAGGACATCACATGAGAATGGGCCTCTGATGGGCCAAAAACGATGGAAGGACCCCTTTGTTCCCTCTGCCCCAGTACCTGAGGGTCGTCACATCTCTCCAGGGATTTGACCAGAACAAAGTATATGTTGGCGAAAGGCTCCCTCGCTGCAAAGAAAACGGAGACATCAGCAGGCTCCTAGCTCCCAGCCACACAAGCCCAGTCTGGGGCAGGAGGGTGGGGGACCTGGGAAGGGGCATTTCCTCCTACCTGATCTTAGAAGGGCTCCCAACCTCTCCACCGTACGGGCGTCCAACCGGCCTAGCACAGAAGCAACAGCCAAAGTCTCCTACCTCTCAGAAATCACCCGATAAGCTGTTTTAATGGGAGGAAACTTTGGCTGCTGCTTCTGCCCCAAACAGGGCCGGGAAGGAGCCATGTCCGCACGGAGAAGGGGCAGTGGGGAAGAGGTGCGAGGGTTGTCAGCCAGGAACCGCTGGAATGTTCTCTTGCCCTTCATCCCGGCAGCTGGAGCTGGAGCCTCAACCCCGGAGCCTGGCCCTGTGGAGGAAGCAGAATACAGTATGTCAGCCAAAGCCCACTAGAGACCTTTCCCTTGAAACTATAGGCTGTGTACCCACCATACCTTTAGGGCTCATCCCCACTTCCCCTTGGGTCATGTGCCCAGCAATCTCAGGTGTGTTAACAGATTTGCTCTTTGCTAGACTCCCCAGCCTGGTTTGCAAAAGTCAGCCCAGGAATTCCTTGCCTGGCACAGTTGTGCAGCCTGTACTTTCATTGATATCCCAGTTTATCAAAATTCTACCTTTTGTGTATTTCTGGGGTTTGCGGGGGGGGGGGTCTCCTGCAAATGTATAACACTATTTTGCCTGCACAGTTTTGATGTGAACCGATGCATGATTATAAAGTAAATAAAGCTTATTTTTAAAGTTCCCATGTTGATGCCTGATTCTTTCTTAAGTGGGGCAAAGGGAGGGAAGGCAGCTAGCTTCATGGCTGGACTTGCTCAAAAGAAGATTTTGCAGCCTGATTCCTATCCTTTTAAGTTTGTCAAGGATGGAATTTTAAAACTCTGTTTTTAAAGAACCAGGTGGCAACCCTTCTTCAGGTAGACAAGACCCACACTGTGAAATTGTGCTCACAAATGTACTGGGAGCCACCGTAGACCCTTTAGGACCAGTGTTCTGTGGTCCTGCCAGCTGCTCCCAGTCCCCAGTCTAGCTGTTGCTACATCTGCTGGCTCCTCTCAGATATGCCTGAGCCAGTCTGATCTGAGGGGAATCCCTTCCTGTCCTCCAATATGTGGGATAACCCGTTGGGTCTTCTGTTAGAGCTTCATCAGGACCAAACCCATCTCCCAGGCGTCCCCCTTGAAGGCAAGGCACAATCCTGGGACCCTCAACACCCAACGGTTTTCCATTTCCAAGGCACGGGGTCCCTCCCCAACTCAAGAACCTGGCATCTGAGCTCCTCCATCTTCCTGGTTCCTCCTCATGACTGAGTTCCTAGGACTCCACGGATCTCTGCTAATGGGAGCTGTTCCCAGAGCCCCTAACAAACTACAGTTCCCAGGATCATTGGGGGAAAGGGAGACATCTGCTTTTTAGAACATGCGCTTCAGGTTACAGACTCCACTAACCCAGAAATAGTATCTCGGGTTTAGAAGTTTGCTTCAGGATGAGAACAGAACAGAAATTGCATGGTGGCGGCGCGGCAGCAGCGGGAGGCCCCTGAAACTGTTCTTAACCTGAGGTACCACTTTAGCTAAGTGGTAAAGGTAAAGGTAAAGGTACCCCTGCCCGTACGGGCCAGTCTTGCCAGACTCTGGGGTTGTGCGCCCATCTCACTCAAGAGGCCAGGGGCCAGCGCTGTCCGAAGACACTTCCGGGTCACGTGGCCAGTGTGACATCGCTGCTCTGGCGAGCCAGAGCTGCACACGGAAACGCCGTTTACCTTCCCGCTAGAAAGCGGTCCCTATTTATCTACTTGCACCCGAGGGTGCTTTCGAACTGCTAGGTTGGCAGGCGCTGGGACCGAGCAACGGGAGCGCACCCCGCTGCGGGGATTCGAACCGCCGACCTTTCGATCGGCAAGCCCTAGGCGCTGAGGCTTTTACCCACAGCGCCACCCGCGTCCCTAGCTAAGTGGTACCTCAGGTTAATAACAGTTTCAGGTTAAGAATGGAGCTCCAGAAAGAATTAAGTCCTTAACCCAAGGTACCACTGCACTACTAGTAAATAGTAGTGTAAATAACTAGTAAATAAATAACTACTAATAGTAGTTATTTATACCCTGCCCATCTTCCTGGATTGCCCCCGTCACTCTGAGGTAGAAAAATCCCCTTCCTGTGTTTCTGTTTGGGAGGGGCTATAGCTCAGTGGAAGAGCATCTTCCGGGCACCCAGGAAGGGCCTTAATTCAACTCCCTGCTTCGCTTCAGGTAATGGGGATGAGAAGGCCCAGCTTGCAGGTTCAATCCCCTTCTGGGACAGCTGCATCTTCCTGCATTGCAGGGGGTTGGACTAGATGATCCTCAAGGTCCCTTCCAACTCCACAATTCTTTGATTCTAAGGATGCAAGAAGTATTGTCACTCCCACTGTGCTAATCCAACAAAGGCACACAGAGAGACAGATTGAAGCTCTCCCATGAAATGTTCAGTCGCCAGAGGTGAATATGCAGGAAAGTGCCTGGCCCTTTGCCTAGCAGAAGACCTCACCCACTGGGCTGCATAGACAGCTGCCTCAGGAGCCAGATCCCTGGTCCTGGGAGCTCCAGACTGTCTTCTTCTGGCCTGGCTGGCAGCAGCTCACCTGGGGATCAGATCAGAGCTCCCCAAGCCTCACCTGGAGATGCTGACCCTGTGGGCGTCCAGAGGCACTGAGCTATGGCCTACAAAGGCCCCTGGGTGGCTCCATCCTTGGTCTATCTAGGCCAGGCTGGGAGCAACTGCTACCTGCCACCCTTAGGAGAACCTTGGCCAGGCAGTTGACAGCTGGTTTGAGCAACCCAAGTCCCACCATCTGATTCCATGCATCCCAGAGATGGCACAGAGACAGAGGCAGAGACTGTCTCTTGTGGGGAGGGGGCTCTGCAGTCTTGCAGTGCAGGAAACACGGCCCACTTTGCCTTGACCAGCAATTAGCTGCAGTTCCAAATATACCATATTTTCTTGTGGGGACTAGAAATTTGTCTTTTTTATTTAAGAAATGTAACAGCAAGGCAGGCTGTTTCAAAATCGTAATGTGCCTGCCAGGTGGTGGTGCTCCAAAAACATCCCAAAGTGTGTGACCCATGACCAGCTGCAGCTCCAAATTTACCATATTTTCCCATTGGAACTAGAAATTTGTCTTTTCAAATCTTTCCTTCCTCTTACCTGTTCTTTTCTCAAAGGAGGCTTGGGCAGCAGCAGTTTCCCCAAGATTCTTTTAAGTCAGATTCCCCCACTTGAAACAAAAACAAAAACCACCTTGCGGTTTTATCCAACTGTGTTCTAAGCAGCATTTGCAGTATTGCCATAATGTCAAGGGTGTGAATGTACTTAGGGGGAAGCCTCGTAACAACTACACACACACACACACACACACACACACACACACACACACACCCCTCTCTGATTTGACAAGCTCTATTGTGAAGGCGACGGTTCCTACGTTTCGAGGGAACTCCAGCCATTGGGGAGAGGCATGCCTTAGGCCAGTGTTTCCCAACTTTGGGTCTCCAGCTGCTGTTGGACTACAATTCCCATCATCCCTGACCATTGGTCTTGCTAGCAAGGGATGATGGGAGTTGTAGTCCAAAAACAGCTGGAGACCCAAGGTTGGGAAACACTGCCTTAGGCCACCACCTCATAGGGAACATAACAATTATGGTCCTCCTTTAACAAGTGGCTCCTTGGTGGAGCATCTCTTTTGGAGACAGAAGGGCCCAAATTCAATCCAGATAGGGCTGGGAGATGCTGGGCCTGAAATCCTGCAGAGCCCTGCTGGCGTAGACCATACACCGAACAAGGTGTGGTCCCACGGTCAGTATAATAAGGCAGTTTCCCCTACCAGCCTGCTGGCAAAATGCCCCTTTGTCTGCATCTCTTGCCTCTGGTGTGGGTGAACGAAGCACCTTCCGGTGGGCTGGATTTGGTTCTGGCGCCTCCAACCACCAACCCAGAAGACAAAAAGCTTTTTTACCCCCTTACAAGGAAGTATAGGAGGCCTAGAGGGGCCAATAGTGCACATTTGATTAACCAGTCATGTTGCTCCTCTTTTTCTTGTTGGCCGAGACCCAACTGTGACCTTGCTAATGGCACTGCGCCGTCTTTTAAGATTTGCTGGACTTCGAAAATCCAAAAGAGGTTTCCCATCAGCACATTGGCTTTGTGCACACCGAGCAAAATGAGCAAGGCGACTGAAGGCCTCGCTTTTTTCTCTTCAGTGCTCCCCCGCCCCCCCACGAACAACCTTTCGTGTACATTTTTTAAAATATGGTTCAAGCCAAATCGCTCTGTATGTTTGCAAAGCTGTATGATGTTTTAATGTGCTGTAATACATTATGTTATTCATATATTGTTATTGGTGAAAACATTTGTATCAGTGAGACAGTTTGAAAATGGTAATCAGTGCTACAACTTTGCACGTTCTCTCTTCCCCATCACCACCCCTCAAAATCCCAAGCTCCACAAAAATGGGCCCACATGGCTTCATCCCAATGGAAAACTGAAGCCTCTTGTCAGTTTAAAGACAATGGGGTGATGGATGTTGTTCCGGACTTGGTGGCGGAGTATGAAATATCTATGGCAGCAACCAGATAAAGGGATTTCTCTGATTATCATGCTACTTGCATATCGCACCGTGATTGCGTTATCTTCCTTCCTAATGGTTTTGACACCATTGCTGCTGTTTTTGGTACCACAGAACTCAAACTATGTTTATATGTTTTCAGTGAGGCCGAAACTAGAAGTGACATTGAATATGTCTTTGCATTTTACAGGCGCCATTTTTGCACAACCACAAATAGCAGCTGGGTGGGTGGGTGAGAGCAGCTTAACCCTTTCAATGAGAGGGAAGCTCCCTTGGGCACCGCTGGTGGCTTTCCAATCCCAATGACAATAGTAGTTTCAATGGAGGAATTTCCCTTCTGACTGAAACAGGGGAGATGTCCTCCCAATCTGCTGTGATCCTGATAACAATCAGCCTTCTCCTCCTTGAATTGTAAAAAGCTACTTGTTGCATTCAACGTCATATCTAGTTTGTTCCTGGCAGGGCTCTCTGAGCACTCCCCACACCAGATAATCTCTCAATTTCTTTCAAGTGCAGCCCTACCAGTGACTGTGCAAAAACATTTAACGCCATTTTAAAACTGCCAAGAAAAGATGGTTGGGGTCAAACTGAGCCCATCTGCATAACTCCTCCTTTTGCAGAACTTTCCGATTCTGTTCAGATGCCTTGTAAGTTTGTTCCGTCTGGGCATTCCAAGGATGTGAAAGCACCACCCACAACCCCCAAAATCTTATTCAGTCACCTGTCTGGTGTCTGAGACTTTATCAGGTGTTGTCCACACAGCTTCAAGTTTTTAAAGACCATGAGGACCAGAAATTTGCCATTTAATTTTGTTAATGAAAATCAGTTAAGATTAGCAGGAAGCTGGATTTTGCACCCTGTTATACCTTCTGCATGCTGTAGCTCCAGCAGGTCAGGTGAACCTTGTGTTATCCCTGCAAGTACCTGTTATCCTTGTGCTAACAGAAATTTAAAGAAAAGATTTCTGGCCTGTGTGCAACAGACAGAACATAAAAATGCAGAAATACACAGGATCCTTATCTGCAGTGGGTTAGGTGCAGCCATGGCAGAAACCTGTATCTCCTCCAGCTGGCATTCTGCGCTTTTTAGTGGTTTTCTCGCTGCGTCATTCATCTGTCTTGACATCCAAGTAACAGCCCAGTTTCAGATCCCCCCCTCCAAGTGCCTCCTAGAACTCACTACTCTCAACTGCCCCCCCCCCCAACATTCACTCTACCTTCTATTCATCAACACCTGTGGGTATCTGGAGGGATAAATTTCAATTAACATTTACTCTCCTTCCTGTTAAAACCCATCCCACACAGAGGCAAGATCCCAAAACTTTTAAAAAAATTCTAGATCATTTTAAAGAGAATTTCTCAAAGGAAAAATGAGTCTGTAGGTTTACATTTAATGGAATGACCCCGTGACTTCAAGGTGAGATGTTTCCGCAGCCTTAGATTTCAGAGAATAGAGGCATGGAAAGGCCATATGGTTCAATCTAGTACCCAACCAGATATTCACAGTGGTAAATATAATGTAGGGATCACAGCTGAGGACCTGCCCAGCTGTCAACAGCTGTGGACAGGTCAAGCCAGTGAGCCAAGCCACAGGCACCAGTGACCGATGACGCCAATAATAATAATAATAATAATTCTATGCCACTCATCTCCTCTGGGCCCCAGAGCTCCTCCTACCTTCACAGTTCCTTCTCATGATCGTTGATGGGCACACTTGTCTCTGTAAGTCCCTCACCATCATCTGACAGGCATCCCTCTTGCAGGCCACTATAAGGCTTGCTTGCAAAGCAGCACTTTGTGACATCAGCTGGCAAAAAGTGGCCAGGCTGCTGGCTTCTCAGGCAGCTGAATTAATAAAATTAAAATCGGGTGGGGGGGTTCAAAGTGTGCTGGGATGAGGCCCCCGTGGGTCAGGCCAGAGGGTGCTGTTGGGGTGTGTTGTTGTGCCTCCCCTTGTTCTGCATCTTGTTCCCCCGCCCTTCCTTTGGCTGCTTGATGGAATCATAGCATAGCAGAGTTGGGAGGGACCCCAAGGGTCATCTAGTCCAACCCCAGACAATGCCAGGACCCTGCCCACAGCCAGCCCTGGCTGGGCTCCAAACTCCAACCATCTTCTTACCAGCCAGATGCACTGACCCCTTGCAATTCTGCCTGGGCCGGAGAAAGGGGAGAGAGAACCGTTTTGCTCTCTCTCTCTCAGGACATGGATATGAGAGCCACACCATGCAGCCGTGTCAATATCTCAAGGGCCGTCACAGCCCTTTTTTGGAGGAAGCTTGTTTTCTTCTGTTCCACTAGCCCTCAGGACCTGAAGCCATGGCTTCAAGTTACAAGAAAGGAGATTCTGACTCAGTCTCAGGAAGAACTTTCTGACAGGAAGAGCTGTTTGACAGTGGGAAGAAATCCCTCCAGAGAGTGGTAGACTCTCCTTCCTATGAGGTTTTTGAACAGAGCTGGGATGGCCATCTGCCATGGGTTCTTTAACTGAGATTCCTGCATTGCAGGGGGTTGGTCTAGAGGACCCTCGGGGTGCCTCCCACCTCTACAATTCTTATGATGTAAAGTGCTTCCAATGAGCATTTAAAGCACATGATGTTCCTCAAATGATCATTGGCATTGTGACTTTCTGCTCGAAGAACCACAATTCCCACAACCCCTGACAAACTACAATTCCCAGGATCATTCAGGGGAAGACACCTGCTTTTTAGAACAGGGAGGTGCCTCCCCTCTCTCTACTGAGCGATGGCAAGAGTCCATGGGGTTCCACGCTCTCACCTGTGGAGAACTGAGACATGGCGGAGACTGTCATACCTTTAAGAAATACAGTTTATTCACCTGTTTACACCTTCAGTTTGCATGGAGTCCAGATCTTACAGCAGAGTCCCTTCAAGAGGGACTTGTCCCCCACAACAAGGCAGCCAACCTTCCCAAGTTGGATTCCAGACTCCCTCCTCCTCCTCCTCCCTGTCTCTGTTCACACCGCAGGGCAAGGGGAAAGGACTTCTTTTGCATTTACAGTTAGGCTCTAGTTGTCCTTCAATTATTTCTTAAAGAACCTTGCTTGGCCAGGTCCTTCTGCATAGGGTAGCCCAGTAAGTCCTCTGCAGCTTGTACTTCTCCCTTCACATCCCAAATAATCCCAAACCCCACCATTTATTAATTTCTAGGGTTTAGTGGGATCCTCCCTCAATCTATAACAATATTGTGCATAATACTGTAATTAAGGTGATTGTATTCAGATTCCAAAGGGAATGTCAAGCAGGGAGGGAGGGGGGAAGAGAGAGAGTGGAATTCTGGGGGAGAGTGACGATTGGAGGAGGCTTTGAAAGGGAGTTTGAATGTTGGAGGGGAGGCAGTTGAGAGTCGGTTGAGAGCGGTGGGTTCTGGAGGGGGGAGGTCAGCTGGCTGGGCAGCTCTTCAGCTTAGGGTCAGTATGGGAGTCGTTTGATGGTGGCCAAAAAGGAACAGAGACGCAGAGAGGGACTGTGAGTCTCCCATGGAGGCCGGGGAATGTGGCAGTCCCATGCCCAGCGAAGAGGGGCTCTGCCAGCTGCCCAGGAACAGAATAACCTCAATTTAGGAGGGCCACAGAGCCAGGCTTGGCTTGTATTCCTAATGCCCAGATGCCTCACACCACCCCCTCCAGTTACGTGGGAAGCAGCTTTACAGACCTGGGCTATGCCTGATATCATCTTCCCAAGCAACTTAGAAATGTAATGCTGGTGGTCAACGAAAGAAGTTTAAAGACTCTCTCAAGGCAGATCTAAAAGAAATGTTTTGTAAGCAATTGGGAAATGCTGCCCTGCAAACGCTCCAAGTGGAGAACAGCCTTTACCAACGGTGTCATGGACTTTGAAGACACTCGAACTCAGGACAAAAGGGAGAAACAAGGGAAGAGGAACGCTTGGCAAACCCTCACCATGATCAACTCCCACCAGAAAGCTATGTCCCCAGTGGGAAGGATGTGTGCACCCAGAATTGGCCTCCACAGTCACTTATGGGCTCACTGTTAAGACCGTGTTCATGGAAGACAATCTTACTCGGCTACAAGTGATCACCAAAGAAGAAGATGATAGATTTGGCGTCTATGGCCAATTTCATGGAAAATCCTCCTGGGAAGATGCCTTGCATGGGAAGATGTTCCCCCTCCCCCCCCCCCCGTTCGTCCATCACTTCCACCATTGTGCTCCCCAAAAGCCGGCACCCACCCAGCAGGTGGAGCGCACCTTGGGGAGGGGGATAGTGTCACGGGGCAGGAATCAGCTTCACCTGCTGAACAGCAGCCTGAAGGGGGAGAAGGGGGAGAAGGGGGAGTGACTTCACCTGCAGCTTCAAGGACTCCAAGGAGAAGGCTCTAATGAGAACCAGCTGGCTCCAGCCTTCTTAAGCAGAGCTCCCAGTAGCAGCCAGAGAAGGCAGAGAAGGAAAGGAAACAGCTCGTTATTTTTTTTTATTTTTAACACTGTTTATTATGAAATATTATGTGATCATCGGCATATCGCAAGCAACCAGTTGCTCTAATTTCTTTATTTAGTTTTAACATGTGCCAGTCATGCCGCTCTCCTCTTTCAGGGAAGGGCACATTCAGACAGCAACCAGGACATCCCAGAAGACATGCAAGGCACTGAGTAGCATGGATTCCTCCAGCGACATGCAAGGATTTTACAATCCAGAAAAGCAAGACCGAAATGTCATGGAAGACTCAGTTTGGCTCTTGTCCATCAGCTTGGGAAGTGGCGACGAAGACCATTCTCAGGAAGTGTGGCCCTATGAAAAAAATTAATCTGAATTTTCAGCATTAAGCCTTGGTCCAGAGGTCACCTTGAGACCTGCTTACTCACATCAAAGTTCAAATGTTGAGAGAAGTGCTTAATCAAGGAGCTGGTGCATGTTATCACTCTTTCCTGCTCACACATATTTTGGGAGTCAATCCAGAAATGCAAGACTGGAATGCCACAGATGACAGAGTTTGGCTCTTGTCCATCAGCTTGGGAAGTGGCGATGGAGACCATTCTCTTGAAGCGTGGCCCTGTAGAGGAATCCACTTCTGGAACGAGCGAGACCATCTCTTTTCTCCTCTCATGCAGGAAGGTTCTTCCATTCTCTGTTGACACTCAACTTGTAGGGTGTTCTCCCAGCCCCATGCAAATCTTTCCTTCCTCTTACCTGTTCTTTTTATAAGGGCGGCTTGGGCAACAGCCACAGGGGACAGTGTTCCTACGACTCCCCAAACATGTTTCAAAAGGACCCCTTCCTTCTTTCTGCCCCAGTACCTGAGGGTCCTCACGTCTCTCCAGGGATTTGGCCAGAACAAAGTACACCCACTGGCGAGGTTGTCTGGCCAGCTGACCCAGGGAAGGAGGGGGACAGAACAAGCACCCCTGCCATGCTGCCCATGCCCATGTCACCACTGGCTGCCAAGGAACGCTGCTCCTGCCTGGGCACATAATGGCCAGACCCCTGGCTTGGAAGGAGGGGGACGAAGGGCTGGGCCAGACAGGCCTGCTCCCCCCCCCCCCCCAGCACTCAATTGGCATTTCCCCCTACCTGAACTCTGAGCCTTTCCACACTTTGCCTCCCTACGGGGGTCTATGTCCTTCCCCCTGTCCCAGTACCTCTAGGGTGAGAGGCCTTTGTCTGGGCTCCAGTCCCTCCTGTGATGCAGTGGCTCCCAGGCTGAACCTTCTCCTCCCTGGAAAACAAACGGAGACATCAGCAGGCGCCTGGCTCCCAGCCACGCTAGCCCAGTCTGGGGCAGAGGGGGGGACCTGGGAAAGGGGCATTTCCTCCTACCTGATCTTATCAGCTGCCCCAACCTGACCTGCTCCGTACAGGCGTCTGGGCTCCATCCTGGCCGGCTTGGCACAGAGGCAGCAGCCCAAGTCTCCTCCAGCTCCAGAATAACTCTTGAGGTGTTCTTGATGGGGCGAAACCTTGGCTGCTACATCTGCACCAAGTAGGGCCGGGAAGGAGCCATGCCCGCACGGGGAATGGATGGAGGGTGAGGCAGGCGAGGATCAGGGGCCGGGAACCACTGTTGTTCTTCGTCCCGGGAGCAGGCGCTGGAGCCTCATCCCTGGAGGCGTGGTCCTGTGGAGGAAGCAGGAAGCATCTGTTGAGAAGGGGCAGGGGCGGATGAAAAACTACTGCCCCATTTTTGAAGTTCCACAAGGACCCCTTCCTTCTGTCTCAGTACCTGATGTTCACCACGTCCCTCCAGGGATTTCGCCAGCACGAAGTAGATGTTGGGGAAAGGCTCCCACCCTGCAGAGAAAACGGAGGAATCAGCAAGAGCCTGGATCCCAGGTGATAGGACCAGTCTGGCGCATGAGGGAGGGGGGACACAGGAAGGAAGCATTCCTAAAATATGGGGCACTCAGGTGGCATTTCCACTTACCTGAAGTGGGAGCCTTTCCCCCCTCGTTCTGGTGGGCCTCTCGCCTAAGGAGGAGTTCCAGATAAATATATAGATGATAATATTTATTATTATCATCTATATATTTAGACATATTTATGGACATATTTTTGAGCCGATTTTGTGCCCCACCCCTCACCTGTTGGGGGCCCACCTCACCACCCCCTAACTACGGCCCTGCCTGTACCACCCTACGATTTGGCACCCCTCCCTCTTGTTCTTCTGTTTTAGCCCCCTCTGCAGCGTGGTGCCCAGCGGGAGCGCCCCAGTCGTGCCATCCTAAAACTGCCCCACTCCTTGTCCTGGCCAGGTGGACCACAGAGAAACCCTCTCCATAAAACTATAAGGATCTCTAAATCAGACCTTCCTCCTCCAGCTGGCAAGAGCACTGGGAATCACTTCCCCTGCCACACAAGGTCACAACATACCTCCGGATTTTGGTGGGTTTCCCTGCACCTCTGGGCTGCTGCTGGGCTGGTTGCGGTTTCCCCAAACCACAGCCCTGCAAATGAACAAGGACATTGTACTGTCTAGGGGACAGGGTCCCATAGGCCGTCCTCAATGATTTCCTTCAGGGGCACATCGCTCTGAATATTTCTCTCCCCCCCCCCTCATCTGCCTTCCCAGCTCCCTCCCTTCCTCACTCTTCCACATCTCTCCTTCTCCTGTTTGGCACAGAGCAGACTGGCAGCAGCCCAGGGGCAGGCAAGCCAGTGGAGGCAGGGCCCTCCTGCGATGGAGACATAGGGCCCCCGGGGGGGAGCAGCCCCCAAACCTCTGTAGGGAAAGCCTGAGTGCTGGCGAGGGTGTCTGGCCAGGTGATCCAGGGTTGGAGGGGGACAGAACAAGCACCCCTGCCATGCTGCCCATGCCCACGTCACCACTGGCTGCCAACGATCGCTGCTCCAGCCTGGGCACATAATGGCCAGACCCCTGGCATGGAAGGAGGGGGTGAGGGGCTGGGGCGAGACAGACCTACTCCCCCCCCCCACTCCAGCACTCAATTGGCATTTCCCCCTACCTGAACTCTGAGCCTTTCCACACTTTGCCTCCCTACGGGGGTCTTTGTCTTTCCCCCTGTCCCGGTACCTCTGGGGTGAGAGGCCTTTGTCTGGGCTCCAGTTCCTCCCGTGATGCAGTGGCTCCCAGCCTGAACCTTCTCCTCGCTGCAAAACAAACAGGCACAATAGCCCACTCTGGGGCAGGAGGGGGGACCTGGGAAAGGGGCATTTCCTCCTACCTGATCTTATCAGCTGCCCCAACCTGACCTGCTCTGTACAGGAATCTGGGCTCCGTCCCGGCCGGCCTGGCACAGAGGCAGCAGCCCAAGTCTCCCCCGGCTCCGGAATAACTCTGGAGGTGTTCTTGATAGGGCGAAACCTGGGCTGCTACTTCTGCGCCAAGTAGAGCCGGGAAGGAGCCATGCCCGCACGGGGAACGGATGGAGGGTGAGGCAGGCGAGGATCAGGGGCCGGGAACCGCAGTGATGGTCTGTTGTTCTTCGTCCCAGGTGCTGGAGCCTCATCCCTGGAGGCATGGTCCTGTGGAGGAAGCAGGAAGCATCTGATGAGGGGGCGAGGGGCTGGGGAGAGACAGAGGCAGCAGCCCAAGTCTCCCCCAGCTCTGGAATAACTCGGGAAGTGTTTTTGATGGGGGGAAACCTTGGCTCCTCTTTCTGCGCCAAGTAGGGCCGGGAAGGAGCCATGCCCACATGGAGAAGGGGCAGTGGGGAAAAGATGCGAGGGTTGCCAGCCGGGAACCGCCATGATGTTCTGTCGCCCTTCATCCCGGGAGCTGGAGCTGGAGCCTCATCCCTGGAGGCCTGGCTCTGTGGAGGTCTGGCTCTGTGCCCATGCCCACGTCCCCATTGGCTGCCAATGATTGATGCTCCTACCTGGCTTGGAAGGAGGGGGGTGAGGGGCTGGGGTGAGACAGACCTGCTCCTCCCTCCCCCACCAGCACTCAACTGGCATTTCCCCCTACCTGAACTCTGAGTCTTTCTCCACTTTGCGTCCGTACGGGGATCTTTGTCCTTCCCCCTGTCCGATTAGCTCTGGGGCGAGAGGCCTTCGTCTGGCCTCCAGTCCCTCCCGGGATGCAGTGGCTCCCAGGCTGAACCTTCTCCTCGCTGCAAAGGAAACGGAGACATCAGCAGGCGCCTGGCTCCCAGCCACGCTAGTCCCAGTCTGGGGCAGGAGGGGGGGCCTGGGAAGGGGGCATTTCCTCCTGCCTGATCTTATTAGCTGCCCCACCCTGAACTCCTCTGTACAGGCATCTGGGATCCGTCCCGGCACAGAGGCAGCAGCGAAAGTCTCCCCCGGCTCTGGAATAACTCTGGTGGTGCTTTTGACGGGGGGAAACATTGTCTGCTGCTTCTGTGCCACGTAGGACCGGGAAGGAGCCATGCCCACATGGAGAACAGACGGAGGGGGAGGCAGGCAAGGGTCAGGGGCCGGGAACCGCCACGATGGTCTCTTGTTAATAATCCTGGCGCTGGAGCCTCATCCCTGGAGGTGTGGCCCTGTGGAAGAAGCAGGACCTCATATGAGAATGGGCTGTTGTGGGCCAAAAACTATGGAAGGACCCCTTTGTTCCCTCTGCCGCAGTACCTGAGGGTCGTCACATCTCTCCAGGGATTTGACCAGAACAAAGTATATGTTGGGGAAAGGCTCCCTCCCTGTAAAGAAAACAGAGACATCAGCAAGCGCCTGGCTCCCAGCCACGTGAGCCCCAGTCTGGGGCAGTAGGGTGGGGGACCTGGGAAGGGGCATTTCCTTCTACCTAATATTATAAGCTTCCCCACCCAGAACTCCTCCGTTCGGGTGTCTGGGCTCCGTCCCAACCAGCCTGGCACAGAAGCAGCAGCCAAATTCTCCCCCGGCTCCGGAATAAGTGTTTTTGATGGGTGGAAACCTTGGCTGCTGCTTCTGCGCCAAACAGGGCCGGGAAGGAGCCATGTCCGCACGGAGAAGGGGCAGTGGGGAAGAGGTGCGAGGGACGTCAGCCGGGAACCGCCGGGATGTTGTTCGGTTCTTCATCCCGGGTGCCGGATCTGGAGCCTCATCCCTGGAGGCCTGGCCCTGTGGAGGAAGCAGGATACAGTATGGGCTCTCATGTGAATGGGCTCTCACTGTCTGCAGATTCCCCAATTATTGCATCGCCACACCATGCTGCTGGGCAAACTCGCAGAGCATGAAATTGCTGGTGGCTCCTGAGGTTTTAATGCTCGCAGTTGTACTCTGCGTCCATCTGGGAACTGTAGCGTCACACGCGAGCTGAGACCAGGAATAGCCAGTGGTAGTGGAGGCCCCGTGTTGTCACAGAGGATACATATGGGAAATGCCAGGGAACCCAGAAGTCTAAACTGACAGATTAGGTCTTTTAGCAGGACTCAGGGACCGCCCTGGACCCCCAGCCTTTCGCTCTTGCCTCCTTGCCTCAAATTAAAGAGTTTAAGGAACCTCTTTTCAAAGGGTCACACGCAGTGATGGTGCAAAGAAATAATACAAAATAAATCTCACTACGCTTCTGCCCTGTGTGAGCTAAAGCCTGCTAGAGACCTTTCCCTTGAAATGATAGACTGTGTACCCACCATACCTTTGGGGCTCATCCCCACTTCCCCTTGGGTCATGTGCCCAGCAAGCTCAGGTGTGTTAACAGATTTGCCCTTTGCTAGGCGGGCCAGCCCGGCATGCAAAAGTCAGCCCAGGGACACCTTGTCTGGCACAGTTGTGCAGCCTGTACTTTCATTGGTATCCCAATTAATAAAAAAATCTACCTTTTGTGTATTTCTGGGGTTTGCGGGGGGGGGGGGGGTTGTGTCTCCGGCAAATGTATAGCACTATTTTGCCTGCACAGTTTTTAATGCCACTATTGATGTGAACTGGTGCATGATTTATAAAGTAAATAAAGCTTATTTTTAAAATTCCCATGTTCATGCCTGATTCTTTCTTAAGTGGGGCAAAGGGAGGGGAGGCAGCTAGCTTCATGGCTGGACTTGCTCAAAACAAGGTTTTGCAGCCTGATCCCTATCCTTTTAAGTTTCTGTCAAGGATGGAATTTTAAAATTCTGTTTTTTAAGGACCAGGTGGCAACCCTTCTTCAGGTATACAGGACCCACACTGTGAATTGTGCTCACAAACATACTGGGAGCCACCGTAGACCCTTTAGGACGTGTGTTCTGTGATCCCACCAGCTGCTCCCACCCCCCAGTCTAGGAGTCGCTACATCTGCTGGCTCCTCTCAGATATGCCTGAGCCAGTCTGATCTGAGGGGAATCCCTTCCTGTCCTCCAATATGTGGGATAACCCGTTGGGTCTTCTGTTAGAGCTTCATCAGGACCAAACCCCACCTCCCAGGCGTCCCCCTTGAAGGCAAGGCACAATCCTGGGACACTCAACACCCAACGGTTTTCCATTTCCAAGGCACGGGATCCCTCCCCAACTCAAGAACCTGGCATCTGAGCCCCTCCATCTTCCTGGCTCCTCCTCATGACTGAGTTCCTAGGACTCCACGGATCTCTGCTAATGGGAGCTGTTCCCAGAGCCCCTAACAAACTACAGTTCCCAGGATCATTGGGGGGGGGGAAGACATCTGCTTTTTAGAACACGGATGAGGAACCTGCAGCTTCCTCACACCCATTTCCTAGGAACCCAGAATGGGATGTTGAAGTGCTTCTTAAAACAGGATGATTGCAAGGAGCAGCAGTGCTTTTCTTCAGCCAGAATTCTCCGCAACTCCATTCCAGCACCTTAAAAATTATTATTATTATTATTATCATCATCATCATTATTATTATTATTATTATCATCATCATTGCCCAACTTTCCCCCTGCTTTTCCCCTTCTGGCCGGGAAAAGAGTCTCCCCCCCCCCCCGTCAATGCAGCTAAGATGTCTTGCTGCTGCGTGCCCAGGGAAGGGCCGCCCTTGCCCGCTGCAGTGGACACCTCGTGTGTAAAGAGGGATGCTAATTGGGAAGCAGTGCAAGAAGAAGCAGTCAGCTTCTGGGATGCTGATTCCTGGATGTGCTTGCAGCTGTGTGGATGCAGCAATGGGTGGGCAGGAGCCCAGGTCCATTTGTGGCAAAGAAAGAAAGCTGCCATTCAGGGATCTCTTTATCAGCACCACCTATAACGTCACAGCGTGGTGAATAAGACTTGGGAATACCCAGAAATGTTTCTCTGAGTAAACAGGAGGGGAAGCAGAGTAACAGGCTGGGGTGCAGTGGGGAGGGAAAGTGGGCATGATGGAAAAGCTCAAAATTGATGCAGATTTAAGATGAGAATTGTTTTAGGGAGTTCAATGTGGAATAGAATAGAATAGAATAGAATGGAATGGAATGGAATGGAATGGAATGGAATGGAATGGAATGGAATGGAATAGAATAGAATAGAATAGAATAGAATAGAATAGAATAGAATAGAATAGAATAGAATAGAATAGAATAGAAACAACCAATTTGGGCAACATCTGGAGGGAAAGGGTGGTCTCCAGTCCTAATCTGGAGTCTTCTCTTCTACTTAGAAATAAATTCCAACAGTTCCATGGGGTTTCCTTCCAAGGAAAACATTCCTGGATTGGAGACCTCAATGGCTAGCAGAGGTCAGCAAACTTTATCAGCAGTGTCCTGTCCCTCAGACCTTGTGGGGGGCCAGACTATATTTTGGAAAAAAATATATGAATGAATTCCTATGTCCCACAAATAACCCAGAGATGCATTTTAAATAAAAGGACACATTCTCCTTATGTAAAAACACACTGATTCCCGGACCATCCGTGGGCCGGATTTAGAAGGCGATTGGGCCAGATCCGGTCCTCGGGCCTTGGTTTGCGTACCCATGGGCTAAAGCCATTTGTGTTTGTGGAAATACTGCTGCCCTGAGACCTTCCAGAGCAATTGCTGGTAAGTGTAGGCTGATGATGATGATGATAATAATAATAATAATAATAATAATAATAATAATAATAATAATAATAGTTATTTGTACCCTGCCCTGGTTGTGCTCTCTAAGCACTCTCCACACCAAACAATCTCTGAGTTTCTTTCAAGTGCAGCCCTACTGTAGCACCCTGCTTGTGGTTAACGCTTAGCTGGAATGAAATATTCAACGCAGCAACAGAGAAATTAAAATAATAATTTATTTGTCAGACAAATAAATGAGAGACACAGTGGTATATGGTTACCAAAGCTCTGCCCACTCCAGCCCTGATGGTCAGCACTTATATTTCCTCAGCCCAGCCCCCCTGCTCCTCCTTTGGCTGCCTCTATCCAATCAGCCTGGTTGAAATTCCTATTGGCTGTTTGCTAGTACCAATCATAAAAGATACACCCATTTCCTATTACCTTTTATGGGAGACAAAGAGCTATATTTCCTTCTATCTATAAATGGCAAACAAGTAGCCATATATCTTACATTTGCCTCAACAAGGCACCTTAATTACCAGATCACCTTTTGCCCTTATTACCCTATTGCCCTATTGCCCCATTCACTCCAAAACAGATGGCTAAAACAGATGGCTCATTCTGTCTTAAACAGATCTTGGGTTCATATTCTCACACACCATCAATGAAATCAGAATCTAACATAAGAATCTAACATTTCTTACTTTCTAAATCCTTTGCATAATTACATTTAAGCCAATATATTTCATACATAACATATATAGATTTTTAGAAGCAAAGGCCTTTTCAAAGTAAAAAGGAACTTAGTAAAAACACTTTCCAAAAGCAACTCCTTAAATTTACAACCCCCTTTCAAGCCAGCTGCTGTTTCTATTAACTCTTGCCCTTTAACCTTAGGAAAATGTGGCTAAAGCCTAATGGGAGGCACATGGTATTATTTTGTGTTAAACAATAAATCCTACTATTTACTAACTCTTAATTAGAGTTTTTGCAGCTTGATTGTATTCTGTAATATGTGGGGTCAGTGTAACCCAGCCTATAATTCCCTTTTACAACTTTGAGAATTTTGGCTCCTGCTATAAATCAGGGGGCCCCTTGTCCAGGAGGATAAACATCTGCCAAAGTCTTTAGCCAGCTGGTCTTCTGCCTGGCATAAAAACACACAAGCATCTGCAAATATATTTTTAAGCTCATTTTAAAATACAAGTCTTGATCAGATGCCTCACTACCAGTGATTGTGCAAAAACATTTAACACCATTTTGAAACTGCCAAGAAACTCCTCCTTTTGCAGAACATTCTGATTCTGTTCAGATGCATTGTAAGTTTGTTCTGTCTGGGCATTCCAAGGATGTGAAAGCCCCACCCACAACCCCCAAAATTCTTATTCAGCAACCTGTCTGGTGTCTGAGACTTTATCAGGCGTTGTCCACACAGTTTCAAGTTTTCAAATAACACAAGGACTAGAAATCTGACTTTTATTTATTTATATATTTTTTAAAAAGGTAAGATTAGCAGGAAGCTGGATTTTGTACCCTATTATACCTTCTGTTGGGACGCGGGTGGTGCTGTGGGTTAAACCACAGAGCCTAGGACTTGGCAATCAGAAGGTCAGCGGTTCAAATCCCCGCGACGGGGTGAGCTCCAGTTGCTCGGTCCCAGCTCCTGCCAACCTAGCAGTTCAAAAGCACGTCAAAGTGCAAGTAGATGAATAGGTACCGCTCCAGCGGGAAAGTAAACGGTGTTTCCGTGCGTTGCTCTGGTTCACCAGAAGCGGCTTAGTCATGCTGGCCACATGACCCGGAAGCTGTACACTGGCTCCCTCAGCCAATAAAGCTGAGGTGAGCGCCGCAACCCCAGAGTCGGTCACGACTGGACCTAATGGCCAGGGGTCCCTTTACACCTTCTGTAGTTTTTGTTGTTTTGTACATCAGTTGCAACATGAATACAATTCTATACAGACACACACAATGGCAAGGCATGTTGTTTTAAAATCCCAATGTGCCTGCCATGATGGTGGTGTTTCAAAAACATCCGAGAGTGCAACATGCTGCATTTGCCTCAAACCCTTGTCTTTTATTCTGTTCTTCCCTCGCTGAAGAACTCTTCATAGTCTTGGGATTTCACTTTTGGCGGATTTCGAAAACAATGAACTCTCAGCACTGGCAAGTACATGCAGAACTGCTGGCGTTATTCAGAAATGGGCATTATCCACACATGATCCTGTATGATCTAATACCACAGTTGCTGAATAATAATAATAATAATAATTATAATAATTATAATTATAATTATAATTATAATAATTTATACCCTGCCCATCTGGCTGGGTTTCCCCAGCCACTCTGGGCAGCTTCCAACCAAATATTAAAAACAACACAGCAATTGTTTGTATGCAGACACAGAGCCACAAAATACAGCCAACGAGCAGTGTATAGAGAGCATCAAGTCAGGCTTCACACAACCACATAGCCATGTAATAGCAATGGGTGCAAATCGGGGACAAAAATTGCAATTTCTCAATTGCATGCTGTTGCTCCAGCAGGCCAGGTGAACCTGCGTTATCCCTGCAATTACCTGTGTTCTCCCTGTGCTAACAGAGCAATTGAAAGGAAAGCTTTCTGGGCTGTGTACAGCAGACAGAACATAAAAATGCAGAAATACACAGGATCCTTATTTGCAGTGGGTGAAGTGCAGCCATGGCAGAAACCAGTATCTCCTCCAGCTGGCATTCTGTGCCTCCTTTTTAGTTGTTTTCTCGCTGCATCATTCATCCGTCTTGACATGCAGGTAACATCAACAGCTAGAAGCCAAGTCAGGAGAGCAGGCAGGGGAAGAGAGATCAAGGATTCGGAAGGAAGAGGGTACTTCAAGGAGTTGTGGAAGTTGTGCTGGGACCTGTTTGGTTGCCTCACAAGTCTGGATAATGCATTATTTTTGAAGAAGATACCTGGATTAATCAAATGAAATACCTTTCTTGACATCACAGTATAAAACATTTCAAGTCACTGGGATAATTAAAAGGACAGGGGTGAAGCTGTTGAGGGTCATAAGGTCACACTGTGATCGTGTGCACTTAGATATTCTTCTTCTCCCTGTCTGTTCCCTGAAAGGATGGACCTTTCAGGTAAGATTGTGGCTAAAAAGGAGGCTACTAAAGCAGTGACATCTTTGTCCCGATCTGCCAGGAGAAACCTCATTTGACTTCTTCTCGGAGTTCTAGGCTGGAAGTCCAACATTTTGCTCAACATCAGTTGGTGAGGTCTGCTGTGTAAAGGGCAATCTAAGAGAATGTGGTCCATTGAATCAATACCTGGATTATAAGTACGCCAATTGAACATTCATGACCTGATGCGTTATTATCAAGCTGTGTCACAAGCTGGACACGGAGCTGCTTTCAGAATAACACCAAGGTGAGTAGCATAGCATTTTGGATCAGGGTGTCACAATCTCAGAAGCATCAATTCGGAAAGCTGAATTCAAGGGATGCGCTACTGTGTCCAGTTCTGGGCACCACAGTTCAAGGAGGACACTGGCAAACTGGAACGTGTCCAGAGGAGGGCAACCAAGATGGTCAAAGGCCTGGAAACAATGCCTTATGAGGAACGGCTAAGGGAGCTGGGCATGTTTAGCCTGGAGAAGAGGAGGTTAAGGGGTGATATGATAGCCATGTTCAAATATATAAAAGGATGTCACATAGAGGAGGGAGAAAGGTTGTTTTCTGCTGCTCCAGAGAAGCGGACACGGAGCAATGGATCCAAACTACAAGAAAGAAGATTCCACCTAAACATTAGGAAGAACTTCCTGACAGTAAGAGCTGTTCGACAGTGGAATTTGCTGCCAAGGAGTGTGGTGGAGTCTCCTTCTTTGGAGGTCTTTAAGCAGAGGCTTGACAACCGTATGTCAGGAGTGCTCTGATGGTGTTTCCTGCTTGGCAGGGGGTTGGACTCGATGGCCCCTTGTTGTCTCTTCCAACTCTATGATTCTATGATTCTATGATAACTGAAACCAGCTCTGGCCACGTGGTGGCAGCAATATACACTTTTTGAAAACATCTGCATTACATCCTATGATGGATTGTCACTAACTAAATGAATACTTGTCATTTGGAAGGCTATAGAAGGGCAAGAAGCAGGTTTCAATTTTCGTTGGGGATCTATCAATACCAGCCTTGGATTGTATTAGATAAAAATTTTACCTGGACATGTGCCAAGCTCCATTACAGAACAATCATCCTGGATAGCAGAGCATGAGACTCTTAATCTCATGGTTGTGGTTTCAAGCCCCACATTGGGCAAAAAGATTCCTGCACTGCAGGGGGTTGGACTAGATGATCCTTGTGGTCCCTTCCAGCTCCACAATTATGTGATCCCTTCTATGCCCACATACTCTGAGACTAAAGGTTTAGTTGTAACCGTTTATTTCCAGTTCGATTTTCCCCATGCGGTCTCGAGTGGACTCCCTTATTTCAACCCCAGACACTTTTCAAGAATTGTTCCACTAATTCTTTGAATTCTCTCTCCTTATTTTGATTTAATTTGGGAAGTATTCTCGCTCTGGTGAGAGTCTTAGAGGCTGTGTGCTGTGCTGATGAGCTGATCTCTCCCTCTAGCGCCAGGGCTCATTTCCCAAAGTGCAACAGCTCGAACTCTTCAGATGTTGCGTTGCCCCAGTGGGGAGCTCAGGTTTTTGTGTGTGTGTTTGCATTTATAGGAAATTTTATTCATTGTTTTTAAAAGATGGCATGTCAAGTCATCAAGCACAAGGAAAGAAAGATCAGACAGCAAATACTTGGGTCATATATGGCAAAGAACAAGAACATTCAATCTAAAATGTCCCCTTCCTAAAGACTTTCTAATGTCTACAGTTCCCCAGTTGCAGACATGAAACAGTAATTGCCCTGAATAAAGATATTTCCTGATTATTATTTTTTTAAAAATACCCAGTTACAAGACATTACTGACAGTAAACACAGAACAAAAGTAATATATTTAAGTATTTAATGTGCCTTGTTTTCATCAAGGTAGGTAAGAGGTAAAGGTAAAGGTAAAGGTAAAGGTACCCCTGCCCGTACGGGCCAGTCTTGACAGACTCTGGGGTTGTGCGCCCATCTCACTTAAGAGACCAGGGGCCAGCGCTGTCCGGAGACACTTCCGGGTCACGTGGCCAGCGTGACAAGCTGCATCTGGCGAGCCAGCGCAGCACACGGAATGCCGTTTACCTTCCCGCCAGTAAGCGGTCCCTATTTATCTACTTGCACCTGGGGGTGCTTTCGAACTGCTAGGTTGGCAGGCGCTGGGACCGAACGACGGGAGTGCACCCCGCCACGGGGATTCGAACCGCCGACCATGCGATCGGCAAGTCCTAGGCGCTGAGGTTTTACCCACAGCGCCACCCATGTGTATCAAAACAAGCACTGTACGACTACCGTTTAATATGGTTTACTTGAACCCACAGGGACACAGGTAAGAAATATTTTCATGAACAGAAGGATGGAGGATGTGCGCATTATAAGAAACTAAGTTTGTGTTCAACCAAAAGATGAGGATTTCCCATTCCTTCACTCTGTGCCGGGTCGTTCAAAATATCCTCAAAACCAATGCAGTCACAGTTGCCTTTCCAGAGATCCAGGAACAAGTTAGAACTAGGAAGGAAGATGCTGGAGCTGCTTCACTGCTTGGAATTCCATCTGCAGCTTCAGCGGTGCATGCAGCCCCGGAATATTTCTCAGAGTAGAAAAATTCATTTTATCTTGATTTAGCAACAACAACAACAAAATTATCCGGTGTGTCCAAAGGATGAACAGGCAAAAGTTCGCTCTTCACATTTGTAAAGCCTCTATTTATCACATCACAGCTTTCAAATGTTCCAGCAGCTGAAAAATAAAAAACTGAAATACAGTCCTTCAGTTGAGATCCAAACGCTCTGGAATTCATCTTTGCACCATCACCCAATGCCTCTTCCTTCTGCCAGCCGGCGGGGAGCTCGTTGATGGCATCGCTGGGGAATCCTCAAGCCTTTCCTTTTTATTAAAAAAGCAGGGGGGAAAAGGATATTGGTCAAGGACAATGGGAGTTGTAGTCAAGCAACCCCTGTAGGAAGGCCCCCAGTTCCGAAACTCATCTTATTAGTGTAAGCCTTATCATCATCATCTTAGTAGTGTAAGCCTACCTCGACAGCATGATCACTTATGCTCAACCTGTAGGGGGTTCTCCCCACCCTGTGCAAATCTTTCCTTCCTCTTAACCGTTCTATTTGACAGCAGCCACAACAATGAAAACAGGAGATCCTGAAAGAAAGAAGGTATCTTTGAAGCAGGGGAGAACTCGACATTAAGAACTGCTTTGAGGGGAGAATCCCTGAACATGTGAAACTATGCCAGCGGTAGCAGATTCACCCAGTCATCCTGGGGATATCTAAGGAAGCAGCAAAGGACTGCTCTGTCCGCCTGTCTCCTCTCTCTTCACTTCAGGGCCTTTCCCCCTTCGGCAGCAGCCACAGCTGTGTATAAAGGAGATCCTCAGGGCTAATTTCCTTAAGAATGGATGTGTTTGATCTTCTTGCAGTCCATGGGACTCTCAAGACACTCCTCTAGCACCATAATTCAAAAGAGGAAGAGGGTACAGATGGGAATCCCAAAGTCTAAACTCAGAGACCCTGGCTTATGTTTCGCAGGAGGACTCAGGATCCAGCCTGGACCTCAACCTTTCACGGTTGCCTGCCCATGTCATATTAATAATAATAATAATAATAATTTTTTATTTATACCCCACCCTCCCCAGCCAAGGCCGGGCTCAGAGCGGCTTACAAACAATAATAAAAACAAGATGAATGATTACAACTTAAAAACAAAAATAAAATACAACATTAAAATAATGGAACATTAAAATATTAAAATGTAGTCTCATTGCAGGAGGAGGAAAAGAAAGGGGGAAAAAAGAGAGGGAGGGAATCAAATTGGCTCCAAGCCAAAGGCCAGGCGGAACAACTCTGTCTTACAGGCCCTGCGGAAAGAAATCAGATCCTGCAGGGCCCTGGTCTCATGAGGCAGAGCGTTCCACCAGGCCGGAGCCAGAGTTGAAAAGGCCCTGGCTCTGGTTGAAGCCAATCTAACTTCCTTAGGGCCTGGGACCACTAGGGTGTTGTTATTTATGGACCTTGAGGCTCTCCAAGGGGCATACCAGGTGAGGCGGTCCCGTAGGTACGAGGGTCCTAGGCCGTGAAGGGCTTTAAAGGTCAAAAGCAGCACCTTAAATCTGACCCTGTACTCCACCGGGAGCCAGTGCAGCTTGAAAAGCACTGGGTGAATATGCTCCCATGGCAGAGACCCCGTGAGGAGCCTCGCTGCAGCATTCTGTACCCGCTGGAGTTTCTGGGACAGCTTCAAGGGCAGCCCCGCATAGAGCAAATTACAGTAGTCAAGCCTGGAGATGACCGTCGCATGGATCACTGTGGCCAGGTCGGGGCGGGAAAGGTAAGGGACCAACTGCTTGATGCAGCGAAGGTGGAAAAATGTCGCCTTGGCTGTTGCTGTAACTTGCGCCTCCATGGAAAGGGAGGCGTCAAGGATTACACCCAAACTCTTAACGGAAGGCAATGGCACTAATTGGGCCCCCGCAAGAGAAGGGAGTTGGTCCCTCATCCCCATGCCATCCCAACCTAGCCATAGGACCTCTGTCTTCGAAGGATTTAGTTTCAGTCAGCTCCCACGAAACCATCCAGCCACAGCTTCCAAACATCTGGTCACTGTGTTCGGGGCCGAGTCAGTGTGGCCATCCATCAGCAGATAGAGCTGAGTGTCATCAGCATATTGGTGACAGCCCAGCCCAAAGCTCCAGATAATCTGGGCAAGGGGGCGCATAAAGATGTTAAAAAGCATTGGGGAGAGAATTGCGCCCTGCGGCACTCCACACACCAAGGAGTGGCGCGACGACATTTCCCTCCCTAGTGCCACCCTCTGTCCCCGACCAGAGATAAAAGAGCACAACCAGTTACGGGCTATGCCCTGTATCCCCACATCTGCAAGGTGGTGGTCCAGAAGATCATGATCGACCATGTCAAAGGCTGCTGACAAATCTAAAAGGATCAGCAGTCCTGACCCGCCTCGATCCAGTTGTCTACGGAGATCATCTGTTAGGGCAACCAGAGCCGTCTCCGTCCCAAAACCAGGACGTAAACCGGACTGAAATGGATCTAATGCCGATGTTTCCTCCAGAAACCTAACAAGCTGTTCAGCAACTGCTCTCTCAATTACCTTACCCAGGTATGGAAGATTTGAAACTGGGCGGTAATTGGATAGGTCTAAGGGATCTAATGAAGTTTTTTTTAAGAGTGGACACACCACTGCTTCCTTCAGTTCCCCTGGGAATGTCCCCATGTCAAGGGACAAATTGATAATTTCAACCAGGGGGGTCCTCGCAACATCTGGACACTCCCTAATCAGCCAAGACGGGCACGGATCAAGGAGGCAGGTGGTGGGCCTACCAACTTGGAGGAATCTATCCACATCAGTAGGGAGTATCCGATCGAAATGGTCCAACACTGGACCTGAAGTGAGTTGAGGGGCCTCCAGTTCAGTCACTGTATCTAAATTGGCAGGGAGGTCACGGCGGAGCAACAGGACTTTCTCCGCAAAAAAACTCGCGAATGCCTCACAGCTGTGGGTCGAATTTGTGCTTAAATTTGGTTGTCCCCCTAAGGACGTTATTGACCTAATTATTTTAAAAAGTTGTGCCGGGTGAGAGCTAGCGGATGCAATGGAAGCTGCAAAGTAAGATTTCTTAGCAGCTTTCATAGCCATCTCATAGGCTTTCATAAGTGTCCTATAAGATGTTCTTGAGGCTCCGTCACGAGTCCGTCGCCATACTCGCTCTAGCCGTCTGAGATCCCGCTTCATTTTCCGGAGCTCCTCAGTAAACCAAGGGGCCCGGTTTCGACGGGGTTGCAGAGGGCGCTTAGGCGCGATCTCATCAATGGCTGCCAAGAGCCGGTTATTCCAGTCCTCAACAAGGTCATCTAATGAGTCGCCAGGAGGAGCAGGGTTCCGCAAGGCTTGTCGGAATCTATCAGGATCCATCAGTTTTCGCGGACGAGCCCAAATAGGTTCGCCACCTGAGCCGGGGAGGAGCGGGAAGTCTATCTTGGCTTTCAGAGCGTAGTGATCAGACCATGGCACTTCCACAGCAGGGAGCATGATCACATCTATGCCAGCCCCAAAGATCAGATCCAGCGTGTGGCCTGCTTGATGAGTGGGGCCCAAAACAACCTGGGAGAGCCCTAGTGTTGCCATGGAAGTCACTAGATCCAGAGCCTGTGAGGAGGGAGCGGCATCGGCATGGACGTTGAAGTCTCCCAAAACCAGTAGGTTTGGGAACTCCAAGGCCCAGCCTGCCACCACCTCCAGCAGGTCTGACAGGGTGGCTGCAGGTGCGCTGGGTGGTCGGTACACCAGCCAGACAGCCAAGCTCTCCTTGGTGCCCCACACAAGACCAACACATTCAATGCCGGAGATCGCCGGTGATGGCAGAGCTCTGAAAGAGCAATCCTCCCGGAATAACAACGCTACTCCTCCCCCCCGACCCACAGTCCGCGATTGATGGAGGACAGAGAAACCTGGGGGTGTTATCTCATGTAGGGAGACTACTTCGCCTTCCCGTACCCAGGTCTCCGTCACGCAAGCCAGGTCAATCCCCTGCGAGACAAAAAAGTCACGCATGGTGGTGGTTTTGTTGCCTATGGACCTGGCATTGCACAGCACCAATGACGGAGGTGTGTAATCCTTGCTCTTCCTACCCTCATCCCTTGGAATGGGGCGTAGATTGGAAGGGGTTCGAGGATCAATGCATCTCGAAACCCTTTGCCGGTAGAGATATCTAGCCCCACCGCCATTCCTCCCTAGCCCTTCAATTGTGGAAATCCCAGATCCCATACTAGCCTCCCCAATAGATGGGTAACATCCCCTCAATAACAAGTCATCCTTGGGCCAGGACTCATGGGTCAAAGTGGTATGGGAAGGAGGTGGAGGTCTGATAGGTTAAGTATCCTTAGAAGATAAAACCCAACCAACCGCACCCCAAGCGGGGGGGACAGTCCCATGGTGTTTCATTAACTGTCAATCCCCCTCTCCCTCCTGGGTTAAATGGAGGATTGTTGCTTCTATCTGTGGCTGTGGAAGTATTAATGAGGTATGTGTTATAAAATGTGGATCACTGGCCAACAAAGAGCCAGATTCGAATTCGGAAGATCTATCCACCCTGTCTCGCCAGGAGTACAGTAGAGAAGGCTGCTCATTCTGGTAAGTTTTTGGAACATTAGGCAAAGGTCCCGATGTAGATTTGGTGCTGGATATCTCCAGATTGTCAGCAACATAGAGTTCTTTATGTGTTGTTGCCATAGAAATGTTGGAGGCGCCAAATTCCTCATCTAATTTGGTGTCGTTTGAAAAGGGAACAGGGAGTTGCACTGATGTCTTTCGATGGGATAAAGAGCTGTTGGACGTCTTTAAATATTGTGCTCTAAGCTCTACTGTCTGATATTTTGGGTAGAAATCTCAGTCTTTATACTCATTAGCCTCTTCTTCAGGTCTTGTAATTCTAGGCTTACAAAGTTCTTTTCTTCCTTCGGGCAATTAGTATTTCTAGTGTTGAGCTTGGTTTCCTTTATCCGCATTAGCTTTGACTCTATGCAAGGGACCAATTGCCTCCTAGTTTCGTCCTTAAATACCCTCACTGGGCGGAGAGAATGGAACCATCATAGGGTATCCTTTATCTCCATGAGTCGAGATGACCTAAAGGTCATAAATAGGCGCATGGTGTTTCTCAAGGTAGGCAGGAAGTGGAAATTTTCTTGATCTACATTTCGGTAATGGTAATTCAGGAGCTGAGACAAGGACATAGTAATTTGTCTGGGGTTCATCCACCTATGAGTGTATCGGTGAATCTCAAGCATTATCTGGTTCGTTTGCAAGACTTGACAGGACCTCACTTCATCCACAGTTTGAGTTGGTGAGTTATTAACAGAGTCATTTCTTATCATCCTTTTAAGCCCTTGGGCATTTAAAGGGGAGGAACTAGTATCCAATTGTTTCTCAATGTTAACTATTCTGGTGAGGATTTCATCCAGTCTTTGGAGAACCAGAACCATAGTTTCTGCAGACAAGATGCAAATCTCTTGGTATGGGTGTGTATCCCGAATTGGTTGAAAGCAGGCTCCTCTGATATCTTGTTCTAGAGGCATGGGTGGGTCAGCGTTAGGAGTGGGAGGAATCCCTCCTGCTCCTGCTCTTGCCCTCTTGGACGGATTAGCTTTTTCTGGGAGGAGGGGGGTCGGGTCATTGACATCCTCCTTAAGGGGGGGTGAGGTTCCCCCAACGTTGTTACTCACTGTTTGTTCTATTTGCTCCGTTTTCTCGGTTTCCTCAACCCGCTCTGTTTCTGAGCCAGGGCAGATGGCGTTGGCTCTCTGCCGATTCTTTGTTTTAGAGGAATTGTGAGTCTCAATAATGGTCTTCTGGCTCTTTGCACTTCGTTTTCTCCTTCCGGCAGGCATTCTCAATAAGGAAGTGACCTTAAATTAATACAATATTAATTTAATACAATATTAAAGATTGTAAGGCCCTTGGGGCAGGGACCTTTTTATCAAGGGTCACACACAGCAACGTTGCAAAGAAAGAATACAAAATAAATCTCACTAGGCTCCTGCCCCGTGCAAGCTGAAGCCCGCTAGATGCATTTCCCTTAAAACCAAAGTCTGTGCAAAAACCATCCATTTGGGGCTCCAGCAGCATGAAAAGGAGCTAACTCTGCAGAGCTGCATTGCTGAGAGACGGGGACTCGGACCTTAGAAAGACAACTGGCAGAGAGGGCTCTGTGTGAGGTCCCTTTCCCTGCTCTCCTGGAGAGAAAGGAGCATATTGCTCCCCTCTCTATTCCTTTGACCCGGGTTGGATGCAGACATGCCTCTTCCACATGTCCCAGGGGTTGGCCCTGGGGGTCTACAGTTGAGGACCTGCCAAGCTGTCAACATCTGTGGAGATGTCAAGCCAGGGAGCCAAGCCACATGTACCTGTAACAGGTAATAATGATGATGATGATGATGTTAAAGCCATGGTTTTCCCGGTAGTGATTTATGGAAGTGAGAGCTGGACCATCAAGAAAACTGATCGCCAAACAAAGCGGAGACCCATTAAGAAAAACCGCAGGCAGAGCGAGCCTGCGGCCGTGGGACTCGGCGGGCGCCTGGAGCCCCCCCAGAAGCGGGGAAGGAGCCTCGTAAGAGGCTCCGGAACGTGAAAGGGGGAGCGGCGCTGTGAGTTCATCGCTCTTTTCGTGGAAGCAAAGCCGCGCTGCTGATGATGATGAGCGCTGACCTTTCTTCTTGAAATTATCGGAATTGGAGCAACATACCCATGAGTAAGGGACCTAAATTTTCTAACTTAAATTGAAGAAATTCGGCTGAAAACGGGAGGCGAGTAACAGGAAGTCCGCCTCCCGACTCTGCTAATTAGATCAAAGCAAGGGCTTGGAAACGAGCTGAAGTATTTAAAAAGGGATTGTAAAAGTGGAAGAAAGGGTGCATTGAGAGACTCTGTATTTTGAAGATAAAAAGGAAAGAACTGTGTGTTGTATAGACTTTTATTCTTTGGAACTATCCTCCAACTTCTGGGCTAAACGGGGTTGAAAGAGATAACCCCGTCACCGGGCTGCCAGTGCATAGAAAAAGAACTGTCAAACTGCGGTCAAACTGACGACATTGTTGCAGAGATTGAAATTGTTGCATAGACTGAGATACTAACATTAAACATTGTTGCATGGACCTGTATCGATACTTTATGGCTGGATTTTAAGAGATTAGAAGTTCTGGAAACCTTCCTTTTGTGTTTGGGAATTACAAAACTCAATATGGGGAATTGAGGAACTTCAATGGCAGAAAATAGTTCCCTTCTTTTTTGAAACTTTGAAATACTCCCCCTATAGGACTGTGGAAATATAGTGGCATGGGAATTGAGCTTTATTGAAACTTTTTGTGGTTCTTTTTGTTTATATTTGGGACTTGCTTTTCCCATGGGACAAAAGACCATTTGACCTTGAACAGAGGCAGGTGTGGAATGAGCGGCACAGGGAGAACAAGAGCAGCTAAAGCTAAAGAAAAAGAAAAAGAGAAAAAATCTGGGCAACTTTTGCAAACAACTTTAACTCATCACCGCAGATCATCTGTCCCAACTGTGCTGACAGCACAGGAGGTGGAACTAGTGCAGCCTGCTGCAGAAGATATGGCAACTGGAGGATCAGAAACAGTTTTAAAACAAATTTTGGAACAATTGGCAGTCTTAAACCAAAAAGTGGACAATCAAACATCAAAGATTGACCAAGCTACATCCTCTATTGGCAAATTAACTGAACAGGTTTCGCAGCACACTCAGACAATTGAGAAATTGCAAGGAGCTACGGCAGAAAACTACAAATTAGCTGTGGAAGCCAACCAAAAAGCAGAACAGGCGAATTTAAAGGTTGATGAAATTAAAGGAGAGGTAAGACCTCTGAGAAGGCAGGTAGGGGAACAACAAGCCTACCTGGCATTGGTTGAACTGAAAAGTAAAGACAGTAATCTCAGGATAAGGGCTATCCCGGAACTGGAGCAAAATAACTTAGAGGGATTTTTGACACTTTTGTTCTCCAAATTCTGGGGAATTAAGGAAGAAAAGGATTTTAAAATTGTGACAGCCTTTAGACTGGGAAAATCAGTAAAGAAAGATAAGCCCAGAGACTGTTTGGTTGCTCTGAGATCAAGAGAAGAAAGGGATAAGATATTAGGCCTACATTTTAAGAAATCCTTGGAGATAGAAGGCAAAAGGGCCGAAATTTACAGAGATATACCCAAATATCTCTTGGAACTTAGGACTACCTATATAGATTTGACCAAATTGTTGAGACACAACGGAATTCCTTACAGGTGGGAGTTTCCACAAGGACTTTCATTTACTTACAAAGGAAGGAAAATAAAGATTAAATCACCTGAAGACCAGCAGAAGTTCCTACACGACCACGAGGAGGACCTGCAAAAAGGAGCTGCAGCTTCTTGGCCTCCACCACCACCGGGACCATCTCCAAGAGTTATACCACCAGGATCAGGACCAGCATTACCTCCCCCGGGATCGGGCGGAAGCTTAGATACCCCATTGTAGAACCCGTCAATTGATTCAGGATGTCTCTGCAGCTTCTTAGTTGGAACATAAATGGCGGAAACTCCCCGGAAAAAAGAAGAAAAGTCTTTCACATTTTGAAAAAGGAACAACTGGACGTTATCTGCCTACAGGAAACACATGTGACAAGGCTCCATAGAAAAGTGTTAATTAACAAAAGACTAGGCCAAGAATTTATTTCTTCGGACAAAGTTAAGAAGAGAGGAGTGGTGATTTACGCAAAGGAGAGCCTGTCACCGAAATTTTTATTCAAAGATGAATATGGCCGAATTTTGGCGATTGAAATACAGACACAAGGAGAAAAAATTTTGATATTAGGAATATATGCTCCAAATGAGGGAAAGTCGGAATTTTTTAGGAAGCTGCATGAGACTATACTGGATTATTTGGACTATAGTAACATCATTATGCTGGGTGATATGAATGGGGTTGTGTCTGTAAATATGGATAAGTCACAAAGTGCCAACATATCGAAAGACGGCAGACTACCTAAAACTTTTTTTGAAATGACAGACAATATGGACTTAGTTGACATTTGGAGGGTTAAGAACCCTCTAGGGAAAGAAGGGACTTTCTTTTCTGAAGCTCATCTGACATGGACACGAATCGACCAAATCTGGACAACTAGAGGACTGGCACCTAAGACTAGAAAAGTGGAAATCTGCCCAAAAACCTGCTCCGACCATAGTGCTTTGAAAGTGGAATTGAGACTTAACACAACCGGTTCTTTTAGATGGAAAATGAATGACACTTTATTAAGAGATCAGGAGATTGTGAAGAAGGCCCAAAAAACTTTAAAGGACTATTTTGAGATAAATTTGAATACTACTGTGGAAAAAAGAACAATCTGGGACACAAGTAAGGCAGTTATGAGAGGGTTTCTAATACAACAAAACACGATTAAGAAAAGGCTCTGGAATGAAAAGAAGGAGAAGATATTGGAGAAAATAAGAGAAGGAGAGAAAAAATTAAGATCTAGGCCTAAGTCGAAGGATGTGTTAAGAGAAGTGAAATTTTTCCAGGCGCAATATTCAAAACTGATAAATCAAGAGGTGGAATGGAAAATTAAACAAATGAAACAAAGATCCTTCGAATCGGCGAATAAGTGTGGGAAACTGCTAGCCTGGCAGTTGAAAAAGAGACAAAAGCTTAATACGGTTACAAATCTAGAGATCGAAGGGAGAATGGTTCAGAAACCCGAGGAAATCAGAAAGTGCTTCCAGAGGTACTTCAAAGAACTTTATACACAAGGGCCGCAAAAAGCCTCAGAGGTGGATCAATTTCTTAAAACTAATGGATTACAAAAAATACCCCTGGAAATGAGAACAAACCTGAACTGTAACATTACACAGCAAGAAATTGAAAGTGCCATTCAAAATCTTCAACTTGGCAAGTCCCCAGGCCCGGACGGCCTAACCTCCAAATACTATAAAGTTTTAAAGGACTATTTGATACAACCTTTGATGGAGGTTTGTAACCAGATAATGGAGGGACGCAGGTGGCGCTGTGGGTTAAAGCCTCAGCGCCTAGGACTTGCCTATCGAAAGGTCGGCGGTTCGAATCCCTGCGGCGGGGTGCGCTCCCGCTGCTCGGTCCCAGCGCCTGCCAACCTAGCAGTTCGAAAGCACCTCCGGGTGCAAGTAGATAAATAGGGACCGCTTACCAGCGGGAAGGTAAACGGCGTTTCCGTGTGCGGCTCTGGCTCGCCAGAGCAGCGATGTCACGCTGGCCACGTGACCCGGAAGTGTCTCCGGACAGCGCTGGCCCCTGGCCTCTTGAGTGAGATGGGCGCACAACCCCAGAGTCTGTCAAGACTGGCCCGTACGGGCAGGGGTACCTTTACCTTTACCTAATGGAGGGAAGGAAGGCACCGGAAACGTGGAAAGAAGCTTTCATCACATTGATACCTAAATCAGAGACTGAAAAGACCCAACTTAAGAACTACCGCCCCATTTCACTCCTAAATGTGGATTATAAAATTTTTGCTGATATTTTGGCAAATAGACTTAAAAAAGTACTAAATGAAGTGATTCACAAGGACCAGGCTGGCTTTCTCCCTGGTAGGCATTTGTTTGATAACACAAGAAACATTATTGACATTTTGGAACTTCTACAAACAAATCTGAACACCAGAGCGGTTTTGATTTTTGTTGATGCAGAGAAGGCCTTTGATAATATTTCTTGGATGTTTATGAAGAAAAACTTGGAAGGGATGGGAGTGGGGCGGGGGTTCGAAAATGGTATAGAAGCAATCTATACAGAACAAAAAGCTAAATTGATAGTAAACAATGTGGTGACAGAGGAGTTTAAAATTGAAAAAGGGACACGCCAGGGGTGCCCTCTATCCCCCCTATTGTTCATTTCAGTTCTGGAGGTGTTGCTAAATATGATTAGAAAGGACCGGTTAGTTCAGGGAATCGAGGTCGGAGTGAAACAATACAAATTGAAAGCATTTGCAGATGACTTGGTATTAACACTTCAGGAACCAGTCTCCAGCACTAAAAGAGTGTTAGAATTAATTTCTGATTTTGGTCGGGTGGCGGGGTTTAAGTTAAATAAGCAAAAAACCAAGGTTTTAGCAAAAAATTTGACAGTTACAGAAACAGATGAGTTCTCCAAAGAAACGGAGCTGAATGTGGTTAAAAAAGTAAAATACCTAGGGGTGTACTTGACCTCCAAAAATTTGAATTTGTTTAAAGATAACTATGAGAAATGTTGGTCAGAAATCAAAAGAGACTTGGAAATATGGTCAAGATTGAAACTTTCCTTGTTAGGCCGAATAGCTGCTGTAAAGATGAATGTATTGCCGAAAATGTTATTTTTGTTTCAGGCCCTACAGATCGTGGACAAGGTGGAATGTTTTGGAAAGTGGCAGAAGGATATTTCTAAGTTTGTTTGGCAGGGCAAAAAGCCCCGAATAAAGTTTAAAATATTAACTGATGCGAAAGAAAGAGGGGGATTTGCCCTGCCAGACTTGAGGTTATATTATGAATCTGCAGCCTTCTGCTGGTTGAAAGATTGGATTTTATTGGAGAACACTGACGTCCTGGATCTGGAAGGGTTTGACAATGCGTTTGGGTGGCATGCATATTTGTGGTATGACAAGGCTAAAGTGCACAAATTGTTTAAAAACCATATTGTCAGAAGAGCAATTTGGAGGGTCTGGATAAAATACAAAGACTTATTGGAGAGTAAAACTCCGAGGTGGCTCTCACCGGTGGAGGCCAAGGCACGTAAGAGACCCAACATGGAGGCCCATTGGCCTAAATATTGGGAAATAATTGAAAAAACTGGAGACAATTGGAGGCTGTTAAGCTTGGAGAAATTGAAAACTAAGGTACGAGATTGGCTGCACTATGCGCAAATTCAAGAGGTATTTAAAATAGATAAAAAAGTTGGATTCCAGGTGGAAAAATCGAAACTAGAGACTGAATTGTTAGAGCCAAAAAGTAAGCTACTTTCGAGAATGTATAACTTGTTGCTTAAGTGGAATACACAGGATGAGACAGTCAAATCCGCTATGATAAAATGGGCTCAGGATGTGGGGCACAACATTATGTTTGCAGACTGGGAAAGGTTATGGAACACCGGTTTGAAATTCACGGCATGCACTGCCTTGAAGGGAAATATTATGAAAATGGTATACCGGTGGTACATGACCCCAGTCAAGTTAGCCAAGATATATCACCTGTCTGACAACAAATGTTGGAAATGTGGAGAGGCGGAAGGGACATTCTTTCATCTCTGGTGGATCTGCCCGAAAGTGAAGGCCTTCTGGGAAATGATCCATAATGAACTAAAAAAGGTACTGAGATTTACCTTACCTAAAAAACCAGAGGCCTTCCTTCTGGGCATGGTGGACCAGAGAGTGCTTAAGAAGGACAGAACCTTTTTCATGTATGCTACCACAGCAGCAAGGATCCTGATTGCAAAATACTGGAAGACACAAGATTTACCCACGCTGGAGGAATGGCAATCGCAGTTGATGGACTATATGGAACTGGCTGAAATGACTGGCAGAATCCGAGACGTGGGAGAAGAAACAACTGAGGAGGACTGGGAAAAGTTTAAGGACTATTTGAAAAAACACTATAAGCTGTATGAATGTTAAAAAATGCACCTTTCAGGAAATTCTAGCTTCAGCAAATGTAAGTTAATGAAATGAAAATTAAGACACAAGAATTCAGAGGTAAAATAATGAAATAACTTTATTGTGTTTAATATAAAACATATAAGAATTGAGCCATAGTAAAATTGAAAATAGGGAACATGATAAAATGGAAGTTACAATAAGTTTTGAAATAAGTTAACAAATTGCTGATGCTTTATAAGACAGAGAACGCAGGGTTCGGAGGATGTGGGGAAGTCCTATAGATTAGATGGAAAAAGAATATGGAAATTTGTTATTTATATCCTTTTTTCTTATAACCACTCTTTATTCTTTTTTCTGTATTTCTGTATCTTTAAAAAGCAATAAAAAAATGTTTATAAAAAAAAAAAAAGAAAACTGATCGCCAAAGAATTGATGCTTTTGAATTATGGTGCTGGAGGAGACTCCTGAGAGTCCCATGGACTGCAAGAAGATCAAACCTCTCCATTCTTAAGGAAATCAGCCCTGAGGGCTCACTGGAAGGACAGATCATGAAGCTGAGGCTCCAGTACTTTGGCCACCTCATGAGAAGAGAAGATTCCCTGGAAAAGACCCTGATGTTGGGAAAGATGGAGGGCACAAGAAGAAGGGGACGACAGAGGATGAGATGGTTGGACAGTGTTCTCGAAGCTACATGAGTCTGACCAAACTGTGGGAGGCAGTGGAAGACAGGAGTGCCTGGCGTGCTCTGGTCCATGGGGGTCACGAAGAGTCAGACATGACTAAACGACTAAACAACAACAACAACGATGATGATGATGATGATAACAATAATAACAATCAATTTATTTCTCTGTCACTCATCTCCTCTGGGCCTCAGAGCTCCTCCTACCTTCACGTTCCTTCTCATTATAGCTGATGGGCACACTTGTCTCTGTAAGTCCCTCACCATCATCTGACAGGCATCCCTCTTGCAGGCCACTATAAGGCTTGCATGCAAATCAGCACTTTGTGACATCAACTGGCACACAAGGGCCAGGCTGCTGGGTTGTCAGGCAGCTGAATTAAGAAAAATAAAATCAGGGGGTCAAAGTGTGCTGGGATGAGGCCACCGTGGTCCAGGCCAAAGGGCGCTGTTGGGGTGTGTTGTTGTGCCTCCCCTGGTTCTGCATGTTGCCCCCCTGCCTCCTTTGGCTGCTTGATGGTAGAGTTGGAAGGGATCCTAAGGGTGATCTAGTCCGACCCCAGACAATGCCAGGATCCTGCCCACAACCAGTGCTGGCTGGGCTCCAAACTCCAACCATCTTCTTACCAGCCAGATGCACTGACCCCTTGCAATTCTGCCTGGGCTGGAGAAAGGGGAGAGAGAATGGTTTTGCTCTCTGTCCCTCAGGACATGGATATGAGAGCCACGCCATGCAGCCCTCTCAATATCTCCAGGGCCATCACAGGGATGAGGGAGGAAGCTTGTTTTCTCCTGCTCCAGAGGCCCTCAGGACCTGAAGCCATGGCTTCAAGTTACAAGAAAGGAGATTCTGACTCAACTTCAGGAGGAACTTTCTGACAGCAAGAGCTGCTTGGCAGTGGGAAGAAATCCCTCAGGAGGCAGTAGACTCTCCTTCCTTGGAGGTTTTTGAGCAGAGGTGGGATGGCCATCTGCCATGGATGCTTTAGCTGAGATTCCTGCATTGCAGGGGGTTGGTCTAGATGACCCTCGGGGTTCCTCCCAACTCTACCATTCTATGCTCCTATGATTAAAATATCCAATGAAGCACATGACGTCCCCCCAATGATCCTGGGCACTGCGGCTTTCCTCTCACAGAACTACAATTCCCAGAACCCCTGACAAACTACAATTCCCAGAATCGTTGGGGGGACGACACCTGCTTTTTAGAACAGGGAGAACCTGCAGCTCCCCCCAGTTCTCTAGGAACCAGGAATGGGAAGCTCAAGCGCTTCTAACAGGATGACTTGTCAGAGCAGGCTTATAAAATTTTGTTCCAAAAGTTGCCTTCCCTCTCTCTACTGAGAGCCAGTGTGGTGTAGTGGTTAAGAGCAGTAGTCTTGTAATCTGGGGAACCGGGTTCGCGTCTCCACTCCTCCACATGCAGCTACTGGGTGACCTTGGGCCAGTCACACTTCTCTGAAGTCTCTCAGCCCCACTCACCTCACAGAGTGTTGTGGGGGAGGAAGGGAAAGGAGAATGTTAGCCGCTTTGAGACTCCTGAAGGGGAATGAAAGGCAGGATATCAAATCTAAACTCTTCTTCTTCTACTGAGCAATGGCAAGAGTCCATGGCTCTCACCTTTGGAGAACTGAGATATGGCAGAGACTGTCTTACCTTTATGAAATACAGTTTATTCACCTGTTTACACCCTCAGTTTGCATGGAGTCCAGATCTTACAGCAAAGTCCTTCCAAGAGGGACTTGTCCCCGAAGCAGGGCAGCCAGTCTTCCCAAGGTGGATTCCAGACTCCCTCCTCCTCCTCCTCCTCCTCCTCCTCCTCCTCCTCCTCCCCTTGCTCAAAGCCTCAGTTTTCCTCAACACACACCATTATCCTGCCCCCCTTTCAAATCCCCTTGCTCAAACCCATCTCTGTTCACACCGCAGGGCAAGGGAGAAGGACTTCTTTTGCATTTCCAGTTAGGCTCTCCTTGTCCTTGAATTGTTTCTGAAAGGTCCTCACTTGGCCAGGTCCTTTTGCACAGGCTAGCCCAGGAATTCCTCTGCAGCTTGTATTTCTCCCTTCACATCCCAAATAATCCCAAATCCCAAATAATCCTAAATCTCTAGGCTTTAGTGGGATTCCCCCCTCAATCTATAACAATATTGTAACAAAGGTCATTCTATTCGGATTCCCAAGGGAATGTCAAGCAGGGAGGGAGGGGGTAAGAGAGAGAGTGGAATTCTGGGGGAGAGTGACGATTGGAGGAAGCTTTGAAAGGGAGTTTGAACGTTGGGGGGGCGGCAGTTGAGAGTCAGTTGAGAGCGGTGGGTTCTGGAGGGAGGAGATCAGCTGGGGTGGGCAGCTATTGAGCTTAGGATCAGTATGAAAGTCACCATTGCTCTCGTTTCATGGTGGCCAAATAGGAACAGAGACGCAGAGAAAGAATGTGAGTCTCCTGTGGAGGCCGGAGAATGTGGCAGTCCCATTGCCAGCGAAGAGGGGCTCTGCCAGCTGCCCAGGAACAGAATAACCTCAATTTAGGAGGGCCACGGAGCCAGGCTTGGCTTGTATTCCTAATGCCCAGATGCCTCACACCACCCCCTCCAGTTACATGGGAAGCAGCTTAACAGACCTGGGCTATGCCTGATTATCATCTTCCCAATCAACTTAGAAATATAATGCTGGTACTCAACGAAAGAAGTTTAAAGACTCTCTCAAAGAAATGTAGTATAAACAATTGGGAAACACTGGCGTGCGAGTGCTTCAAGTGGAGAACAGCCTTTACCAACGGTGTCATGGACTTTGAAGATACGCGAACTCAGGACAAAAGGGAGAAATAAACTAGGAGGAAGAATGTTTGGCAAACCCTCACCATGATCAACTCCCACCCAGAAACCTATGTCCCCACTGTGGAAGGACGTGTGGATCCAGAATTGGCCTCTACAGTCCATTATGGACTCAATGTTAAGATGGTGTTCATGGAAGACAACCTTACTTGGCTACGTGTGGTCACCAGAGAAGATGATGATAGAAATTGGGGGGCTACGGCCTTTTTTATGGACATGGACAATGGAGAATCCTCACGGGAAGATGCCTTGCAGGTCCATGCTCCCCCTCCCCCCGGTTGGTCGATCACTTCCACCATTGTTCTCCCTGAAAGGCTGCACCCACCCAGCAGGTGGAGGCGCACCTTGGGGAGGGGGGTAGTGTCATGGGGCAGAAATCAGCTTCACCTGCTGAACAGCAGCCTGAAGGAGGAGTGACCACCTGCAGCTTCAAGGACTCCAAGGAGAAAGTGCTGATGAGAACCAGTTGGCTCCAGCCTTCTTAAGCAGAGCTCCCAGTAGCAGCCAGAGAAGGCAGAGAAGGAAAGAAAACTGCATGTTAGGTTTTTTTTCCTTTTTAATACTGTTTGTTATGGAAAGACTCCCTCCCTGCAAAGAAAACAGAGACATCAGCAGGCTCCTAGCTCCCAGCCAGTCTGGGGCAGGAGGGGGGGGGCTGGGAAGGGGCATTTCCACTTACCTGATCTTATAAGCTCGCCCCACTTGACCTCCCTACGGGCGTCTTGGCTCTATCCCGACCGGCCTAGCTCAGAAGCAGCAGGCAAAGTCTCCTCCCTCTCTGAAATAACTGGAGATGCTTTCTTAATTAGGGGAAACTATGGCTGCTGCTTCTGCACCAAATAGGGCCGGGAAGGAGCCATGCCCATACAGAGAAGAGGCAGTGGGGAATCGGTGCAAGGGATGACAGCCGGGAACCGCCGGGATGTTCTCTTGCCCTTCATCCTGGAAGCTGGAGCCTCATCCCGGGAGGCATGGCGCTGTGTTTCCTAAGGCCGTCCTCCTTCCCCCTGTCCCATTACCCCTGAGACAAGAGGCCTTTTTCTGGGCTCCAGTCCCTCCCGGGATGCAGCGGCTCCCCGACTGAACTTTTCCTTCGCTGCAAAGGAAACTGAGACATCAGCAGGTGCCTGGCTCCCAGCCACGCTAGACCAGTCTGGGGCAGGAGGGTGGGGGACCTGGGAAGGGGCATTTCCTCCTACTTGACTACTTGATCTTATAAGCTCTCCCCACTTGGCCTCCGTATGGGCGTCTCAGTTCCATCCCAGCAAGCCTAGCTCAGACGCAGCAGCCAAAGTCTCCTCGCTCTCTGAAATCAGTTGAGATGCTGTTTTAATGGGAGGAAACTTTGGCTGGTGCTTCTGCGTCAAAGATGTCTGAGATGTGGGAAGGAAGAAGGATGTTATACTCTTTAGGATAGCCGGCACACCAGGGGACAGGGCTCCCATGGGCCGTCCCCAATAATGTTCTTCTGGGCCACAGCTCCCTCCCTTCCTCAGTCTGCTGCCTTCCCCCAGCCACATCCCTCCTTCTCCTGCGTAGAACAGAGCACCTCAGCAGCAGCCCAGGGGCAGGCAAGCCAGTGGAGGCAGGGCCCTCCTGCAGTGGAGACACAGGGCCCCCGGGGGGAGCAGCCCCCAAACTTCCGTAGGGACAACCTGAGCGCTGCTGAGGGTGTTTGGCCAGCTGACCCAGGGAAGGAGGGGGACAGAACAAGCACCCCTGCCACGCTGCCCATGCCCGAGTCACCACTGTCCGCCAACAAACGCTGCTCCTGTCTGGACACATAATGTCCACACCCCTGGCTTGGAAGGAGGAGAACGAAGGGCTGGGGCGAGACAGGCCTGCTTCCCCCCACTCTAGAACTCAATTGGCATTTCCCCCTACCTGAGCTCTGAGCCTTTCCACACTTTGTCCTTCCCCCTGTCCCATTACCTCTGGGGTGAGAGGCCTTTGTCTGGGCTCCAGTCCCTCCCATGATGCTCCCAGGCTGAACCTTCTCCTCGCTGCAAAACAAACAGAGACATCAGCAGGTGCCTGGCTCCCAACCACGCTAGCCCCAGTCTGGGGCAGGAGGGGGGACCTGGGAAGGCGGCATTTCCTCCTACCTGATGTTATCAGCTGCCCCACCCTGAACTCCTCCGTACGGGTGTCTGGGCTCCGTCCCGGCCGGCCTGGCACAGAGGCAGCAGCCCAAGTCTCCCCCGGCTCCAGAATAACTCTTGAGGTGTTCTTGATGGGGGGAAACCTTGGCTCCTCTTTCTGCGCCAAGTAGGGCCGGGAAGGAGCCATGCCCACATGGAGAAGGGGCAGTGGGGAAAAGATGCGAGGGTTGCCAGCCGGGAACCGCCATGATGTTCTGTCGCCCTTCATCCCGGGAGCTGGAGCTGGAGCCTCATCCCTGGAGGCCTGGCCCTGTGGAGGGGTGGCTCTGTGCCCATGCCCATGTCCCCATTGGCTGCCAACGTTCGCTGCTCCTGCCTGGGCACATAATGGCCTGACCCCTGGCTTGGAAGGAGGGGGGTGAGGGGCTGGGGAGAGACAGGTCTGCTCCCCCCACACTCCAGTACTCAATTGGCATTTCCCCCTACCTAAACTCTGAGCCTTTCCACACTTTGCCTCCCTACGGGGGTCTTTGTCCTTCCCCCTGTCCCAGTACCTCTGGGGTGAGAGGCCTTTGTCTGGCCTCCAGTCCCTCGCGGGATGCAGCGGCTCCCAGCCTGAACCTTCTCCTCGCTGCAAAACAAATGGAGACATCAGCAGGCGCCTGGCTCCCAGCCACGCTAGCCCCAGTCTGGGGCAGGAGGGGGGGACCTGGGAAGGGGCATTTCTTCCTACCTGATCTTATTAGCTGCCCCACCCTGAACTCCTCTGGACGGGCGTCTGGGATCCGTCCCAGCTGGCTTGGCACAGAGGCAGCAGCCCAAGTCTCCCCCGGCTCCGGAATAACTTTGGAGGTATTCTTGATGGGTGGAAACCTTGGCTGCTGCTTCTGCGCCAAGTCGGACCGGGAAGGAGCCATGCCCACGTGGAGAACAGACGGAGGGGGAGGCAGGCGAGGGTCAGGGGCCGGGAACCGCCACGATGGTCTCTCGTTCTTCATCCCGGGAGCAGGCGCTGGAGCCTCATCCCTGGAGGTGTGGCCCTGTGGAGGAAGCAGGACATCATATGAGAATGGGCTGTGATCAGCCAAAAACTACATCTTTGCACTGTCACCCAATGCCTCTTCCTTCCACACTCTGGAATTCCTCTTTGGGGAATCCTCAAGCTGTTTTTTTAATTAAAAAACAAAGGGGGAAAGAACAGTGGTCAAGGACAATTGGAGCTGTAGTCAAGCAACCCCTATAGGAAGGTCCCCAGTCCCCAAAATCGCCTTATCAGTGTATGCCTTTTTTCAGAAATGCACCCAGAGCATGAACAGGTACGTTCAACTTGTAGGGTGTTCTCCCTGCCCCATGCAAAGGTTCCCTTCCTCTTACCTGTTCATTTTGGGGGAGGCTTGGGCAGCAGCCACAGCGGTGCAGACAGGAGATCCTGCAAGAAAGAAGGGAGCTTTGAAGCACTGCTTCTTGGCCTTGAATCCTGTTTGCTGCTTTCGCAGTGGCATCTGGGTGGCCCCTGGGAAAAGAGGAGGCTGGACCAGGTGAGCCATAGGCCTGATCCTGTAGGCCCTCCTTGTGTGTTTCCTAAGGCCCCCCTCCTCCCCCCATCCCATTACCTCTGAGACAAGAGGCCTTTGTCTGGGCTCCAGTCCCTCCCAGGATGCAGTGGTTCCCCGGCTGAACTTCTCCCTCACTGCAAAACAAACGGAGACATCAGCAGGTGCCTGGCTCCCAGCCCCGCTAGCCCAGTATGGGGCAGGAGGGGGGGGACCTGGGAAGGGGGCATTTCCTCCTACCTGATCTTATTAGTTGCCCCACCCTGAACTCCTCCGTACGGGCGTCTGGGCTCCGTCCCGGCCGGCTTGGCACAGAGGCAGCAGCCCAAGTCTCCCCGGCTCCAGAATACCTCTTGAGGTGTTCTTGATGGGGGGAAACCTTGGCTCATCCTTCTGCGCCAAGTAGAGCCAGGAAGGAGCCATGCCCGCACGGGGAACGGATGGAGGGTGAGGCAGGCGAGGATCAGGGGCCGGGAACCGCAGTGATGGTCTGTTGTTCATCGTCCCGGGAGCAGGCGCTGGAGCCTCATCCCTGGAGGCGTGGTCCTGTGGAGGAAGCAGGAAGCATCTGATGAGAAGGGGCAGGGGCGGATGAAAAACTACTGCCCCATTTTTGATGACCCCCCCAAAAGAAGTTCCACAAGGACCCCTTCCTTCTGTCCCAGTACCTGATGTTCACCACGTCCCTCCAGGGATTTCGCCAGCACGAAGTAGATGTTGGGGAAAGGCTCCCTCCCTGCAGAGAAAACGGAGGAATCAGCAAGCGCTTGGATCCCAGGTGATAGGACCAGTCTGGCGCATGAGGGAGGGGGGACACGGGAAGGAAGCATTCCTAAAATATGGGGCACTCAGGTGGCATTTCCACTTACCTGAAGTGGGAGCCTTTCCCCCTCGTTTTGGCGGGCCTCTCGCCTGAGGAAGAAACAAACTCTGTTATTCTGATTGCTTGGAGGAGGAGCCATGCCCGCACGGGGAACAGATGGAGGGTGAGGCAGGCGAGGATCAGGGGCCGGGAACCGCAGTGATGGTCTGTTGTTCTTCGTCCCGGGAGCAGGCGCTGGAGCCTCATCCCTGGAGGCATGGTCCTGTGGAGGAAGCAGGAAGCATCTGTTGAGAAGGGGCTGTGAATGGCCAAAAACTACTGACAGAACGTCAGCTCAGACGCTCTTTCAGATGCCTTAGCCACACCAAATATTGAAAGGCTCCTCTCTCCACTTTCACTATCATGGAGAATCTTAGCAATCTTGTAGTGTGTTCCGGGTGCTGGGAATGGGAGCTGTCGGGAATGGTAGGTCCTTGACAAAGGACAGGTCCTAGGATTCCTTGGTGGAAGCCAAGAGCATGAAAGTGGTAGAAGAGGCCTTGGAATGTCTGGTGTGGTGGATGTTTTCAACAGAAAGCCTGACGCTTTGGTCGGGGCTAAGTTCTGGGGATCGCATCTCAAACCAGAATCTCACAGGGTCAAAGCACATGGGGGGCAGGGTGGGATTGCCAAAGTCTCTTTTCCCGGACACCCGCCTGCTTTCTGCCCCCTTTTTGATGGATTTTTGGGCCAAGAACAGAAAGCTAAATGCACGCAAGTTAGATGCGCCAAAGTTGCTGGCTTTCTGGAATAGTCAAGGAATGATGGACACATGCCATTGCGAACCAGGGGGAACTTTTTTAAGCTGTGTGAACAAGATCACACTGCCGATATCGCAAGAGCCGCCTCCTTGCGGGAATAAGGAAGCAAAGGAGAATCAGATGCCCCACAAGAGCATCTTGGATGAGGTGGCTTTCAAAGAGGGTGAGACAATTGCCTGGTGGAGAGCGTTTTTGCAAGGCAACCAGGCTGGAGGGAGGAATGCTTCTGAAAAGCACTTTCTGGAAGGTGGAGAGAGTGTTCCTATGACCCCCAAAAGAAGTTGCACAAAGACCCCTTCCTTCCTTTTGTCCCAGTACCTGAGAGTCGCCACGTCCCTCCAGGGATTTCGCCAGAACGAAGTAAACGTTGGGGAAAGGCTCCCTCCCTGCAAAGGAAACGGAGACATCAGCAAGTGCCTGGCTCCCAGCCATGCTAGCACCAGTCTGGCGCATGAGGGTGGGAGACATTGGAGACATGGGAAGGAAGCATTCCTGTAATATAGGGCACTTAATTGGCACTTCCACCTACCTGAAGTGGGAGCCTTTCACCCCTTGTTCTGGCCGGCCTCTCGCCTAAGGAAGAAACAAGCTCAGTCAGTCTGATTGGTTGGAAGAGTTCCAGATAAATATATAGATGATAATATGTATAGATTTCATTCCAAGGTTCATTATGGTAACTGAGACCACCAGTTGAGCTTGGCTAGAATCTCAGGCATTTCCACTTACCTGATCTTAGCAGCTCTTCCCACTTGGCCTCCATATGGGCATCTTGGCTCCGTCTCAGCCGGACTAGCACAGAAGCAGAATCCAAAGTCTCCTCCCTCTCCGGAATAACTCTTGATGTGTTTTTAATGGGAGGAATCCTTGACTGCTGTTTCTGCGCCAAGTAGGGCCAGGAAGGAGCCTTGCCCGCACGGAGAAGGGGCAGAGGGTTGCCATGCGAGGGTCAGGGGCTGGGAACTGCCGGGATGGTCTCTTGTCCTTCATCCCGGGAGCCGGACATGGACCCTCATCCCTGGAGGTGTGACCCTGTGGAGGAAGCAGGATACAGTAAGGGCTCTCATGTGAATGGGCTCTCACTTTCCTGGGAGTCCCCAATTATCATGTTGTCACACCATGCTGCTGGTTAAACTCACAGTGTATAAAATGGCTGGAGGCTCCTGAGTTTTTAATGCTTTCAGTTGTACTCTGCATCCATCTGGGAACTGTAGCGCTATACACGAGCCGAGACCGGGAATATCCACTCAAATTGAAGTTTAAGGAACCTCTTTTCAAAGGATCACACACAGTTATGGTGCAAAGAAATAATACAAAATAAATCTCACTACGCTTCTGCCCTGTGTGAGCCAAAGCCCTCTAGAGACCTTAAAACCATAGGCTATGTACCCACCATACCTTTGGGGCTCATCCCCACTTCCCCTTAGGTCGTGTGCCCAGCAAGCTCAGGAGTGTTAACAGATTTGCTCTTTGCTAGACCCCCCCAGCCTGGTTTGCAAAAGTCAGCCCAAGGACTCCTTGTCTGGCACAGTTGTGCAGTCTGTACTTTCACTGAAATCCCAATTAATCAAAATTCTGCAACTGATCAATTTCTAGCGTTTAGTTTTTTTTTGGGGGGGGGGTCTCCTGCAAATCTATAACAGTATTTTTCCTGTACAGTTTTTAATCCCTGTATTGTTGTGAACTGATGCATGATTATAAATTAAGTAAAGCTTATTTTTAAAGTTCCCAGGTTGATTCCTGATTCTTTCTTAAGTGGGGCAAAGGGAGGGAAGGCAGCTAGCTTCATAGCTGGACATGCTCAAAACAAGGTTTTGCAGTCTAATTCCTATCCTTTTCAGTTTGCTGTCAAGGATGAGATTTTTTAAGGACCAGGTGGCAACCCTTCTTCAGGTATACAGGACCCACACTGTGAATTGTGCTCACAAACGTACTGGGAGCCACCGTAGACCCTTTAGGACGTGTGTTCTCTGGTCCCGGCGGCTGCTCCCACCCCCCAGTCTAGCTGTCGCTACATCTGCTGGCTCCCCTCAGATATGCCTGAGCCAATCTGATCAGAGGGGAATCCCTTCCTGTCCTCCAATATGTGGGATAACCCGTAGGGTCTTCTGTTAGAGCTTCATCAGGACCAAACCCCACCTCCCAGGCATCCCCCTTGAAGGCAAGGCACAATCCTGGGACACTCAACACCCAACGGTTTTCCATTTCCAAGGCACGGGGTCCCTCCCCAACTCTCTTTTTTTTTAAAAAAAAATATTTATTAAGATTTTCAAATTCAAATGCATTAATAATAAACAACATTATTTATATCATAGCATAATTTAATCACTTCTTTGGACTCCCTCACGTCTCCCGCTCTCACTTGCATCATTAAAAAAGGTTTTTCTAAGCAAATTACCATCTTGTTTACAATCTTATATCCGCTCATTTAAAATAGAATCTAGCAGTTCTCCAAAAAAATTATATTTTCCTTAATCTCACTTATCGTCAAATTCGAGTCTAATTCAATGGTAGGCAATTATTTGTGATCTAGCATCCTTCTTAACATTCAACCAAATTACAATATTTTTGTAGATAGATCTTAAATTTCTTCCAGTCTTCTTCCACCCTCTCTTCTCCCAGGTCTCGGATTCTGCCAGTCATCTCGGCCAGTTCCATATAGTCCATCAGCTGCATCTGCCACTCTTCCAGCGTGGGTAGATCTTGAGTTTTGAGGAACCCCAAAGGCTTATACTGGTTGACTCCAGCCATGGAAACATAGCAGAGCCATCAGGGAGACTTGAATGAGATAGTATCCCCAGAATATGATAGATCAAATCAAACAATAAGGTCCAATGAAGGGAAATTACCAAGCTACCGTATTTTTCGCTCTATAGGACGCACCCGACCATAGGGCTCACCTAGTTTTTAGAGGAGGAAAACAAGAAAAAAATATTCTGAATATTCTAAACTACTGTATTTAATAAACAACCTTTATATCAGAATCATATTACAGCCGTGTAAAGTGAACAGCAGTCAACAATGGCATTAAGAACCATCATCACTGTCATTAACAAATGAAGATAGACTTTAAGGTTTGAGTCCTCTTCTAGTTAAGAACTCATCACTGCTACGATCAGAATTTATGAAGCTCACTTGCTCACAATCACTGACATCACTTTCTTTGCTATCTTCATGTAAAATACCATCTTCGTTTCCATCCAAAGCATTGCTAATGCCATATTTTTTCCTCTCAGTCCTCTTCCTCCCCTCTCTCAGCGAACAGCCTGCCCGCTGTTTGCAAACATTCCCTTCACTTGAATTACAGTCAAGAAACAGCCGAGCAGAGCCTCTCAGCTGCGGGCTTGGGAGGCTTTCCTTCTCCCCACTTTTTTCTCCCCCTCCCCAAGCAGCACAGTCCCCTTTTCCAGCCTCCTCCTCCTCCATCCCTTTCACCCAAACTCCTCAGGTGACGTCTGCAATTTCTCCCCTTTGCTGCTCCCTCTCCTTTGCCCTCTACCATGACTCTCCACTCACGGCAACCTACGATACCTCCTCTCCCTTCACCCAGCTTCTTGGTCACCCTCCTCTCCTTCCTCTTCCTCCCCTCTCTCAGTGAACAGCCTGTCCGCTGCTCCAAATCTTGAGGGGAAAGGGCAGGCTGCTGGCAGAGCAGCACCCCCCATCCCCATTCAGCAGCCCAGGAGCATGCGGCATGGGCGCACAGCCCTCCAAAGCATCCCGAGGCTGCAGGGGGAAGCCGAGGCTGCCGGCAGAGGAGCGCGGCTCCCACCACCACCACCAAAGAACAACCCAAGAGCATGCCGCACTCCGGCAATTTGGCTCCAGGGACCACACATTCACTCCGTAAGACACACAGACATTTCCCCTTACTTTTTAAGAAAAAAGTGTGTCTTATGGAGTGAAAAATACGGTACTTTTTTGATATAGTAAGCCATATGGCATTAATATAGCTATGTAGATTAAAACATCTAACGGAACGCAACTATACTTTCCATTCAAGTTTCACAAAATAATTCCAGTAGACCAGATACGGTGTGGGCGTCCAGAGATTTGGGGGTGAAAAAGCTGGAGATCCAACCGAGAACCATCTCAGACCACAATTTGGTCTCCTGGATCCAGCTCTGGCACCAGAGTTCTAGGTCACCTCAGTAGCTTGGAGTGTTCTTAACCAGCTTGGGTTGTGAAAACTACATTTATGGAGCTACTCTTACCTTGTAGTCCATGTGCCGGTAACCCCCAGACTGGATCACTACAACTGCTGCTGAGCTTTGTCCATAAACTGTAGCTAGCACATAAGACTCAGTTGCTCACTGGCAGAACATCACTGTCATGCTACTGAAAGACTTGCACCGGCTGCCGATACAAAACCTATAGATCTTGGGACCAAGCTATCCAAAGGGTTGTCTTACCCCTGGGATTTTTGTAAACTAAAGAAATTGAGTGGTTTCCATTCCTGACCTCTGACAAACATGCCATCGTGCTCCTGTTTCTGACAGTAATCTCCCTGGTCACAATCCTTTTTGCATACCTGCCATGCAATTAAGACACAACTGTATATAGCCTCTATAAAACACATACCGTATTTTTCGCACCATAGGATGCACCAGACAATATGACGCACCTTGTTTTAGAGGGGGGGGGTACAAGAAAAAAAATTCTCCCCCTCTCTGCCCAGTGCCCCTTCAGCGAAGCGGCAGGAGGCGCTGCGCAGAGAGGGGGAGAATTTCCCCCCTCTTGTTTTCCTGTTCTAAAACAAGGTGCCGTTTAAGGTGCGTTCAGGCGGCTACCTTGGAAGCCTGGAGAGCGAGAGGGGTCGGTGTGCACCGACCCCTCTCGCTCTCCAGGCTTCAGGTTCCTTTCAACCTGCTCTTTGGGACTGGCGGGGGGAAGCCCACCACCAACCCCAAAGAGCAGGTCAGGGAGCAGCGGAAAGGCTGCTGCCATAGTCGTGTGTCACTTCTCCAGCTGGGAGAGGGTCGCTGGGCTATGGCTTCTTTTGCCCCACACGCGTTCTCCCAGCTGGAGAGGTGGCGCGCGGCTAAAGAGGATCCTGCCATAGCCGCGTGTCACCTCTCCACCTGGGAGAGGGTCACGGGGGGCTTCTTTTGCCCTGTGCGCGCTCTCCCGGCTGGAGAGGTGACGCGCGGCTATAGAGGCTCCTGCCATAGCCGCGTGTCACTCTCCAGCTGGGAGAGGGTCGCGGGGCTATGGTGTCTTCGCTGTATAGGACGCATACACATTTCCCCTTCATTTTTGAAGGGGAAAAGGTGTGTCCTATAGAGCGAAAAATACGGTAATCTCTCCTCAAGCATAAGCTGAAGGAAAGTGATGGCAAAGAATACAATACGAAAAAGTTGTTTCTGGTTTCCCACAACTGCAACTGGTCTCAAGTTGGAAAAATGGAAATCTAGCCAACAAATTAAGTTTGCAGGATTACTTTTGCATCAGTAAGAATGGGGTTCAGAGACCTGCTATGTAAATGATTGAATTTCTACCAGGCAGCTCACACATGTTATATCCAGGGTCTATGAAAAAAACAAATATTCCAAAGAGATCATCCAATTACTTACATGTCTAGCAGTGTTTAAAACAAATCTGGCTGGCTTGCATGCATATTTGTTGAGAACCTGGGTGGCCTTTTGCTCCACAAATATACTTTTAATAACCTCCCACCATACATTTTATTTTTAATAAAAATGGAGGAAATTAAGGACAGATACATTGTTATTTTAACAGTAAGGTCCCTTCAACAATGGAAACAACCATATTTCACATAATATATTTTAAAAATCTCATAGAACTTCCCTTTTAAATCTAATAAAATCATCTTATCAGTTATTTTTCATAATATTGCTGGTTTTCTGCCCCAACAGTAGCAATCGGGGGGGGGGGGGATGAGGGTGAGGCTTGAGTATTGCTCACAGTGCATGCATGTTCCCATCTACTCAGAGGTAAGTCATATAGCATTTGATGGTGCTTGCCCTCCTTCGAGTGTGTCTAGGACTGCACCCTGAAGCATATATTTTGTGATCAACCTCTTCATATGGTTTATGATCCAATTTCCCCCATTAAAAATAGTTCATCTGCCAGAGCATATATTTCAAACATTCTCATAATCTTGAAAACACATCATACACTCCAATCTCATAAAATGTGTGGGTCCGTTTTGTATAAATATGCTGACCACGTTTCCCAGTCCCTTCACATTTAAAGTAATTACATTGATGTCAATACATTTCCAAGCACAATTCAAAGTGTTGGTGCTGACCTTTAAAGCCCTAAACAGCCTTGGTCCAGTATACCTGAAGGAGCATCTCCACATCGTTTTGCACAGACACTGAGGTCCAGTGCCGAGGACCTTCTGGCGGTTCCCTTACTGTGAAAAGTGAAGTTACAGGGAACCAGGCATAGGGCCTTCTCGGTAGTGGCACCTGCCCTGTGGAATGCCCTCCCACCAGATGTTAAAGAGAACAACAACTACCAGACTACCAGAAGACATCTGAAGGCAGCCCTGTTTAGGGAAGCTTTTAATGTTTGATGGACTACTGTATTTTAAAATTTTGTTGGAAGCAGCCCAGAGTTGCTGGGGAATAAATAATATGTTGTTGATGTTGTTGTTGTTGTTGTTGTTGTACTCATTCTGACAAGTGGTTATTAATTATGCCCCCATTAAATTGTTCTATAAAATTATTATCCTTATGGCAGATACCGGCAGGCGACTGCCCTTGCTGTGCAGGCAAAGCAGGTTCTTGGACGCTAGTTTCTAAGATTTCCTGTGCTAAGTATCTACAGTTCCCAAGTCCCTGATCCATGCTGCTTTTAAGCGTCCCATATACTGTATGCAGTTGTTGCCTCTTCTCTGCAGGCAGATGTGCCGTTACATACACTGCTAAGTCCTTCAGCTCCTGCCATGACTCAGCAGGAGTTTCTGGGTGAATCAGCACAGCCTATTCAGCAAAAGGAGGATCTCTAGTGAGCAGTGATCCTACTGCCCTACATGGTGAACCAATTCTCAATCCTCAAGCTCCCTCCTTGAGGGCTAGACTGATGTTGTGACCATACGTGCTCCATTGTAATGTCCCCCCCCCAAAAAAAATGAATCGAGATGTTCCTTACCAAAGGGTACTGGAGTGTGCTTGTGTTGTTTCTTATTTCGATGGATAATTCCTTATGTGGGGTGGTACTGAGGATAATGGGTTTTCGTGATGACTCCTTGGATTCTAAAATTGATTGTAGAAGAAGAAGAGAAGAGTTTGGATTTGATATCCCACCTTTCACTCCCTTTAAGGAGTCTCAAAGCAGCTAACAATCTCCTTTCCCTTTCTCCCCCACAACAAACACTCTGTGAGGTGAAAACAAAAAAAATTCCTTCCAGTAGCACCTTAAAGACCAACTAAGTTAGTTCTTGGTATGAGCTTTCGTGTGCATGCACACGAAAGCTCATACCAAGAACTAACTTAGTTGGTCTTTAAGGTGCTACTGGAAGGAATTTTTTTTGTTTTGACTATGGCAGACCAACACGGCTACCTATCTGTATCTGTGAGGTGAGTGAGGCTGAGAGACTTCAAAGAAGTGTGACTGGCCCAAGGTCACCCAGCAGCTGCATGTGGAGGAGCGGAGACGCGAACCCGGTTCCCCAGATTACGAGACTACCGCTCTTAACCACTACACCACACTGGCTCCTTAGTAGTACTTTTGTTTGTTTTTTTTTATACATTTTTTTATTGCTTTTTTAAAGATACAGAAATACAGAAAAAAGAATAAAGAGTGGTTATATGAAAGAGAGATATAAATAACAAATTTCCATATTCTTTTTCCATCTAACCTATAGGACTTCCTCACATCCTCCGAACCCTGCGTTCTCTGTCTTATAAGGCATCAGCAATTTGTTAACTTATTTCAAAACTTATTGTAACTTCCATTTTATCATGTTCCCTATTTTCAATTTTACTGTCACTCAATTCTTATATGTTTTATATTAAACACAATAAAGTTATTTCATTATTTTACCTCTGAATTCTTGTGTCTTAATTTTCATTCCAATAACTTACATTTGCTGAAGCTAGAATTTCCTGAAAGGTGCATTTTTTTTTTAACATTCATACAACTTATAGTGTTTTTTCAAATAGTCCTTAAACTTTTCCCAATCCTCCTCAGTTGTTTCTTCTCCCGCGTCTCGGATTCTGCCAGTCATTTCAGCCAGTTCCATATAGTCCATCAACTGCGATTGCCATTCCTCCAGCGTGGGTAGATCTTGTGTCTTCCAATGCCTTGCAATCAAGATCCTAGCTGCCGTGGTAGCATACATAAAGAAAATTCTATCTTTCTTAAGTACTCTCTGGTCTACAATGCCCAAAAGAAAGGCCTCCGGTTTCTTAGGTAAGGTAAATCTAAGTACCTTTTTTAGTTCATTATGAATCATCTCCCAAAAGGCCTTCACTTTCGGGCAAGTCCACCAGAGATGAAAGAATGTCCCTTCCGCCTCTCCACATTTCCAACATTTGTTGTCAGACAGATGATATATCTTGGCTAACTTGACTGGGGTCATGTACCACCGGTATACCATTTTCATAATATTTTCCTTCAAGGCAGTACATGCCGTGAATTTCAAACCGGTGTTCCATAACCTTTCCCAGTCTGCAAACATAATGTTATGCCCCACATCCTGAGCCCATTTTATCATAGCGGATTTGACTGTCTCATCCTGTGTATTCCACTTAAGCAACAAGTTATACATTCTCGAAAGTAGTTTACTTTTTGGCTCTAACAATTCAGTCTCTAGTTTCGATTTTTCCACCTGGAATCCAACTTTTTTATCTATTTTAAATACCTCTTGAATTTGCGCATAGTGCAACCAATCTCGTACCTTAGTTTTCAATTTCTCCAAACTTAGCAACCTCCAATTGTCTCCAGTTTTTTCAATTATTTCCCAGTATTTAGGCCAATGGGCCTCCATGTTGGGTCTCTTACGAGCCTTGGCCTCCACCGGTGAGAGCCACCTCGGAGTTTTACTCTCCAATAAGTCTTTGTATTTTATCCAGACCCTCCAAATTGCTCTTCTGACAATATGGTTTTTAAACAATTTGTGCACTTTAACCTTGTCATACCACAAATATGCATGCCACCCAAACGCATTGTCAAACCCTTCCAGATCCAGGACATCAGTGTTCTCCAATAAAATCCAATCTTTCAACCAGCAGAAGGCTGCAGATTCATAATATAGCCTCAAGTCTGGCAGGGCAAATCCCCCTCTTTCTTTCGCATCAGTTAATATTTTAAACTTTATTCGGGGCTTTTTGCCCTGCCAAACAAACTTAGAAATATCCTTCTGCCACTTTCCAAAACATTCCACCTTGTCCACGATCTGTAGGGCCTGAAACAAAAATAACATTTTCGGCAATACATTCATCTTTACAGCAGCTATTCGGCCTAACAAGGAAAGTTTCAGTCTTGACCATATATCCAAGTCTCTTTTGATTTCTGACCAGCATTTCTCATAATTATCTTTAAACAAATTCAAATTTTTGGAGGTCAAGTACACCCCTAGGTATTTTACTTTTTTAACCACATTCAGCTCCGTTTCTTTAGAGAACTCATCTGTTTCTGTAACTGTCAAATTTTTTGCTAAAACCTTAGTTTTTTGCTTATTTAACTTAAACCCCGCCACCCGACCAAAATCAGAAATTAATTCTAACACTCTTTTAGTGCTGGAGACTGGTTCCTGAAGTGTTAATACCAAGTCATCTGCAAATGCTTTCAATTTATATTGTTTCACTCCGACCTCAATTCCCTGGACCAACCGGTCCTTTCTAATCATATTTAGCAACACCTCCAGGACTGAAATAAACAATAGGGGGGATAGGGGGCACCCCTGGCGTGTCCCTTTTTCAATTTTAAACTCCTCTGTCACCACATTGTTTACTATCAATTTAGCTTTTTGTTCTGTGTAGATTGCTTCTATACCATTTTCGAACCCCCGCCCCACTCCCATCCCTTCCAAATTTTTCTTCATAAACATCCAAGAAATATTATCAAAGGCCTTCTCTGCATCAACAAAAATCAAAACCGCTCTGGTATTCAGATTTGTTTGTAGAAGTTCCAAAATGTCAATAATGTTTCTTGTGTTGTCAAACAAATGCCTACCAGGGAGAAAGCCAGCCTGGTCTTTGTGAATCACTTCATTTAGTACTTTTTTAAGTCTATTTGCCAAAATATCTGCAAAAAGTTTGTAATCCACATTTAGGAGTGAGATGGGGCGGTAGTTCTTAAGTTGGGTCTTTTCAGTCTCTAATTTAGGTACCAATGTGATGAAAGCTTCTTTCCACGTTTCCGGTGCCCTCCCTCCCTCCATTATCTGGTTGCAAACCTCCATCAAAGGTTGTATCAAATAGTCCTTTAAAACTTTATAATATTTGGAGGTTAAGCCGTCCGGGCCTGGGGACTTGCCAAGTTGAAGATTTTGAATGGCACTTTCAATTTCTTGCTGTGTAATATTACAGTTCAGGTTTGTTCTCATTTCCAGGGGTATTTTTTGTAATCCATTAGTTTTTAAAAATTGATCCACCTCTGAGGCTTTTTGCGGCCCTTGTGTATAAAGTTCTTTGAAGTACCTCTGGAAGCACTTTCTGATTTCCTCGGGTTTCTGAACCATTCTCCCTTCAATCTCTAGATTTGTAACCGTATTAAGCTTTTGTCTCTTTTTCAACTGCCAAGCTAGCAGTTTCCCACACTTATTCGCCGATTCGAAGGATCTTTGTTTCATTTGTTTAATTTTCCATTCCACCTCTTGGTTTATCAGTTTTGAATATTGCGCCTGGAAGAATTTCACTTCTCTTAACACGTCCTTCGACTTAGGCCTAGATCTTAATTTTTTCTCACCTTCTCTTATTCTCTCCAATATCTTCTCCTTCTTTTCATTCCAGAGCCTTTTCTTAATCGTGTTTTGTTGTATTAGAAACCCTCTCATGACTGCCTTACTTGCGTCCCAGATTGTTCTTTTTTCCACAGTAGTATTCAAATTTATCTCAAAATAGTCCTTTAGAGTTTTTTGGGCCTTCTTAACAATCTCCTGATCTCTTAGAATAGTGTCATTCATTTTCCATCTAAAGGATCCGGTTGTATTTAGTCTCAATTCCACTTTCAAGGCATTATGGTCGGAGCAGGTTTTTGGGCAGATTTCCACTTTTCTAGTCTTAGGTGCCAGTCCTCTAGTTGTCCAGATTTGGTCGATTCGTGTCCATGTCAGATGAGCTTCAGAAAAGAAAGTCCCTTCTTTCCCTAGGGGGTTCTTAACCCTCCAAATGTCTACTAAGTCCATATTGTCTGTCATTTCAAAAAAAGTTTTGGGTAGTCTGCCGTCTTTCGATATGTTGGCACTTTGTGACTTATCCATATTTACAGACACAACCCCATTCATATCACCCAGCATAATGATGTTACTATAGTCCAAATAATCCAGCATAGTCTCATGCAGCTTCCTGAAGAATTCCGACTTTCCCTCATTTGGAGCATATATTCCTAATATCAAAATTTTTTCTCCTTGCATCTGTATTTCAATCGCCAAAATTCGGCCATATTCATCTGTAGTACTTTTGAACTCTGCAGAAATCTTTAAAAGACTAGATTTCAAAAGTTCAGGTCTTTCTAGAATCCCTTGCTGCTCTTCCATTGGGAGGTCTTGAAAAGAGCCTTTCAGATTCTGCTCCAGGTCACAGCAATAAGGTTCAAACATAGAAAGAGTAGGAACTACCAACATGAGGTTGTGTGAACTTTTAAGACCTCTCCCCATTTCCCATAATACATTTTTCAACAGCATCATCAATACATCACAAATATGTCACAAAGGAGGAGTGTTTGGCATGTAGATACATGAGTCAGTAACCTCAATTCCCAACACCTTTTTACTACCCTCTTCCCCAAAGAACAATAAAAGTATTTACCCCCCCCCCCAGCTGCAAGGCTTTCCTGCTGCTTCTCCTTTGAACGTATCAGGATTCAATCCACCATCCCGATGGATTTCTGTCTGGGGTATGTGCTGCCCTTGATCGCCTCCTGCCTCCTTTTGTGTGGCTAAATTCACACCTTGCCTTATGCTTAGGGGATTATAGAGGCAGGGGCAGGGGCAGGGGCAGGGGCCATGGCAGAGGCCATTAGCCCTTGGAACCAAATTCAAGCTGTTGAATTTTGGAGATTATTTGATTCTATATTGGATAGTCAGAGGAAACAGTACGATACATGGTATTGCTACTATTCTATAGACTCCTTTTCTGAGCCTCTTTGCTGCTGTGTAAAAGGTTGTTGTCCTGACCTTAGTTTGAGGCTGTGGTGGGGACTTGGGATTTTTTGGGAGTCGATAACTTTAACTGGTTTTAACACAACTATTCCCCCCTACTGAATCTCTGTTGTTGGTGGAACACTGAGCTGGGATTCCAAAGCTGACCTCAGTCGGTGAGCAGGTTTATAGGGGATGCAGATCCTCAGTTACCCTAGTCCCCAAGCCATTTATGGCTCTATAGGTAATAGCCAGTCCCTTTAACTGGGCCTTGAAACAAACTGGAAAGCAGTGTAACTTGAACAAGACTGGTGTGCAGTGCCGGATTTACCTATAAGCTAAACCAGAGCCTAGGGCTTGTCGACCAAAAGGTCAGCGGTTCGAATCCCCGGGACGGGGTGAGCTCCCGTTGCTCGGTCCCTGCTTCTGCCAACCTAGCAATTTGGAAGCACTTCAAAGTGCAAGTAGATAAATAGGTAAACTGGCGGGAAGGTAAATGACGTTTCCTTGCGCTGCTCTGGTTTGCCAGAAGCAGCTTAATCATGCTGGCCACATGACCCGGAAGCTGTATGCCAGCTCCCTCAGCCAATAAAGCGAGATGACTGCCGCAACCCCAGAGTCGGCCACGACTGGACCGAATGGTCAGGGGTCCCTTTACCTTTACCTAAACAAGCTATAGCTTTGGGCCACATGCTCTTGGGGGCCCCAAAAAAAATAAAGGGAAAAAACCTGGATGTACATTTCCAAAATATAAGATAAAAAACAAATAAAATAAAATTTATATATAGCAACAGTGTTTTGTGTTGTGTAGGCTCCTGCGATATAAGTAATGTGTCCCACCTGTTAACCTGCTCCCTAAAATATCACATATAAAGGGCCCCATTACCTTCAGTAGCTTAGGGCCTCATCAAATCTAAATCCAGCCCTGCTGGTGTGATATGGTCAGAATACTTAACGGAAATTATTTTGGCTGCATTTTTTACCAGTTGCATTTTTTGAACACTGTCCAAGGACAGCCCCACGTAGACCCACAATAGATTCCCATATCCATACTAAGTTACAGCGTGGAGCATGTCTAAGAGTGACCAGATCTGCTTTTCTATATGGGATTGTCAGAATCAGGACGCTACATGGCACCCACTTCATTGCTGCAGGTTTATAGGCTGCTTTTCTGGGCCCTCTTGGCTGTTATGTATGGATGGCGCTTGTGTAAACGGTCCTGATCCTGGCCTTAGCTGGATGCTGTGGTGGGGACTGCCCTGCGCATTCCTGGTTTGAACGCAGGGCTCCCCCAAAACGCCTCGCAAGGATGGAGGCGCATGCAAGGCCAGGCGATGGCCCCTTCCTAATCGCGCCCAGTGGAGGGCGCTGCCTGCAAGCGGCATTTCTCGTGCGGCGGCAGCAGCGTCGGGGACGAGCGGAGGCTTCCCAGAAGCAGCCGCTTCTCCTCCTCCGCCTCCTTCTCTCCTTTTCTTTCGCGTCCCGCTTCGGTGCGGCGAGCGCGCAGCCGAGAATGGAGCCGCTGCCGCCGCCGCCGCCCCCCGGAGCCCCGCCGCTCTCCGCGGAGCCCCTGCGCGCTGCTTGGGCATCGCCCCGCGCGCGGTGACCTGGCCCTGCCGGGACGCGCAAGGCGCGCGGGCGGCCGCCCCCGGCGCCTGGTCGGCCGGCGCGCTCTGCCTCCTCTCTCTCGCTGCGCAAAGGCGCCCGGCTCGGCGGGGGCGCGCGCTTGAGCCTCTCGCTCCTTGGAGAGCTCCTGGGAGGCGGCGAGGGGGCAGACTTTCCTCCTCTGCCGACCCAGCGGCTGGAAACAACTTTGGGGGGCGAAAGCGGGGTGCCGCGGATCTCTTCTCTCTTGGCTTGGAAGCTCCTTTCCCGTGTCTTTTTGGCGCTGCCCGGCGCGCTCTTCTTCCCCGGCTGGGCTCGCCGCCTTTCTTGGGTTGTTATTCGCCTTCCTTGCATGGATGCACCATGGCCACCGCAACGCTGGTTTGCAGGGTGCAGTTCCTCGACGACACCGACCCTTTCAACAGCACCAATTTCCCCGAGCCCACCAGGCCGCCGCTCTACACTTTCCGGGAGGATATCCCCCTGGGCACCCAGTTGGCCGGGGTGCACCGCCTGCTCAGAGCCCCGCAGAAGGTACGGGGGGGGGTCGCGGAGGGAGGGGCTCCTGGGAAGAATGCGGGTCGTTTTTGCGGGAGGCTGGACCGGGCTGGAGACGGCAAGGGAAGACCCTCCAAATGTGCACCCCCTTGAAAGTGCGCGCGCAAACAAGATCTTAAAGTGCCCTTGGTGTGCGTGGAGCTCTGCAGAGTAACGCAAGGAAAAGTTCCCGTTTTCTCTCTGACCCCAAGGAGATTATGTTCTGAATAACTTGTGCTGGGGGGGGGGGGATGGTTGGATTACCATATTGTGCATGGCTTGTGTCCGGGCAAGACTTTTTTTCCGGCTTCTCCCCAAACACTAGAAATCAGTTACCAGGTGAGATCTGTTAGCAGCGAGCACTTCGCCTAACACATAATTAACGTGTGGAATTCATTGCCTCAAGATGTGATGATGGCCATTGAAGAGGTTGGGGGAAGGAAACCACGGAGACTTTGTTTATCTTTCAATGGCTAGTAGTCGTAGTGGCTACCTGGATCCTCGAGATTCAGAGACAGTGTACCTTTGAAGGGCAGTTCAGGGACCACAGAGTAGGTGGCCAGATAACAGCAGGACAGTGCTCTTCACTTCAGGTCCTGCTTGTAAGCTTTTCAGAGGCACTTGGCTGACTACTGTGAGGAAAGGTTGCTTGGGTTTTTATGATGTTGTGTCAAATTTGTACCAAATATTGGGCCGAACCACCTGCTGACTTGTTATCTGTGTTGGTTTAGTGCGGCAAGGCTTTTGAGCCAATCCTGTATTTTGGCACTGTGTTTTTGAAATCTCTGAACATCCTGGGGGAGAAAAGTGACGAGCGATGGAAACAGTGGAAGTTGTGGCATCAAATGTAAAATGTAAGGTGTAAGGGAAATATTTCAGAAAATGCTTAGGTGGGACATGCAGTGAAGATTACCATCCAGCTTGTGGGCTGGTTGTCCACTGTGAGGCCAGATTCTTGGTGTAGATGGGCCTCTGGTTTGGTCCAGCAGGGCTCTTCTTGTGATATGTGGTGCCATGTCCTACCCTGTATACTTCTGTTGTCAAATGTGGTGATCAATCCAAAGGTTGCCTGCAATATTTCCAAAAGAGAATGAGACCTTCTCAGGAATATGGTTGCTACACAGGTGATACAAACACACTGACTGCTATGTATAATGCAAAGTTTTATTTACAAACTTTGATAGAAAAATAATACTCCAATGCAGTGATGTCACTCGATAGGTTCCTTGTGTTTCTGTTCCACTTGCCATTCAATGGATCTCAAAGGGACTTACAAGCAATGAACAGCAACAGCGACTTCACATATCACCTTAGGACAAGTTATATAATATGATCAGCAAATCATCAATGTTCTTTTTTTGCGTAAAAAGTTAAGACAATATCATCAATGTAACAGACACAAATTAGAGGTGTCATGTGTTGATGTTAACTGGGCTATTTGATAATTTTGGACACTGCTGCAAACCTCTTTCTACATATGTGTGAATCTCTTTTTATTTAAACCAGTTTGCGCCGATCACATTGACAGTGAAGTCTTACTCTTTATCCAGTGTGCTTCATTCTTGTTTATATCTCAATTTGATGCACACATTTTAATATCCTGTGCCTTGGAGCATTCTGTATAACTGTGTGCTTGTAATTATCTACAGAACAGTTGTATGCCCAAGAGCACCACTCTCTCTATTGCCGTTTTTGTTTGATACTGTGTGTTTTGCTATGTAGTCATCTCTCCCCGTTTGATATTGCCCTCCTTGGTTATATTACCTTGTTTACGCCTTGTTTTCCTCTATCCGGTAATATGTCCATGCAAAATAATTGTTTTGCATTTTTGCATCTCTAATAGTGTAGAAGCAGAATCTAGTGCCTAAGTGAGGACTTAGAAGTGAGGCAGTTTGTTCTTGTGCATGTTTATTGAGAAGCAAGTCCCAATGAATTCAGTGGAAATTACTCCAAGGAATGTGTGCTTATAGGATTCAAACCTTACTAATTAGGGTGATGTAGAGTATTTTCTTCCTTTAGCTTGTGGGAGGGAGGAATCCGCAAAATTAAATTCCACCCTTGCTTGGTGGAGAGGAAAGAGCCTGTAATACAATATGATTGCAAAAAATAGTTCTGGCACTTAGATTTATGTTTGGAGGTAGAACTGGAACTCTTGTCTTCTGCCCAGTAGGGAAGGACTGTACCTGAGGGGTTCAGGGAGAGGCTTTTGCTAATAGTGTAAAAGTAGAGAAATGGTGTATTGATGCCATAGCACCGTGGAGGTGAGGACAGAAAATCTAATGGTCAGTGGGGTCAAGTGAATCTTGGGATCTTTTGCATGTGTCTCCTGTAGTTGCTTTTCCTGGACATTGGTGGCCATTTCTAAAAATGCTTCTGTGGATGTTCGTAGCAAGTGGTGGAGCTTCGAAGATTCTCAAAAGTAAAACACAGGAGGCGTAGTGCAGGATAGTGTGCACCCTGGAAATGATCTCTTTCAGCTTCTGCCTTCTGGAAGAAGGTACAGGGTTATAAAGACTAGGACTAGCCGCCTGAGAAACAGTTTCTATCCAAATGCAATTTTGGTTTTAAACTCAGTGTAAGGTAGTCTCTATGGGAGTATATTGAATTTAATTATTGGATATCAGAGTTTTAAGGGGTTTAACCAGGCTGGGATAGCAGGCTTGTTGGTTTTTGAATGTCTGATGTAGATTTTTTCAGTTTCGTTGTTGTGTATGGGAAAATGACAGTAAAGATTATCGTATCGTATTCAGCATTGCTCATACTTCTCAAAAACTTGTGCTCAGTTTCCTTTTGCCTGGAGTAAAAACACAGAATATGCCAAATGCCTTTTCTTCCTCTTTAATTAAAGTGAACATGTTTGAAAACCCTGAGGCTTTGATAGCTGGGCTATTTGTTCCATGCGAGAGTGTTTTGAGAAAGAAATGAGGAATTCCTTAAGAGAAGCAGGGGTTATGTGGAATGGATGCCTCTGGATCTCAAGAAGGATCTTTTTGGGACAATACATTTGGCATCTGTGCTAATTAATGCATCTTGATAATTAATTTGCACTGTTTTTCTAGCTCCTGGAGAGATTGCTTTCCATTTCCACAATAACTTTACAGGGCAGACATTCCTCCCACAAGTTCACTATAATTACTGGAGATTTTGAAGCTTTTAAAAGAGGCCCACCATAGAGCCAATGTGACACACTTGCTCCTACCAGCAACCTGCTTGGACTGTCATGCAATCTTGGGCAGTGATCTATATTTCAAGACCTATGGTGAAGCTGGGGGGAGGGCAGGGAGTATGTCCAAGCAAATAAAGGCGTGTTTAAGCTGTCGCTGTGGTATGGTTCTTATGAGCTGACAGTTGCGCCAAGGCTTTTGTTAAAAATAGCAGTTAAGTCTACTGTCCTTGGAACACTTGATACCCTTTCGAAAGCTACAACATGTAGCATAGCAGTGAGTCAAGCCATAACCTTTCTGAAAACCGGCCTTGTAGTTGTGCCTGCATCAACTATCTTTCGATAAATGTAGCTCTCTGTTCTTGAGGATCTGGACTATGGTGCCAACGCATTTGGAATATTTGTGTACAGTTCTGGTCAGTTCACCTCAGAAAGGATATTGTAGAGTTGGGAAAAGCTCAGGAAAGGCCCACTGAAATGATAAAGAGGTCTGGAGCGACTGAAGAAAAGTTGTCGTGTTTGGGACTTTTTAGTGTAGAGAAAAAGGCAAGCAAGTGTCAATGTGATATATATTTATAAAATTATCCGTGGCAGAATTATACCATTCTTCCATTTTATATTCTGCTTGCCCCTTTCACTTCCTAGCTATAATAATTTGTGCAGCTGTCAATAAATTTGTGAGCGAACCTTCCACCTCATCATAAATTGATAATAATGCTACCTCTGGACTTGCGGTCAGCTTTAACCCAGTGATTTCTGTTATCTCCTTAAACACACTTTGCCCCCCCAAATTGTACATATTTACACCCCCACCACATGTGAACGTAATTCCCTGTTTCCTGGCATCCCCTTCAAATGTTTTTTCTCCACCTCTCATAGACATCCTTTGCAGCTGAAAGTTGGCAGATAAAGGAAAGCGCTTCTTCACACTATGGAACTCGCTCCCTTGGGGGGAGAAGAGACACGTTTGCAAAGTCCCCTCGCCCCCATACCAGTTTTAATCCTGTAACTTGTAAAGTGACTACTCACCCCCCCAACACACACACAAACACACACAGTGGAAATATGCATTGAGTGGCCAGAGCCCATCACAGCTCTGCATGTTGTATTGCAGCAGTGAAGATGAGACAGATGCAGTGTGCATTTAATTTTTAATGTGCAAACATCCAGCTCTACCGTAATGTATACAGTGCTCCATCCCCCACATCAATCCAGAGCTTGCTTTGCAGCCTATAAGATGGGAAGCATCCATCGCTCAGGAGCAGAGCATGTTTTGCATGTAGATGGCAGACCCTCCAAGTGTCCCTGTTATCCAGGCATGTCCCTCATTTAGAGAAGCCGTCCCAGTTTCTGATTTGATCCACTTTCCCTTAGGATGTCCCTATTTTCATTGGAGAAATGTTGGCGGGTATGGAGTTATCCAACCCCTGAGCTGTCTGAAGACAATCCTGTATAGGGAAGTTTTTTGTTTTTTAAATGTTTAATGTTTTATTATGTTTTTATATGTGTTGGAAGCCGCCCAGAGTGGCTGGGGCAACCCAGTAAGATGTGTGGGGTATCAACAGTAAAATTATCATTATGGAATGGGATGCCCTATTTTCATCGGAGAAATGTTGGAGGGTATGAGACGGTTCTGGGCTCAGTCTCTGGCACTTGTGGTTTCAGGATGGATCTCGGGCAAGGCTTTTGACCGAGACTTCTTACCGCCGACAGAATAGGCAACACTGAACCAGTGGTCTGAATCACTAGAAGGCAGTTTACTACGCTGACCGGCAAATTTTGCATTTGACGAAGGGTTTAGGATGTCACAAGGGACGCGGGTGGCGCTGTGAATTAAACCACAGAGCCTAGGACTTGCCGATCAGAAGGTCGGCGGTTCGAATCCCTGCAACGGGGTGAGCTCCTGTTGCTCGGTCCCTGCTCCTGCCAATCTAGCAGTTCGAAAGCACGTCAAAGTGCAAGTAGATAAATAGGTACCGCTCTGGCGGGAAGGTAAACAGCATTTCTGTACGCTGCCAGATCCGTATTTCCGGATGCTGGCCACATGACCCGGAAGCTGTACGCTGGCTCCCTCGGCCAATAAATTGAGATGTGCGCCACAACCCCAGAGTCGGCCACGACTGGACCTAATAGTCAGGGGTCCCTTCACCCCTTTACTTAGGGTGTCACAGATTGATAGTAAATGGCATCTGCAGAACTTTCTATTAAAATGCAAGAAGGGTAGGAATGGTCGATTCAGTGTGTGAGGAGGGGAAGGAGTCAGTCACCACTGAGGAGATTTATAGTTCTTCAGGGTAGCTTGCAATGATAAAATTGATTAGTGCAAAGGAACAATATGAAAGAAGAGCAAACCTCTTGAAGCCAAACAGAGGTACAACAAACTGAAACAAGCAGGGCAAAACATTGTCTCAGAAACAGAAAGCATCTCAGAAATGGACAACAGCCATTCGTAAACGAATCTAAAAGAATCCATTGAAATAAGTCTATTCAATGACCATTTAAGAACAGTCAGTGAAAGGGACAGATGTTCCTCTGTTGAGAGGCTGTTCCAGGCCATGGACATTACAATAAAAAGCCCTCTCCTGTGTACCTGCCTGCCAAGTCTCAGTAGCCTTCCTTGAAATCCTCCTCTTGCGGGTCGGAGCTCTTGTTTAGGCTCATGGGGGGCAGGGGAATAAATTCCTGGCCGTTTTAGGAGTTTAAAGGTCAAAGCCACAGCCTTGCATTGAGCCTGAAAGCAGATTAGTAGCAGGTGAAGCTGGCAGAGGATGAATGTAATATGATACAAAACCCCGGCAGCCACGTTTTGAACCAGACAAAGCTTACAAGGGCAGCTCCATCTACTATGGTAATCTAGACAAAAGCACATCAGCCAATGCTGTGTTTGGTTTCTCCAAGAAGTAGTAATGTTGGCATATAAGTTGAAGCTGTTTTTTATTATCATTTTATTATTGGTTGTTAGCCGCCCTGAGCCCGGTCTTGGCTGGGGAGGGCAGGGTACAAATAAATAAATAATAATAATAATAATAATAATAATAATAATAATAATAATTATTTATTATTTAAATGCCCTGATTTCTGCGTGCATATGTTTGCACGGGATGGTGCTGTGTGGGATTAAACTGAGCTACTTGTGCAGCTTTGCATGGACAAAGTGTGATTTTGCATGCAGATGTACCCACTGCCAGTGTGATATCCAGGAAGCTGCATATTGGAGATGGAGATGGAGATTTTTGCCTTTTTTAAAAAATGAGATTCTGCATATGTGGTGCCATGCCTGAACCAAGACTGCCATGTTTTACAATGAATTTATTTATTTTTGTTGGTTGAAGTTAGTGCCATCAGGTGATAAGCAGGAGGATAACTTCTTAAACCTTGATCTCGAGGTTCACAGGCCTGCATTTGAACCTGTATTTAAGTCTCAGATTTGCTCCTCGCAGCCCTCTCCTGCAATCTGACGCTTCTTTCCTGAACTTAGTTGAATTTGATAGTTTACTTATTAATCCAATCTCTTAAGTGTGTGTGTATGCACAAGCACACATTACATTCATTGCAAGGCACTGTGTAACGTTTTTCATAGTGATACTTGTGCCCTCTGAAAAAGACATGGGAATACATGACATGGCATTTTCAGAAAGCGGAGAGCACCGCAGCCGTAATGCTTGCCTGCATATACTGTGCATATAGTCTAGGAAGCAGCAACTTCTCTTCTCAGTGTCCATGCATACAGTGAGCAATAGGTAGAGAAAGGGCTGGCCCACCCATGGGGCAAGGTGCCTCAAGCAGATCTGGCCTCCAAGGAATGGATTGCCTGCTGCCTTGGCAGACCCCCTGCTCCATTGCTGCCTCTACTGTGGTCTCTTGGTGAATACTACCACCTTGTTCCTGTTGTTGTTGCTATTATTATTATTATTATTATTATTATTATTATTATTATTATACCCTGCCCTCCCCCCAGCCAAGACCGGGCTCAGGGTGGCTAACAACCAATAATAAAAACAAGTTGATTAAAATACAACTTAAAAAACAAGATTAAAATACAACATTAAAACATTAAGATGCAGCCTCTTCACAAGAGGAGAAAGGAAAAAAGAAAGAGGGGGAGGGAATCAAACTGATTCTAAGCCAAAGGCCAGGCGGAACAACTCTGTCTTACAGGTCCTGCGGAAAGAAATCAGATCCTGGTCTCATGAGGCAGAGTGTTCCACTAGCGTTCAGTGTTGAAAAGGCCCTGGCTCTGGTTGAAGCTAATCTGACTTCCTTAGGGCTAGGGACCTCTAGGGTGTTGCTATTTATGGACCTTGAGGCGCTCCATGGGGCACACCGGGAGAGGCGGTCCCGTAGGTAAGAGGGTCCTAAGCTGTGAAGGGCTTTAAAGGTCAAAACCAGCACCTTAAATCTGACCCTGTACTCCACCGGGAGCCAGTGCAGCTGGAAAAGCACTGGGTGAATATGCTCCCATGGCAGAGACCCCGTGAGGAGCCTCGCTGCAGCATTCTGCACCCGCTGGAGTTTCTGGGACAGCTTCAAGGGCAGCCCCGCATAGAGCGAATTACAGTAGTCAAGCCTGGAGGTGACCGTCGCATGGATCACTGTGGCCACAATAGATCTTTATTTCCCTCTCATTCCCAATGTAGATATTTGTTCCCTGCTTGTTCCAATGTAGATCTTCACTCACCCCTTCTTCCCTGGTGGGAGGGGAGGGAGCACTGTTTTGTGGTTTGCCTCAGGCGCCAAAATGTCTTGGGCCGATCCTGAATGGAGGTAACATGGGAAATGGGTGCCCATGTACCATGCTCACTCTCTATGTGTGAGCACTGGGCCGGGTGAAATAGGTTGTCCGTTCCCGCCGCTATTGCCATGCCTCATTTGTTGCTTTTGGTTACTGTAAAAACAAAAGGGCAGGTTTAATAAAAAAAAATTTTATTAGAAGAGGAATGGCAGATGAAATTAATGGACTATGCAGAATTGGATAAGATGACAGGGAGAATTCAAAACCAGCGGGATCAGAAATTCTTCAAACATTGGAGTAAATATGCGAGTTATTTGAAAGACAATTGTAATCAACTGACTGCGCTTTTAGGACTACAAGAAGTTTTGTAAGGAGTACTATATGAAATATAGAAAAGATTTATGAGAATGGATTTTAAGTTAAAGGTTAAGGTAAAGGGACCCCTAACCGTTTGGTCCAGTCGTGACCGACTCTGGGGTTGCGGCGCTCATCTCGCTTTATTGGCCGAAGGAGCCGGCGTACATGTGGCCAGCATGACTAAGCCGCTTCTGGCGAACCAGAGCAGCGCACGGAAACGCCGTTTACCTTCCCGCTGGAGCGGTACCTGTTTATCTACTTGCACTTAATGTGCTTTTGAACTGCTAGGTTGGCAGGAGCAGGGATCGAGCAACGGGAGCTCACCCCGTCACAGAGATTCGAACCGCCAATCTTCTGATCAGCAAGCCCTAGGCTCTGTGGTTTAACCCACAGCGCCACCCACGTCCCGGATTTTAAGTTACTGACTATTACAAGTAATAGTTAGGATAACAAATGTAAGATTAAGAGAGGAGGTTTGAAAATCATTAGATGTGGTTGATGGAAGTCTCAGGCTAAAGTAGCCAAAATGATGTATAAGATGAGATGATACGTTCTGTTTGGAAAATATATGTAAAAACCAATAAAAATGTATATAAATAAAAATATTTTTGTTTAAAGGCCAGGTGAACCTGAAATTAAGGGACGCGGGTGGCGCTGTGGGTAAAAGCCTCAGCGCCTAGGGCTTGCCGATCGAAAGGTCGGCGGTTCGAATCCCCGCGGCAGGGTGCGCTCCCGTTGCTCGGTCCCAGCGCCTGCCAACCTAGCAGTTCGAAAGCACCCTCGGGTGCAAGTAGATAAATAGGGACCGCTTTCTAGCGGGAAGGTAAACGGCGTTTCTGTGTGCAGCTCTGGCTCGCCAGAGCAGCGATGTCACACTGGCCACGTGACCCGGAAGTGTCTTCGGACAGCGCTGGCCCCTGGCCTCTTGAGTGAGATGGGCGCACAACCCCAGAGTCTGGCAAGACTGGCCCGTATGGGCAGGGGTACCTTTACCTTTACCTTGAACCTGAAATTGGTAACTGATGGTGACTGTAAAAGTGTACTATCCTGAGTGCATGAACCTGGACTCTTGAGTCAGCACGTACTTGTGAAACAGGAGAACTTCCAACTGTTGCCCTTGAGGAAGATTTTTTTGTTGTTGAAACGTGTTAGCTGATGTACTTTTGCGAATAAATTCTACACCTGGCGCTCGCATTGACATCTTCCTCAAAGAATGGGAAGGCTTTCTAGAAACACGAATCCTGTGGCACGATCAAGACCTAAAAACTCACTTATGTACTTCTTGAATCACTGAAACTCTCTGCCCTCAAGGTTTGAAATAGCTGCACTCCAAGATCTCTGATTCAGGATCCACAGTGAAAGTAGATTTTTTTTGGCATGTAAAATCATTAATTAATGGCCAGGCTGCTTCTTCTTTTAAAAAAAATAAAGGTCTCTGTTTTTGTTTTGTTTTTAAAGTGGGAAAATGTGCTGTACTCCCATTTATAAACTTCCTAACTTTCCACTGTTCTCTTAAGAGTGAACTTGGAGGCACTTTCATTCTGCGTAAGCATGCATAGGATCAGGCGGTGAAACACACTGAGCATTGTTTGCTTAATAAAGCTCTCCTGCCTGCTATAATGCAACTTTTGCAGTTCTGATGACAGACAGAATGTTCTTGCAGAGAACTGTTACCATTTTGAAATGTTTGCTCTGTTTTTCTAAACTGCTAGTCTGTGCAGAACCTCTTCAAAGAAAGAAAGATGGTTATACAATCCTGCCTTTGTATGAATATTTTACTCTTATTTACAACTTGCTTATTGCATTCAGTCTGTCACCGTTTAAGCGAACAGTTTTAAACATGAGAACTGGCGGCATTTGCAAGGACTTGCATGTCAAAAAACGGAGGCAATTAAGCTTAACCTGCAGGCCCCTCCTTTGCTTTTAATCTAGAATCCCTGCTAGCGCGAATTAGAAAAGATAATTAGTGCCCTCCCCATAGACTTTCATAGTGATTTGCCCCGCTTCCTAAATGCTAATCGGGATTTGTGTTGATCACCAAAACAGAGTTTAAGACTTGCTCCAACGCCGTTCATTTGTTTTAATTTAAAAAAGAGGGAAGAGAAACTCACCAGTCCTAAGGAGACCTAGTCACCTTGGTGTCTTTGGGGAGTGCTTTAAAGGTAAAGGTAAAGGACCCCTGACAGTTAAGTCCAGTCGCGAACGACTCTGGGGTTGCGGCGCTCATCTCGCTTTACTGGCTAAGGGAGCTGGCGTTTGTCCGCAGACAGTTTTTCCAGGTCATGTGGCCAGCATGACTAAGTCGCTTCTGGCAAAACCAGAGCAGTGCAAATAAACACTGTTTACCTTCCTGCTGGAGAGATACCTATTTATCTACTTGCACCTTGATGTGCTTTCGAACTGCAGGTTGGCAGGAGCTGGGACAGAGCAACGGGAGCTCACTCCGTCATGGGGGACCTTCCGATCTGCAAGCCCTAGGCTCAGTGGTTTAGACCACAACGCCACCCGCATCCCAATGGGGAGTGCCTTCACTTTTCCAGAGGAGATGCCCAATCTCTCGCTTAGGCAGAGTACTGTAAAGCTAGCTTTTGAATAGGTCCATTGGACTTTGGGAGAAGCCTCTGTTTGTGGAAGCTGCGTAGAAACCAAGAGATGTTCTTTATTAGATGTTGGTGCTCCGAATATTTGTGGCTTCCTTGCCCATAGTTGTGGGTTTCCTGACATGCTTACTCATAAACCTCTCTCTGCTGAATAGCTGTGGGCACCTCATGTTCTGCTCCACAAAGTGAAGCCCGGTGATTAGTCAACACTTTGGTCTAATTTCCAGTTCGCCACTGTTCTGGGGTTCTATCACTGCCTGAAAACACATTAATGTGTATGCTGAATAAGATTCTTTGTTTCTGTCTTGGCTCTTCCTAGTGCAGGGGTGGGGAACCTGTGGCCTGGCAGATCTTAAAATCCTAGAATTGTAGAGTTGGAAGGGATCTTGAGGGCCATCAGACCCCAGCAATGCAGGAATCTCAACTATGATGGATGGCCACGCAACCTCTGCTGAAAAACCTCCAAGGAATGAGAGTCCACCATCTTACGAGAGCGTCCATTCCATTGTCTAACTAACAGCTCTTGCCACCAGAAAGTTCTTCCTGGTGTTTAGTTGGAACCCCTTTCTTGTAACTTGAATCCATTGGTTTGGAGCAGATTCCATGTGACAGCCCTTTAGATATTTGAAGATTGCCGTCCTATCTCCTCTCAGTCTCCTTTTTTTCCAGGCTAAACATACCCATTTCCCTCAACCATTCCTCATTAGTCTTGGTTTTCAGACACTTGGTCATCTTATCATTTTGTTAGACTACAGTTCCAATCACCTCTGACTACTGGCTGGAGCTGAAGGGAGGTTGAGTCCAACAACATCTGGACTTGTGTGTGTGTTTAATTTTTAACGTCAACATTTATATTTTGATGGAATCTGGGGTTTTTTTATTTCTTGTATAAAACAAGAGGAGGAGCAGACCTGAGGGGTTGACTTTTTTTCCTCTGCAGCCAGCACTGAAACTAAGCAGCTTGGTGGAAACCTAACCCTAACCCCAACCCTAACTTTTAACCCTAACCCTTACCCTGAGTCACTTGGTCACTTGTATAGCACAACTGGTTGCCTTTGACGACTAAGTAAGTTACATACAGGCCAGTTGCTGCATTTTGTATATTTTTCATTGGGAACCTCTGAATGAACGAAAGGTGTTGCATGTTAAGATCCCCAGGAGCTTCCCAATAATAAAGACACAGTTAACACGGAATTTAGTTTTAGGTTATTGGCATAATTTTGGCCACAACTTCATTGATTACAGATAGTGAGTGGTTTGTTTAGGCATTGGTTCCCGGCTAGCTGCACCTGACCTCAGCAAGACAGCACTGACGACTGGGCTCCACCATATTGGATGCTCATCAATGGTTCCTCTTCATCCTGGAGAAGAGTGACTAGTGGGGTGCCACAGGGTTCTGTCTTGGGCCCAGTCTTATTCAACATCTTTATCAGCGACTTGGATGGTGGCATCCTGATCAAATTTGCAGATGACACCAAACTGGGAGGGGTGGCTAACACCCCAGAGGACAGGATCACACTTCAAAACGACCTTGACAGATTAGAGAACTGGGCAAAAACAAACAAGATTTATTTTAACAGGGCGAAATGTAAAGTATTGCACTTGGGCAAAAAAAATGAGAGGCACAAATACAAGATGGGTGACACCTGGCTTGAGAGCAGTACATGTGAAAAGGATCTAGGAGTCTTGGTTGATCACAAACTTGACATGAGCCAACAGTGTGACGCGGCAGCTAAAAAAGCCAATGCAATTCTGGGCTGCATCAATAGGAGTATAGCATCTAGATCAAGGGAAGTAATAGTGCCACTGTATTCTGCTCTGGTCAGACCTCACCTGGAGTACTGTGTCCAGTTCTGGGCACCACAGTTCAAGAAGGACACTGACAAACTGGAACGTGTCCAGAGGAGGGCAACCAAAATGGTCAAAGGCCTGGAAACGATGCCTTATGAGGAACGGCTAAGGGAACTGGGCATGTTTAGCTTGGAGAAGAGGAGGTTAAGGGGTGATATGATAGCCATGTTCAAATATATAAAAGGATGTCACATAGAGGAGGGGAAAAGGTTGTTTTCTGCTGCTCCAGAGAAGCGGACGCGGAGCAATGGATCCAAACTACAAGAAAGAAGATTCCACCTAAACATTAGGAAGAACTTCCTGACAGTAAGAGCTGTTCGACAGTGGAATTTGCTGCCAAGGAGTGTGGTGGAGTCTCCTTCTTTGGAGGTCTTTAAGCAGAGGCTTGACAACCATATGTCAGGAGTGCTCTGATGGTGTTTCCTGCTTGGCAGGGGGTTGGACTCGATGGCTCTTGTGGTCTCTTCCAACTCTATGATTCTATGATATTGTCAGTACAGGTAAACACTGTGGGGGAGCATTGGTACGGTCACGTGACTCAAGCTCACCCCAAAATACTCCCAGGGACTCTTGTGTGGCCATACCCCCTGAAAGAGGTTGGCAAACGCAAGGCGAGTCCCTGGGTTCTTTTAACGGAATACACCGCCAGACCTTACAAAGTTGTGACAATTTGCTACACGGCAGGCAAAATCAAAGTTGCACCAGCCAATCAGCCAAACGGGAAAATTACCGGGCCCCTGTCCCCAAAACAGACGACCCACGGCGGCATAGCAAGGTCATAATGGACCCTAAATATAAGGAGGGTGGGCGGGTGATTCGATGCATGAAGCGAAAAGAGGAAGCTCTACGCAACGTGCAATGGTATATATAAAGGTCCTTCGGTTCCTGCTTGGCAGGGGGTTGGACTCGATGGCCCTTGTGGTCTCTTCCAACTCTATGATTCTAATACACAAAAAATCCCATTGGCCCGTTCTGCCCAGCAACCGAGGGACCACCGATCAGGTTGTTGTGGCTATCCAATCGCTCCCACCCACACGACAGTGAGGTCAGTCCTGATGATCTCACCGCAACACTGTGAGGAGGACCCGATTTGTCACACACAGAGAAAGATGCAAAGAGGTCGTATATTTCGTTAAAGCGGTTTTGCACATTATATTTTCCAGCATTCTTAGGGCCTGCTACTGTTATACAGCATTTCTTTGTAACAAATCAGTTTGGCTTACCCAGTAGATACATAGAATATACAGAAAGACTGTTTTAGCGTTGACTGTATCTAAGGGTGAGACTTTCAGTCTTTTGGAACATCATTTTATTTCCTGCCCCACGCTAACGTCTATAATGGTGCTCTGTCGGAAATAGCCAGCACATACCTATTTGAGACGGTCAGTAAATTATCTCACTCATCAGCTGGGGGAAGGGGGAGGTGCTATTTAGAAAAATTGTTACAAAAGATGTATTGGGTGTTTTTAAAGGGCAAAGTATCAAATGTGATAAGAGGGGTGGGGGGGGTTAAAGTAAAAAAGGCTTTTTATAACCTTGAAAAGGGGAGAGAAAAGAGGCCTGGCGTTCTCGCTCTGTATGTGTGTATGTATACAGTGGTACCTCTGGTTACGTACTTAATTCGTTCTGAAGGTCCGTTCTTAACCTGAAGCACCACTTTAGCTAATGGGGCCTCCTGCTGCTGCTGCGCCACCGCCACACAATTTCTGTTCTCATCCTGAAGCAAAGTTCTTAACCCAAGGTACTATTTCTGGGTTAGTGGAGTCTGTAACCTGAAGCGTCTGTAACCCGAGGTACCACTGTATATATGTATATGTATACCGTGGACGCTTGGGTTGCGAACGTGACCCGTGCAGGATGCACTTTCAAAATCTACAGCGTCCGCAACCTGCAGCGGCATGTTGCACACGGGCGGGTTGTCATTTGGCGCTACAGCACATGCGCAAAGCGCAATTTAGCGCTTATGCTCATGCACAACCGCCAAAACCCGGAAGTAACCCGTTCCAGTACCTCCGGGTTTTGGCGGTCCGTAACCCAAAAAAACGCTACCAGAAGCGTCTATAACCCACGGTATAACTGTATATATGTGTGTGTGTGTTTGTGTATGTGTATAGATATATATGTATTTGTATATGTGTGTGTATATATATATCTGCATGTGTGTGTGTGTGTGTATACATAGATATGTATACATATGTGTGTGTATGCGTATATATATTTGAGTGTGTGTATATATATATATATGTGTGTGTGTGTGTATATGTGTGTGTGTGTGTGTGTGTGTGTGTGTGTGTGTGTACAGTGGTACCTTGGGTTAAGTACTTAATTCGTTCCAGAGGTCCGTTCTTAAACTTAAACTGTTCTTAACTTGAAGCACCACTTTAGCTAATGGGGCCTCCCGCTGCCGCCACAGCACGGTTTCTGTTCTCATCCTGAAGCAAAGTTCTTAAGCCAAGGTACTATTTCTGGAGTCTGTAATCTGAAGCCTATGTAACCCGAGGTACCACTGTGTGTGTATGTGTGTGTGTGTATATATATATATGTGTGTGTGTGTGTGTGTGTGTGTGTATCTCCATATCCTTTTACTGAACTGTCTGGCCAAGTAAACGTTGCAGCAGGTTACCCTGATAGACTGCAATGTTAGAATTTCACGCTCCCCCTTTATAAAGGCACCGAAAAGCATGTCCCTCTGTAATGGAATGTGACATTTGTTTAAACGTGCACAGGAACACTACATAGCTCTTTCAGAAACATAATGCTGTATTTACCATGCATTAAACTCCAGGAGGGAATTAGGTTGGCAGGATGTAATTATGCACCTTGGAAGTCAGCCAGCTAGGCAGGTTAGCATACCTCTGCACTTTGGAAAACACTAGGAGGTTCTGGGCAAGGCCTGGGATCTACCCCCTTGTTTGGCAATTAAAAGGTAATAATCTGCAACACCAGGCTTAGATTCCCTCTCCCCCCCTCCCCTCCCCACTTTTCAACATCAGCACTTCTTATAACACCTGAGTAGGGTTTAGTCATATTAACTCTGTATTGTTACAGCAGTTTAATAATGCAGTCGCGGATGGTGTTGAATGCCTTTAGGGAAGGAATGGGTTTTTATTTTAGCTGTGGATTACATCTTCCAAAGCAAAAAAAAAAACACCCTTTAAAAAATCTTTTTTAAAAAAGAAGTGGCTAAAGAAGAGGTATCAAGAGGTCAGTGTAGGTTGTGCATGACTTCACTTCAGTTTTATTTGTTCTTATGACAACTAGAGGCAGGCACAGAACAATGATTTGGGTTTGGAACTCACTTTAGCACTTTGGATAGTGAATTGCATCAAGAGAAGCCTCAATCTCTTCACCATTGATCATCATGCAGAACAATGGGCTCTGGGCATCCTTTGGTCAGAATTGGATGGGATTTAAGAATGGTGGTCCAGTTTGCCCATTGTTGTTGTTGTTGTTTAGTCATTTAGTCATGTCTGACTCTTCGTGACTCCATGGACCAGAGCATGCCAGGCACTTCTGTCTTCCACTGTCTCCCGCAGTTTGGTCAGACTCATGCTGGTAGCTTTGAGAACACTGTCCAACCATCTCGTCCTCTGTCATCCCCTTCTCCTTGTGCCCTCAATCTTTCCCAACATCAGGGTCTTTTCCAGGGAGTCTTCTCTTCTCATGAGGTGGCGAAGTATTGGAGCCTCAGCTTCACGATCTGTCCTTCCAGTGAGCACTCAGGGCTGACTTCCTTAAGAATGGATAGGTTTGTTCTTTTTGCAGTCCATGGGACTCTCATGAGTCTCCTCCAGCACCATAATTCAAAAGCATCAATTCTTCGGCGACCAGCTTTCTTTATGGTCCAGCTCTCACTTCCATACATCACTACTGGGAAAACCATAGCTTTTACTATATGGACCTTTGTTGGCAAGGTGATGCCCATAACCACGGCTTAATGAGCAAGCCTGCTGGTCCATGTTTTGAAAGCCATGGTGTCCTCTGGTCCTGCTGTATTACTGGGAGTTAAGCCATGGTTTGACTTGCTGTTGTGTGCAAACCCAGGCTTGTGGCTTGTCTCCCTCGAACAAACCATGACCACCAAGCCAATAGCAAACATTGGTTACAGGTTCGTTTGGAGCAAGGCGAACCACAAGCCCAGGTTTGCACGCAATGTTAAGCTAAACCATGGCTTAGTGGCTGATAGCATAACAACAGGAGGACTGGGAAGTGGAGCAAAGTACAGTGGTACCTCGGGTTACATACGCTTCAGGTTACATACACTTCAGGTTACAGACTCCGCTAACCCAGAAATAGTGCTTCAGGTTAAGAACTTTGCTTCAGGATGAGAACAGAAATCGTGCTCCGGCGGCGCAGCAGCAGGAGGCTCCATTAGCTAAAGTGGTGCTTCAGGTTAAGAACAGTTTCAGGTTAAGTACGGACCTCCAGAACAAATTAAGTACTTAACCTGAGGTACCACTGTAGTTGTCACTTTTTAAATGTGAAGCAGGCCATGGTAGCTACTTCAGAGAAAATCAAGACTGCCAAATTTCAAATAGATTGGGAACGAGTGGGGTGCAAGGGCTGTTTGCGGTTGTTTCTTTTTTTTAAAAAAAGGATTTCTTCCCCCCTGTTTTGTGGGGAATTCATAAAACATGCTGCAAATCATAAGAGGAGGCACCTATGTATGTAACCTGCTTCCTGAAAGTTACTTTTAGGAAGCAGGTTGGGAGGCCTGATGAGTGAAAATCCAGCTTAGCAGAAAGTGAGCTTATTCTGTCCTTCAAAAAGCCTTGCTGCATTTATAGTAGCCACAGTACCAGGCACCAAGTTACAAAAGAGTAGCAGAATATATTTCTTTGGACACACATCACTCATAATTTTATATATGACAGTGTTAACAGGATAAGAATAGCAGAGAATGGATGAACAGACAGCATTTTTCTCTGATCATCCTGCTAAAATACTTTCAAGTTGTAGGTACGCACATGTATAATTTAGATCCTGAACGTGTTTGACTTTGGACTGCACTGGCATGTTGTCAACTAGACCACTACTTTAAGACTAATGATCACCTCTGAAAAAATAAAGTACAACCCAGTCAAGGTTAAGGACCTTTGAGGCTGCCATTACAAGTGCAGATAAGCCCCTGTTTGGTGGTCCACATCCTGACTACTTGCCTCTCACCATTAAATGCTGACACGTGTCACTGTAATAATCTCTCGCAGGGCCAACGGGCAACACTTTCAGTCTGAAGGGGGCCGGTGTGAATAGGCCCCTTTCAGATTGAATCCAACAGAGCGTTGGGTCCTTCAGACGGCACAAAAGCAGAGCTGCTAAGAATTACAGTGGTACCTCGGGTTAAGAACTTAATTCGTTCTGGAGATCTGTTCTTAACCTGAAACTGTTCTTAACCTGAAGCACCACTTTAGCTAATGGGGCCTCCTGCTGCCACCCTGCCACCACTGCACAATTTCTGTTCTCGTCCTGAAGCAAAGTTCTTAACCCAAGGTACTATTTCTGGGTTAGCGGAGTCTGTAACCTGAAGCGTCTGTAACCCGAAGTGTCTGTAACCCGAGGTACCACTGTATCAACAGGAGCACAGTGAGAGGGCCGTCCAAGGGCGAAGTGAAATATGCAACCCTGGGAGCTGGTGCTTAGAATGGCTCCAGCTCTAGGTAGACCATGCCTACAAAACAAAGGCTTCTAAGACTGAGCTTTCAGAGACCAATGTAGAGCACAGCTACGGGCCACCAATGTTACCTGAGGAATTGATCTACTCATAAGGAGTGATTTATTCATGAGCATCCCCTTACTCATGCAGAGTCTGATCAAGCCTGCACTTCTAGGCATCTGGCCTGCATTCCTAAGGGCTAGATAGTCCCTCGGCGTCTGCCTCTGAGGTGGGTTGTCCACATCTTGAGGGGAAAGATGGACTGCTGTCTCCCCTGAGATCCCTTGTTCCCCTGATATGCCTCAAGCAGTGTTAGAAATTCAGATATATAAGCTAGCACACATGAATTGACCTATTCCTACCTCTTCTTCTTAATGTTGACATGGACCATTGATAACGTAAGAATATTCTTCTCAAACGCGAGCATGGCAGTGGGATGGGGGAAGTGAAGACAAGCAAGAACAACTATAACGTTGTTCACTGCTCCTGCTCAAGCGGCAAAGAAAAAGCATTTCGGGTTCTGAAATTCATTTTGATTGTGCAGATAGAATATAACTGATAGAATTCGACAGCACATGGTATTAGGGTGTGTAAACAGTCGAGAGCCAAGGATTCCCAGGCATGCACCTCCAGATGGTGGAGATGTCAGGAGCCATCCAGGCATCTTCACATGGTCACTCACAAGTTGCCAAAAGCCATTTGCAAAATGTGCCTGTCACCTGGCTCGTTTTGAGCACTGCTCCCAAAGCTACAATTCTATAATCTCAACTACATTGCATGACTGTAGCTAATAACAATTTGCTTGTCTGAGTATGCAAGAAGGAGAAACACACACAGGAGAAATGGGAATGGTATTAACTATGGACTGAGGTGGAGGTGTTTAAACTGTGGTCTGCGAGTTCCATTTGGGTGGCTGCAGGGCAGTCAAATATATCTGTACTCAGCCCTGCACTTCCCTTGATGTGATGATGGAGGACTAAGATGCCCATCAAGGGGCCCATGTTGCACATGGCAGCGCAGAAGCAGAAGATGTGAGTCTTTTGCTGCGCACAAGTCAACTGGCTCGATGGAGATATCAGTTGCCAACATGGCGGCCATAAATCTCCCCCTGGTTACAATTGGACCCATGCCAATAGCAAATCATGCCCGGCACCTGGGGAATTTCCAACACTGGCCTCAAGTTTCCTCAACATAGGGTACTGCTTCATGATGTTTCTCTTGGGGGTTACAGGTAATCCCCTGAAGCAGATTCCTCCATTGGGGGAATGACATGGGACCTAAGATGTGGGACCAGCTCGACAGATTTTAGGGACCCCTTGGGTACTGAATGGCTGAACAGGGCTTTACTTAGAAGGAATCCCTATGGAAATTAATGGTGTAAAGACGTGAGAAAACAGGTAAGCTTAGATTCAAAATAATTTCAACAGATGTAGTTTCGTGCTTGAATCTCTCCAACTTAAATCTGTAGAACTTATCACTCAGAAAATAATCAAACCGAGATCAGTGGGACTTACTCCCAAGTAAGTCTGAACAGGACTGAAGCCTAAATAGTGCTCTGCTTTGTTGGGATCTTGTCCAGCATTCCCAAATTAGATGATGTTGGCTAAAACGTATTTTCTCTAGAACTGCCCAGCTGACTTTGTTTTGACTATTTCAAAGGAATCGTTTGGCATAGTTGATCTCAGCTCAGCTTTGGTATTATTGTTGTTGATTGTTTTGCCCAGTGAACAAGTAGCAGGTTGACGGCAATTTACCTCAGGAAACTGGTGCAGAGGAAAAGGTTTAACTCACCCTCTATTATGACTCCAAACCAATTTTGCAGACCTATGGCTGTTTTCACCCATCCAGTGAGTTGGTGTTTTCTGAGGAGGGGAAGAAAAAAATAGAAATCTTGGCAGATCCAATCAGAGGTCTTCCCTATCTCATCTAATCTGCTAGGTATTCCGAATCCTGACCAAAGAGAATGGAGCTCCTATTGATCAGACTGCTTGTAGTGATCCCTCTGGAAGATTGTCCCCTCCATTCATGGAGTAAAGAGTGTGGGCAACAATGGGAGTGGTCTTTGGCCTTCAAGACTTCTCCACCTTGTGGTCCTGGCTTTAGTTTGGAAATTACCTAAACTATGAGAGAGTTTCTCTAAAAACCTTTTCAGGTTGTCCCAGTGTCTGGAGACTGCAATAGCTGGGGCATTGGGAGTAGATTGTAATAACTGACACATTAATTGGGCTGTTGAAATAAAATTTTAATGTGCTACTATTTCCCCTGACGAACTTGGCTTGCTTTTCTTTTTCTCATAGTGCAAATTTCAACATTTCTTGAATGTGTTACAACACGTAATTGCATTGGCCTATATTCAGTAACCCGGCTGCCTGTAATCCCAGTCACAGTAAGAATGCTGACTGATTCATGGGGTAAAAATAGCCTTTCACTCAGACCTGGTATATGTTATCACTTGCTCTGTGCTTCAGCTAATTGTTGATCATTTTTGTTTTAATAGACACTGACAAGTACATGGTTGTATTGATTCACATTGAAAAGAAGTAATGTGAAATATTGCACTTAAACTTGGTATCTCCCAGTGTTAGAAACTGGGACAGAAAAGCTAGGAGCCAAATGGCTTCTGGGACCTGGGTTGTGGGCGCCAAAACAGAATATCTGGTCGCCATTTGGGGGGAGGGGGTCAGCAACACCTTTTATTTATTATTTTGATAAGCATGAACTAATACACATAAGCGGCACATTGTTAATATCACATTTTTAACTGAGGGTCTGTGCTTGTGTGGTAAAGGTAAAAGGTAAAGGTACCCCTGCCCGTACGGGCTAGTCTTGACAGACTCTGGGGTTGTGCGCCCATCTCACTTAAGAGGCCAGGGGCCAGCGCTGTCCGGAGACACTTCCGGGTCATGTGGCCAGCGTGACAAAGCTGCATCTGGCGAGCCAGAGCCGCACACGGAAACGCCGTTTACCTTCCCGCTGGTAAGCGGTCCCTATTTATCTACTTGCACCCGGAGGTGCTTTCGAACTGCTAGGTTGGCAGGCGCTGGGACCGAGCAGCGGGAGCGCACCCCGCCGCAGGGATTCGAACCGCCGTCCTTTCAATCGGCAAGTCCTAGGCGCTGAGGCTTTAACCCACAGCGCCACCTGCGTCCCGCTTGTGTGGTAACCCATGTTAAACTGTTAAACTGTAGAGCATCCTTTGGTCAAGATGGGCATCTAAGCATTTCTTATCAGTTAAGCCAAAACAGCTGCTCTCCCAGCACCTATCCTCCAGTTAAAATACAGTGGTACTTTGGGTTAAGTACTTAATTCGTTCCGGAGGTCCTTACTTAACCTGAAACTGTTCTTAACCTGAAGCACCACTTTAGCTAATGGGGCCTCCTGCTGCTGCCGCGCTGCCGGAGCACAATTTCTGTTCTCATCCTGAAGCAAAGTTCTTAACCTGAAGCACTATTTCTGGGTTAGCAGAGTTTGTAACCTTAAGCATACGTAACCCGAGGGACCACTGTATATGGCTTTTAAGCCCACATAAAAGTAAAAAAGGGATGCGGGTGGCACTGTGGGTAAAACCTCAGAGCCTAGGACGTGCCGATCGCATGGTCGGCGGTTCGAATCCCCGCGGTGGGGTGAGCTCCCGTCTTTCGGTCCCAGCTCCTGCCCACCCAGCAGTTCGAAAGCACCCTTAAGTGCAAGTAGATAAATAGGTACCGCTTTCTAGCGGGAAGGTAAATGGCGTTTCCGTGTGCTGCGCTGGTGCTGGCTCGCCAGAGCAGCTTCGTCATGCTGGCCACGTGACCCGGAAGTGTCTCTGGACAGCGCTGGCCCCCGGCCTCTTAAGTGAGATGGGCGCACAACCCTAGAGTTGGACACGACTGGCCCGTACGGGCAGGGGTACCTTTACCTTTACCTAAAAGTAAAACAGATAAAATGGATATGCTCCTTGCAATTAACATTAGCTACTGAGCCCAACTGACTTTAAAACTATTCAGAATAGAAAGAAATTAAAACTAGCCCAGAGCATACTCCAGGACAAGCAGCCTTAGTCGCCACCAACTTCACATGCAAAAACGAAAGCATGTTACAACAAAAGCGACTGTGGGTGCCTTGCATTGCTCACTGCTCACTTGAAGTATCAAATGCAAGGCTGGTGTTTCCTCAGACCCTTGACTCCCGGAAAATATTGTGGAAGGCGGCAGAAATTTTAAAAACGCATGCCAAACCCTGAAGATCAAGGAACAAGCTTCAACATACTTGTCTGTGATGATGTCACCGCAAGACAATATTGGCTATTTGCCCACAATACATGCTCCTGCAGCTGAAATGTCGACTGTATACGAGGTCCTAAACCAGTCTATCCACATGATGCAGTCTCTGCAGTTGTCCAAGATTGTGTGTGTTTTTGATCAGGCACTTCATTCCCAGAGCTGTAGAAATCACCTTGACTCATCCAGAGAAATTCAGATATACCATCATAATTAGAATGGGTATTATTTCACACCATATGCCCCTTTTGGCCACAGTTGGTAAGCAGTTTCAGGATACATGATTTATACATTGCCAGGCACAATTGCAGAAGGTTCAGTAGCAGAGGAGGTCAGAAGTTTAACCACGCAGTCAAACTTCACAAGCTGGTTTATGAAGCACTCATGGGATAGCATGGCATGGTTTTTTGGTCATTGTTGAAAAACATGCATGCATGCAGAAGGTATGGTATATCTGGATGAAATGCTGTACAGCTTAAGGAACCTTTGGCATGATGCATGCATAGTCTCACTGTAGGAAAGTCCTTGGTAAGCAGTCCCGTTCAGGGATTATGGAGTTCCTTGAGGACTACCTGGGATGCGAATTTTGGGCAGGCATAGGCAAACTCCGGCCCTCCAGATGTTTGGGACTACAATTCCCATCATCCCTAGCTAACAGGACCAGTGGTTAGGGATAATGGGAATTGTAGTCCCAAACATCTGGAGGGGCAGAGTTTGCCTTTGCCTGATTTTGGGTATTGTATCTGGACACAGTAGAAATTCTGCTGGAGTTAGTTTACAAGAAGGCAAATAGGTGTTGACATGCAAGCCTGCAGTGATCCCATAGTGTTTTGCCCATGGCAGACTCAGTTATGCATGCTGCCTTCCATACTCTGAAGCCTGTAGGCTTCTGTAGTTCAGCATCCTGTTAGCCCACAGTCACAAACTGGATTCCTGTAAGGTGCCCATAAACAGCACATACACACCATAGGACTCTCCTACTATTGCTCCCCAGCAGCTGGTATTATTATTTATTAAATCTGTATACCGCCCTTCATCCACAGATCTCAGGGCAGTTCACAGCATAAAAACACAATATAAAAGCACAAAATACATGATAAAAACAAACCAATAACCCCCTCCCCCAAATACATTTAAAGGGGATATAAGATGTTAATCAGCCCAAGGCCTGGTTGAAGAGGAATGTATTCAGAGATACACTGCTCTTTATCCTGGAGTTTGCATAGAATCATCACAACTAATAGCTTTTGGTAGCCTTGCCCCCTCTCCTTTCACTGCTTCCTAAATGGGCATTGCAGCAGTGAATCACCGTCTTGTTCCAATCAATAACGCTGGTGCAACCTGGTTGGCATGACGACAGAACAAGCCTGAGCTTCTTGCTTCTCAGTCTAAGTGCACGGACTTCGTGTTCTCACCTTAGGCCAGCAAGGAAGCATCAAAAGCGCCTGGCCGCCTTGCATCTCTTAATTAGGAAAGTTGTTGCATTTTCTATAGCAGTGTTTCCCAACCTTTTTTGGGCAAAGGCACACTTGTTTCATGAAAAAAATCTCGAGGCACACCACCATTAGAAAATGTTTAAAAAATTAACTCTGTGCCTATATTGACTATATGCCGCTTGGGGCGGCAGCCTGTTGCCCGAAGCACAGGGAGCCCTACGGAGGGCTCCCCGTGCTTCCGGCGAGTGTCTGCAACCCTGCGCGCCCGGCAGGAGCTCCTGCCAGGCGCGCAAGGCTTGGGGCGGCAGCTTGTTGCCCGAAGCACAGGGAGCCCTACGGAGGGCTCCCCGTGCTTCGGGCGAGTGTCTGCAAGTCTTGCGCGCCCGGCAGGAGCTCCTGCCAGGCGCGCAAGGCTTGGGGCGGCAGCCTGTTGCCCGAAGCACAGGGAGCCCTACGGAGGGCTCCCCGTGCTTCGGGCGAGTGTCTGCAACCCTGCGCGCCCGGCAGGAGCTCCTGCCAGGCGGCAAGGCTTGGGGCGGCAGCCTGTTGCCCGAAGCACAGGGATCCCTACGGAGGGCTCCCCGTGCTTCGGGCGAGTGTCTGCAAGCCTTGCGCGCCCGGCAGGAGCTCCTGCCAGGCGCGCAAGGCTTGGGGCGGCAGCCTGTTGCCCGAAGCACAGGGAGCCCTACGGAGGGCTGCCCGTGCTTCGGGCGAGTGTCTGCAACCCTGCGCGCCCGGCAGGAGCTCCTGCCAGGCGCGCAAGGCTTGGGGCGGCAGCTTGTTGCCCGAAGCACAGGGAGCCCTACGGAGGGCTCCCTGTGCTTCGGGCGAGTGTCTGCAACCCTGCGCGCCCGGCAGGAGCTCCTGCCAGGCGGCAAGGCTTGGGGCGGCAGCCTGTTGCCCGAAGCACAGGGAGCCCTACGGAGGGCTCCCCGTGCTTCCGGCGAGTGTCTGCAACCCTGCGCGCCCGGCAGGAGCTCCTGCCAGGCGGCAAGGCTTGGGGCGGCAGCCTGTTGCCCGAAGCACAGGGAGCCCTACGGAGGGCTCCCCGTGCTTCGGGCGAGTGTCTGCAACCCTGCGCGCCCGGCAGGAGCTCCTGCCAGGCGTGCAAGGCTTGGGGCGGCAGCCTGTTGCCCGAAGCACAGGGAGCCCTACGGAGGGCTCCCCGTGCTTCGGGCGAGTGTCTGCAAGCCTTGCGCGCCGGCAGGAGCTCCTGCCAGGCGCGCAAGGCTTGGGGCGGCAGCCTGTTGCCCGAAGCACAGGGAGCCCTACGGAGGGCTGCCCGTGCTTCGGGCGAGTGTCTGCAAGTCTTGCGCGCCCGGCAGGAGCTCCTGCCAGGCGCGCAAGGCTTGGGGTGGCAGCCTGTTGCCCGAAGTACAGGGAGCCCTACGGAGGGCTCCCCGTGCTTCGGGCGAGTGTCTGCAAGCCTTGCGCGCCCGGCAGGAGCTCCTGCCAGGCGCGCAAGGCTTGGGGCGGCAGCCTGTTGCCCGAAGCACAGGGAGCCCTACGGAGGGCTGCCCGTGCTTCGGGCGAGTGTCTGCAACCCTGCGCGCCCGGCAGGAGCTCCTGCCAGGCGCGCAAGGCTTGGGGCGGCAGCTTGTTGCCCGAAGCACAGGGAGCCCTACGGAGGGCTCCCTGTGCTTCGGGCGAGTGTCTGCAACCCTGCGCGCCCGGCAGGAGCTCCTGCCAGGCGGCAAGGCTTGGGGCGGCAGCCTGTTGCCCGAAGCACAGGGAGCCCTACGGAGGGCTCCCCGTGCTTCCGGCGAGTGTCTGCAACCCTGCGCGCCCGGCAGGAGCTCCTGCCAGGCGGCAAGGCTTGGGGCGGCAGCCTGTTGCCCGAAGCACAGGGAGCCCTACGGAGGGCTCCCCGTGCTTCGGGCGAGTGTCTGCAACCCTGCGCGCCCGGCAGGAGCTCCTGCCAGGCGTGCAAGGCTTGGGGCGGCAGCCTGTTGCCCGAAGCACAGGGAGCCCTACGGAGGGCTCCCCGTGCTTCGGGCGAGTGTCTGCAAGCCTTGCGCGCCGGCAGGAGCTCCTGCCAGGCGCGCAAGGCTTGGGGCGGCAGCCTGTTGCCCGAAGCACAGGGAGCCCTACGGAGGGCTGCCCGTGCTTCGGGCGAGTGTCTGCAAGTCTTGCGCGCCCGGCAGGAGCTCCTGCCAGGCGCGCAAGGCTTGGGGTGGCAGCCTGTTGCCCGAAGTACAGGGAGCCCTACGGAGGGCTCCCCGTGCTTCGGGCGAGTGTCTGCAAGCCTTGCGCGCCGGGCAGGAGCTCCTGCCTGGCGCGCAAGGCTTGGGGCGGCAGCCTGTTGCCCGAAGCACAGGGAGCCCTACGGAGGGCTCCCTGTGCTTCGGGCGAGTGTCTGCAACCCTGCGCGCCCGGCAGGAGCTCCCGCTGGGCGCGCGAGGCTTGGGGCGGCAGCCTGTTGCCCGAAGCACGCGGAGCCCTCCGGAGGGTGCCCCGTGCTTCGGGCGAGTGTCTGCAAGCCTTGCGCACCCGGCAGGAGCTCCCGTCGGGCGCACAAGGCTTGGGGCGGCAGCCTGTTGCTCTAAGCACATGGAGCCCGCCTCCCTCCCACGGCACACCAGGCAAAGTCTCGCGGCACACTAGTGTGCCGCGGAACACCGGTTGGGAAACACTGTTCTATAGGGTTGTGTTGGATCTGTTCCAACAAACAGCAGCAGATCGTGTGGAAATTAAGCAGCTGAAGTTTATCTCACCACTTTACTCTCCATGCCAGGAAAAGCTTCACCTGAGGCTAGGAGCAGGAGCAGTAAACAAAATGGCAAGCCTAATTTCACGAGATGGTGTTAAATAAAAATAATAATAATAATAATAATAATTATTATTATTATTATTATTATTATTATTATTATTATTATTATTATTATTATTTATAGGCCATCCGTCTGACTGGATTGCCCCAGCTAATCTGGGAGGCTCCCAACAAAATATTAAAAACACAATGACACACACACACACACACACACACACACTGGTTGGAGTGAAAAGAGATCTGTACATTTGTATGGGCCAGGAGAAAAGGAAGGGCTTGGGGATGTATTCTTAACCATGTTCTGTGGCAGAGAAGCTAGTTTATTTTCCTGCCTTTTCTCTAGAAAGTTCAAGGAGCTGAGAGGAAAATGCAAAGTTGAATATTGTTGAAATCAAAGAATATGCCTATAAAAATAGACAGGACATGGTGTGTATCAGTCCTGCACAACTTGTGATTCAAGAAAATGAAATCAGGCCAGAAGTAACATATGGCTGCTCACTGGACCTACTCATGGGGAAAACTCCCTATATTATTTCAGTTTTCCTGCCTCGTAGCCTCATGTATCCGTAGAAACTTCACCAAGTCAGTTTGACATCCTTGGTTTTAGGAACTGAAATTTACATGTGCTTTAGAATAGGTGTAAATCTGATGTTCTTTGGAATGTGCATCCAGCTGCAGATGGTGTTCTTTGCTTTCAGTGGCTTGTGTGTGTTTTGGATTTGTATTCTCATTCCTCAACCCCTGCCGCTAGCTTATGGAGGGGTTTGGGCACCCAGCAGCTGTTGTACATTTCCCCTCTTCAACAGGAAGCAAATCAGAGAGAATGGAAGGTGCCTTTGTTTTAGCTGTCCATACCCACAGAACTTTAGCATATGCATGGAAAACCCAAGCCTTTTGGATTAGCTTTGAAGGACCCCGTAAAACTTCTGTGGTGCCCGGGACTTCAAAAACAGGGCTTGTAGGGCATTTGACAGGCCACAATCCACATCGGATGGGCTGTGTTCAGTTTGGTGAGTCATAAGTAGTGCACATGGAACCTTCAAGGCTTTGCTGTGGAGTCAGAACATTTCTTCAAAGATGTGACCTTTGACTGGTTTTGCTGGGACAGTCCTTGGTAGTCTGTGAGCATTAAAGGAAGTGGGCTCCAAGTTTCTTTGAAGTGGTTTAAGTAAATGTGCATATGGTTCACCCCCACCCCTGCTCCTCCCCAAACACCACTGAAACTAATTGCTTAGTTCTCCTTGTGTTGTTTTTGTTTTCTGTTCTTTTTGGAGAAGCACTGGGGATGTTGAAATCCCCAGACACAGAATGCTTATTAACCCAACAAAGAATTCTAGCAAATGTCTATAGTGTCTGATTCTCATAAACACCAGATGAGTTGGTAAGCCTGGGCTTGGGCTGCGTCGTTTCAGACTGCAGGTGGAGACTTCTGTGACGGAATGTGCCTCTCTACACATAGAAAATGTGCATGTCAGGAAGGAGAGTTCTAGGCTTGTGTTCTAGACTGGCTCCTTCCTTGTTATCCTTCCAGTGGCAGTTGAAGACTTTCTTATCCAAAGAAGCTTTTGGGAACAGCCTGTTTTTAAGGAACGGGCTGGTACTGTGATGTTTCTATTGCAATCACCTGTATATTTTTAATAGGCATTTTATATGTACATATGTATATAGTTTCAATTCTATCAATGTTTAATTGCTTTTTAAGTTGTTATTTTTCCTATGTTTTTAGCTGTTCCTATTTGTGAGCTGCCTTGAGTCCCTGTCAGGGAAAAGGTTGGGGTATAAATAAATATATAATAATGGTAATAATCTGAGTTTCCAAGCCATTGCTCTGTTTCTGTATGGGGATTCTCAGGGAGGATGGTGCATAAAAATTTGGTTAGCCTATATATATGGAGCAGAAATCATGATTTGGAGTTTATACCATAGTCTGTATAGTTAAAACTATGGTTTTCCCAGTAGTGATGTATGGAAGTGAGAGCTGGACCATAAAGAAGGCTGATCGCCGAAGAATTGATGCTTTTGAATTATAGTGCTGGAGGAGACTCTTGAGAGTCCCATGGACTGCAAGAAGATCAAACGGATCCATTCTGAAGGAAATCAGCCCTGAGTGCTCACTGGAAGGACAGTTCCTGAAGCTGAGACTCCAGTACTTGGGCCACCTCATGAGAAGAGAAGACCCCCTGGAAAAGACCCTGATGTTGGGAAAGATGGAGGGGCCAAGGAGAAGGGGACAACAGAGGACGAGATGGCTGGACAGTGTTCTCGAAGCTACCAGCATGAGTTTGACCAAACTGCGGGAAGATAGGAGTGCCTGGCGTGCTCTGGTCCATGGGGTCACGAAGAGTCGGACACGACTAAACAACAACAACAACCATAGTCAACAGATAGTATGCTTTGGCATTGCATGTGAACTATTCCAACATATTCACACTGTTTCAATTTGCATAGTCCATTTACCAGCCCACCGTGCTATAAAAACCGGACCAGGGTAGATCTAGCAGGCAACAAAGAATAATTAGCAGTGTTAAATACCCCAACTATTTCTATTTACTAGGGACAGTCCTGATTTTCTTGTTCGTGTTTCTTTTGCTCCATGGGAAGTCTGTGGGATTTTCAAAAGGCAGCACAATGCAGGCTATTTCAGAATAAACGAATACCACATATTCTGGTGGCACCGATAGCATTCAGAGAACAACCTTCATTCATGGGTAATGGGGTGGTAGGGGGTGGACTGGTCTTAGAATAGAGGTGCAAATACATAGATGTATATATCCCTCTTTTCATCTGGGATAATGTGAAAGGTGTTTTAGTGTTTAATGGGGTGTGTTGAAGTTTAGGTGGAAGAAGGGCTCAGGCAGTGGCCCTTGGTGTAAGAATATAGGTGTGTTTGTGCACGTTCTCACCTGTGAAATGTTAGTGCATATGTAACTAGAGTTCCTGGATCCTTCTTAGTTGGCAACTACAAACAGTCCACAAAGTTTGTTTGCTTAAAGCAAGCAAACAAATGTAAAACCAAATCAGAAATGCTTCACAGTGTTTCGGTCACCACAAACAAGATTGTAACGAAGATGGTCATGGATTCTGTACATGTCCTGCCTTAAGGAAAATACAGGCCAAATTTTGTTAACGTTAATTAAATAAAAAGAGCAAAAAGGAGCGTTGACTTGGTCCTATGCAGCTTCCTGTACATTTGTTTCCATGGTCACTCGTTAAAAGCATTTCTTGATGCACACAGTCACCATAGCTGTAAATCCTTCTGGTAAAACAGGAAGAAAGCTGAGTAGAATTTCAATCTGTTTCTTTTCTTTTCTTTTGAGGGCACTCCAGCTAGCCGTACTGCTTGCTTTTTCAAAGAAGAAAAGGAGAGAGGGTTGTTTTCCTTCAGAAAGAGTTGAACTCTGGCAACCAAATGTGGGAACAGGGCTTCCTATAGGGAACAAAGAACATGATTATCATTTTTACTTCACTGCGTCTAAAGAAAAAGGTCCTTTCTCTTAGTGGGAAAGTGATGTGTTTGCACCATGTAAAATAAGAATATAAAATAAGTCATCTCCATATTGCATGGTCCTCTGTGCGTGGAATGCTAATTTTGTAAAGCAAGGCTGCTAAACTTCCCATGAATATTTTAAACAATGGTTTCCAAAGCATGTCATGCTTCAGAAACCGAAGACTTTCACTATGGGTTGCTTCATCTCAAAAGCCCCAGGATGATGTGTCTCATGGAAGCTAATTGTTTGACAATATTTCTCAATCTGAAGGGAGCAAACATCCCATAGAAATGAATGGAGTAATCTGGGGATCTGCAAAAGGGAAAAAAGGATACAGTTTTTAAGGTGGAGTACAGAAGAAGAAATAGAGCTGGGCTTTAGGATTCTAGCAATTTACATCTCTCTGGAGGTCTGATGTGGGGCAGTGGGTCTCAATCCTGGAGTGTTTAAGTTGCCCCTTTACCTGCGTTACAATACTTGTAAATAAATATGAACAGTAGCAAATGGCATAAGCTTGCCATGACCTGCTTTATCTGATAGATAATGATATAGATCAGTTTAATCTGTTCTATAAACATAATTAAGTGAACCACAATGACTGTTCCAGTTCCACACTTTAAACCTGTTTTTGCTTACAGTAAATAAATAAAAATCATGACGCTTTCAGAAACTTAAACCAGTGAAAATGTCAGTATTTACAAATTGCTAACCCAATAAAAAGCAGGTTGTTTTTTAAAAAAAACTAAAGCCCCTTCTATGACCCACATGAACAATATTTTTGCTGCTCCTTACCCATTTTCAAAATAATTTTAGGCCATATTGCCTGCTAAAGGGGTTGTTAAAATGTGGTAATGTTTCTCCCAAACACTGTACTGAGAGGTGGCTCTCTCCCAGTTATGAACCTACCCAAACCCTTAGACCTTTTTGTAGTAGCCCTTCTCTAGGTCCCCCCTCTGAAGGAGGCTTAGAGGGTGGTGAGAAGGCAGGGCCTTTCCAGCCATGGCTTCCCATCTGTGGAATGCTCTCTCCAGTGAGGTCTGCCTGGTACCTTCGCTTTTGGCTGCAGATAAAAGCTTACCTCTCCCCTCTCCTGATCTTTTGATAGACTGAGATAACACTGTTTTATTAATACTATGCTACCAAGCTTCCTGTTGCTGTTATTGTGTGTATTGTTGTTTTTTCTGGTATAATGTTTTAAAATGTGCTGTGAATTGCTTGGAGACGTATGGTTAACAAGTGACTAACAAGTCTAATAAATTGATAATAATAATAAAACCATGCTGAGTATAACCTCTAAAGCTCTAAGCCAGCATAGCTGTCAACGTTTCCCTTTTTTAAAGGGAAATTCCCTTATTCCAAATAGGATTCCTTGCAAGTAAAGGGAAAAATTGACAGCTATGTAAGCCAGGCATGGCCAAACCAGACTACAACTCCCATCATCCCTAACTAACAGGACCAGTGGTCAGGGATGATGGGAATTGTAGTCCCAAAACAGCTGGCAGGCCAAGTTTGGCCATGTCTGCCCTCAGCCAAAGCTAGTTCAGGTGTTGCCACTTCCCTCTTTTAAATCAATTTTAATCCAATCCAGTGGTGATCCCTGGTGGAAAAGGAGGCTCTGTGTACAAGTTACAGCCAGTGAAAGGGGTCTCTTCTCTCTGACTTCACATCCCTAAGGTGCTGTCCCATGGGAAATGGAACAAGCTTGTTTTCTCCTGCTCTGGAGGGTAGGACTCAAACCAATGGATCCAAGTTACATGATAGGAGATTCCGACTAAACATCAGGAATAGCTTTCTGACAACAAAAACTGTTAGACAGTGGATTACGCTAAGTTTTCCACTGTCCAATGAGCTTGAAAAGACCCGGTGAACTTTTTTTTGTCACATTGACTATGCCTCTCTGAGGTAGCTATGCATTTCACCAATAACACATTAATAAGTTTGGTGTGTGCTCACCAGGTAACAAGGGCAACAGTTGTAATAGTAACAGAAACAGTGCAATTCTCTTGGGCATACCTGTTATTTAGCTAGCTGCAGTACCAAATAGACTGCTGCATGTAATTTAACCATTAGCGCAAGAAAAATAATGCTCCAAGTCACTGAATGTTAAAATATATCCATCACATTGAAATGCAAATATGCAAAGAAGTGGCATATGTATTAAAGAATACACGTCACCTAACAGAGTGTTTGTTGTGGGGGAGGAAGGGAGAGGAGATTGTTAGCCGCTTTGAGATTCCTTAGGGTAGTGATAAAGCGGGATATCAAATCCAAACTCCTCTTCTAATGTTAATGCGATTGCTACAGATTGGCTACAAACTGCCTGAAGATTAGGGCGATTACTGAGAACGGAGTGCATGTAGAAAATGTTCTGTAGTAGTGCACAAAAACATCAAATACATTTACTTTCTGCACAATGTAAACAAGATCTTTCAAGATGTGAAATCTCATTGTTTATGTGTTGTCTAGAATGCATGCTTCCCCTTTTTAAAAACACAAACCCTCTCCTTTTCTTTCTTGGGTGCATTTTCCATAGAGCACAGACCACAACCTCCATTCTGACAACCTGAGAAACACCTCCCATTCACTAACTTTAATAAAAGTTAAGGAACCGCTTGCGATGTCCTCATCTGAATTTTTCAGATGCTGGGATGGTGGTGATCTAGCACGGTCCCCTGGCTATGCTAGACTTCCCCCTGAACCTGAAAGCCTGTTGAGCAGACAGAGGAGTGATTGTCAAGTGAATAACAGAAACATTTCCAGAGTTTTGGTGAAGTGGAACAGATTTATTCTGCTCTGTGCCAAAGCAGAACCGGGAGCCTCTGCTCACCCCTAATTACAGTCTCTGAGATTGACTGTGGGGCCACTTTTCACGATTCAGCCTGAATGTGACCTATAAAGTAGGACCAAAGAGAGATATTCCCAGCAGTCACCACTTCCCCCATTCCCCTATCCCAAATCATGAAATTCCCTCCATTAAAAATTAGCAAAATTCAAAGTCTGATCAGAGTTTCTTGTTTGTGCTGCCTTTTGGAGGGCAAGGTTAAGTTGAAAAGCAAAACAAAGTTTGATTGACTATGACTGAATGTTATTCTGCTTTTATTTGGCTCTTGTTTTTTCTACCTGCTCTGAGGCTTTGGTGTGGGCAGGTCTTTAGAATAAATGTTTCCTTGAAGTTAGTCTTTGAAAATCGTGTTGTGCCAGTTCCTTTCTGCAGCAGAAACAATAGGTAGTATCCAACTAAGACATAGTCTTGAGTAGACCAGTTGAATTCAATGGTCTTGGTCATGCCCACTGATTCAGTTGGTCTGATGGCTTAGCTGGAGAAAACCCATCCCCCCCTTTGATATTCATTTATTTTTACTTTAGTTCAAAGGCCTTTGCAAGAAGTGATCTTTAACATCTAGTTTAATTCTGCTGCGAATGAAAGAAAGAAATAGATGTCAGAAAACATAGAAAGTGTTTCTGTTCTATAAAGACATTATCACAATTGCCCTTTCCTTTAGCAGCTTGTTTAAAGGAGTCATGATGTCCCCCTCCCTTAGCCTGATTAGCATCAGAGAAGAGGTGCTAAGTAACACTGGAAGTTATTAAATTGGCTCCATTTGTTGTTGTTTAGTCGTGTCTGACTCTTCGGGACCCCATGGACCAGAGCAGGCCAGGCACTTCTGTCTTCCACTGCCTCCCGCAGTTTGGTCAGACTCATGTTTGTAGCTTCGAGAACACTGTCCAACCATCTCGTCCTCTGTTGTCCCCTTCTCCTTGTGCCCTCAATCTTTCCCAACATCAGGGTCTTTTCCAGGGAGTCTTCTCTTCTCATGAGGTGGCCAAAGTATTGGAGCCTCAGCTTCACGATCAGTCCTTCCAGTGAGCACTCAGGGCTGATTTCCTTAAGAATGGAGAGGTTTGATCTTCTTGCAGTCCATGGGACTCTCAACAGTCTTCTCCAGCACCATAATTCAAAAGCATCAATTCTTCGGCGATCAGCCTTCTTGATGGTCCAGCTGTCACTTTCATACATCACTATTGGCTCCATAGCTCACCTTAACTAGAAATCCCTTTGGGCATATGTACTCCTAGCAGCACAGAAACAACAATTGTCCCAAATACTTCATGTATCTATTCTTTCTCAAGCCAAGTAGACATTTGCTCTTGAAGTGTTGGGATTCAGCCTCCCAATTTTTGGCAGAATTTGCTGATCCACAGACTTAAGTGCAGAAGGCTTTTTCCTGTAAAGTGGTACCTCGGGCTAGAGATGCTTCAGGTTACAGACTCCGCTAACCCAGAAATAGTACCTCGGGTTAAGAACTTTGCTTCAGGATGAGAACAGAAATTGTGTGGTGGCAGCGGGAGGCCCCATTAGCTAAAGTGGTACCTCAGGTTAAGAACAGTTTCAGGTTAAGAATGGACCTCCAGAACGAATTAAGTTCTTAACCCGAGGTACCACTGTATAGTGTCCCCTTCCCACCCGCTCCTCAGAAGCACTTTTCATCCATCCCCTGCAATTTCTTCTCCCATTCTCCTTTCACATGCAACTTGTACCTCTCCCAAACAGCCAGTTCCTTTCATTCCTCCTCGTTTCTGTTCATTAATTCCTCCTATAGCAGGGTTCTTCTCTTACCCCCTTCCTTTCTGTTAATTAATTAATTAATTAATTAATTGAAATATCAACCTTTTATTTCAATTTCTAATTTCCCAACAATGCCTACCTGAGCACTTTCCCCTTAGAGACCTTCCTTCCTTGCTCCCTCTCTGAATTTCTTTGTCTTCTGGCCAGCTTTACTCAGCATGCAAAGTATTGCTGGTGCTACAGTTGGTGCTACAAACTGGCAATGGCTGGAGGGTGGGGCAGGCCAGGGAATGAGGCACTGGACAGGCTGCAGCACTGAGGTCCACTTGAAAGTGGCCCAAGGTCCACTGGTTGAGAAACACAGCTCTAGTGGTAGCCAAATATTATGCCTTGATGCTGTTTGGGGGAATATATCCCATAGCTACAGGAGCTACTTTGGCTTCACTCATGCATAGCAGAGAAAGTCAGCACCAAAGGCAGGAATTTTGTAGTGTCGTATATTGCCTTCCTTACGTCCTTTGAAAATGTGCTTGAAATCCTGACGTACAGAGAGTTACCTTAGTTGCGGAAACACTCTGCGTATTTATCTTCATAGGCAGGGAGTAGTTCTGTTTGTAAAGAGATTATTCATTCAAAGATTTGGAGTCTAAATTACTATTGTGTTTTGATAGTATGCATGATTAAGTATTTATATGAATGAGCCCTTAATCTGTAAAGCACTTTAAGGCTGGAAACCAGCCATCAAAGTCCTAACATGTAGGCATTAATTTGATAACTACTCAAGTTTTTAAAAAAACACACACCAAAAACTCACACGTATAAATTTTGAGAGTGTAGTTAAATTTTATGTTAGTTGGTGTTCTGTAGGTGAGGGCATTTGGCTTCGGAGTTAGCTTTCTGTGGCATGTCGGTTATTTTTCTTTGACAGATATTTAATACGGGAGACTAATTAGGGGAAGTTTATGCCTCAGAACTCTACCACTGCTGTAAAAACCTAAGATGTAAAGTGCTCCAAATCTGTGGCTTGGAGTTGATGAAGCCATGCTTTCTAGCATTTCTGTGCAGCTACAGGAGACCTTTAAGAGGTGCTGTTGACAACAGTGCAAATCACCAGAGTTTTAACAAAAGTTCCCGCTGCTTGGCAGGGTGCTTTCTTTAAGGCTCAGCTGGGCAGATGCAGTTTAAAAAACTTGCGAGGAAGCCTTTTTATTCTCCCTCCTCAGCTCAGGGCCTCTAAGCCTTCGGTGGTGAATGGAATTCCTAAGTGGAGAGTGGGAAGTGTCCTTTTTGACATTTAGGGCGAGATCCTGCATGCATGACAAGGAGTAAAAATCAGGCATAAGAGCCAGGGATATGCATTAAGCTGTTTGGACATAGTCTTGAGAATAGTTTGTCATCCCTCTTCCACTCAGTTTAGAAAAATAACACAAAACCCACCCACAAAAGGAAGGACTGTGCCACTGTATTCTGCTCTGGTCAGACCTCACCTGGAGTACTGTGTCCAGTTCTGGGCACCACAGTTCAAGAAGGACACTGGCAAACTGGAACGTGTCCAGAGGAGGGCAACCAAAATGGTCAAAGGCCTGGAAACGATGCCTTATGAGGAACGGCTAAGGGAGCTGGGCATGTTTAGCCTGGAGAAGAGGAGGTTAAGGGGTGATATGATAGCCATGTTCAAATGTATAAAAGGATGTCACATAGAGGAGGGAGAAAGGTTGTTTTCTGCTGCTCCAACAGCCAGGATACTTTCTGCCACAACATGGAAACAGAAAAAGGGAAATGGGAGATGGGGAGGAAAAATTGGGAGCAGTGCATGCTCTCTTGCTAAGTGTCTCTGTGTGTTGTACATTTGACATATGACCCTCAGAAGGGTGGCTAACCCTCAATGTGGCCTGCAGGCTGAAAAATATTTATTTAAAAGGTTCTGGAATTTCACTTGCCCCACCTCCAGGCAGAGTTTAGGCTGTGTGTTTTATGGTGGAAACAAAGAACTCAATGCATGTGTGGCATTTGGGAGGTGACTCTAGAATGCTAGGACGTGGGTGGTGCTGTGGTCTAAACCACTGAGCCCCTTGGGCTTTCCGATCAGAAGGTTGGCGGTTCGAATCCCCGCAACGGGGTGAGCTCCCATTGCTCGATTCCAGCTCCTGCGAACCTAACTGTTCAAAAGCATGTCAAAGTGCAAGTAGATAAATAGGTACTTCCTCTGGCAGTAAGGTAAACGCGTTTCTGTGCGCTGCTCTGGTTTTGGTGTTCCGTTGCGCCAGAAGCGGCTTAGTCATGCTGGCCACATGACCTGGAAAAACTGTCTGCGGACAAACAACTGCTCCCTCAGCCTGTAAAGTGAGTTGAGCACCGCAACCCCAGAGTCGTTTGTGACTGGACTTAACTGTTAGGGGTCCTTTACCTTTACCTTTTAATGGGATGATTGTGGGCTCCCTGAGACTATGGATCATTGAGTTCTGCCCAGTTAGCCATGTCCTAATCTGGTCTTGCTAATTTTGGTTTGACTTCACTCCCAAAGGCCCACTCTTCCACTGTCTCTCAAGGCAGACGGATGCCAAGCACCACCACTGCAGACCACAGGATTCATCCATCAGCAGCCAGCTGCCCTGCAGCTTGGAGCTGGAGACAGAGAGGACGCAAGACTTGCTGAAGTCAATTTTCTTTTACAGTGCCTTTGTTAAGCTACCCTGGACTTCTCTTTCAAAATGGATATAAAATATGAATCAATAAAATGTTCCCAGCCTCTTTTATTACATCTTGTCTCATTCACATGACTCAAGGACTGGGGTTTTGCCAGACCCAGAATCGTTGCCAGGATTGTAACTTTCATGCAAAGGAACAGCTCTTGGGTCCAGCAACTGAGGCATTATGTTTAAGATTGTGCTAACTTTCCGGGGCTCTGTGCATGTGACTTTAGGTGGAGCAGAAGGGAAGAGGATGTCATGCTTCTCAGACGTAGGTTTGCGTGCTTGCTGTCGGTTGCCAAGGAAATTATTGTGATATTATCTGTGCATCCAGCGGAGAATAAAATGGTTCGAGGAGGGGAGGGAGTGAAGCCGATTAGCATACAAATGGCTGCTTTTAAGTGCCCACACAAGACAGAAAAGAAATGCATGGGCAAATGTTTTAGCTCAATCAAGCCTTTCCCCAAGAAAAGGGGTCCTTTAAATTGATTTTAAAATACCATGGGAAGGAAGCAGCGAGAACAGTATGAACTTCTGCTAAAACTGATCAAATCCTATGCCCGAATATAAGGCAGATGTTTGGTGTTTCGAAACTTTTGGAATGTTCTTTAACACTGCACATTTCAGAATTAGCAAGGGGTTGACGCTGGTGGCGCTGTGGTCTAAACCACAGAGCCTAGGGCTTGCCGATCAGAAGGTTGGCGGTTTGAATCCCTGTGACGGGGTGAGCTCCCGTTGCTTGGTCCCTGCTCCTGCCAACCTAGCAGTTTGAAAGCACCTCAAAGTGCAAGTAGATAAATAGGTACCACTCCAGCGGGAAGGTAAATGGCGTTTCCGTGTGCTGCTCTGGTTCGCCAGAAGCGGCTTAGTCATTCTGGCCACATGACCCAGAAGCTGTATGCCGGCTCCCTCGGCCAATAAAGCGAGATGAGCGCCACAACCCCAGAGTCGTCGGCGACTGGACCTAGTAGTCAGGGGTCCCTTTACCTTTACCTAAAGTAGGATTGATTCAGCAAGTCAGTAACTGGAGCTGTAACCTGCTAAAGGTGTTTGGAAATTTCGGGTTCATTCTTGCATGATTTAGATTGCTTGATTCGAAGTAAGTTCTGACAGCCTTGTTGGGCTTCCAAAGGTTTCTCAGTTGGAAGATCAGTAATGAAGGAGACGCTTCTCAGAAAGAGGACTTGTCAGTTGCTATTGATGAGTTCACAGGGAGCGATGGCAATACCCAAGAGGCCTTGACCTCTGACCCCAAATGGTCCGGCACTCAGCCTCCCTGGATTCCCAGGAATCCTCTGCAGCGCATGAAGATGCTTAGGGCCTCCTCAGCAGTCAAATCAATGAGGGGAAGGTTCCCTGAAAGTGGACAGCTGAAAGCGTTTAGATGACAATTGTATAAAAACCGTGGGCTTCCATTTAAAGAAGCTGCCAGGCCTGATCATTTCAGGGCTTGAAAAATGAAGGGTGAAACCGCATGTTTGGGAGTTGGGTCCACCTGTATTTTATAAATGGGGTGGTGTAACCCCTTGGCACTTCCCACTGGGTGCTTTTCCTGTTTCTCAGATGGTGCAATGAAATGCATGGTGGACTGGCTGCCAGGAGGAGCTTTCATTCATGCGAAGTACACTAAAATAGGAAGCACAGAACAGAGGGGGGGAAAGCAGTGGGTTTTAGGTGGGGGGGAAGCAGCTCTGGGTTTTCCTTGTTTGTTGTTGTTCTTTGTTTTTGAATGCTGGCAAATAAAACTCCCCCCCCCCAATACCCATATGCACATGGGGTTTAAAGCAGGGCCCAAAGAGATGGCTTGAAAGGCCCTGAAAAGAACAAAAAAGGTTCCCTGAAGTTTCCGTTGGCATGGCAACAAGAGTGTTCCTTTTCAGTTGATTTATCTGCCTGTTTTTGCTTTTCGAGGGGGGTGGCGGGGGGGTTGAGAGTAAGTGGGTGGAGGGGAGAGATGCTTGAAGGCCTCTGTGGTACTTAAATACATGTGGCTACCATGTGTCTGAGGCAAATGGCTTCGCGCCCCCCCCCCCAGCTTCTCCTCTCTTCCTTTCTCAAGTGGGTCAGCCTGAAGCTAAAGGACCGCAAAAGCGCGCGCGCACACACACACACACACACACACACGAACAGAGCTGGGGCTAATGAGTTAGCTTTATTCAAAGCCAATGTGGAATTTCTATTGTCCTTGCTGAAAGCAGGAAAAAAGGGGTTTAATTCTCTTCAGGTATCTGGTGGGGAGCAGGCTTCTGCTGCCTTTTGTGCTCAGACCCCCCCCCCCCAAAAAAAACCCGTTCTGTTTAAAAGGAGCTGCAGAATAGAAGGAAACTAGAACATTTTCTGTTGCTTAGCAGTAAGAGCTGCGTTTTGTGAGGGGAAAACGGGTCACAGATTTTTAGGGTTTTTCCTCCCCAATTTCTTTTTATAGCTGACCAACTGAGAAATCAGCATTATTTCTGTAGAGGTAAAGCCAGGTTACAAGCCTTTGCTTAGAGCTGGCTAGTTTTGCAACTCAAAGAAAACAAGCCTAGGATAAGGAACACTCCAAAATTGACTGTTAAAGGCAACCTTTCCTTGGATTTCACTAAGTCCTGTGTGACTTTTCCCTGAGCAACCGAACCTTCCATATTTCTGGAAGCATTTTATTTTATTATAATTTATTACCCACCCTTCACCCTGCAGTCCCGGGGCAGGTTAGACTTTACAGCACAGCGTTACAACACAAGATTAAAAGCAGTTTAAAGCAACCTGCAATTACAGAAATAAGATATAGATACCCCTGCTGCCTTTTCCCTGGTAATTGATGGATGCATTAGAGACGACAACTTACTCATGCTTCTAAACTGGGTGATAATAACTCTAGGCTCTTTGTTAAAAGGCTGTACCAAAGGAGCTGAATAGCTAGTGGTGATTTCAGGTAGTGTTAGTTGAAGAACAGCCTTAATGGCAAGGGCATTGCTATGCGGAAAGTGCTCTGAATCTCCATCCCCACTGAGCTAAGCAACTGCATCTTTGACCATCTCCACTCTGACTCCAGCCTTACACTGGGGAGGGTCTTCCATGCTCACCATCTTCACCCCATGGGTGTCAGGAACTGGGCAGAGGGAGAATGGTGGAGACCGCCTCCCCATTCTGAACCTTCCAGGGAGGAGGAAGACAGGATAGTTTTACGGCAGGGAATTGAGGGAGGTTGCAGCTCAGAGGCAGAGGCAGCCGGAACAACACCCAGCTGAGACATCATTAGACAGCATTCCAGATCCTCCATCTCCCAGAACCTGGTGAGCCTTAAAAGCAGAAGAGCAAAGAGCTCAAAGACAGAGGGCTGTTAGCGGCACCCGTAGAAGTGACGGATGAGGAAATGGGAGAGACGGGGTAGAGATTCACTCGGGACAGCACCATTATCTAAGAGGCTGGGTTCTAGAGTCTCTCTCTGTAAAGATTGAAATAAAAAAGGATGGTAAGAAACTTTCCTTGTCTTTATACTTTCATGGGCAACCAGCTGGGAGCCGCTGACAGTGGGGTAAAATCGACCCTGTTATAATAATTTTAAGGTCTTATATATATAAAAATAGATGTTCATAAATGGACCAAGCAATCACATACAGATGTGTGGACCACATGTCTGAAACCCACAGAAAAGTCCTGAAACCATTTTCTCTCTCCCAAAATGACCTCAAATATTTCTCTGCAAGGTCAAAGGAAATGGGAATCTCCCCCTTGTCTCTTTCACAAATCCTGTCTTAAGGGCACATTTAAGATATGAATAGGGTGCGAGCCTGTGACCTGTGACCTGGATTCAGGAATTGAGTAGTTATCATAACAAAAGACTGGCCAGGTAATCCAAACAGGTAACCTGGCAGACACGGGACGTGGGTGGCGCTGTGGGTTAAACCACAGAGCCTAGGACTTGCCGATCAGAAGGTTGGCGGTTCGAATCCCTGTGACGGGGTGAGCTCCCGTTGCTTGGTCCCTGCTCCTGCCAACCTAGCAGTTCGAAAGCACGTCAAAGTGCAAGTAGATAAATAGGTACCACTCCGGCGGGAAGGTAAACGGCATTTCCGTGCGCTGCTCTGGTTCGCCAGAAGCAGCTTAGTCACGCTGGCCACATGACCCAGAAGCTGTACGCTGGCTCCCTCGGCCAATAAAGTGAGATGAGCGCTGCAACCCCAGAGTCGGCCACGACTGGACCTAATGGTCAGGGGTCCCTTTACCTTTACCTTTAACCTGGCAGACAGGAAGAAACAACACACCCAGATTTCTGCCCCTCCTCTGATGTATCTGGGGGCTAGTCTTGGGTTACACCCCTTCTGTGATGTATGTATGATGTTTCTGGGGGTGGTCTTGGATTCCAGGGTGGGCAATTTAAAATGTTTATATAAGGGGGTTCCTCCCCCCCCTCCGTGTGTGTGGGAGAGCACCCTGTTGCAACAGCTTTAATAAAGATCTGGCTTACTAGCTGCTTTGTTTCTCAATATTCTCTGGTTGGTCTCTGTTGTTTTCTCCTACCGATAGAGAACCTACAAAAGGACTGTATATGGGCTCTTGGGTACTCCGTAAGGCATAAAGGAGCAGTCCCCCCCCCCCATAACAACCCCAATATTGGATGGCTTTGCCCTCTCAGTCTTCTTTTTGACTATTAGGCTGGGTGGCATAGCGTGTCTTGTTCAGATGCAGACAGTGGCGTAGCGTGGGTTGTCAGCGCCCGGGGCAAGGCAAGTAATTTGCGCCCCCTAACCCCTGGATTTTAGCACTCGAGTGCGAGCGCGCCCCCCCAGATGTTGCGGCCGGCCCCCCTGCACCCCCACGCTACGCCATTGGGGCTGGGGGCGAGTGAAGGAACCAAGGACCCCCCCTTAAGGCTCAGCAGGAATTTATTAACTTTATTATTTGCGGAGCCCCCGCGGGCCGAGGCAGCCGAAGCCCCCTCCTCTCCTTGGGCGCTCCGAGGCGCTCCAGATCCGGGTTTGGCGAGCGCCTCTCCTCCCCCCGGCCTGGTCCGGGGGCTTCCAGCTGCGCTCCGTCCTCGCCCACCGCCCCCGCCCCCCCGCGGCTGAGACTTGCGCTGAGAGCCGGAGCCAGCGGCGCCCCCTTCCGCCGGGAGACCCTCGCCCACTCGCCGGCTTTCTCTCGGAGGGTTTTGGGGAGCGCAGGGCGCGGCGAGGCCCCTCGGAGCTCTCCTCCCTCCCAGTCGGCAGAAGCAGCCGCCGCCTGTGGCTGGGCCGAGGGGATGGCGGCGGCGGCGGGGTGTGGAGGCTGCCCGTGCCCGGCCAGGCGTTGGTGGCGGCGTCGGCGCTGCTGCAGCGGCTGCTCCTCCTGCGAGCAGTGAGTGGAGGGCAGCCGCAGCGGCGGCGGGCGCGCTAGGGCGCAAGGCTGGCGGTGGCGGCGGGGAGCCCGGCGGAGGAAGGAACTTGTCCCTTCCCTCTGGACTTGCGCCCCCCCCAGATGTTGCGCCCGGTGCGGCCGGCACCCCTGGCACCCCCCACGCTACGCCACTGGATGCAGATCAGTGGTCACCACTGCTGGCAGCTTCAGACGCATCATTTCTAGACCCCCATTCAATTTCACGCTCAGCCTTCAGCAAATGTCATGAAATGCTGTGGTCAGTTGCCCTGCCTGGTTACAGTTATTGTCAGTGTCCGGTTTGCCCAGAAGCAGAAGGTTGATTCCTTCTGCCTTGACCTACACAGCCAGGATCTTGGGAACCTGGAAGGGGCCGAGGCTGTTGTAGTCTTTGGCAGGGGTCTCCGCAGGCAGCTCTCGATCAGCCCACCATGACGAGGGCCGTGCAGATTGTCTCCTGGCACTGCTGTGGACCACAGCCTACAGCATGGGTAGGCAAACTAAGGCCTTCTCAATCCGGCCCCACAGATGTTCTATTTTTTTTAAAAAAAAATAATATTTATTCAAAATTTTAAAGGTTACAAAAGAAAGGAGAAAAAAAAAAAAAGACAGAAAAAATGCAATCATTTAAAAAAGAAAAAGAACAAATCAAACCTTTACATAGCTTTCTTCCTTTACTTATTTCCTTGACCTCCTCAAACCTCCCATTTTTGTATTCTAATTCAAATTGTTATTTCAGCAAATCCTTCCAACCTTGTTTTTATCTTAATAATTTATTTTAATATACTGTAATTTTACGTTCTCTCTTTCATCAATTCATTTTTACTTAATCCTTTATATCATTTCTGCCAAAACCAAATAATTTTCATTTTCCAACATCTTTCTAACAATCCTTAATTTTACAATATTTTTGAAGATAAACTTTTTTCCAATCTTCAGATAGTCCAGGATTCAGCGTGTTTTTACATGAGTAGAATGTGTGCATTTATTCAAAATGCATCTCTGGATTATTTGTGGGGCATAGGAATTCGTTCATTCCCCCCACCCCCCAAAAAATATAGTCCGGCCCCCCACAAGGTCTGAGGGACAGTGGACCGGCCCCCTGCTGAAAAAGTTTGCTGACCTCTGAGGAGACAACCTTCTTTTCCTTGAGCTGCACAACTTCCTCCCCAGCAATCTTGCAGAAGGGGATCGTGGAGTGCTTGACACCATCTGCCACCATGCCTGTTTTCACCACACCTTCACAGTGTAAACAATGACCGCTTCACTCCCACCATTGCCCTTGGCCCGGCCGCTGCCATCGCGCCCCACGCCCAGTCACCCTCTCAGCTTAAGCCCCTCTACCCCGAACACACTGACCAGATGCTTGGAAGCTGTGGCTGGATGGTTTCGTGGGAGCCGATTGAAACTAAATCCTTCGAAGACAGAGGTCCTATGGCTGGGTCGGGATGGCATGGGGATGAGGGACCAACTCCCTTCTCTTGCGGGGGCCCTATTAGTGCCATTGCCTTCCGTTAAGAGTTTGGGTGTAATCCTTGACGCCTCCCTTTCCATGGAGGCGCAGGTTACAGCAACAGCCAAGGCGACATTTTTCCACCTTCGCCGCATCAAGCAGTTGGTCCCTTACCTTTCCCGCCCTGACTTGGCCACAGTGATCCATGCGATGGTCATCTCCAGGCTTGACTACTGTAATACGCTCTACGCGGGGCTGCCCTTGAAGCTGTCCCAGAAACTCCAGCGGGTGCAGAATGCTGCAGCGAGGCTCCTCACGGGGTCTCTGCCATGGGAGCATATTCACCCAGTGCTTTTCCAGCTGCACTGGCTCCCGGTGGAGTACAGGGTCAGATTTAAGGTGCTGCTTTTGACCTTTAAAGCCCTTCACGGCCTAGGACCCTACGGGACCGCCTCTCCTGGTATGCCCCACGGAGAGCCTCAAGGTTCATAAATAGCAACACCCTAGAGGTCCTGGGCCCTAAGGAAGTCAGATTAGCCTCAACCAGAGCCAGGGCCTTTTCAACACTGGCTCCAGCCTGGTGGAATGCTCTGCCTCATGAGACCAGGGCCCTGCAGGATCTGATTTCTTTCCGCAGGGCCTGTAAGACAGAGTTGTTCCGCCTGGCCTTTGGCTTGGAGCCAATTTGATTCCCTCCCTCCCTCTCTCTCTTTTTTTCCTTCCTTTTCCTTCTCCTCCTGCGATGAGGCTACATTTTAATATTTTAATGTTCCATTATTTTAATGTTGTATTTTATTTTTGTTTTTAAGTTTGTAATTATTCATCTTGTTTTTATTATTGCTTGTAAGCCGCTCTGAGCCCAGCCTTGGCTGGGGAGGGCGGGGTATAAATAAAAAATTATTATTATTATTATTATTATTACCTTAAGGTCATTAGATCATGTCATGCCTTGTGGGCCCACAGAGAAGAAGTCCTTGCTCTCTGTTATGCAACAATCCATCGGGCATTTGAAGAGCAGATGGGGAATTCCTAATGGAATTTCTCAGGAACCTCATGCCTGTGAGTCCTGAGTGTAACACTTTGACGTATCACAAGTAGAGGAAGAGGCCTTGGAGGAAAAGAACTTAAAAAACCCAAACCTTCCAAGGGGAGAGTCCAGTGTGAAACTACCAGGTTACAACTTATCAAGAAGTGTAATTCATCTGTAGTTGAGAGTGCCCGTAGGCAGTGATATTTTGGAATGAGATACTCAAAATGATCAGCACCATAACTGGGCAAACAATGGTTAAAACATGGGAACTAATGCTACTTTCACTGTTTAACTTGGAGGCAGGGAATGTAGTATTTAAGGACTTGATTACATTCATTGTTAGTCACTGCCAGGCTTGTGATAACACAATTGTGGAAGCACAATAGGACTCCTACTATAGAGCTCTAGTATGGTAAACTTTGGAAAATTGCCACAGCGGCGTGGCTTAGGCATCAATTCTTAGTTATCAAGGTGAAATGGGATGCCTTTTTTTCTTTCCTTTTTTTTTGCAGAACGGAGTAGTTTTGTTTTTCATGCTAATAAGACAGTATAACGACACCCAAGCCCAATATGCTACAATTCGGAAAAATTGCAATTCAAGTGTTAGAGAGACCATCACTTTCCCTCTAAATTAGTTCTGTAACAAGAGAGAATATTACGTTATTTCAGCTATTGTGCCATTGTGGTTGTTGGGTCTTTTATGCAGAGTTTCATTTGTTTTCTGGTGTTTGCTTGATAAATGTAAATAAATGTGGTTCTCAAGATGATTTTTTTAATAAAAAAAAGTACAATTATGTAATCTCTGCATTGAGGCGCAATAATGGTTTTCTACCCCAAGGTAGGGATTAATTAACTTGGCAGTGTTTGCCAAGTGTTTGCATTAGGGTGTTTGCATTATCATTGATAGCTGGTCTTGTGAATGATCATTGGGCGCATTTTGCATACATTAAGCTTAATTCTCACAGACTCTTGACCAGCCCAAGCCAGCATGGCCAATGTTCAGAGATGAAAGCTTATCCCATGATAAACTTGTTAGTTAGTCTTAAGTGCCTCAAGACTGACTCTTTGTTGTGCAACATATATTTTATGTGCACACATTAAATTCTAGGGATATACCTAATAATGCATGTGAGGTCTACATTTGGGATAGATAAGACTGAAAAGCTTTTCAAGTTTCAATTTAAGCTTTTCAAGTTTTAATTTAAGGTTGCTTTAGAGATCAGAGAGACACTTTCAGAACTTCTGGTTCTTTTACTTGAATAGATCCATATTAAGAAGAGGAATTAATTTACCCCTTCCAAAAGAAAGTTTCTCTTCTATGCTCATCACACCATCAGATCCAGTACTTTGAAACTGGAATACTTACTTAATGATGTAAGAAACAGAAAACATTTCATTCAACTTGAAAGTAAAGCAATTCATTTAAAGTCTGGGAAAGCTGTGGTTTTGTTCACTGTGACACCCAGGGCCCTCCCCATTTTTGTAGTTCTTTGGAAAGGTATAAGCCTTTTAGAAAGCAAGCTTCTTTTCCCCAAATTACACAACTGAATTTGTGGGCAGACGTTCTAATCACCCTAGTGATGGAAGAGTTGTTATCCAATTAGAGGTGCCTTTTTGTCTTTACAATTTCAGTTTGTTACCCAAGGCTACTGAGGAATTATACAGCTATTTGCCTGGTTATTAGATGTGGATTCTCTAAGGATCTGGTTTAGTATCCATTCATTTGTTCTAGGTTTGACAGCATTTCTGGTTGGAAAAACACCCTATCAGTGGCTGGGTAGCTTCAAAATAACTAGCATTTGGTCTTGGTTCAAAAAACATCACAAGCCTGAATTATATGGTTCAAAACCAGCAAGAGTCTTGTGTCACCTTAAAGCCTTAACAAACCTCTTAATCTCAGAGTTTGGGGTTTGAGCCCCACTTGGGGCAAAGGATTCCTGCTTTGCTGGAGGTTGGACTGCTAGATGATCCCTGTGGTCCTTTCCAATTCTGCAATTCCATGAAAAATGTAGTATGGCATAGGCTTTCGCAGGCTGCAGTCCATTTCATCAGATGTGTGAGGTGTACATTGTGGAAGGGGAATGAGTCAGAGGGAAAACCCCCAAAAAGGAGCAGACATGTCATTTCCCTCTGACCTCAAGCCCCTGCATTCTTCCACCCTCAGCTACGCTTGTCAATTTAGGATTACATTTCATGCATCTGATGTATTGGACCACAGAGGTCTATACCATAATAAATATATTATTCTATAAGGGGCCACAAAACTCTTAGCGCATTGCAGCAAAAGCAACAAAACCTAGGCCTTTTTATATGGTTTAAGTTGCATCTAGCAACACTACCTGCAAATGCTGGTCAAAAATAAAGGGAGACAATAGAGAAAGGTTGGTGACCATGATCTCCCACTGTCCCCCAAGAACTGAAAAAGGGATTACTGCACATGCAGTTTTCGCATGTCTCATTTTTGCATTGTATGCATTGTTTTTTTTAAAAAATAATATTTATTAAAGTTTCAAAAAAGTTACAAAAATCAGAAAAAAAGAACAAAAAGAACAAAAATACAATATACAATATACAATAAAAATAAAAATACAATAAAAATAAAAACAATTAAAAACAAACCAACTTTCCCATATCTTGTCTTTCATTTACTTGTTTCCCTGACCTCCTCACACCTCCCTTTTTCGTATTCTAGTTCAATCAGTTATTTCAGCAAATCCTTTCCATTTTTACTTTTATCTTACTAATTTATCTTAATATATTATAACTTTACATTCTCATCTGTTAATAATCCATCTTTAAATACTCCTTTATAACATTACTGCTGAAACCACATAACTTCATTCCAGCATCCTTCTAACATTCCTTAATTTTACAATATTTCTGTAGATAGTCTTTAAATTTCTTCCAATCTTCTTCTACCGACTCTTCTCCCTGGTCTCGGATTCTGCCAGTCATTTCCACATTGTTACACACCACTGCAATCTCTGAGCGGTGTGAGATTCCATGGGTTCCAGAAGCTCACCCAGGGTTCATGTTTCCTTTTGGAAATGAGACACACCAGGGACTGTGGTTCTTTTATGATATATGGTTTATTTACACATATATACAACTTGAGCCTATGATGGAGGGGTCGGAACCATGGGATGGAAAGCCATCTGGCTTGGCCCCAGCCAGAGCATCTCCCTTCTCAGCCTTGCCACTGCAGAGATCCATCAGTCATCCTCCTCCGACATGCGTCTGCGACTCATGCTACTGTGCATGCAAGAGCACACATTACTCAGCAGAGTAAACACACAACAGATCAGGCTCAAGGCATGGATACTATACTAAACTACGCATTTATTATACATAAATCAGGACAAAGAAAAACATGACCTCTCTTCTCGTTGTTCTTCTCAGAGAGAGAGAACACAAAAGCAATGCAGAGCGGATGTTCCGCTCACGGGACTCCAGCAATCTGTGCTGGAATGTGAACAGACATGTGACATGTAACAATCCCACATATCTGCAGCAAGGGTGGAGTGGAATTCCCAACAACATTAACACCCCAGGTAGACCTTGCTTCCCTCATTGCTGCAACCTTGGATTAAAAGAGAAATCAAACATTGCTGCGTCTCTCTCAGTTCCCAGATTGATGTTTTTGCCTTCTAGGTCACATTTTACTATCTGCTCTAAACTCTGGTTATGCCTTTCTAACTATCTAAGAGTTGAGGGAGGGCCCCCACCCACCAGCCATCTCCCACAGAGCCCCTTTACTTTGTTCCCCTTAATGGCCCTTCACCCAGGCGATTGCCTCATTAGGAAGGCAATCAATTTTTATACTTGCTAGAGCCACAAAACTGGTTTGGTCAGCAGCTATGGTGATGCTAAAGAAAAATGTGCATAATCCAATATTTATATTCCTTCTAGATTTTAATTCCTAACACCATGGGGAGACGGGTTTACATTTTCTGATTCCATATATAACTTCTCTGGAATTTGCTGTATGAAAATTTACAATGTCCAAAAGTGTGACCAGGATCAATGACTAACTTATCTGAAAAGTTGTAACTTTGTGTGCACAATATATCAGCTGTCCTACATGCTATGTTAGGGACGTGGGTGGCGCTGTGGTCTAAACCACAGAGCCTAGGGCTTGCCGATCAGAAGGTCAGCAGTTCAAAGCCCGGCGACGGGGTGAGCTCCTGTTTCTTGGTCCCTGCTCCTGCCAACCTAGCAGTTCGAAAGCACATCAAAATGCAAGTAGATAAATAGGTACCGCTCCGGTGGGAAGGTAAACAGCGTTTCCTTGTGCTGCTCTGGTTCACCAGAAGCAGCTTAGTCATGCTGGCCACATGACCCGGAAGCTGTACACTGGCTCCCTCGGCCAATAAAGCAAGATGAGCGCCACAACCCCAGAGTCGTTTGCGACTGGACCTAACATTCAGGAGTCCCTTGTTCCTTTTACATGCTATGTTGGCATTCTTTTGCTGCGAACATGGGAATAGGAGTTTAATCTCTAATAGGGTATGGTTAATAAAATCATGTGTGCCTAGGCCTCTTCGGAGCTCAGTTTGTTTGCAAAATCATCTATAGCAGGCTATAAACCTCTGAACTCTGATTTGCCTAGGCATTCATAAATTCAAGTTTCCTTTTTGTAGAGGAAGGCCTGTCTCGACTACTTAATTGCACATGTCAGATGAGCCAAATATTATACTACTGTGTAGAAAGAACAGTATCTTTATTTTTTGTTTGTTTTTTTAACAAACAATTGAGATAGAGATCTGGCGCACATAATCCCAATTAAGATCTTAAATTTACTTTGAAAGTGCTGGTTTAATTTGCTGAACTAAGCTCTGTCTCAGGAAAGCATGTACAAGGAGATGCCAAAGAATCTTGCTTCTCATCTTGGAAGCAGAGAGGTTGCTTTGATCAGGTTTTGCGTGGTCCAGACGTATCACTTAATCATAGTTATCATGTACCATGGTTTGTGATCCCACGTGATTTCCCATCCAGGTTTGGAGCCTAATCCTTACGTCTGAATACTTAAAGTTAAAGTTAAAGGACCCCTGACAGTTAAGTCCAGTTGCGGACAACTCTGGGATTTCGGCGCTCATCTCACTTTACGGGCTGAGGGAGCCAGCGTTTGTCCACAGACAGCTTTTCAGGTCACGTGGCCAGCATGACTAAACCGCTTCTGGTGCAACGGAACACCATGACGGAAGCCAGAGCTCATGGAAATGCTGTTTACCTTCCCGCCATAGTGGTACCTATTTATCTACTTGCACTTTGATGTGCTTTCGAACTGCTAGGCTGGCAGGAGCTGGGACCGAGCAACAGGAGCTCACCCCATTGTGGGGATTCGAACCGCCGACCTTCTGATCAGCAAGCCCAAGAGGCTCAGTGGATTAGACCACAGCGCCACCCCTGTCCTGCTGAATACTTAACTATGACTTAATAATTAACTGTTGGAAGGAAAACAAATTGCGATTAATTGTTGTGTCTGCAAAGAAACAAGCAGCATCAACCTATGGGAAGATTATTGACCTTCCTATCTTTCATCCAACAATAAAGTGATCTGGTAAACAAGAGCAGAAGTGGTTCTCTCCGTTGAATAAAATGTTAAGTTCCACAAAGAAATATGCAAGTGATCAAAAGTGAGTGAGAAGGTGCGGGTGACAGAAACACACTGAGATTTCTTGCTCTCGTGAAAAGGATTGGTTGTCTCAGGAAACCACCCTGAGATAACCTCTGAATAACACCTAGCATCCATATATTTGGAACAATAAGCCTGTTCCTACTGTTTTCTTAGAGGAATAGGTGGCAGTTAGCCCAACATCTCTGGGGGAAATTGAGGTACTGGCATTAAGTGAATGTGTGCTTCAACTGGGGCAGCAACAATCTGAAGGTTTGTCCTAAATTGTATGTAAGCTGGTCTGGAGGCTGGAGGCCTTGAAACTGATACAGCGAACTACAGTGTTTTCTTTTCTTTTTCAGCTTGATGACTGCACATTGCAGCTGTCTCACAATGGTACCTACTTGGATTTAGAGTCTACCTTAGCAGAACAAAAGGATGAATTGGAAGGTTTCCAGGAGGATTCTAGGTAAGTTGTACATTAGAAATGTTATGTACTGAAGTTCTCACCCTGGGCCAGCAGGGGGATACTGTAGATAGTTATGCAAATAAGGGATCGAAAGTGACGTTCAGTGATTGGATAGTTTTAGAAAGTTGCTACATTAACGTTGTACTGGAGCTCTATATTAGCAGGCTGACTGAGCCCTTCAGCTCAGTTCTGTTCTGGCCTCTGGATAAACAAGAGCTGTTTGAAGAATCTCTGTGTCGTCTGATATGTTCACCCACAACTTAACAAGAAAGGAGTGGAAACATTGATTTCCACTGAGGTAGGGGAGAGTTGGGTTGCATGATGTGGGTTTTCTCCACCACTGACAGGAAGTTAAAAACCTTTTGAGGGATACTTTAATGGGGAGGCAGGCCCCCCTGGTTCCATTTCCATCTTCTGCCTTTCCCACTGGAAGGAGGTTTTGGCAATAGGAAAAGGTGGGAAAGCCACTTTGGATGGGATTTTTATGCCTTTGTCTTTGTTCCTTTGTCTTTGTTTCTTGGAACCCTTCTGCTCTCCGTAGCAGGTGCTATAGCTCAAGAAGGACTGTGGCACATGATTACTTTCTTGAAAGTAGAGAGCTCTCTCTACTTACTGTTGCTACCAGATACTGCTTTGTTAAGAAGCTGTATCCAAAACAATAAACGTTGTTAAGTGGAGCTCTGAGTGGCACCAGAAGACTGTGTTATATCTGTGGATATGTGGAAAGCATTCTCTTTTCTGACTGCTAGTAGGTTTTAAAAATATTTTTGTATACCATGCAAGGAGAAAATGAAAGGAGGATGGTAATACATTGTACAGTGGTACCTTGGGTTAAGAACTTAATTCGTTCTGGAGGTCCGTTCTTAACCTGAAACTTTTCTTAACCTGAGGTACCACTTTAGCTAATGGGGCCTCCTGCTGCCGCACCATCTTCGTAGTGTGATTACTGTTCTCATCCTGAAGCAAAGTTCTTAACCTGAGGTACTACTTCTGGGTTAGCGGAGTCTGTAACCTGAAGCGTCTGTAACCTGAAGTGTCTGTAACCTGAGGTACCACTATGCATTTTGGCAGGTGAAACCGTGCTCTTTCCAGTTGAGCATCAGATCCTATTATTTCAGTTCTTCAAGTACAGTATATGGTTAACATTTTACTGAGAAAGCATGGTCCCCTGAGGGAGTGTACACTTGATTTTTTTTGTCTCCTCTCACTTTAAAAAGCCCTCTGAGTTCTCTGTATGGCATATTACTAGGCAGAGTGCTTGTTCCAACTTCATAGCTGAGATATTGCAACATTAGAGACAGGCAGAGGCAGTGTTGAATGGGAAGACCAGCTGTGTGTATGCTCTAGACCTGGAAATTGGCATGCCAATCACTGATCCTCACTATGTCCTGGCACATTTCAACAATCAATCAATAAAAGCGGGGCGGACACCCATACCAAAAGGAGATGACTTCTATGGGTGCCTGCATTGTCTAACTCCTCTTCACTTATTGGTTACTGGGAGTGGCCATTCCTAGTTGGCTCCCACTACTACAAGGACTTGGAGCAGGAACAAGATGGTACTACAGCTGAAAATTATTATCCCCTGCAGTAGTAGTTGCAGTGCTCCTGATCATCCAATGGGTGCACATTAGTTATAGTGCTCCTGATTTATCTAAGCTGCACACCAGCTCTTTCAGCAGCGATAATTTCCATGTTCCAAGTAAGATTTTCGGTTGTGGTCATCAGGGTTCGATTTACTTATTTAAGAGTATTGTAGCAATATATGTGTGAAAACACTGAAAGCGCTTCAAGGGAGAGCTTTGGTAAAGTCATTCCATGATGTCCAAACTGAAGCACTGTGCAGATTCATGTACAATATATGCTAGTGGAGTTCTCCTGGTGTGTTCGGTCCTGCTGGCACAGCTCCATCTTAACACCAGCTGAGCAGCCTCGGGATGTAGTGTAATTTATGGGTATAATTCCACCCTAAGGCTGTCCCCCTGTTTGGTCTGACTTGCGAGTAAGTGCCATTATGCTTTGTGGGGTTTCTGAGCAGATGGGCTGTGTGGGACTCATCTTAATGTATTGTTCTGTATCTCTGCTCTCTTGCAGCAAAGGATGGGCCACAGAGGTAGCTGTTAGCTCACTAGTCAAACTGTGACAGAAAAGCTAACTGGCATTGTGATGTCATATGATGACCCCTATAGCATGGTTGACTACAATAAACACAACCATCCTCTTAGACTAGAGGGGTTTTGACTGCCTTATTTATAGGACAGTTGAAAGGACTATGAATTACACAAGAGCATGCAATTCTCAGTGGATTGTATGCATAAGCTGTATCAAAAACAAACCCCTGTGTTGCAATAAGAACTAATCACAACAATACAAACACAACACGTAGGCTAATTGAGTAGAAAATATATTATAGAATAATGATATTCAAATTATAGGAGTAAGGCAATCAAAGTTCATATGTACAATATAACAGAGTGGTAGCAAGGACCGTCAAGCCGTGTGTTCAAAACAGATGTCTGAGGACAGTCTCACAATAGTCTTTCAAAAGTATCAACAGAAGACATCTCAAAAGTTTCAAAAGTAAAGTCTCTCAATAGTTTTTCAAAAGTTTCAACGGAAGACATTTCAACTATTGAGAGACTTTACTTTTGAAACTTTTGAGATGTCTTCTGTTGATACTTTTGAAAGACTATTGTGAGACTGTCCTTAGGCATCTGTTTTGAACACAAGGCTTGACGGTCCTTGCTACCACTCTGGTATATTGTACAGTGGTACCTCAGGTTACAGATGCTTCAGGTTACATACGCTTCAGGTTACAGACTCCGCTAACCCATAAATAGTACCTCAGGTTAAGAAGTATGCTTCAGGATGAGAACAGAAATCGTGCTCCGGCAGCACGGCAGCAGCAGGAGGCCCCATTAGCTAAAGTGGTTCTTCAGGTTAAGAACAGTTTCAGGTTAAGAACGGACCTCCATAACGAATTGAGTACTTAACCCGAGGTACCACTGTATAAGAACTTTGATTGGCTTACTCCCATAATTTGAATGATATCATTATTCTGTTATATATTTTCTATTCACTATTAGCCTACGTGTTGTGTTTGTATTGTTGTGATAAAGTTGTATCAAGCCTGAGTAGGACTTCTTTACAGCCCCATTCAGAAGTTTTCCCTAAATGTGTGGAAATAGCACATGGAGAGAGTGCTAGTCTAGGTCATGCATATTCTCCCCACTCCTAATTGTCCCTGCCCGCCCTGGGCTTGCCCACTCTACCGTACCAACCTTACCACACGAAGCAGAGAAGGTCGGGGGGGGGGGTTGTTCTGAAGTGCATTCACCACCTGAACAAGCTTGGAAGCCTCCCTCTGGAGACCCAAAAGTGCAGGATTAGTGATAGCCGCAACAGGAAAACAGGAAACAAGGGCAAGCCTTAAGGTGTGTTGTTTAACTGTCCTATTTAGAGATGTTGCCAGGATTTGTGAGTGCTTGGCTTGGAATGTGAACTTTGGCGACTTGCACTGTTTCAGCCTTTGGAGTTCTCGCTTGAGCCAGAGGAGAGCTGCACCCTTTTACCCCCCACTTGTTCGCCCACTGTTTAGAGGGTGCAGACTGCAACTTTAGCAACAACAGCAGGCTGAGCAGGTCTGACTTTGCCTCTTCCCTGGCACCTTGAATACGGTTACAGCAGTGACCCTGGAGCCCTGGGCAATGTGATTTCCGCAGGATGCTTGAAAAAGTCTGACAGGCGCTGCTGCCTCCCTCTGCCAGAGCAGCCCCATTAACCTGCTTGGTAGGCAAGGGGACTTGAGAGGGAATTGGACCCAAATGTGCCGCCCTGCAACACCAATAAGCGTTTGAAGGGCTTTAAGCAGTTTTCTGGCTTGTAGGGAACTTGCTCGCTTGGATGAACCCAAGTACAAACTGAGCCCAGGGAGCTCATCATTCCTAGCTGTGTTTGTTTTTTCATGTATTTGATGAATATGTAAACGTTTCTGTCCGTGCTTTCTGGCAAAGAATAAATAAGCCAAATGGACTGTTTTTCTGGCGCAAATCGGTCGAACAGTTAAAATTGTGTGTGTCTACCTCTATCTTTTGGAAGGGACGCGGATGATGCTGTGGGTTAAACCACAGAGCCTAGGGCTTGCCGATCAGAAGGTCGGTGGTTCGAAGCCCCGCAACGGGGTGAGCTCCTGTTGCTCGGTCCCTGCTCCTGCCAACCTAGCAGTTCGAAAGCACGTCAAAGTGCAAGTAGATAAATAGGTACCACTCCAGTGGGAAGGTAAACGGCGTTTCTGTGCACTGCTGTGGTTCACCAGAAGCGGCTTAGTCATGCTGGCCACATGACCCGGAAGCTGTGTGCCGGCTCCCTCGGCCACTAAGGCGAGATGAGCGCTGCAACCCCAGAGTCAGCCACCACTGGACCTAATGGTCAGGGGTCCCTTTACCTTAACCTTTACCTCTATCTTTATTTATATAGATATAACATATTCTTGTTTAATGTGGTAATAGAGTCCTTGCAGTTTCATGCATGCTTTTATAAAAAAAATTGAATACCTGCCATTGCTGAGAGTGTATATAGCATATTAGATGATTCACTGAGATTTGCTTTAATTAGCTCATCATTTTTTTTCTATTTTTACCCCCCCCCCCCCCAGCAGGGGCAAGAAGCACAGTGTCATTTTGAGGACGCAGCTTTCAGTCAGAGTCCATGCCTGCATTGGTAAGTGAGTTTCCAAGTATTTTGATGTGGAGAATGAATGGGAAGCATTCCAAAAGCAAGAATCTGTAGCAGATGCACAACTTTACCTTCTGTCATTCTGTTGCTTCCTGAAAACATGTTGTCTGCTACAAAATAAAAATAGAATAATTCTTATCTGTTTAATGAATGCATGCAAGATAAATTTTAGTTCTTGTAATTCTAAGGAGCAGTTCTGAGTCCAGTGATTACATCAGAGCTTGGATTTGGGACTTCCCAATCATGCCACAGAAAGTGAGCTTTGAATTCCATGTGCCTTGCTGGGTCAAATCAAGAGCCATCTAGCTCAGAGTTTATCTATATTTTGATTATTTTATTATATCCACCTGCTTTAATAATTCTGTGCTCTTTGACCATGTTTCAGGTCTGCTCAGTTACTAGCTCATAAATTTGGAAGCAGGGTGAATATTGCGTGTTGTTGTTTTTGCTAGAGGAGCACACTTTTGCTATTTGTAGATGTTCAAGAATATCTGTAATAAATTTTTTTGCATGGCTCATCAAACTGCAGTTATTTGTATCTGCCTCATTAGGTCTGCTGGTTTGAGATGGTGAGCTGTGGAATTGTAGGCTGGCAGCAAGCTACTGTATTTTAAGAGGCAGATAATATTTATTGCTTTAAATCGTGCAGCTCTTGGCCAGGCAAACTGTCATTACTGCTGTGTCAGTGACTGGAAATAGAATAGACTATTGCTGTCAAAAAGGAAGCCAAATGAAACCAGTGTGTAGAAGGCAGCTCATGCGTATCAAGTCCTGCCAACTCAGCACAAGTGAACGAACGCCTGTGTTTTGGAGCAACATGCATTGCAAGACTGGGTGTCTTTTTAAACAGGACATTACTTCTAGCAGGTGATAGCAACCAGGAGAGGTGGTGGTGTTTATTAGGACTGGATTTTCCTGGGAGGCCTGTGTTCAAATTCCTGACTGGACATCCAGTGAAAAGTCACTTTCTCAGCTGCCCTTTGGATTAATTTCAGAATGTAGGAGCATATGAAGCTATCTTACATGCTGTCATATAATAATAATACCTTTATTGTCAATGTAAACCTGTGTACAGTGAAATTAACTGAGACTCCCTCCCTCCCACACAAACACTCAATCTCATTGCACTCTGCGTGCTTGTCGTACAACACACCAACCCCGAAAGTCAGTTGCATTATATTATTTTCCGTTCAGCAGCCTAACAGCTCATGGATAGAAACTGTTTTTTAGCCTGTTGGTACAGCTGATTATACTTCTATATTTCCTGCCCGAGGGTAGAAGATTAAAGAGGTGCTGGCCGGGGTGTGAATCATCCCTGAGGATTTTTCTCGCTCTCCTAAGGCTTCGATCCCTTGCGATGTCATCTAGCGGACTCAGGGGACAGACCGTGATATCATGTGCTGTGTTCACCACCCGGTGTAAAGACTTTCTGTCCGTGGCTGTCAAGCCAGCATACCACACTGTGATACAATATGAAAGGACACTTTCTATTGTGGACCGGTAGAAGGAGGTCATCAATTGTTGTTTAACATTGTTCTTTCGCAAGACCCTGAGGAAATGGAGTCTCTGTTGGGCCTTCCTAACCACCTGAGTTAGATTGTTTTTCCAAGTGAGGTCTTCACTAAGGTAAACTCCCAGGAATTTAAAGGAAGAGGTTCTCTCCACATAACCCCCCTGATATACAACGGGGCTAGTTCCCCTCTCTTCCTCCGAAAGTACAACACCATCTCCTTTGTCTTGGTAATATTTAGGTGCATGTTATTCTCTAGGCACCATGTAGATACTTTTTGAACCTCCCCCCTGTACGCTGATTATTTCATAATCTAGAAAAGTCATGTTTGCTGCTACTTGCAGAGGCCTTTCCCAGTGCTCCTCCCGCCTGATTTCCTTGCAACTGCAAATGTTGGGGACTGAATCTGGGATTATTCTGTGGAAAAGCAGCTGATCTATATTTCTTCCCAGACTTATTGTCTGTGTGTTGTAGCACAGTCTTTTTTCGACTAACACGTTTATGTCAACATGGTGAAATGCATTCACAATTGGGGGAGAGACTATATAGCCCTAAGCATAAATTGGTGGGTGCAGTCACAGACTTGACTCCAAAACCCACAGGAATCTGGAGATAAAGCCTTGGAAAGTAAAACAAGCACTTTCATGCTGCTAGCAGGTAGCATCCATTTGATTCTATCTTCACATCTGTTGGTGTGGACCTCAGTGGCGTAGCGTGGGTTGTCAGCACCCGGGGCAATGCAAGTAATTTGCGCCCCCTAACCCGTGGATTTGCGCCCCCTATCCTAACCCTAACCCCCAGATGTTGCACCCGGTGCGGCTGGCCCCCCCTGCACCCCCCACGCTACGCCACTGGTGGACCTGGATGGAGGCTGATGGTCTGCCAGCCAAAGTTTCAGTGAAGAGCGGTAGGGGGGTAACACCTGAAAGTTGCCTCTGGTTAGTAAGTCAGGAAGCATCTACAGTCGTACCTTGGAAGTTGGATGGAATCAGTTCTGGAAGTCCGTTCGGCTTCCAAAACATTTGAAAACCAAAGCGTAGCTTTTGATTGGCAGCAGAAGCTCCTGCAGCCAATCAAAAGCTGCAGAAGCCCCATCGTATGCTCGGCTTCCAAAAATAGTTCGCAAACCGGAACAGTCACTTCTGGGTTTGCGACATTCGGAAGCCAAAACATTTGACTCAGAAGGTGTTCAAAAACCAAGGTACGACTGTAGAAGGAAACTAATAGTTTGTCCGGTCTGTCCTGCTCACCTCTCAGTTGCACCCAGAGCTCTGCCTTTCTTCATTATGTAATGAGCAATATTCAGATTGTCTAGAAAATCTCAGGTAGCAAAAATTTGTGAGACATTAGAACTCCATAGGATACTTTGTGAAGTATCCCTTTCTGTGAAATGAGAATTTTCATCCATTGTCTGTTGTGAAAGCGAGGCTGCAAAGCACTTTGTAGAATGGAAATGAAACAATGTACAGTGGATGCTCGGGTTGCGAACGTGATCCATGCAGCAGGCACATTCACAACCTGCAGCGCTGTGTCTGTGCACACCTGAGTTGCGATTCGGTGCTTCTGTGCATGCGCAAAGAGCGATTTAGTACTTCTGCGCAAGTGCCGAAACCCGGAAGTAACCCATTCTGGTACTTCCGGGTTTCGGCGCATCCGTAACCCAAAAATGCGCAACCTGAAGTGTCTGTAAACTGAGGTATGACTGTACGCATTGTAAAGTCCTTTGGCCAATGATATACAATCGTACAACAGTTCATTATTTTATTTATTTCATAAAATTTATATACCGCTTGATTGTAGGAAAAAGCCTCAAGGTAGTTGTAATGGTTCTAGAGGTTGCTCGTGCGTAAGTTGCCACCACTCCTGGCTGGGTTACCTGGTTGAACCCTTTCTGTCTGGACAGCCCTTCACTTCGTGGCTGTCTCAGTCGCTGGCAGAATCCGTCAGTGGGCGTTTCTTGAACTTCTTCCAGCAAAGAAGTTCTTTGACGCCGAGTCTCCTCCTACTCTCCCTGCGCGGAAGTCTTCTGCGCAGGGAGGGTGTGGGCAGCGGAGGACCCGTGCTCTCCCCGCTGGTCTCCGGTGAGGAGTCCTGGAGCCTCCCCTCCGATTCCCCCATCTGCCCCCCCCTTCTCCACTGGTGTTATGCTGATTTCCTTCCCCAGCAGATGGGCTGCCTCTCTCCCTACTGGGACCCTCTCTGGCATCCCTCTGGAGCCTTCCCTCTGCCTCTGGCTCCGATGGCAGTTCCCTGACAGTAGTTTATAAAAAAGATAAACCAATAACATTATCACTAAAAAAAATTACAACCGTGATTTAAAACATACAGAAGGTTAAAACCACAATAAAACTACCGAAACAAATTAAAACTCCTATAAAATAGTAGCATCATTCAAGGGTACTTATTCTACACTACCTGGATTTTCATGTGCAGGCATGCCTTGAGTTCCTTCCAACTCTATGATTCTATGATTTCTTTGCGGCCATCAGTTTGGGGGATTTACTGTGGTAGAAATAATATAAGTGGGTATATCTGGGTTTCAAGAATGGTTTGCTGCTAAAAGAAAAAAATCCATGTTGCAAGGACACAGGTGATTGAAACAGCATGGAGTGTGTGGTTGTAGTGAAAATGCATAAATGCTGATTTGTTGGTAGCATTTTGAGAGCATGGCAGATTTCAGAAAGGCCAGCAGAATTTTTGGATCAGTGTTCAGAGTAATGGAAGTTAAATAGAATACTGTCAGTATTCAAGTTTTTGTAGCCTGAACTGTAAGTGGATTCTGTCTGGACACATCCTCACCTTAGCAGGTGATAGTGGTGCTGTTGAAAAAAAAAGAAGCTTTTGACATTATCATTGTGAAATATTTGTTTTGAATTTCACAGTAGAGAGAGATAATTTACTTTGGTTCTATGGATCTTGGCACTTCCTCATACAATATATAATTTTTATTTTCTGCCAAAGTGTTAGGCGTGCTCATTCAGGAGCCATGGGGCACCAGAGGCCATTTGCAGTGCGGACATGGATTTCGGCCAGTTTATAGGTGGGATAAGACTAGGAATATGTTAAACTTGTCCCTTTACATCTAGGATATTTCTGATTTCCTTGAACTGACATTACGAAATTTGGTAATGATAATAATGTGGACTCAAATCATTGCTGAATGTAACGTACGTGTGTGTGTGTGTGTGTGTGTGTGTGTGTGTGTGTTAAGCATTTTGCTTAATTGTGCGTTGTGCTCCTCACTCAAACCAAAAGCCCCAAACCCAGACGTCTCTCAAAGCAGTGCAATGCACACTCAAATAATTGTTGTAAACTGCATGTACACTAGCCTGCAGCCGCTCTCTCCTCCCTCACAGATATAATAAAAGACCCGTTGGCTGATCCAACAGGATGCTTATTTGAATAGCAATTATACAACATTCTTATCAGATATTTGTAACACCCATAGTTGCAAGGTTAGTGTGGGATTCCACAACATACTTTTTGGCCGTGGGCGGCTTTCCACATTTCTGGTTGTCAGCTGCAACACAAACACAGGAAATTTTGCACATATAAAATGTAGCAGAATTCTTAACATGGCTCCTGTCGGGAACTCTTTCCAAAGGCTTTATGATGGTGAAACGGATTCTTCCACTCACCCACGCATACTAGCTGACTGAAGAGCGACACAGGTTATCATGGAATATGTGTGCTTTTGCTTTTAGGGAAAGTCTAACACTGATACCATGAGCAATGTATATATTAAACTGAAGCTAGTCTGAAGGAAGAAATAGCAGTATATTCTGCCAGCCAGAAATACCTCTTTATCTCTGTTCAGAACCAGAATTACCATTTTCTCTCGTAATTCAGACCATGTGACCGCCCAAGTCATGACATTTGTTTCCTGTCCATTCACACATCAACAAGAAACGAAAGCTTTCAGTGGTATCTTGCTCCAGTTCCGTATCATTCTGCTCCTGTGCTGTCTTTGGGCCAGAAGGAGTGGTAGCGAACCACTTGGGGTGATTAAATGAGCTAGCCTTTTATTTTAAACTGTGGAGCCCAGGTAGAGCACACTTCCTTATGAAAGTGAGCCATGGGCAACTTACAACTGCCAGGATCAGTGCCTTAACGCAGGGGTCGGCAAGGTTTACCTTGCCTGGGCCGGTTCACTCCAGCGGAGATCCCTCCATGGGCTGGATCGCCCGTACGCCCGCGATTTCCGGCATCTGCGTCTGCACAGATGCAATTTCCGGCACCGCAGAAGTGAGTCCCCGTGCTGCACCAGTTTAGTGCAGCATGCAGGGACTCACCAAGCAGACGGCTTGTTTGGGGGGCAGCTCGTGGGCCAGTTAAATGACCCCCATGGGCTGCTTATGGACCCCTGCCTTAACGCCTTCCACATGCGATGCGCCTGGAAGATTTTGGGCATCACAAGGCAAGGTAAAGGGACCCCTGACCATTAGGTCCAGTCGTGACCGACTCTGGGGTTGCTTCTGGGTCATGTCGCCAGCATGACTAAGTCACTTCTGGCAAACCAGAGCAGCACACAGAAACACTGTTTACCTTCCCGCTGGAGCGGTACCTATTTATCTACTTGCACTTTGACGTGCTTTCAAACTGCTAGGTTGGCAGGAGCAGGGACTGAGCAATGGGAGCTCACCCCATCGTAGGGATTCGAACCGCCGACCTTCTAATCAGCAAGTCCTAGGCTCTGTGGTTTAACCCACTGCGCCACCTGCGTTTGTTTGAGACAGAGTCTCAAACAAAGATGAGCTCTTTGTCTCATGCACTGCTGAATGAGTTATAACTCACGCCCCATTGTCCAGTAAGTTGGGCACAGGCCAGCCACACCCTGCCTCAGAGCTGAAGCCAGCTTTGCACATATCCTATAAATAATGGTAATTCACTAGGCAAGTGGTAATTATTTCAGATTACGTGAAGTAATCTTTTGCTGTTGATTAGAAACTTTATTACCATTTTTTAAAAAGGAAACAGAAAGCTTTCTGTGAAATTCAGATATTATTGTTTCTGGACTATAAAATTAAGGGAACCCTATCAAACCTTTATTAGTGAGTGATTTACATCTATAATGTGTTGCTTATAAATGCAATTTGAAAGCCTCCAAGAAGCTCAAGAAAAGCCATTATTTGGGTTTTTAAAAAAGGAATATTAGAGATATATACCAGTATTTATTTATTTGTTTTGTGTTAGATATACTTCAAACAACCCACTTCGAGCTCTAAAGGAAGAACAGGTAGAGAGCATTAGATGCTTACCAAAACCTGCAACTAATTTGGGATTTGATTTAAAGGGAAGGAAAAGCTGCCTGGAGAATTTGCTGGAAGTGCTGTGCTTTCATGTTCAGATGCAAGGCGAAGGGAAGAGCAAATCGGAGTGAGCCTGAGGCTATTTTATCTCCTTGTACTGAATGTGCTTAACAAACAAACAAACAACATGCAGAACAAGGGGGTGAGAGGGAAAGCAGAGAAAGCATTGGAGGCGATTGGACTAGATGACCCTTGGGATCCCTTCCAAATCTACAGCTCTATGATTCCATGAAAAGCAGGGGTTTTAAATGCTAGCAGTTTTAAATTGAGCAGAGGCGCCTGCTAGCACATGGGAATGCAACTTGCTTTGGAGCCGTTCCAACGCAGAATTGGTGATTCAGCTCCCTGTCAGATTGAGTACAACATGAAACAGTGCAAAGCATAATTTTAAATCATTTTGGTGGTGGTGTCAAATTATGAATGTTAAGATTACTTAGACTGTGTGATGAAAGAAGGTTTCTGCATCCATTGGATGCCAGAAAAATAGAGCAAGGTGGGGAAACATTTCTTTTCTTTTTTAAAAGAACTTACCTTTGAATATTTGTGGGTGTGTGCAGTTCCTATCCACTCGAAACTATGATGTCAAGGATCCACACCAGAACATTCTCTCTGTATGTAGGAAAACTGCCTTTCTATATTATGCAGAGTCCTCTTGACAGGGTACTATTTAACAGCTTCTTTGCCTCCATTAAACAGAAGTACAAAGCATTCTAGAACTAGAGGTCGTAGCCTATACTTGAAATTTCATTGGGTGTTTTCCATTTTGACCCTCTATTCTCCTCATCCTTTTGTTAGAACTTGTAGCTCTGGGCCAGAAACGTAAAGAGAGAATTCCACAAAGCAGTTTGAAAAAGCAGGTAGACACGTGGGAAATGTAAAACTTCCCCGTGAAATGTGTCGTACTCAATTAATTGACCCAGAAAAATGGCCAAATATTCAGGGTCTAAACATTTCAGTTGCGGTAAATGGTTTGAGGAAAGCTTCCAGCTGAATCATAGTATCTTTATTAGCAGGGAGTCAGACCGCCATACATATATCAAGCTAATTCAGGGAAAATTAGGCGTGTTTTGAGTTTCGTTGAAGGCAATGGAGCTCAGATGCTTTGCTGCTATTTGAGGCAGCTCCTGTGGTTTCACGAGACTTTGGTACAATCAAAGGCAGCATCATGGGCCAGCACCACCAACGATTTATAGATGGCGGGCACTTCAGGAGGGTCCACTGCCAGCCCCATCACCTGCCCATAACTGTTGGGAAGACATGGATTGCCCCAGGAGGGGCTCGAAAGGTGTTTGCCTGTGGGTGGAGAATAGGAAAGAAGAGAAACAGCGAAAGAGGACACAGGAAAAGAAACAGATATAAAAAGGAAACAGTGCATTGCCTCTGGAAAGAAGCATCTCCTGGAGTAAATATATGAACTATTTGAAAAGTAATAGTAATGAACAGATTACACTAGTAGGATTGCAAGAAGTTTTGTAAGGAGGACTATTTGAAATATTACAAGTAAGACTATGAGGAGAATTATTAGTTAACGATAATTAAGAGTAATAGGAAATTAAGAAATACGGAATAAGTGATAAAGAACAGAAAATCATCAGAGGTGTTGATGGAAGTCAAAAATATTGTATAAGATAAGAAGTTATGTTATATGAATGTTGGAAATGATATGTTAAACTAATATATATATATATATATAAAACAAAAAAAATTCCGTCCAGTAGCACCTTAAATACCAACTAAGTTAGTTCTTGGTATGAGCTTTCGTGTGCATGCACACTTCTTCAGATGCGTATACCTATCTGTGTATACACACACACACACACACACACACACACACACATATATATAAAGGAAAGAAGCATCTCGTTGTTGGGACTGATCATTGCCTGATTTGCATGGAGAATCTATTTTAAAATGTGGGTTTACATGTGGGACACCTAAGACCACAAGAGTGTCTTTGAAAATTTGGCTGAATTAATTTACCTCCAGAATACCGTATTTTTCCATGCACAGTATGATGACACCTCGCCCCAATTTTTAAGTTTTATACATGGATTTATACAGTAAGTCTTGGGTTAGCTGGTGGCTCCTGATGCCTCCTGCGCCACCAAGGGTCGTGGAGCTGGCTGAGAGGTGAGATGGTGCCAAGGCGAGGAGGGAGCTTGGCTGCGGCATGGAGCCATCGGCTCTCACCGGCTGAGGCGAGACACATACGCAGGCTGGAGAGGCAAGGTGGATCGAGTGGTGGGTTGAAAAAAAGCTGAACAACTTTTGGGACGATTTCTCCCCAAAGCTGAACAACTTTAAAATAATGATTCTAAATTCTGGGCTCCCCAAAGTAGGGGTCGTCTTATACATGGGGTTGTCTTATACACCAAAAATACGGTAAATCAGGTAATTTTTAGTTAATATTGGGGGAGCTTTTGCATGCTCACCTATCTCTGTTCTAAAACAAAACTAAACAAATCTCTACTTCCAGGTAAGCATGCATCAAATTGCAACCTTAATCTCTTATGGCTTTTTAATACCCTACCCCTTTGACGATGTTTGCTGCGCTAAGTACTCAGTGGAAAAGTGAAAATTAGAGGCCCCTCTGGTGTATTTACTGGTGTAGTAGTCGGAAGCAAACAGACGCACGGTTTCTGGAAGCCTTCTCAAAAAGTCAGATATGGGAAAAGCAACGACAGCTGGCTGCCGTCTTACTCAGATCGTGCTCAGCTTCATCTTCTTAGAGCAGCTTGGGCTGTTCAGAATAAGATCTCCTGTCAAGGGAGGATTGAGGTAAACCGAGGACCAGGGCTGCGATGCGAAGGCTGACCTCCCCCCATTCCCTGTCAAAGGCAGAAGTCTTCTACCGCCCAGCCTGCTAGTATTCTCTTGACATAAGGTCATGCTGAAGCAAACATCTTTCTCTCTTCCCACCTATCCAGCTTTCCCACTCCCTTGTTCTTAAGATTTAGGACTTTGCTACTTGGACCATCAAAATCTTAGTAGCAGTCAGATTAACGCAATCATTTTTATTTTTATTTGCTTTATGTACTAATTTGAAAGTTTAGTTTTACAAATAATTAAACGTAGAATGATTTTATCCTTTGCCAACTCTTCAGAGATTTTTTTTTAAAAAATACAAAATATCCAAAGAAAAATTAATCCTTTTCTTCAAAAACCGTTGTATAGTTTGCAAGCATACTTAATAGGATTTTCTTTAGCTCTGCTCCCCCAAAAAACTGAGTAACAGAAAACAAGCTAATGATTAACATACCTAGCTTTATAGAGTTTATTCAGTGCCCCCTTTTTTCTGGTTTAATTTTTAAGAGGACCATAAATATGAAAATGAGCACCAGGTGTTCTTTCCCAAGTCACCCATTAATATTCATTAGGTTAAATTGGGCCCAAGCCCTTTTGGTACATCATTTCTAATCAACATCTAAACCTACCCCATCATGGTTGCTTTCAAATAAAGGACCACCTCTGGGTGATTAAGAAAAGGCACCAGATGCTGAGGACTCAAACTTCCACCAAAGCTCCAGTCAGCATGGTGAATGGTTGGGGAGAATGAGAGTTGAAATGTGGGATATCCACAGCAGGTTAGCCTCTGCTAGGTGCACGCAGGAGCTGGATTTGATCAGCACAAAGCCTTAACGCAGCAGAGGAAAGTTTGCTCTGTGCACCTGCCCAGCACCTCGTCCTCTGATGTAAAGCCCTGAAGCTGGGCCCTTGTGGATCGTTTATATCTGCAAGAAGCCACCCAGCTTCCTTAGGTGCGTAGAAGGGTATGCATTAGCCTGCCTCTGCAATGTCACTTCTTCTAACAGATGTATATATTGTAGATGTACACATTGGTTCTACCCCAATATTCATCAGATTGAAGTATATGTGCTGCTCAGCGGATAAGAGCAGTAGGCTTGGATCATCTAGGCGCAAATTTGCATTCTCAACTGAAAATCCAAATTTTGTTCTATAAACTTGGGTTTTACCTGCAGGAAATTCTGATCTGCATTGGCACGTGAAGTGGGGGCGAGGGGCTCTTCTTGAACCTGGATGGGTGTAGAAACCTCTGACAATTGCGTAGCTGGAATTGACTTTACAAAGTTAAGAGCTGCATTCATTGTTCCGTCCCCTTTTCCCTTTGAGCCCACCCCATAACTGACATAAGAGAGCCAGAGTGGTATAGTGGTGAAGAGTGGTGGACTCGTAATCTGGGGAACCGGGTTCGCGTCTCCGCTCCTCCACATGCAGCTGCTGGGTGACCTTGGGCTAGTCACACTTCTCTGAAGTCTCTCAGCCCCACTCACCTCACAGAGTGTTTGTTGTGGGGGAGGAAGGGGAAGGAGAATGTGAGCCACTTTGAGACTCCTTACGGGGAGTGAAAGGCGGGATATCAAGTCCAAACTCTTCTTCTTCTACCCCAACAGAAATAAAGGTGGAGGAATTGGAAGGGGTCCCAAGGGTCATCTAATCCAGGGGCTGGCAAACTAAGGCCTGGGGGCTGGATGCGGCCCCTCAGGCTCATAAATCCAGCCCACATCGCGAAGCCAGAACCTGCCGTGAAGCCGAGACTTCTGGCGATGGTGACGGGAGTAAGAGGCCAGGCGGTGGCGGCTCTGCCACTCAAACGCCTGGCTTACCTCAGCGGCATTTGGCAGAGACGTCCCTGCGCCGCACTGAGATAAACCAGGCACAGCGTCTGATTGGTAGAGCCGCCGCCGCTCAGCCTCTTCCTCCCGTCGCCATCTCCTGGAGTCTCGGCTTTGTGGTGGGTTCTGGCTTCGCGGTGTGACCGCCTGTCGCCATCATCATCGCTGTTGCCGCCTTGGTGCTCCTGTGGGCCAGAGAGTGGAGTAGATGCTTGATCTGCCTACCCATGAGAAGCAGGAGTGAATCATAGAATCATAAAATCATAGAGTTGGAAGAGACCACAAGGGCCATCGAGTCCAACCCCCTGCCAAGCAGGAAACACCATCAGAGCACTCCTGACATATGGTTGTCAAGCCTCTGCTTAAAGACCTCCAAAGAAGGAGACTCCACCACACTCCTTGGCAGCAAATCCCACTGTCAAACAGCTCTTACTGTCAGGAAGTTCTTCCTAATGTTTAGGTGGAATCTTCTTTCTTGTAGTTTGGATCCATTGCTCCGTGTCCGCTTCTCTGGAGCAGCAGAAAACAACCTTTCTCCCTCCTCTATGTGACATCCTTTTATATATTTGAACATGGCTATCATATCACCCCTTAACCTCCTCTTCTCCAGGCTAAACATGCCCAGCTCCCTTAGCCGTTCCTCATATGGCATCGTTTCCAGGCCTTTGACCATTTTGGTTGCCCTCCTCTGGACACGTTCCAGTTTGTCAGTGTCCTCCTTGAACTGTGGTGCCCAGAACTGGTGGTGATGATGGTGGTGACAGCAGCTCCTGGTGAGCGCAGGGGCTGGGGGTGGGGGGAGGAGGATTACTTGCCCCCTCGTCTCTTCTTCCAGCTCCCCCCCCCTTCCCAGTGCTGCTTCTCCGGTCTTCCAGAAGGTCTGAGGGACAGTGGACCGTCCCACTGCTAAAAATTTTTGCCAACCCCTCATCTAATCCAACCTTTTGAGACCCCAAAGAACGAGTGGCTGTAAATTTTCACCCGTCTCTCAATCTCTGGAGATCAAGACAAACCAAAGAGAGGTAAAATAGGATCATGGGAGGATGTATGGATGTATGTTGAGATGTATGTCTAAAAATATCTATCACTTTTTCTGTGTAACAACTTAAGTAATGATGTATATGATGTGATGGTTTATGTATGAAGGTACAGTGGTACCTCGGGTTATAGACGCTTCAGGTTACAGACTCCACTAACCCAGAAATAGTACCTCGGGTTAAGAACTTTGCTTCAGGATGAGAACAAAAATCGTGCTCCGGCAGTGTGGCGGCAGCGGGAGGCCCCATTAGCTAAAGTGGTGCTTCAGGCTAAGAACAGTTTCAGGTTAAGAATGGACCTCCAGAACGAATTAAGTTCTTAACTCGAGGTACCACTGTATGTATGTATGTATAGGGTGGTATCCAACTAGGTCATGTTCCTACTGGACTTAACATTTTTTTAAAAAAAAAACAACTAGGCAACAAAAAGAAATGCGAAACAAATCAAGATTTTTGTAGGTCCAAATGCTATTACTGCCCTCCTTGAAAATGCACTTGGGGGGATGCCATCATGCAGTCCAGGCAAAATGTTTTTCCTTCTTTTCTGAGTCGGGAATAGAATCTCTTGATAGCAACTCTTATTTTAAGTCAGTTCCTACATTTTCTCAGAGAGGAGCCTACCCTTCCCCCTTGATTTGTCTATCAGTTCTGGCAAAAGGAAGCTGAAAACCAGAGCTCAGTATAGAATTTCAGCAAGCGAATCTAAGCCCAGTGTGTTCAAAGTGGCGTGCCTTTTCAGTTTTGAACACTCCTTTTCTAGATTTAATGCTAATTTCATTTGGTATATCATATCATCTATGTTTACTTTCAGAAGTTTCACTTTGGATCATTGAAATATAGGTCAGTACTGGAACTTCTGGAACATTGCAACACATAGAATGCCGAAATGGCTAGATTTCTATGTTAGCTGAGCAGCGTGGGTGGCACTCTCTGTAGATCATAATCTACTTCCGGGTTAGCGGAGTTTGTAACCTGAAGCGTTTGTAACTTGAAACGTTTGTAACCCGAGGTACCACTGTACATGTTTGCCTGTCTCATAATACTCAGCTCTGTGGTGACTTTCTCCAAGAGTTCCTCTCCAGCTCAGAGTATAAAATGCGATTTTATGCATGTGTACTCAGCTGATCAGGCACCCAAATTCAATTGCTTTCTCAGCACATACACAAAGATTCATTAATGTTTAAACTCTTGCTGAAAGTCTGGTTGATCACTGTGAACTGCTTGACCAAACCACTGGACCCAGAAGCCATCCACCCGTTCCTTCTGCTGATTATATTCCCTGGCCTTTGGGAAATCCCCTCAGTTTCACCTTGCAAACATTCTATGTGCTTTTCCTTTGCCGTCTAGATAGAAAGCCTCCCCTTGTTTCTAGGTGTGTGTGTTCTGGGAAGGAAGAGTTGCATTTCGAGCTCTCCATCATAGCTGCTGCTAGGAACTCCAATTCCCAGGGAACAAGACAAAGGGGTGCATGCATGGGACAAGGTTACCAGCCGGGAGAGAATTGCCAGGAATACAATCTGGCCTCCCTGAGTCCTAACTGAGAAGAGCTGGTAAATGCCAAACTGGTTCTGAATTGTGCAGAGGAAAGTTCACCCATCACTTTTGACAGCCGTGAACATAGCTACGTTTTGAATCCGTAGTATAGAATTGCTGTCAATGAAAAGAAAACTACTTGGCAAGAATAAATGAATGCCTTGGACTATCGTGAGGATAGATTCTGGCTTTTAGAGCCCAGCTAGGTATGGTTTGTTCAAATCGAGGATCAGTCTCTGAAGGGCATTTAATAAAGTCTTGTTCTTGAATTCTTTAATAATGCTTCTCTATGGGATAATTCAAAACATCACAAAGCTTATACGTGCGTAAATATTCTATTATAGGTCTATACATTTGGAATCTTTAACAGGGTGTAGGGGTGGAAAATAAGATTTACATCTGTTACCAGTGTTTCCTTTGCTTGGCCCCTTTGGAGTGGGTGTCTGAATGTCAGACGCTTCTCCTACTCTGTGTATGCTAAAGAAACATGGAATATTGGTGGATTCTTCCAATTGGTGGTTTCCCCAAATTCAGCATCTTCAATTTTTAGAGTAATACTTGTATGGTTATGCATTTACACCAGTGCTACAATGGTTAAATGAACATTGGCTTTTGCATTGGTGGCAAAATGAACATCTTGGCTTTTTGTGCAGTGTGATTAAAGCAACAACAATCCTGTAATCTCTACTCAAGACAGGTGTCGGAATTGAATTTCCTCAGGGCAGAGGGAATATTTTTGAATGCTGACTTCAGTGAGTTCTGGAAAAGCAACTGAGAAAAGATGAGAGAAAAGCGAATACTACTTAGCATGTAATTATGTGATGCTCCCCCAGCCACCCACCCATTTTTCCTTGCACCAAATGTGTTAGAGACAGGGAACAGTTGCTCAGTGTGATAAGTTTCCACCTCACACTAGGGAGGCCCAGAAATAGCTGCAGAAGCTTAGTGAGCAGCCGTCTGCAGTCCCTACGCCCCTGGAACCACTCAAGGTATGCAGGGCATGGCAGTGGCAATTATGCCAAGGTGAAGATTTCACAGGGAGTGCAGCCCCTCCATGCAGGCCAGGTATTTAAAAGGCTGAGCCTACCGTAATCAAAATAATCAAAATCAAAATGTTTATTCGGCTTTACGCCCATCATGAAACACAACACAACAAAACAAATCAAATAAAACTGCGGACTCGTACAAACCACAAGTAGTATAACACAGTTCACAACTCACAAGGACAGATATTAGCCATTAGTTTAAGATTACAATTAAAAAAATTTGGCACTACACTAAACTCAATATCTGATGTCAATATAGAAAATTCTTATAACTATCAATAATCGGCTAACATTCCATTCCTTCTCTTGTACGAGAGGACGGCTGTTAGGAATTTAGCAACCTGTAGGGTAATATAAGGATCCACATCTTGAAGAACCCAGGCGAGCTGTAGGTCTACTGGTTTGTCAGCCATAGGCTGGATTATGGAGTTTAGTAGACTAGCACGGGCTAAACTGTACAAAGGGCAGATAAACATAACATGATGTAGAGATTCAGATGTTTTCATTTCACATGCACACATTGAAGGGACTTGGCCCTTAGTAAATCTATGTCTCAGCACGTTTGTTGGAAAGACATTGAACCTAGCTCTAATGAAGGCATATCGATGAGACGGGGCCATAAGTGATGTTAAGTAGGATGGAGCGCGGTAGATAGGGGTGTGAGCCTACCGTATTTTTTGTTCTATAAGATGCACCAGACCATAAGACGCACCTAGTTTTTGGAGGAGGAAAACAAGAAAAAAATATTCTGAATCTCAGAAGCCAGAACAGCAAGAGGGATCACTGTGCAGCGATCCCTCTTGCTGTTCTGGCTTCTGGGACCGCCACCTGAAGCCTCTTCAGGGCAGCGGGATGAAGGCTCCCCCTGCCCTGAAAAGGCTTTGCGTGGCTAAGCCAGAAGCTAAAAGAGCGAGAGGGAGTGCTGTGCAGCGATCCCTCTTGCTGTTCTGGCTTCTGGGATAGCTGCGCAGCCTGCATTCACTCCAGAAGATGCACACACATTTCCCCTTACTTTTTAGGACGGAAAAAGTGCGTCTTATAGAGCGAAAAATGTGGTATATGGTAAAACTTCTTACCATGCATATTTCAGGGACGATTTTATTCCGTTTGCAAACTGAGTGCTCAGCGTTTGTATATGGGACAGCTAAATGCACATCTGTTTATAGGTTGGTAAAAGCACAGCTTCAAATATGGATTCCAGGAGAGCTCTACAATCTGAGGCAAATGCACCCTTTGCTCATGGAGTTGCATAAGCAGAGCAAAGGCATTCATAGCCACGGCCAGAAAATCCAGGAGCAAGGCTGGATCCAGGAGCACTCTTTAATGGCAGACGGGGGGGGGGGTCCCAAAAGATGCCCAGCACCCTCCCAAAGTCTGTATCTTCATTGCCAGATCAGTAGTATTACTGACTAAAAGGGGAGAACAAAAATACTTGCATAACTCTGTAGTCCAGTGTGCTGCTCCCATACTTCATTTCCTCTAATCTAAGAGGTGGATGGTCTGTGTAGATGACTTGCAGCCCCACTTGCTAGACCTTGATGCCTGATTTGGCACGGCTGCCTGAAATGCCAACGCTGTGTGCTGTGGTGTATTTTGCTGATGCCACACTTACTTACCCTAATTACTTGGCCGGATCCTGCTGTGCAGTAAGCTGTTAGTCATTACCGGCTGGGCAAATAGTTACCCTTTCTTGTCTGGTCCAAACTGTTGACTCCGATAGACCTGTATGCTAAAAAGGGGTACTGTACTTAGAATTCTAGCATCTCTTGAATTACTCACAAATCCCTTTCCTGCGAGACAGTCTATTCAGTGAAATTTAAGAGCACAGTGACGATGACTTGTGTGTTCAGTTAATAGTTAGGGTTTTCTTCCTTCATATATTAAATTATTGTAACTGAAAAAGAAGCCAAGATTAGCAAATTTGCTCTTAAAGCAATCCATATGCTTAAGTATCCTGTTTATCAGGTTATTTCAGGAGTTCTTTGTCAAGCAGCATTACCCCTAGTTGTGTAATCTCGGCTCCTGAAGGCCTCCAAAACTTATTGTATAATCTTTTCATGTGAAAAAATCATACATATTTTGTAGCATTTATTTAGCTCCTGTTCAATTCTATAAGCTTGTCTGTATGTTCATGGGTCTGTTATCAGCTCTCAGTAGAACACATCTATGTCACAGTCTACTAGTATGTTCTCCTGTCCGAATCCCACTGAAATGAATGGTGCACTGCTTGGCCACAGAGCTTTTCCATTCATATTGATGGAGTTCATGAAAGTGAACTTCTGGTACAAGTGCTCTCAAGAAAAACAACTATTTTAGATAGGGTAAAGGACCCCTGGATGGTTAAGTCCAGTCAAAGGTGACCATGGGGTTGCGGTGCTCATCTTGCTTTCAGGCCGAGGGAGCTGGTGTTTGTCCACAGACAGTTTTCCGGGTCATGTGGCCAGCAGGACTAAACCGCTTCTGGCGCAATGGAACACTGTGACAGAAGCGAGAGCGCATGGAAACACTGTTTACCTTCCCCCCACAGCAGTACCTGTTTATCTACTTGCACTGGTGTGTTTTCAAACTGCTAGGTTGGCAGGAGCTGGGACAGAGCAACGGGAGCTCACTCTGTTGCGGGGATTTGAACCGCTGACCTTCCGATCGGCAAGCCCTAGGCTCTGTGGTTTAGACCGCAGCGCCACCCGCGTCCTGAAACAGCCTTAACAGTGAGTGGCGATGGAAAACAATGACAAGGGAACACTGAACCTACTCATGCACAAATAAAATTGGATAATTTAATCATAAACTATAGTAACTCCTGAAAAGCTAATGAGGCTGCGCAAAGAGTTTAGTAATGACCTGAAAATAAAAAAGGCATGTGTAAGAATTGGAAGGAAGGATAGATCACCAAGGAGGAGTGCAGATGACTAGTCCAGACGTGTTGGGACAGTGACAGCAAAACTAAAGGTCAGAATGAAAAGAGACTGGCAAGAGTTGCTAAATGCAGAGGTAGTCCTCACGCTGCCCTCCACATATGATGTGGAATACAACTCCCATCAGCCCTTGAAGGAAATATGATGAATGGGCAAGTATCATGGGAGTTGTAGTCCCGACACATAAGGAGGAAAACTGTGTTGGCTACCCCTCTAAAATAAACAAGAGTCTCTTTCAGCACAACAAAGAAATGACCATATAAGCTACCCCCTTGCATACAGTTTAATTGATATTGAAGTATGTTGTTCTAAAAACCGAAGAAAATTGGCCATCAGTCAATTTGTCATGTTTAATGGTAGTTGTTCCACTGGTGATGGGCAGCTAAATGCAACCCTGTGATCATCACCGGAGGCCCTTCTTCGTATGTCTCCCTCACTAGAAGTCCGGAGGGTGGCAACATAAGAACACGACGTTTCTGCAGTGGCTCCCCATTTTTATCTCGTGAACTCCCTGAGATCTATGGATGAAGGGTGGCATATAAATTTAATAAATGAAAATGAGAATTCTCCTCTTCCACCACTCACTGCAATCTGGCATCTTCTTGGTTTCCGAAAGGAGCAAATCAAAACCCTCACCTGAATTATGTTTAAGGTATGCGGTCTAGGTGTACATACCGTATTGGCCTGAATATAAGCCACACTCCCCCCCCCCAAAAAAAAAAAATTCCAACTGTGAAAAGTTAAAGTCCGGCTTAAATTCGTGTCCTTACAAAAATTGGCTTTTCTGATATCACTGCTGAAACAGACATACAGTAAAATGGAACGGGTGTGAGTGCCTGCAGAATTTTAATGGAGCTGCTTATATTTGGATATTGGAGTTCTTGTTGAAAATACACTGAAAAGGATATACCAAGAGCTCTGGCCAAAAGTTTCAATATAAGGAATAATTCCTACTCGAGAGTTGAAAAGAAAAACGTGTATATTCTGCTAAGAATAACAGTTTTAAACTAATAGTAAATTTAAACACAACGTGTAAGTGCGACAGTTTTAAGATAATAGTAAATTTAAATACAACGTTTAAGTGCAGAAATAAAGTAGTTTGAAATATGCAGTGATATAGTATAAAGGTACATAAAATACCAATACACAACAATTGTTTTATACAAGTCTCAATGGCAGTCAAAAAGAGTCCATATTATATAAAATCAGAATAAAGAATAAAGAATCAAATAGGGCCAAAAAGAAGTATCCGGAGTGTGAATCAGATGTACGACTCTCTCTGTGCAGAGAAACGCACAGAGAAACGCAAGAAAATTTGGATTCAATTATCTAAGACGCATGTTGAAAAAGAAACATAAAAGAATTGAATGATTTTGGCCTGCAAAATCACAAAGTACAAAATCAAGAATTCCAACAGTCCTTACTGACAGTTCCTTTGCCTCCTACTCTAAAGACACAAAATTGTCTCCATAAGGCACACCCATGTTTCCAAACATATGCCTGTGTGGTATAAAAATACAGGCATCCATCCCTTCATAACGATTTCCAAATGATAAGGTGATGAGGCTGGGGTTGCCAACCCAGTGCCCACAGTATCATGCAGCCTGTGAAGGCTTCCATTACTGTCCCTGCACAGGTGCTGAGCTTTCATCTGGGGGGGGGGGGGAGGTTTCTAGCCATCCTAGAAAGAAAGTTATGGGTGTGTGTGTGCAGGTACCTTCTAAGTGATTTCTGTGAAACAGGTGTGATGTGGCTACCTTGTATATTTTACCTGGTACCACTGAGGAATACTCCCTGCTGCTATTAGGCAGTAGCAGTATTAGTGTGTGAGATCCATCATCAGGACCAGCAGAACACAGCTGATGTCCCATGGTAAGCGTAAGGATTATCTGTCTAATTTTGTGTTGTGCCATGCTCCCCATGAGCCAGGCTCATGGCCCAAAGAGTGCTCAGTTGTGAGGAAGTTCTATTTCCTAAAGTGGTTGTGGAAAGCATTTGTTGTTGTTTAGTCGTTTAGTCCTGTCCAACTCTTCGTGACCCCCTGGACCAGAGCATGCCAGGCACTTCTGTCTTCCACTGCCTCCCGCAGTTTGGTCAAACTCATGCTGGTAGCTTCGAGAACACTATCCGACCATCTCGTCCTCTGTCATCCCCTTCTCCTTGTGCCCTCCATCTTTCCCAACATCAGGGTCTTTTCCATGGAGTCTTCTCTTCTAATGAGGTGGCCAAAGTATTGGAGCCTCAGCTTCATGATCTGTCCTTCCAGTGAGCACTCAGGGCTGATTTCCTTCAGAATGGAGAGGTTTGATCTTCTTGCAGTCCAGGGGACTCTCAAGAGTCTCCTCCAGCACCATAATTCAAAAGCATCAATTCTTCGGCGATCAGCCTTCTCTATGGTCCAGCTCTCACTTCCATACATCACTAGTGGGAAAACCATAGCTTTAACTATACGGACCTTTGCTGGCAAGGTGATGTCTCTGCTTTTTAAGATGCTGTCTAGGTTTGCCATCGCCTTTCTCCCAAGAAGCAGGCGTCTTTTAATTTCGTGGCTGCTGTCACCATCTGCAGTGATCATGGAGACCAAGAAAGTAAAATCTCTCACTGCCTCCATTTCTTCCCCTTCTATAGGTGTGCAGACATTGTGCAAAATAAGTCAACCCAGAGGAAGTTCTATTTCCTAAAGTGGTTGTGGAAAACATTACCCTCTCTCATACGGTTTTATTAAATTCACCTCACAAATCTCGGCAGCAAGTAATTGCCGAACTCACAAGACCCTGCATTAAAAACTATGTTTCCCCTATAAACGGTCTCCTCATTCTTTTTCTTCTTTTTTCTTTTAAGGGAGATGGGTAGTAATTGTCTGAAATAGCTTAAACCTCTTTCTTTCTCTGTCACTCTCCCCTGGGCATATTTTAAACATTTAACATTCCTAGGATGTGGCTTGTATAGCTAATTATATCTTACTGAAGTTCTCAGCTGTGGGAAGAGAGAGAAAGTGGCAGAGAGAGAAGCAAAGCCCAGATGTACCAAAAAATACTTTTATTTTTGATGCAAGATTGATTTCATATTGGCTGCTGACGACCCTACACAGCGCTAGGGTTGCCAGATCTTCAGCATCTCAGGTGGCTTCCTGATTACGTGTTTATTGAGCCTCCATCCTAATTTGTTTGCTTGGAGATTTGGCCAATGGGACACAACTTGGCTGCTTATCACACATTCCTTCTGATTGGCTTGCAGGGAGATTAGATGATGTCGCATTTAGCAAAATTTCCCCATCACTTTCCTTGTTGCAAAAAAAAAAAAAAATCTATTGGGGGGGGGCAGGAGTGGCTTGCTCCTTTAATTGTGCAGCCTGAACTACTTCTTCTTGTTGTTGTTGTTTAGTCGTGTCCAACTCTTCGTGACCCCCTGGACCAGAGCATGCCAGGCACTCCTGTCTTCCACTGCCTCCCGCAGTTTGGTCAAACTCATGCTGGTAGCTTCGAGAACACTGTCCCACCATCTCGTCCTCTGTCGTCCCCTTCTCCTTGTGCCCTCCATCTTTCCCAACATCAGGGTCTTCTCCAGGGAGTCTTCTCTTCTCATGAGGTGGCCAAAGTACTGGAGCCTCAGCTTCAGGATCTGTCCTTCCAGTGAGCACTCAGGGCTGATTTCCTTCAGAATGGATAGGTTTGAGCTTCATGCAGTCTATGGGACTCTCAAGAGTCTCCTCCAGCACCATAATTCAAAAGCATCAATTCTTCGGCAATCAGCCTTCTTTATGGTCCAGCTCACTTCCACACATCACTACTGAACTTGCTGATATGTAAATGAATCCTACACAAAAGATAGTGACAGCCTTTCTGTGCGGAAAAGCATACTTATACTCATAACATCTTGGTGATACATCAGAATATATTTTATATAGTATACTTGCTTATAGATTCTTCCCCCTCCCCAATACTCCCCCCCCCATTAAATCTTCCTTTCATAAGCTTGGTGAAATGCAACTATATTCAAAATAATAATTCGAAAGAGGGCTTATTCCACTCTCTGCAATAACCCAAATAGAGGCTGACTGGGGCTGTGAAGTGACTCAGAATTGAGAGCTGCCTTCACCGATTGCCAAGTTTTGGGAGTGGGGTCCTTGAATGTGTGTTGTAGGCTAACATGTATTCTCTCTTTTTAATTTGGGCAAATCATTTTTATGACACGTACCATTTCCTTTAAAAGGGCCCCTGAAATATTTTTGCAAGGGCGGGGGTGAAGAATGCTTGCCAAATGTATCCCTATTAGTTTGTGTCAGCCCTAACTGTTGTGGGTGGGTACGATTGGTCAGCTACAACACCCGATTGGTAGGTTCCTCGTAGCTGGGTGCAATCTGGCCAATGGGACTCAGTCTAAATGGTCCAAGGGACCTATTTATGCCTATGCATGTGACCCAGAGCTTCCTCTTTTGGCACGTGCATTCGGAACACCCGCCCACCTCTCCCTACTTTTAGGGCTTTGCGCTTGACCTTGCTATGCTGTCGTGTGTTGTCTGTCGTTGGGACAGGGGCACGGCAGGAATTTTTCCCCACATGGCTGATTGGCTGTTGCCATTTGGGTTTCGTCTGCCACATAGCAAATAGTCATAACTTGTAAGGTTGCGGATAGGCTCTGGTTCAGGTGATAGGGATGGGAGAACGCTCTCGCCATCCCTATGTGAAGGGTATTCCATTAAAGGAATCCAGGAACTCAATGGTTTGGTCAACCCCTGAGAGGGGGCTGTGCCTGTGCCTGAGTCCAGGGGGACATCTGGGTGGCGGAGATAGCCTGTTCCCGGCTTTCCGCTTATCCAGGTGTTCACCCTTGGCTGACCTATGCTGGAACCCTGGGTCAGCACTACCTGCATGGCAGGGAGCTAGTCGAACCAGAGCCTAGGCAACCAGTCACTTTCTGTAATCAATAAAGTTGTGGCCTAAATTCTGCCAAAAGCCAAGCCAAAAATTTGAGTCAAGTGTGAATTTATTTAGGGGGGAGATTTCTGGGTCTGAACACGCAAATATTAGTCAAGGGTTCAGCATGTGTGCCACCGCTGAGCTATAGGATGGAACCAAAGAGAAATCAATCAAGGAAGTCACTTTAATTAGATCACAGCAGATCTCATGAAAGCTTCCAGGCTGGAACACTTCCTCTTTTTAGCTACAGGTTGCCTTCTCCTTGCTTCCTGCGTTCCTTTGTGATACCTCTTTCCTCAGCTGTGCAGGAGGCAGACCTTACCCTAGCGCTTAGTTAAATCATAGCGTTATCCAGTAGGTGTCAATGTCACATGAACAGCCACATTCCACACAGCAATCGCAGTGGCAAAGTATCAGTAGTGTGGCCAGTTTTCTTTTGTTAAGTCTTAAGCAAATGAGTACTATCTGACTGCACACCACAGGAAATTCACAGCCCTTCCTTTCATGCCATGGTGAAGTTTTCCAGCTAGTCTTTGGAGACAGAGGATGGAATATCTCTACAACAGAATTAGTACTGTGAATGAAAATGTCTGGGCTGTACTTAATTAGCGAAAAACAGATTTGCAGTTATTGCAAACTCAAAATTATTGTGCATAAAGTTGATCCTACAAAAAGAAGCATGTTTACTAAAGCAGCCTAGATTTGTATCATATACAAATGATACTAGTTGTACCTTCAGTACTAAGAGCTGCTATGTTGTTGTTGTTTAGTCGTTTAGTCGTGTCTGACTTTTCGTGACCCCCTGGACCAGAGCACGCCAGGCACTCCTGTCTTCCACTGCCTCCCGCAGTTTAGTCAAACTCATACTGGTAGCTTTGAGAACACTGTCCCACCATCTCGTCCTCTGTCGTCCCCTTCTCCTTGTGCCCTCCATCTTTCCCAACATCAGGGTCTTTTCCAGGGAGTCTTCTCTTCTCATGAGGTAGCCAAAGTACTGGAGCCTCAGCTTCATGATCTGTCCTTCCAGTGAGCACTCAGGGCTAATTTCCTTAAGAATGGATGTGTTTGATCTTCTTGCAGTCCATGGGACTCTCAAGAGTCTCCTCCAGCACCATAATTCAAAAGCATCCATTCTTCAGCAATCAGCCTTCTTTATGGTCCAGCTCTCACTTCCATACATCACTAGTGGGAAAACCATAGCTTTAACTTTAACTATTAAGAGCTGCTATACATTGATTAGAACTGCACTGAGTGTTCTCTGCCACTTTCTTAAATGCTTCACTACCTGTTTGTCAGCTGCTTTGTATGCTTTTTATGCATAATGACATTTTCATAGGAATGTGAGCCTAGGCAATAGGGGGATCAGATAGTGAACATGATGATGACCAAATAGCCAATCATATTTGAGAAGGCATTGGTTGCTGACCTCACTCTTTATGGGCAAATACTTTCACCCCTTTCTGCAGCCTCTCTTGAGCTGATGGCATCTTTAGCAAGGGTTCCCTGCCCCCTATTTTGGCCGAACCTAATTCACAATCATAGCCAGTACAATATTTAAATGCTCCCACTATCACAAGTTCCTGCACATAGAAAATTAGCATGACAGTTAGAAGGCTATGCTGAAACCCTTTTCTCTGATTTTTACAAACAGGAAGACGGGGTTCTTACTGCGTGCTGATCATTCAGACAAGCACTTTCCCACTTGCAGATAGGAAGTTCAGATAGTCTGAAATGTTTTTGCTGCGTGGCTGAATTTAACCAGACAACAAGCTAATCCCTTAAATGGAGGGTATTAATAGCACAGATAGTTAAAATCAACCAGTTAGACTTGCTGATCTTCATCGCAGCTGGAATTAATGGCAGATGCAGCCAAATAGCTTAAAACAAATCTTGGCTAGACAACATTAGACCAAAGTTGTCATTTAGCATCTGATGCAATAGACAAAATTCACTTGATCTAAACCCCCTTTAATTCCTCATAAATCTGCAAGCCTACGTTAAGGAAAGAACTCTCTGTCAACTGTTGACACGCCATGTATAATCTTAAAGGTCTGTATCTCATTTTCCTTACCTGCCCTTTTTCTAAACTAAAATGCCTAAATGTTGTAGCCATTCCTCATGGAGGAGTTGATCCAGTCCCTTGACCATTTTCCCAATTCCGCTTGAGATTCAGGGTTTGCATGAACCAAAAGCACACAACTCCTGTTCCTCCTATTCTTGTTTCCTTGAACAAAGGAGGAGGAAACAATAACAGTATTGTTCAACAGCTGTGCATGAAGGCACAGGGCTTCACTCCATCTGCAGAAGTCAGTAATTGGGTGGAGTAACAAAAGCCACCTCTGTGAGTGTTGCTCACTTTAGCACTTATTTAAGAAGCAGGCAAACTTCCTTGGCAAGTTGGTTGCCAGTGTTTACCCTGAGCTAAGTTTATGCAAGTGCAAAATAACTCAGTTTGCACAAAAACATATTGGACATAAGACTTGAATCTGGAGGATCACTCTTAATCAGCTTTTGCATCTTTTCTTTGAGGCTCTTCTTTCCGTATGTAGACTTAAGCAAGGGATGGGAAGAACATCAGCACCAAAAGGTAATCCATTTTGATTGTGCATAGGGCCATTCTTGCTGTTTTTTGCACAAAAGAAAAAGGAATCAGTTTTCATTTTTGATTTCACAGTAGCCCGTGTTCTGTCCTTGAACAATTGACCTTTAAGCCACTTTGCTCACGCTCCTTGTCTGTGTCTGAGTGCAGGTTCTAATGAAGAACGTGACAGTTGAATGCTTTTGCAGAGAGGGCTGTAACTTACAGTCGTCCATTTGATTTCATGCTTTGCCACTACTCACTTTAGCATGTCACTGAGTTTTAACCAAAGGGCAATGGAGACATCACTGATGACCTTCACTTCCTAGTGAGCTGAAGACAAATTATGACATAAAAAGCAAGCAAGCTGAAGCTTGTGTAGGTAGCGGAGATAAATGTATGGTGATATATGTTATTTCACTGTTCGTTTTTGTGGGAATTCAGAGAGGGGTCAAATTAACATATGAAATTAGGGTATGCTGCATAGTTAGCAATTTGGGCCACAGGTGCAGAGGAGTTGGTAAAACAGGCCAGAGCTTCAGAACCCTGTAAGTTCTGATTCTTCTCACACTTCAGAAGGTATGAAGACTTCAAAGAAATTGCTTTGTACCCTTGGATAATGCCACCACAGAGGCAGATACATGGTAATTGTTGTTGTTGTTGTTTAGTCGTTTAGTCGTGTCCGACTCTTCATGACCCCATGGACCAGAGCATGCCAGGCACTCCTGTCTTCCACTGCCTCCCGCAGTTTGGTCAGACTCATGCTGGTAGCTTCGAGAACACTGTCCAACCATCTCGTCCTCTGTCGTCCCCTTCTCCTTCTGCCCTCCATCTTTCCCAACATCAGGGTCTTTTCCAGGGAGTCTTCTCTTCTCATGAGGTGGCCAAAATATTGGAGCCTCACATGGTAATAGAGGTGTGCATCTGTTTCGGATGAAGCCTGCATCCAAAACTAAGGTGGATTGCTTCAGAATGATTCAGGCTTTGTCCAAGCCTCAAGTCCACCGCAGAGATTCAGAGGATGTAGACAGGGTTAGATAGTCTTAAACCATCAGAAACCTCTCTCCCCATCCTCTAACTTTCTATTGCAATACAGTGGTACCTCTAGTTATGAACTTAATTTGTTTCAGAGGTCCATTCTTAACCTGAAACTGTTCTTAACTAGAGGCATGCTTTCGCTAATGGGGCCTCTTGCTGGCGCTGGTCCACCGGCACACGATTTCCGTTCTCATCCTGGGGCAAAGTTCTCAACTCGAGGTAACTCTTCCAGGTTAGCGGAGTTTGTAACCTGAAGCATTCGTAACTCAAGGTACCACTGTATCTGAAAAACTAACTCACCAGTTGTGTGTGGTATGGGGAACATAAATCCTGCTTTTTTGCAGTGTGTCAGTATTTGGTATATCCATGGAATAAAGCACAGAGAACTCAGTACCTCTTTATCTTGAAATATATATAGTTTTAGACACTGACCTAAACAGCTTACCCCCTCCCACAAACAACCACTTCTGGATGAAATGTTCCATTGGTTAGGGTAATGATCCAACCCATCTGTATACCTGCAGAAGAATAAAAGGCTAAGTTAATACTATGATTTGAGTAACTGTTGCTTATTTGTTATCATTACTGAAGAAAACAACAGCATAAAGTACAAAACTAGTATAAAATTAATATTAAAAAAGCCAAAACCAGCATAGGGAAAAATCAGTGCCAAGTATACCTACAAGCATATAATTAAATATAAGACCGTGAGGGCCTCCAAGTCCACCTGTGCCTGAAGTGGCAACGTTGGGTCTAAGACCGACCAAACTATTGTACCTGGTCCTTTAAAGAGAGAGCAACTCTATCCGAGCAGGTTCAGTGTCACTCAGCCAGACAGACAAAACATCCACCTTCATTTGGTGTGGATTGTGTTTCAGTTTACTGGCCTTCATCCAGGTTTGAGTTTATTGGCCTTCGTCCAGTCCCCTACTGTGCCAGAGCTCATTGCCTCACCTAGATTTGATGGGAAGAAAATACAGAGCTGGGTGTCACTGATGACATTTTGGGATGGGGACGACTCTGGTTCGTTCCCTGTTATTAGGAAAACTTATTCCCCCCTCCCCGTATGTACACACCTTGACCCATGCACAGGTCTATACATTAAGCTACATAATCAGTGAACCAATCTACATAGGAGTTTTTCCAGTACTTACGAGGTGATCTGAGAGCTGCCTCTTTCTATAATTTATTTTACAGCTTCTTACTGCAGCCACTGTCTCCTCTGCGACCATGCAGGAAAGCTACATAAATGCTCCCGTGAAGTGACCGTATGTCATAATGTGCAGTCTTTTCTTAAGGAGCTGCATAGGGAAAATGATGGCCTCCCCTATATATCTATGTGGGAAGCCATCCCAGCCCCCAACCCCCAAAATTTCTGATATCTTTAAAAGTCCCACTACCTTCAATGATGATCATTTTCAGGTAAGCATACATAGAACTGCTGCCATAGTGATGGGAGTTAGTGAAAACTCATGAGAAAATGGTCAGTTGATGAAGAAACATTCAACTTCCAGGATCAGTATCTACCTATCTCCCAGTCACCAGTCTACAAGAAAAAAATCCACCTTTCATAATCCAGACATTACCTTACAAAAGGACAATATGAGTGGGCTCTCTGTGTCCTCACCACAGCAAAAAGACTGATTCTGATGAATTAGAAAAATAAAAATGCGTCTCCCTTCTACGATTGGATTGAAGATTTATACAGACTCGCAACATAGAAACAACTTGCATATGGACAAATTCAATGATATTTGGAGTCCATTCTTACAAATACATTTAAGATCTGGTGAAGTACAGTACAGTCATACCTCGAGTTGAATGTGCTTCGGGTTGAGCGTGTTCGAGTTGCGCTCCACGGCAACCCCGAAGTAACAGAGCACGATACTTCTAGGTTTCGCCGCTCGTGCATGCGCAGATGCTCAAAATGACGTCACGTGCATGCGTGGAAGCGGTGACATGCGACCCGCGCACGTGCAGACGCCCGTCGCATCTTGCGTTCCATTCAGGATGCGAACGGGGCTCCAGAACGGATCCCGTTCACATCCCGAGGTACCACTGTAACAACTTTGCACTGTTTGGGGTTTTCAACCCCCTCCCCACTTTACTTTCCCTTCTACACAGGTGCTGTTTCTCTTTTTCTTTTTCTCTCTTTTATTTACGTCTCACCATATTTAGGGACGCGGGTGCCGTTGTTGTCTAAACTACTGAGCCTTGGGCTTGCTGATCAGAAGGTCGGCGGTTCGAATCCCTGCAACGGGGTGAGCTCCCATTGCTTGGTCCCAGCTCCTGCCAACCTAGTAGTTCGAAAGCATGCCCCCCCCCAAATGCAAGTAGATAGATAGGTACCACTCTGGTGGGAAGGTAAACGGCGTTTCTGTGCGCTGCTCTGGTTTCGGGTTCCGTTGCGCCAGAAGCGGCTTAGTCATGCTGGCCAAATGACCTGGAAAAACTGTCTGTGGACAAACGCCGGCTCCCTTGGCCTGTAAAGCGAGATCAGCGCTGCAACCCTAGAGTCGTCCGCGACTGGACTTAACTGTCAGGGGTCCTTTACCTTTTTAAAAATATTTAGTGCACATGTAATTATGTACTTTCAAATTTCAGTAATCACAGCAGTGCATTCAAATATTGTTTGAGGAAAATTTTGGTGTCTTTGAAATGCCGTAGAGAAAACAGGAAGTTTTTATTCTTTTCAACTGGGGTGGGGGGGGGGGGAGAATATGCCAAATGATAATCTCTCCTTGTGCTCCCCTCCCACTGCCATTGCATTTTCCTAAAAAGTCTTTGTAATAATCCCCAGGACTACTTGATGTGGTTGGGCTTCTCAACATCCTAAAGAGATTAGGGATCTCTCTCTCTCTCTCTCTACCCCCCCCCCCCCGTGAGAATTCCAGTCCAGCTCAGTGAGCCAAGCTTTTTATTCTCCCTCCTTGAGGTGCATTGAAAGATCTTTGATGTCATTTACATGTAAAAGAAGGCCTCAGTTCAGAAGCTCCAGTGCAAAAGGCCTTTGCCATCCCTGTCAAAGGGGGTTGTGGGAAAACAGCAAAAGCTCAGGCTGGCTTTGTGCGGCTGCCTTTGTTCAGAAGCTGAGTGGCATCAATGAAGCACTAACTGTACAAGAAGCGAAAAGTTATTAAAGCAGGCAGAATTACACCGAAATAGGTGTGCAGGGAAGATTATTTTCATCTACCGATAAAAGGGGGGGAAACCGGGGGGGGGGGACGACGACGACGACGACCCACCACCTTGCTGGAGTAATTAAAGTTGCATTATTGAATGTTTGTACACAAATCTGCGTATGTCAGATGGCCAGCATTAAATCTCTTTCTCTCTTAGTAAATGCCAATACTGAGTGTGATAGCATTTCTGTAGTCTTTGGATTTTTGTTTGTTTGTTTCAGTATATTTATAGCTAACATTGCAAGACAATGAATGACCCGCAACTTGAGAATAAGGTATTACAGTATTCCCACAGCAATCAGTTTTACCTTGCATCGTGACTAGGACATCTAAGTAGCAAATATATTATTATTATTATTATTATTATTATTATTATTATTATTATCATCATTATTAAACTTTATTAGTTGCTTATTAGTGTGCTTATTGCATCATTGGTGTCAGAATGAGAAATGCCATGGAACACAGTTTTTTGAGGCTGCAGGTTCAGTTTGATGAAGTACTAGTTATTGTAGACAAATAATATGAGCCAGCTAAACCACTGCAATGTTTAAATATCTTTATCTTTAAAATGGATATCCCCCTGCATATATTTCCATTAGTTTCCAATATGTACAAAATACAGATTCAACCAAAATAACTTGTATAAACAGTGAGTAAGGAAAGCATGCACGTTTTATAGCAGTGTTTTCCAAAGTGGGTGATCCCGCCTCCTGTGCCACAGAAATGATCCGGGGGGGGGGCAGGGGCGGTAGTAGCCTTGGGTGCAATTGGGGGGCGCTGAATAAAAATGAGGCAATGGAAGCATAAAAAAGAAGAAAAGAGAAGAGAATTGTCTGTGCATGTTTCATCTGTTGTATAACGACACTTACCGCCAGGTTGGGCACCATTGTGGGACAGCAACAACACCTCCCTGGGATTTGGCCAATGGCAGGTGGTCTGGATCAGACTGAGCCTGCAGGCTTCACTCCAGTTCACCCCATGGGTTTTACTAAATAATTTTATAATTTCAAGTTTCAAGGTGTCTTATTTCCAGCAACTCCTTTCTTAACTGTGTTGTAGGACATAGGTAAAAATATTGATACATAAAAGAACACAAATTTTCACTGCATCTTTCTGTTGGTTCACTTAAAGGGGGAATAGTCTTTTTCCCCCTGCCCCCTTTCCACCCTCTTTTTATACAGTGGTACCTCAGGTTAAGAACTTAATTCTTTCTGGAGGTCCATTCTTAACCTGAGGTACCACTTTAGCTAATGGGGCCTCCTGCTGCTGCTGCCACCACATGATTTCTGTTCTCATCCTGAAGCAAAGTTCTTAATCCGAGGTACTATTTCTGGGTTAGCGGAGTCTGTAACCTGAAGCGTCTGTAACCCAAGGTACCGCTGTATTTTATTTTTTTGCCAAGCACATAAAGCTGTATGTGCACAAGTTAAATGTTTTAAGTTGTGAGTTACCTGAATGTAATATAAATAGGTTGCTCCCATTGTTCAGTAGTTTATGGAGGAAACATGATATACTGTTTTAGACACCGACTGAAAAACTTTTTTTTTTATTTCAGCATGCCTCCACAGACATATAATTTACTTTTCTATGTTTTGTTTTGAAAGTTTTGCTGATTTTATCTGTTCTCTTGGTAATTATATTGTGTGTACTTGGTTTTTTTAAAAAAACAACAACAGTTTTTAATAGCCCTAACAAATTATAATTTTATTGTATATTCTGCTTGGGGAGTTTTATGAATGAGCAAATAAATAATGATGGATAATCTGTTCACACCCACCCCCTTTTACTGTGGCTTGGTAAGATGTTTGGAATTGAGTATCTAGTATCTAGTTAAGTGCATTGTGTAATTGTTTCTTTGTTCAGGCAAAACATATATTTAGCCTTAAAAAAATTGGCTAGGCTTCAGTGTATAGAAGTGCTGTGCGAAAGTACTCTTCATACCTGTGGGACTAAAATTCTGGCCCCGTAGTTTATTCTGTTGAGATACTCCAGCAGGTTGCATGAGAAAAGATTTATTTCCCAAAGTTTGTGGTTGCTGTATTTCAATCAAAGAGAATTATTAGTGTTAATTATGACCTGTATGAGGAGCAGACCATGGTGCTGGCTTCACTCAGCAATACAGTGGTACCTCGGGTTAAGAACTTAATTTGTTCTGGAGGTCCGTTCTTAACCTGAAACTGTTCTTAACCTGAAGCACCACTTTAGCTAATGGGGCCTCCTGCTGCCGCCACACGATTTCTGTTCTCATCCTGAAGCAAAGTTCTTAACCCGAGGTACTATTTATGGGTTAGCGGAGTCTGTAACCTGAAGCATCTGTAACCCGAGGTACCACTGTATATCACTTGTGAAACCGCCACTGCTCCTGGGTCCTTCTGCTAGCGACTTCCTCCAGCGAGTGTTGCTAGCAGAGGAACTCAGCCGATAGCTGAGCAGTTAAAGCAGGGGTCAGCAGACTTTTTTTTTTGAAAATAATTTTTATTAACCGGCCAATCAAATCAAATCAAATCACATCACATAAATTCCAAATTACAAAGCCGAATTTTAAATTTTGTTGAGGGAACCCATATTTCAAGATCCGAAGGGGGATTCTGATCATCTTCTTGCCACTGCGTTAATGTCCAAATCAGTCCAAAGGAAGTTCATCATTCTATCCAGTCTTATCTTGCTGTTTCCACATCACATCTTGTTCATATATTTTCTCTTTTTTCTTTATGATCTCTTCTGATAGTCTCCTTAAGCCGATAAACACCAATAATAATCCTGTGTGAATTTTTCCGTTCTTCCAATCCTCGAATCAAGATGGTTTCCATATATCATCGCCTTCATAGATAACAGCGCTCTTTCCATCATTAATTACAGAACTGTCGTTCTTAAGTCCCACTGAGGAGTTTCACCCACAATATAAAAACAGCTCTATTTCTCCTCTCAGACTTAAGTCCTCCGACAGAACTTCCCAATATGGCGACAGAATTTTTAACTGCATCATTCCAAAGCCCTTATACATTCCACGCTCTTCTTAAAACATGCTTTGGTTCGAAAGTTTATCTCCACACAGCCTTAAATCCACAGCTTAAGTCCTTAAAATGACATTTCTGACTTGTGAGGGGCGGGGGGCATTCTTGTTTAATCACATAGGGAAAGAAAGGAAAGTTTTTTCCCCCTCCCCCATCAGTCCCTTTGCCATACCGAGTCTTGGCGTATCTTCTCAATATTTATACTTGTTCCTCCGACTCGTCTTGTTTTATCAGAGATCTCTTCTGTTAGCAGTCTTTAGTCCCCCTTCTTCCTTGAAACATGTGCATTCGCTTCATCCAAATTGTTTCTTTTGAAGTTCTTGCAGCTAGTGGCGCGGATCAGGGACGGCGTCCAGGAGCACCGAAATCCCACAGGAGGGCTTTGTGCCTAGTGCCCCCATCCCCACAAATTTGGGGGTGGTATAGGGCACAGCAGGCAAGGGCAGTCCCCAACCACAATCCTGGGGGGGGGGGTAGGGAGGCTATTTACTCCCATCACAGCCTCCAATTTACCTTGTGTGGGTCGGAGAGATGTTATTGTCAGCCATCTTCTGATGCGCCCCTAGTGGTCCCTGGGGTCAGCAGACTTTTTCAGCAGGGGGCCGGTCCACTGTCCCTCAGACCTTGTGGGGGGCCGGACTATATATTTTTTTGGGGGGAAATGAACAAATTCCTATGCCCCACAAATAACCCAGAGATGCATTTTAAATAAAAGCCCACATTCTACGCATGTAAAAACACACTGATTCCCGGACCGTCCGCGGGTCGGATTTAGAAGGCGATTGGGCCGTATCCGGCCCCTGGTCCTTAGTTTGCCTACCCATGAGTTAAAGGATCCCCCAGCCCAGCTCTGGCACGGGGAGCTCTGCTGGGGATTGGCACCCTCAAAGGATCCCCAGTGCTCTCTGTGCATGTTTGCGAGTGAGGTGGGCATCGGGGACGGCTCAGCTGGGGATTGGGAGCCCTCCCGCGCCCCATCTGAGCTGTACAAACAAGCTGCTTTGTTCTAGCCCACTGGGTGCTGGGGTGAAACAGCCTTAGCTCCTGTGGTGAGAACTGTGGCAATTTCTCCCGGCACCTCACAGTCTGAGGCCAAGACAGCTTGTTTTTTCAACTTTGCGGTATAAAACCAGACCACAATGTTTGGCTGGTGATGTTCATCTGCGATGTTGAAAAGCTGATATCTCCCCATCCCTAGTGTCAATCCCTCACTTTGACCTTCAGATGTCTATCAATCATAGATTGAGAAGCCAATAAAAGTCTTGTTTGGGCTATGGCAGTGATGGCCAAACTCGGCCCTCCAGCTGTTTGGGGACTACAATTCCCATCATCCTGTTAGGTAGGGATGATGGGAGTTGTAGTCCCAAAACAGCTGGAGGGTCAAGTTTGGCCATCACTGGGCTATGGGGAAATATTACATTGAGCTTTCTTTCATAGATATTTATTTCTGGATGTGAATGTATGGAATGTCCACTATGAAGATTTGGATGTTTCTGAGAGATACTGTTTTATTGCAGACAAAATTAGAGGCATTTAACTTTATGAACAGAATGTTCTTTAGAACAGTATGAGAAGTAAATAGTAGAAGCAAAAGGCAGCCCTGAGAGAATGTTGGTCCTATGCTCACAATGCTGTACCCGGAAGTGACCTGGAGATATAATAAAAGTAATGACGATAATAATAATAATAATAATAATAATAATAATAATAATAATTTATTTATACCCTGCCCATTTGGCTGGGTTTCCCCAGCCACTCTGGGAGGCTCCCAATACAGAATTAAACATTAAAAACTTCCCTAAACATGGTTGCCTTCAGATATCTTTTAAAAGTGGGATAGTTGCTTATTTGCTTGACATCTGATGGGAGGGTGTTCTACAGGGCGGGCGCCACTACCAAGAAGACCCTCTGCCTGGCTCCCTGTAACCTCACTTCTCTCAGTGAGGGAACCGCCAGAAGGCCCTCAGAGCTGGACCTCAGTGTCCAGGCTGGACGATGGAGGTGGAGACGCTCCTTCAGGTATACAGAACTGAGGCTGGAAGTTGTCACTAAAAGGGCAGAACAGGGCACAGTGGGATGTTTCAATTGCATGTGGTTTTACATAAGCATGCAGTGACCCAGAACGCAACGCCCACACAACAAAAATAAAAATAAAAGAGAGGAAAATCAGGCCTCAAGAAGCCTCTCATGAATGCGCACTGAACAGGGCTCCCTTGAATCTTATTTTGCAATCAATAAACTTCCTGAAATAATTGGGGGCAGTGGCGTAGCGTGGGGGTGCAGGGGGGGGCCTGCCGCACCGGCCGCAACATCTGGGGGTTAGGGTGCGCAAATCCACGGGTTAGGGGGCGCAAATCCACGGGTTAGGGGTGCAAATTACTTGCCTTGCCCCGGGTGCTGACAACCCACGCTACGCCACTGATTGGGGAAAACTTGTAGCGTCTTCTCTTTAACCATGCATTTTAAAGAACCAAGAACAGAAAGGAGACAGGAATTTATTCTCCCTCATCCCCCTCCTCTGCATGCCAAGCAAGCCCCTGCTTGGAAATGTTAAAGAATGCGGTTGATCATGACTTTGAAAGAAGAACCATTGTTAGAAACCTAACACCAAATGGGATTTGAAACCACCTTCCTTGCCAGATGCAAGATTCAGTTACCTCGGACTCTTTGCTCTCATTTCAAGGGGGAAGGATCTCTCTCCATCCCAGTGGGAATTTCCGCACTTCTGAGTTAAAAGAGTCACACGTTAAAAGAGTCGCCGCTACCTGGTGTGACAGTGGCTCTCCTAAAGTAGCAAATCCTGCTAAGGAGGATTTGTGGGCATTGTCCATATGCTTGCGTTTCTGAAGGAATTTGCAGCGTATGCTCCCAGGGGAGGCAACAGGCTAGAGGCAAGGTGTGAATTGCGGTGGTGAGTTTTGTGGAAAAGAATATAAATGGAGGGAGTACCAAATTGAAGGGCGCCGAATCTCACTCGCACACAGATTCCGCTCCTCAAGACTGGTGTGAGGGTAATGTCGGATAAGGACATGATTTGTGAACCGGGAAGTTGCCTGATAAAATCTTGCCTCCATGTGCTCCAGCTGCTCCTATTTATCAAGGGCAGTTTCAGTTTTCTGGTACCTTGTGGAGCCTTTTGAGGAAATTTTGGAAATAATAATAATAATAATAATAATAATAATAATATGCAGAAATTTGAGTTTTGTAAGTCACTTTGGGTCCCTTTTCTGAGGAAACGAACCAAATACAGTACTGTTGTACCTCAGGTTACATACGCTTCAGGTTACGGACTCCGCTAACCCAGAAATATTACTTTGGATAAGAACTTTGCTTCAGGATGAGAACAGAAATCGTGTGGCGGCAGCGGGAGGCCCCATTAGCTAAAGTGGTGCTTCAGGTTAAGAACAGTTTCAGGTTAAGAACGGACCTCCGGAAGGAATTAAGTTCTTAACCCGAGGTACCACTGTAATAATAATAATCATCATAATTGCCCTGGAAGGTGCATTCTGAGTCCCAGAAGATCAGCGAATGAGCAGACAGGACACCAGGAGTTGGGATGAAGTCAGGCCAACTCTTTATTGGCCGCAGTAGGCAGGGTATGCGTTGGCAGGGCAGTAGGACCAGGATCAATTCTTCATTCTATTCACCCCCTGCTAGTGGGATGGGATCTGCTGGGGTTGGCCCATGCCAGACCCATTCCCAGTGCTGAACCCTGTCATGGTGCAAGCCAAACTGGCAAGGTCCAACTGGGAGACCAGGGTGAGGATTCCAGACAGGCAGGGACCGAACCCGAGCTTGGGGCATGCTAACGCCAGTCTTCCCCTCAGGCCCCATAACCTTCCTTCCATGTGTTGATCCTGCCCAATGCCAGTTCTGCCCCTATATATGCAACATTAATGCGCCTAACAAAAGGAAGCCATCGTTTCACTAAGGGGGAGGCGAAAAAACTCCCAACCAAGAGCCAATCAGGTTGGGAGAAAAACTTCCTTTCTGGCCCTGTCAACCAGCAGCCCAAATAGTTCAACGACTCTAACCTGAAGGTGGGTGAGTGGGAAGCTTTTGGTGCTAAATCCCCCCAAACTTTGGAGGGGTAAGCTTGATAAAGGCTTCATTCCCGTCTGCTTCCCGCCAGGGGCCACAGGAGCAAGAAGTTGCCCTTTTCTTGTGTCACCAGGGGCTCATGCCACCAGGCAAAACTGCCCTGAGCGGATTGGGCCCGGAATGGAGCTCACACCAAAATCACTGAGATACGTAGACACGTTAGTATGCAACTTCATAAACATGGCCAAGAACTGTTTTGGGTTTTTTTTATGATATTTATTGAAGTTTAACAAACAGAAAAAAGTTACAGAGTAAAAAAACAATAAAAAGGTACAAAAATACAAAGGAAAAATACAAAATACATGGAAAATAAAAAAACAGTTAAAAACAGATCAATCTTTTCATGACTTATATTTCATTTACTTGTTTCCTGACCTCCTCACACCTCCCTTTTTTGTATTCCAACTCACATGGTTAATTCAGCAAATCCTTTCTGTTTTGGGGTTTTTTAACCAAAGGCAGCCTTATATCAACACCTCAGTTTATCATCCAGTTTTAGAGTGATGCATGCCTGTTCTGGTACCTGTGCATCATTTGCAGATGTCCCTTTCAGATCAACCAAATTCTTCACCAGGTGTTCACCAGCAATGGCATTATAGCTGACTACAACAGCATATTGCTTACGCACCCTGCGTTAGTGCATCAGCTCACAATGACTGTATTTTTCACTCTATAAGACGCACCAGACCACAAGACGCACCTAGTTTTTGGAGGAGGAAAACAAGAAAAAAAAAATTCTGAATCTCAGAAGCCAGAACAGCAAGAGGGATCTCTGCACAGTGAAAGCAGCAATCCCTCTTGCTGTTCTGGCTTCTGGGATAGCTGCGCAGCCTGCATTCGCTTCATAAGACGCACACACATTTCCCCTTACTTTTTAGGAGGGAAAAAGTGAGTCTTATAGAGCAAAAAATACGGTATCTCTTCCAACAAATAATATATTGCGGCAGCCTCCGCTGCTCACCCCAAACCAGGATGTTAAGCTCATTTTCTGCATGTAGGAACAATCAATCATGTGAGTTCGCACCTGGTATTTGAAGTAGAACAGTACTTCAAAGTAGTGTATAAGTCTATCCAGTGAGAATGAGGCCATGTTCTCTGATATGTGGTAGGCAAAGAATTATCCCTGTTTGCATTATGGCACAAGTGGATTCCATGAGGCCAAAAAGATTCTGCTTGTGCAACCAGAAAGCCTTTTGTAAAGAAAATGTACGAGTATGGCAAGCCCTTTCGTGTGCAGGTCTTCTGATTGGGCTACCTGAATGCAGTCATGTAGTGGATGCATAAATTCAGGGATGAACAAAAGATCCCTGAGGAATTTTCCTGTGTCTCCCTGTGCATGGTTGAATTTAACTCAATACATTGTATCTATTAAAACTTTCCTCTCATTAACTAAACAATATAAGGTAAAGGTAAAGGTACCCCTGCCCGTACGGGCCAGTCGTGTCCAACTCTAGGGTTGTGCGCCCATCTCACTTAAGAGGCTGGGAGCCAGCGCTGTCCGGAGACACTTCCGGGTCACGTGGCCAGCGTGACGAAGCTGCTCTGGCGAGCCAGCACCAGCGCAGCACACGGAAACGCCGTTTACCTTCCCGCTATAAAGCGGTACCTATTTATCTACTTGCACTTAAGGGTGCTTTCGAACTGCTAGGTGGGCAGGAGCTGGGACTGAAAGCTGGGAGCTCACCCCGCCGCGGGGATTCGAACCGCCGACCATACGATCGGCAAGTCCTAGGCACTGAGGTTTTACCCACAGCGCCACCCGCGTCCCATATATATTCATATACATATATATATATATATATATATATATATATATATTCTAAATTAATAAAATCAAATTGTGTGTTTTTTGCAGTTCTGATTATGTCATTCAGAATTGGAAGGCTTATGAAAGGTGTAGACACAGCTAACTGTTTTATCCATTTTTTTTGTTCCACGCGGTTACTAAGCTTACTAATTATCGGTACTTATTTTTTTCAAAATCAATCAGTTCTTTTTTAAAAAAGAATCCTCTTGCAATCTCATAGGATGCCACAATATTGCAAACATTTGGCAGTTTTTTACACAGCCATTTTTCACTTTTTGCTAATCATTAAGAATATTCTGCACTTGATCTTAGCCAAAAGGTCGAGAAGCAATGTATTGATTCTGTATTGATTTTCAGATACTGTACCTTTGCTTCCTGTCACTTAAGCAAGGAATTAGCTGGAAAACCCATTGGGATATGAAGTCTGTTTGCTTTAGTTAGGATTGGGTCCCTGTGATCTGTGTTTTCATTTTTGGCTTCTCATATATAGATGGCTGCTGCAGAGCAGTCTTGACCTTTAGGTTCAAAATTGCTGATGAGTAGTTTGCAGAATAATGACTGAAGCATTTCCAACTAACTTAGCTCATGATTTTATGGCTCTCTAGGGGGGGATTCATGAGTAAACCACCTTTTTTGCCCTCTGTGTGTGGCTTTTAGAATTCTATAACAGATTTTTCTTTCCTTGTTAGAAATTCATCACCAAACTTTCTGTAGAGAGGGGGGAAAAGCATGCCTGCTTTTTCCAGACAACTATGGATCAGATCCAGGCAAATAGGCACAAGCCACCTTAATGGGTATACTGTGTCAAGTGCCTGTTAAATCATAACATGTTGTTCTGTGTTGCTAATTACTCTTGAAAATGCAATGCAGCAAATGCCCTTCAAGGCATGCTTTGTTTTCTTTTTGCAATTTAGAGCACAATGCTATATTTGCAATATGCTGGTCGAGAAGCTACCATTTTGAAATATGCTCAGAGTCCTGCAGTGATTTCATGCTCTTTATTGCAGCATGCAAAACAGTGATTGAATTTCCCTCCAAACCTCAGGCTTTTATATATATTATTTACACAATGATTCCCATCTGATTGGCTGATTCTGCTTCCCTCCGGGAGCCTGATTGGTCTTCTCCTGCAGGCCAATCAGTTGTTGCATTCTAGGATCCTACCTGCCTATTGATCTAGGATCCAAGCTTAGTACATAACACATTTTCAACCTAAGGGATGCATTCCTTTGTGAAGAACCTTCTGGTGCACCAATGCTGATGAGGTCAAAGGCCAAACTGGCTTTCACCTCTTAGTTTTGTGCAGTAGGCCAATTTCCAGCCACACAAAAAGCCAGAGGTTTCTGCATACACACCAACACACATATTTCCAACCTCCATCTAGCTTTGCAAGAGGTTTTATCACAGTTCTTCTCATAAACACTTCAAGTAAAAGCAATGGAGGCACACCCTGAGCAGAACCAGTAAATGGTGTGGTTTGCATCGAGGGTGCAAGCTAGTGAGAATCCATACTGCTATGGCACATTGTCAGTGGAGGTGCTAGCATGTGATGCAGAAAATTGTTAGCACACTAATTAATTATACTGATGTGTTTTAAATGAGGCATGACAAGATGAATAGACAAGATCCAGGAAGTCAAAGCCTACTGTCATGGTAAGGGAATATAGCCCTGAGGCAGAGAGAGGTTTCTGCTGGGCTTTTCTGATGCCTTATGTGCATTGGTTAAAGGTAAAGGGACCCCTGCCTATTAGGTCCAGTTGTGACCAACTCTGGGGTTGTGGCGCTCATCTCGCTTTACTGGCCGAGGGAGCCGGCGTACAGTTTCCGGGTCATGTGGCCAGCATGACTAAGCTGCTTTTGGCGAACCAGAGCAGCACACGGAAACGCCGTTTACCTTCCCGCCGGAGTGGTACCTGTTTATCTACTTGCACTTTGACGTGCTTTCGAACTGCTAGGTTGGCAGGAGCAGGGACCGAGCAACGGGAGCTCACCCCGTTGTGGGGATTCGAACCGCCGACCTTCTGATCGGCAAGTCCTAGGCTCTGTGGTTTAACCCACAGCGCCACCCGCGTCCCTACACTATGATACAGAGCCATAAAATAAAATCTTTCAAGGGCTTTATCTGGTCAAATGCTCTGTGCTCATTCTAGGTTGGATACAAGGCTTAATGTGGGTGGTTTCTGCATGAAGACAGTAAGTGGATCTCTCCCCCCTCCCCTTTTCTGGGCTGCAACAGCCTTAAATAGCAGCTGTTTTTCTTGGCTTCAGGCTTCTTCTGAATGGAGGCTTATTTGTTTAGGCCAGAGATGTTACTGTTATTTACACACACACACACACACACACACACACACACACACACACACACACGTGTGTATGAGCAAACACATGCACACGAAGGTCCCATTTCCCTTTTGGGGTTCAAATAAATATTTTTATTGCCCTGACCCACTTAACCCCTTCCTTTTGTTTAAATAGACACATGTTTACTAAAGAGGAGGTGATTGTTCATTCGTTACTGCCATGCTGCTTTAGCAACAGCTCTTAATTTTTTAAGTATAAATGCTTTCTGTCCCCTTTGAAATTACTGTTGCATTTATGTCTGCTTCCTGTCTGTAGGGTCTTAAATTTGATGCAGGTGTATGCTTAACCGTATGAAGTTTTGCAGTTGCTATTTTCTGTTCAGTTGTACCATTTACTGGTCTGAGAATCTGTACATTTACCATTGCATTGTCATCTGCTTCACATCTGCCCTGGTTGATTTTTTTTTGTTTTTTTTTGTTTTTTTGTTTGTTTTTTAAAAAAGGAATAATGCCTGGTGAACACAGGCTTGATCTAACATGCAACAAAATTGGCAGTGGGTGACATGAGTCCCCAAGCGGTAGGGTGGACAGACTGTGGCTGGAGAGATCACACTTTTGAATGTGTGTATGTGTGTGTACCAGGGCCGTCTTACCCATAGGCGCTAGGGGTGCGGGGCACCCAGGCGCCTGGCTCTCCGGGGCACCAGGCTGAGAGTCCAGGGCCCGAGAGTTGAGTCTGGGGAAAAGCCTGCCTGTTGGTTCAGGGCACCACGAATTCAGGGGCGACTGAGCCAGTGAGATGCCAAGGCGGCCGGCCGGCCGGCTTCGCCCTCCTGTGCTCCTGGGATTGGGCAACCTGGGGAGGGGGTCACCAGGCAGATCTTTGCACCCCAGCGCCGCATATGCTTTTAAGACAGCCCTGGCGTGTACATATACCCAGTGGTGACGGCAACACATCAGGGATGTAACTGTTCTAACCTACCTTTCTTCATCTTGTGCTGGTTTTCTACTTGCAGGAACTTTTTGTTTTGCATTCAAAGATGAATGATCTCTGATCTCTTCTCTCCCCGTTCCTCCCTTCTAAACTGGTACATTTTGTTCCACCACTTGCGGGACTTTGTTGCTAAATTGCCGCCTCGTTTTCACTCAAAATGTTTGGGTTAGAAGGCAGGTTTTTCTCACGCTTTTAATATGTGCTCAGTTCCTGTTTGTTATGACACAGGACTGGAATGATAGAAACAGGACAACTGTATACAAGATTTCAGATGCTGTAAACAAATATTGGAACAGCTTGGAGGGGATTTTTAAAATTAGGTGAAAGATTTGTTTTCCCACCCTACAAGTGAAGGGTCACTTTTTTTGCATCCTTTGCTTCCTCACATCCTTTTGGCTTCGTGGCTTAACAAAACTTTGCCCTTTATAGTCCAAGCAGTCTTTGCAAAGCCTCCGTGGCAGTCTATCAGGGTTGTAGCAGGTGGTCCTAAGTATCCACAAGATAGAGGCCCAGGATAGGGTAGGCAGGATGCTGTATATGCAAGTAAGTAGCTGAGAGATCTATGTTAAGATATGAAATCTGAAGTCAGTAATCTGTTTTAGTTGTGAATGTTTATTTTAATTTTTTGCTGAAACTTTTATTGTGTATTTTAATTATGCAATTTTTTTAAAAAAAGAATTGGTTTTATACTTGTAAACCATTTAGAAGCCACCTTGGCAATTAAGTGGTACAGTGGTACCTCGGGTTAAGTACTTAATTCGTTCCGTAGGTCCGTTCTTAACCTGAAACTGTTCTTAACCTGAAGCACCACTTTAGCTAATGGGGCCTCTTGCTGCCACTGTGCTGCCGGAGCACGATTTTTGTTCTCATCCTGAAGCAAAGTTCTTAACCCGAGGTAATATTTCTGGGTTAGCGGAGTCTGTTACCTGAAGCGTATGTAACCTGAAGCGTAACCTGAGGTACCACTGTACATAACAACAACAGCAGAAATGAATGAGGCATCTGTGAATTCTGATGTGAAATGATCTGATTGGCACCTGTGTAACTGGAACATAGTTACTCTTCAGATTTTGTACTTTTCCGAATTTTCCTGCAAATAGATAGCAAAAAGGGAGGGATTAATTTTGCCCTCAGCCCTTTGTAACCTTCTGTGGGTATCTATAAATAGCTGACACCCAGCTGACAGGTTGCTGAACATAGAAAGCTTACCCATGAGAGTTTTCAGTTGTCACAGTTGTGAATACACAGGAAACTGTCCTGTTGAGGCAAGGGATTTATGCAGTGTGATGAATCATAGAAAATATCTCTGTATACATGGGCTCTATAGAGGCTGAAGTGATGTGTCTTCATATTTCATGCATATTTCAGAACCGTTCTGCAAGATAACCGAAATTAATATGAATTGTATGTCTGTGTGCATGCCACTCAAGGACTGATTGGAAAATACAAAGTGAATACCATCTAAATCTGAAAAGTGAAAGCTATTAAACAGTTCCTCCAGTATAAAGAAGGGACGCAGGTGGCGCTGTGGGTTAAAGCCTCAGCGCCTAGGACTTGCCGATCGAAAGGTCGGCGGTTCGAATCCCTGCGGCGGGGTGCGCTCCCGCTGCTCGGTCCCAGCGCCTGCCAACCTAGCAGTTCGAAAGCACCTCCGGGTGCAAGTAGATAGATAGGGACCGCTTACCAGCGGGAAGGTAAACGGCGTTTCCGTGTGCGGCTCTGGCTCGCCAGATGCAGCTTTGTCACGCTGGCCACGTGACCCGGAAGTGTCTCCGGACAGCGCTGGCCCCTGGCCTCTTAAGTGAGATGGGCGCACAACCCCAGAGTCTGTCAAGACTGGCCCGTACGGGCAGGGGTACCTTTACCTTTACCTTTACCAGTATAAAGATAACAGGGGGAAATAACTGCCAATATAAGTTTCGCATTTTGTTTTTCAAACAGCATAGCTACTTGCTTCAGTTGCTTTTATAATGTGAATGGTAAATATTTTGTTAAGGATACTTTTCTCGACCATGGAATTCTTCCTTCCAACCTCTCCTGATAGGTAGCTGTTGAAATTTGGCTGGCCATTTGCCAACTAAGTTCATATGCTTTGCTGCACATGAAAAGCCACTTCTCACCCATAGTTTTACTTACATCAGGGATTCATTAAGTTCAAAGAGGTAGCAGGACTAGACTACAAAAAAATACGGTGTTAATTTCTTTTAAAACAAGATCAGAGACAAGAAAATAGTGCTAAAACACGCAGAACAGTGTGCCCATCATTCTTCTACTAGTTACATTTCCCCTTACTTTTTGCATTCTGCAAAAGTGATGTAGCTCTCAGTATCAGATTTCCAGATTTCTTCAGTTTTTCAGCATCTCCCCCCCCCCCCCCCGGTCCTCCCTGGGAGAGATGGTCAATGGGGCCTGGGGGCTTCTTGTTTTCTTTCCAAACAGAGGCCTGTTGAGTACAATAGGGGTAGTGAAAATGTTTTAATTTATCATTATAAAAGGAAAGAGTATTGAATGCAGCAACACCAATGGATTTTGCATACCCTTCAGCATTTGGCAGACTGGATAACAGGTCAGTAGGTTACACTTACATTTGTTTTATGTTACAAGGATGTGGGATTCATAATACGATATTAAGCAAGTGAAGTGAATGGACCCCTTTCATAGAATCCTAGAACTGCAGAATTGGCGAGTTGGAAGGGAGACTGAGGATCATCTAGTTTAACCCTCTGCAATGCAGGAATGCACAGCTGTCCCATACATTATCAACCCTGCTCTCTAAACAACAGAGCTATCCAATAGGTAAAAAAGGTAAAGGTAAAGGACCCCTGACAGTGGAGTCCAGTCACAGATGACTCTGAGGTTGCGGCGCTCATCTCGTTTCACTGCCCAAGGGAGCAGGCGTTTGTCCGCAGACAGTTTTTCTGGGTCATGTGGCCAGCATGGCTCAGCCGCTTCTGGCGAAACCTTAGCAGCGCATGGCAACGCCGCTTACCTTCCTGTCAGAGTGGTACCTATTTATCTACTTGCACTTTAAAGTGCTTTTGAACTGCTAGGTTGACAGGAGCTGGGACAGGAGCTGGGACAGAGCAATGGGAGCTCACTCCGTTAAACCACCGACTTTCTGATCGGCAAGCCCAAGAGACTCAGTGGTTTAGACCACAGTGCCACCCGCGTCCATCCAATAGGTATCCAAAGCTATTACTTTGTTTGGGGTGACTTCTAGGGGGCTCTGCTAAATAGTTGCTCATTTCCCTACAGTGCAGACAACACTTGATCCGAACCCATAACTCCAGTGAAGTTCTGGCCCAGATCATAATGGACTTGCCACCAGATTTCCCTCCCTGCTGCATTTGCAGATTTATCTATTCTGTTTGTAGCACATAATTTAATAGAGTTTTTAAAAGCTGTTGCTTAAAGTCCATCTGCACACCTATAATATTTGTTTTGTATATTCAGATTATATTTTAACTTGATATTGTAATCATGTACTCTTGACCGTGTATACGCATAAAGGTCTACCCCCATTGGTAATTGATGAGAGCTTTTATCATTTTCTGAATGCTAATATCACCTGACTTTATATATTCATGTTGTTTCACTTGAAACAACGGCAATGAATATATTGCCTTTTTTTGCTTAGAACTGACAGATCTTTGAGGCAGCCACTCAAGACTGCTATCATGCGGCTTCCATGCAGGATGTGTTTTGCATTCTACAAACCATGATTTCTCTCTCCACAATTGCATTTTATCTTCTTTTCTGGTGATTCCTTTCCTCCCATTTTTGTTCTGCAATAATGATAACGTTTGCTCTGTAAAAAAAACCTATGTATCTTTGAAAGAAACATGTTTTGCCATTCAGTAATTGCAGCTTGTACGGGAGCCTCTTGAAATTATTGGGTTTCTGGTCAGCGTGGTTGCCATGATTCTCAATTTAAAAAAACAAAAACGAAGAACAAGGACCCTGATTGCTCTATTTTTGCCCATGTTGTTTTAGGCTGATCTGTAATTTTCAGTTCAGTGGACAGTGGGCCAGCTGGATCAGCCTTGGAAAGCTTTGTTTCCATTCTCCTCTTTTTGAAATGGCCCTTAATATCTTTTTCCAGAGGGATGGCTGTGTTAGTCCGTTGTGGCACCTTGAAGACAAACAAATTCATGATGGGAGAAGCATTTGCAGATTACAGTCCATAAATATTTTCGGGTTGTGCTCCACGGCAGCCCGGAAGTAACAGAGCACATTACTTCTGGGTTTCGCCGCTCGCGCATGCGCAGACGCTCAAAATGATGTCACGCTCATGCATGGAAGCAGCGAAACACGACCCGTGCAGACGCGCAGTCACATGTTACGTTCGCTTCAGGATGCGAATAGGGCTCCGGAATGGATCCCTTTCACATCCAGAGGTATCCCCGTTTCCCAGGGACAGTCTCCAGATTTACAAATCAGTCTTCTGACAAAATCCATCTATTTAGCAGGAAGTGTCCACGGATTCATTGAAAAAAATCTGGTAACCTTAGCATAAAGTGCAATCCTGAATTATATTTATACATAACTACAAATGGGGGTGTTTTGGGGGCTGGAGTTAGGAAACTCCTTTTCGATCATGGCCCAGACAGCGACTTCATGAATGAGCTTCTACTGTCAATTCAAGACATTTCCCTTCTCCCAGGCCTCTGATTGTTAGCTGTGATAGTTAGCTGCTCTGATCTTTAATTGTTTCCTGGTTTTGTACATTATTATTAATATGTACATTTCTGTACATTTCTATTATGTGTGCGATATTTTAGGACACTTTTATTTGGGTTTATGATTTTTACCTCAGTTGCTCATATTGTACTGTTGCAGATGTGTTGAACAGGTAGACCGATAGATCACTGGCCCCCAACCCCCAAAAGTGGGGCTTTCCTCCTCTCCAAAAAAAGCTGAAGAACTTGGACTGGAACCTTCCAAAATGGGGTAGATCACTGCCAGTTTTTAGCTCTGTGAGTAGATCGCAGGTCTCTTGGGAGTTGGCCACCCCCCGTGTTATAGGGGAAACCAGTTTGTGGTCTTTACTTTTTGAAGAGCAGTATGCAGTTACCTAAATGGAAAAAAAGACACACGATAAAACAGCTCATGGTTTTATTTATGATATTCATATACCCCATACGTGTTTTCAAAACGGTTTGCAAAGAAGTTAAAAGTATAGAAAGACTTACAAACTCCTCCAAAGGACGTCTTCTCCTGCTCCTGTAGTCCTCCTGTATTCTCAGATAGTAGCAGTGACGTTAATCAGCTTGGACTGAAGAACCAACTTTGACTGCTACTCTGAAGTTTGCTTTAACCATGGTACAAATGTTGGCATGTAGAAACACACAGTGTCTGATTCTCTATTTTTGAAAATGTAAAGTCCAGCAATTACACTGCAAGAAGGGAGAGGGAGAGAGATACATAAGGTAACCCCCCCTTTTTCCCCTTTTTTTGAAGGCGGGCCTTTTCACCCTGATTTTATGCTTTCACCAGCACTCCCATAATTTATGAGTTTTTTAACCATACCGCCAATTTGCAGTGTCAATTTCAGGAAGCATATATTGCAGTAAGCAATCTGGTGACTATCAAAACATTGTTCCTGTTTGGTATTTGTCAAAGGATTCATTCTGTTTGCTTTTTCAAAGTCCCCATGCCTTCAAATGAGTAACTGTGGTTCTTTTGGTGTACCACACGCTCCAGAGACAAACAGCTGCCCTGTATACTTGTCTCTATCCTCCTTAATTATGTGTGTCATTTCTGAGAGTGCCTTAATTTTACCATCACACTGAGAGGGGGTTGCTTTTGAAAATCAAATAAAAATAAAAAGGTCCTGATAGTTAACCAGCAGGGACACATCAAATGCTGAGTGGAACTGGAGACACAGAGTGACAAGTCTCCATCATGTGTATAGAAAGCAGGGAGATAACGTCTTTCCTGTGGGAAGTATCCAGCAAAGCGTATTCTCCTTCATGGGGAGCTCGTGTTGCGGTGAGGTCTAACAGGACACCCCCTCTTGGTTGCTGGGCGGGACCGTTTGGATGGCCATGACTGTGATGGGGCCAATTTGGGTTGTTTGGGAGATTTTGATGTTACCATTTAGAGGGTTGGCCCGAGGGTTATATATTCTTGGCACACAGCTTTTTTCAGTCTCTTTTGCTGCGTGCATCGGATCGCCAACCCACCCTCCCTAATTTAGGGCTGTTGCGCTTGACCTTGCTATGCCTGTCATGGGGTCGTCTGCTTTGGGGGCAGGGCCCTGGTAGGAATTTTGTCCATTTGGCAGATTGGCTGGTGCCATTTGGTTTTTGCCTACTGCGTAGCAAATCGTCACAACTTGTAAGGTTGCGGTTAAAGGTAAAGGTAAAGGGACCCCTGGCCATTAGGTCCAGTCGTGGCCTACTCTGGGGTTGCGGCGCTCATCTCACTTTATTGGCCGAGGGAGCCGGCGTACAGCTTCTGGGTCATGTGGCCAGCATGACTAAGCCGCTTCTGGCAAACCAGAGCAGCGCACGGAAACACCATTTATCTTCCCGCTGGAGCGGTACCTATTTATCTACTTGCACTTTGACATGCTTTCGAACTGCTAGGTTGGCAGGAGCTGGGACCGAGCAACAGGAGCTCACCCCGTCACAGAGATTCAAACCTCCGACCTTCTGATGGGCAAGTCCTAGGCTCTGTGGTTAGGCATTGGTTAAAATTTGGTTGGTGGAGGGGATGTGGTTGGCAGTGCCTGCCCCTCCAATGCTGCTGCTGCAAGGGAATTCCGTTAAAGGAATCCAGGGGTTTGCCATGCTTTTGTCCGAATCCCTGGCAAGGGGCGCAAGCCCCTGGGAGCATGTGGGGAGAGGTCAGGGCCTGGGGCTCAGCTCCATTTTCTTCCCAATATTGTTTTCCCTTCCTGGCTTTCGCTGGAATCCGGAACTCAGTTCTGTCCCTGGACGGGGACAGATAGTTGGAACCAATGCCTAAGCAGCCACTCACATTTATGTATTTTAATAAAGTTGTGGACAAAATTATGCCAAAAACATTAAACAAAAATGCTGTGTGAATTGTGATTTATTTAGGGGGTGGCTTGGGGACCTCGACACACAAAATCCCTTTAGGCAGAATAACCATGTTATTTTAACCACTGGGCAGCCCTAAACTAAGGACACCCCCGACAAAAACATATAGTAAAATTTATCGCATGGTTTCATTACATTGTGTTTTTTTCTCTTACTGGCTGATAAGCACACAGCAAGATGACATCAGTTCACATGTGACAATAAACCATAGTTAACAACAAACTATGGTTTAATGTGAACAAGCAGGGCTCATGCTACTGAAAAGTTATTGCTCCACTTCTGGGAAACGTGCCAGAGTTTGGTTTGCCACGGCATCTTCAGACAAACCATAAGCTGTAACCAAGGTTTGTTCTTGGTTTAGTGCTTGTGGTTTGTGTGGGGGAAACATCACAACAACAAGCCAGACTCCAGCATGTTTGCTAGCAGCACAAGAGGAATGGAATGAGAACTCTTTAGCAACGTGTTTAGCACACTGACTGTTCACATTAAACCATCAATTGTATTTAACTGTAGTTATTTGCGCCATAGAATCATAGAGTTGGAAGAGACCACAAGAGCCATCGAGTCCAACCCCCTGCCAAGCAGGAAACACCATCAGAGCACTCCTGACATATGGTTGTCAAGCCTCTGCTTAAAGACCTCCAAAGAAGGAGACTCCATCACACTCCTTGGCAGCAAATCCCACTGTCAAACAGCTCTTACTGTCAGGAAGTTCTTCCTAATGTTTAGGTGGAATCTTCTTTCTTGTAGTTTGGATCCATTGCTCCGTGTCCGCTTCTCTGGAGCAGCAGAAAACAACCTTTCTCCCTCCTCTATGTGACATCCTTTTATATATTTGAACAAGGCTATCATATCACCCCTTAACCTCCTCTTCTCCAGGCTAAACATGCCCAGCTCCCTTAGCCGTTCCTCATAAGGCATCGTTTCCAGGCCTTTGACCATTTTGGTTGCCCTCCTCTGGACACGTTCCAGTTTGTCAGTGTCCTTCTTGAACTGTGGTGCCCAGAACTGGACACAGTGTGAACTGGGCCTATATCTCAGGGAGGAGGAAAGCCCACAGAGGGATCCTTTTGTGGTTGTGGTTGTTGCTCACAGCTTGTTGTTTTATCAGAATATTAATCTCTGTTCATTGAAAATGAGGCTGGAGTTTAATAGCTTCTGTATTTTATCTTCTAATTTTCTGATTACAAATTAGAATAGATATGGCCTTGACATTCATGATTTAAATCCCTAGCCAGTAAGACTTGATTTAAATCTCCCCCCTTTTTTTTTACAGAAAGACTCATTCTTGTTGGTATAATCTTAATATTTACAACCAGATGAAGGTTTCATTTTTGGAAAAAATAAGTTTTCAGAGTAGTTTTTACAGTTATATTAAAATTTACTGATTTGGTTATACTATTAGAAACACATAGACGGGTAATTATGAAATTATTGTGAGGTTTAATAAGTTAACTATGTTTGGCCAACTTTTCTTCTGTACTTTATTGGAAGGAGAAAAATAATCATTTCCTTAATAACAATTTAAACAATTTATTTAACTAAAGCAAAAACATTATAGCATATGTATCCATGTTTGTTAACTGATGTGGTTAAACGATTTTTAAAAAAATCACAAAACCCTTAGACTGAGTTTTAGCGTACATGGAAAACTTAAAACAAATCCTTATTTCCTGATGCATAGCCTTTGGACCAAAATGTATCTTAAATAGAAAACTATCTGTGGAAAGGTTTTTTCTCCAAAAGCATTTTATTATAAAAATCTGATTAAAAATTTAAAAACATCAATTTTAAATTTTTCAATATTTTTTAAATCATTGATTGTTATCCACCCTGATTTAGTCACATATTCACACCTGAGTTTGGATGGAGGGAGTCCAGATTTTACACTCATCTCAAGTGGGTCTTGCTCCCCACTGCAGTACAAGGTCAAAAGCATCTCTCCCAGCCACTCTTTTTGCATAGGCTAGCCCAGGAACTCCTCTGCGGCTTGTATATTCCCTTTATACCCAAATGATCAAAATCCTGTTATTATTTTCTAGGGTTTAGAGGGGGGGCAAACCTATAACACCACCCCCTTTTAGAAAAAGGGACATATTTCCATAGATGTGTGTGCAAAAGAAATAACACAGAAGTTACTAATGGGAAGAAGAAGAAGTCCCAGCAAAAGAAGAATGGATACAAAAACTTTTGGAATATGCAGAAATGGCAAAACTTAACCGGAAAAATAAGAAATCAAGACAACAAACTTTTTATAAAAGAATGGAAATGGTTTATTGAATATTTCTAAATAAACTGTAAAGAGATAAGAACATTGGCAGGATTATTGTAATAACCTTGTTGCGTGTTCATTTGCTACGCAGTAGGCAAAAACCAAATGGCCCCAGCCAATCAGCCAGATGGACAAAATTCCTACCAGGTCCCTGCCACAACGGCAGACGACCCCATGACAGGCATAGCAAGGTCAAAGCGAACAACCCTATTCTAGGGAGGGAGGGACGGGCAATCCGCTGCACGGGCGAAAAGAGGAAGCCCTAGCCTCGTGCAAGGAGTTTTAGTATTTCTGGCTGTCAATCAATAAATGGCAACATTAATTTCTTCCCAACAACAAGGGAAGCCCCAATCGCATCAGTGGCCAACGATCAGTTAGCCCGCCCCCAACTTTGGAGTGTCCTGGCGGCCCCCAAAGCAACATGTGCTCTCTGTGAAGGAGAACCAGCTTTATCATTGTTGACCTAAAGAGGGTTGGAATTAATTAGCCTTTTGAGAGGAGACAACTGAGAGCTTGATGTAAGAACAGAATATAATAAGGTAATTAAAAATAAATCAATCAATCCAGAGAAGTTGCCATGTTCATCCCTTGCAGCAAAAGGTGTGCAATGCACCTTATTTTAAGACTAATGCACTTAATATGGTGGAAGCTTCCATGAACAATATAGCTCACTTAATCAAATGCGTAAAGTATTATCCTGAATTACAAGACTAAGCTGAACTCTTCTCTTTTTTGCTTTAAACTTCAGAGTCAGCAACTGGGTGGGAAAAGGCAAAGCAGGCAACCCCCAAAATATTATGAAGGCTCACAAAACTGGTTTTATTTGTTTATTTTTGTTTGGTAAGAAGTATTTAAATGGTGTCATTCAAGGTCTACTTACCGTGACTTCAACCAGTCGATCTGCAAACAAGAAATTAGGTTCTTTCACATTTTACTCTGCTGAAAGTAACAAAAACATCAGACTGTATTCTTTTGAAACCTTTGAAGTATTGCATATAATGTTCTCTCACTGAAGAAGTGTGCATGCACACGGAAGCTTATATCAAGAACAAACTTAGTTGGTTTCTAAGGTGCTACTGGACAATTTGTTTATTTTTTATATATATATTGACTGCATCAGACTAACGGCTACCTACCTGAATTTTAGAGCCTTCCAGTCAGCTAAATTAGCCACTTCCCATTTGTGATACTGCATGGAGTCAATGAGAAGGACAGATGGGGAAAATAGGGGCCAAGAGAGGCCGTTTCTCCACAGCTTTTAGCGCTCTGCTAAACAGGTAGAACCTTGGAAACAGGTGGAAAAACAGCTTTATTTAGTGTGCAATCAAGATTTATGTGATCCAGCTTCTGTGCCGAGTGGGCACACCGCTTAATTCCTTCCTGTATGAGTGGCACAATAAATCAGCCTTGTGTTACAGAGGAAAAGTCAATCAATTCTACAGACAATTTCTTGGCTTCAGAGCGGCAGCAAAAAGATGTTGAGTAATCCTTAGCGCAGTGCAAGAAAACCACACTGCCAGACCCTGCAATTTGCCATACCTTTTCCCATATAATTGTACATCTCTTTTATCTTTCTTCAGAAAATGGCTAGTCAGATGGTGACCTCTGTCCTTTCAATATTCACCAGCTACACATTCAGCCCCAATGCCAACCTGTGGCTGAGGGAACTTAAGCATGGTTCAACGTTGTGCCTGAATTGACAATCGCATTTGCAGTCTGTACTCAAACAAATATTTAAATGTAGTCTGATGTGGAATTTAAAACCATGTTCTGTATTTACTGGGACGCAGGTGGCGCTGTGGGTTAAAGCCTCAGCGCCTAGGATTTGCCGATCGAAAGGTCGGCGGTTCGAATCCCTGCGGCGGGGTGCGCTCCCGCTGCTCGGTCCCAGCACCTGCCAACCTAGCAGTTCGAAAGCACCTCCGGGTGCAAGTAGATAAATAGGGACCGCTTACCAGCGGGAAGGTAAACGGCGTTTCCGTGTGCAGCTCTGGCTCGCCAGAGCAGCGATGTCACGCTGGCCACGTGACCCGGAAGTGTCTCCGGACAGCGCTGGCCCCTGGCCTCTTAAGTGAGATGGGCGCACAACCCCAGAGTCTGTCAAGACTGGCCCGTACGGGCAGGGGTACCTTTACCTTTACCTTTTCTGTATTTACTATGGGTCATCCTCCTCTCACTATATGCCTCACATGATGAAGTTCAGAGACACCCTGAACAGATCCAGTGGCATAGCGTGGGTTGTCAGCACCCGGGGCAAGGCAAGTAATTTGCGCCCCCTAACCCGTGGATTTGCGCCCCCAGAAAGGAGCCTTCCTTCAGTAACATTGTGCTACGAAAACCAGATGGAAAACCACAAACATGAGGTCTTTTCTCAGCTGCTAATAACACAGTTACAGAGCTAAAATCTTTTAGATACAATTCCTTAAAATCTAATATCGTATAACATGAGGTGCGAAGTACGGAAGATGCTGCACTTTGAGGTCTTTGCAGTGCATTCTCTGAGTCAGCATATATGACTAAAAACCTGAGAGTTTAAGAAAGCCAAGGCAGACCTCTCATACAGGAAGCCACAGATTTGAATCCGACATAAGAGGGAAATTAGTCAGGCCCCATCTTCCTGGTTCCATGGTCCAAACACAAACCCAGCAAAATTCTTTTACAACCACCACTGTTTCACAATGAATGGGGGAGGGAGTGATGGCCCCTTTGGCTCTAGAGTTTTATATCATTTTTGAGGACCTCAAAATGTTTCTGCTTGTTGTTATATGGATTCCTACCCTAGTGTGTTGGCGTTCGTGAATTTTCAAGGCTATTGTAAGCTTTATCTGAATGTCTCTTCTTTAAAGTATTGTTCAAGGTGACAAGTTTTACTATTTTCTTACGGCTTTTTGTAAGCCACCTTGAGGATTCTGTAAAGCCATATGATGGGATGGAAATTCATCTAACAGATTTCTGTTTGAATTTTCCCTGATCATTTACTTCATTCTTCTCACCTTTCAAGTATTGTGTTTCATATCACACAACCTTAAAATCATAATCCATGATTTTAAACCTTTTTATATGCCTCAATACAGCCATTTCTGTTTTCAAACAAGGCTTGGTTGTGTTGGGGCATAGTTTATTCGGATGTTTTCCTGCTCATTGGAGAACTTCTGCCTTATTTATTTTTGGTATTACTCTCAGCAAATTTCTTTATTTTTAGTCAAAGTGCAAGTAGATAAATAGGTACTGCTCCGGCAAGAAGGTAAACGGCGTTTCCGTGCACTGATCTGGTTCGCCAGAAGAGGCTTAGTCATGCTGGCCACATGACCTGGAAGCTGTACGCCGGCTTCCTCGGCCAGTAAAGCGAGATGAGCGCCACAACCCCTGAGTCGGTCGCTACTGGACCTAATGGTCAGGGGTCCCTTTACCTTTAAAGAAGTCTTGTAAACACACATTTATTGTTTCTATTTTGAATCCACCACTTCTGGGTATCGGTTTTGTAGCTACAAATTGAGTATGGAAACCAAAGGAGGAAAAGGCACAAATTTCAAGAAACAGGGTGGTGGGTGGCGGCGAAGAAGCATATGTTGGAATACATTGGGCAAATAAAATATTGATTCTTTGTACCCTTGAGATTTCACCTCTCTCCCCCCCCTTTTTTTTCTAGTGGGTGCTGTAAGCACTCCTGAAGCTCTCCCTGTAGTGCCCAATATGCAGAAAGAAGGAAGGACAACAGGATATTGAAGCCTTGCAAAAATTGCATCCCAATCTTCAAAATCCTCTTGTTTAGTGATAAAATTTATAAGCCAGCCTGAATTATAAGCATTGCAGAAATACATTCAAGATGTTTGCTTGGACGTAGCAGGATATCAGATATTATCTTTAGAGGACCTAATTTCCAACAGGCTTTCAGTTTACTCAAAGGACTGTTTTTAAAGTAAAGGAAAAGGAATGGTGGCGTTACATTTCTAGAAAGTTTTACCATATTTCATTTGCTTTGTTCAGGAGCTGTATTGTTGAAGTCTAAAGTATTATTGTATGCCATAGAAGTCTGTGTTTTAGGGTTCAGATGGCTATGGACCATACCTCCATTTGATCTCTCTTTTTTATCTTGTTGGCATCCGTCTGTCTCTAGAGACCATGGTGTCTGCTTGGAGAATCACACCACCTGCTGCACCTGCAGAGACTGATAACTTGTAGCTGCTAGCTGCTGCTTTGTTTTTCTGTAATTTCCTTAGAGCAGTGTTTCCCAACCTTGTGCCTCCAGATGTTTTTGGCCTACAACTCCCATCATCCCTAGCTAGCAAGACCAGTGGTCAGGGATGATGGGAGTTGTAGGCCAAAAACATCTGGAGGCACAAGGTTGGGAAACACTGCCTTAGAGACTGAAGAGTTGATTAAAAAGTAAAACAAATCCATACACCCACACCCACCCAAATTACATATTGCAATTTTTATTTTTTAAATTTATATACTGCCCTATACCCAGAGGTCTCAGGGCGGTCACAGAACAAAAATTCTATTTTAAGAGTAGAATAATATCAAAAAGCCAACTAACATCAAGAATTGGGAAGTGTGCTAGAATTGATGGTTTGATTATTTGCTTTATTTCTGCATTCCAAAATCTTATTAATTCCCTTTACATTCTGGTCATAATAATAATCCCTTATACAACAACTGCAATACTAATAACTTCTCTTTGTGTTGACACATTAAATGATTTATAAAACTGCAAGTGAGGAACTCAAAAACTACCGTACTTCTCCATGTATAAGGCTAGGATTTTTTCTTTAAAAATGATGCTAAAAAGTGGGGCCGTCTTATACATGGATAGTGCATAGGGTGGGCATTTGATTGCTTGTTGCCGCTGCTGTCAGCGGCTGTTGGGCATGTTATTGGTTGCTGTGTCGAGGGGTATTGTGGGTGAGCATTTTTCGGCAATCCCCCCCAAAAAACGCTCAACCACCCTGTGCAATCCTCCCCCCCCCCCCATTTTCTTAAATCTGAGTCCCCCAAAATAAGGGGCATCTTATACAGGGAAAAATACGGTATATCCTTGTTCTTTCTGTGTGTGGCAATTATTCTGTCCGCGGTGTTTCTTCCTTTCCTTGTGAGACGTTATGTCTTCCTTTCCCCTGGTTGTTGCTGTTATCCGCCATGCCTTGGGCGGAACTGATATCCCACTGCTGTTCCAGAAATTTCTCCATCGCTCCATCCGGTGCTTCGTTGTTTTGCAACTTTAACAACAGCTGCAAAAGTCACTTAGTTCCAATAAATAACCTGTGTTCACCATTTACCCCCTCAAACTGGGAAGAAGAGCAATCTGTATCAAAACCTCTAATGCATACCTGTACATTGTACAGGTGAAACTCGAAAAATTAGAATATCGTGGAAAAGTTCATTTATTTCAGTAATTCAACTTAAAAGGTGAAACTAATATATGAGATAGACTCATGATATGCAAAGCGAGATATGTTAAGCCTTTATTTGTTACAGTTGTGATGATTATGGCATACAGCTGATGAAAACCCCAAATTAACAATCTCAGAAAATTAGAATATTGTGAAAAGGTGCAGTAGCTATTCAATCCATAACACCTGCAATGGGTTCCTGAGCCTTTAAATGGTCTCTCAGTCTGGTTCAGTAGGAAGCACAATCATGGGGAAGGCTGCTGACCTGACCAGACGATATTCAAATTTTTCGAATTTCACCTGTATATTTTTTTAAGGCCTATGTGCATTAAGTCCAATGTGCAGAGGCCCAAACGATGCGTTTTTATGTGTTGATAGTGAGGTTCGGAATCCTTTGGGAGGAAGGCAGGATAGGAATTTTTTTAAAAAAGAAACACATGGGGGTTTAAAAGCATGAAAGGTCTATGAAAATGTTGCATCCAACCCACAAGGGCATCTGAAGGACACAGATGCAGAACAGCTTAGTCTTGCGATAGGAGTGGGCTTGTTGTTTAGTCGTGCTCATTTAAGGAGGCCCTCTTGTCTCTCGTTGCCATTCTTTGGAAATCTGCATTCAATTTCCTGTGTCTTTCACTATCTCCCTCGCATTTTGCTTGCCTTCTCTCCCCCGCTATTTGTAAGGCCTTGTTGGACAGCCACTTTGATTTTGATTTTTTTAAAATAATATTTATTGCTTTTAAGGATTACAAAAAAGGAAAAGAAAAGAAAAGAAGACAAAAGAGAGAAAAAAGACAATACAATACAATATATAGACAATACAAAACACAACCTAAACCCATTAAACTAAATACATTAAACTAAACTAAACCCAATCCCTAACCCTAACCCTAAATGGAAAAAAAACCAATTTAAAAACATACATCACATCTTTTCCATACTCTATCTTTCATTCCCTTGTTTCCTCGACCTCCTCTCACCTCCCTTTTTGTCTTCCACTTTTGTTAATTGTTTCAGCAAATCCTTTCCATCTTTCTCTATTTTTATCATATTATAAATAACATATTTTTTAACCTTATTTTCCATTAAAACTAAAATACTTATATATGCTTAACTCCTTATAACATTTCTGCTAAGGCCATAAAATATCATTCCACCATTTTTCTATCACTCATTAATTTTGCAATATTTCTAAATATAAACTTTAAATTTTCCAATCTTCTTCCACCATCTCCTCTCCCTGGATTCGGATTCTGCCAGTCCTTTCCATCAATTCCATATAGTGGACAGCCACTTTGCTTTCTTGCATTTCCTTTTCATTGGGATGGTTTTCGTTGCTGCCTCCTGTATAATGTTACGAGCCTCCATCCATCGTTCTTCAGGCACTCTGTCCACCAAATCTAAATAGGAGTGGGCAGGTACAATCTATTCCTCAATCTCATGTCCTCCTTCCTGAAGTACAGTCAGCTTTCTTTTTTAAAAAATAATCTTTATTTGCTTTTACAAATATAAAGTTAGAGCAATACAATCACAAACTTCAACAGTTAAAAGATTTCCTCAAATCTCTGGATTTCCTAACTTCCCCTCTGTGGGTCCTTTTGTGGGTCTACTGCATCTTTTCCAATAAAGCGTGTTCTCCATCATGGAGAGCGCGGGTTGCGATGGAGTTAACCAGACACCCCCTGTTGCTGGGCAAGTTTGGTTGGCCCACTGTGTGATTGGACTCCTGGAGTTGCTGGGGAGAGTGTGATGTTGCTAATATTGATTGACATATATATATATTGGTTGATATATATTCCTTTCACTGCGTTCATTGGATCACCCGCCCACCCTCCCTTAATTTTAGGGAATCTGTTGCATTTGACCTTGCTATGCCTGTCATGGGGTCACTTGCTTTGGGGGCAGGGGCCCGGTAGGAATTTTGTCCATTTGGCTGATTGGCTGGTGCCATTTGGTTTTTGCCTACTGCGTAGCAAATCGTCACAACTTGTAAGGTTGCGGTTAGGCATTGGTTTTAGAAAAAAAATGGTTGGTGGAGGGGTATGGATTGGCTGTGCCTGCCCCTCCAATGCTGTTGCTGCAAGGGAATTCCATTAAAGGAATCCAGGGGCTCACCATGCTTTTGTCCGCTACCCTGTCAAAGGGGATAGGGCCACACAAGAGCCCCTGGGAGCATTTGGGGAGAGCTGAAGGTCTGGTTCCCAGCTCCATCTACTCCCCATGTAATGTTTTCCCTTACTGACTTCACAGGCTTGTGGATGTCAGTTCTGTCCCTAGGCAAGGACAGATAGTTGTAACCAATGCCTAAGCAACCACTCACTTTGTATTTTGTAGCCAAAATTATGCCAAAAACCTTAAACAAAAATTATGATGTGAAGTGTGAATTTATTTAGAGGTGGCTTGGGGACCTCGACACGCAATCCACATTTTATATAACTCCAATATCTCCATAGCGCTTGCTACATTACAAGTGTTATTGCAATCCTGCCCCTGTTTTCATCTGCTTACAGTGGTCTCCAAGATAAGATGTACAGTCAGCTTTCAATTTATGCTGGGATTATGTTCTGGGGACACCATGTGAAGCCAAAATCACATATGGTGGCGGAAGAAAGGGTGTTTTTTTTGGGGGGGGGGGGTCATTTGCTGTTCCACCTCAGGTGATGGAATGTCTTGGGCTGACCCAGTTTATCGTCATTTTTAAAATGCCTAAAATAATATAAAGAAAATTGCTTTAGCATTTTAGACTGGCCAGACCACATGCAGAATAATGAGCAGAGTAATCAGAATTGATCTGTCATCTCCACTGCGGTTTCAGTAGTCCATTATGTAGGAGAAGAACAATTTCCGCCCCTGTGGTATGTCTGTAGTCTGCAGTATAATTTAGATGCCTCTCAATTGCTTCCTTTCATTCTTATATGCATTTTTATTAGGATAACATAAACAAATGCATGCAATTTACAGGATTATTTCCTGCTACAAAACATTTTAGTGACTTTCTAACAAATGCTGGTTGTGTTATAAAGGATGGAAAAATAAATCCCTCTTTTTAAAAAAAACCTAGAGGCTTATAGAAACTTGATAGTACATTTGTTTGTTGGTTTGGGTCTCCCACCATATATGGATCCTCCTTTTCCCTTTTTGTGGCTCTCCCTCTGCCTTTGAAAGTCGCAGTATCTGTAGGTTCCTCCCAAAGTTATTGATTCTCTTGCTACATTTCTGACTCTCTCAATCTGTGGGTCTAGCTGCCTATGTGGGGCTCTCTCGTGACTGCGTCTACATGTGATCTTTTCTTTCTCCCAGATCACAGCCATGGGTTTGCTTGAGTTGCAGTTTATGTCGCGGGTGGCTCTGTGGTCTAAACCACTGAGCCTCTTGGGCTTGCCGATCAGAAGGTCGGTGGTTCGAATCCCCACGACAGGGTGAGCTCCCGTTGCTTGGTCCCTGCTCCTGCCAACCTAGCAGTTTGAAAGCACATCAAAGTGCAAGTAGATAAATAGGTACCGCTCCTGCGGGAAGGCAAATGGCATTTCCATGCGCTGCTCTGGTTTCGCCACATGACCCGGAAAAACTGTCTGCGGACAAACGCTGGCTCCCTCGGCCAGTAAAGCGAGATATATTTATATACCAGGAGAAACCATTTATATATAACCAGGCCTTTGATTGATTGAGCATTCTATGGCCTTTAAAATATGTTTGTGGGAGGGGAAAAGTTGTTTTGTTTTTATTCTTGTTTTATTATGTATTTTGTGTTTTCATTTTGTATTTTTATGTTGTGAACCCCTTGTGAATTTCTGCTGAAAGGCAGTATACTACTACTACTACTAATAGAAGGTGGGGAAGTTGGCTGCCAAACACTTGAGATTAGTGTATTTGTAGATACAGCCCCTCCCTTTCCTTTTATTTTTTAAATAAGACTTTAAAAATAACAGTGAACTGCTATCATGTGCAAAGTAGGCAGCCTAATCCCTCCAGCTTCTTACACGTATAGAAAAGCCCAGCTAGGGATATTAGGGTGTTGTTTTTTAAGGAAGTGTGTGTTAAGTTTTGGGTGGACATATCAGACGACACAGTGATTCTTCAAACAGCTCTTGTTTATTCACAGGCCAGGACAGAACTGAACTGAAGGGCTCAGTCAGCCTGCTTATATAGAGCTCCAGTACAACGTAACTGTAACAATTTTCTAAAACTATCCAATCACTGAATGTCACTTTTGATCCCGTATTTGCATAACTATCTACAGTATCCCCCTGCTGGCCCAGGGTGAGAACTTCAGTACATAACAGTGTGGACACCTTGCAAGGCTGCAGAATGCAGACTAGCAGATAAATTATTTGTAGAATGTAAGAGAGATCACTCACAAAACACCTCAGCCACCTTAGAAAGAAGTCCTGCGCCGCACCCACACAAATTTTACCAAACGTTTCTCTCCCCTTTGATCATATTTGCATGCAATTTCTTTACTTGTTAATTGATCGAGAATGGCTTGGGGGGGGAGGAGAAGAAATTTTTGGCACAGCACTGGTCCTCCTCTCCTGCTGAGTAAAGGAATTAGTGTTGCCTGATATGGAAGACTGGTGGGACACGACGCATGCTCTCACTTCAGCGGTGATAACATTTCGGGCTACTGCTGGTGCAGTTACAAGGAACTTCTGGGCCTCAAAATAAATCCTTTATGCATTGATTATTTTTAGCAGAGCTTGACCTTTGATGATACATGACTGCCTTAATAGGACTTTGTTTCTGTAAAGTGAAAAGGTTTCTTTCCGGAAGCCCAGTGTTTTCTGTGAAGTTGCGGTCACGGCTTGATCAGACCAAGGAACCCTGCAGATAGTTGTGCATTTTAGTTTTGGCTACCTGTCTAGCTTTCCATTGCTATAGCCTGATCCTGCAGGCAGCTGTTATGGTTTTATACTGGGTATAAGTGCTCCCAGGTACTGTAACTGGGTATAACATTGCAGCCTAAGTAAGTAACACAGCACGTCAGCTGAAGAAAACAGAGAACTGGCAAACTTCTGATTTCTCAAAGCTTTTTATAATAGCACTAACGGGGAAATAGCTTTCAGAGAAGTGTTTCCTGACTTAGTGTTACCATAAAAAAATTAAGATCTTAGATGAATTTATTTTTCTTGCGACAGATTCCATTCTTTAAAATACAAAAACTTGTCTTCTTTGCACATGCCTGCAGGTGACTAGATAAGATCTTCAGCCAAAAGAGGCGGAAAGTAATGATCTTTGGGTCTTTTGGTCTTATGCACATTTACTTGGAAATAATAATATTAATAATAATATTTATACCCCGCCCATCTGGCTGGGTTTCCCCAGCCACTCTGGGAGGCTTCCAGCAGAATATTAAAATACAGCCTATTCTCAAGTAAATAGGTTTAGGATTGCTTCCCTAATATTTCTTTTTTTTATTATTAAGAGCCATTTTAAGGTACTGCAACAGAGTTTTCTGTGGATTGTGCTATCGGCACTGCTTGTTATTTCAGTCCGGTTATCTGATTGGCTGTTTTAAAGCACTTGTGTTGTTGCCCTTGTTATTAAACTTCATTTTCATGGGTGTTTTGAAATCAATGGGGCAATTACCTTGCAATTGTGTTAAGATAGAAATCCTTTACCATGAATGGCACGTGCAACAGAAATGTGTGTCGCTTCTAGGCAGGTGCAAAATGCCCTCACGGTCCTGGCTTTTGCAAAATATTAGGTCAACTCTCTTTTCCAGTATTGCAGTCCTTCTGCTGGCCCTCTCACTCAGGTGTTGTTCTCACAGAGGAAATCTTGTCATTGGGGTAGACTTGGAGGTCTTTAAGCAGAGGCTTGACAACCATATGTCAGGAGTGCTCTGATGAGAATCAGCATGTCAGTAAGATTGCTCCGCTAGACCACTTCTTCCTGACAAACCAGCTTTCTTTTTGTAAAGGCATTTGATCCTGTGAGACCCCACCTGCAATCTGAAGTGATACAGACCAGACATGGGTTCACACCTAATTAGACTAGTGCAGGCCTGCCCAGCTTGTGATCCTCCCAGAAGACAATCTCAGAGAGGCAGCAAAGATGGGATTTCTATCAAGCCTGTGTAGGAAGTCGTCAATGGCTGGTGTGCTATATTTGGCTTGGTGGGTCAGAAGTTGGGCAAGCTTGGACTAGATGTAAACTAAGATTCAGTGGGGCTACATAAGTATTTGTCACGGTCCGGTTCATGGGCAATCGAAGTCCCGGCAGGGGACGTCAGGAGCGGGGGCAAGATGGCGGGGTGGGAGCAGGAACATGGGTCCAGAAGCCAGGAGTCAGAAAGCCAAGAGTCCAAGGGTCAGAGAGCTGCAAGTCAAGAAGCCAAGGGTCCGAAAGCAAGGAGTCATGAAGTCATGGGTCCAAGGATCAAGAAGCAAGGAGTCACAAAATCAGGGGTCTGAGGATCAAGAAGCAGGGAGTTAAGAAGCTGAGGTTCAAGGATCAGGAAGCAAGAAGCCAAACGCAGCAAGGCAGGAAATGTGATGCTGAGGCAAAGATCCAAAGGGAAATGCTGACCTTATATCCCTTCCCAGCTCTTGCCACCAGGTGCAGTGAGTTACCAATTGGCCTCACCTGTGTGGCCTTGCCTCTGCAGAACAAACTTAGGAAGACCCCAGTCCTGCAAAGTCCTATTGGTCACAGGGCCTGGCTCCTGCACTGCATGACCTCATAGTTTGGGCTTGTGACATACTTGCTGAAATTGTTGGCCACCACAGGTCTACACAACCAGTGAGCTGGCGAGAGTCAACAACGTTCTTGACTCAACTGTGTTGTGAGGATAAAAGCCCAATGGAGTGAAAGCAGGGTCATTTCTAGGCTACAATGCAGAGTTCCCTGGAAACAGAAATGGCCCATGAAAGACCTGGAAAAGCAAATAAGGGTTTGTGACAGAAAAGCTCACCCTTCTCCGTGTAGGCAATAGCGGTTACATCAAGATAGCAGGATAACCTGGGAAAGTAGCTCATCTCCGCTGCCTTGTGGGATATCTTTGAGAGGAAAAAGGCTATGGAGTAAACCCTAAGATGGTGGGTTGGTGCCTTGAACCATCCGTTTTCATCTGTCCCCCCCCCTTTGGAATATCTTGCTCCCCCCCCCCGGGGGGGCATATGGCTGGGAAACACTTGTCTAGAGTACCATATGGTGACAGTAGTAAGAAAATAAGTACGGTATTTTATGTTGGTAGCCTCTAGTGCAGGGGTCAGCAAACTTTTTCAGCAGGGGGACAGGTCCACTGTCCCTCAGACCTTGTGGGGGGCCAGACTATATTTGAGGGGGGATATATTGTAAGAGCACCACGAGCCCCGGTGGCTGCTTACCTGTGTCTTGCGAGCGGCGGGGGCTGGCAGCGGCGGCGGAGGGACGATGAGCGGCGTGCAAAAGGGCTCCAGAGAGGGGCTGCTTAACATGGCGGCTGCTCAAGCGCTGCCGCTGGCACCAACAAAGCCTAGCCCCCTTCCTCCTCTAGGCAGGGCAGAGAGAAGCCAGGAGGAGGGAGGGAGGAGGAGGCACTGCTGCCACTATGTGAGGGAGAGGGAGGGAGAGAGAGGGAAAGAATGTGTGTGCTGGCAATCCATACAGCGATTCCCAGGTCGTCCGCAGGCCGGATCCAGAAGGCAGTTGGGCCTGATCCAGCCTACGGGCCTTAGCTTGCCTACCCAGTGGATATCCCAAATTCTTAAGTCTTTGGTGGGTTGTTTTTTCTTTTTGTTTTTACAGTACTGCCCACCTTTTTTCTTTTTTTCATCTCAGTTTCTTTGCCTTTACTCATGTTTCGGTGGAGTACAGTGGAATCCTATCAGACATGGTACATACATAGAGCAGTGGTGTAGCGTGGGGGGTGCAGGGGGGGCCGGCCGCACCGGGCGCAACATCTGGGGGGGGCGCGCTCGCACTCGCAGCTCTCTGCCCCTACTAAAATCCACGGGTTAGAAGGCGCAAATTACTTGCCTTGCCCCAGGTGCTGACAACCCACGCTACGCCACTGACATAGAGTCTTTTAATTATTCACCTAATTACTGGGATTTTGATAATCTTTGACGGCCAAGGTTCCCCCAAGACATGTAACATTTTTGATGAGTCATATACTTTATTTTGGAGTGGTAACTTAGGTCCTTGCGTCCGGACAAATAGTTTCACGCCTCAAGTTGCCAAGGAGGTACAAAAGCTGAAGTAGCAAAGCTAATTCATTGGACCCAAGCCATAGGTCTGTGTGCTGCTGGCCATGTAGGTCTGTACATTTATGCGCAAACTTTCATAATTCTCGCTATATCTCCTGCTACCCAGGCAGAGAAAGCAACGTACGAATCTGTACTGACTGATGTGATAAAGCTGAATTACTTCCTTTCCCTTGGAAATGAATGAATTATGATGTAGACATAGCTGACAGCCTGTCTGTTGTCGCTGCTAAAATGAAAAATGTCTGGTTAAAAACATGTAAGCAAGCAGGGTACATTTTGTTTATAAAAGGTTTGGCAGTGTGAACAAGAGAGAGAGAGAGATTCTAGCTCAGGGGTAGGAAGGTTGGCAGAACTAGGCAGAAAGGCACCAAGGCAACCTATAGTACACATAGTTTGTCTAGACTCGTTCCAGTGTAATATTAAATGCATTTATGCTGATTTACACATCTGTAAACCTCTAGTAAGCTATGAGTGAGAGTGCCCTGATTCCTGTCGGAATTACTGCTATATAGGCTTGAAGCCTATATAGGCTTGAGAAGTAGAGACATCACCTTGCCAACAAAGGTCCGTATAGTAAAAGCTATGGTTTTCCCAGTAGTGATGTATGGAAGTGAGAGCTGGACCATAAAGAAGGCTGATCGTCGAAGAATTGATGTTTTTGAATTATGGTGCTGGAGGAGACTCTTGAGAGTCCCATGGACTGCAAGAAGATCAAACCTCTCCATTCTGAAGGAAATCAGCCCTGAGTGCTCACTGGAAGGACAGATCCTGAAGCTGAGACTCTTTGGCCACCTCATGAGAAGAGAAAACTCCCTGGAAAAGACCCTGATGTTGGGAAAGATGGAGGGCACAAGGAGGAGGGGGCGACAGAGGACGAGATGGTTGGATAGTGTTTTCGAGGTTACCAGCATGAGTTTGACCTAACTGCGGGAGGCAGTGGAAGACAGAGGTGCCTGGCGTTCTCTGATCTATGGGGTCACGAAAAGTCGGACACGACTAAACGACTAAACAACAACAACAACAACAAGGCTTGAAGCTACAAAACAGCATCAAAAGCAGCTGTAAGCGAATGTGTGTTTTATGTATCCATGAGCAAACTTGTTTGCGGTTTGTGACAAAATGGCATCTTGCCCTAAAGCCATTGTGAGTTTAACCCTATTGCAATTTATTTTGCAATTCCTATACAGATACGCTAGTTAAAATAAAAGTAAAGGGACCCCTGACTATTAGGTCCAGTTGTGGCCGACTCTGGGGTTGCGGCGCTCATCTCGCTTTATGGGCCGAGGGAGCAGGCGTACAGCTTCTGGGTCATGTGGCCAGCATGACAAAGCCGCTTCTGGCGAACCAGAGCAGCGCACGGAAATGCCGTTTACCTTCCCGCCGGAGCAGTACCAATTTATCTACTTGCACTTTGAGGTGCTTTTGAACTGCTAGGTTGGCAGGAGCAGGAACCGAGCAATGGGAGCTCACCCCGTCACAGGGATTCGAATCACCAACCTTCTGATCGGCAAGTCCTAGGCTCTGAGGTTTAACCCACAGCGCCACGCTAACCAGTGACCAAATAATATGTGCTGCAGCTGCCAAAGTTCTGGACTTTCCCCCATCCCTCCTTCTGTCTTCTCACATTGTTTTCCACTTCTAGAGTTAAAAGGAGAGCATTTAGAACACCATTTAACAGCATAAGGTGTTAACTACAGGCTTAGTAATATAATATGGAAAACTAATATGTGACTGAACAATTAAGAAGGTAGGCTCACTTGACCTTAACTGAAGTTAACATGTTTTCTGGTTTCTTATCAGCTTAGTTGTCTTATAGTATTTGTCAGCTTTTAATTTTAAAAACTGTATTTAAAAATGAGTCAGGTAGTGAGCCACTGTGTGCAGGAGTGGTACTTTGTTGTTAAAGGTAAGAAAAAATTGTCCCTGTTTTTATTTGTGCAGTGTTGGAGGGCATGTATCAGATTATCTTTATGGATGATTTTTGTCCTTTTCTTTCCTTTGTGTGCATTCATGGGGGAGGGAATTGAAAAAGTTTAGTTAGATGTTGGAAGTTTAACTGAGGCATTCAGAAGAACATCAAAGACCTTATTCTCAGTGTAGGTAATGAGTTCATATACAGTGGTACCTCAGGTTAAGAACTTAATTTGTTCTGGAGGTCCGTTCTTAATCTGAAACTGTTCTTAACCTGAGGTACCACTTTAGCTAATGGGGCCTCCCGTTGCCACCACTCAATTTCTGTTCTCATCCTGAAGTAAAGTTCTTAACCTGAGGTACTATTTCTGGGTTAGTGGAGTCCGTAACCTGAAGCATCTGTAACCCAAAAACAAATAAACACAACATATCTCCTATACAGAGAAAACTAGAATGTTGGGCTAGAACTCTTCTTAGTTTCCTGTGTCCTGGTTTTTACTTTTTAAAATATGGCAACCCTATATACTGCATATACAGATAAGCTAAACAATGACAAATTACCAAGCAAGTTCTAGCAGGTTGCTTATATGAATCATTGGGGAAATGTTAAAAGTGGATGTACAGTGGTACCTCGAGTTACATATGTTTCAGGTTACATACACTTCAGGTTACAGACTCCGCTAACCCAGAAATAGTACCCCAGGTTAAGAACTTTGATTCAGGATGAGAAAAGAAATTGCGTGGCAGCAGCAGGAGGCTCCATTAGCTAAAGTGGTGCTTCAGGTTAAGAACAGTTTCAGGTTAAGAACGGAACTCCAGAACGAATTAAGTTCTTAACCCAAGGTACCACTGTATACATAAAGTTAAGTGGAGTACACTGTGTGTGTGTGTGTGTGTGTGTGTGTGTGTGTGTGTGTTTGAGAGAGAGAATTTGGGGGGGGCACAGAAACCATCCATCTAGATTCAGTAAACTTTGATTCTAGATCAGGGCTGTCCAATTTCCAAGAGACTGTGATCTACTACCAACCAAAGTTGTTCAGCTTTTTCGGGAGAGCCAAAATTGTTGAGTTTGTTTGGGTTTTTCCTAGACAAAGGGGGGTTCAAATCTAGGACAAAATGAAGATTCTTTTAGGTAGGGAGTTGATGTTGAGCATATCCAGAACATCACTTATTGATTGATTGAAAATATTTAACAGGAGATCTAAGACATTATGGACTCTTCATTGTTGAGGTGTTTATATTGGAGGTGTTTGGACTTTCCATACCTGAAAGTTTCATGCTAGATTAGGCTTTTGAGAAGTAGATTTGGTACAAGAGTCCCATAACAGATGTCACTGTCCGGTAATGGACAGCATATTACAACCTTTGAAAACTGATATAACCTGCAATTTATTTCTGTTTAGAGTATGCAGTTAAATTTTTGTTCCAGTTCATACCACCCAAAATCTCACTGGCTGCAGTGTAATCTGAAACCCAAACAGAAGCTGCTGATATGGCTAACGGTAAAAGCTGTGAGCTGCAATGTCCCCAGTTCATATCTTTCCTTAGCTTATAATTCATTAGACACCTTATTCGCTCAAACTCAGCCATGTGGAGATAATAATAGTACCCAGTCTTTTTTGAAGTGGCAAATGAAGTACTTAGATAAATATGTTAAGTGCTTTAAACAACACACACATGCTAAGTATTATTACAATGATTCACTAAGTGCATATTTCTATAAAAGTACTTGGGATTTTTGTAATTGGATAATTTTAGTAATTTTCTGAAATGATTTTGTTCACATAGGCTCACAAAAGTTACTAACTCCTCCTATCCAAAGAAAAACACCCACCAAGCCTGTCAGAAGGACAGAGAGCAGCAGCCCATTGCATTTCTGTGCTTGGAATAATAATAATAATAATAATAATAATAATAATAATAATAATAATTGTTGTTGTTGTTGTTGTTGTTGTTGTTGTTATTTCCACAGCCACTCTGGGTGGCTTATAACTTATATAGAAACATAGAAGGGAAGAGACATTCCTCCTTTGGCTGCTTGGTCATCTGCCTGGAATGCCATGTGGCCTGTCCTCAGTGTGAAGACCAAGACCTGGTTTAAGTTGTGGTTGCACTTTTTAGCAGGACACTTCCAGTCAATGCCATACCATGGCCCTGCGGAACCATGTAACTTAATACTGCTATGTAGGGTCTTTTTGGAGTCCTAAATATGATGAACCAGTGCAATGTAGGGAATCCAGTGTGCTGAGAAATAATGCACAAGAAAACCACCAGTGAAGGCATCTGTGAGTAGCGCATGAAATGCCCAGTGTTGTGCTGATCAGCCAAATGAAACCTCAGCCGATAAATGTGTGCACTGTATGTTCTGAAGATGGATGCAGAGATAGGTTAGGGCAGGAGTGAAAAATATAGAGCCCTGCAGATCATGTTGGACTACAACTCTCATGATTCCTGGCCATTGACTATGCTGAATGATGGGTGGTGGAGTCCCACGGTAGTTGGTTGAAGGGGTACACATTCCCTATCCCTGGGTTGGGCTGTCATTCAACCAAAGAAATGTTTGTTGATTAATGAAGTAGGAGGTTTAATCTGCTAAAAAGCTGATTAAATCTGCATCAGTGTGCATATTGTTAAAACAATAGTTTTGAAAGTAAAACCATTCTTAGATATTGTATTGTATTGTACTATATTATAATGCATGTTGTTGTAGCAAACAGCATCTCAGAAGAGGTATTCTTTCCTACTTGAGATGGAAGAACAGATGACTTTTCCAAAATTAAAGCTGTCAGTCATTGATGTGTATGTCGTTTCATTTAAAATAATTAACTTTTAAAATAATGTTTGGTACCTGATTAATTGGGGTCATTTTTTAATTAATTAGAAAAAAAGAGTCTTTTTCAGGACTTTTGGAGTAGAATATTCATTGTGTTATATTTTATGCTAGTCTTACTCTGAGTTGATCCATTGAAATTAATGAACCTAAGCTAGTCATGTCCATTAAACTTAAAACGGGCCACTCAATGAGTAGGATTAGCACTGAGTATCACCCATTGACTTTTAAAGGGGGTGAACCTCTAAGACATTTTTGGTGAGTGGGTCTTACATTTCAACACAAGTGTATTTTAAATATTGATGTAATGATGCATACAGAACAAGGGCATACTATAAAACAATCTTTATGTTGAAAATAACCTTAGCTCGTTCTTTATTGTTCAAAGGGTTATACTTTAGTCGCTTTCCAAGTTATAGTGCTGCTGTTGTTGTTTAGTCATGTCCGACTCTTCGTGACCCCCTGGACCAGAGCACGCCAGGCACTCCTGTCTTCCACTGCCTCCCGCAGTTTGGTCAAACTCATGTTGGTAGCTTCAAGAACACTGTCCCACCATCTCGTCCTCTGTCATCCCCTTCTCCTTCTGCCCTCCATCTTTCCCAACATCAGGGTCTTTTCCAGGGAGTCTTCTCTTCTCATGAGCTGGCCAAAGTATTGGAGCCTCAGCTTCAGGATCTGTCCTTCCAGTGAGCACTCAGGGCTAATTCCCTTAAGAATGGATAGGTTTGATCTTCTTGCAGTCCATGGGACTCTCAAGAGTCTCCTTCAGCACCATAATTCAAAAGCATCAATTCTTCGGCAATCAACCTTCTTTATGGTCCAGCTCTCACTTCCATACATCACTACTGAGAAAACCATAGCTTTAACTATATGGACCTTTGTCAGCAAAGTGGTGTCTCTGCTTTTTACAGTGCTGTAGCCTCGGGTAAGGATTGATCAGGGTTATTTTGGCAAATGGAAAACCACCGAAGGGCTAAACAAGTCAATACTGAACATTTCGTTCATCAGTTACATGGCGCTGAGTGACGTGCCAAGATCAGTGTGACCTAATCGTTGCCCCTCTAATTAGCATTTGGAACAAATGCTTCATGCCTGAAGGGTTTTATACATCCTTCTGGTTGCAATCCCTGCAGGCCTGGATTCAGGAAGCCTCTTACGGACAACCTTTAGGATTGTGTTCAGTAGAAAAGTGCTGAAAGTTCTGACACAGCTGCACAAAATCAAACATCTTTACAGTGGTTGCCCTAAAGAGAGATGAATTACATTGCGAAAATTAAGGTGTGCATTCAATTCAATGGCACATGTACATTTGCCAGCAAATACTTTTTCAGGTTTCAGGGTTCTGGAAGTTGAGGTGCGTATTAGATTCAAAGGTCCATTAGACTCATGTAAATATGGCAAATTCTCGTAAAGATGGTAAATCTCTTTCTCGGTTGCGGAACTTCAGATTGCAGGTGACATCTCACATGGTGGAAATCTTCTTAATGGAGAAAGCTAGCATGAGCGTTGGGCTTAGAAATGTTTTTTCTGGCAACTTGTTTTCTGTATTAAAGGATTTATTTCTTTTTCTTTTTTTAATATGGAAGGATATTGAGTCATGCGGATACCCAGCTGTGATGGCACAGCCCAGACACACTTTACTACTAGTGAGAACTAGGCTTTAAACATGCATCGAAACAGTTTTTCCAAGCACAGTAGGGCAAGCCAGAGATATAATTTTTGTGTGTGTTTCTCTGCAGCTGCAGTTAAAGAGTCATAGTATGTACAGTATATTGAGGGTGGTCAAGTGGTGGTCTGTGGGCAGAAAAGAGCCCACCAGCTGGTTTCTTTTTGGTGCCTGAGCACCTGTTTGAGGATTGAGATGCTGACAGCTCAGAAGTGGCATATGAGAAAGTCAGATGCATGTGCCACTTCTGTGCTGGCAGTCCCTCAGCCCTTCAGTGCTAAATGGAGACCTGTCCCGGGGGGCTCTGTTATGTGATGGGGGCGTCTAGCATATGTCTCCATTTAGAGCAGGGAGGACAGAGGGGTTGCCAGTTCTTTGCGGCGAAATATCCCACATAAATTCCTTGGGGAAATGGTCCTCCTCACACAGGAGGATTCCAAATCGGTATCTCAGCCCTCGCAGTTCTAAATGAAGACTTCCGTGTCTCTCTATGTAACGTTGGAAAGTCTAGGGCAGGGGCCAGCAAACGTTTTCAGCAGGGGGCCGGTCCACTGTCCCTCAGACCTTGTGGGGGGCCAGACTATATTTTGGGGGAAAAATATGAACGAATTCCTATGCCCCACAAATAACCCAGAGATGCATTTTAAATAAAAGCACACATTCTACTCATGTAAAGACACGCTGATTCCTGGACCGTCCGCAGGCCGGATTGAGAAGGCGATTGGGCCGCATCCGGCCCCCAGCCTTAGGTTGCCTACCCATGGTCTAGGGAGCTGCAGGCTCAAAAATTGCTCCTTTGATCTTAAGCAGCTGCTTTTTAAAGAATAGCTAAGTTTAAGAGAATATTATTTCTAGATCTGGAAAATTTCACATTAACACCTCAATCCTACCTGAGCAAGTCTTGGTCAGAAGGGGGTCTCATTGAGTCTAATGAGACTAACCCCAACATATGGCTATAGGATTGCAGCCTAAGTTTTAAAAATTCTTATCTCTCCTTTAATGCACACTATAGCTTTTGCAAATGCAACATTTCCTGTTAGATTTGCCTGCAGCTGTTTGCCAAATACTAACTTGTTGCCAGATATTTGTTGCCAGATATTTTGTTGCCGCTAAACAGGAAGAAAAAGTTAACCTGCAAACAAGAATCATAAAATAAAGGGAGGATAGGGAGGGTGAATCTCCAGAGCCCACTGCTTGTCTATTGTCGGCTCCACCCCCTATTTATAAATGGGGCTGGCCCCATATAAATAAGAAACTGGATTACTGAGGCTGGGCGTGAGCCTCCCAAAATTAAAACTGAGAGGCAAGCCAGCCCCTGTTCGCCATTAAGCTCCCTGGGAACTGTAGTGCCACGCGCGATCCCGCAAAGGGCACCCACAGTGTAAAATGTGAGCGCTCATTCTCTGTGTTCGACATGCTTAGGACATGACTTGTGACAGACAGTGCATCTTCTGGACCAAACTGGTTGGGAATCAACACTGCCAAGGGCAACAGTGACCCCCCAAGCACCCCCACACACCCCAGCATGGAAAGGGAAGACATACCCCTAAAAGCACCAGTCAACTCCATCAACCTCAGGTTGAGGGAAGGATGAAATCATTCCCGAGGAAGCATTTTTACTTGACACAACCTAGAAAGGGAGACTGCTGCTTCTGCAATTTCCAGTGATATTCCTATCATTATGCATGGGAAATGTGAGACAGGAAGGCCTGCGTTTTGCAAGGATCCTTGTGGGGTTTTTGTTCATTCAAAACTGGATTTCAGTATGCTAGATTTCAATACAATTTCATACGAAGTTGCAATATTTTTGCTTTTGCTAAATGTAATTTCCCCTCATTTTCAGATATACAGTGGTACCTCCGGTTGCAGACGGGATCCGTTCTGGAGCTCCGGTCGGATCCTGAGGTTTCTGCAACCGGAGGGACCGCTTCTTCGCATGCGGCGGCAGACCATAGAGCGCTTCTGCGCATGCACACGCAGCAAAACACTTCCGGTTTGGCCGTTTTCTCAACCCAAATTTTACATTACCCGAGGGTAACGTAAGCCGAGGTGCTACTGTACATACATACTCACACTTCTTTTTTGTCCAAAGGAAAACAGGCAGTGCTTTTACATTTCATCATCTGACCCTGTCTCCTTTTTGTTATTGCTTTACATTAGTTTTATTACATGGTAATGTTATACAGTAAGCCTGCAACTTACTGTGAACTTATCCCTGTGTAAGTTACAGGTTTCCCGTATATTTGGCACAGCAATTATGAGGTTTTTTAAAAAATAAATATGGTAAATAAACTGAAATAATGGCTTATTTGTTTCCTTGTCTCTTTTTTTATCCAGGAGTAATGAAATTGTTCTCTTTTCTTTCTTTTTTTTAAAAAGGGAGGATTTTACAGTTTGGCTGACATTCAATTAGAAATCAAAATTAGGGTTCAGTCATTACTAATACTAGAAGTGGACTAAATAGAATTACAGACTGAAAAGACTGCCAAACTTAATTGACAAGCAAACAGGAAAAAACTTCATTTGCTCCAATGAATTGACAATTCATTAGGACGAGATGCAAGGGGATGTATTAGATAATAACTGAAGAGCTTTTCAAGTGGATGCTGAATGCTGGACCATTGTGTTCTTCAACAGAAATGTCATTTAAAATAAAAGATTAAATACAAAAGACCGCCTTATAAAAATGTCCTTGTAGTTTTAATGTTCTCTTGAGTATTCATGACCTTCTCAGTGAATGCCATCTACCCACAACGATTTCATTTGCATCGGTGATGATTGCCTGCATGAACACATTAAATGTTTATTGCAAATTTATTCACAGATGCAAACTAAAGTAGGTTTAAATCATACACATACACAATGCATCCATTTCAAACCCAGCAAATCATAATAAATTTATCTCTACAATTCCTATAAACCATGGTGCACTACCTAGTCCAGGCTTCCTCAACCTCGGCCCTTCTAATGTTTTTGAGACTACAATTCCCATAATCCCTGACCTCTGGTCCTGCTAGCTAGGGATCATGGGAGTTGTTGGCTAAAAACACATCTGGAGGGCCAGGTTTGAGGAAGCCTGACCTAGAAACTTAGCAAAAATCATTATGTGGTCTATATTCCCTAAATTTAATATGTCAATCTTTCCATATTAACAACAAATCATAACTTATTTAATTACTCCTAAAATAGGTAAAGGTAAAGGTACCCCTGCCCGTATGGGCCAGTCGTGTCCGACTCTGGGGTTGCGCGCCCATCTCACTTAAGAGGCCGGGACCAGCGCTGTCCAAAGACACTTCCGGGTCACGTGGCCAGCGTGACGAAGCTGCATCTGGCGAGCCAGCGCAGCGCACGGAAACGCCATTTACCTTCCCGCTAGTAAGCGGTCCCTATTTATCTACTTGCACCCGGAGGTGCTTTCGAACTGCTAGGTTGGCAGGCACTCCTAAAATGCAATATCTAAAATCCAGTGTGCACTTTTTTGAGAGTAGGTCCTATTGAGCATAAAGGTAAAGGTAAAAGGACTCCTGACCTTTAAGTCCAGTAGTGACCGACTCTGGGGTTGCAGCGCTCATCTCACTTTATTGGCCGAGGGAGCCAGCGTACAGCTTCTGGATCATGTGGACAGCATGACTAAGCCACTTCTGGCGAACCAGAGCAGCGCATGGAAGCGCCATTTACCTTCCCGCCGGAGCGGTACCTATTAATCTACTTGCATTTTGACATGTTTTTGAACTGCTAGGTTGGCAGGAGCTGGGACCGAGAAATGGGAGCTCACCCCATCGTGGGGATTCAAACCGCCGACCTTCTGATCGGCAAGTCCTAGGCTCTGTGGTTTAACCCACAGCGCCACCTGCGTCCCCCCTATTGAACATAATTCACTTTTTTTCTGAGAAAGTTCCTCATGGGGCAAGATGTTTGACAGTATAACAGATTGATGCAAGAAGTGGTATAGGGACGTTTAAAGAAACAGGTGGCTGGCCATCTCTTGGACACTGTAGCACATGGGGAACCTGTCCCAGAGGCCAAACGTAGCCCCTGAAGCCTCTTCTGGCCCCCAGGACTCTACCCACATCTCTTCCCGGCCATGCTTCATACTTTCATTGAATGCTTTTTCCCAGCTGAAATGTGTCCTTGACCTCTGCTAATAACTTTTGTTTGCCTGGATAGAAGATAGGTAAATGAGTTTGTGCAGAAATTTGACTACTGTACAAAAGTAAAATTTAACATTTGTTGCCCCTGGAAGGCTGATCTCACTTTTGCCTCTGGAAGGCTGCCCAGAAGGAAATGTAGCCATCGGGTGGACAAAGCTTTCTGACTCCAGCTGCAGTAGAAGGTTTCCTTCATCAGGTCTCACCTTCCCTGAGATCAGTGCTTGTCTCTCAACAGCCGCAACACAAATCTATTTTGTGTCTTGGCTCGAGTAGTTTACTATTTAAAATTAATGATCTAATTTCCTATAAAAATGTAAACATCACAGGAGACACATATCAACTCAATTACCACAGACGGAAATAATTAGAAACACAGACACGGCGTATTAAAGTCAGATACTTAGAACAGAGCTTCATGTAACGCATTTAGAGGCCAAGCAAGACTCTTTGTTGATGACACTGTGTTTGCTATGTTGTTAATTTAGAATCCTGTTATGCCTTGTTGAAAATGAATGAACACATTAATTAAACACACATTTAATTGGCGTACTTGGTAGTTAAATAGGAGGGGAAACAGTATAGAAATGAAGTACCTTATCATTGAAGAAGATGTAGCAGCCCCTTGCTTTGCCGATTCCTATTCCTTGCGGGGGGCTTGCTGATCAGAAGGTCGGCGGTTCGAATCCCCACGGCGGAGTGAGCTCCTGTTGATCGGTCCCAGCTCCTGCCAACCTAGCAGTTCGAAAGCACGTCAAAGTGCAAGTAGATAAATAGGTACCGCTCCGGTGGGAAGGTAAACGGTGTTTCTGTGCGCTGCTCTGGTTCGCCAGAAGCGGCTTTGTCATGCTGGCCAAATGACCTGGAAGCTGCACGTCGGCTCCCTCAGCCAATAAAACAAGATGAGCGCCGCAACCCCAGAGTCGTCCGCGACTGGACCTAACAGTCAGGGGTGCCTTTAACTTTACCCTTATTCCTTGCCCCAGCTCCTTGCAGATCCCAATGAATTCTCCTTGGGGTACAGTGGAACCTTGGTTTTCGAACGTAATCCATTCCAGAAGACTGTTCAACTTCCAAAACGTTTGAAAACTGAAGGCAGAATCCTCGATTCAATACGGAAACTCAAAACGGAAGCCTCGTTGGATGTTCCGGTTCCAAAAAACATTTGAAAACTGAAGCGTTCTGGGTTTTCAGCGTTCGGGAGCCAAAACGTTTGAAAATGGGGCCATTCGAAAAATGAGGTTTGACTGTATTATCTGCTTATATGCAGCTCCCATTCGTTACAGAAGGGATGCCATAGGCAAAATTCTTTGTGGACTGTACCCACCAGATATCAAACTGCAGACACATTGCCATCTATTACAGCCTTCAGGTGTCTTATAACTTATCTTCCCATGGATCAGGCATGGCCAAACTTGGCCCTCCAGCTGTTTTGGGACTACAATTCCCATCATCCCCGACCACTGGTCCTGTTAGCTAGGGGTGATGGGATTTGTAGTCCCAAAACAGCTGGAGGGCCAAGTTTGGCCCTGCCTGCCATAGATGGTGTGTTGTTCTCACACCACCTGAACTTTAAGCCTTTAAGTCTTAGTGAACTACTTTCAAATTTGAGCAGGCTCTCTGCTCCATCTTCAACAGCAGTGGAAGTGCGCCCTTTCGGGGTTGAAGTCAAAACAGTTGGAGAGTTACAGCACCTTCTGTGGTTGAAGAGATTGATGCAGGAGAGAGATGTTTTATTGTAGCTGGGGCAGTTGAAATGCACCCTGGTCTTTCTTCTCTCTGCGCTTCTCCCAGCTGTCATGACACCTACCACAAATAAGTTGAATCAGTGCTTCCCATTTAAAATTTGACATTCCTGGTTATTACATTAAAAGTAGTGCTGGGTCAAATATCATCTACCCCACCCATTTCACAGTGTTGCTTGCCTACTTATAAAGTGAGGATTTTCAGTTGGCAAATTTTAATAATTTTTAGCATAGATGGATGTTTCTATCTAAAGCTCTTGATGTGGGAGCAGAATTATTATTATTATTATTATTATTATTATTATTATTATTATATCAATTAATTAATTAAATTTTCTTTTGTCAAAAAAGTGAAAACCCTCTGCTGCCTTGTCAATAATATAAAACTAGCCCCCCCCCCCAGCCTCAAGAATTAGATCTCAACCTCCTGAAGAGTGGTGGTGTGTATTTTCTACCTCCTCCACAAAGAACATCCACTGAAAATTGTGGCCTGAATACTTCGGCAGAAGCCTCGTTAAAACACAAACACATGTTTCTCTACCATTCTAAATGTGTGTCCTTCGTGCATAACGTCAGTAGGCAAAGGAAATACCAGTATTCTGTTGGTGTATTTTAAAATCTACATCGAATCATAGAATTGTAGAGTTGGAAGAGACCATGAGGATCATCTAGTCCAACCCCCTGTTTTTGTCCTGACTCGAACCCACAGCCCTGACATTAAGAGTCTCTACCAAATACTGATCTGTTCAGGGAAGTGCTATGGTTGAGCAGCTGAAGAACGGCGTCTGTTGCTGGCGACCTTTTCCTCTTAGTTCATGGGTAGATTTATGGGAGCATGGGACTTACTACTACTATTGCACTTTAATGAAGGTTCTTCCTCCTCCAGCTGAAATGCAACCTTCAGCTTTTAATTAGAAATGCAAACAGTCTTACATAAAAAAAATTGGTTGCAACAGATCCCAGGTGCAATCTCTAGCATGTCCACATACCTTTCTACAATGCTAACTAGTTCCTGTGGGTTAAACTGAAGTCTGGGCAGTCTTAAGCATCTCTGGCACAGTGGTGCAAAGATCCCTCTGGCGCCCCCCGTTTCCCAGAGTTGTCGACCTTTGCCCAAGGCCCTTCAGGTATCGCTCTCCTCACACGGAGGCTTGGGAGGCAAGCTGCACACCTGGCAGCCATATGGTTGACTAGGCGCAGCTGGCAGGCATGCAGGGAAAGGGGAAAGGGAAAGGGGAGGCTGCTGGCAAAGCCGCGCAGCTCCCCCACTCACTGTGGCGCCCCTGAGAGGCTGGTGCCCTGGCGCAACGCGCCACTAAGCCCAATGGGAAAGACGGCCCTGACTGAAGTAGATGGACCCATAGTCTTGACCTGGTGCAAGGCAGCTTCCTATGTTCTTTCTTGGATAAATCGGGGAATACTGATAGTGTTTGTACTGTTAGTTTTGTGAAATAATAATAATAATAATAATAATAATAATAATAATAATAATAATTTATTTATTTATACCCCGCCCATCTGGCTGGGCTTCCCCAGCCACTCTGGGCGGCTTCCAAAAAAATATTAAAATACTGTAATACATCAAACATTAAAAGCTTCCCTAAACAGAGCTGCCTTCAGATGTCTTCTAAAAGTCTGGTAGTGGTTGTTCTCTTTGACATCTGATGGGAGGGCGTTCCAAAGGGCGGGCGCCACTACCAAGAAGGCCCTCTGCCTGGTTCCCTGTAACTTGGCTTCTCGCAGTGAGGGAATCGCCAGAAGGCCCTCGGTGCTAGACCTCAGTGTCCGGGTAGAACGATGGGGGTGGAGACGCTCCTTCAGATATACTGGACCGAGGCCATTTAGGGCTTTAAAGGTCAGCACCAATACTTTGAATTGTGCTCGGAAACGTACTGGGAGCCAATGTAGGTCTTTCAAGACCGGTGTTATATGGTCTCGGCGGCCGCTCCCAGTCACCAGTCTGGCTGCTGCGTTCTGGATTAGTTGTAGTTTCTGGGTCACCTTCAAAGGTAGCCCCATGTAGAGCGCATTGCAGTAGTCCAAGCGGGAGATAACCAGAGCATGCACCACTCTGGCGAGGCAGTCCGCAGGCAGATAGGGTCTCAGCCTGCGTACCAGATGGAGCTGGTACATAGCTGCCCTGGACACGGATTTAACCTGTGCCTCCATGGACAAAATGACTCCCAGTCAATGCCTGGTCCTTCAGGGGCACAGTTACCCCATTCAGGACCAGGGAATCCTCCACACCTGCCCGCCTCCTTTCCCCCCAAAACAGTACTTCTGTCTTGTCAGGATTCAACCTTAATCTGTTACCTGCCATCCATCCTCCAACCGCCTCCAGATACTCACACTCATATTTCTATTGCCCATTTCTGTGGACTGGCTTTAACAGGCCAATCTATTAGAAGTGCTTGTCTAACTTTACGGATTTTCAATTATTCGAATGGTTTGCTGTTTTACCAGTAGACATCGTATGGTGCACGTTTTACACCCTTGATGTGCAATTGTTTACTTGTAAGTAAGACAGGTTTCTGTTAGCAGGGATACAGGGCTTAGTTAAGAGGGGCAAAACTTTTGTTAGGGATGGGCAGAACCGACATGATTGGTCAGTTAGTTAAGTAATTCTATTGTTTTGATTGATGCCGACATGATTGGTCAGTTAGTTAAATAATTCTATTGTTTTGATTGATGTTTTTATTGATGCCAAGGGGGCAGTTGTCCCCCTGCCCCCTTGGCTATGTCCGTGTACATCCCAGTGAGTTCAGTGAGGTTTGCTTCCCAGCCTTGCACACTTAATCATTCGCTGCTAAAACAAGAAGCTGAGGAGCGGAGCGATCACAACACGGAGCGTTTCCCAGCCTTCCTTTTATGGAATGTGGCTGAGCGAGTGTGTGATGCTTTGTTCTGTGAACTGCGGAAAGGACAAAAATAGCATGTAATCGAGAACTAGAGAAACAGATCAAACGTTCAGACTGGGATTGGTCTCCCTCCACTAACGTTTATGGGCTGGGCGATTTCCAAAAGCACTTGCAGTTTGTTAGCTATCAATCAGCCCTTTGCATTCCCTCTTCAAAAGTGCCCGAGAACAGATTGCAGAATTTTTTGAAACATGGAGATGATTCGACAAAAAGGAAAAGAAGAAGCTTCAGAAATTAGCACCCTGATTAGCTGTATAAAATATGCCCACTTTTCAAAAAAAAACCCCACCTCCTCTTACATGCATAAAAAACCTCTGAAATTGCTGTTGTAACTCTAATTTGTATGTAATCGCTCTCTTAATATTTGCAGTTGGACAAAGTCTGCATATCAAACCCTGCTGAACAGTTTTAATTCTTGTTTCAGTTCCCAAACTTGAAGCATGTTTCAAAACACGGGTTGTGAGCCACCCAGAATCAAGACATTCTAAGTCTTGTTCATAGAAATTAGCACTGCAAACCTATACACAAGTCTGCCCAGAATAGAATCCTGTACCCTTATAATTTATAATCTCCGGTTTTCGATGAAAACCTTGGTTGCATGTCGAGGTCCCCAGGGCCACCCCAATAACTCACACATCACACAGAATTTTTGTTTAAGATTTCTGGCATAATTTTGGCCACAACTTTATTAAAATACAAATTTGTGGGTGGTTGCTTAGGCATTGGTCACGACTATCTGCCCCCACCATGGGGGACAGACTGACATTCCGCACGATGCGAAAGTCAGAATAGGGGAATACACTTGGGGTAGCGTCAGAGCAGGGAACCTGCCCTCACCCCAAATGCAACCAGGAGCTCATTGCTATGGCCCGAGCCCCCTTGACAGAGTGGACAAGCAATAGTTAGCCCCTGATTCCTTTAACGGAATCCCTTGCAGCAGCAGCATTAGAGGGGCAGGCACAGCCAATCCATGCCCCTCAACCAACCAAACCATAAACCAATGCCTAACAGCGAACCTTACAGTTTTTGACGATTTGCTATGCAGTAGGCAAAACCAAATGGCCCCAGCCAATCAGCCAGATGGACAAAATTCCTACCGGGCCCCTGCCCCAAAGCAGACGGCCCCATGACAGGCATAGCAAGGTCAAAGCGAACAACCCTATTCTAGGGAGGGAGGGACGGGCAATCCGCTGCACGGGCGAAAAGAGGAAGCCCTAGCCTCGTGCAAGGAATTTTAGTATTTCTGGCTGTCAATCAACAAGTGGCAACATTAACTTCTTCCTAACAACAAGGGAAGCCCAATCGGATCAGTGGCCAACGATCAATTAGCCCGCCCCACAACTTTGGAGAGTCCTGGCGGCCCCCACCACAACACGTGCTCTCTGTGAAGGAGAACACGCTATGTAAACCCTGCAGGATTTTCATGGTGTCACACAACAAACTCCTCCCTCTCTAAATATGCTAGCATGCAACAGACCTCTTTTTTGAGTGGGGAGGGTCATAGTTAAAATGTGATGATGGGCTGTAGAAATGATAATAAAACAAGGCCATACTTCATGTGTATCTTGAGATAACCCGATTGGAGAGCAATATAAACCTAAAAACCGCTCAGGTTGTGTGTGTGTGTGTGTGTGTTACCATATATGCTATGGGATTTTGTAACAATGGCCAAGCATCTGCAGCCAGCTGTCTGCACAATCTTGACATCACAGTGGTTGACCGGTGATGATGTCACAGGCGGACCATGGTGGACCATGGTGGAGGAGCTTGGACTTGTGCTGAAGGACAAGAGCACAGTAGGGCATGGACTTTGAACCAGGAGCCTAGGGAAAAGGTAGGCAAAGGAAAACGGAGGTCTTATGGTGGGAGGGCAATGTTATTTCCAACACATTTGTCCTGCCCTTCCTCCAGGGAGCTCAAGGTTGTTGGTTCCCTTTTTTAAAAAAGAGATTTTCAATTTTATACATTTCAATAATTTTACAATCATTTTAACATTTCAAAACGTGACTTCCTTCCCCCTCTTTCTGCAGTTCCTTAAATTTGTTTTTAATATTTTCCACATATCCAAATTAACTTAATTTGCACATTTATGTATCTACTTTAAATATATACTCTCATAAAACTGCAGGTTGTTACAATAATCCTGCCAATGTTTTTATCTGTTTACAGTTTGTACATATTCCATAAGCCATTCCCATTTTTTTTTAAATAAAAAGTTTGGTATCTTGATTTCTTATTTTTCCGGTTAAGTTTTGCCATTTCTGCATATTCCATAAGTTTTTCTATCCATTCTTCCTTTACTGGGACTTCTCCTTCTTTCCATTTTGGGGCAAGTAATATTCTTGCCGCTGTAGTTGCATACATCAATAAATTTCTGTACAGTTTGGGTAGTTCTGTCCCTATAATTCCCAAAAGGAAAGCTTCTGGGTGTTGTTGTTTTTTTACAAACATTATTTTAAACATCTTTTTCAATTCATTATATATCATTTCCCAATAAGCTTTAACCTTACTACATGACCACCACTTATGATAAAAATAATCTTTTCCTCTTTATATTTCCAACACTTACTTGATTTGGATTTATACATTTTTGCCAGTTTACTCGGTGCTAGGTCCCATCAGATATCATTTTCATATAATTTTATCTTAGACTATAACATGCTGTAAATTTTATATTCCACAATCATTCCCATGCTTCCATATCTATATTTTGACTGATATCTATTGCCCAGTGTATCATTGAGGATTTTACTTGATCATCCTTTGTCTCAGATTCCAAAAATATCTTCTACATTTTAGACATCACTTTTACATTACATTCCAACAGGTCTCTCTCCAGTTGCCATATTTGTCCCCCTTTTCTTTGCCTTCTCGACGAACCTGTGAAGTAGGTTAGGCTGAGAAATGGACAGCCGCCAAAGTCAACCAGCCAGAGGCGGAGCTAGCTGCTCCAGCACCCGGGGCGGGGCTAGTTGCCCATGGGGGCGGGGCTAGTCGCCCGCAGGGGCATGGCGAGCGTCCCAGGGGGGTGCTACCCTCATCAGGTGTCCCAGGGGGGCGGGGCGGTGATGTCACTCCCCAGGGATGACACCGCACCCACCACACACCCCTTCCTCCACCAGTGTAACCAGTTCTCCTCAAGGCTGAATGGGGATTGGAACTGAATCTCCCACTTCAAGGTCTGCTCACTTTCCCACTTTTTATTACCTCTGTTTTGTTTAGGAAGGTGACATTGAAAGAAAGGATGGTTGTGGAGGTTTAAGGTTAGGAAAGGTTTTAAGTGTGTGTACATGGAGAAACTGTAGGTCTAGCAAACTTTGATGTGGGGGGTGGGTGCGTCAGAATCTGTGGGCTTCAGAAAGGAAAAGTGGAATGCCAGAAGGTGAGGAGCTGCAACGGTTGGGCTCAAGCCTCAGGTTAGAGTTCCAAAGCCGGGTGCTTTTCATTTATCGGGCCTTCTCAGTAGTGGCACCCATCCTGTAGAATACCCTCTTGTCAGATGTCAAAGAGATAAATAATGATACGATCTTCTGTAGACATCTGAAGGCAGCCCTGTATTGGGAAGCTTTTAAAGTGTGATGTTCTGCTGTGTACATTTTTGTATACAGTGGTACCTCGCAAGACAAAATTAATTCTGCGAGTTTTTTCATCTTGCGAATTTTTCGTCTTGCGAAGCACGGATTCCCATAGTATTAACGGTTTTAAGAAAAAAGAAACAAACTCGCAAGACGTTTTCATCTTGCGAAGCAAGCCCATAGGGAAATTCGTCTTGCGAAGCAACTCAAAAAGGAAAAACTCTTTCGTCTTGCGAGTTTTTCGTCTTACGAGGCATTCGTCTTGCGAGGTACCACTGTATTCTGTTGGAAGCCGCTCACAATTGCTGGGACAGTCCAGTGAAATGGGCAGGGTATTATTAACAACAAACAACAACAACAACAACAACAACAAATCTTTCATTTTGTACCTTCAGGTGATATTTGATTTCCTTTTACTAATTGAAGGCAGCTTTTAAAGTTGGCATCCGATATACGTACTGCATTCTGAGCAATAATTAAGTAGCTGTGTGGCAGTTGATTAAAGGTGACAGGACAGCAATTTATGTTAATGAGTATTTCTTTTTTTAAAAAATGGTGGCATTTATAAAACCATGTAACATGATAAGGCTGCTTCTGTTTCAGGCTCTATGTGAAGTGCAAGGCTATTTTTGTTCCGTTAGCAGCTGTTTGGTAGAACTAAATATGAGAGACTGATTTCCTGTAGGGAATAATCCAACACTTGCCTTTTTAGTGCTGCGGTGGAAGAAAGTTGTTCCGAAGTACCCCGGTATTGCTGAGTCCCAGTCAAACACTGAATAAAGACAGGTTGGATGATGGGGTTTTTTAAAAAATGTACATAAAAACTGAATGTCTCGGCACACTTTTTTAATAACAAGAATACAAAGCTGAAAACGAATGAACTGCAGCTAAAATATTATGTTCTTTTTTCACATGGTCTAGTCCAGGCATGTCCAAAGTCTTATTTCGGGGGCCTAATCCGGCCCGCCGGTTGATTAAAAAAAGCTCAACAACGTAGGTTGGCCTTAACACACATTCACTTCATCAAATCTGGCCCTCTTTGAAAAAGTTTGGGCACCCCTGGAGTCCCTCCCTTGCCCACCCCCCTAATATTCTGAAGAGGGTCCCTTCTCCAGTCTTCAGAGAGTAGCTGAAAGTGGGGATGCAAAAAAAGGTCCCCCTTTCCTTCCACTCTGCAGTTTTAATCTGAAATCTTAGGCGCAGCACTGCCCAGAGCTGAGAAGCTGTCACAAAATGTGCCTAGAACAGTGGGAGTTTTGAACACTGTTACAAGGAGATAATACACGTGAAGCAGTTAGAACACTCTTCAAGGCCAAAATAATGTGGTGAGTTGCAAACATTTATATCCAGTTTAGGTCGGGCTAATCTTCCTGTGCTGGTTTTCTTGCCTGACTTGGCAGTTGCAGTGACCTTTCTCCTGCAGTGCCAGCGCAACTGGCATTTAAGTTGCCAGTGCTACTTCTTTGGCCATCAAAGGGGCTGTGTTGGTCCGCCCCAGGGGTCAGCAAACCTTTTCAGCAGGGGGCTGGTCTACTGTCCCTCAGACCTTATAGGGGGGCCAGACTATATTTTTGGGGGGCAAATGAACAAATTCCTGTGCCCCACAAATAACCCGGAGATGCATTTTAAATACAGTGGTACCTTAGGTTAAGTACTTAATTCATTCCGGAGGTCCGTTCTTAACCTGAAACTGTTCTTAACCTGAAGCACCACTTTAGCTAATGGGGCCTCCTGCTGCTGCCCCACCACCAGAGCACAATTTCTGTTCTCATCCTGAAGCAAAGTTCTTAACCTGAAGCAATATTTCTGGGTTAATGGAGTCTGTAACCTGAAGCGTATGTAACCTGAAGCATATGTAACCCTAGGTACCACTGTAAAAGTACACATTCTACTCATGTAAAAACACCAAGCAGGCCCTACAAATAACCCAGAGATGCATTTTAAATAAAATGACTCCACTCATGTAAAAACACACTGATTCCCGGACCGTCCGCGGGCCGGATTTAGAAGGCAATTGGGCCGCATCTGGCTCCTGGGCCTTAGTTTGCCTACTCATGGTCTACCCTTTGCCGCAGTGTTCTTCTTCGGAGGTTTGGGGTGCAGCCTTGCAGTGACCTTTGGCCCCCTGGCCAGGGACAGAAGCCAGAGTATTGCTATGCTTCACCTGCACCCACCTGTGCAGGATTTGTTTGCTTATGGTTAGCGGGACAGAGCAACAACCTGTTTTGCAAATAAGTTGATGTAATGCATGTAAGTTTCGTCTGGAGTATTCTGAAATCTTTCTTTGGAAGAGAAGAGCAGAGGAGGAAAACCTCGGTGGGATTTCTGTGGAGCAAAACGGGAAGAGAGCGGAATCCCAGCCCTAGGCAATCTGGCATCACCAACGAGCTCAGAGCTGCATAAGTATGTGTGTGTGACATTTGAAACAAATGTGGGATGCAGCTGATCTTGAAGCAATGACTTCCAGACCGCGGAGGATATGGAAAGTTTGATAGAACACCCTTTTGAATATAGGAGGACACTCCGGACTCTGAAATAAAGGGATGCGTCGACCTAAAGCCGAGTTTAAAAAGCTGATTTGTGCTCTGTGGCTTTGCTTTCCCTTAGTGCCTTCCCCCAATGGCAGTTAGGTGCTTTAAAATAAAATAAAATAGGATGATGTGTGAGACGTATCCAAGTTGGGTCATTGCTACGTACTCGTTAGGTGCTCTGAGGGATAGGGACTTCATTTCCATCCCTTTCTAATTACGAGGGAGATCGTAATTAAAAACGCAGCTCCTGCATGTCCAGCCTTGAACCCTGCCAGCGACTGGAGGGATGTCAGGCAGGCATTCTGGTTGTGCACTAGCCCTGAGCTTAGAAATCTGCTCACCAGATGGGGTGGCTGATCATGTCCTTATACAGGGGTGAGTTGTGGCAAAACCTATCCTTTCAGCTTTACCACAGAGTTATTGTGCCTCAGGAAAAGAAACCTGATAGACCAAAGGCCCCTTCAGTTGAACTTTCTGTTCTCTGAGTGGCCAACAGAATGCCTGTGGAAGCAGGACATGAGCATAGGCGCCGACTCCATGGGGCCTGAGGGGGCCTGAGCCCCCTCAAAAATTCGTTTGGGGGGGCTCGGCCCCCCCAATAATTTAATAAAATTATTACCGTAAATTTCGCTCTATAACACGCAGATTTTTTCTCCTAAAAAGTAAGGGGAAATGTCTGTGCGTGTTATTGAGCGAATGTGTGGTCCCTGGAGCTGACTCGCCGGAGCACAGGGGCAAAAATAGGCAAAAATCAGGCAAAAATAAGATCGGGCGGTCGGGCGGAGGGAAGGCGGAAGCTGCTGCTTTCCTGCATTCTGCCTCAGGGTCTTACTGCCCACCCGCGTCTGTTGCTGCGTTTGCTCAAACTCAACAAAGAGCAGGGAATCCCCTGCCCTCCTGGCAAGCAGAGGGTTAAGGAAAGGATCGAGTCCTTCCTTCTAATTCTTTCCTAGTCACACTGCGTGGAGGCTCCAGCCCACCACCTCCTCCTCTCCGTGCTCTAGGGACTCGCAGGTGGGAGAGAGGGGGGGCTGGCTTGGGGGGGGACTTTGCCTTCCTTTCCTCCCCCCCACCCCGTTAAACTCCTCCCCTGCATTCTTAGCCAGCTGCTTCTCTGCACACCCCTCTTGTGCTTCTTGTCCCTTCTGTGTTTTTCCTTCCCTCCCCATTTAAAACGTGGTGACAAAGCACGGATCCACATGGATCCTCAGGATTTTTGCATTGGGTCACCCCAAATTCACCATCAGATCACATAGCATGTTCATGGCTACATCTTGCACCAAAAAAACCACGCACCCACTGTTGCCTAGGGTCACGGTGCAAAAACGTGGTTACAAAGCACGGATCCACATGGATCCTCAGGATTTTTGCATTGGGCTACTCCAAACTCACTGTCAGATATTAAAAATCTTTATAAAATAGAGAATTAAATACATACAGAATGTTAATTTTTCAGTTTCGAAATATTAGTACTAGTTTAGTACTGTATTTCTATATTACTATAGTACTGTATTAGTTATTTTCAAATACTTAAATATTTTTAGGGTGTAAGACCCAATTAAAGCCCGTTATTTACATACAGTATTACAGTATTTACATACAGTATTAGGCATACTGTATTAACTTTATTAACTGTATTAAAGCATTAACTTTGAGATATTATTTTTATTTAATGAATCCTCAGCCTTATTCAAAGTAAGCTTAAATTAGCTATTTCACTTATTAATCAAAGTGCTATTACTGTGCGACAGCAATATTTTATGTTTTATTCTTTTAATGATAGTTTAGGATTTATTTAAATATCATTTCAGTCTTTTCAGAGCTATATATTCACTGCTCTGTAATAGTCTATAAGCATAATTGTTACTGTAAATTAAATTAGCTTTTTACGAAAATACCGTGCGTGTTTATGTTTTGTTTCTTTTTTCAAAGCCAAAAGGTGTTTCAGGCTTGTCGAGTTTCCCGGAGTGTGGAGTTATAGAGAGTCGAGTTTTCGGGGTTCTAATGTTGATCATATGACTCTAAAATACTTTTAAAAAACTTTAAAACTCACTAATTTTCATCTAAAATTTAGAAAACTTCCCGGGGCAGGACCCCGGTATGGGCCCCCCCAATATTTTTTTATAAGTCGGCGCCCCTGGACATGAGCACAGTAACATTTTCTCACTCGTGTTCCCCAGAATCAAATTTAGAAGCATTTTGCCCCTATTTGTTGTTGTTGTTGTTTAGTCGTTTAGTCGTGTCCGACTCTTCGTGACCCCATGGACCAGAGCACGCCAGGCACTCCTGTCTTCCACTGCCTCCCGCAGTTCGGTCAAACTCATGCTGGTAGCTTCGAGAACACTGTCCAACCATCTCGTCCTCTGTCGTCCCCTTCTCCTTGTGCCCTCCATCTTTCCCAACATCAGGGTCTTTTCCAGGGAGCCTTCTCTTCTCATGAGGTGGCCAAAGTATTGGAGCCTCAGCTTCAGGATCTGTCCTTCCAGTGCGCACTCAGGGCTGATTTCCTTCAGAATGGATAGGGTTGATTTTCTTGCAGTCCATGGGACTCTCAAGAGTCTCCTCCAGCACCTTAATTCAAAAGCATCAATTCTTTGGCGATCAGCCTTTGCCCCTATTACTGGAGGTAATTGTCTCTTTCTCAAGAGACAATGGAGTGCGCCTCTGGAGGTGACGTCAAACAGCTGCGTTTGCAGCAACTGGGCAGTGTGTATGGAGGTCCTGGGCTGCCTAGATGACAAGACCCCATCTTGGCCTTGCTGATGTGGTCCAAAGGAAAGCAGAGCAATACGCTTGGCACCAGCTTGGCTGCAGGAGTTGCTGGAAGGAGACGTACAAGGTACCATCCAACTACCTTAGGGACTCCATTCCAGATTTGTGTAGGGTTTACTCTTTAGCTTTTTATAAATAAATAAATAAAATAATTTATTATTTACACCCCGCCCATCTGGCTGAGTTTCCCCAGCCACTCTGGGCGGCTTCCAATTGAGTGTTAAAAACAATACAGCATTAAATATTAAAAACTTCCCTAAACAGGGCTGCCTTCAGATGTCTTTTAAAAAGAAGATAGCTGCTTATTTCCTTCACATCTGAAGGGAGGGCGTTCCACAGGGCGGGCGCCAGTACCGAGAAGGCCCTCTGTCGGGTTCCCTGTAACCTCACTTCGCACAATGAGGGAACCCCCAGGAGGCCCTCGGCGCTGGATCCCAGTGTCTCAGTGTTTTCTTCTCCCAAAGATATCACACAAGGCAGGGGAGGTTTAGCATCAGTTTTCCTTCCCTTAGGTGGGCCACCTTCCCAGGTTGATGATCCCCATCTGCCCGTCACTTCCTTCCACAGCTCATACAGAAAATGCCTTCTTGTCCATTGGACCCACTCTTGATAGAGCTGTAGTGGGAGGGGGCAGGGGGGCCATGGCCCCAGGCTCCCTGGCAGCTGAGGTGCAGCAGCAAGCGGGTTGGTCTAGCACAGCCTTTCTCAACCTGTGGGCCCCCAGATGTTGTTGTACTACAACTCCCATCACCCCTAGCTAGCAAGGCCAGAGCTCAGGTTTGATGGGAGTTGTAGTCCAACAATGTTTTGTCCAACAATGTAGTCCAACAATGTTTTCCCCACCAGTTGTGGAAGTGGGGAAACACACAAATGGGCCGAGGACAGAGGTAGTCTGTGTTGTGCCCTGCAGGTGTCATTGGACTGCCATCTGTAGGACACCATGTTGGGTATACCTGGCTTCAAGGTCGGATGAACTGTGGGCAGGAAGCTAAGAATTTGAGGAGGGAGAGACCATGGGCTGAGAAGTTGAAGAAGAAAAGTGAGAGTTATGGGGGCACAAACCATAAATGCTAGGGTAATGCTGGTGCAAGAAGGCCCGAATAAAGTAGTTGAGGACTTAGTTTAGATATTCATAGTTTTGCAGTCAGTTCATATACTGATCCTAGGTTTCTTGTTATATTTTGAAAACAACAAGCCTAGGCAAAAGCTGTCTTGTGGTTGTTACCCAGGCCGGCCAGCTCATTTGAGAACAAGAATAAAAAGAGCCTTCAGTCCAGTGAAAAACTCTGCCAATAGAGATTCTTTAGGAGCCTTCTGTGCCATCTGTTAAAGGCCAGCTGAAAATCTGTTATATTCTGCCAGGCCTGTGCATGGAATTAAGAATATATCCTTCCACAGTGGTCAATTGATATCGGATTTTGATCTTTTTAATGTGGTTTTTACGGTACAGTGGTACCTCGCAAGACGAAATTAATTCGTTCTGCGAGTTTTTTCATCTTGCGAATTTTTCGTCTTGAGAAGCACGGCTTCCCATAGTATTAACGGTTTTAAGAAAAAGGAAACAAACTTGCAAGACGTTTTTGTCTTGCGAAGCAAGCCCATAGGGAAATTCGTCTTGCAAAGCAACTCAAAAAATGAAAAAACTTTCGTCTTGCAAGTTTTTCGTCTTATGAGGCATTCGTCTTGCGAGGTACCACTGTACAGTTTAATGTGCTTCTGTTGCAAACCACTTTGATCCATTTTATGAAATAAGCGGCATAAAATATTTTTTAGATTTATAAGTAAACAAATGCATGCTGTTAAAAAATGCAACGCATCCTTTCATCAGATTGAGTGCGTTAGTTTACCCTCTGACCTCAAACTGAGAGTCCTTTTAAAAGAACCTTCTGGTTTTGGAGGGGAGAGGAATTTTTCCAGCTCTCTCAAATGGTTTATGGTACAGTGGTACCTTGGGTTAAGTACTTAATTTGTTCCGGAGGTCCGTTCTTAACCTGAAACTGTTCTTAACCTGAAGCACCACTTTAGCTAATGAGGCCTCCTGCTGCCGCCGCGCCACCGGAACACGATTTCTGTACTCATCCTGAAGCAAAGTTCTTAACCCGAGGTACTATTTCTGGGTTAGCGGAGTCTGTAACCTAAAGTGTCTGTAAACTGAAGCGTATGTAACCCGAGGTACCACTGTATTCAAATGGGGATTAGAAATCACCATTGCCATCTAAGTCTTATTTTTCACTAAACTCTAAGAGGTTTATCTTGCTTGAACTGTATCATGAGTAAAAGAGAGGTGTAAGAAGTGGTAGTGGATGATTTCCCCCTACCATCTTTGCAGTCCTCAAATGACTTACAAATGTGTATTAAAACACTCGAATGTCTTAAAGTGCATTTTTATTGTATTAATTTCCAAGTGCTTTCCCCATTGAACTATTGTTTAGTGCAAATGGCATAGTCTAATGCATCTGATTGATTGGCAAATGTTTTCTGGGCATCCTGCCATCATCCAGCAACTGTTAGAACATGGTTGCTTGGAAAAGACACAGAAAAGAGAATGTTGCACTCAAAAGTGTTGCTGACTCTGATTTGACAGTCATCCCTCTTCCCAAGGAATTCTGGGAATTGTTGTTCTATGTGGAGGGATACCCCTGTATGGGAGAATTCAGAATCCCACCATGCTATAGTTACCAGAATTATTTAGGCAGCAATATCATTACAATTCCATTTTGTTTTTTCATTTTTAAATGTTATGATACTATCATCTGTTTCATTACATATTTACACATAAAATCTGTTTTCTTTCTTTCTTTCTTTCTTTCTGGATGCAAACAGTTCCCTTTATGGAAAACAGTTACATAGCTAAACAAGGCCTTAAATACTTGTATGTATACTACATCTTGTAGAGTAGAAGAAATAATCTCATTACCAATAAACCCTGATCGTATCCAATTTTGTTGACTTCATTGCAATATATGCTGAATCCCTTCAATTGTTTAAACAAATGGGATTCATCCGGTTGAACTGAAGACACTTAGGTATCCAATGGAAAAACATAGAACTTAACGTTGGATGTTTCTGAAGCCATATCCATATAAAGGTTTGGCATAACTTGGATACCCAAATCTCAGATTCCTGCATCACAGGGGGCTGGATTCAGTGGCCCTTGAGGTCCCTTCCAACTCTACAATTCTATTATTCTATGATTCTGCTAATACTGCAAATTCAGTTACATCAATTTGTGCATTTTATAACCAGTTGCTTTGTGCCTCTTCCTGACAAGCACCACAGCAAGTTGCAGAGGGAGCAGCAGATTAGCCTTGCCCTATTATTTGCTTGGACGCAGGTGGCGCTGTGGGTTAAAGCCTCAGCGCCTAGGACTTGCCGATCGAAAGGTCGGCGGTTCGAATCCCTGCGGCGGGGTGCGCTCCCGCTGCTCGGTCCCAGCGTCTGCCAACCTAGCAGTTCGAAAGCACCTCCGGGTGCAAGTAGATAAATAGGGACCGCTTACCAGTGGGAAGGTAAACGGCGTTTCCGTGTGCGGCTCTGGCTTGCCAGAGCAGCGATGTCACGCTGGCCACGTGACCCGGAAGTGTCTCCGGACAGCGCTGGCCCCGGGCCTCTTAAGTGAGATGGGCGCACAACCCCAGAGTCTGTCAAGACTGGCCCGTATGGGCAGGGGTACCTTTACCTTTACCTTTATTATTTGCTTATGTCGAGAAAGTGTTTGTTCTTACTTGCTCAACTAGAATGCCGCAAAGCAATTAGACAACCTGAAAGCAAGAGTTGTGGCAGTCTGCTATTTCTGCTCCAGTGGTATATCTGTTTCTCAGTTATTGTGTAAGTAGATTATTCAGGTGTAAAGGCGGGGGACGGACAAGTGAGACCAACAAAATGTTTCGGTGTGGAGTTCTCCTGTTCAAGGAAACAGGCAGTCATGCTCTCTTCAATGATAACCCCTTGCACCCCCTGCCTCTGGTTTCCCTTTCCTTCCCATCAGTAATTCAGCATCCTATGGCCACTGGGCATTCTCAGTGTTCATTGCAAGACCTGATCTCAGGTTTAACTCCTGCTTAGAGTCTGTAGGGCAAGGATTAAAATCTCAGGGTGCGGGTCTAGAAGGAACGGAAAAGGCTATTTTCAGCTTGGCTTCATGAGAGTTTTTTTATCAGTTTGTTCTGCTGCTATCTACCATGTCCTTTAGGATCCAGCTAGGTTCTGTGCTCCATATGATTCTAGTTCCCAGGTATCTGTGCCTCCATCCCCAGAGGAGAAACCCATACCTGCTGCCTTGTGGAACACATTCAGGAGAAGAAAAAGCTAAGCAGCAGGGACGTTTTGCCCATAGAGGCAAGGGGCACGGGGCGCCAGGGCGCCAAGTTCTGGAGGGCGTCAGGGAAGAGGCGGAGCCTGGATGCAGTGCCTCCTGGCATCAACTCACTGCCCTCGCCCACCTCCGCCATCCCACGCCCAGAGCCTCCACTTGCCATGGCTATCGCGGCACGGGCACCAGGGAAGAGGCGGAGGCTGGGCACAGTGCCTCCCGGCATCAGCTTGCCGCCTTCGCCCGCCTCACTGAAGCAGCGCTGCGCCCGGAGCTCCGCCTCTTCCCCACTGGAGGAGCCACCCTCTAGCCACTGCCTGCCCCTCCAGCATCGCAAAGCTGCCAACAGTGCCGTAAAAAGGTCAGCAACTCTAGGAAATTGGGGGGGGGCACCGGAGCGATCTTTGCACCACGTTGCCAGATATACTTAAGACGGCCCTGCTAAGCAGTAAACTCTACACAAATCCGGAGTAGAGTCCCTAAGAAAGTTGGACGACATCTTGTATGCCTCCTTCTGGCAACTCCTGAAGCCAAGCTGGTGCCTAATAATAATAATTTATTTATTTGTGCCCCACCCATCTGGCTGGGTCTCCCCAGCCACTCTGGGCGGCTTCCAACAAAGATTAAAAATACATTAAAATGTCACACATTAAAAACTTCCCTGAACAGGGCTGCCTTCAGATGTCTTCTAAATGTCACGTAGTTGTTTATCTCTTTGACATCTGATGGGAGGGCATTCCACAAGGCGGGCGCCACTACCAAGAAGGCCCTCTGCCTGGTTCCTTGTAGCTTTGCTTCTCGCAGTGAGGGAACCACCAGAAGGCCCTCGGCGCTGGACCTCAGCGTCCGGGCTGAACGATGGGGGTGGAGACACTCCTTCAGGTGTTGTTCTGCATTCCTTTGGATCACATCAGCGAGGCTGAGAGAGAGGTCTTGTAATCTGGGCAGCCCAGGATCTCCAGACACACTGCGCAGACTTGCACCCTAGGGAAGTCACTTTGGTGCTGATAACACAACAAAAACAACACAGGAGACAGCAGTTATGAGTTACTGGTCTCAGCCACCCACCCACCTGACCTATGGCTGAATCCTAAATATATATTAGAGGCATGGATGGGGGGGGGGTCCTATTTATAACCCTGGGACTCGGCCCTGAACCTTGTAGCCTGGGTTTGGGCCATGGCCTAGTGAGCTAGCCGTTTTAAGTCACTCATCCAACCTATCAGCACCCCAGATTTTAACTGGAGTAGAGCCTTGTCCCGAATTCTACAGCAAGCCCTACCAAAATAAGCATACGGAAATAGTTTATTTTTTAGCAACAGACTCTGAGGATGGCCTGAGCGTTAACTGACAGCTGCCTGGTTGTCGGGATTGTTTCTGCATTTCGCGTTGCACAACATAATGGTACATTGTCAGATATCTGAGGAGAGCTAGCCCTCGCCTGTTGGGTAACGACTGATCAATTGAATAAGTGATCGACTGCAGCGCTTTCCAATAAGGGTAATTATATGCTGTCAGCACTCTTTGTGAACAAATAATGAGGAAAGCATTGATTCATTGGTTTGGCCGGGGGGGGGGGGAGGGAGCCCTTTTTGAGAACCGCCTGTGTGCAAATCCTGAGAACTTGCTTCATGGCTCACTTCACAGCCAGTTCGTATTATCATGTTTCAGGTCTCTGGGAGCCCAGACAGTCTGAACAAAAGGAATTACTTCATTTCTTGCGATAAGTTATTGAAACCTAGGAGAGGAATGACAGAAATAATTATGTGCTGATGATACGTTTTGCATTCAAATGGTTTGTGTGAGGTTTTGTAGTGTAGGTACAATACTGGTTTTGCTAGACTGTGGTGGAAGCACACAGGGCGAAGCAGAGAGGTCTCACTCCAGAGATCTCCCTCCCTGGCACCTTGAATGCTTTTTGCAATAGTGTCCCAAGGGCCTAGGAGCAAAGAGGCCCTAGTACAGGCATAGGCAAACTCAGTCCTCCAGATGTTTTGGGACTACAACTCCCATGATCCCTAGCTAACCAGACCAGTGGTCAGGGATGATGGGAGTTGGAGTCCCAAAACATCTGGAGGGCTGAGTTTGCCTATGCCTGCCCTAGTACGTAGAAAGGCACTTTGTGGTGGAAATTACACCACTTGGTCATAGCAGTGAAAATCTGTTGTGAAGTTGCGTGTTGACTGCATCCTTTCAAATTGATTATCTTCATCTCTTTTATGTGCTAGTTATCTATGTGCATTTATCTACCTGTCATAGAAAGGGAGAGAACCTATGACAACTTTATTCATCCGATTGCATATAGGCCATGGTATTTTGCTATAATCAGACCACCATTTAAAGTCAGAAACTATTTTTTCCTCTGCTGAGTATAAATTGTGTCTCCCTTGGAGTAGTCAGGGAGAAAACGTGAAGGCTTCACACACACACAAACAGTCAGATTAGATCAAACCCTATGAATTTGTAACAGGCGAAGCCGCATAACCTCAGCAGACATGCAGAAGAGCAGCATTAATGTACTAATGGGCACTGTGCCTGTGGCTGATCCCCCTCACAAAATGATATATTTTGCTGGGTCTGGGAGTAAAAAGGAAAGTGCATTGTCTTGCCAATAGATTTATTATTGGCTTTTGTAGACAAAAACAAAGCTCAGGCGAAAGCCTTGTTTTGGCGTCGCTCCAAGGTATTTTCTCTTGCTCTTGCCGGACACCAGTTAAATTTGTCTGACATTCAATGAAAGAATGGCATGCTGCAATAATTAGTTTTATATGCCTCCTGAAAAACGTCCAGACATTTACTTTGTTCTGTGTTTTCACCCTCTGCACCAAGCAGTTGACTTTCGTTAGTGATACACAGTACAGGATGCACTCAGTGATGAATCAGACTGGGAAGGACTGGGGATGTTGTAGTACCGGCAGCTGCTCAAATGCACAAGTTCTCTGCACTTCATGCTGTTACAGTGCGCAAAGGAGAACATGTAGAGAAAAGTTCATAAGCCACGGAAGCACATCTAGTTTTCGGATCCTTCCAGCGCAAGTTGCTCTTTGGACATGACAGAAGCAGTACGACAACCCATAAGTGAGACATGTGTCAATCAAACAGCCACTGATTTAAATCAAGTGTGCCACCTGCGGTTCCTCTAACTTCTAGCTCTCCTTGCAAAAATTGCGACCCATGAAGCTGAGCATCAGACAGTGAACATGCATTATGGCCTGCCATGCATGCACATGGCGAAAAGAAAAAGGGTTATCGTGCTCCTGGCGAGCTGACACACAGGGCTATGTTTGGCTTGATGCATCACAACTTGCACACGTCTGCATTAGAAAAACAGCTCCAGGTAAAAACTTTGCTAAATCCATGACAAGACAGTTCTGTGAAAAGGATGATACAGTGGTACCTCGGGTTACAGACGCTTCAGGTTACAGACGCTTCAGGTTACAGACTCTGCTAACCCAGAAATAGTACCTCAGGTTAAGAACTTTGCTTCAGGATGAGAACAGAAATCGTGCTCCGGTGGCACAGTGGCAGCAGGAGGCCCCATTAGCTAAAGTGGTGCTTCAGGTTAAGAACAGTTTCAAGTTAAGAACGAACCTCCAGAATGAATTAAGTACTTAACCCCAGGTACCACTATATTGTTAACTGAGATAGCTCAGCTGGTGGAGCATGAAATTATTAAGTTCAGGATTGTAGGTTTGAACACCACATTGGGCAAAAGATTCTTGCAATGCAGGGGATAGGACCAAATGACCCTCACAACCCCTTCCAAATCTATGATTCTATAGAAGTCACAGAGTATTCAGTGTGTGTTCTTTCTCTCAATAATTTATCTGAATCATCGAATCGTAGAATGTTCACTTTTCCTTGAACAAAAGGAGAAAATGTTAGTGAACTTTAACTGATGCCGCTTTTGGATTTTTTAAAAAGTAGCACTACTAGCCAAAGGGACGTGGGTGGCGCTGTGGTCTAAACCACAGAGCCTAGGACTTGCCAATCAGAAGGTCGGTGGTTTGAATCCCCGTGACGGGGTGTGCTCCTGTTGTTCGGTCCCAGCTCCTGCCAACCTAGCAGTTCGAAAGCACGTCAAAGTGCAAGTAGATAAATAGGTACCACTCCAGTGGGAAGGTAAATGGCGTTTCCGTGCGCTGCTCTGGTTCTCCAGAAGCGGCTTAGTCCTGCTGGCCACATGACCCAGAAGCTGTACGCCGGCTCCCTCGGCCAATAAAGCCAGATGAGCGCTGCAACCCCAGAGTCGGTCACGACTGGACCTAACGGTCAGGGGTCCCTTTACCTTTAATGAGGCTAGCACTCTTATGTGGATCCTCCCTATTCCCTGTTTAATTCTGTCTGAATTCTTATTTGAGGTCACTGGGTGAGTCCTGAGGTTTTGCAGCATGGTGTTTGGGTCTTAAATTCAATGGCACTCTTCATTCAGAAGTAAACGGATTATCTGTTAGGTCCGAGAAATAAAATGCATTTGGTCATGATGCTTTAGGTCATCCTTATGTATTATGAGTTGTGGTAGTATAGCAACAGGGACATACTACCTTGAAACGTGAAATCTGATGTGAAGGTATATAATGCAACAGTCTTGCTGAAGCACTGCTGATCCAGGTCTATTTGATGCCTGGATGGCATGTTTCCTGGGAATCCCGTGTACACCATGCTGACTCTTGTGATGAAATTAAATTCTAGTTCTGCATCTCTTCAAAAACACACAGGCAGATAGACCCATCTTTGGACAAACTGTATGCAATTGTATGAGAATGAAGGGAATTTAATTCTAACAAAGGCCAGATGGTGGTTTCTTTCCAAGGAATAATTTTGTTCCTATTTAGCACGTGAAGACAATACAATTTTAAAAATAAAACCCAGCAAGTCCCGTCCCACCCCACAAAAAAACCCTATTATCCTTTCAGCTTTCCTGACAAGACTTTACTTTATCCAGCCAAGAAACATAATGTACTTGTACACACCAGTGAATTGATTCTTGGGCTAGGATAATTAAAGTGTGTGTTTGGGTCCGTGATTACAAGAGACATTCCTTTTTGCAATGTTTTGTGCTGGGAATTTGTCAGCTCCGTAAGGAATAAGAAGTTGTGAGAACTGCGAGAGGGATAAATGGGCCACACATTCGCTCTCCAGCGCCAAGGACAGAATATTGCTTTGGAGGTTTACAAACAACTGCTGAGGCGTCTCTTTCATATTGGCTGAAACTATTTGGATCCCAGCAAATGTCCGTTATGTTTCGCTTCTTTCAAAGAAGAGAACCAAAAGCATTTGCTTCCAAAACATGCCTTTTCTGCTTATGGAGAACATATGGGGAACAAACCAGTGGGAAGACCTCCAATGGCCCCTCACAGAAGTGAATAAGCTCCACTGGGGCCCATTCAAGAGGCTTTGCTGTTGGATTGCACCCTTTGCTGTTGCATTCATCTCTGTTGCCATTTTACTTGTTTGGATTTTGTTGACCCCAGTAGAACAATGACCCTCCCATTTTCTTTCTTTCTGAGAAGTCTTTCCAATGCGCCCATGTGCTATCCTTGTGGAAGCTGTGTATGTAGAAGTCTAGTTCTCCTATTCAAAAGTGAGGAAAGGAATTCTGGACACTCATGGTGACTATGATCCTACAATGTTTTAACCATCTGGCATAACCTGTCTTTTGCAAATATATTGTTGGGTCTAGGTTGAAAATCAACCATCAAGCTCATTGGGCAACCTTGGAGTAGTCAACATTGGCTCCAGATAAACCGGAAGCTGTAACCAATATCTGTTCAACACTTGGGGTTTATTGGGGAAGACAAATCACGAAGCTGGGCTTCTACATAATGCTAAGCCGAACTATGGCTTGGCTGCAGGTAGTGTGACGGCAGCAGGACTCAGGAAAGAACAGAGTAGGCACAGTTTTATCTCTGGCCATCAGCATGCTTGAATATTCACATTAAACCATTGTTTGGCTTTCCATTGCGGCCATTTTATAAATTAATGTTTAATTTATTGATTGATGTTTAGTTACCCCCTCCCAGTTAAATGGTGGGACTGATGGCAAGCAAATACACCAGGAATCAGGATCACTGAAGAATCTACCCTTAGCAAGGTATATAGATGCTCCAGCTCCTTCCTGCATTCTAGCCATGTCAACAGGGGCAGCGAGATGAGATAACATAACAACCGTCCTAAAACATCTGCTTCCTGGTTCCCTGTGTGCTGTTGGGCTTGGTTCAAGGTGATAGTGATGGTTTGCTAAGTCCTGTATTTGCAGGAACAGCTATTCCAGTAGCCAATTTGATTTCTAAGATTGACTGAGCAGGGAGCAGGGCTCTGTTCACAGTCCCCGCCGACATTCAGAGTGAAGAGACTTGCAGAAGTGTCTTCTCCAACGCCGGAATGATTTCCTGTTTGAGGTGTATCCATCTCCTGAACTGTTTGGTTTCAGACTCCAACTGAAAACATCATTATTTGCACCAAGATTTCACAGTCTGATAAATAAAGGGGGTGGTACTCATCAACAGGGACGCGGGTGGCGCTGTGGGTTAAACCACAGAGCCTAGGACTTGCCGATCAGAAGGTCGGCGGTTCGAATCCCTGTGACGGGGTGAGCTCCCGTTGCTCGGTCCCTGCTCCTGCCAACCTAGCAGTTCGAAAGCACGTCAAAGTGCAAGTAGATAAATAGGTACCGCTCCGGCAGGAAAGCAAACAGCGTTTCCGTGCACTGCTCTGGTTCGCCAGAGGCGGCTTAGTCATGCTGGCCACATGACCCGGAAGCTGTATGCCAGCTCCCTCGGCCAGTAAAGCGAGATGAGCTTTATTAGGTCACGACTGGACCTAATGGTCAGTGGTCCCTTTACCTTTACTCATCAACAATGCATGTATTTCTATTTTAATTGATCTTGTACAATTCTTTGTAGTGTTTGTATGTTTTTAGTGCTGCTCTATTGTGCCTTGCTCATATGCTTGATGTACGTTGCATTACTAAGGAATATTGATTAAAAAAAAACTCACAGATAATTCCATGCAGCTCCCTACAGTCATGAGAACTGAATTTCACATCAAATTTCCACTAAACTTTTTTCTTTTCTTTTGTCTTTTCTTTAGAAAAACTCTACAATTCAAATGGACGGGAGCTGAGACGGGCCCTCTTCTCCCTGAAACAAATATTTCAAGTAAGTGAGCTTTTGTTCAGGTTCTTTTTGTCTGCCATTCAAGCCGGTTTCCATAAGATTACATAGGTACAGCCTTGTTTAACAAGAAGCTAGAAGATATTGGAAGCAGTTATGGGCAGGGCAGGCAAGCACATTATTTACCCATTTTGAGTGTTCCCCCAGGTCCTTGACTTCATTTTGTCTGGAAGGGTAGATGGAGCAAAATACCTTTTGCACGCCATCCACTTTTGCACTCACCACCCATGGTGGAAAAAAGAGAATCCCAATGGCACTATAAATACTCTCCCTCTCTTAAAAGGAAGGTTTCTTTCTTGCTTCCTGAAATACTAGTGGTGACAGCAGTATCCTTTGTTCTGCGTGCTCCCCCTTTCATCCTGCAATGTCAGGGGTTGAAAGGGGGGGTGCAAAACAGCAGGCAGAGTGGGTGGGTCACCTGTCATTTATTGTGGCTTAATACTCCTTCACCCCTTTCATTTTTGCAGTCCTGGGCAGGTAGCAAAATGACGAATAAATCCTATGCATTTTCTGTTGGGCTGAAATTTTCAATGCTGGGTTTAGTTAATAAATAGGTGGTTTCAGAAGAGACCACACTTCCATACACTGATCTAAGTTATGTTTTTTATACTTATTTCTGTAAGAGTTTTTTCCCAAAAACCTTGATGAATTATGTATCATGTCGTGCAAATATTAGGCAACAGATTGTGAGCAAAATTGGGTATAAAATCTCTCTCTCAGTTTCTCTCTCTCTGCATACACACACATTCACACACACACACACACACACATACACACAGCATTATGTCATGAATCCATTAATCATTGCTAACAATTGTGCTTTTCAAAGCTTTTAGAGCATCTCTTTTTCAGTCTGTTGAAAAGATTAACTTGAAGGTGCTCAGAGTCATAGAATCTTATCAGCGAGAGAAATAAAATGTCGCACACTTCACTCCTAAAGAGTCATCAATCATCCTTGGGAGAGGAGAAGGAGTATTCCCCAATTGCTTCATTGATCTGAGGAAGGAGGTGTGGCACATAGAACACCCTGGTGGATGACTCCTCAGGGACTGGAGTAGATGAATTTGATTTAGGGGCTTCATTTTTAGCTCGCCAGAGCTTTCTGTATTCAGCTACGAAAAGAAGAGAATACCCTCTGTCTGATGACTTCAATCTTCTCTAGTAAATTGCTTGGGTTCTGTCACAAAGAGGAGAAAACATTTTATTCCCCCCAACTTCTATGTTACAAACTAGTACTTTGAAATTTTGTTTTCATCCTTGTTATTTTCTGTTGACAAAATTCCTTTCACATATACAGTGGAACCTCAGGTTGCAGACATAATCTGTGATGGAGGCATGTCCACAACCCGCTGCACTTGCATCCTGAAGTGCCACGTCTGCACAGGCGCGATTTGGCCTTCTGCGCATGCGCAAAGCGCTATTTAGCGTTTCTGCGCATGCGCAAGTGTCGAAACCCGGAAGTAACCTGTTCCGGTACTTCGGGGTTTCCCGCGGTCCGCAACCCAAAAACATGTGACCTGAAGTGTCCGTAACATGAGGTATGACTGTACAAGCCAAAATAGGTTTAGGATTGTGGTCATTGATTTAAATTATCCATCGGGACATTGTATCACACATGATAAACCACTGGTGAACAGCAGTGGACTTCTCATGGTGTGGAAAGAAGAAGCCTTTGACGGCTTGCTTTTGAGGAGAAGGGTGGACCTACCAAAACCTGTTGTTGTTTAGTTGTTTAGTCGTTTAGTCATGTCCGACTCTTCGTGGCCCCATGGACCAGAGCACGCCAGGCACTCCTGTCCTCCTCTGCCTCCCGCAGTTTGGTCAGACTCATGTTTGTAGCTTCGAGAACACTGTCCAACCATCTCGTCCTCTGTCATCCCCTTCTCCTTGTGCCCTCCATCTTTCCCAACATCAGGGTCTTTTCCAGGGAGTCTTCTCTTCTCATGAGGTGGCCAAAGAATTGGAGCCTCAGCTTCAGGATCTGTCCTTCCAGTGAGCACTCAGGGTTGATTTCCTTAAGAATGGATAGGTTTGATCTTCTTGCAGTCCATGGGACTCTCAAGAGTCTCCTCCAGCACCATAATTCAAAAGCATCAATTCTTCGGCGATCAGCCTTCTTGATGGTCCAGCTCTCACTTCCATACCAAAACCTACCTCCTCATATAATTAGACTCACCACCTCCTGAAGGGAAGAACTTCCCCCGAAGGAACCACCACGCAAAGGGGCACACATGCCCTGTTTTCACTTTAATTGGGGAGAGGGGCCATGATTGATGAACGGGAGTAATCTTGCCTCTGGAATTGGTGACTGTTCAGGTGAACATTCTTAACATCTCCTTTCAGGCATTCACGCTCTGTGTGCACAAGTTGGGAGTGGAGCGAGTGGGGCTGGTGCATGCAGGAACATTCTCAGTAGGACTGGCATCTGTGGCCTCTACACAGTTTGTGCCCACGTGTGTGCAACTGTGGTCTTGGACTTGCCTAGGGGTGAACTTCCATTGCTCTGTCCCAGCTCCTGCCAACCTAGCAGTTCAAAGTGCAAGTAGATAAATAGGTACTGCTGCGGCGGGAAGGTAAACGGTGGTTCCGTGCGCTCTGGTTTCTGTCACGGTGTTCCATTGCGCCAGAAGTGTTTTAGTCATGCTGGCCACATAACCTGGAAAGCGCTGGCTCCCTTGATCTGAAAAGTGAGATGAGCACTGCACTCCATAGTCACCTTTGACTGGACTTAACCATCCAGGGGTCATTTACCTTCCTTACAATGGTGTTTGTAAAAGTCAGTTATTGTTTGGTTTGTGGCCTCATTTGGCAGTCTTAGCAGCTGTTTTTGAATGTGAAACTAAAACGACCACTAACAATAATTTAAAACAGCAAATCAGCTGGAATTTCTATGATGCCCAAGTATTAAATGTCATTGTTGTTCTGCAGCAATACTGGTTTTGCCTGGTTGCGGTTCCCTTCCATTAAGTGCTGTTACGTAGATGTATTATTTGTTGCAGCTGAATAGAGCTTTTGATTTTAAGAACTCTTAGAGCACAATCCAGGTTACATACCGTGGATCTTAGTTAGGTTTACTAAAAAAAAAGTTAAACGTGCTGAATTCTCCTTATTTAAATTAGTGGAACTTCAAAGTCCTTAACTGGCTGGATTGCATACTTAGTTTCCAGTTTAGTTTTATTATTCAAATATTCTTGAATGTGATCCACAGCTTGACTTTACAATTTTCATGTGAGGCTGTTTTCTCTTATTTGCTTGGTTATTGAAGTTGATTACACGCATACTTAAATAATTTTATTTGTATGCCACCTTTCCATAGTTAAAACAATGCTCAGGGCAGCTTACAACATGGGAAAAAACCACATACCGTATTTTTCGCTCTATAAGACGCACCGGACCACAAGACGCACCTAGTTTTTGGAGGAGGAAAACAAGAAAAAAAATATTCTGAATCTCGAAGCTAGAACAGCAAGAGGGATCGCTGCACAGTGAAAGCAGTGATCCCTCTTGCTGTTCTGGATTCTGGGATAGCTGCACAGCCTGCATTCGCTCCATAAGACGCACACACATTTCCCCTTACTTTTTAGGAGGGAAAAAGTGATTCTTATAGAGCAAAAAATACGGTAATCCAAAACATTAGAACAGTAGTGATAAACACCCCCAAAAAATGCCCATCAAAAAGTACACAGCCAAATTGAACAACTTCCGCATAAATCAAGTAAGATCTAAGATAAAGATGCAAAATTAATTGAAACAAAATAAAATAAAATAAAAATTCTTTCCAGTAGCACCTTAGAGACCAACTAAGTTAGTTATTGGTATGAGCTTTCGTGTGCATGTACACGTCTTCAGATACACTGAAACAGAAGTCACCAGACCCTTATATATAGTGGGAGGGTGGGGAGGGGTATTACTCAGAAGGGTGGTGGGAATGGGTGATTGGTTGATAGGTGTGGTAAACCTGCTGACGACTGTTAACGACTGCAATTGGTCTTACAGGAAAAAGCAAGGGGTGAGATGGCTAAAAATAGCTTTATCATGTATAATGAGATAAGAATCCAATGTCTCTATTCAGACCAGGTTTCTCCATGGTTTTAAGTTTGGTGATAAGTTGCAATTCAGCAGTTTCTCTTTCCAGTCTATTTCTGAAATTCTTTTGTAATAAGACAGCTACTTTGAGATCTTGTATAGAATGTCCTGGGAGATTGGAGTGTTAATTTATGCAAAATTTATATCAGCAACAGCAACAACAGCCCCCCAACCAAACCCTCTAAACAACTAAAAATTGCTGAAAATGGGCGGGATGGAATGGGTCAAGGGCAGATTGGGGAAATCCCCACTTATGTCCTTTAAGGCAGTGTTTCCCAACCTTGTGCCTCCAGATGTTTTTGGCCTACAACTCCCATCATCCCTGACCACTGGTCTTCCTAGCTAGGGATGATGGGAGTTGTAGGCCAAAAACATCTGGAGGCACAAGGTTGGGAAACACTGCTTTAAGGGAACCCAGTGTAAGTGGCTTCCACTGGGGAAATAATGTGGTTGGTCAAGGGAGCTGTGGACATAAAAAACTTGCTTTAGGCTATTCATCCTGGCAGCCCTTAAACCAGAGGGTATAAACAAATATAGCAACCCACTATTTGCATCCCCAAAACGCATAATCCTGCAAATTTTAACCAGTCTCCTTAAAGTTATCATTTGTTGCTCAGGGGAAAGATGTAAGGAAAAGTAATAGAACTCAAGAAGCAGAAAAACTTCCTGCAGTCTCAACTTAGGCAGGCATTTGTCGTTCTTGGGCTATTCTTACTACTCCCAGTGCTAGAATGTGTTTCTGTTCTTTGAATGTGAAGATTCCTCATAGTTTTGGATGGTTACTGTCTCCTTTGCCACTTTAAATCAGCTTCTTCCTCTGAGGAGTCAATCACATTCCCTGCACGATCAGCTTCATGGGAACTTGGGAGAGTGAGAAAACCTATGTTTGTTCTGATTCAGCAGTAAAACACTGGATTCTCCGGAGAAAGCTCCAGGACAAAACAAAATCCCTGCTTGGACATGGATCTGGAAAACGTGGACCCCTGCCTAGAAAGTGCATAGGAAAGCTAACTGGGGATGAGCCCTAAATTCATTTCCAGGAAAGCAGACTCTGGATAGCCAAGCGGGAACTTAGCAAAGACCGATTCTGTAAGCATCAGTGCAACTGGAACAGACCACTAGGAATATATAACAACTTCACTGGCACCCAGTTATTTGCCTACTCCTGTGTGAGTGCCTGGAGGCGGTTGGAGGATGGATGGCGGCTAATGGATTGAGGTTGAATCTGACAAGACAGAAGTACTGTTTTGGGGGGACAGGAGGAGGGCGGGTGTGGAAGATTCCCTGGTCCTGAATGGGGTAACTGTGCCCCTGAAGGACCAGGTGCGCAGCCTGGGAGTCATTTTGGACTCACAGCTGTCCATGGAGGCGCAGGTCAAATCTGTATCCAGGGCAGCTGTTTACCAGCTCCATCTGGTACGTAGGCTGAGACCCTATCTGCCTGCAGACTGTCTCGCCAGAGTGGTGCATGCTCTGGTTATCTCCCGCTTGGACTACTGCAATGCACTCTACGTGGGGCTACCTTTGAGAGTGACTCGGAAACTACAACTAATCCAGAATGTGGCAGCTAGACTGGTGACTGGGGGCAGCCGCTGAGACCATATAACACCAGTCTTGAAAGACCTACATTGGCTCCTAGTACGTTTCCGAGCACAATTCAAAGTGATGGTGTTGACCTTTAAAGCCCTAAATGGCCTCGGCCCAGTATACCTGAAGGAGCGTCTCCACCCCCCATCGTTCTGCCCGGATGCTGCGATCCATCGCTGAGGGCCTTCTGGCAGTTCCCTCATTGCGAGAAGCAAAGCTACAGGGAACCAGGCAGAGGGCCTTCTCGGTAGTGGCGCCCGCCCTGTGGAACGCCCTCCCATCAGATGTCAAAGCGATAAACAACTACCTGACATTCAGAAGACATCTTAAAGCAGCCCTGTTCAGGGAAGTTTTTAATGTGTGATTTTAGTGTATTTTTTGTTTCTGTGGAAGCCGCCCAGAGTGGCTGGGGAAACCCAGCCAGATGGGCGGGGTACAAATAAATTATTATTATTATTATTATTATTATTATTATTATTAATGTTTGTTGCCCTCAAAACCTTAAACAGCCCAGACCCAAGTTACCTTAAGGACCACCTTCTTCCTGTGCCCCTGCTTGCTCCGCTCATCAGCCACCAACTCTCTGCCACTACACCCACATTAACCCCCTAAAGCAGGCATAGGCAAACGCGGCCCTCCAGATGCTCTGGAACTACAACTCCCATCATTCCTAGCTAATAGGACCAGTGGTCAGGGATGATGGGAGTTGTACAGTCATATCTTGGGTTGAATATGCTTCAGGTTAAGCGTTTTCATGTTACGCTCCGCGGTGACCCGGAAGAAATGGAACGCGTTACTTCCGGGTTTCGCCGCATGTGCAGACGCTCAAAATTATGTCACGCACATGCGCGGAAGCGGCAAACGGCAGTCGCGTGTTACGTTCTACTCAGGATGCGAACAGGGCTCTGGAACGGATCCCATTTGCATCCAGAGGTACCACTGTAGTCCCAAAACATCTGGAGGGCCGAGTTTGCCTATGTCTGCCCTAAAGCTTCCCTTCCCACTGGTGCAGCAGGTGAACACATTAAACTGCCCTATACTGAGTCAAACCAGTGGCTTCCTCTTCTGGAAGTTCTCAAAGGACAATCTAAACCCAAGACTATCTAGCTGAGAGGCCAGGGAATGATGCAAGGCCACACAACTCCCTCCCGGCGAGGTTTGTCTTGCTCTTTCTTCTCTTTTTAAGTTTCAGGCATCTGGCAATGCCGGCATTTTCCTGCAGATGTTTGGGGCCTCTTGGTTGTGCTGCTGATACTGGTTTTCTTTGCTAGGCTTCTGCTGTTTTTATTAATGTGCTGTTGAATTTTTCTTTCCTGGTTTTAATCTGCGTTTTCTCCTTTTAAAAACTGTTAGCTGCCTTGTAGATTTTGTTAAATCTAAAGAAGAAGATAGATGCAGCTTTAGCAGAAGTGTGCTGGTTCAAAAAGTATATAGAATATACATTTTTTTTCTTCCTTTTAAAGGTGTTAACAAACCATTATTCAGCCGATTTTTCTCTAAAGGATGGGTTTCTGTTCTAATGAGCAGTATACATCAAAGTCCTGAAGTTTCCCTGTGCCTTTTGGTCTGTATTTTCCTCTTTTGCCACCAATTCTGCTGTCATCTTAAACTACCGTAAATTTCGCTCTATAACACGCAGATTTTTTCTCCTAAAAAGGAAGGGGAAATGTCTGTGCGTGTTATAGAGCGAATGTGTGGTCCCTGGAGCCGAAAAATCAAGCAAAAATCAAATCGCGGGGCTGCACGCTGCACAGAGAAGCGAAACTTGAAAAGAGAAAGCGGCTGCTTTCCTGCATTCTGCCTCAGGGTCTTACTGCCCACCCTTCTCTGTTTCCTTGCTGTGTTTGCTGAAACGGAACAAAGAGCAGGGAAAGCCCCTCCCCTCCAGGCAAGCTCCGGTGCTGCTGGGGGAGAGGGAGAGAGAGGGGGGAAGGGAGAGAGAGGGGGGGGAGGGAGGAAGCAAGGGAGGGAGGGAGGGAGGGAGAGAGAGAGAGAGAGAGAGAGAGAGAGAGAGAGAGATGGCTGGCTGGCTGGCTGGCTTGGGTGGGGGAAAACTTTTGCCTTCCTTTCCTCCCTACCCCTCTCCTGCATTCTTAGCCAGCTGCTTCTCTGCACACCCCTCTCCTGCTCCTTGTCCCTTCTGTGTTTTTCCTTCCCTCCCCACTTAAAATGTGGTTACAAAGCATAGATCCTCAGGATCTTTGCATTGGGTCACCCCAAATTCACCATCAGATCACATAGCATGTCCATGGCTACAGCCTGCCCCCCCAAAATCACGCACCCACTGTTGCCTGGGGCTGCAATGGTGCAAAAATGTGGTTAAAAAGCATGGATCCACATGGATCCTCAGGATCTTTGCATTGGGTCACCCCAAATTCACCATCAGATCACATAGCATGTCCATGGCTACAGCCTGCACCAAAAAAATCACGCACCCACTGTTGCCTGGGGCTGCAATGGTGCAAAAACGTGGTTAAAAAGCATGGATCCACAGGGATTCTCAGGATCCTTGCATTGGGTCACCCCAAATTCACCATCAGATCACATAGCATGTCCATGGCTACAGCCTGCCCCCCCAAAATCACGCACCCACTGTTGCATGGGGCTGCAATGGTGCAAAAACGTGGTTAAAAAGCATAGATCCACAGGGATTCTCAGGATCTTTGCATTGGGTCACCCCAAATTCACCATCAGATCACATAGCATGTCCATGGCTACAGCCTGCCCCCCCAAAATCACGCACCCACTGTTGCATGGGGCTGCAATGGTGCAAAAACGTGGTTAAAAAGCATGGATCCACAGGGATTCTCAGGATCTTTGCATTGGGTCATCCCAAATTCACCATCAGATCACATGTCTGTGGCCACAGCATGAAGCCCAAAAATGATACATCCACTGTTTCATTCAGAATGTTTTTTCCCTTGTTTTCCTCCTCTAAAAACAATGTGCGTGTCAGGTGCGTGTATGGTCAGGTGCGTGTTATAGAGCGAAAAATACGGTAATTTATATCCCTGGAAGAATGAATCATAATCCTCAAACTCTAATCCTCCTTAAACCAATTTGATTTTTCTGTCCTGCGCTGGGTTTGATGTACAAGACAGCTTTTGTCTGGTAGTCAGTGAAACGTAGTCAGCTTGTGTTCACAGGTCTTCCAGATAAAGTCACATTAGAAAGAAGGAAAGAGTAGTTGTGGTTCAGTCTGGGCCTTGTTAAGTAGCTGGTTGCACCTAACTAGAAAGTGTAGCTGTTAATAATAATAAAAAACACCTATCTGATTAATATTTTGAAGATGATTTTCAAAAAAAACACCAGTATGAATAATTGTTTTCCCAATTGTTTCTCTGTAGGTACCGTATTTTTCGCCCTATAGGACGCACTTTTTCCCCTCCAAAAATGAAGGGGAAATGTGTGTGCGTCCTATGGGGCGAATGCAGGCTTTCGCTGAAGCCTGGAGAGCGAGAGGGGTCGGTGCGCATCGACCCCTCTCGCTCTCCAGGCTTCAGGAGAGCCCCACCGCCAGCCCGACAAGCTCGGGGGACAGCGGGGAGGCTCAGTGCGCCATCCCGCTGTCTCCCGATGTGGTTTGGAGGCTGGAGGCGGGGAGAAGCCCGCTTCTCCCCGCCCCCAGCCTCGCAAGCTCCCAGAGAGATGGCAAAGCTGCGCGCAGCTTCGGGATCGCTCTGGGACCCGTTCTGGGGGAGGGGGAAGCTTGGGCGTCCTCCTCCCCCAGCCCCGCATGCTCCTAGAGCGAGCTTAGCGCAGCTCTCCACAAGCTGTGGGAGCCCGGCGCAACTTCGCGCTGGCCTTCAACGGATTGCGGAGAGCTGCCTGTTCTGGGGCTTGGGGTGGGGGAAGCTCGGACTTCCCCCGCCCCAGCCCCGTACCTGACGGGGGGGGGGGAATATATTTTTTCCCTTTATTCCCCCCCCCCCCAAAAAAAATCTAGGTGCGTCCTATGGGCCGGTGCGTCCTACAGAGCGAAAAATACGGTAAGTGTTAGGAAATGAGTCTAAATAGTCCCCATTCGACACACCAGATAAAGTAGTAATAATCTTTTCTTTCCGTTTTACTAAAAAGGAAAAGAAACAATGGGTGTCTGTGTATATTACTTATAAACAAAGTTGTAGTGCTATCTCACACTCATTCTGAAAAAGCACAATACTACTTGCAGTTGGCCTCTTGACGAAACCTTTCAGGAACCACATTAAGGCTTCCTTCTCCTCCTCCCCACGCCCTGTTTTTGACCTCAAACCATCTGAGTACATCTACTATAATCAAATAGATGCAGTGAGCATGGAGGTCTGTTATATCACAGTGTTTAAGGAACAGTTTAGTACAATAGTGCAGATGGCATAGACTATTAGGCCAGAATTAGCCTCCGCAAATCAAACAAAACAGAAGTAATTTTTGTGCCATCTCAAAAACAATGCTTTTTAATGGAGAGAGTTGACATATTCGGTTGTAAGTTATCCAAGAGAAGTAAGAATGTACTTGCATGTGTGAACTGGCCCTAAATGTGAAGCAGAACCTATCCACTTAGCTGTATTTTCTGGGTCCTATATAGTCACTTTGATGCTCAGTTGAAATAGTGGTATATGTACAATAAGTTGGAAAAATAATTTTCCAATTAGCAAGTTTCTGGCATGGAAAATTCATGAATCTTCTGTTTCAGAAATGCATTTTTGTTACAGTAAGCCCTCTTCCCTCAATGCTAAAATACAAATGGACAGTAATATAGTTCATCCAGTTCTTGTTCTCATAATATTCTTTCCTCCTATAGACATGGAAATCTAAGACTGTCGTCATGCTCTGCAGTTTGTGTGACTGCCAATAGGAAGCCAGCATGGCAGATAGTATGCAGTGAGGCAAGATAGCAGTGTTGCTGGCAGGCATTTAATGGAAGAGGGAGAGGCGCTTCACAGAGTGATTTAGCAAGCCGCTCTTTTTACCATTAAAATGTGAATGGGTGGTGGGGGGAGAGGTGCTTCTCAGAGCAGATCTGCAAGCTGCTGTGTGAAGCTGCCAGTGTGGTGTAGTGGTTAAGAGTGGTAGACTCGTAATCTGGTGAACCGCGTTTGCTTCCCTGCTCCTCCACATGCAGCTGCTGGGTGACCTTGGGCTAGTCACACGTCTCTGAAGTCTCTCAGCCCCACTCACCTCACAGAGTGTTTGTTGTGGGGGAGGAAGGGAAAGGAGAATGTTAGCTGCTTTGAGACTCCTTCAGGTAGTGATAAAGCGGGATATCAAATGCAAACTCTTCTTCTCTTCCCCACCTTTAAACATGGCTGCAGCAAGGTTCAAGGGGGGAGTGAGTTGCTTCACACAGTGTTTTAGCAAACTGCTCTGTGAAGCACCTCCTCCCTCCTTGGAAAGGGGTTGGGGGTGAGGTTAGCTGTGTGGGGAAGGGAGCTGGCTATATAATGTTTTTATTTCATTTTATAATATTTATATGCCACTTTACTGAGCAAAGCTTGCCTATGTGCTATGTTTAGATGGTAACCCCTTTGATCACTCAAGAACTAAGCACTGTTCTTGAGTGATCGCTCATTGTGTCCTGATTATTACCATTTGTAGCTGAATAATCCAGAAAGGAGAACTCCAGGAGATTTCCATGTTTGGCTGCTTTTCTCATCAGTGCTTTAATGCTGGCCGATGAAGGAGGCAGACCATAAATCTTAGCAATATTACAGGACTGCTCCGGTTTTCTACCCAAGGACAACATCCTTCTCTCCTTCCTTCCTTTAGCTGTTACCACACATATTCTGAAATGTGTCAACATTTTGATCATAATTTGTACCTTGGCTCCTATTTTCAGTTTTCAAATTCCCCAGCCCAGAGACTCATGCTGGTAGAATAGCCTTTTAAATTTTTAGTCACTCATGTTAGAAAATCAGTAAGTTAATGGGATTAGAAAGACTGACTACTTTATTTCAGAAGTTATGTAAACACAGTCCTTTTAATGTAGGGGGAACTAGTTTGGATTCTTTTCATCTGTCTTTGCACAGTCCAGATGTTTAGACCTTCTCACAACCCCATCACATTATAGATGCATGATAAAAAAAGGTCATGTGTAGAGTGCAAATGTCTATGGCATGATGTTTATGTTCTCTTCCTTCACACTTCCATTCCCTTTCCTTCCTTTAAAAAAGATACATTAAAGCCTTTTGAAGTTTAAAGCTTAGATTGTTTATTCTGTATTGTTAAAATCAGTCCGCTTAAAGTGTCTTTTATGAAATATGTGTTTTAAATTCAGATCAGATCCTGAAGTATTGCTGTTGTTCCCTATTAATTCATATGGCTATTTCGTTAAATTCAAACCTACCATGTATCTTATGCATCACTGAAATGTCATTTTGAGTATGGAAATGCTAATTTTGGTTATATTGTTTGCATCTTACAGTATTTGAATTTTTAGAATGTATTACTCTTAAAGTGCTTACAGAAAGGTGGCATACAGGTTTTTAAAAATAAAAGAATGAGGCTGAACAGAATTCTCTAGGGAGAGAATTTCATAATTGTGGGGTATGGCAGGTTCTTGAATCGTGCAGGTTTGTCACAGCTCACCCCCACAACATGACTCGGGTTCCTGGTAGGGCTGGGCGATGTCTGGTTTTCCATGTTGTGATATAAAAGGTAAAGGGACCCCTGACCATTAGGTCCAGTCGTGACCGACATTGGGGTTGTGGTGCTCATCTCACTTTATTGGCCAAGGGAGCCGGCGTACAGCTTCCGGGTCATGTGGCCAGCATGACTAAGCCGCTTCTGGTGAACCAGAGCAGTGCACAGAAACGCCGTTTACCTTCCCGCCATGTAGGTACCTATTTATCTACTTGCACTTTGACGTGCTTTCAAACTGCTAGGTTGGCAGGAACAGGGACCGAGCAACGGGAGCTCACCCCGTTGCGGGGATTCAAACCGCTGACCTTCTGATCAGCAAGTCCTAGGCTCTGTGGTTTAACCCACAGTGCCACCCGTGTCCCATGTTGTGATATATCAGTAGCTAAATAACTCAATATGCTGATGTATCATGTTTTGAATGTATCTCAGCTGTTTCTTCCTTCCTCATATTGCACAGCCCTACAATGTGCCTCTCCAACGTACGCCTGAGCTGAAGGGGCATCAGAGCCTTAACTGCTCCTCTCGGGGGCGCGGGGAGCTTCCAACCCCCCAGTGCCAATGCCTCTCCGTCAGCCTGTTTTGAAGCTTTGGCAGTTGAACTCTACTCTCAAATGAGACGTGGACCATTGACATGTATATCTGCTACATAATAGCCATCTCTCATATCACTAGAAAAATCACCATAAATTTGTGAGCCGTGCTTACTGTTTGTTTGTTTGTTTGTTTGTTTGTTTGTTTGTTTGTGAAAAATATTACAATAGCAACTCATTTTTCATTTTTGCCTTTTTCCTTGATAGGACGACAAGGATTTGGTTCATGAATTTGTTGTGGCAGAGGGCCTGACCTGTTTAATAAAAGTGGGCGCTGAGGCGGACCAGAACTACCAGAATTACATCTTGAGAGGTACGGAAGTTTATTTCACAAGCTGTTTTTGCTTCATGCAGCTTTTTCTACTCCATTCAGTTTTAATAGTGCTGCTTAGTTGCAAACTACAGATTTCACAGTTTTCCTGTTTCAAGTAAAATACATTATTTGTTTGAAGAAACCCAACCTTTACCCCATGCCCTTTCATCTTGCAGCCAACCGGATTTGACTTCACCTGGCATCCAGCTGCCTTATTTACTATTACTTTCAAACAGCCTTGTATTTAATCACCATTCTGATAGCCATTGACCACCAAGTGTTGCATGCAAGCAATTGGCATGGCTAGTGGAGAAGTGGCAGCACCATTCTGGCTCCCCTCTGTAACCAGCATGGAAACCAAGTGTGATTCCAGAGGAGGAAAGCCATGAGATCTACACACAGCATAGAAATGCAATGTGCTATTGCAAAGGACGCGGGTGGCACTGTGGGTTAAACCACAGAGCCTAGGGCTTGCCGATCAGAAGGTCGGCGGTTCGAATCCCCGTGACGGGGTGAGCTCCTGTTGTTCGGTCTCAGCTCCTGCCAACCTAGCAGTTCGAAAGCACGTCAAAGTGCAAGTAGATAAATAGGTACCACTCCGGCGGGATGGTAAACGGCGTTTCCGTGCGCTGCTCTGGTTCGCCAGAAGCAGTTTAGTCATGCTGGCCACATGACCTGGAAGCTGTACGCCGGCTCCTTTGGCCAGTAAAATGAGATGAGCGCTGCAACCCAGGAGTCGGTCACGACAGGACCTAATGGTCAGGGGTCCCTTTACCGCAAGAGGAATGGGACTCTTCTTCCTTCCTCTTCCCAGTCACCAGCAGGCTAGCAGACATTATTTTCAGGCTGGGCTTATTCACAAGGCTACTTTCAAGCACTTTCTACTCCCTGTGCCCCCATTGACTTTTTTCCCATCTCACTTTTCTTTCTCTTCTCCTAACATCTCACTTCTTTACTTTTGGACTGCAAGTCTCTGGCCAGGCCTGTGTTATTCTTAATTATTGAGGGCACCTATCAATTTTAGACTTGTCATAAATAAAGAATGCCAACAACAACTTGCATAGCTCACTGACTCGCTCAGTTATTTATTTAAAGTGCCTTCTTTTTTCTAGGCGCTATAAAGCGATTTTAAAAATGACACACGCCCTGCCCTCAAGCTTACACTGTAAAAGACACAAAGGGGGGAAAGTATGGGGGAAGGAGGGGGGGACCAAATTCAGGTAGCAAAACCTTTAACTACATAATAAGTGGCATCAAAGAGACAGTATAGTGAGCCAATGATCCAAGTGGAAGTTAATTCCAGCTGATTAAGGGTGCCTCACCTTTCTCTCTCTTTCTGCCTCTGTCCCCACCCCACACCCCCAAAGTTGCTGGGTGAAATGGCTGCTAATAAGAGAGAATTCTGAGAGCAAAGGGACAATATGGCGGTTGATGTCAGCCAAGCCAAGCCAAGCCAATGGGATGGCTGTGTTGTCTCATATCTCCCTCTACTGAAACCAGGTGGAATGGCTGCTAATGCATTAACCTTTTTAAGAGCCTTTGCACATGTTCAAGAAGCTCTGTAAATTGAGTGCACGGCATGCTGAAGACCATGGGTAGGCAAACTAAGGCCCGGGAGCCGGATCTGGCCCGGTCGCCTTCTAAATCAGGCCTGCGGACGGTCTGGGAATCAGCGTGTTTTTACACGAGTAGAATGTATGCTTTTATTTAAAAGGCATCTTTGGGTTATTTGTGGGGCCTGCCTGGTGTTTTTACATGAGTAGAATGTGCGCTTTTATTTAAAATGCATCTCTGGGTTATTCGTGGGGCATAGGAATTGGTTCATTTTTATTATTTTCAAAATATAGTCCGGCCCCCCACAAGGTCTGAGGGAAGTGGACCGCCCCCCTGCTGAAAAAGTTTGCTGACCCCTGCTCAAGACCATAGGGTCTGCCTCCATGCATCTATTGTTGTGGTTATAAATTGTTTCAGTAAAATAAATAAAATATACCTGCATAAAGTAATGTGCAATCTTATGTATACTAGGTTGTACAGTCTAGATGCCAGGTATATGCATGTAGAGATGTGTGTTGAATTTTACAGTAAAACAGAACATGTAGACGGGTGATGAGTCAGAAGCACAAGTGCTGAATGTGTCTTTTTATTATCTGCGGCCTTTGCGTCAGGCCTGAGTACAGAATAACTGCTCTATGAATGTGGAAAAGTTAGCTTTTCACTGAGTGTACTAGGGAAGTACAATACAACTCTGTTTTACTGTTATCTTTATGCGATTGTCCACTCAACAAAAGGTTGTGTTCTCCGTAGTTCAGATTGTGTTCTCCGAAAGGTTGTGTTCTCCGTCGTTCAGTTTCAAATCATGGAAACTCAGTCAGATGGGCAGGGTATAAACAAAATTCTTCTTCTTCTTCTTCTTCTTCTTCTTCTTCTTCTTCTTCTATTTATATTTATCTTTCATCTACATTCAGTCAGAGGAAAATGTTTTTTAAGTGTCCAAAGCGGAGTTGGGTGGAGATGTTAGCAAAAATTACAAACCACATATATGTCCTAATGAATTAGAAACATGGGTCAATATTTTGTATTCCATGAAGGTGGTCTGCGAGTGGAAGATCAATCTTCTCAGGCCCAAGGTCAGTTCAAGGATGCTTCTTGGGTTTCCACAAGTTTTTTCTGTTTGGTCCGAATCTCCGTTCCTGTAACTTGAATCCATTGGCTCTAGTCCTTCAAAAACCTGCTTCATCTTCTATGTGACAGCCCTTAAGATCAGGCATGTCTAAAGTCCATTTCAGGCGCCTAATCTGGTCCGCCGGTCGGTTTAATCTGGCGCCTGTGGCAGTTTAAAATCCTTAAAAAACCTCAACTTCAATCCTAAAAAAAGGTCAACAACTTTGGCTGGCCCTTACGGCCCTTTACTTCATCAAATCTGGCCCTCTTTGAAAGATGGTTATTCTATCTACTCTTTGTATACTCTTCTCCAGGCTAAACATACCCAGCTTCCTCAACCATTTCTCATTAGGCTTGGTTTCCAGACCAGTTTTTCCAGCTGATGGCTCTGCATGCAGATGCTTGCAGAGTAAAAACAACACAAGCTACACATAAAAAGAAGTTGCCACTCAATGAAGGAATCTGAGGTTTGAAGAAGTAAAAACAAACAAAAACAGAAGAGTGTGAAAAAGTTAACTGCTCCCCTTATGCAGTGGTACCTTGGTTCTCAAACGTCTTGGTACTCAAACAACTTGGAACCCAAACACTGCAAATCTGGAAGTAAGTGTTCCGGTTTGCGAACTTTTTTCAGCAGCCAAACATGCTCTGTTTTGAGTGTTATGCTTCTGTTTTCAGTGCCACACTTCCGTTTTGAGTGTTACACTGAGGTCTGTCTGTCTGATTTTTATTTTGCGTTTTTGTTTTTGCGGCTCTTTTTGTTTTATTGTTGTGATTGTGTGGAACCCAGTTCAGCTACTGATTGATTGATTGTGTGACTGCAGTACATTGTTTATTGCTTTCATTTTATGGATCAACGGTCTCGTTAGATAGTAAAATTCATGTTAAATTGCTGTTTTAGGGGTTGTTTTTAAAAGTCTGGAACGGATTGATTCCTTTTGCATTACTTTCTATGGGAAAGCCCACCTTGGTTTTGGAACGCTTTGGTTTTGGAACGGACTTCCAGAACGGATTAAGTTTGAGAACCAAGGTACCACTGTACAAAGGGAGAGGGAACGGAGAGTTCATGGCTTGGGATAAAGACAGGGAAAGAGCTCCAAAGGGCGTCTCTGCCATGTCTGACCTTCTCAGTGACACAGGCCTAAAGTTAACAAGATTTAAGGCCAGAGCGCATAGCTTTCAGGGAGGGGTGCACTGCAACATTTTGTTATGGGGTCCTGCTATTACCTCATAGTACCAGATGCCGGGATCATACATTGAGAGGGAGAGCTCTTGCCTTCATGGCCTCCCTGTAAACTTCCTTGACGTATTTCTGGTCCGGGGGGCAGTGTGCTCCCTTGGAAACAAGGCAGCTAAATAGTTGGCCTGTTTGAGCTGTCCTTATCATGTAATTTCTAGCATTGGTTCATTTTTCATTGGTGAGTCATTTTATATGGATGTATCTGATCGAAAGCTGAATACACCTCGTGTTGTTTTGATGTTGTTTTCAAAAGAGATTTCTAATCGAATTGAATAATGCCATCTGTGTCAAAGATCAGTTCTCAAAATGATCCATTTTCGGCAGTCGCTAATACAGTCAAGCCCTTTAACGTTCGCTCTGTCATGGGAACTCAAAACAGTTTCATCTAGATACATTCTTTTAGTTGTTCAGTGTAACTTTATCATGTTTTGCTTGAAGGCTTCTGATGTAAACTCTGATTTTATAGGCAGAGCTTTCTGCCAGGAGCGACTGTGCCTTGTTTTCTTTAATTAGCAAAAAGAAAAGGAGATAAAAGTTGGCTTTTACGTAAAAGACCCATAAACCAAGGCCATTGTTTGCGGAAATGTTACACTGCTACAGTGTGAGAGCATTGTACCTCTTTGTTAGAAATTTACAAAGGGGCATTGCAGAATAATTTAAGCATGATTTTGCGGTAATAACTGTCTGCAGGGACGAGATGGTAGTGGAAGCATGAAGATAGTACATCTTTGTTATTGGCTATAAATAACAATTGATTTTTAATGATTAAAATATTTATTAAGCACCTTAGAGACTCTTATCAGAGCTAAAAGGGACCATTGCCCTGCCCACAGACCTTTTATTTTGTTTTCATTTCATTCTTCTGAATAATATTTTAATGGCTTAAATATCTCAAGATCAAAGGCTTCTTTGATATGTTCATCTCAAGTCTTGTATTCTAAACTTGTTGTTGTCACTTCTACCATTTCACTCCTTGACGTGGTGCATCCTGAATCATAACTAGTGTTGGGTGGAAGATAACCCCATAAAGCACTTGCTCTGCTTGGGTTATATGCTCTTCTTAAAACAGTTTCACAAAATTGGCAAAAACCACAATCCTTTACAAATCATTGGAAAGCAATTGTATCTATTTTTGCCTTTGTACTTCTCTTTTTCATGTTGTCTTTTTCTGGCTTTATCTTGCTCTGACATGCTATCTTACCTGTATTGGTGTTGGATATATTCCTCTCTCAGGCAAGTTGATAGTGGAACAGGTTGTCCTTGAGGTATCAAGCAGTGATGGGCATTAAAAGTTGAAGCCAGCATCTTGAATTGAGCTTGGAAGCGAAGTGGTAACCAGTGCAGTCTATCAAAACTTGTAGGCTATGCTCCCAGCAAAAACCCTGGCTGTTATCTTTTGAACAATCAGAGGTTCTGAAATGTCTTCAAGGACAATGCCAAGTGCAGTGCATTAGAGTAGTCCTAAATGGGATGTTACCAGAGCAAGTATCTGCATGGCTAGACTGCCGCTGTCTGGGAGAGGCTACAGTTCCTGTAACATTTGGAACTGTGTTCATTGCAATGAAATTTAAGGAACGTACTAGCCAAAAGTTCACTGCAGGCTTCCATGATGTATGGGGATGCTATAGATAGATAGATGATAGATAGATAACATAATGCAGAGCGCTACTTGAGTAACGCTGGTTAGGGTGGCGCTGTGGGTTAAACCACAGAGCCTAGGACTTGCCTATCAGAAGGTCGGCGGTTCGAATCCCCACAACGGGGTGAGTTCTCATTCCTTGGTCCCTGCTCCTGCCAACCTAGCAATTTGAAAGCACGTCAAAGTGCAAGTAGATAAATAGGTACTGCTCTGGTGGGAAGGTAAATGGTGTTTCTGTGCCCTGCTCTGGATTGCCAGAAGCAGCTTAGTCATGCTGGCCACATGACCCGGTAGCTGTACGCCGGCTCCCTTGGCCAATAAAGCAAGATGAGCGTCGCAACCCCAGAGTCGATCACAACTGGACCTAATGGTCAGGAGTCCCTTTACCTTTACCTTTACTTGAGTAACATCCAGTGGAACTTCTTATTGTTCCTTTCTTCAGCAGACCACCAGCAACCACAGACCATGTTATGTTACTTTTGAAACCCATCCCTGGAAACAGAAGACTCTAGATTGTGACTGCTGAAATATGGCCCAAGTTACCTTTGACTGTCGTTAAATATATTTCTCAAATCGTAATGAGTTTAGCCTGCCATCTCTTAAAATAATACCCCATGCTTTCAGAAAGGATCTACAAATCACTGGCAGAATTGCCTATGCATCCTCTGCCATCTGCTGACTTCAGTAGCAAAACAGCTCGATTGCAAGTTCCCCATGTGTGCATCGACTGCTACAGCTATTTATAAAACAAAAGGCCTGTGATGTCACCTGAGCACTAGTTTTAGAACAAACATTTGTGCTTGTTCATTCTGGGAAATCGGATTCCTGAAACAATTCAAGGTTGTGGATGTTCAAGTAGAATGCCATCTGGTTTATGTTTGTCATTGTGTGTGCAGAGTTACAGAAAGGTTCTTTGGTTAGTTAGAAGAGACCAAAAGCAAGGGCTGAGGTGACCACAACAAGCGACAGAAGGAATTTTGCTTTGAATAAATCCTGCTTAAAATACTTGTTTTAGTGATGTCAGTGACATTCCTCAGGAACAAATTTCAGTGGCTCATTAAACTCAACCTTAAAACTGAGATGAGCTTTAATAATTTCTGACACACTCCTCTACCTCAGGTTTTGATCCAAGCCAGAGGAGAATTTGCCTACCCTCCTATTTGCCCTGTAGCCACTTTTCTCTCCCCCTTTTCTAGAAGGAATGGGGGGGCAGGCTGTAACAGGTTGCGGTTATTTTTTTCTGAGCCCTTGAATTGACTTTGAAAAATTACCTGAATTTTTCTGACACCCCCATTTACATATAAGGATACCTAGGGTAATCTCCTAATTCATCCAAGGTGGGTTTCCAAGAACTTTCCCATCTCAACTTGGTTTATGTAAGGCACACGGTACATATTATGCATTTCATTAACATAACTTTAATATCTCTCATTCTCTGGGCAGAGTATGCGGCGGGGAATAAAAGCACAAAATACAAAAATACAACATGAACATAAACTCAGAACTTTGGCAATAACATTAGAATACAACCCGTTTTTGCTGTGATCTGATCTGAGATTCACCACTGGATCACTGGCTGGTTCATGCAAAGAATGTTGGAGCATGTATCGGTAAACGATGATCCAACCAAACAACACCTAGGACCGTGAATACACATGATCTCATAGCAATTAATGCTTAACTAATTTGGGTTTTGTAAATTATATGTATAATGGTTGTGATGGGATAATGAGCTGCTTGTGCGTAAAAGCTTGATCCCTCTGGGGTTTGGCTGGTCACCCAAACCTAGGCACTAACGGAGCCCCCAAAGCATGACTCCGTCAGTCGCTGGTAGCATCCGACAGTGGGCGTCTACGGAACTTACTCCAACATAAAAGTTGTTTGACGGACATGCGCCTCCTGGACTCTCTGCGTGACAGCTTCCGGCGAGGGGTGGGGGTTGCTAAAGGGGGTCTTGTTACCTCCTCACTGTTCTCACTAGAAGTATCCCAGAGCCTCTCCCCCGATTCCCTTTCCGCTGGAACTCCTGCTCTCCCCCTACTGGTTCCTTCTTCTGCTGTAGAGTCTCTCCTATTCTCCTGGAGCCTCTCCACCACCTGTGCCTCCGATGGCAGTTCCCTGACAATGGTTAACCACAGAGGTCCTCACCCCAAAACCAGTAGATCATACACAATTGAAGTAAAGGCACTCGTGAACCACCAACACTGAATCAGGATGCCTCTGTGATGCACTACAGCACCTTGCTACCTGTGCTATCACAACAATTTGCTATAGGAAGGAGTTGCTGGTTTCTTAAACCCGTAGGATTTTGATCAACATCAGTTCACCTGTAGGAGAAATAGGTCAACACATGATGCCATAGCTACACCCTTTCACCTTGCAGCGAGTCATCTGGAGAGACCGGGGAATTAAGTTAGAATGTTGTTTATTGATTATAGCTCAGCTTTTAATACCATCCTTCCAGACATTCTTATCAAAAAGCTAATGGAACTAGACCTTTCTTCTACCATCCGTGACTGGATTAAAGACTTTATGAGGGATTGGACACAAACAGTGAGGATTGGGCCTGTTACATCTACCTCCCTGAAGCTCAGCACTGGAACCCCACAGGGATGTGTGCTGAATCCCTACCTGTACTCATTGTATACACATGACTGTATTTCATCTGATCTATCCACTGTAATTATTAAGTTTGCAGATGACCCATAATGGGTCTAATTACAGGTGGAGATGAATCAGCATACAGGGGAAGGTTCAAAAAGTATCTACATGGTGCCTAGAGAATAACTTGCACCTAAATATTAGCAAGACAAAGGAGATGGTGTTGGACTTTCGGAGGAAGAGAGGGAACTAGCCCTGTTGTATATATGGGGGGTTGTGTGGAGAGAGTCTCCCCCTTAAAATTCCTGGGAATTAGTGAAGACCTCACTTGGAAAAACAATATAACTCAGGTGGTTAGGAAGGCCCAACAGAGACTCCATTTCCTCAGGGTCTTGCGAAAGAACAATGTTAAACAACAATTGATGACCTCCTTCTACCAGTCCACAGTAGAAAGTGTCCTTTCATATTGTATCACAGTGTGGTATGCTGGCCTGACAGCCATGGACAGAAAGTCTTTACAGAGGGTGGTGAACACAACACATGATATCATGGACTGTCCCCTGAGCCCACTAGATGACATCGCAAGGGATTGTTGCCTTAGGAGAGCGAGAAAAATCCTCAGGGACGATTCACACCCTGGCCAGCACCTCTTTAATTTTCTACCCTCGGGCAGGAGATAGAGAAGTATAATCAGTCGTACCAACAGGCTAAAAAACAGTTTCTATCCATGGGCTGTTAGGCTGCTGAACGGAAAATAATATAGTGCAACTATCGGGATTGGTGTGTTGTGCGACAAGCACACAGAGTGCAATGAAATTGAGTGTTTGGGGGGGGAGGCTCGGTTAATTTCATTGTACACAGGTTGTACATTGACAATAAAAGTATTATTGTTATTATTAGTCTTGTGTGTTGCCAATGCTACTCAATATGCTCAATAGCTGAATAGTCCCAGTGCAGCACTTTTTCAGGTGACACATGGAAGCAATGGCGTTTCACCTTGCCCTAAAAATCCTCAGAATCTGCAGCGTTCCTTCAGACCTTCCTTCTCACAGGAAAGACTTGCTTTTTGATGGTCCTGTGATCCCTGGCATCTGCCATGTGACAGAAATTCCGCAATGCTGTCTACGTAACTCTTTATGTTGCTCATCGCTCAAAATGTTAAAAAATAGTAGGGGGGAAAGGAGGGTGATGTCTGGTAAACAGCATTTACCCAACTGGAGCTGTATTTTGTTTGAACAGCTTTATAGCGATGTGCCCGGAAAGTATTCCAGAATGATAGTCTGACTTAAGGTGCAAAGTAATTAATCCCCACCATCACAGTTATTTGTGGGTGTAATTCCAGGTGTACCCTATTTTGCATACATGTACAGATATCCGTCAGGAGAACATAACCGTTCCTCACAGCCTGCGACTGGTGATGAAACCACTGCTGTGTCCATAAGGATACAAAGCTAAAAATAAACAGAGCTCCCCCTTCTTCTTTGTATGATTCAAAAACTCATCCTTTCCCATTCATGTTATGCCTGTTACTGTAGACCTCTAAGGTTTCTCTACAGAATTTAGGAATAATAATGCCATGCGGTTATGGGTTTCCCTTGTTTTGAAATCTGAGTGGCTCAGGGCGGCTTCATATTGCTTTCTGTCTACATGAAAATGAATCTCTCTGTTTATACTAATGAAATTCCCATGAAATGCAACACCCAGGGCTATGTAAACTATACCAAAAATGAGGAAGTGAACCATATTTTCAAAATGTACGTTCTTAACTGAAGGGCACAAACTACTACAGTACATAGTTTTGAACAACAGTCTGTTGGTGTCTTTAAAAACACTCTGGACCTTGTGAGTTTTAACTGCTGGAAATTCAATTATCAGTTTATAAAAATAACCCACTGATGCAGTGGGGGTGTGCGTGCGGGGGGGGGGGGTATAAGAAAGTGTTTCTTTTTAATTTATATTTGAATTATATGGTGACAAAGCCTTATTCCTGATAGAAAGAGGTTTGCTTGTAGATCCATGGTTTAAGCAAACTATGATCAGTGCCTATGTAAGGCATTTGAAGTTTAATGCCCCAGACCCAAACTCCACTGTGCAGATTTGTTTCACATCTGCTGCAGAGAGAATGCACATTTTCATGTGGATTCAAAATGGCTTTAAAGGCCTAGAATTCTCATGCAACTGGTTGCCTTGCAAAGTGAAGAACACAAACTTGTTCCTTCCAACAGTTGCTCTGGCAGAGAGAACAAGACAAGACAAACCAAATTGAAGCTTTGGGTCTCTTTCCTTTTCCGATCTTCCTCGGAGAGGGAGGTGGATCACATGTTGCCAGGTGGCTCCCATCCATGTTATACATGGGTCTAGTGCAAATGTGTTATTTTGTAACTCTGCAAGCACATAATTGTGTGTACAGAGATTTCCATCTTGCGTATTTTTAAAAGCAAGAGAGAGTCTTGGGCACCCCAGAGACAGCAGTCTGAGTATTCAGTAGCTAGTGATTAGGGACAGGGACATAGAGGTTTCCAGACTTCTGTGCTTCCTCCTTGCATTCTGGACCTTCCCAGTCCTTGCTAAAAATGAAACAGCATCCAGAATAACACCAAGCAAGTAAATATTGCCAGCCACAAATAGCCTTCTTCAAATGTTGAGCTGACCCTGAATGTGTCCAGCAAAGCAAATGGGGTTCACATGTGGGAACTACCCTGTAGAACCTTTTTAAAAAAATCATTTTTATTAATTTTCCAATAAAAAACATCCAATTAACATATCCAATCATAATCCAATTAAAATAAAAAAACTAAAATAAAAAAGACCAAATTATAATTGTTGATTTTTCGGGGCTCCCCATAGTCTGGACCTTTGAAGCATATCTCCAAATCTCAGCCCTACCTCTCCTCGATGCTTCCATATTTCCCACATCCCAATTTTAACACTTTAAAGTTTACTCTGTACAACTTTTAACCTGTAGTTAATTGCACTGGAGTACAAACCTGACTTTGGTACCGAGGATTGCTGATGTGTAATATGTAGCTGCTGTCGTGTATCTGGGGGTTAAGACCTACTAAGAAGTTAACGTTACCAGCGCAACTTGCAGTTAACAAGAATGCATTACTTGGCGTTTCCAGTTTACTCCTGAGTCTGAATAAGCACCTGAAGACTCTGGGGGCCAAATCCAGCTTCCTGAGAAATACAGGCTACCAGGCAAGAGACAAAAAATGTGTCTTGTCAACTGCTTGCTTGTGGCTTGAAAGAGGAAGCTGCACATTCTCTCAACTTGCAGTTTGACAAGTATCCACAAAGAAAAGGCACACAGCACAACCATCTCCTTTGCATCTGAGTCAAACATGGGTGCTGGGAACAACAGCTAACTAGAATGGGAGAAGAAAATTAACCAAACTATTCCTCTTCTCCCTATCCATTTATTCTTTCTTTGCTCATCGAGCTGAGATGCAGTTGCCCTAAGTTGTAAGGTGCAAGGACAACTCAAATGATAAATAATGACAAAACACTTCGCAAAACGGGACCATGAATTGCTCATTGCTGTGCAAGGGTTTTTTATAAAAAAGGTAAAGGACCCCTGGATGGTTAAGTCCAGTCAAAGGCGTCTATGGGGTTGAGGCACTCATCTCGCTTTCAGGCTGATGTTTGTCCACAGACAGCTTTCCAGGTCATGTGGCCAGCGGGACTAAACCGCTTCTGGTGCAACAGAGCACTGTGACGGAGACCAGAGCGCACAGAAACACTGTTTACCTTTCCGCCACAGTGGTACCTATTTATCTACTTGCACTGGCGTGCTTTCGAACTGCTAGGTTGGCAGGAGCCAGGACAGAGCAATGGGAGCTTACCCCGTCGCAGGGATTCAAAACACCAACCTTCCGATCAGCAAGCCCAAGAGGCTCAGTGGTTTAGACCACAGCGCCACCCGTGTCCCATAAAGGGTTTCTATAGAGGGCAGGGGAACATAAGGTAATAAAAACGAACTCTCCAGTGCAACCAGGAATTGCCAATAATTCATTCAGAAATAAGAAATCTTGTCCATCAATTTAAAGATGTGTGATATTTTAACTTTTATTTTATTAAATACATGGTGCCTTCTAGCTACAGGCCACTACACAAAGATCCGTGGTCCAAGAGATTTGCAATGTGGAAATGCGTAAAGTGAAGCCGAGGAAGTGTAGGGAGATTGAGGCAGGGATAAGGAAGGGAAGAATACGTGGTAATTACAATCGCACAAATTTTGGTTGGGTCACACTGTCGCAGGGGTGGGGAACCTGTGCCGTGTTCCAGATGATTTACAAGGGAAAATGAGTTGCCCTTCAGTTTGTAATCAGGCTGAAAGAACTTTAAACAAGTGGAGCATTTACCAAATGCACCTTAATATAAAGGTAAAGGGACCCCTGACCACTAGGTCCAGTCATGACTGACTCTGGGGTGTGGCGCTCATCTCGCTTTATTGGCCGAGCCAGCGTACAGCTTCCGGGTCATTTGGCCAGCATGACTGAGCCGCTTCTGGCAAACCAGAGCAGCGCACGGAAACGCCGTTTACCTTCCCGCCAGAGCGGTACCTATTTATCTAGTTGCACTTTGACATGCTTTTGAACTGCTAGGTTGGCAGGAGCAGGAGCAATGGGAGCTCACCCTGTTGCGGGGATTCAAACCGCCGACCCTCTGATCGGCAAGTCCTAGGCTCTGTGGTTTAACCCACATCCCAATATAGGACTCAATAAGACAAAGAAAGATCTGAGTGCTAGAGCCACGTCAGGGATAAGGACTCTTCCTGCTTTTCCGTAAAGGGAGAAATGCAGCAAATTTCTACATGAGGAAGCATTTGAAAATGCAAGCCCACACCTGTATTCTGAGGTGGTGCAGCTAGAGATGTTAAGGGTTGCACTTGGGATATTTGGCATGCACACAATGTGCTCGACCATCAAGCTGTATAGCAGAAGAAGCAAGAAATTGTCAGTGAGTGCCAAAATGCATTAGCCATAGGGATGCCAAAATATATTAGCAATATTCTGTGAAGAAGAGAAGTGCCTCAAGGAAGAAGTAAGTGAACACTGGTATAGAGTAACCTTCGCTTGTGCAGTTGCTGGCTTTTCCATTACAGTGGTACCTTGGTTCCCGAACTTAATCCGTTCCAGCAGTCCGTTCAACTCCCAAAACGGTTCAAAAACCAAGGCACGGCTTCCAATTGACTGCAGGAGCTTCCTGCACTAAGCGGAAGCTGCATCAGACTTTCGGCTTCTGAAAAACGTTCGCAAATATTCACTTCTGGGTTTGTGGCGTTCAGGAGCCAATTTGTTTGAGTACCAAGCTACCACTGTATTCTGTAGTTTATTAGGAAAACTTTTTACAGAATAATAATAAATAATAATAAAATTTTATTTATATCCCGCCCTCACCAGCTGAAGCCAGGCTCAGAGCGGCTAACAACAGTAAAATAACACAACATTCTAAAATCATTTCATTATAAAATCAGTTCAAATCAGATTAATGGCAACCATTGGGCTAGAGTTCTGTGAGGATTACCAAAGGAGGGGGTCAGGCTGTGCCTTGGCCAAAGGCCTGGTGGAACAGCTCTGTCTTGCAGGCCCTGCGGAAAGATGTCAAGTCCCACAGTCTCTTGTGACAGAGCGTTCCACCAGATCGGAGCCGCAGCCGAAAAAGCCCTGGCTCTGGTTGAGGCCAGCCTAACCTCCCTGTGGCCCAGGACCTCCAAGATGTTTTTGTTTGAAGACCGTAAGGTCCTCTGTGGGACATACCAGGAGAGGCGGTCCCGTAGGTACGAGGATCCTAGTCCTAAGAAAGGCTACTGCCTGCACCTTTTGCACCCTCAGGAAACAGCTTTGTAAGCCAGGGCCGTATTGGAGATATCCTTACTAAGACTCAGGTAAATGATACGTTATGAAATGAGAGAGTCCTATTTTAGCATCATGAGCCATCCTAGAAATGTCCCATACGCTGATGAGTCAAAGCCAAATTGCATTTTGTAGCTGGCCCCCGTCAAGCTGTACACAACTTGTCGTGCATGACATTTCATGATTGCGAGCCACAATAAGAATAAATAAACAGATAATAATAACAAATCATAGACAGAATGATGTATTATTTCTATCTCCTGCTTTGGTTGAGATATCCAAAGTGGCTAGCAGTTAAGTTGTTGTTGTTTTTAAGTAAACATAAAATACAATTCAAATAATCAGTTTAGAGCACAATGCTGTGTGTGTTTTTGTTGCATTCACTGGGACTCCTAGCAAGCGTGTTTTGGATTGAAGCCTAAAGCCAACAATATAAAACAGATGATACATTAATACAGTGCTGTTGGGGCTATAATTAAAGTTTGCTTAACATTGTGAGTTCCTTCATGCCAGCGATAAAGAAAGGCTTAATGATGTAATGTATGAAATTAGCATGATTTGAAGTCACCCCCCTCACTTGATTTCTTTTTTAAAAAACAAGCCAAGCAATCTGTCACCAAAAGCACAGTAAGATAATGTTGGATACTGTAGTTAACTGGTAATTTCATTTCTTTTGGCTATAATTAAAGATAGCCACAGTTTGTTTTTCTTGTTGATATTTGGCAAAGAAATTCCCAAATGTCTATCTTAAAGGAATGCAGAGTGCCATCAGATCTATGTGTTGTTAATGCACTGATAGTTTAGGTGAAACTCAAAAGGGTGTGTCTAATTTTGAGTCGACCCCAGGCCAGTCTGCCTAGATCCAAAGCAGATCTAGATGTAAATAGTTAGGCATGACTGGTTGCGGCAGAATGCAAATGGTGGTTCACAATTGGATGTGCCTGTACTCAAACTAACTGAATCTAGATAGACAGCATTTGCATTCAGATATGCACCTGTGAACAGGGACGCAGGTGGCGCTTTGGGTTAAACCAGAGCCTAGGGCTTGCCGATCAGAAGGTCAGTTCCACCAGATCGGGGCCGCAAATCCCCGTGACGGGGTGAGCTCCCGTTGCTCGGTCCCTGCTCCTGCCAACCTAGCAGTTCGAAAGCACGTCAAAGTGCAAGTAGATAAATAGGTACCACTCCAGCGGGAAGGTAAACGGTGTTTCCATGTGCTGCTCTGGTTCGCCAGAAGCGGCTTAGTCATGCTGTACGCCGGCTCCCTCGGCCAATAAAGCGAGATGAGTGCCGCAACCCCAGAGTCGGTCACGACTGGACCTAATGGTCAGGGGTCCCTTTACCTTTACCTATGCACCTGTGGTGCTTCCTCTCTTGCCCTGCAATAAATCGCTGTACAATGGTACCTCTGGTTATGAACGCTTCAGGTTATGAGCTCTGCTAACCCGGAAGTAGCTGCTCCTGGTTGCGAACTTCGCCCCAGGATGCCAACAGAAATCGCACACTGGAGACACATGTGCAGCAGGAGGCCCCATTAGCAAAAGCGCGCCTCAGGATAAGAATGGTTACAGCTTAAGAACGGCCCTCCGGAACGAACCAGAGGTATCAGTGTAGAACTTCTACTTACGACCACCTCTGCTTGGGCCCGATACAAGTTGTGACCGCAACAAACCCAGAAGTAAATACTGGGTTTGCCGTGATTTGCGCACACGCACAATGGCTTCTACTGTTTACGCACATGCAGAAGCGGCTATCACCGTCTGCATATGCGCAGGAGCGCGCTGCCGCCAAATGCACCTGCGCAGCACGGCACTTCTACCAGCGACCTGGATCGACTTACGGACGGACGTCCTGAACTGATTACGTCCGCAAGTAGAGGTTCCACTGTACTTTCAAAGCCACAGGTTCACCTTGTTCCACACCAGTCAAGACTTTAGCTGGAGCATTGTGTCCAAGCTGAAGTCTTGACTAGTGTGGAACAAGATGAACCTGTGGTTTGGAAAGTCTGGGTGCCAAACTTTAAGAAGTATGTAGACAAACTTAAATGGGTTCAGAGTGTTAATATTTCACACCTCCCATGCTGCAGATGAGGGATGCAGGTGGCGCTGTGGGTTAAACCACAGAGCCTAGGGCTTGCCGCTCAGAAGGTCGGTGGTTCGAAACCCCTCGACGGGGTGAGCTCCCGATGCTTGGTTCCAGCTCCTGCCCACCTAGCAGTTCGAAAGCACACCAAGCTGCAAGTAGATAAATAGGTACCGCTCAGGCGGGAAGGTAAACGGAGTTTCCATGTGCTGCTCTGGTTTGGCAGAAGCGGCTTAGTCATGCGGGCCACATGACCCAGAAGCTGTACGCTGGTGCCCTCGGCCAATAAAGCGAGATGAGCGCCGCAACCCCAGAGTCGGTCACAACTGGACCTAATGGTCAGGGGTCCCTTTACCTTTATGCTGCAGATGAGATTGGTGTAAATCACATGTCTGTCTGGGAAGAGTGTGGGAACTGAAGACAGTCTTATTTCTTCCGCTGTATGTACTATTGTACTGTACTTTCACTTTTACTTGTTCCTGTTCTTCTCTTGGAGCTGGAGAGAGAGAGAGGACACCATGATTCCTTTGTCTGTACATAGTGTGTAAATAAATATGTAGATTAGCTCTACGATGTCTCATGCTTCTTGCTGTGTTATGCTAGAAGATTAGTATGCATATATCATTTGATATATGTCACTGAAGTGCACTGGAGAATACGGGGAATGCCTTTTCCAGAGCTGCGCATACCGGAGGATGCTTGGAGTTTTGGGTGCTGCAGGGGCACCCCAGGGCATTTTCCAACACAGAGAAGGGTACCAAAGCTGTTCATTCTTATAAGGAAATGTTGAAGGAACTCTGTATTTTACCATAGAAAGGAGAACATAACATGCTTGATGGGCTTTTGCATAGAAGGAGTGTAGGTTTCCAGGGAACATTAGGAGAGACCTATTAACAGTAGGACCAGTTTAAGAGAAGAATTATTTATCTGGAGTGTAGGTGGTCTTTCTCTCTGTACGTCAGGTTTAAATCAGAGGGATTCTCTGCTCTGGGTTTCCTGAATCAAAAAGTGTTCCTTCCAACTCTATAATTCTATACTTAAGCTTATTAAAACAAAAAAAATTCCTTCCAGTAGCACCTTAAAGACCAACTAAGTTAGTTCTTGGTATGAGCTTTCGTGTGCATGCACACTTCTTCAGATACGAAGAAGAAGTATCTGAAGAAGTGTGCATGCACACGAAAGCTCATACCAAGAACTAACTTAGTTGGTCTTTAAGGTGCTACTGGAAGGAAATTTTTTTGTTTTGACTATGGCAGACCAACACGGCTACCTATCTATACTTAAGCTTATTAAACATGCCACAAAATCAAACACAGGAAATGTTAATAAATGATTGTTTATAACTTTTTAATATTTAGTAAAAATAATATATCAGCACTTCCCCACTGCTACTAGAGTATAGCTAAAATACCATTGAGCTTGTTCATTTACTTGGATGTCCAATATACTGGAAAACAAACTTCCTGGAATGGAAGGAAGGGCATGGGCCCTTCGACGTGTTCCACCATTGTCAGCTTGCTAACATTCTGATCTTCAGACTTTCACTTTTGCACTATTTGAGGAAATGAGACCTTCCTGTATAAAACCTCTCCCAAAGAGCTGACTTTGTCCCCATTTGCCTAAAATTGTCAGGCACAGAAACCCCAAATGGGGTCACATAGTTTGTGTATACTGTACGCACTTTTGTATTTCAGTGTGCTAGTTGTTCAAAACATTCTTTTCCTCTTAGGTATTGTCACATTTTTGAAAGCACAATATAGAAAAGTGGCATTTTCCCGCACTCCACTTAAATGAAAGGAGGGTTTTGTGGGTGAGCTCCCCCGCAAAAAAAACCCAAAGAGCACATTTTCCCCTTCTGTTTATAGTGGTTTGCTGCTCATGATTTCTCCCTTCCTGCTTCCCCAAGTGCCATATTCTGCACCAAGCTTTCCTCTTATCAGGGATCACATAGGAAATGTAATTATGTCACAAGAGCTATGCCAGTTTCCTAAAAAAATTGAAAATATGTACGTTATAGCAAAATGGAACGTCCATGTACCATAGCAGTGTATTCTTCAGATACTGAGGTCAAACTGTCCTGCTGTTTTTATGAGCTTCAAGAGGCTTCTGGCTGGCTTCTGCTATAAGCCAACTTTGATCTGATCCTGTAAAGCTGTTGTAATGCGGCTTGGCATGCAAAGATGGAGTGAGATTTACCTCTGAATTTTTTCCGAGGAAGCATGTTGATTCTAGGCTTTGTTGTTGTTTTTAATAATAAATCACAACTTTTCCCTGACAATAATAATCGCACAAACTGCCTTTTATATTAAACATTCTCTTAGTTTCTGCTCCATTTTAATCAAGGATAAGAAGCATTAATAACCAGAGCATACTTAAATTTTCTGTGACGTTGATTACAGCAATATATCACTGAGCAAAAGCATATTCTATACTTCTCTGGGAGATTGTGTAAAGATGTAGTGCAGGCATTAGCAATTGCATTCCTGCAAATGATTTTTATTATTTGCTTTAAAATATTCTATTTATAAGACTTATTATACAGAAAAAATATAGTTATAACGTTTAGGTTTGGGTTTCACTTGCCTTGGTGCTCACAAGTCATCTGATACGCCACCTCTGTTGACTTGCTGCCAGCAGCCATTTGATAATTAGCTTTGTCATCTGAACAATGTTTCACTCAGACCTGAAGTCAGCCTGATTAAGGGATTGCGAGTGGATTGCAGGATTATCACATTCCCATACCCTGTCCTCTCCTTTCTTGAGAGCAATTTCCCCCAGACCTTTCCTTGCTGCCCTTCACCAGAGTTCATCTGCGGGGTGGAAGCCAGTTGAGAGCACTTCAGATGCACACCTTCCCATCAACCTCAGCTTTCAACCACCTTACCACTTGCACGATGGAGGCAGCCCATACACATACTGGAAACTTAAGGGAGGCGGGTGGCACTGTGGTCTAAACCACTGAGCCTCTAGGGCTTGCTGATCAGAAGTTCAACAGTGCAAATCCGTGCAATGGGGTGAGCTCTCGTTGCTCTGTCCTGGCTCCTGCCAACCTAGCAATTCAAAAGCAGACTAGTGCAAGTAGATAAATAGGTACCACTGCAGCAGGAAGGTAAACGGTGTCTCTGTGCACTCTGGTTTCCATCACGGTGTCCCGTTGTGCCAGAAGCGGTCTAGTCATGCTGGCCACATGACCAGGAGAGCTGTCTGTTGACAAACGCCGGCTCCCTCGGCCTGGAATCGAGATGAGTGTCCCACCCCATAGTTGCCTTTGACTGGACTTAATCGTCCAGGCGTCCTTTACCTTTCTACCTGCACTGGAAACTTGCAGAAGAGGGCAGGTTTTGAGCTCTGAACAAAGACCATGAAGAAGAAACACAGGATATTTGCATCTAACTGACGTTCTTTCACTGGTCCTCTGGTCACAAACCACACTGGTCCCCTTCACCACAATGCAAATGTTTATCTTTTATTTGCCGCAGTCTACAAGGGAGTGAGGGATGCGGGTGGCGCTGTGGGTTAAACCACAGAGCCTAGGACTTGCCGATCGGAAGGTTGGAGGTTCGAAGCCCCGCAAAGGGGTGAGCTCCCGTTGCTCGGTCCCTGCTCCTGCCAACTTAGCAGTTCGAAAGCACGTCAAAGTGCAAGTAGATAAATAGGTACCATTCTGGCGGGAAGGTAAACACCGTTTCCATGTGCTGCTCTGGTTCGCCAGAAGCATTTTAGTCATGCTGGCCACATGACCCAGAAGCTGTATGCCGGCTCCCTCGGCCAATAAAGCGAGATGAGCACTGCAACCCCAGAGTCGGTCACGACTGGACCTAATTGTCAGGGGTCCCTATACCTTTACAGGGGAGTGAAGAGAGAGCTTTGGCCCCACTCATGAGACTAGCCAGAGCATGTGGTTTCCTGGCTCTTCTAAGCTCTAATACTTTCCAAAATGCTGTTCTGCACAGACTCACATCTCATATATGTGACTTCACAGAGATCACATACTGTTGTTAAACTATGGAATTTGTTCTCACAAGAGGGAGTGATGTCCACTTCAAAGAAGATTAGGCAGGATAAGGCTAGCAAGGGCTACTAGCTGTGCTGGCTTTGTTCCACCTGTACTGCTGGAGACAATATGTCTCTGAATCATTGTTATTCTCCCACAAGCATCTTGTCAGCCACTGTGACCAGAGGACGTGCAAGTAGATCAGCCACTAGCTGACCCAACAGGCCCTTCTTATGGCCACTTGAAGACTGTCAGCTACAGCTAAACAACCTGTATTTTTCTAGTGAGCAAGTTCAATATTGGGTGGTTCTGCTAGAGGCTGTTGTAGCTGAGGATGCAAGTTCGAGAGCTGGCATGAGGAACCCTTTGAAAGTGAAAATATGAAATGTTTCGCTTTATTTTCCTTACTTTATTGTCTTTATTAAATTTGCATACTACCCTTCATCCAAAGATCTTGCGAAAGTTCACAGCATAAAAATATAAAATAAGAACACAGAATACATAATAAAAGCAAGAAGAGAGCCAACAAATACCTCCCCCTCCCACAAACACATTTAATAATAATAATAATAATAATAATAATAATAATAATAATAATAATTTATTTATACCCCACCCACTCTGGACGGCTTCCAACAAAATATTAAACAGGGCTGCCTTCAGATGTCTTCTAAAAATCTGGTAGTTGTTTTTTCCTTTGACATCTGATGGGAGGGCGTTCCACAGGGCAGGCGCCACTACCAAGAAGGCCCTCTGCCTAGTTCCACGTAACTTTGCTTCTCGCAGTGAGGGAACCACCAGAAGGCCCTCGGAGCTGGACCTTAGTGTCTGGGCAGAACAATGGGGGTGGAGATGCTCCTTCAGGTATACTGGACTGAGGCTGTTTAAGGCTTTAAAGGTCAGCACTAACGCTTTAAAATGTGCTCAGAAACGTACTGGGAGCCAATGTAGGTCTTTCAAGACCAGTGTTATGTGGTCTCGGCGGCCGCTCCCAGTCACCAGTCTAGCTGTCACATTCTGGATTAGTTGTAGTTTCTGGGTCACCTTCAAAGGTAGCCCCATGTAGAGCGCGTTGTGGTTGTCCAAGCAGGAGATAACCAGAGCATGCACCACACTCGTGAGACAGTCTGTGGGCAGATAGGGTCTCAGCCTGTGTACCAGAACGAGCTGGTAAATAGAATGTTAATCAGCCAACCTAAACCTGGCTTTGAAAGAACGTGCGTTCCTGGATGACACCACTGTTACTCCTGGAGCAGGGTGGGACCATTGTCATTGCCAGAGAGGAACAAAGGCATATTGTTGAACAACTAAAACAGAAGTTCTGAATATCAGGCATGTCACTTTCAAACATACTTTCATTCCATCCGTTTCTGCGATAAAGGTAACTACTGCAAACAACAAAGCACATAAATTGTCCTTTCTTTTTAATGAGCGCTCCCTGGATCCTCGATGACAGTTTCACTTTTCCTTAGCTTTTGTTCGATTAAATGGAATGTGTCACTCAGCCTAGAATCAACCATTTGGTTCTGCACTATTGCATTCTGTATTCTTTGGTGCACATTCTTTAAAGGGCCTTTTCTTAGAATCATAGAAGAGTTGGAAGAGACCCCAAGGGCCATCGAGTCCAACCCCCTGCCAAGCAGGAAACACCATCAGAGCACTCCTGACATATGGTTGTCAAGCCTCTGCTTAAAGACCTTCAAAGAAGAAGACTCCACCACACTCCTTGGCAGCAAATTCCACTGTCAAAACAGCTCTTACTGTCAGGAAGTTCTTCCTAATGTTTAGGTGGGGACTGTTTAAATGGGGACTGTGATTTGTAGTGGGTGTGAATCATTTTTTTAAAAAATGATAATAATGTGGACTTCAGTAATGACAACAAAGATGACCAGAGGTGAAGGAGGAATTTGTTCACTTAGTCCAGTTGATTAGATGTGTAGAAGAAAGTACTGATGCATGCTTTTCTTTAGTAAAGAGAGGAAGAAAGTACTGTAAGTCTCTCTCCTGTACATAACTATTAAAGGCTCAGAAAGCAATCAAAGTCGTTTCTGATTTTGCCTACCCCCATGTTTTACTTCACAGGCCTTTGAAGGCATTACATTTTAAAATGTAAAATATTTGGGCCAAGTCTCCCTAAGGCATCGACGTACTAGAGTTGCATTAGCCTTTTTAGCAGACTCGTCTACCAAATCCCCCAGATAGGACCGAAAACAATCGTTTCAAGTTACAAGAGATTCCCACTAACATTAGGAACAACTTTCTGCTAGTAAGAGCTGTTCGACGGTGTAATGGACTTCCTTGGAAGGTGGTGGACGCACCATCTTTGGAGGCTTTTAAGCAGGGGTTGAATGGCCACCTGTCATATACGATCTAGTTGTGGTGCCTGCATTCCAACTCCACAATCTATGATTCTGTTACCTTTTCCACATGTGATACTGTCAAGCCATGTGCCACGAATCCTGTGTGCATCTGATTTCTCCTGCCTAAATGCAGAACTTTACATTCATCCCCAATGAAATCTGTTTGGTTGTCAATACCACATTCAGTCCTTTTCCCAAGCACAATTCAAAGTGTTGGTGCTGAGCTTTAAAGCCCTTAATGGCCTTGGTCCAGTATACCTGAAGGAGCGTCTCCACCCCCATCTTTCTGCCCAGACACTGAGGACCAGCGCCGAGGGCCTTCTGGCAGTTCCCTCACTGCGAGAAGCCAAGTTACGTGGAACCAGGCAGAGGGCCTTCTTGGTAGTGGCACCTGCCCTCCCACCAGATGTCAAAGAGAAGAAAAACTACCAGACTTTTAAAAGACATTTGAAGGCAGCCCTGTTTAGGGAAGCTTTTAATGTTTAACAGACCACTGTATTTTAATACTTTGTTGGAAGCCACCCAGAGTGGCTGGGGAGACCCAGCCAAATGGGCAGGATATAAATAATAAATAATGATTATGATTATGATTATGATTATGATTATATACCCCTTATCTAGTCATCTATTCCAGCATCCATTTTTCCACCATGGCCAGCCAGAGATGCCTTTGGGTAGCCCACTGGCAGGACACAAAAACAATAGCCATCTCCTGCTGTTGTTCTCTGTCATGCTCCCTCTGGATCCCAGAGGTACCATTTAATCATCATGACTTATAGCCATTGACAGCCTTAATCTCTATAAATTTGTCTAACCCCCCTTTATAGTCATCTAAGCTAATGGCTATTTAGCTTCATTAGATGAATCTTGGTTCTAGTTTAACGAAAGTGAGAGAAACTCTTTTTACTTGATCCACGCCATGGGATTGTACGGTACTTTAAAAACCTAGCATGTCCCCACTTTCTTTTTCGAAACTAACTGTAAAAAAAGGTCTCCATCAGTTTCACCTTTCCTCCCAGGGGAGTTGCTGCTGGTCACTGGCAATTATGGTATCCCCTTTCTGCACCGTTTCCTACAACATCTATTTTGAAGTGTGGTGGCCGAAATGTACACAGCATTCCAAGTATGCTTGCATCATAATTGCTTGCACTGCTAACAGTATTTTGGGCAGCACATTTTCTAAGCACATTTTGCATTTTCCCTGTGTTTTTCGAGTTGAGTACCACCTTAAAAGTTAGGGGAGGGGGAAGACTTAAGCATAGTTGCTTTGAACAGATACCGGCATTCCAAGCTGATGTTCTGTACATAATTTGTAGTGATTGATAAAAGAAAACTCACACCTGCAGCTCCTTTCTTTGCAAAGTCCAAATGAGCTCAAAAGCAGTTTCAGCGTGTGGAGCACAGTGAAGAAAATAATTTCCTTCCTGTTTCAAGATTTGGCACATCATGCCCCTCTCTCTATTCCCTCCAAATGAGGATTATGCTTTGCTTATCTTAAGAAGCGGCTTAGCACTATAATGTTCATTTGGAGGTTAAATCCTTGAATTGCATCTCAGGAGATTTATGACACTAGGCTGTGTTCCCACCCTCACCCAAACAGTCCTGCTTCCGGGAGCTGTATGATGATCATCAAATTGCTCAGGGAAACATGAGCTGAATTGTTGGAAGGGACCCGGGTGAAACCACAGAGCCTAGGACTTGCTGATCAGAAGGTCGGCGGTTCAAATCCCCGCGACGGGGTGAGCTCCCGTTGCTCGGTCCCTGCTCCTGCCAACCTAGCAGTTTGAAAGCATGTCAAAGTGCAAGTAGATAAATAGGTGGGAAGGTAAACGGCGTTTCCGTGCGCTGCTCTGGTTCGTCAGAAGCAGCTTAGTCATGCTGGCTACATGACCTGGAAGCTGTACGCCGGCTCCCTCAGCCAATAAAGCAAGATGAGCACCGCAACCCCAGAGTCGGTCACAACTGGACTTAATGGTCAGGGGTCCCTTTACCTTTACCTGGTGTGATGGCCTGGAACTTGGGCTCGGACTCAGAACCAGAGGAGTCTCAGTCCGGACCGGATCCTTTGCCTCAGACGGCATCTGCACCAAGTCTGGGGCCTGATCCTGAAGAGCCCCAGTCTGCACAGGTTCCCCTGCAACAAGCACCAGCTGGGCCGAGTCAGAGGCCTGAGCCTGCCCTGGCTCCAGATGCGGGGATTACCTCGTTGTCTTCAGCTGGGCCATCATTTACAGCTGCTCCACTACCGGTTTGGTCAGGGGAGGCTGAGGCAGCCTCTGGGTCTAGTAACCCACCAACATCTCCTGAGCTGCAGAGACTAAGGTCTGAGAGAAGGAGAGACCTGAGTACTCGCAGGAGGAGTGCTCGCCTTCGGTCGAGACAGGGAGGTGAGCCACTGGCGGATCAGGACTAGCCATTACCCCGACAAAGATAAAAGGCTGTCAGACCTGTCCCAGGTTGCGGGAGCAACATTGCTGTTTGCTAGAACCTGCCTGAGACCCTGCACCCGACCTAGGCTGGTTTCCTGCCTGGGCCCTGTCGGACTGACTCCTCCCGGAATCCTTGGATTCGCGACTGGACCTGGACCGCGTGGCTTGGGTTAAGCCCCGGGCCCAGCACACCCTGAGGGTCATCTGGTCCAATCCTTTGCAATGCAGACATCTCAGCTAAAGCATCCATGACAGAGGGCCATGCAACCTCTGCTTAAAAACCTCAAATGAAGGAGAGTCCATCACCTTCTCATTATGGTTGAAAAATTAACTCGTAATAGTAACAAAACTGAATTGACCGTATGTGCCACAAAGGGCATAGTACCCAAGTCCACCGACTTTAGTCCTGTATGAAGCAGCAAAACTTAAATATAAGCTTCTCCATGCCACAGAAAATACTCTATTCTGCGAGATCAAGTTGCTGTTGACATTTCTGTCAGAGACTAGTAATGTTGTAGTCACGTGATCCAGTGGTTAATTGAGCAGGGAGAGACATGGAGAAAAGTTCTTTTTGAGGTTGGCTGGCCCTGGTGACTGACCACCCAGTGATGCTCAAGGCTGGGTTTGGATTGAGACCATAGCTGTCAACTTTTCCCTTTTCTTGCGAGGAATCCTATTCGGAACAAGGGAATTTCCCTTTTAAAAAGGGAAGAGTTGACAGCTATGATTGAGACCCAGGTTTTTCTGGTTCAGAGGAAATGAGAAAGGGAAGCATATTTATCACTACAAAATACAAGAGAGAAAATGACTGCTTTTATCAGAAAGTGTTACATCCTATTGGCGCTTGATATATTTTAGAAACTTTTTTTTTTTTTTAATGAAAGGAACCCATGAGGGAAAATCAGTGATTATTTTATGACATGCCTCCAAACCCCATATCTGCTTGTGTGTGTGGAAATGCTCAGAACAGATTTTAGGGGTGTGGTGGGACCATGTGGGGAGAGGAAAGAGTTGTGTTGCACAGCCGAAAGTCCTCCCACTAGCAGACTTTCTTCACTGAATACTGCCCATTGTATTGTATCTTTTTCTGGAGGAATTTCAGCAGTTAAAATGATAATGCCACCAAAAACAATCTTTATTTTGATATCTGCTAATCAAAATATTGATCCAATAGTTACAACAGTGTACACTGAAGCGCATCTGGAATAACAAATAAACAAGGCTAAAAGCCAGAATTTATATGATGATAGGAGATCTCCAAGTCCTGTACTTAGCCCTGTTTAAACTGGGTTATAGACTGCATAACTTATAGCAAAGCTTGAACAAAATATATTGAGAACACCTTTATATGAGATATTATGGAGGGTTGCAACATTCAGTTAAATATAACTTATTTTCACAGTTTGGATTCTGAAAAAAAATCATTTAAACCTAGTGCTTCACTTCTGGAACTTATATTGGATAAAATAAAAGAGGAGAGACATCTACAAGATTTCAAATATGGAAAGCAACAAACTTTTTAGAATACAAGATCTGGTATATCAAGGGGTTCATGATTTCGTACTCAGAAATTAAGAGGAGACTACAAGGCAGGAATCCCCCACAGTTTCATTATTTTCAAATCCAATCTTGTTTGCAATGACATTTTAGATCATATGAACAAACACGAGTGAACCTAATTTGAAATGTAAACAATTAAAAAATACAAAACAGACATTAGCAAAAATTCAGTTTGGAGCCCAAGCAAGTAAGAGTCTGCATGGTTAAATAGGCTCAATAGTATAAGGGAAAGCAACCCAGTGGATATGTGGAAACGTCTTCAGAAAACATTGCACAGGTTTTCCCCTAAATATGGCAAATCGGGTCCTCCCTTAAAGAGGGCACGTACTGCAACGAGACCTGGAAACTGACACCCTATGTTGTGGGTGGGTACGATTGGTCAGCCACAACACCCGATTGGTAGGTCCCTCGTAGCTGCGTGCAATCTGGCCAATAAGGCGCAGTCCAAATGTTTCGAGGAACCAGGTGGTACATGACACCAGTCAAGCTTGCAAAAATATATCATTTGCCCGACAATAAATGTTGGAAATGTAAAGAAAATGAAGGTACATTCTTTCACCTTTGGTGGACATGCCCAAAGATTAAGGCTTTCTGGGAGATGATCTATAATGAAATGAAAAAGGTATTTAAATATACCTTCCTGAAGAAACCAGAGGCCTTCCTCCTGGGCATAGTCGGCCAATTGGTGCCAAAGAAGGATAGAGCTTTTTTCATGTATGCAACAACAGCAGCAAGAATACTTATTGCAAAGTATTGGAAGACACAAGATCTACCCACCCTGGAAGAGTGGCAGATGAAGGTGATGGACTATATGGAATTGATGGAAATGACTGGCAGAATCCGAGACCAGGGAGAAGAGTTGGTGGAAGAAGATTGGAATAAATTTAAAGACTATTTGCAGAAACACTGTAAAATTAATGAATGTTAAAATGATGATGGATTGAAAATAAGTGGCATTAGCAACAAAGTTATTAAGAATATGCAAAAATGAATTGATAATGGATGGAAATATAGAGTTATAATATGTTAAGATATAGAGTTAAGATAAATGAATGAGGGCAAGGATTTGCTGATTTATGTAAATGGGATACAAAAAGGGGAGGTGAGAGGAGGTCAAGGAAACAAGCAAATGAGTTTAAAGTTATAAAAAACGGATTTGTTTTTAATTTTTTCTTATTTTCTTTTTGTCTTTTGTATGTTGTATTTTTATTTTTATTTTTTATTTTTTCATGTATTTTTGTACTTATGTTTTTGTAAAATTTTAATAAATATTTCTTTTAAAAAAACACAAATGTTTCGAGGAACCTATTTATGCACGTGACCCAAAGCTTCCTCTTTCGGCGCGTGCATTTGGAACACCCGCCCACCTCTCCCTACTTTTAGGGCTTTGCGCTTGACCTTGCTATGCCGTCGTCTGTCGTTGGGAATTTTCCCCACTTGGCTGATTGGCTGTTGCCATTTGGGTTTCACCTGCCGCGTAGCAAATCGTCACAACTTGTAAGGTTGCGGATAGGCTCTGGTTCAGGTGATAGGGATGGGAGAACGCTCTTGCAATCCCTATGGTGAAGGGTATTCTGTTAAAGGAATCCAGAGACTCGTTGGTTTGGTCAAACCCTGAGAGGGGGTTGTGCCCGTGCCTGAGTCCAGGGGGACATTTGGGTGGCGGAGATAGCCTGTTCCCGGCTTTCCGCTTATCCAGGTGTTCACCCTTGGCTGACCTATGCTGGAACCCTGGGTCAGCGCTTCCTGCATGGCAGGGAGCTAGTCGAACCAGAGCCTATGCAACCAGTCACTTTCTGTAATCAATAAAGTTGTGGCCTAAATTCTGCAAAAAACCAAAACCAAAATTTGAGTCAAGTGTCAAAAAGAGACAGGCGATTCCCACCCACCCACCCCAGTACGTGGCACAAATGCAGTTTGGCAAAACTATTGGAGGAAAATAGGAAATAATCTTAGCTCGAGTCTTTGAAATTCCATAACATCAGGATTTCCGCAACTTCGTCTTAGACCATAATGCCAGTGCAGTAGAGCTGGTTTAAATCTCTTAAAATTTAAATGTTTGGGGATAGTTGTCTACCACGATTAAAATTTTGAAGAATCAGCTGCATGTGAAATAAAGTCCTCCAGAGATTCTTGCTCTAGAGTGGGGGTGGGGAATCAGTGGCTCTCTCTCTTTGCATTGCAGGGGGTTGGACTACATGAGCCTTCGGGTCCCTTCTCACTCTGCAGTTCTATGATTCTCTATGTTGTTCTTCTACAACTCCCATTGCCCCTGACACTTGGCCATGATACCTAGAGTTGATGGGAGTCAACACCTGGAGAGCCACAGGTTCCTTAGCCGTCTCTAAATATTCCTCACCTCCAGCTAGCTGTGCCTTTGTCGTATTTGAGGCCTCAGAGCAGCCAGGAAATAAGTTGCCTCTTAACAAATAAGTCATGATGCTTGTATTCCAAGGACCGCCAGCAACTGATGTTAACATTTGATAAAGCTCCTGGATGCGACTGACAAACATGCCATAGGTCAGTGTGCCTGAAAAAACAGCTTGATGACATCCAATATTTTTAAAATTATTATTCTGTAAAACATCGTTCTTTTGCCAGTTGTTTAAACAGCAACAGACTTTTTTCTTCGTGTGTTCACAATTTCCCATCAAAATCCGCAATGCTAACCTGAAGCTATAGCAGATACGATCAAATTCCATAGTCTTGGAAGAAGCTTCTGATAAGATTCTTCAGTAGCAGATGAAAATAGCCAGGAATTTCTTTTGAACATTGTTGTGGTTTCTTTGCATGGGGCTTATTAAAGGCTTGGCTTTTTTATGACTATACTGAGCGACAACCTGAAAGCTGCGGAGTAATGCAGTCCAGAATTTACCTAGATACTTAGCCAGTCTTTGTTGTTGTAATGTCCATGTGATGCTTTAAAGACTGACTTTTAGAAGTCTTGATTTATGTTCCTTATTAATCTGAAAAATATGTGTGGGGCATAAAATTTGTTTCACATTTTCTTCAGATGCAAATGAAATCCTTTCCTTCTGATCCAAGAAGTTTCACTACAAAGAAGCAGCGTGGTGACCTTATCTGATTCTGATCAAAGGGCAATTTTCTTTGTACTGAAGAGAAACAAAAATAATATTCATTAAGCCATTCTCTAATTGCAGCTGCATAGCAGTTGTTCTGAATTACCTAATAATAATAATAATAAAACTCTGGATCCCTTTGATGTAATGTTAATAGTCAGTGGATGGCGATGTGCATTAAAGTCTTTTTATTGTTCACTGACATTTAGGTCACAGTGAAGAGACAGCCATGAGCAAACCACACACTGGCTTCCATATGAGAATGGTCACCCCCCATACTCACCAGACTGACAGATGGGAAGGTTATCTTACCCCCGTCCACACTGTCCAGTGCTGATAAGGATTACCTGCATCAGATGCCCATCACAACTATATGTACAGTGATGGGGGAAAGTATTTGACCCCCTGCTAAATTTGCCCGTTTGCCCTCCGACGAAGAAATGACCAGTCCATAATTTTAATGGTAGGTTTATTGTAGCTGTGAGAGACAGAATAACAACAGGAAGATACCAGCTAGCCTGACATCTGGCTGGTTGATAGGGGATCAAATATTTGTCTCACTGATTATAATGCGCATCAATCTCTGACTTTTGTCTTCTGGGGGTTTCCTGTTGTTATTCTGTCTCTCACAGCTACAATAAACCTACCATTCAAATTATGGACTGGCCATTTCTTCGTCAGAGGGCAAACGGGCAAATTTAGCAGGGGGTCAAATACTTTCCCCCCGCACTGTAGCATTATTGGAGAATCTATGAGTGGTCCCAGTTAGGATGCAAATACAGGGGTACCTCAGGTTACATACGCTTCAGGTTACAGACTCCGCTAACCCAGAAATATTACCTCGGGTTAAGAACTTTGCTTCAGGATGTGAACAGAAATCGTGCTCCAGCGGTGCGGCAGCAGCAGGAGGCCCCATTAGGTAAAGTGTTGCTTCAGGTTAAGAACAGTTTCAGGTTAAGAACAGACCTCCGGAACAAATTAAGTATTTAACCCGAGGTACCACGGTACACATTCCACTTTCTGGAAGGGCAGCCAGCCAATGGGTCCAGAAGCACAGCATTCTGTAATGCGAGGGGCTCTTGATCCTTAAAACAGATCTGCAGGCCTGCCTTTGTGTGTAGATCTCACACTGAATTAGGATGTAACCTGTTAAGAGGGAGTTACAGCTATTGGCTGGAAAGTGACAAACAAGGCAATGACTGGTTGCATGTTGCTGTGGATTGTGTGAGGATGGTCTACATGGGCTCTCAAAAGAGGCCTACACACACACACACACACACACACACACACACACACACACCAAGGAACATGACAATGGCGTTCTAGTTTGTGGTAAAGTGGCCATGCATGGGAACAGCTGTAAAAGCAACTGCCATTTCTCAATGGCCATATTGCTTTGTTATCACCAATTTTACCTCCATCCATGTTACAACTATGTTACAACATGTTACTACAATGTCATTGAGCATAAAGTTATGCACACTGGGACCAAACCAAAGAAAATCTAAAGTTCACATCTTGTGGGGTCTGACCTGGCGGTTCAGGAATGAGACCTTGGAGTCATGGCAGATAATTTGAAGATGCTGAACCAGTGTGCATAAGCTGTGAAAAAGAACACATCCATGCTACGGCTAATTAGGAAAGAGATAAAACTGCCAATATCCCGCTCTGTGATGCAAGTGTGCTTGGAGTACTGTGTACAACTCTGGCCTCCTTCCCTCAAGAAAGACATTGTGGCAGTGGAAAATGCTCAGAAAAAGGCAGTCATAATGATCAAGGGGATGGAGAACTACTCTATGAGGAGCAGTTACAACATTTTTGGGGGAAGGGGGTAGTTGAGAGAAAAAGTGAGCCTGAGGTGACATAATCAAGGTTTATAAAATTATGCATGCTGTGGAGAAAGGGAGTAGGGTTACCTCTCTCACAACAAACACTTTTGACATCAACTTCCTAAGGAGGTTTCGGTGAGACCCCAGGAAAATTATGGAGACTGATAAACGGCAGCCTGGCAAATATTTAGTCTTTCATCTAGTGGTGGCGCAGAAGGGTACATGAGAGGAGTACACTCTGCTGTGGCCTGGTCTCCCTTCCCCAGGAAAGCATGGGCCCACAGAGGGCTGCAATGTCTTTCTCCATCACTCTCACTCTCTGTCTCTCTCTCACACACACACTCACATATTGTTGTTGTAGTTTAGTCGTGTCCGACTCTTCATGACCCCCTGGACCAGAGCACGCCAGGCACTCCTGTCTTCCATTGCCTCCCGCAGTTTAGTCAAACTCATGCTGGTAGCTTCGAGAACACTGTCCAACCATCTCATCCTCTGTGCCCTTCTCCTTGTGCCCTCCATCTTTCCCAACATCAGGGTCTTTTCCAGGGAGTCTTCTCTTCTCATGAGGTGGCCAAAGTATTGGAGCCTCAGCTTCACAATCTGTCCTTCCAGTGAGCACTCAGGGCTGATTTCCTTAAGAATGGATAGGTTTGATCTTCTTGCAGTCCTTGGGACTCTCAGAAGTCTCACATATACAAAAAGGTAGAAAACCCATGGATGGTTAAGTTTGACTATGGGTTGTGGCGCTCATCTCACCTTCAGGCCGAGGGAGCCGGCGTTTGTCCTCAGACAGCTTTCTGTGTCATGTGGCCAGCATGACTAAGCCACTTCTGGTGCAACGGGACACTGTGACGAGTGCCAGGGCACATGGAAACACCATTTACCTTTCCGCTGCAGCAGTACCTATTTATCTACTTGCACTGGTGTGCTTTCGAACTGCTAGGTTGGCAGGAGCAGGGACAGAGCAATGGGAGCTCACCCCGTCGCATGGATTCAAACCACCGACCTTCTGATCGACATACCTTCCGATCGGTTTAGACCACATATGCACCCCCCCCCTTCACATGCATCCATTCAGCACATCAGCTGAGGTTGCATTTCAATTGCATTTGCATCCATGTGCCCTCTGGAAGAGTTAGTTGAGGTTATCCAGAATGGTGACCTACTGTAATTTGGAAGCAGAAAGAAGTTTTGTGCCTTTTCTCACTCAACTGGATTTTGCTAACTTTCCTTATCTTCTTTATTTCCTTAGCACTGGGACAAATTATGCTATACGTAGATGGGATGAATGGAGTAATCAATCATAATGAAACAATCCAGTGGCTGTACACTCTCATTGGGTCAAAGGTAAGAAGAATCTCATCTACTGAAGAGTTTTAAAGATTTTTCCATGTGTGTCTGTAGACAGCTGTGACACACACGCACACGCACACGCACACACACACTCAGAGAACATGCCAATGACTGAAAAATTCCACTAGTTTGATACTTGCCACAAGCAGAGGAGTACATGTGCAAAGGCAATGCTACTTCCATTTATAGTGGCACATTCCTCTCTTTTTTCAGCTAGTGAAAACGATCCATAGGGCAATGTATGTGGAGTTAGCTTCCTAACAGCCCAATGGCAGCCCAATGGGACTATGTGTTGCTGGTCTTGAAAGCGCTGCCTTGGCTTCCGGTGAAGTTCCCATGGGAAATGTTAGTACTAGCATACAAGGCGTGAATGGGACCCAAGTACCCATAAGAGTGCCTTCCTCTGTACCAGCCATCTCAGTCCCTATAATTGGCAGGCGAGACCTTGGTGGTGGTGGCACCCTTGGGGGCTGCCCGCTTGGCATTGGCCCATGACGGGGCCTTCTTAGTGGCAGTGAAATGCCCTCCTATCTCCCTCATTATTATTATTTTTAAAAAAATATTTATTAAGGTTTTGAAAGATTACAAAATTAAAGAAAAAGAAAAGAAAAAAGAGCAAAAACACAGAGACATAAAAACAATTAAGAGGGGGGGAAACAAATCAGTCTTTCCATAACTTATCCTTCATTTGCTTGTTTCCTTGACCTCCTCACACCTCCCTTTTTGTGTTCTAGTTCAATTAGCTATTTCAGCAAATCCTTTCCATCTTTGTTTTTATCCTAATAATTTATCTTAATATAATGTAACTTTACATTCTCACCAATTAACAATCTATTTTTTTCTTAATCTTTTATGACATTTCTGCTAAAACCACGTAACTTCATTCCAACATCCTTCTAACATTCCTTAATTTTACAATGTTTCTGCTATCTCCCTCATTATTGGCTTTTGGGAGGAATTTAAAAACATTCCTGTTTGCCCAGGCTCTTCATGGCCCAAAAGCACTGTTCTTGGCAACCTTAAAATCACTGCTTGAGAGAATGTTTTAAAGGGTTTTTAGAATGTATGGATTTTAGGTGGATGGGGGGAAGGGGTTCCCATATTTGGCTTTGTTGGGAGGTATGGTGGAATAAATAAATAAACTACACGTGCTGCCTCAGTGCCAAACATACAAATCCCTTTAGTGAACAAAAGGATGGTTCTTGCTGTAGTTAAGGAGGCATTAAAAAAACAACAACCCACATACAGCCTGTGAAGTATTGAGGGAAAATCTAATCAAGATGTTTTATAGACAAAAACAGATCTGTGCTGGAGATGTGGTAAAATGAAGGGGACGCTTATACACGTATGGTGGACCTGTGAAAAAATCAAAAGCTTCTGGAACATAGTATATGACGAGCTTAAAAAAATGTTTAAGTATAACTTTATGATAAATACAGAAGCTTTTCTACTAGGGGTAACGGACACAGGTATAGCAAGAGAAGATCAGAAAATATTCCTCTAATGCCACAGGAGTGGCAAGGATCCTAATTGCTAAAAACTGGAAAAAAGAAACTTTGCCAACAAAAAAGGAATGGCAAGACAAACTGTTAAAGTATATTGAACTGGCTAGATTAACAGAGATCACACTAGACAAGAGTTTCAAAAAGCATGGGGAAAATGCAGAAAATGCTTCACAAAACAGTGCCCTAAAATTCATACCTGGACTTCTTTTGATTAATGTCTGCAGGAGACTTTGTGAATATTTAAGTTATAATTAGAAAAATCTTAATAATTATTCATAAAGGAAACAGCTTATAAGAAGTAAATACGGAGGCCAGATACAGGATAAAGGAAGTCTTTTATTTGGTTGTTTGTATTGTTGTATGTTATGCTTATTGTATGTTATGTTCACGTTTAATGAGGGTGGATTTCTGTGTTGGGAGGTGGGGGGGTTATGTTATGTTGTAAATAAAATTTCCAATAAAAAATAAAAACCCCACAAACACTCTTAATATATGCTGCCAATTGGAAGAAGTGCAGTAGTCTTGAATATTAACTCAGAGCAGACCTTTCTCCTTACTAAGAATATTTCATATGCGCACAGACAAACACATATGGCGTAAAGTGAATAAAAGGAAGAGACATATCTCAGAGATGCCGGAAACGATTACTGTTTAATATTATATACTTTTATTCTAATGCTTTATGCCCCCATCTGTCAAATATATTATTAGGGCGACTTGCCAAGGAAGTAATTTCCACACAAGGAAGTAAGGCCTCAACTCTCTGAGGTGCCATTTTTATCACCTTTATAGCCTCTATATGTGCCAGTCCTGATGCACCAAAATAACTGAACCACGGCCAGGACAGATCAGACCACAGCAACCCTGATTGAGTTTGCTCTTGCTAAGGAATGGCAATGCTTCCCAGTGAGGACATTCAAAGCAGCAATCTTAGTACAGGGAAATCCTGGGATGTTTAAATTTCCCTCCTTTGCTATAGAAAACCATCGCATAGCGCCACCTAGCAGAACAACTAAAATATATTGAGATATACACAGACGCTGCACGTTTTTATACCTAAACACAACACACTCACCCTGAAAAGGTCTGGACAGCATTCATAATTGCTTTATTTAAGACTTCCTAATGCAATATAATTTCCATGCATATATTAAGTATTATTTTTGGGGAGGAAATCTTCAGGTCTTGTAAGTCCTCTCAATCAATAAGAAATGTCTTGAACATTATGCGCATGCATAATATTAAACCTTTTATATTAAGCAATTTTTGGTTTCCCTTATTTGCATGTTCAGAACCAGAAACCTCCCCCCTAAATAAATTCACACTTGAGTCAAATTTTGGTTTTCGTTTTTGGCAAAATTTAGGCCACAACTTTATTGATTACAGAAAGTGACGGGTTGCATAGGCTCTGGTGAGACTAGCTCCCTCCATGCAGGAAGCGCTGACCCAGCGGTCCAGCATAGGTCAGCCAAAGGTGAACACCTGGATAAGCGGAAAGCCGGGAACAGGCTATCTCCGCCACCCAAATGTCCCCCTGGACTCAGGCACGGGCACAGCCCCCTCTCAGGGGTTGACCAAACCAACGAGTCTCTGGATTCCTTTAACGGAATGCCCTTCACATAGGGATGGCGAGAGCATTCTCCCATCCCTAACACCTGAACCAGAGCTTCTCTGCAACCTTACAATTTGTGACGATTTGCTATGCGGCAGGCAAAACCCAAATGGCAACAGCCAATCAGCCAAGTGGGGAAAATTCCTGCCATGCCCCTGTCCCAACGATAGACGACACATAACGGCATAGCAAAGTCAAGCGCAAAGCCCTAAAAGTAGGGAGAGGTGGGCGGGTGTTCCGAATGCACGTGCCGAAAGAGGAAGCTCTGGGTCACGTGCATGGGCATAAATAGGTCCCTCGAACTGTTTAGACTGCGTCCCATTGGCCAGATTGCACCCAGCTTTGAGGGACCTTCCAATCGGGTGCTGTGGCTGACCAACTGAACCCACCCACAACACAGGGTGTCGGTTGTCCAGGTCTCACTGCAATACATGCCCTCTTTAAGGGAGGACCCAGTTTATCCTCTGCTGTTGTCAACATACTCCCAACTAACGTATTTGCAGAAGAAAGTCAGTAGAGACAAGTATGGTAGCAGGTGAGAAATCACAACCACGTTCTTAGTTATGCACAGTGTGCCACTGAAAAGCTGTGGAGCATAGAAATAGAAGATAATTGAGTCACGGAATTGTAGAGTGGGAAGGACGCTGGGGGTCCTCTAGTCCAACCCCCTACAATGCAGGAATCTCAGCTAAAGCTTCCATGTCAGATGGTCACCCAACCTCTGCTTGAAAACCTCCAACAATGGAGAGTCGACCACCTCTTGAGGGAGACATCCACTGTCAAACAGCTCTTACTATCAGAAACATTATTCCTGTTATTTAGTTGGAATCGCCTTTCTTGAATCCATTGGTTTGAGTTCTACCTCCAGAGCAGGAGAAAATAAGCTTCCTCCATCTTCCATGTGACAGTTAAATCTCCCAGGTTTCCTGTTCCAAGCTGGACAGGAAGCTTCTTTAAATATTTGGAGACTGTCCCTAAAATTTACATTATATCCTTCTTGTTATCATCATTGCAATCGGTATGTTTGGAATATTGAGAGCAAGTTGAGAGCCTCTCTAACCCCACACCAACATCCAGCGCAGCAGAGTTATTTTTAAAGCCCTCTTAACAGGAGTTAGGTTTTTTTTTTAAAAAAAAAGGTTTATTCCTGTGTTTGTGTAGGTATTAAATTAATGCAGCATAACTCTGATGACTTCACCCAGAATGAAACATATCAAGGCCTACATATTTTTAGCAAGTTTCTGTCATTATTGTGTGGTTGGAAAAATAGGATAAACACTAGGGGGTTTCTCTACATCTGTAGCTGTAGCGTTTGGAAGCTGCCCAAACGGTTTCTGAGCCATTCTGTGTCTTTCGAATTTGGCTCAATATTTTGGACCAGTTTAGATCTATTGAAAATGAAACTGGTTTCCCCCGCCTCATTTGCTATAATAGGGAATCTTTCTTTTAACTGAAGTGGGTGAAATTTGTAGGCACAGCAGACTCTCTAGAGTAGATTAAAGCCTGTCAGATTTTAGGCAGATACATGCAGAATTTTTTGTTTGGGGCCCCTTTAGAATTGGATATTTTAAAGAGAGACAGACAGACAGACAAAGAAAGACAGAAGGTATCTTATTTTCGGTCAGACTTGGATGCAAGTGGCAGACATGGTCACCCCTTCTAAGGAGATGAAGCCTACTAAATTTTTGTTCTCACTCAAGGGCAGATTTTACAATAATAACTGGTAGGCTAGAAAAAGAGTGTGGATAGCCAGCATCTCATCATGAATTATCCTGGGTGCAAAGAAGCAGCACTTCCTTTTTATATCCGATTCACAGAATGTTGGTTTTTCAATCAACACTAAGCCAGATTTCCTTGGTTTGGACGTAAGTGGAATCTCTCTGGGGTAATGCAAGCCAAGATCTTGGTGTGAAGCTGGTGTTCTGTGGGAAGGAACTAGGGAAAGGTGTATTTGGTCCTAGTAAATGCTCATGGACTGGTTGGACACAGTGGAGTGAAGAAGTTGGCTGAAATGGGCAGAGCAAAGACAAGCGGTACGCAGGCACAGTCTCCAATTGCTTGCAGGAAGCCCTGGAGAGAAGGAGACACCAATGGCTTTGTGGATGCAGGGACTTTTAGTCTCAGCAACTAATTTTTTTGAGTGGGACCTACAGGGCATGAGCTGCAGTGCTCATTAGACCTGAAGCACAGCCAAAGCTGCCAAGATCATGTTTCTCTAATAAAAAGTTAACTCCAGCTTTGAACTGTGTGATTTACTGATTGGCTTCCTCCTTTATAATGGCATTACAAACCATTTTTTTAAAGGACTGGAACAATTGTCTGAATTAGGCCATTGCAAGAAAGATTCATTTCTTTATTTGGGGAGGGTTTTTAATTTAATGGCAGAGCACAATGCTTCGGATGTATTATGTTTTGAATTCAATCCCTGTTACCTCTTATGTAAACCTGTGGATTGGGTTGGGCTAATCAATTATCTGATTCCAATAAGTCAACTTAGAATGGTCACGGATTTCCTTCCTGCCATAGTGGTCCTTGTTTTAAAATCCTGGCCTCTCATTTTTAGCTGGTGTCAGGTTGACCAAAGATTGAAAGGACAGCAGCATCAGTTCTGTTCGCTGACTCTTAACAGAGGGCCAGCTTGTATTGCATTAAGAAAGCAGCATGTCTGCCAATGTCAGCCTGATGAGTGACAAGGTCTCCTCTCTTTCCTCTTGCAGTTCCGTCTGGTTGTGAAGACAGCACTGAAGTTGCTCCTTGTTTTTGTGGAGTATACCGAATCCAATGCACCACTTCTGATCCAAGCAGTGTCCATAGTGGATGACAAGAGAGGTGAGTTAGAGTACCTGCCTCTAGTTGCGCTTCAAAGGAAATAATGCAATGGTTTGTGGTTTTGCTACCACAAAACAACCCTACAAAAGCAAATCATACTCTCTTTCATACACTATACTTTGTTCTCAGGAGCAGATTTCAAGTAGAAAACAAAACACTTGTAGGCCACACCGTGGCATAGCTTCCAGGGGGGCAAAGGGGCTGCTAACCAGGGTGCAAAATTTTGGGGAGCTGCAAATTTTCAAGAGAAAAATAAACCACTTTTAGGGTTTTTTTTAACAATCAAGCAATGTGAAAATTTCATTAAATTAATAATAATAATAAAATAAACAGCCTCCGCTGTCATCTCCCAAGCTGGAGATTTCTCCGTGCTGAGAAGACCCTTCCCCATCAGCCTCACTGCTACCTGGCCCTGACAGGAACCATGGGTTAGGCGGTATAATACTTGCCTTGCCCCGGGTGCTGTCAACCCATGCTATGCCACTGATGCCACAGACGTGTGCATGTGTATGAATTGGAAATTTACCTACAAAATGCATGGCTAATGGTGTCTGGGAAAGGATAATAATAATAATAATTTGTTTAATTACCCCGCCCATCTGACTGGCTTTCCCCAGCCACTCTGGGCAGCTTCCAACAAAAGATTAAAAATACATTAAAAACACCAGTCATTAAAAACTTCCCTAAACAGGGCTGCCTTCAGATGTCTTCTAAACGTCAAATAGCTGTTTATTTCCTTGACATCTGATGGGAGGGCATTCCACAGGGCCACTACCGAGAAGGCCCTCTGCCTGGTTCCCTGTAACTTCACTTCTTGCAGTGAGGGAACTGCTAGAAGGCTCTCGGAGCTGGACCTCAGTGTCCGAGCTGAATGATGATGGGTTCCGCACTCCTCCTGTGTTTTGTAGGTAAAAGCTCCATTGTTATAGATGCAGAATATGACAACAAAACTTAATCTACGGGGGACATGTTCTCCTGTTCTTAAATTTTGATTAGTAGGGTATTCTCGTTTTTCTCCATTTTGGTGTTTTCCTGATTTTCTAGATGAGATTTCAGGCAATCCTCAAACAGAGAAGCAGTGGTGTGGAGAAGATGGAGCTCCCCATGGCAGTGGGGCTGCAGTGAGAGCTACTGGCCAGAGAGCTGTAAAACCTGTCACCAAGGCCTTTGCAGTTTATCTTGAGGCAGTCATGGTGTGCTGCCTGACTAGGCCATCTGGGCAGTGAGCTCCTTCATGAGGGTAGAACAGGCATCCATTGGTCAGAGTCAGCCAGCCATGCCCACTGTGAATTTTATGCCCATGCATTTCCATCTTAATGGTTTCATGCCCTCTTGAATTCTCTCTTCAAAGTTCTTTTCCATTTCCTCTTACGGTACTTGTTGACTATTGGCCTCATGCCAGTGTTTAGCCTATGATGGAGTTTGGCGGTGGAATTATGGCTGCTGACACCAGGCTTACCCTCTGATTGACCCTCATGAAGGATTTGATGTGCATTTACGCCACTTAGAGGACCTAGTGTTATAAGAATTCTAAGGTCTCAAATATAGAATAGATGTTCATAAATGCACACATATCTAAATGTGTCTGAAATAGTACGGAAGAGCAATCCTGAAGCCATTTTGATTCTCCCAATGACCTCAAATATTCCTCTGCAGTAAGGGAGGCAAAAGGGGAAAACCTTCCCATTGTATTTTTGCTTACAAATCCTGTCTTAAGGGTGTATTTGTGTAGGAATAGGGTGAGCCTGTGACCCTGTGGATTCAGGAACCAAGGAATTAACCATCACCAAAGAATGGCCAGGCTGCTCAGGTAATGCAATCAGTGACCATTATCAGGTGTCCTGGCAGACAGGATTTCTGCTGTAGACCGCCTCCTATGATGTATGTATGATGATTTTAGGGTGGTCTTTGTTTAAGGGGGTTGGACAATGTCTTTAAAGGTTCTTGCACCCTTTGTTTCAGGGTCTCTCCCTCCTTGGAAGGAGGGGAGGGAACTCTGTTGCAGCAGAAAAATATCTGCCTTGCTTTCCACTGGATCCTGCCTCCATGCATTCTTCTCTGACCTATCATGGACTTAGGGGACTCAAAGTCCCATGGGGAGGTGGGCAGCAAAAGCCAAACCCCAATTTTTACATCACTAGAAAGAGATCTGTATGATTGTTGTATTTCATCACTGCCTTCCTTGGATATGGCAGCCATTTCTCAGGCTTCCTCTCCAGAATTGAACCCCATTCCCCCATTGGTCACCATGGTCATGGTTATGCACAGCCCAAGAAGGGGTTCAGAAAATTGTAGAGTTCAGTGCTCATTGACATCTATTAGCTTTAGAATTAGCACAGTAGAGTGGCCAAAGGAAGCATAACTGACTTAATGAGGTAGTCACAGTTTCTAATTAACACCCATGTGTAGTTATGCATGTATAATTCAATCTTTCTAGCTTGAGCCCCATTGAAATGAATGGGAGTTGCAGAAAAGCTTCCATTCATTCAAAGGTGCTCTGAAAGCCTGCTGGCTTTAGCTATCTTACTCGGGAATCCTTTGATCATTCTCAGAACCAGTTGATCAAGTGCAGGCCTGCTTTTGTGGACACCTGGTGCTTTAATGGACATTTTGTTCGGTGAGTTATAATCTTTTAACATGTGCAATGCACATGATTGGCAAAAGCAGGGCCACTCCTAATAATTCAGTCCCAGTTTTCCTAGTACAGCTGTGTTGCTTCCACACTGCAGTACATCCAAATGGAATTGAAAACTCTGTAGGAACATCCGGCTTATAAATGCTCCCTGCAGTTTTGGAGGAATGTGTTAAGAGTTCAGCCTATAACATGTACATTATTGTCTCTCTTCTGCATTTTTTCCCATAATACAGAGTGCTCTTCTTGAAGGACAAACACCTCAGTATTATAAACTTAAATCTCCTACTGTCTGCCTTGCCAAATGAGAACAATCACTTCTCCCCCAATTACCTATTGTAATTGTTTTATAGCATCTGAGCACTAAAATGTTTTTCATGTTAATGAGCTATAGTATCATAGAATTGTAGTGTGGGATGAGACCAGTCCAGCCCCTTGCAATGCAGGAATCACAACCAGATCAAATATGACATATGGCAGTCAACGCTCTGCTTACAACCACACAAGGAAGGAGAATCCACCACCTTCAGAAGAAGTCCATTCCACCATCGAACAGCTCTTCCTGTCAGAAAGTTCTTCCTGATGTTTAGTCGGAATCTCCTTTCTTGTAACTTGAATTCATTGGTATGGATCCTACCTTCCAGAGCAGGAAAAAACAACCTTCCTCCACCTGACAGCCCTTTAGATATTTGAAGATGGCTATCATATTGAATGCAGATTTCCAAAAATTAGCAAGGAGAGATAAGAAGGCCTTCTTAAATGAGCAATGCAAAGAAATAGAGGAAAACAACAAAATGGGAAGAACCAAAGATCTGTTCAAGAAAATTGGAGATATGGAAGGAACATTTCGTACAAAGATCACCATAATAAAGGACAAAAGTGGTAAGGACCTAACAGAAGCAGAAGACCCTGATGTTGGGAAAGATGGAGGGTGCAAGGAGAAGGGGACGACAGAGGACGAGATGGTTGGCTAGTGTTGTCGAAGCTACCAGCATGAGTTTGACCAAACTGTGGGAGGCAGTGGAAGACAAGAGTGCCTGGCGTGCTCTGGTCCATGGGGTCACGAAGAGTCGGACACGACTAAACGACCAAACAACAACAACAACTAATCATATTTCCTCTCAGTTTCCTCTTTACGAGGCTGAACATACACAACTCCCTTAACCGTTCCTGATAAGATTTAGATTCCAGGCCCTGGCTCAGCTTGGTTGCCCTCCTCTGCACAAATTCCAGCTTGACAATATCCTTCTTAAATTTTGGTACCCAAACCTGGACACATTACTCTAGGTGTGGTCTGACCACACTACTTCCGAACATGTTGTTTAGTGGTTGTTGTATTGTACCATTTACATTATGCCAGCAGCACGTGAAGAACATTCGCATGCTGAGGATCTTACAATCTAGCTTTCGAATGTGGAGGGGTGAGACTAGTGGGAAGGGAGAAAATCAAGAAAAGCAAACATCAGGAGGTATTTGTTTTGGGGGGTGCTAACAACCTGCAGGACACAGGTGGCACTGTGGTGTAAACCACTGAGCCTTGGGCTTGGTGATCGGAAGGTCGGCAGTTCAAATCCCCGCGACGGGGTGAGCTCCCGTTGTTCAGTCCCAGCTCCTGACAACCTAGCAGTTCGAAAGCAAGTCAAAATGCAAGTAGATAAATAGGTACCACTGTGGCGGGAAGGTAAACGGTGTTTCCGTTCGCTGCTCTGGTTTTGCCAGAAGTGGCTTAGTCATGCTGGCCACATGACCTGGAAAATCTGTCTGTGGACAAACGGCGGCTCCCTTGGCCAGTAAAGCGAGATGAGTGCCGCAACCCCAGAGTTGTTCGCAACTGGACTTACCGTATTTTTCCCTCTATAACACGCAGATTTTTTTCTCCTAAAAAGGAAGGGGAAATGTCTGTGCGTGTTATAGAGCGAATGTGTGGTCCCTGGAGCCAAAAAATCAGGCAAAAATCAAATCGCGCTTCACGGAGAAGGGAAACCTGAAAAGAGGAAGCGGCTGCTTTCCTACATTCTGCCTCAGGGTCTTACTGCCCACCCCCCTCTGTTTCGTTGCTGTGTTTGCTGAAACGGAACAAAGAGCAGGGAAAGCGCTTCCCCTCCAGGCAAGCAGAGGGGAAAGCAGAGTGTGTCTCTGTGCTCCTGTGCTGCTGGGGGAGAGGGAGAGAGAGGGGGGGAGGGAGAGAGAGAGGGGGGAGGGAGAGAGAGAGGGGGGAGGGAGAGAGAGAGGGGGGAGGGAGAGAGAGGGGGGGAGGGAGGGAGAGAGAGAGAGAGAGAGAGAGAGAGAGAGAGAGAGAGAGAGAGATGGCTGGCTTGGGTGGGGGGAAACTTTTGCCTTTCTTTCCTCCCTCCCGTTAAATCCCTCTCGTGCATTCTTAGCCAGCTGCTTCTCTGCACACCCCTCTCATGTCCCTTCTTTGTTTTTCCTTCGCTCCCCACTTAAAATGTGGTTACAAAGCATAGATCCACATGGATCCTCAGGATCTTTGCATTGGGTCACCCCAAATTCACCATCAGATCACATAGCATGTCCATGGCTACAGCCTGCACCAAAAAAATCACGCACCCACTGTTGCCTGGGGCTGCAATGGTGCAAAAATGTGGTTACAAAGCATGGATCCACAGGGATTCTCAGGATCTTTGCATTGGGTCACCCCAAATTCACCATCAGATCACATAGCATGTCCATGGCTGCAGCCTGAACCAAAAAAATCACGCAACCACTGTTGCCTGGGGCTCCATGGTGCAAAAATGTGTTTACAAAGCATGGATCCACAGGGATTCTCAGGATCTTTGCATTGGGTCACCCCAGATTCACCATCAGATCGCATAGCATGCCCATGGCTACAGCCTGCACCAAAAAAATCACGCACCCACTGTTGCCTGGGGCTGCAATGATGCAAAAATGTGGTTACAAAGCATGGATCTACAGGGATTCTCAGGATCTTTGCATTGGTCACCCCAAATTCACCATCAGATCACATAGCATGTCCATGGCTACAGCCTGCACCAGAAAAATCATGCACCCACTGTTGCCTGGGGCTGCAATGGTGCAAAAACGTGGTTACAAAGCATGGATCCACAGGAATTCTCAGGATTTTTGCATTGGGTCACCCCAAATTCACCATCAGATCACTGTGGTCTGTGGCCACAGCATGAAGCACAAAAATGATACATCCACTGTTTCATTCAGAATGTTTTTTCCCTTGTTTTCCTCCTCTAAAAACGATGTGCGTGTTATGGTCAGGTGCGTTTTATAGAGCGAAAAATACGGTAACTGTCAGGGGTCCTTTACCTTTACCAATGTAAAAAGACTTCTCGTCCTGTCTTTCATTCTTTCTTCATTGTGACTCCCCCTTCAGATGGCCGATGGCCTTATCCCCTGCTTCTTTGGTTGCTGGCTTGGAGTTGCACTTGCTTCAGTCGTTCCATAGTTTGGATCGTTGTGCTTGCCTCCAAATATTTCCCCTGACAGTGGTTTGACAGTGATATGGAAGGGGAAGCCCCATCTGCAGGCAATCCTACCCCCTGTGGCATGATTGTGATTGGCTTGAATTGCTTGCATCTTTCTGACATTACAGCATATCTTGGTAGATCTGTACCATTTTATCCTTACACCACAGCTCTCCGAAATGCCTTGGGGCTTCTAGATGTTAGTCTCTAGGGCAGACACTCAGAGCACGTTCTTTCACTTGCCAGTGTACCCATCAGTTTCAATGTTCGCCTCCATTACATGCGAGGGCTTTCCCCCCTGGAGGACATTGTCCCTTCCTCCTGCCATGTCAGTTTCTCTCTCAGCCTCTGACACCTCATAACTGAACTCACTAAGCAGTTGGGTTTTTTTTTTGTTTTTTTTTTTGCTGAATGCCATATTGTTGTTGTCTACAACTCCCTCAGGTTCTAGATGTTTCAGAAGCAAATTCTGCACTTTAGTCTTAGGAGAGCAGTGGAGTTAAGTCCCAGTGGGCAAGCTCAAAGAAATTTTGGTGGGAGGGTGGGGTCTTAGCTTTCAGTAGAAAGTGGCGAGGGGCTTTTCCTTCCTTGTTTCTTTTTATTGCATGTTGAGGTCCCCAAACCACCCCTAAATAAATTCACACTTCACACCATAATTTTTGTTTATGGTTTTTGGCCTAATTTTGGCCACAACTTTCTTAAAATACAAACAATGTGAGTGTTGCTTAGGCATTGGTTACGACTACCTGTCCCCGCCCAGGGACAGAACTGACATCTGCAAGCCTGTGAAGTCAGTAAGGGAAAACATTATATGGAGAGTAGATGGAGCTGGGTACCAGAACTTCACCTCTCCCCAAATGCTCCCAGGGGCTCTTGTGTGGCCCTATCCCCTTTGACAGGGGTGCGGACAAAAGCATGGTGAGCCCCTGGATTCCTTTAATGGAATTCCCTTGCAGCAACAGCATTGGAGGGGCAGGCACAGCCAATCCATACCCCTCCACCTAGAGGGACGCGGGTGGCGCTGTGGGTTAAACCACAGAGCCTAGGACTTGCCGATCAGAAGGTCGGCAGTTTTAATCCCCGTGACGGGGTGAGCTCCCATTGCTCGGTCCCTGCTCCTGCCAACCTAGCAGTTCGAAAGCACGTCAAAGTGCAAGTAGATAAATAGGTACCGCTCCAGCGGGAAGGTGAACAGCGTTTCCGTGTGCTGCTCTGGTTCACCAGAAGCGGCTTATTCATGCTGGCCACATGACCCGGAAGCTGTACGCCGGCTCCCTCGGCCAATAAAGCGAGATGAGCGCCGCAACCCCAGAGTCGGTCACGACTGGACCTAATGGTCAGGGGTCCCTTTACCTTTATCTTTACCCCTCCACCAACCAATTTTTTTCTAAAACCAATACCTAACTGCAACCTTACAAGTTGTGATGATTTGCTACGCAATAGGCAAAAACCAAATGGCACCAGCCAATCAGCCAAATGGACAAAATTCCTACCAGGCCCCTGCCCCAAGGCAGACGACCCCATGACAGGCATAGCAAGGTCAAATGCAACAAACACCCTAAAATTAGGGAGGGTGGGCGGGTGATCCGATGCACGCAGCGAAAGAGGACACTCAATGCTGCGTGCAGAGCATATATTCAACCCAGGCTGTCAATCAAACTTGGCAACATCAAACTCTCCCCAGCAACCCAAGGAGTCCAGTCACACTGTGGGCCAACCAACCAACTTGCCCAGCAATAGAGGTTGTCTGGTTAACTCCATTGCAACCTGTGCTCTCCATGCAGGAGAACACGCTTTACCATTTACACCAAAATAAAAATCCCTACTGCTGCATAAGGCTCAGCTGTGCTTTCATCCTAGCCGCATTTCGGCGACAGGAATGATGCAGCATTGAGCAGTGTCATTCATGGGGGGCAAAGATGGCTACCTTGTTGTAGTCTTATTCTCCCCTCAGGAATGCATTTGTTTGGTTTGTGGGAGGGGGCCGTTCATACTTGTATTCAAAGCAAACAGCAGCACCCTGAAAATTATTAAAAGTCATTGAAAATCTAACCCCCCACTAAGGATGAATTCTTTCATGAAAGTGTGGGGCGGGGGGGGGGGATTTATTTTAAATAATAGGCCATGAAGAAATAACAAAAAATAGAAATAGCAATATATGTTAGGGAGATTCATTTTCTAAACCATATGGTGCTATACCATATACTGGCCTGATGAAGCTAAGAAAACAAATATGTTGAAACAATTAAAGCTGATAAAAAGTGGAATGAGGTCTGCAGTATGGTCTGTAGCAGAGGAAAGCAATCCACCCAGCAGGGGGAAGCAGTACATTTTTTATTCCTTATTTCATCACTGCCCATTTCATTTCAGCATTTTAAAGACTTCCATTCTGATTTACTGAAAAGTTAGGAAAGACTCACAATCAAGAAGGTCGTGCAGTGACGAGGCCGTAGGGTACTTTAAAAATGTAGGCTATTCCTCCGAAGATTTAGAAACGGAGAAGAAAAAGTAGGTTTCCCAGGTACCCCTTTTATTTTATTTTTTTAGCTCTGATTAGCTTGCAAGATCAATCATTGCAGAAAAGATACACAGTCCCAAGATCAAGATGAGAATGGATAAATCCCAGCAGCTTTTGAAGGGGGTTGATCTTGAACTGTAACCCCATTCCAGGTGGCCTTTTTATATAGCTGGTGGAGGAGTCTTAGTTCACATATTTATGTGCATGAGTTGATTCTGCATTCTATAATAATCAGTGTTTGATGACTCATAGCTGAGTTTATGAGCTTAGTCCACTGCTGTGTTTGATCAAAGTCTTGTTGTGAGTGTTAAACCCAGCTTCACATACACACATGACGGTGTGAACCCATAAGCCTGGCACATTTAAAACCCACCCCCACAGAAATCAAACCCACACTGAAATGTCTCTAATTCATGATCAAGTGCACACAATGTTGCTCACCAACCCATTTTATGCAGCTCATACTACCAGCCCCTGGTACTGCTGGCCTTGCCCAGCCCTATCTCCAGTTTAAATGGAGTGGGGTCTATGTTGGGGGGGGAGTTATGTCTGTATGTGTGGTCTGGGTGTTCACTAGACTTTGCTGGTTGTTGAGGGGTGAGCTTTTTGGAGTGGAGTCCGTAAGACGGTTGGATGTCTCCTTGTATACCTCTTCCAGTGTGGTGTAGTGGTTAAGAGCAGTGGACTCGTAATCTGGGGAACCAGGTTCTCTTCCCCGCTCCTCCACATGCAGCTGCTGGGTGACCATGGGCTAGTCACACTTCTCTGAAGTCTTTCAGCCAGTGTTTGTTGTGGGGGAGGAAGGGAAAGGAGATTGTTAGCCGCTTTGAGACTCCTTAGGGTAGTGATATCAAAGTGAGATATAAAATCCAAACTACTACTACTCTTCTTCTTCTTCTTCTTCTTCTTCTTCTTCTTCTTCTTCTTCTTCTTCTTCTTCTTCTTCTCATCCGGGCAACTCCTGCAGCCCAGCTGGTAGCCAGATGTACTGCTCTGCTTTCCCAGGCATGTCCAACTGGTAGATTGCGATCTACTGGTAGATTGTGGAGTGTTCCTGGTAGATCCTGGTTGATCTCTGGCCCCTCAGTGATCTTCTTACAAAAAAGCAAAAAAAGAACAAAAAAACCCCCCCAGACAACTTTGGCTTCCTGGAAAAAAGCTCCACTGCTTTGGGTAGATCACTGCCAGTCTTTTTACGACAATGATCACTGCCTGTTTTTTTATACTGTGAGTAGATCGCAGACTATTGGGAGTTGGACGTCCCTGCTTGGACAACATCAGCAAGGCCAAGTGTGGGGGTCTTGTTATCTAGGTAGTCCAGGACCTCCATATGCACAGCCCAGGCTTGCGCCCAGGGGATGTCACTTTGGTGCTGCTAATGCAGACGTTTGACTTCAACCCTGGAGGCGCACTCCACTGTCTCTCAAGACAGATGGATGACAGCAAGAACAAAAATGTGAGGACATGTAACATCTAATTCCTTAAAAATCAGCACTGGAACACCACAAGGATTCTGGTATATTTCTAGCCCAATGCAGATGTGTGTGTAAGTTTGCTCCCATTTTAGGGGGTAGCAGAATTTGGGGGCATCTCATGCTCTTCAATTTCTGATTCCTTTCGAGGAGTCAGGACAGGTGATAAGGGACTCTGAGATGTAGGTAAACTTTCAGTATGTCACGATGCTTTTCCACATGAGCAAATATAAACCATAGGAAGTTCAAAACATAAGGATGTACAAAATAACATTTTGTAAACAGACCTGTCTTACAGAAAAGCCAGTCCAACACAAGAATTCTTTGTTTTCTGACATTAAGTTATAATAATTGCTCCCACCAGCAGAGGTTCGGTCTCAGTGTCCTTTGCGCCAGTGGTGTGCAAAAACACCATACAAGATCTACAATTAAGAGCAAAAAGAATTTAATACTTTTATATATATGGGTGGATTTACATACTTGAATCATATTTATTCACGCCTGTGAAGGCCCTGATAGAAATAAATAGATTTTATTCAAATGTCGTTTTTATGCAGGTTCCTTTGAATTGTATTTTGGCTTGCTCTGTATGTACCCCTGGCAAACACACAGAAAAATATTATATGACACTCCTTTATGATTGCCATGCAGAGACGCATATGGAAGTGTGCTTTTGTAGGCCACAGGCAGAATATTCTAGAATGCTGTAGATGGGAGGAAGCACATTCTGAGAAGACAAGTAGTCTGTCTGTTAACTAAAGCATTTTTCTGTCATACGGCATGGATTAAAGTAATTAATTTGTCATGTTACTGGCTTACGGTTACCCCCAAATGGCATAAGTGTAGGTTAGAATCATATATCTATCCTTGTTTCCAGTTTCTCTCTCTTCATTAGAAACCACAGGCAGTCGTTTCTGCAGTGCGGGAGTCATACCCACCTATCGTATATCTTCTCTGAACTTACTCAACATGTACACCCAGCACACAGAATATATGGAAAGTTGAGCTGAAAATAATAGAAAAGTGTTTGATTGCACAGTATTTCTCGTATTAAATATTAAAGGACAGTAACATTTGCACAAAGCCAAATGGGTGTGCCCAAAAATAGTGATGGTAATAATAATAATAATAATTTTTATTTATATCCCGCCCTCCCCAGCCGAAGCCGGGCTCAGAACGGCTAACAACAGTAAAACGATAAAACATTCTAAAATCAATTCATTATAAAATTAATTCCAATCAAATTAATGGCAATCATTGGGCTAGAAGCTGTGAGGATTGCCAAAGGAGGGGGTCAGACTGTGCCTTGGCCAAAGGTCTGGTGGAACAGCTCTGTCTTGCAGGCCCTGCGGAAAGATGTCAAGTCCCGCAGGGCCCTAGTGTCTTGTGACAGAGCGTTCCACCAGATCAGGGCCACGGCCAAAAAAGCCCTGGCTCTGGTTGAGGCCAGCCTAACTTCTCTGTGGCCTGGGACCTTCAGGATGTTTTTGTTTGAAGACCGTAAGGTCCTCCGTGGGACATACCAGGAGAGGCGGTCCCATAGGTACGAGGGTCCTAGGCCGTGTAGGGCTTTGAAGGTTAAAACCAGCACCTTAAACCTGATCCTGTACTCCACTGGGAGCCAGTGCAGCTGGTATAGCACCGGGTGAATGTGATCCCGCAGCGAGGACCCCATAAGGAGTCTCGCCGCGGCATCCTGCAGGACTTGACATCTTTCCGCAAGGCCTGCAAGACAGAGCTGTTCCACCAGGCCTTTGGCCAAGGCACAGCCTGACCCCCTCCTTTGGTAATTCTTCACAGAACTCTAGCCCAATGCTTGCCATCAATTTGATTTGAACTGACTTTATAATGAATTGATTTTAGAATGCTGTGTTATTTTACTGTTATTGGCCGCTCTATTAAATGGACATAAATCTGACATCAGGAATCACAAGACAGAGAAACCAGTAGGATAACACTTCAGTCTCCCAGGACATTCTATACAAGATCTCAAAGTAGCTGTCATATTACAAAAGAATTTCAGAAATAGGCCAAACTTAAAACCATGGAGAGACTGGATTCTTATCTCATTATACATGATAAAGCTATTTTTGGCCATCTCATCCCTTGCTTTTTCCCGTAAGAGTAATTGCAGTTGTTAACAGTCATCAACAGGTTTACCACACCTATCAGCCAATCACCCATTCCCACCATCCTTCTGAGTAATACCCCTCCCCACCCTCTCACTATATATAAGGGTCTGGTGACTTCTGTTTCAGTGTATCTGAAGACGTGTGCATGCACACGAAACCTCATACCAATAACAAACTTAGATGGTCTCTAAGGTGCTGCTGGAAGGATTTTTTTTATTCAGAATCATTCCAAGTCATCTAGCCCAACCCCCTGCAATGCAGGATTCTCAACTAGATCTTATATGACAGATTGCCCATCAAACCTATGCTTACAAACCTCCAAGGAATAAGAGTCTACCATCTCCATTCCACTGTCAAACAACTCTTTTTTTTTTTTATAAAGATATTTATTAGGGTTTTTTATAAAAAATACAAAAATAATAAACAACATTCCTTTTGTCTTAACAAATTTTCAAACCTTTTTGGACTTCCTCACGTTTCCCGTTCACACTTACATTGTCAATACATTTTTCCAAGCAAATTATCATGTAATTTATAGTCACTCTTTTAAATGATAAATAACAATTCTTCAGCAATTTTTGTTTTCTAAAATCTCACTTATCTTCCAATTCAAATCCAGATTAGTGATGGCCAATTTTTTGTAATCAAGCACCCTTCTTAACATTCCACCAAATTACAATATTTTTGTAAATAAATCTTAAATTTCCTCCAATCTTCTTCAATCTTTTCTTCTCCCAAGTCTCGGATTCTGCCGGTCATTTCCGCCAGTTGCATATAGTCCATCAGCTGCATCTGCCATTCTTCCAGTGTGGGTAAATCTTGAGTTTTCCAGTTCTTAGCGATGAGTATACTGTCAAACAACTCTTACTGTCAGAAAGTTCTTCCTGCTGTTTAGTCAGAAGCTCCTTTCTTGTAACTTGAAGCCATTGGTATGGGCCCTACCCTCCAGAGCAGAAGAAAACAAGCTTGTTGCATCCTCCATGTGACAGCCCTTTAGATATTTGAAGATGGCTATAATACCCCCTCTCCATCTCATAATTGTTCCTCATAAGGCCTGGTTTCCAGACCCTTTATCATCTTGGTTGCCCTCCTCTGCACATGTTCCAGCTTGTCAATAACCTTCTTAAACTCTGGTGCCCAGAAGTGGACAAAGGAATCCAGGTGTGGTCTGATCAAGTCAGAATAGAGTGGGACTATTACTCCCCTTGATCTGGATACTAGACTTCTGCTGACGCAGCTTAGAATAGCATTACATTTTTGGCTTAGATCTGTTTCATCATCTGCCAATGTGGAAATATGTGTATTATGGAACTTTTTTATGTAGCACACAACAACTTTTTATATCTCAGCAATTAACTTATTTACTAATCCTTATTTACCTTCCTTGCATGTTCCCTTTCAAAGTTAATGTGTTTCGAGAGGGGTAGCCCTATTTGCAAAAACTGCAAAGAACATTGAGACACCTTAAAGACAAAGGTTAATGAAGATCATCACAAAGCCATCTATGCCTGCAAACCTAACAGTGCCTACTCAGAAGCTTTTTTTGCTATTGCATCACAGTGTTGACTCTTGTTAAGCTTGTGGTCTACTAAGTCCCCTAGATCGTTTTTGCCTGTACGTTGGTACCTTGGTTCTTGAACTTAATCCGTTCCAGGAGTCCGTTCGACTCCTGGAACCATTCAAAAACCAAGGCGCGGCTTCCGATTGGCTTCAGGAGCTTCTTGCACTCAAGTGGAAGCCACATCAGACATTCGGCTTCTGAAAAACATTCACAAATCAGAGCACTTACTTCCAGGTTTGCAGCATTTGGGAGCCAATTTGTTCAACAACTAAGCTGTTTGGGAACAAAGGTACCACTGTACTAGCAAGTCAGGTGCCCCCCATCTTATATTTGTGCAGCTGGTTCTTCCTGCCTAAGTGTTGAACCTGCCCATTGTAGGCATAATATAGTCCAGCTCAATCCTCTTGAGGTTGGTAGCAGGGCTGATTTTAGGTAATAGTGGACATGCTTGGTGGGCCCTGTTCCCCCAGGGGGATCTTCTCCTCCAGACCACCCTCTCTGCTCCCCACTTCAGGAGAAAGCAACTACTGTGGCTTCTGCTCCACATTACCTGCCTCTTCCTCTCTGTCGCAGTATGGATTGGGTCCAATCACCACTGCAGTTGACGGAAGAGGGAAGTAGACTTGTCAGTTCACCCTTGTCAGTTCTCACTTGTCCACTTTGCACCACAAGGAGAAGGCAGGTGAGTGAGTGAGCAAGGAGAAATGGGTAGAAGGAGAAGCAGAGACCAGGGGGCTTTCAGTGGTGGAACTCTTGTCGCCTGCTATGTTGACCCGCCAACATCAGCCATGCTCAGTAGGATTTGTTTCCACATACCAAATGCATAGCGTCGAACTGTGTCAAATGTCCATGCATTATTTGTACTACGGTATTTCTCACAATTTATTTGGCATCTAACTCTGCATCATGGGACCCCAGTTGTGTGATACACTTTGATCTTCTTGCCTAATAAGTTTTTGTTCCCCTTTTAGGTGTCAAGCTATGGTCCAATGTCATGGAGATCCTGGAAGAAAAGGATGGGGTTGACACAGAACTTCTAGTTTATGCAATGACTTTAGTGAACAAGGTTTGTTTTAAATTTGGATTTATGTATTCAAATGTATAGCGCAAAACTTCCTATGGCAGCTGACCCTGACGTTTGAAAACATGCTTTTAAAATCTCCCTTTAACATTCTAATTAAAAGACAATTTAAAAGGCTCAAAAATAATAATAAATAGTTGTCCCACTGCAAAAAAGCCACAAATGTAAATGTGTATGTATATGCTTGTGCAAAAAAACTTAGCTAACAGCTGTTAATTGTTTAATGATATCAAATAAGAGAATGTATTTTTAATTTTAAAAAACACACCTGACCTTCCACCATTCCCTGGGAAAGATAGGATACATTTAGGATGAAAAATGTACTGATACCTCAGGGCTTTGCATAGCAGGTGAGTGTTGCTGAAACTTGTCTGTAGGCTATGGGTTTACTTGATGTTATGGTGCCAGGAGAACCATGTACTTGTGCCTTAAAATTTCTTGGTGGAGTCAGTGACTTCATAGAAGGATGCTTGTTACCTCACACCATGTACTGTGACTTCATTTGAGATAGTTTCATGTACTGTGCCTGACACAGCTTCAGATATACTTTAGCTGCCTTTTAGCATGGATGACCAGGAGAGAGTTGGTTAGACACATGGTATTATGCGAAGAACCAGGACAAGTTGGACCAGCTGAAAGTGCCTCTAAGTGTTGTGCTGAATGTTTGCTTCTGTTCTGTTTTGACCAATGGCCTCAGGAACAAGGTTACAGAGGTAGGTACCCTGGACAGCTCCCTGCAGGCCTCAGGCTGGACGCACCATAAATCCAGATGTTCTTTCAGTGGCAGTCACCTTCAGATTGAGCTTTAAATGAGAGCCATAGCTCTATCTCAGTAGTTTGTTTTGCTTTCTGCCTTCTTTGGCAGTCAGCTTCAACTGAGTTAGGAAAACTGGTTCTGCTAGGGTGTAGGAGACAGAATCTTCAAAAGAGGGCAACCCAACTGCCTCAGGCCAAGGAGGTCCTGACCACAGTAGGTTCATTTTGTCCAAGTACTTCTGGTGTACTATGTACACTTAGGGCTGATCCTGAAGACAATTTCCTCTCCTACTCTTAATCCGTGGCCTCGTCCTCAAGGGTCATGGGACCTTCCTGATACAGAGTACCTCATGTAGGCTGGTATCATGATCCCCTCAGTGCCTGTGGGCCCAGGATAATAATAATAATAATAATAATAATAATAATAATAATAATAATAATAATTTTTATTTATACCCTGCCCTCCCCAGTCAAGGCCGGGTTCAGTGCATCTAACAAGCAATAATAAAAACAAGTTGAATGAATACAACTTAAAAACAAGATTAAAATACAACAATTAAAATATTAAAATGCAGCCTCATCACAGGAGGAGAAAGGAAAAAGGAAAAAGAAAGAGGGGGAAGGAATCAAACTGGCTCCAAGCCAAAGGCCAGGCAGAACAACTCTGTCTTACAGGCCCTGCGGAAAGAAATCAGATCCCGCAGGGCCCTGGTCTCACGAGGCAGAGCGTTCCACCAGGCCGGAGCCAGTGTTGAAAAGGCCCTGGCTCTGGTTGAAGCTAATCTAACTTCCTCAGGGCCCAGGACCTCTAGAGTGTTGCTATTTATGGACCTTGAGGCTCTCCGTGGGGCATACCGGGAGAGGCAGTCCCATAGGTACGAGGGTCCTTTGCCGTGAAGGGCTTTAAAGGTCAAAACCAGCACCTTAAATCTGACCCTGTACTCCACCGGGAGCCAGTGCAGCTGGAAAAGGATGGCAAACCATGGAGAATAGACAAGGAGGAGGGAGGCAAGGAGGAATGGGGAGAGACTGGAACAGGTGGGATACCTTTTCTCCTTCTGAACACATCTGGCTCCAGTGTTGACACAGGAGTCCCAGCTCCTTCCCCATCCCAGTTCAGTTGGACTGTGCCAGTTAAAGTTTTGATGAAATGCAGCACACACCACAATAAGCTTCCTCTGTAGAATTGCTACCAGGAACCCAAGGCTGACTGCTCAAGCCCTGGACTTTCCCTGCTTTTTGTGACTTGAGGCAACACTCTCTGGCCCTCCTCCCCGCCACCATAATATATGGTGTCATCTGAGATCCACCTAGAGGTCATAGGGACTCTTTGTACAATGTTCCCAGCATCTTCGTGGGGGAAATAAAGGGGCCTTGTAATTCTACATTCTAAAAGTGACATGTGACGCAAACAAAATCTGCCTAGCAACTTGAATACAGAAGATGCTTGGCAGCCCCTCCCCCTTTGGCTAAACCTCATTCAACGGTGAATCCAATAATATTTTCCCCAAAGCCATAGATGTTTTTATATTTATAATATAACCTCTTTGCCTCCCCTCACTTTCCTGCACCTTATATCCTATCATTCTCAGCTCTTTCAGAAGGCAGAGACTTCTGAGGGCCAGTCCTAAGGGTACATACAGGAAAGGAAGTTCCATCAAGTTTAAGTGAAACTTACTCTTACGATGTGTGTTCAGAATTGTAGTCTTAGAGCCTAACCTATCCATGCCCACTCATAAGAAAATCAGCACCACTTACCTAGTTGTGTGTAGGATAGGACTGAAGCCTAGTGAAAAATCATTGTTATTTGAAGAATAATGCAGTCAAAGTTAAACAGTTTAAAGCCCTTTTGATTTTCAGTTGGAGAATTGTATATTCTTACGGTTCTCTGCCAGAAATCAGTGGTATTCAAGAATGTGCCTGGATCATGCCCTTGTTGCCTGTGGCAATTTGTTAATGTTTCTGTCGCCAAGTATTGAATCTTTCTTTCTTTCTTTCTGATCAGCACGGTCAACATAAGTGTAATTTGTTTTGGAGCAAGAAGCCTGAAATGCTTTGCCTTTTGACTTTCAGACACTGTCTGGCTTGCCGGACCAGGATTCCTTCTATGACGTTGTTGACTGTCTGGAAGAACTGGGGATAGAAGGCATCTCCCAGAGACACTTGAATAAGAAAGGAGCAGACTTGGACTTAATAGAGCAGTTCAACATTTATGAGGTAACAGAACATGCCCTGCTCTCTGCATCTTGCAACTGGGTGTACTTCAAAGTTGAGCTGGGCGGGGAAGGGGGGGATGTGACCAGGGTAATATTAGTCTAGTTATTTTTATTTGAAAAGTCAAACATCTGGTTATGCTACACAGTGACGGTGCAGGGTATTTAATAGTAAAACACATCTCATATAATAATAATTCATGGTTAAGAAACGGAAGAAAAAATGAATATGTTTATGGTCCCTTTGAATGTGCTCTTGTCAGCAATTAAACTACTTTAATGCTGATAATTTCACATCCCATGTAAAAGCGTCCAGCATTCAGCAAAGGATCAGCTCAAGAGTGCTGCACCTGCGATTATTCTCCATCTTGATGGCCCTTCAAGCCCATTTTCATGAATTTAGATTGTATTAATTGTTGAGCTTGCATGTAGACGAAGCTACATTCATCATCATCATCATCATCATCATCATCATTTATTATTTATATGCCGCCCATCTGGCTGGGTTTCCCCAGCCATTCTGGGCGGCTCCCAAAAGAATATTAAAAACACGATAAAGCATCGAAAATTAATTTTTTTCCTAATCTATTGTTTACTTTACATCTTCATTTAAAGTAATCAATAGCAGAGTACTTATGTGAAGGATAGAATATGAATGGGAAAGACAGAATATGAGTTTCTCAGTACTAAAAAAAAAACCCTTTCAGACTTTGTAAACTGAGTGCTATGCACTATGAAAGAACATCTCTCTGTTAATGCATCTGAAATTACTTCACTTTATTTAGTAATAAATCCTCCTCTGGAAAACATTAAGCTACATTCTCTGCCATTGAAATGCTGGAGATCTTAGGTTTTGTAAGCCTTCATAACAGAAAAAAGTTCTGAAAGACCCAGCAGAGATGCCTTCTCCACTCCCCTGGGGAAGTGGTGTTTTTAGACCACACTCCCATCCTGCTAGGCACAATCCAGCCCATCTGAGGGGGGGGGGGTGACTAGGACTGAACTGTCATCAGAGGAAGAAAAGGTCCCTGGTATACTGAATAATTGTGTTTGGGTAGATGGCTGGGAAATGGGAGTTGCAGGGTCTCCTTCTCATATCTCGGTTGGTAAGGGAAAATAAAGCCCTCTTGTTCACAAACATCAACCTCTTCACCCTGGCTGGACATTCCAGTACAGTTAGGGGGGGAAGTATTTGACCCCCTGCTAAATTTGCCCGTTTGCCCTCTGACGAAGAAATGACCAGCCCATAATTTTAATGGTAGGTTTATTGTAGCTGTGAGAGACAGAATAACAACAGGAAAACCTCCAGAAACCCAGAAGATTGATGTGCATTATAATGAGTGAAATAAGTATTTGATCCCTTTTGGAAAAGGTGACTTAGTACTTGGTGGCAAAACCCTTGTTGGCAATTACAGAGGTCAGATGTTTCTTGTAGGTGGCCACCAGGTTTGCACACATCTCAGGAGGCATTTTGTCCCACTCTTTGCAGATCCTCTCCAAGTCAGTCAGATTTCAAGGCTGATGTGTAGCTACTCGAACCTTCAGGTCCCTCCACAGATTTTCAATGGGATTAAGGTCTGGAGACTGGCTAGGCCACTCCAGGACCTTAATGTGCTTCTTCTTGAGCCACTCCTTTGTTGCCTTGGCCGTGTGTTTTGGGTCATTGTCATGCTGGAATACCCATCCTCTTATTTCACTCATTATGTTGTTCTTTAGTCGTTTAGTCATGTCCGACTCTTGGTGACCCCATGGACCAGAGCACGCCAGGCACTTCTGTCCTCCACTGCCTCCCGCAGTTTGGTCAAACTCATGCTGGTAGCTTCGAGAACACCATCCAACCATCTCATCCTCTGTCGTCCCCTTCTCCTTCTGCCCTCCATCTTTCCCAACATCAGGGTCTTTTCCAGGGAGTCTTCTCTTCTCATGAGGTGGCCAAAGTATTGGAGCCTCAGCTTCACGATCTGTCCTTCCAGTGAGCACTCAGGGCTGATTTCCTTAAGAATGGAGAGGTTTGATCTTCTTGCAGTCCATGGGACTCTCAAGAGTCTCCTCCAGCACCATAATTCAAAAGCATCAAGCCTTCTTTATAGTCCAGCTCTCACTTCCATACATCACTACTGGGAAAACCATAGCTTTTACTATACGGACCTTTGTTGGCAAGGTGATGTCTCTACTTTTTAAGATGCTGTCTAGGTTTGTCATTGCTTTTCTCCGAAGAAGCAGGCGTCTTTTAATTTCGTGGCTGCTGTCACCATCTGCAGTGTTCATGGAGCCCAAGAAAGTAAAATCTCTCACTGCCTCCATTTCTTCCCCTTCTGTTTGCCAGGAGGTGATGGGACCAGTGGCCATGATCTTCATTTTTTTGATATTGAGCTTCAGACCATATTTTGCGCTCTCCTCTTTCACCCTCAATAAATTATAATGCACTCATTATAATTATATAATTATAAATTATAATGCACTCGTTGTCTTCTGGGTTTCTGGAGGTTTTCCTGTTGTTATTCTGTCTCTCACAGCTACAATAAACCTACCATTAAAATTATGGACTGGTCATTTCTTTGCCAGGGGGCAAACAGGCAAATGTAGCAGGGGATCAAATACTTTCCCCCCTCACTGTACCTGTGAGTATTCCAGCATCCATCTCTTTTTTTCTGTGGTCCCTGATATTTCCAGCAGGGATGGGAGCAGAAGGCACGTCTTCTGAACTGCACGTAAGTGAACAAACAGATTGCACAGAAGTGCTTTGCGAGGCCAGATAGCTCCACACGACCCAGAAAGTGAGGGACACATGATTTAGTATCGGACTGGGGACGGCATTTGCCGTTGTGCCGCCCGCGGCATTCCTTTTAATTCTTTGTTCTTTCAGATGACCCTGAGGCATGAGGATGGCGATAACAATGGTGAGCCCCCTCCCAGTGGCCGCAAAGATCGGAGAAGGTCCAGCTTTGGCTGCAATGAACGAAGGGGGCTGGAACGCAGGAGGAGCCGGAGGCATTCTGTCCAGAGCGAGAAGAAGACGGTATCTGCCCCTCCCAGCCCCTCTCCTCAAGCAAGCCTTGGGGGGAGCCACGGGCAGGGCGTCGAAAGCCTCAGCGAGAAGTGAGTGCAGGGAAATGCTCCTTGTTGCTCCCTGCTTTATACCTTTCCGTTTCCTTCTTGTCCCGTAAAGATGGGATGTGGGAGCCCGTAGTGCACATTCAAATGATGCTTTTCAGGTGTCTGATTGCATCTGCGAAGAAAAGGTCCCCTCTGCCCCCCCCCCCCAGCTTTTCAGCTGTTTTCCAGGTCTGTCTCCTTCCTTGGCAGATGGAAAATGATGTTACATAGAAACAGCTTTCATATTATTAACAAAGCTGTCAATTCATTTTAGGAGTTTTGTCTCTCGACACCCGCTTAGGTTTTAAGGGAAACAGCTACTCTCCGGCACACATTAGATAGTTTTCTTCAACATCTCTTCATTTATGCTTTGTGACCGTATCAGAATTGTTGCTTCTATATGTATCAAACTATCTCTGTCTTTGCCAATGTTGTTGTTGTTGTTGTTGTTGTCGTCGTTGTTGCTGTTGTTGTTGTTGTTGCTGCTGCTGCTGCTGGCATCTGTCTCTCTCAGGAGACACTGGAGGAATGTGCTTTTGCGGGTGAAGTCATCCTGTTGGAGAGTTACAGCGCCTGCTGTGGCTGTGGAGACCGATATGGGAGAGACATGTTTTGTTGCAGCTGGGGTAGATGAAGGTGTCCGCTTGTGCTGACACAGGTGCACCATGGCGTTTCTTCTCTCAAAACTCCTCTTAGCAGTGATTCTTCATGCTGTGGATACACAACCTTTGCCAATGTGAGGGTGTGAGAAACTGCAAAATCTTGCGCATCTCCCGAGCTGCCAAGCATGAGTTTTTGAATCCACACAATGTATTCATCTAATTTTTCTTTTCTTTGCAGAGGGCTTATAGTGACAACAGAGTCTTTTTTCAGGTTTCTCAGTATAATCGGAGGAGTAAAGATGCTTCTCTTTAAAATGAATGTGACAGCATAACTTCTCTGCCTGGTGTAATATCATTACGGGCCAAACTGGATGCGACACTTGCTGCTTTTGTTGTTCACAATTATTAGCACATGCAGAGGGGGTGATTTTTGTTGTGGCCAAGGAGAGGGGGCTTTAACCTTTTCCTCCCCCACTACAGTACCAGTGAAAATTATTTATTGTTGTGAATTTATATACTGCCCTATACCCGGAGGTGTATGGGCCCTGCAGCTACTATTAGCTTTGATTGTTCATTTCAGTGAGATGGAAGCTATACTTTCTGAAGACGAATTCAGATATTGTGTCTTAATGACAGCCAATACAGGAGCCACTCAAGTGCCTCTTTGCTCACATACAAAGAAAACAATAATGTAGCATGCAGATCGGCTCTCACTGTGGTTGGATCTAAGTGTATGTGAATCTAGTGTATCTGAATCTGACTGTGAAAGAGAACTCCTTAAATCAGGCTTCCTCAACCTCGGCCCTCCAGATGTTTTTGGCCTACAACTCCCATGATCCCTAGCTAGCAGGACCAGTGGTTGGGGATGATGGGAACTGTAGTCTCAAAACATCTGGAGGGCCGAGGTTGAGGAAGCCTTCCTTAAATACTACATTATTAGGAAGTATAGATAGATGAACCCCAGAGCAGTGTGATGACTAATCGCTATGATATTGGACTTGGGCCAGTCAGACTTGCAGTCAAATCCCAACTCAACTATGAAGCAAATGACACTGCCACTAACCAGCTATTCCTGCAAATCTTCCAGGTTCTTCCTCCTTAATCTCAAAGATTATTAGGATCTGAGGCTCCAGTGGCCTGGTACTCTTGGCTAAGCTTCTGTTGAGCCTTCTCCTCTCTTCTGTCCTGCTGCCCCTGAGTTCACTGCGTCCACCACCTTTGTAATGCCATCCATTTACCTATTTCTTCAAGCGCTTGTCTCTCAATCAAATATTTTCAAGGTGGCTGGACAAGACGCCCTCCAGCACCTCATGTGCTTCTATCCTGAAGCCTTCTGCTCCATTTCATGCTTCCAATAAGTAGTTGAGAATTCACAGAGAGGCTGTGAGGGATTTCCTCCATGCGTGCAGAGACGTATGTACACAGGCTTCATGCCCAAGGGAGGGGGCAGATTGTGTTCAAAGCTTTTGATCAGCATGTGCTCAAATTGCCTGCTTTTTCAAGCTTAGGCAATAAAACTATGGGTTGCAGCATTTAGACTGGGCAAGTGGAATTTGAGTAATAAATTGACGGCAGAAGCAGGCGAATTTGGAAGGAAATAAAAATGATACCTACTTATGACTTATAAAACCTTCCTTTTTGATGGAACATTTTCCACTTTATGTTTGTACACCTGCAAGGAGTTGAAGAAGACTGTTTTTCCAAGCGCAGCGCAAAGGAGAAACAGATCTGATATTAAAATATTGAAAAATAGGGAACTAAGTAAAACAGAAAGTGCCTAATAATCAGCTCTCATAAATATTATATATAATATGTAATATATAAAAATAGAGCTAGCAACACAGAGGCAGGTGCAGCCCCTGTTTACTTCAGTGGAATCAGGACTGCATCCAGCAATATTGAACAAATATTTCCGTGCAGTAAGTCAATGCATTGGTGCTTTCATTATTTCTATCCTTTTCCTTTCCTTCTCTCACTCCTAGTTTTATTTGGTTCTGCTGAAGGTATCTGCTCATGTCATTTTTCTCTTCTGTATTATGTGCTTCTGTCCATCTGCATGCCTCTTTCCATTGCTTTGGTCCTAGAGAGGAAGAGGAGGAGGAGGAAGAGGAAGAGGAGCAACCAGTCACAGAACCTAATTCAGAGGAGGAGGGGGAGGAAGAGTCCTCTAGGCAGGTCAAAACCAGGTACTAGGGTGGTGCCCTTCCTAACACCTTAAAGAGTGCCTGAACTAAACATCTCACTAACTTTAATAGCTGATAACAGCCCTTCAGAATATTTGCTCTCTCCTTGTTAAATGTATGATTGAACCCAGAAGCATAATATTATCTCTTCTTAAATATTTATGTTTAGCATCCTTCCTGTTTTCCCCCATGGGCGTAGCTGCCCCCCTCAATAAGTACAAATCAATACAAATATGAGGTTCTGCCCCCCCAAAAAAACCCCAAAATTCTGTCCCGCTAACAAAAATCCTCCATACCCCCCTACTGGTAGAAAGGTAGCTATTTAAATGTTTTGTTTGTAAACTGAACGTGCTTTATTTATATTTTTCTATTTTTTATCATTTATACGATACGATAAGCTTTATTGTCATTGCCCCATACAGAACAACGAAATTGGAAAATCTGCATAAGACATTCAAAACCCAACAAGCCTGCTATCCCAGCTATCCCAACCTGGTTAGCCCCCTAAAAATTCTGATACCCTATTTTTAAATACAATACACTCCCATACAGACTCCTTACAATGCGTTTAAAACCAAAATCGCATTTGGGTAGAAACTGTTCCTCAGGCAGCTAGTCCTAGTCTTTATAACCCTGTACCTTCTTCCAGAAGGCAGAAGCTGAAAGAGGTCATTTCCGGGGTGCGCACTATCCTGCGCTATCTCTGCAGCTTTCTTACGGCACCTGGAAGCATAGATTTGATCCAAGGTGGGAAGAGGGCACCCAATTATTCTCTCCGCAGTCTTTACAACTCTGGACAGCATTGTTTTTTCCCTGACCATGCAGCTCCCAAACCTCACACACAGACCATAAGTTAATACACTCTCCAGAGTACAATAGTAAAATGCCATCAACAGGTCCTTTGAGAGATGGTTTTTCCACAAGATTCTCAGAAAATATAACCTCTTCTGTGCTCTGTTCATCAGGTCTTTGCTGTTTGCTCCCCAGGTTAGGTCATCTCTCAACTCCATTCCCAGAAATCGAAACACCGAGACCTGTTCCACACACTTCACCTCAATAATAAGTGGCTGAATATTCAATTTACATTTCCTAAAGTCCACAATAATCTCTTTTGTTTTCTTTAAGTTAAGGAGTAAGTTGTTTTTCCTGCACCACTCCCCCAACTGCTCATACAAAATACATTTACATAAAATGATAGGAACAGAATGAAATATTGTTGAAGCAGAAAAACATAGAATCCTGGAGCTGGAAGGGACCCATAGGATCATCTAGTCCAGCCCTGTGCAATGCAGGAATCTCAGCTAAATCATCCATGACAGATGGCCATCCAACCTCTGCTTAGAAACCTTCAAGGAAGGAGAGTCCAGAACCTCCCAAGGGAGATCCATATTCCATGTATTATAACAAGTAAACAGCACTTATTTGACCCCATTTATTTGACACAGAGGGGGAAACCTACAGATACAGTCGAAAAGGTGCACAGGGAGTTCTGTAATATGGGAGAATTTTAAAAAGCAAGTGGTCCTCACTGACCTGGTGCAAAAAGATCTTGTTATCCGAAGGAGCCCTGGCTGCCTAGATAAAACACTATAGCCCCACACACTAGTTCAATATATGGATAATTTAAATTAAATTGTTTAGGGAAACAAAGTATTTTAATTGAACCTGGAGATAATACAGGGCCTGTTTTCAACGATATACACCCCTTTAAAGCTTTTATTTGGTACATTCATCTTTTCTTTCTTTCTTTCTTTCTTTCTTTCTTTCTTTCTTTCTTTCTTTCTTTCTTTCTTTCTGTTTTCCTTGACTATTACTGTGATTCATCTAACACAACATTAATTCCACCTTTTAATATAGAATAAAAATATTTATATTATAAATTTCACATGGAATGCTTTATTGTGTGGTTCCCCACCCCCTAACATTCCCTTTAATTGTCCAAGAGTTTGCTACTGGCATATTACACCTCCCCCCCCCCCACACACACCCATAAATATGTCAGATAAATTCGTCAAGTGATCAAATATTTCACTCTGCTATTCGGTAACATTTAAAACGGATGCCTTAAAATCAACCAAACATTGTTTCCTGATTGGCTGAACAAAAAGTTACCTTTTAATATTCCTTAGTCTTCAATCCTATTACCGTAAATTATATTCTAAACAGGTAAAATTATTACAGCATCATTTCAGCACGCCCCCATGAAACACCTGGAGCTTTTGGATACCTGTTCTGAGAGGCATATAGCAAGCTCCCTCATCCCGAAATTCTCACTCTTCATCTGATCTTCATTCTGCAGAGAAGAGACTGAGGCGCCCTAAAAATTCCTTGTAACGGTATTGCAGGGCGCCACTTGGCAATCGTAAGCTGTTCTCAGCTGCTTTTCAGAGAAACCTGAAGACACCTTGGGAAGAGATCCCAAGAGACCTCTCCACCTTCCTTACCCTCTCGGGGAAGTTTATAAGCATACAAGGCATCTAAACTTCTCTTTTGTGTTTTCACCATTAACCCATCTATTCCAGTGCTTCCATTAATGCCATTTTCTCTCCTCTCCTGTTCTGCCTTTCCTCCTTTCCTTTCTCAGAAGGCTTCCAGAAGGACAGGAGGTTGGACATGGTTCACAGAGTTCTGAGACTTCCACCACCTCAGGTGTATTTTCTCAGGATGAGAGGCTTCTCGTGGGCTTTAGGGCAGAGAATTCACCCAAGAACTCATCATCCTGCCCTGTGCCTGATCCATTTGCTTCACACCATTGTTCTCTCCATTCATCACCCTCATCTGTATCCATCAGCTCTTCCCAGAATTCATCATCCGTCACGCCAAAGGCATCCCCAACTGTCGATAAATTACCTTACGTCCCACACAGCCCCTTTCATCTGTTCTCCTATGATCTTGAAGCACCTCCAGCAGCTGTTAAAGAGAAGGAAACAGAAGGGATTAGGGAACACAGGTAGCACTTCTCCAGAGTTTCATAAAATAGTCTGTGAGATAATTGGAATGTTATGTTCAAGGAATATTCTTTATCCAGCACATCCAACTCCCAAGAGACCGCTATCTACTCCCAGTATTAAAAAAAAAAACCTGGCAGTGATCTACCCATTGTTATTGGAGAGAGGATGAGCGTGGGGCGGTGTGGAAGGGGAGAGAGGCAAAAGTTGTTCAGCTTTTTTTGGGGGGGGGAGGCAAAAGTTGTTCAGCTTTTCTTTTGGGGGGGGAGTCAAGAATTAACTACGGCTCTAACAAGCGCATAAAACAATAAGGCCAACTAAGGTTGGAAGCAAACTATTAAAAAACACCCTTTAGACACAACGTTGGGACAGGGCAGGGGGAGGAAACATTCATTATACATTGCTTTTATTCCCGCAATCAGTAAGGGTCATGCGATCGACCGTGATCGACTACGATCATTCAAGGGTCTACCTGTCGATCGCGGTCAACCTGTTGGACATTGATGTTCTATATGAATGGTTATCATGCCAGGACATCATTTTGGGTGGTTTCTTACTTGGACTTCTCCTGTCATTATTTTGCTCATTTTACCTCCAAACTTTGTCCCAAGTAGACATTTCAGATCCTGTGTGCAGTGGGGGATTGGAATCAAACCATCCAACTGTGCCCCTATAGCATACCTACCCCTGTTCAAAGTTGATATGTTTGCATTGGACCCCACACACATTTAGTTCAACACGTGCTTCAGTATTATGATATATATACATAAAGGTAAAGGTAAAGAGACCCCTGACCGTTAGGTCCAGTCGCAGACAACTCTGGGGTTGCAGCGCTCATCTCGCTTTACTGCTTTTCTGGCCGAGGGAGCCGGCGTGCAGCTTCCGGGTCGTGTGGCCAGCATGATTAAGCTGCTTCTGGCAAACCAAAGCAATGCATGGAAATGCTGTTTAACTTCCTGCCTGAGTGGTACCTATTTATCTACTTGCACTTTTTGCTTTCGAACTGCTAGGTTGGCAAGAGCAACGAGAGCTCACCCCATTGCAGGGATTCAAACTGCCAACCTTCTGATCGGCAGGTCCTAGGTTCTGTGGTTTAACCCACAGCACCACCTATAATCCCAATAGCCTTATACTAAATCAGACTATATGTTCATCTAGCATAGTATTGTTGGCACAAACTGGCAGCAGCCTACCTATTTATCTACTTGCACTCTGACGTACTTTCGAACTGCTAGGTTGTCAGGAGCAGGGATTGAGCAACAGGAGCTCACCCCGTTGCGGGGATTCGAACTGCCATACACCTGTAATTATTCATTATTAATAATAATAATAACTATAAACCTCAAAAATTTGGCACTATCCAAAAACTAAAATAAAGGTTCCATTCTCTCCCATAGACACACAATATAATCTACATCAGGGGTAGTGGCACAAAAGGAAGGATTGGAGATCAATTGATTTGAGGTCATGTTATATTTATTTGTGTAGGTTCAACGCAAGCTTCCCTTTCTCAGCCTTCCCTTACCAAGGGCTCTTTGGCTCCATCTAGATAAGCAGTTACTCACATGCTGAGATTCTTTTCCTACCGTTTCTCCCAAAATAGTGGAGAGGCTAGAGAGCCTCTCGGTGCAATTGTTCATGGTTTATTCCTTATTTTGTCATCATTCCTGCTTAACCTCCTCCGGACCATAAGCTTGATATCTGGACCATATATTGTATTAGAATTCTGTTCTTTTTTTCTGTATGCCATAGCAATGTTAACCAAGGTACAATCGAGTATAAGTGAGCAAACTGTACTTCTTCCATACATATTTCATAGCTGCTCAGTGTGTATTCTTTTTTTCCCCTGTCAAACACACCTGTAGTAATGGTTTCTCCTTTCTCCTGCAGTCCTTCTGAAAACCTGCCTGTGAACAAATTTTCTGACTCCTTCGATCCTTTTAATTTCCACTCTTTGTCTTCTCTTAGGTGGGTGATTCTTCTTCATACAAGTATTCTTTCCTTGTTATGGGATGCTACTGAATTTAATGTCTTCCTTTCCTTTCCTTTCCTTTCCTTTCCTTTCCTTTCCCTTCCTTTCCTTAGCTTCAGCATTTTGATTCCTTATACCAGAATACTGTCATATACAGTGGTACCTCTGGTTATGAATGCTTCAGGTTACGAACTCCACTAACCCGGAAGTAGCTGCTCCTGGTTGCAAACTTTGCCCCAGGATGCGAACAGAAATTGTGCGCCAGAGGCGCGTTCACAGTGGGAGGCCCCATTAGCAAAAGCACGCCTCAGGATAAGAACGGTTTCAGCTTAAGAACGGACTTCCAGAACGAATTAAGTTCGTAACCAGAGGTACCACTGTAGCAGCGGGCGTCTGGGCCAGCGAGCGGGAAGAGGGATGCGCCATTGCTCGCGTCGCCGCCGGGTCTTTCTCCTCTGGCATCCCGTCACCTGGCAGACGGGCGCCGGGCAGGGGGGAATTCTCCGTCGACGTGCGGCGCCGCCGCCGCCACCCTCTCTCCCGTCTTGGCCGTGCGAGGCGCTCCACTCACTGCACCTGCCGCTGGCAGCCCCCTCGGACCTCTCCGGGCGCGGGCCCGTCCGCCGTACGAGGCCCCCTCGGGCGTGCCGGCCGACTGGAGGGAAACTCCGGGTGCCCGCAGGGGGCAGGGCAGCGGATGCGCGGGGGTCTCCCTCGACGCGTCCCTTCCGCTGCGCAGTTCAAAGACTCGAGCGGCCTCACCGCGCAGGGGACGAGGCCGGGGAAGCGGGGGCTCCGTCTTAGCCCCCCCGTGCCCCGCGGTCACGAGGCTCCCCGCCGGCGGGGCCTCAGGCCGAGCGCCCAGACGGTGAAAACCCACCCCCCCAAAAAAAGAAAACAAAACCAAAAAAAAGGCGCAGCTGCGACGGACCGTGCTTCGCAAGACGAAAAACATCGCAAGACGAAAAGACTCACGGAACGAATTAATTTCGTCTTGCGAGGCACCACTGTATGTGCAGATTTTAGGAACATCTGTAGCTTTTATGAGTTCTTGAGAGAGCCCAGTCCATGTATCCATTTATTTATAAGATTTCTTGCCCACCTTTCACCATAAGGTCTGAATTGATGTAATATACGTGGAACAGGAAAATAGGTGCTAGTGCTGTTCTGCAGATACTTGTGCATGATCTTACCCACTTGTGGGGGGAAAAGGCTATACATAAGTAGGTTTTATACTAATGGTGCTGGTTGTGTTTTTGTGTGTGTGTGTGCTCGTGCACACACACAAACTTTGGATTGAGTTTCAGTTTTCTCATGCAACACACCATTGCCTGGTCCGGCCATGATGATAAGTCCCCTATGGCTTACCTGGAACCAGACTGTGCAAACATATGGGCTCCCAGAGAGAAGCTTTCTTCTGTTTTGCTCCTTATTTCTCTGTGATTGTGCATAGGAGAATGCAGCGCATCACTTTTTGTTTCCCTCTACATTAAAAACAGGGGGCTCCTTTATCCTCTAACCCAGGAGCACATTTTGAATCTTGAGAAACTGCTGTAGGCACCAGTCACAAAATGGCTTCCATGGTGATGTGATGTAACACACAGCATGGTTGCCGTAGGGATGTGGGAGGGGATGTGTTTGTAGGTGGAGGAGTAATGAGGAAAAGGGCAGAGGAGATGCAGTACTGGTACAGGAAGAAGGTAATAATAATAATAATAATAATAATAATAATAATAATAATAATAATTTTATTATTAATACCCCGCCCATCTGGCTGGGTTTCCCCTGCCACTCTGGGCAGCTTACAGCACAGGTCTGCTTTCACATGTCTTCTAAAAGTCAGATAGTTGTTTATTTCCTTGACATCCAATGGGAGGACATTCCACAGGGCGGGCGCCACTGCCGAGAAGGTCCTCTGCAGAACCTTCACTTCTCGCAGTGAGGGAACCGTCAGAAGACCCTCAGAGCTGGACCTCAGTGTCTGGGCTGAACGATGGGGGTGGAGACGCTCCTTCGGGTATACTGGGCCAAGGCCGTTTAGGGTTTTAAAGGTCAGCACCAACACTTTGAATTGTGCTCGGAAACGTACTGGGAGCCAGTGTAGGTGTTTCAGGACTGGTGTTCTGTTTTCTCGGCAGCCACTCCCAGGCCCCAGTCTAGCTGCTGCATTCTGGATTAGGTGTAGTTTCCGGGTTACCTTCAAAGGTAGCCCCACGTAGAGTGCATTGCAGTTGTCAATGCTAATCTGCGAGGGAGCCTTGAAGAAAAGCCATTGTGCCTTAAGATCAGGAGGGCATCCTGTCAAGGAGAAAGGGAGAGAAGAGTACTGTGAAGGCACTATGGTGAAGGCAAATGGGACAAAGTAAAGTGTTAAATTGTGGGTGAACATATCAGACGACACAGTGATTCTTCAAACAGCTCTTGTTTATTCACAGGCCAGAACAGAACTGAACTGAAGGGTTCAGCCAGCCTGCTTATATAGAGCTCCAGTACAATGTACCTGTAACAATTTTCTAAAACTATCCAATCACTGAATGTCACTTTTGATCCCTTATTTGCATAACTATCTACAGTATCCCCCTGCTGGCCCAGGGTGAGAACTTCAGTACATAACATGAAGTATAGTCAGATAAACAGGAACCTGAGAAAACACTGGGTGGCAGAGAAACAAAATTGCAGCTGAGCAGAGATGGGGCTGAGGACAACAACCCATAAATATGGTCTAAAATGTGAGGGATTGTGCGCTATTAGCAGAAATGATGTGAGCAGGAAAACGAGAGTTGGAGGATGAGCGGTGGTTGACCAGACAGCCAAGGATGCATAGATTTGGCAGATTTAAACTGGAATTCTGCCAGTTGTGAATTTTGTGACTGGGCAAAAAAAAACCAAACAGTGCTGAATATTACAAATGCATTTGTACTGACTGGGCGGTTTGTTTGTTTTTGTCTGTGGACCTCTAGCACACTATTAACCCCGGGAATAGTACATTTCAAAATTGCATCCATTTCTAGTGCGTTAATGAAAACAGCATGTTGTTGACCTGTTTATGAAGTGACCTTTCCCGCTTCTCTGCACTTCTGTCAACTTCAGGTACAGTGGCTACAGCAACAACTCCTGTTCTTCCACGTTACCTCATTCTGGATTAAGTACACCTACAACACCCAATTCTCGCCATGCTACATCGCCACCCGAAGAGGCCAAAATTGAGAGGTTGGTAAGAAAACAGTGTGAACATAAAATAGATTAATTAATTGGAAATAAGTTAAAATATTGATATGCTTGCCTTGACCGAATCTGGTTTCAAAGTGGTTTATAGAGTTAAATTCCTAGAAGAGTTCAGCAAGGGATCCAGGTTGGTCTAGGTTTGGCTTTCCTGCACTAGGCAGTGGATTGTATTCAAGGCATCATTCAACTCTTGCGATTCTATGAAAGATGTTGTGGTAGTGGTAGTGGAAAGATTTCAGACAGAAAGAATAATTTGCAAGTTGAGAGGGGGCTTGCCAGTGTATTTGATTGTTACACATCCATTGCTGAAGGGTAGGATATAAATATAACAAATTAATTAATCATTACTGGCAGCCATTTCTTTCTTTCTTTCTTTTTTTCTGTTGGATTTTTTGTTAGATTTTATTTATATACAAATTCAGTACAGTAATACATAACTTTAACAGCATTCATATACAAGTTTACTTTTGTCTAGGAGTTTGTTTCATGGGCTATTAATATATATATTTTTTAATTAAAGATTTTCTTGATTTACAAAAGTCATTATCTTCTTTCTTGAACTTTTATTTTGTCACTGCAAATCTCCTCTCAGTAGTCAGCATGTGCCCTTGGTGCCATGAAATGAGATCAGGATGTGGTTGCTGCTAGGAGGTTTTCTGCAGCAGTGAAACAAAGTTAACCTCCACTCACCAGAAAGTTCCCCACCTCAGCCTTTGAAATAATTTCACAGACACATACAAATTTCCAGACGATCCCCCAAATCACAGTGTCAAATTGGAAGGTGTTGTTTTCACAGTTCTAGGGTCATGTGAAAAGAAGAAGAAAATGTTTTCTTATGCCAAAACTTTATTTTACAATATGCTGGAGTGTTGCTATTCTGCAAAAAGGTATTTACACAGAGAGAGGGTGTTGGGGAGAAAAGGTTTTTTTGTCCAGGGAAGTGGGTGATGTTATAATCTTATGAGTGTATTCTTGCAGAATTGGAAAACAAGATAATAAACATAAAATATAATGAAAAGAAAAAAACATTGGCCAAGAGGCCATAAAATGCAAGAGGAACAGTTCCCCAATTAGGAAGCAGCAAAAAGTTAATTGTTCTTTCCCCTCCTCCCCTTCCCCCCCAAAATCCAACCCACTCCAATCCAAATCAGGTCCCCCAGTGGCTTCTGTTAGCCTAAGGTGGAGCCGCTGGGAGAAATAACCCCATTCTTTGAGCATTGTAAAAGTTATTGTAGAGACATTGGAAGAATTATGCCTCAAAAACACTTAAACCCGTAATTGGAGAGGAACAGTGGTTAGTTGTTTAATTTATACTCAAGGTCGTATGTTAGAGTTAATGAACTTCTAGAATGTTAGAAGGATGCTGGAATGAAGTTATGTGGTTTTAGCAGTAATGTTACAAAGGGGTATGTAAAAATGGATTGTTAACAGGTGAAAATGTAAAGTTACAACATATTAAGATAAAATATCAAGATAAAAGCAAAAATGGTAAGTACTTGCTGAAATAACTATTGAACTAGAATACAAAAAAGGGAGGTGTGAGGAGGTCAGGGAAACAAGCAAATGAAAGACAAGACATGGAAAGACTGATTTGTTTTTAATTGTCTTTATTTTTCTGTACTTTGTATTTTTTGTTTTTTTTGTTTGTTTTTTCTTTTCATTTTTGTAACTTTTTTGAAATTCTAATATTATTTTTTTAAAAAATAGAGTTCTGGAACTGGTAGTGGGTGTTATGATCACATTGCAGATGTGCAAGGCTCCCAGTACAGTTTAAAGTGCTTGGTTGATCCTTAAAGCCCTTCACAGCTTGGGACCAGGGTACCTGAAGAACTGATTGGGACCTTCACAGTGCCCCTGCCAACGTAGGTGGGGTGGTCCCTTTTAGGTGGCATCACCTCAACTATGGAACGTTCTCACTTGAGATGCTCACCTGGTGCCTACCTTGAAGCCATTTGGCTGCCAGACAAATGTGTTTTTGCTTTCCTGAGCTTTTGATGCGGCCTGTTGTATCTCTGCCAGCCAAGTTTGCTTTATGTTTGCTGACCGCTTTTAGACAATTCTTTTTAAATTCTGTGGTTTAAATATTTTGTTATTATTGTAACTTTTACTTCTTGGGGGGAAATCCTCGCCACTGGATGAGAGACTGTTTACCAAGCTGCTGCTTATCAAACAGCCTCCAAAATCTCCCTGGGATCTCTCTGAAACCTCCTTAGGCAGCATGATGTTGAAGCTCTAAGCATGGAAGTGTTTAGAATAAGCTGAGACCACAAAGGGATTATGAAACAAGAACTGCATTTACTAGAATGAAAAAAAGAGTATTATTTCATTTTCATAAAATGTATGCACCGCTTGACTAAAGAAGTAAAAACAACCCCAAAAGCCCTTGAAATAGTATAATACATGTAAATGTTAGAAAGAAATGAGATGCCTAATATAACAAAAAATGTGAGATATTTCCTTTGGAGGAAAAGCAGAGTAAAATCAGTTAAACTTATCCACTTGCCCATAACTATTCAGTCCCTGAACTTACCTAAGCTCACAAGTCAGCCTTTGTTCCTTGAAATCCCAAATCTTCTCTATATCATGTAAGATACCCTTGATCTGGTCACCGTCTGTCTGTCTGTCTGTTTAAATGTCACCTGTCAGTTGTGCTCCTCCCCTTGGGAAGCTTAGAGCTTTCAAATTTCCCACCCTCAGAGAGACATGTGTTGTTAGACACACGCAACAGCGGCAGACGCCTATGCCTTGATGTCATAGTAGACTCAGGGCACATGCTAGAGTTTCAAGCTAACCATTCACTCCTCAACTAGCCATATAAGCAAGACATACATTCCCATTATATACACAAGCAGTCAAGGAGTGTAAAGGCTGATTCCTTCACAGTGCGAATTCAGAAACAGCTCTCACCAGCTGTTGCACTACAAGGCTGGCCTCATTACTCTGCAACCCACCCACCCACCCACCCCCAAAAAGAAATCGTTGTGTTTATAAATGTGTTTATAAAATGTACGTTAGCCTTGGGGGATCCTACTGGACAAGTTCTAAATGCAGTGCAATCTTATGTCGCCGGTTGTAGAGAGATACTGGCACATTTACAAGAGAGTAGAAGGATTTGCCTCTTTTAAGATGGGGAATCTCTTATAAAATGATGAGCAGAGAAGAGATTCTCTGCAGAAGGAGCCCCCTCATTCTTCTCTATGGCCTTTGGAGCTAATCAAAGGTTTTTGCCCCGTTCGACAGTGGCACCCTGAAAAGCCAGTGATAAAGGGGGTTGCTTTTGTCGTCTGATGAACGTTTCACAACATTTTTTAGCTCAGACCTAGCTTGACAGCAGTCGCACAATGATACTGCATCTGTAATTTTGTGCCAGAAACAAGGTTTATGAGATATTGGGTTTTATACCCCCTTATGTAATGTTTATCCACGTGGGATGTAACAGATTCGAATTCAATGTGCAGAAATTGTTGAAATCCTGCTTGCATTGATCTGCTGCCAGTGGGGCAAAAGCTGTCACGTCTTGCGTAACTGAATATTTGTATGCACATCTACAAGCCAAAGTGTTTTAAAATAGTGGCAATGATCACCTTGCTTATTTTGTTTTTAGAGAAAAGGGGCTGCAATTCCTCCTTTCTCCCCAGCTAACCCTTTCATTCCAAACTTGGGATATTGCGAATGCCTTGATGAAATAGATCAGGGGAACCTACTGTACATCTGCTTTCACTTACAAATATCTGTAAAAATGCACCCACTAATTACAGTGGCAGCAATCTTTGAGACTCCAAAGCAAGAATTTGATAAGCTCTTCTGAAATGGCCCATCTTGATTTCTTTTCCTGGAATTGAAGCTTTTAGGTAATGTCCTATAAGGGAAAAGGGACCACCCTCGATTTCAGAGAGTACAGTTACATGTGGTCCTTTGATTACATTTTAACAGATGGCTGTATCAAAGTTCAAATCACATAGCCAGCAGTGAGCCTTTTATTCCACTGTTGATTCTAGAAAAAGAGCCTCACTTTTTTATTTTATGTGTCATGCAGCGACCCCCCACCCCCCGGGGTTGCCCCTTGCAATTTCCTGTATTGGTCACATTGGGGGATCCCACCCAATTAGGAATCAAGTACTGAAAGGATGATACCATGATACTGCTTAGCCAATCCGATTTAGCTATGTGATAATGTTACCAAAAGTGAGGCCAATTTAAATGAGTAAGCAAGCAGGTTTAGAGGGAGGGCCAAAAAATAATTGAAACAGGGATGTAATTCTCAGCACTTCAGAAAGTGGTCATGGAAAACATTTAGCAGTTTCAGTTCAGCCATAACAATAACTTCCTTCTTTGTCTTGTTTTAACTTGCATGTTTTGTCTCTGTCATTCCTGCTTTGCCTGAAAACTGCTAATAAGCAGTTTTCTTAATGGGCTTTTATCATTTTATTCTTGTGTTAGCTGTTCTGAATTTTTGGATTGCACACTGGTATGTGAGTTACGGAAGGGTATTAAATAAAAAAAATTGTGAATAGCATCAAGTTATGGCAAAGGCATAGTTGTCAGAAAGACATCTGTGCGGCAGTCGCCACACCCACCTTTGCAAAGCAATGCCTGAGTCCATAAGGCCCCAACTCAGATGTTGCCTTGCAATGCCTTGCTCTCTGAGAATGGACATAGTTTCCAATCGCTCCCTAGGAGCTGCGAAGTCATAGTGGTGGCACTCCTAGCCAGTGACTGACAACCAGTGCCAGATTTACGTATAAGCTAAACAAGCTGTAGCTTAGGGCCCCACTCTCTTGGGGACCCCAAAAAAATTAAAGGAAAAAAACCACTGGATGTACGTTTCCAAAATATAAGATAAAAAACAAATAAAATAAAACCTGCATACAGCAGGTGGTGCTGTGGCCTAAACCACTGAGCCTAGGACTTGCCGATCAGAAGGTCGGCAGTTTGAATCCCTGTGATGGGGTGAGCTCCCGTTGCTCGGTCCCTGCTCCTGCCAACCTAGCAGTTCAAAAGCACGAAGTGCAAGTAGATAAAGAGGTACCGCTCCAGTGGGAAGGTAAACGGTGTTTCCATGCACTGCTCTGGTTCGCCAGAAGCGGCTTAGTTATGCTGGCCACATGACCCGGAAGCTGTATGCCGGCTCCCTTGGCCAATAAAGCGAGATAAGCGCTGCAACCCCAGAGTCGTCCACGACTGGACCTAATGAGCAGGGGTCCCTTTACCTTTACCTTACATACAGCAAGTGTTTTGTGGTGTGTAGGCTCCTATGATGTAAGTAATGGGCCCTGCCTGCTAGCCTGCTCCCTAAAATATCACTTCTTACTTGTATTCCAGTTCAACAAGCACTCTGATAAAACACATACTTTGTTATCAGCAAATGGCTTTAGATACCTATTAGGTCCATAAATTACCATATAGCATATATTCAACACAAAAAATTGTTGTTGATAAAGGGCAGCTGGACATATAAAGGGGCCTATTACCTTCAGTAGCTTAGGGCCTCGTCAAACCTAAATCCGGCCCTGCTGACAACCTTTGTGCTGGAATGAAGTGTGGCCTCCAGCAGTTAGAAAAGAGCAGCATCAGATTTAGGGCAGCGCGGGTGGTTCCCCCACACAGGGTGTCAAGCCGAGAGGGTGCAAAATTGAGAAGGTCCAGAATTGAGAAGATCCATTTGGGGGAGCCAAATTTGGCCTGGCTTAGAGTGCCATATTAGCAAAGATTACCAAAGTCCACCCCTGAAAACAGCTTGCTTCAATGAAAGAGAAAGGTTTCCAGCGGTCTATGAATGAACTTTATTATGGTCATAGACCAGGCACAAAGCCTAAAGTTAGGGCAAATGAGGACAAGGAAACAGGCATAAAACATCTGAATAAAATACAAGATTAAACACAGATAATGGGTAGATAAAAAACTAATAATTAAAACAGATAAGAGCTAAAAGCCAACAAAGACACGCAGTTAAAACAACTGTAAGAGCATAAGAACTAAAAAAACCCGCAGATAAAACAACTGTAAGAGGCTGCAGAGTAGAAGCCTCTTAAATAGAGGACACTCACAACATTAAAAACTGCTGTGCAAATATGGTTAAAACAGGCAATTAAAACAATATACAACACTAAATTTAGAAACAATGTACAGCAATAAACTGTCCCAGGGAGTTGACTCAGAATTACCCATGGAACCGTGTTTGGGGCTTTTCATGCCAGACTATTTGGAGTTGGGCGATGGTCTGCGCCTACAGATCTGTAGACAGAATCTGGCCACCATCCAGGTCATCTTCTGATCTTTGCCCAACAGCAAAAGGTCAAATTTTTGCTTTTGTGGGAGGTCAGCAAGCCTCACCAGTAGGGGATCCATGATCTTACTACGTGCCTCTTTATAAAAGGGACATCTAAAGAACAAGTGTTCTGGGCTTCCTATCTCTCCCAATGGACAGGTGCAAAGTCTCTGAGCATACGGGACCCTTCTAAAGGCTCCATCCAGGACCGGCGAGGGAGGAGCCGAACTTCTGGCGAGTGTAAAGGCCCTTCTTGCATCCCTAGATATGTGAAAGAAGAGATATGCTGCCGGTGCGGCTATATATCTCTCGATCTCTCCAATTCTATAGTTGGGGCACCTTGCACAGTCCTGCTGTCTTTCGGTGTCTAATATTCTTTGCCTGACCGTAGCTTTTGCCTGGTCCAAACCCAGACTTAGAAGGGCTTGAGGGGCAAAACCCAATTTCTGGAGGGTGTTCAGGACTGCAGTCTGCCAGCCCGACTGGAATTGGTCACAGAGGATCAATGGGGCTATCCCTCGGGGGAGCAGGTTCAATGTCAGCCATTTGTAAATTGATTTAGGCAGATGCTAGCCTCCACTCTCATCATCCCCGTTTCCAATCTAACCCACGCGTTTGATACACATCTGGGGACTTGGAGGAGAGCTCTAAGTAGTCTGGATTGAACTCTCTCAAGTGGGGAGAAAGCAGAGGAAGGGGGCCCCAAAAAGGAACCATAGAGGAGTTGTGCCAAAGTTTTGGCCTTGTATAATTTTAGAGCTGCGGGGACAAAGAATCCTCCTTGTGCTCTGAAGAATTTAAGGATACAATTTGCGGTTTTTTCCAGCAGTCTTTACTTTGGGGCTGATCAAATTAGTGAAATGACTGGTAATCCTTTGCCATTGACCCTTAGTGTAATACTGTATTGGGCTGTTGTTGTTGTTGTTGTTTTAATCAGAAGCCCTACCAGAGTATGTGCAAAACGGTAATTCACCTTTTAGCATGAACCAGAGTGGCTGTAAGTCACATATGGAAAAGACAGGCTGCTGGGATATAGCAGGGGTCAGCAAAATTTTCCAGCAGGGGGCCAGTTCACTGTCCCTCAGACCTTGTGGGGGGCCGGACTATATTTTTTTTGGGGGGGGGTGAACGAATTCTTATGCCCCACAAATAACCCAAAGATTCATTTTAAATAAAAGGACACATTCTACACATGTGAAAACACACTGATTCCCGGACCGTCTGTGGGCTGGATTTAGAAGGCGATTGGGCCGGAACCGGCCCCCGGGCCTTAGTTTGCCTACCCATAGGATACAGTTTATGTATTTAGAATGAGAAAAAGTAGACAGATAAAAAGCTATTTTATTGAAAAATAAGAAGCGATGTGATTTCTCCTTGGTCTGCAGGCCGTCCTTGGGTGGTCTCCTTACATCGTCGTATCGGCAGCACCAGGAGTCTTTGGCAGCGGAGAGAGAGAGGCGACGTCAGGAGAGGGAGGAGAGGCTGCAAAGGATAGAGCGGGAAGAAAGAAACAAGTTCAAGTAAGACAGAAAATCATTTGTTATCTTAATATAACTAGAGGTGAAAAGTCATTTGCTGTATTCAATATATGCACCCTTCCTTCCTTCCTTCCATCCGTCTTCCTAAATGGTAGCACCTCCACCCTGACCTGCATTTGCACATGAAGAGAAATTTGGAATTGTGGCATCTGATAAACCAGGCATAGGCAAACTCGGCCCTCCGGATGTTTTGGGACTACAACTCCCATCATCCCTACCTAAGAGGACCAGTGGTCAGGGATGATGGGAATTGTAGTCTCAAAAACATCTTGAAGAGCCGAGTTGGCCTATGCCTGCGATAAACCACCTATTTGTCTGGGTATTTCTCAGTTTCCTTTCCCACAAGTCACAGAGTACAAAGTATGAAGTGCATTTCATAAAATACTGCTCTTCATAGCTTTGACACATTTAAATCCCTGTAGCTGGAGTATCTGGAGTCAGTTGAAATATTATTATTATTATTATTATTAAAATTTGTTTACCGCCCTATACCCACAGGTCTCAGGGCGATTCACTGGGTAATACCTGAATGAATGAATGAAACTTTATTTGTGTCAGCTGTCCGCCATAGCAACAAAAAATACATTGCAATATACACAGAACAAAATAAAAAAGTCGATTACAGTCAACGGTTACATCCGCTTCAGGTTGCGTTTTTTTTGGGTTGCGGACTGCTGAAACCCGGAAGTACTGGAATGGGTTACTTCTGGGTTTCGGCAGTCACGCATGTGCAGAAGCACTAAATTGCACTTTTCGCATGCGCAGAAGCACTGAATCGCAGCCTGCGCGTGCTGTATATATAATACCTTGTCTTCACAGTTTTCAATCCACCGACAATTCTCTTAGGTCTATTGAACCACATTGATTACTTCAGAAGCTGTTTGTGACCACATACAGATAAATGCTTATTTAAAAACATGAAAAATCGGTTTTCATTGCATGCTGCTGATTCCCACCCCCCCACCCCAATAATGGGATTTGTTTGGCAGAAAAACCACTATGACATCGATAGGATTAAATGTGTTCAGCTGGTGAGACCTACTTCATCATCATTTCGTTATGAGATCTGCGTGTAAATTTGCTTAACATAGTGCAAGATGATGCCCTAATAATTTCCAAAAGAGAAAAATAATTTGCTAGTTCTGTAATGAAACAGAAAAGCTCAATAACTTATCAGTGACTAAGAAGTCAGTAAAGTCAGAAGGAGAAAAAAGAGTCCCCAGCCTCTGGCCTGTTAATGAAATAGTCATCTTCTATGTAAAGGGAATATTTTTGTGTGGAGGTATCCGAAGGGATGTCACCCGGACAATAAGTTAGTGAGAACTTGCCCTTTAATTGTCACCTATCTAAGAATGGAGGGAGGCGGGTGGCGCTGTGGTTTAAACCACAGAGCCTAGGACTTGCTGATCAGAAGGTTGGCGGTTCAGATCCCGCGACGGGGTGAGCTCCCATTGCTCTGTCCCTGCTCCTGCCAACCTATCATTTCGAAAGCACATCAAAGTGCAAGTAGATAAATAGGTACTGCTCTGGCGGGAAGGTAAACGCCGTTTCCGTGCACTGCTCTGGTTCGCCAGAAGCGGCTTAGTGATGCTGGCCACATGACCCGGAAGCTGTACGCCAGCTCTCTCGGCCAGTAAAGCGAGATGAGCGCCACAACCCCAGAGTCGGTCACGACTAGACCTAATGGTCAGGGGTCCCTTTACCGTTTACCTATCAAAGAATGGATTCTCAAGACTGCCTCCCACAGTGCAATTCACATAATCTTTGGAAAGAATCTCCGATTGGTTTTAGCACCACCCCATGAAATAAACACCTGAGTGTTAATTGTTGCCATTTCTATGGTGGCTGTACACCTGAACAAATATTTGTTTGTGTGGTTTTTAAAAAATATTTATTTTCTTATTTTTTTTTCACCTGAATAAATCTTGATACGTTTCTCAAGACATAGAGCTCAGGTCAAAACTTGATGCAGGTTGGAGACTTAATGGCATTTGCTTAGAACATGGTGCCCATGTCGCCAAGGTCACAGGTTCGATCCTTTATCCCATGCCACGATTCTGTGACATATTCTCCTATGAAAAACATCCGTTATCAATGTAGTACCAAAGAAGTATGTGTGTGACAATGTGTCCTTGACATTTAAAAATTACACCCATCATCACAGATTTCTTTTACCAAATAATGTATTTTAATCTGAGCTCTTTCGCTTTAGCTGCTTTCATTTCTTTCACTGCTTGCTATGTTCTTCTTTTCCTGCTTTTTATTTAAGTTACTTTCCCTGTAACTTTATGCACCTCTGTTTCTTAGTCGTAATTATCTAGACAAACGAGAGGAGCTAAGACAAGCAAGAGAAGAGAGGTCGGTACTTAACACTGTTTTTGGCTTTCTTTCTTTTTTACATTTCTTATGTCATTTATTGAGAGATGCATGGTTTTGTAAACATGCTTCCAGTCAGACTTGTAAAGAATGGCTTAAATCAGAAATGCATGTGCTATTTCATTCTGGCAAGCACAGCCATGATAAAGGAAGATGTTCATTACTGAATAATGGGCATGTAACAAATAAATGTTTGGATTGCAGAGAGAGAGGGGGAGGGAGAGAGGGAGAGGGAGACTTCTGAAACTATCAGCCAGGACTTTCAGCTACTTCACAAGAAGCCTATAGCGGAGAAATCTGCAAAAGAAGTGGCGTGGGAGGTCTGCTGAGTTTGGAAACTAGGTTTGATTCAGAACTTCCACCAGACCTTCAGGTGGCTGTTGTATGGCTAGAATGGTGAAGGAAGGACAGCACCCTATTTTGAGTTTTGAGAAACTAAGAATCCCATGTAGAGAGCTTCTACAGCCATAGGTAAAAGTCACATAGCCTCAGTAATATGAGACAAAGTGCTGCCTGCAATTTTTATAGTATCATTTGCAGAAAGACAGGCTAACATGACTGCCTCTTTAAGCAGATAGGACTTATTGATCATGTTGCACACACTGCATATGTCCCCCATCATTCAGCCCATGCCAATGTCCAAACATCGCTCCTTCTAATAGTGAAGTCAGGCGGCGAGTTACTGAGAAATAAGAGGTTTGGTATTGTCAGGGAACTGCCATCAGTGCCGGAGGGAGAGAGCAAAAGCCAGAGGGATTATAGAGAGCCTCCAGGGATGGGGAGAAGCAGCTCCTCTTCTGGGGAAGAGAATAAACGCAGGTCCAGGGGAGAGGGGGTGCAGGAGTCGGATGTGGCGAGGCAGTCCCACGACTCCTTGCCTGGGACAAGCGGGGAAGGAAGGGGTCCTCCGCTGCACACGCCCTCTCTGCGCAGAAGGCTTTCGCACAGAGAGGGAAGGCGGAGACTGGGCATTAAGGAGCTTATATGCTGGAAGAAGTTTAAGAAACGCCCACTCACGGATTCTGCCAGCGATTGAGGCGGCCACGGGTGAGTGGCTCTCCGGACTGATAAAGTTTACATTAGCAGCCAGCCAGGGAGAGGTTTGCCCTGCTTGCGCACGAGCAACCCCTAGTAAACATAAAGGTAAAGGTACCCCTGCCCGTACGGGCCAGTCTTGCCAGACTCTGGGGTTGTGCGCCCATCTCACTCAAGAGGCCAGGGGCCAGCGCTGTCCGAAGACACTTCCGGGTCACGTGGCCAGCGTGACATCGCTGCTCTGGCGAGCCAGAGCTGCACACAGAAACGCCGTTTACCTTCCCGCTAGAAAGCGGTCCCTATTTATCTACTTGCACCCGAGGGTGCTTTCGAACTGCTAGGTTGGCAGGCGCTGGGACCGAGCAACGGGAGCGCACCCCGCCGCGGGGATTCGAACCGCCGACCTTTCGATCGGCAAGCCCTAGGCGCTGAGGCTTTTACCCACAGCGCCACATTATGCATGTGGCATAATGTAAACATAAAGGTAAAAGGTAAAGGTACCCCTGCCCGTACGGGCCAGTCTTGACAGACTCTGGGGTTGTGCGCCCATCTCACTTAAGAGGCCAGGGGCCAGCGCTGTCCGAAGACACTTCCGGGTCACGTGGCCAGCGTGACATCGCTGCTCTGGCGAGCCAGAGCTGCACACGGAAACGCCGTTTACCTTCCCGCTGGTAAGCGGTCCCTATTTATCTACTTGCACCCGGAGGTGCTTTCGAACTGCTAGGTTGGCAGGCGCTGGGACCGAGCAGCGGGAGCACACCCCGCCACAGGGATTCGAACCGCCGACCTTTCGATCGGCAAGTCCTAGGCGCTGAGGCTTTAACCCACAGCGCCACCTGCGTCCCCAATGTAAACATAACAGGTATCAAAAATGCTTGGGAGATCCCCAGGGTTTCCAGAAGTACAAAACACCATTTGAAAAAAAAAAAAAATACTTAAGACTGCAACCTGCCAAAAGACAAACAGAGGCTGGATACAATCAGTCAGGAATGACCGCTGGCAGGAGTGCAGAGAGAAGAACTGCCATGGTGCATCTGCAGCAGCACAAGCGGGCACTTTCATCTGCCCCAGCTGAAACAAAACATGTCTTTCACTACAAGTCTCTACAGCCACAGCAGGCACTATAGCCCTACAACAGTTTGACTTCACCCTCAAAGGCGAACTCATCCATTGTCTCCTGAGACAGATGCATGCCAATCAACCATTTCCTTGCAGCTAGCTAGCTGGTGGCGCTGTGGGTTAAACTACAGAGCCTAGGGCTTGCCGATCAGAAGGTCAGCAGTTCGAATCCCCACGTCGGGGTGAGCTCCCATTGCTTGCGCCCAGCTCCTGCCAACCTAGCAGTTTGAAAGCACGTCAAAGTGCAAGTAGATAAATAGGTACTGATCCTGCGGGAAGGTAAACGGCGTTTCCATGCGCTGCTCTGGTTCGATAGAAGCGGCTTAGTCATGCTGGCCACATGACCCAGAAGCTGTAAAGCGAGATGAGCGCTGCAACCCCAGAGTCGTCCGCGCCTGGACCTAATGGTCAGGGGTCCCTTTACCTTTAGCTTTACTTCACCATGTTTTAAATAAACGATCCTTTGGAGAAATGGTGGCCAACCTTCTTGGCCAATGTGCCAAATCGTATGCAGCCCTCCCTTCCCCATCCCTTGGAATGGTTTTCTTCTACTACTAAGTAGAAGAAGTACCTACTAAGGGAGGGAACAGGTGGCAATACAACACAGAAGAGTCAGGTAGCACTGCAGCCACGATTCCAAGCTGCAGGCAGACCCACTGGTCTGCCTGTTTCAATCCAAATAGGCTACAAACCCCTGCTACCTGTGTCACTTATGAATCCATCTACTCCAGGGGTTGTCAGCCTGGTCCCTACCGCCCACTACTGGGTGTTTCAGGATTCTAGGTGGGGCAGTAGGGGGTTCTATAGCACAAGCTGAATCCTCCTTCTATCGAGCACTGGTGAGCGGTAAGGAAATTTTACCATCAAGAAAGATGCATTAGTGGGCGGTAGATATAAAAAGGTTGACTACCCATGATCTACTCATTTGGGAAATAAAGCCTTGTTTAGGTAACAGCTTAGCTCTCATAGAGAATCACAATCTATTGAACTGGCTGTGTATACTGTAAATGCTTATAAACATTTCCTATTTTATAGCCATCCTTTACAATCACTTTCCAAAATCTGTGGGCACTTCTACATCACATGGAACCCTAATTGCTTAAGATTGAGAAAAAAGCTTGACTGTGTTACTGAAAATGGCTTTGAAACCAGATCCTGCAATTCTGCATGTGGCATAATGTTTATGAAAGATATCTTCGTATCTGCAATGGCTGTGTGCTTGGAACTACATGTGTACCCCTGTGTTGACTATATAATTTAGTATTTACTGAATAGCAGGCACTGTTATTTTCCAGGGGTGGTGACAACGCAGCCTCACCCTTACTGGATGCAATGTTCACTAGCGCAACCTTTCCTTGTCTATATCGGCTCCTAAAAGCGTCCACCCCGAGGAGGAGACTGCATGCTGTGCATCTGCATGATTCACTCATCTTGTTTTCCGGTCAGCTTCCACGGAGATTTGGCAATCTACTCCATCTCTGCATTAGGCGCGATTGGATCATTCCATCCCTCTTAATGCAAGATGCAGCAGAATCACCCACACTCAGGGGAGGCTTCCCATTGCATTTGCATTTCTGCATTAGTCTCTTGTCAGTGTGTACCTCTTTTCAAACAGTGACACGCGGGAGGTGAGGTCCTCTGAGCCAGGTAATTTTTACTCTTTCACACTGTAAACCATTTCAGGTGTAAAACTGAAGCATGCTTCCAGTTTTGAGCAAGGGAAAAGATGGTGAGAATCTGAGAAACAATGCAGCATTGTACAGAAGGAAGATCTCTCTTGCCCCATTTCATATTATTAGGAAATGCTTAGTGCAGTCAGATATTGGAAGTCAAACACAGTCAGGGATGCAAGAAGTTAGTCCTGATTCACCTTTGTGAGCAGTTCACAATAGGACAAAAGGAGTCAGGAGCCTACTTTTACATCTGCATCAATTAATGTACTCCATGGGCAAATAATGGTGGATAAAATTAGCAGACATCTGGAAGACACACATATTCCGAAGCTATTTTGGTCTGAACATATAAAGAATTGTATGGAGAATATGATTGGTAGCTGGTCTTAATAAACAGTTAGCAAGTCTTGCCTGCCTAAAATGCAAAACAGATGTATCTTTGTTCTTTTCAACTGACTTTGATGAATAAACTATATGTGACGTCATATCCAAGCTATTGAATGTCTTGAGTCCGGCCGAGAAATCTTTTAGAATTAAAAAAAAAAGTTTCCATTGTAGACGCTCGAGAGAACAAAGTGAATTCCAGTGCACTGCTCTTGGAGCAAATAGAAGCAGGTTCAGAGACTCAGACAGTTTTTAGTCCAAACATTTGTAAGTGGTATTATTTTCTGCAAGATCTATTTTCCTGCGAGGCACTAAAATTTCCTCCCCTTTCTCTTCAGCAAGACTGGGACTGGGTCTTTTAACATTTGGGGATCTGAGAGACATTTTTGTGAAGGAAGAAGACAATTTTCTTCAAAGTTCAGCATCTGAGGATTGCTTAATATTATCCTTTTGTTCGACATCAGCACTATAAACATCTCTGGGTTTTGCTTGTTTTTCGTCCCCCCCCCCCTTGCTCTGGTGCCTTCCATCCCGGCCCCCCCTCCCACCAAAGTTTAGCCCAGCAGTCAGTTTTGCCGTGTACCTCACGCGTCAGGAAGTCAGAACTTTCCTCGCAGGTGCTTCAGCTATAAACAAGCACCAGCAACCGTTTTCTCCTTCTTTACGAAATCCCTTTGGAATTTGACTTCCAGATACAAATACTTGGAGAAATTGGCAGCTGAAGAGTATGAGAAGGAGCTGAGAAGTCGGAGTTTATGTCGGGGCAAGAGTGACTTGTCTTTGAACTTGGGCTCTTCTTCAGTCCCAACCTCTCCCATTCCGACATCTGCGAGCCCCACTTCAACAGATTCTCAGGAGGAGCCAAAGTCCCTTGTGACAACTCACAGGGCATCTCAGATCTCAGAAGGTAAGTGCCAATGAACTCTGTCAATCCTTTCTCTTAGATGTAGGTTTGATGCCTTACAAACAAATGGCAAAATTTGGCATGCTATTCTGATTTCACTGATTGCATTTGGTGTTGTGATGCTGGTATATCAATGCTTACAAAGTCAAAACACTTAAAGTATGTGCTCCAGCTAAAATTAAACATGTTAGATGAATTGGCTTCAATGGGAGATATCAGCATGGGGGACTTAAAATGTTTAATTTTAGCTAGACTGCACCTTGGAATAACCATGCCTATGTTAGGCCACCTTGGGTGGCTTTTAACATCTCGTCCCCTTGACCCCTAGAGCCAAGCTGCTTTTGAAACTCTTGAGAATTTCAAAACTGGTGACAGGAAAGTGGCAAACTCGCGTGTACACATGCCAATTTGTATGTTCCTGAATTTGTATTTTATATGTATTAGGTTTACATTATTGTTAATAATATTTTTAATTTTAATAGGAAATATGGGGCGAAAATATAATTGTAATTATTAATATTATTATTATGCTTAAGAAATCTCTGAAAGAGATGTGATGATTTGGTACCATAATAAGTGGCAAGGTAATAGTGAATGGGAAAACAGAGATGAAAAGTTGTTTTTATTGGTGGGGGTGGCATGCATACAATCTTAGATGTATAGCAGAACTCTTAATAGTTTTATAATACACCAAATGCAATTATGTGAGTAAAAAGTGAAGAAGAAATCACAAGCATTATCTAACCCCCATTCATCGCTGTTAAATCACATTTATTCCAATGACGAGTTAAAGCACATGCCAAAATCATTCCTATTGAGATCCGGGGGACAAAAATACTTATTTTGGCTGGTTTATGCACATGATCAGCATCTTACGTAGTTTCTTTGGAAATCTGATGATGAATGCATTGTCTATATATGTGACTTCTGTACTTGAAGGTAAGATTGTTCACTTCTTCCTCAGCGGGAATCAAATCCTGAAAATACTTTATCTGTTATGATGCATGAATATTTCTGGGGCTGGTGCATGCTGAATGCCAGTTCTCACTATCATAGTATCATAGAGTTGGTACATCAAAGTTGGTACATCAAAGTATCATAGGGTTGGTACATCAAAGGTCTTCCCCCGCTGATTCAGGAAATCCACTACAACGGGTAGCCATCCAATCTCTACATTAAAATCTCTGGCAAAGGAGAGTCTACTGCCTCTTGAGGCAGACTGTTCTACTGTTGAGCAGCTTGCACCACCTGCAAGATCTTCCAAGCTTTCAGTCTAAATTCTTTTCCTTGTAATTTGAGCTCATTGGTTGAAGTCCGACCCTCTGGTGCAACCCAGAACAAAACTGCTCCAAGACAGCCCTTCATGTACTTTGACTTGATGATGCCTCTATGACTTGAGCTCTTTGGCTTTATTGGCTGCTATTGCTTGAAGCATGCTGTTAAAGAACTACCATCTGAAGGGAGAATGGATATTGTATGCTGACTTAGGGTGTGCTGCTGTCAAACTTGATTTTAGTTTGCATGGTTTCTATTTTTTCTCAGTATTGGAGAGTTCCTACAAAGATTGTGTATCTGTGAAATCACTTTTATTCAGAATGGCAGTTATTCAAGCCCAGTGTCAGGATTTTAATAAAAACAAACACACACACAACTCACCTCATTTCCCCCTACCATTAGGATTTTTCAAATCTCTGCATGGAGAGCAACTATCTCTTTTATGATGATGATTTTAGCATATGTCTCTGGGATTCCTTCCAAACATTACATTATAAAATGGAGCTCTTTGGTATGTGTGGGGAATAGATTTATAACAGGTGCATAGGCTAACTCTCTGTGGCTGAGGTGTGGAGTTGCTTTCAGCAGGTGGCAGGTGTTTAGGGTTTTTCCAGAGGAACACCTGACGCAAATGAGCAACATTGTGGAAATTTTCACAGATGAATGAGATAAAGACAGTGTAAAGGGAAACATCCATCACTGTAAAGATCTCTGAATGCAGATGGTCTATGCCTTGAAACTGCTGTCATAGGCATAATTACAAGGAACGAAACCCTGTTGATCTTAGTTTCCCAGCAAAAATTATTCACTTGAATGAATGTGAATATTTTGGATTCAGAAAGGGTTACAAGTCCCATCTGAATGTTGGAGAGGTGCACTTACATTTCCATTGTTACTTTGAAAGGCTGCAGCACACTGAGAAATTAGGAACAACCTTTCTCAAATTCGTTGTTTCCCCCTGAAGACAGTCTGTTTTCCAAATACCAAGAGTTCACGCAGTTTTACGTGCTCCACATTACGTATCTCCACCACACTTTTCAATAGCATTTGGATTATTTGCATTTCCAAAACTTTGCTTCATTTCCATAATGGGATTTTGAGAAATTTGAAGACTACTCAATTCACAAATCTGGCCAGATTGTTTATGCTATATATAAAAAACAACAACCGTAATTTTTAAAAACCCTACAAGTAATGTGGAAACTTGATTTTCTCCAGGGAAGATGGGATGGCTTGGTCCATGAGAAGGAAAGTCATGTTAGAAAACAAACATTGCCCCCCAATAAGGGGGAAATTACATCTTCGGTTGTTATACACACATGTATATTTGACATGCACAAAGCAATTCCGTTTGTTTCCCCTTTTTCATACTAAAAGAGACCACCTACATTATTTATGGGAAATGATTGAATCCAAAATCAAAACTGCAGATGCTTCATTAGTAGTGGAATCCTATATATCTCTCCTGAAATGTAAGTCCTATTAAGTTAATTGGGGCTTAATCCCTTGTAAGTGGGTTTACAATTCCAGACTTACTACAAAAATGCAGTAGGTTAGTGAATAGTCTAAACTGTAGACTGAACCCTTGGTAAATAAAGGAAATAAACTATGTGAGGCAGAAGTTCCTAGAATGTCTGACTGACTAATCTAGATGTGAAAACTGTAGACTGCTTAGAATTTTTGCTACAGTTAAGCCATATAGTTGGATGGATGGATGAATGAATGAATGAATGAATGAATGGATAGATAGACAGACCTATTGGATACAGCTGCTGTGTGACATGTTAGCCGTTTTTTTCATGGGGAAACTCCTAAATGGGTCTGACAGCCTTCCCATACCTGGTCAGGTTAGGTGGCACCAATTGTGATTTCTGGGGCTGATGGGAATTGTAGGTGAAGGGTGGGTCAGACAAAAGATCATGTAGTAACCCAACTTTCAGCTGCCTTTGGAAGTTCACAAGCAGGTTATGAAGGGGATAGTTTTCCATTATTGTTTGTCCCCAGCATCTGGTAATCTGTGGTAGAGTTTGGCTCCATTCATAGGCTGTGAAACTCCTAGCGGGGAGGACTTGGCAAGTTTTGGGACTGTTGCATGTGGTGGAGGCAGTGAAATGCACCAGAGGACAGAAGTCTAGATTTTTCTGCCTCCTGATTCAATTCTAGGGGGCAGAGAGAACTTGAATTCCATTGTCCCTGTCAAGAAATGCCCCAAGTTTCTAAAACCTCTCACTATTTTGAGTCAGACCCAACTCTGGTATGATTCAGTTAGAGTCAGTCTGAATTACTAGTAATGTTGGCAAATTCTCAAAGGCTTTTAATTTTAATTCCTCCAAATAAGAATTTGCCACCAATATCTTTTTTTAAAAAAAATAATTTTTATTAAGTTTCATATTACCAAATTAAACACATCAAACCAATTAATCCAAATTATATCAATACATATCATGTAATCCAATTGTTTTCCAAATTATAAATTTTTGTGGGGGGTACCCATGCTTCTTGATCGGCTACCAAGAATTTGCTACCAATATCAGCAATCAGAAGTGTGCAGTTGGAATGGGGAACATGGGACTATTCAGATGTTATTGACCTCTCGCTCCCATCAGCCCAACTAGCATGGTCAGTGGTCAGGGATGAATGGAGTTAGAATCCAACAACATCTGAAGAGCAACATATTCCCCATCACTGATGTAGCTCTCATGATCTGTAGAACTACATTCTGTGTATCTTGCTAGAATCAGAAAAGCTTCAAGTTCTCTGTTCATGGGTTATCCCAAAAGCTTCAGCTGTATTTCAAATTGGCATTGTTATTTACATTGTCGTTACATGGTGAACTTGAATTTTGCTGATAGACTAGCTCATATCTATATCTATGAGTCAGTTCATTTGAGAGGTAGAAAATTAAGAAGATATGTCAAATCTCAAAATCTTTTTTCCTAATAGTCATCCACCTCTCAGGAGTTGTTGCTGAAAAATCTGAAAATAGACTTTGTTGCATGGCATTAGAAATTCATCTTCTGACCTCCCTTTAGAGCAGGGGTCAGCAAACTTTTTCAGCAGGGGGCTGGTCCAATGTCCCTCAGACCTTGTGGGGGGCCGGACTATATTTTGTAAAAACAAACAAACAAATTCCTATGCCCCACAAATAACCCAGAGATGCATTTTGAATAAAAGGACACATTCTGCTCATGTAAAAACAAGCTGATTCCCGGACCATCCACAGGCCAGATTTAGAAGGCGATTGGGCCGGATCTGACCCCCGGGCCTTAGTTTGCTTACCCATACTTTAGAGATTCAGGATGTAATTAATCAGAATGTACTCCTGAGTAAGTAACCTCAAAACAGTGCTCTTGCTCACGTCTAGTTCATCTCAGTGGGATTTGTGCAGGAGAACTTCCTAATACCTTGTGTGTCCCAAATGCCCACTAATGTCTTAGAGTAATTTTGTAGTACCTCATTTTTTTAGTGGTGTTTTTTTCAGATGGTCCCCATTTTTCCACTATAAAGTTATGCTGCTTAGGTTGGACTCCCTTTCCTTTTCTCTTCCTTTCTGAGTCATCTGAATTCTCATCAGAAAAGAAAAAATCACTCCAGTCTCCATTCTGACACTGCGTACACTACAAAAGTAGAACTGCCAGGCCAGTCAGAAGGAAAAATCTAGAACTGTATCATAGTTTAACCAAGAGGTGATTTCACAACTACACAAAATTAACATACATATTCACCTTTCTGTCACTTCTGCATGGCCGTTCTGTCTTTGAGAACTGTGAGCTGCTTGACTGAATACCTGTGGGTGCCTTCTAGTTTCTTTACATTGCAATATAGAAATCTTGCATGTGAAAATCTGCTGGTTTAGCTGAGAATGATGACTAAATTTCACTCTGTCAGAGATCAAATGAGGTGGAGGAAATCAACTGCATCATCAACAATATGTGTCAGACGCCAGTTAAGAGACAAATTTATGCCACTTGCCAAACAGCTAGAAGCTAGATTTGTGCCAGATGCCAAGCCAGTGCTTTATGTAGCTATTCCGAAATAAATTGCCATGAGGGAACATATGCTTGCTGTCAACAGTGCATGACACTGCCCTTTCAGAGTTGTGCTGCTCTAATAAAACTAACACATGTGTACCTTTCTGTGTGTAAACAGATGAAAAATCAGTCACTCTAAACATGTTTTAGGGATGCAGGTGGCGCTGTGGGTTAAACCACAGAGCCTAGGGCTTGCCAATCAGAATGTCGGCGGTTCGAATCCCCGCCACGTGGTGAGCTCCCATTACTCGGTCCCAGCTCCTGCCAACCTAGCAGTTCGAAAGCACGTCAAGTGCAAGTAGATAAATAGGTACGCTCCAGCGGGAAGGTAAACGGCGTTTCCGTGCACTGCTCTGGTTCGCCAGAAGCGGCTTAGTCATGCTGGCCACATGACCTGGAAGCTGTACGTCGCCTCCCTCGGCCAATAAAGCGAGATGAGCGCCGCAACCCCAGAATCGGCCACGACTGGACCTAATGGTCAGGGGTCCCTTTACCTTTACCTAAACATGTTTTCAACAACAGAGCATACAGCAACCAAAAATGATCTTGTCCCTTTTTCCTGTTGCTCCCTGCTTTTAAAGAGGGAAATAATAATTTGTTTGGAGTCATTTCGTAACCTTTTAGCACCCAGTGTAGATGGGATTATTAAATATTTGTACTTATATTGTTGAAATTTCACATACACACACATACTTATAAATGCCTTAAAGTTTGACCAAACTTTATTCAAGCAGGAAATGGCAGATTTCCGGTGTGTCTCATGAGTAAGGCCCTCCTTCAAGGGCTATTACATGAGCTCCGCCCTGCGAATGCCACGCTCAGCCATTTCTTAAAAGCAGCCTCCAATACCAAGACCCCTTTCTCTTTTCACTCACTTGGAGAAATGAAGGCTGATGGAACTCACTTGACTGTGCGAAGCACGAAACACTGTTTTTAAGCGAATCTTTCTCCATTATTCTTTTCACCAGTGAGTGCCAGTGAACCTGAATGTGAACCAGAACCTGAGCCAGAGGCAGAAACAAAAACAGATCAGGAAGACGGGGCAGACTTGGAGCAGGGGGCAGAAACACCCCAAGAAGTTGAGGTTGCAGAGGTGGAGCCAGGAGGCGGAGTGGCGCAAGGTCCAGAGCAAGAGGCAGAAGAAGGTGCAATACTAAGTGAAAAAGAGAGGCAGAATGAAGAAGTGAATGAAAAAGACAATTGTTCTGCATCCAGCATATCCTCAGCAAGCAGCACTTTAGAGAGGGAGGAAAGGGAGGAAAAGTTGGCCAGTGACAATGAAACTGGTAAAGTGAAGTATTTTCTCCATAACAGTTGACCTTTTTTTGTAATTTTAAAACAGCAGCTTCATTTTAACATTTGTTGTAAGAGAAGTATTGATCTGTTTTTGTTTACTGGTGTGTCCTCCATTGAAAGCCTCAGTTCCTAGACATTTTGGGCACAGGGTTCAGTAGAGGTTTTCTGCGCAGACTCACAGAAGAAGCAGAACTTTAATTAAAAAGCATTATTCCATGGGGATAGTATTCTTGAAGTTTCCTTACTAGTTAGAATCTCGTTACGAAAACAGCCATGATTCACATTTCAAGACTCCTTTTAAGTTCGCCTTTAGGAGAGGGTCTCGACTTGTGGAAAACCTTCCCTGCTATTTCCCCCTTGCTGAAATGTGATGCTGCATGTTTGGGGCACTTGTCTGCCAAAGACGTTTTGCCATTTTCAGATGCGTAGGTCTTTCTGAATTATCCGTTCACGTATTACTTCAGATCCTAGCATGACAGTTCACTGTTCCCCACTTTAAATCCCAGACACCTGGCTTATAATTGCATGTGGCTTCTGACTGAAAGGCTCAGAGACTGGTGCGCTTTTGCATATGGTGTTGGGGTAGGGTTCATCATTGTTCCCTCCTCAGTTGCTGCCTTCCTTGCTATCGTATATCTCTCCTGATTCCATGTAATTAACTTAATACAGAACATCTTGTGCATCAAACTCCCCCTTTTCCTTAAAATGACAACTCTGCAATAGCTGTTTGACAACTTATTGCTATGTTTGGAGGGCTTTTGTCCACACGATGCCTCTTCCATCCCTAGTGGTCACTCTTAGCAGGTTCAGAGTGAAATCACAATCACAGATGGCCTTGCTTCTCATTAACCTTTCTAAGGCGATAGGCAAGAGTGCTTATCAATAGTGCCTCTCCTTGTTTTCTCTGCTATCCTTCTTTTTATCAGATAATCGGATATTCACATTCACTTTTATGGGGCTGCAGTAATTAGGTGCAGATTTCCACTTTTCTCAATGCAGAATGTGTGTAACCTTGGCAGGCGCTTCTCTTTTAATGTTTTCAGCATGCAGCATATGCAGCCCAAGAGGTATATGGGAAAGAAAATATTTCACTCTCTAGAAGCTATGCAAGAAAATGAAAATCACATTTTGGACTCTAGTGTCCAAACCCACTCCACGAAAGTACTGGACTATGATTAAGTTACTGCCCTTTTTAAAGGACTGTTTCTTTCTTGACACATACCCAAAGGATGTTATATTATTCTTAAAGTTTCATTTTTCTGTACTTTTGTAAGGATATGAATGTATGAGAGGGAGTGAAATAGTAGAGAGTTGCTCCACATCTGTATCTCATGCAGGCTTCCGCATTTGTGCTGTTTTTCATGGGTCTGACCTTTCTAAAATCAAGGCCAGGCAATGGGAGGAAGTGCATGGTCCCCCAGATCTGGCCCAGGAGCTCAAGGTTTCCCAACCCTGCAATAAGGAAAATAAGTTGGCACCTTGGTTTTGCAAGAGAATATTCTGACTCTTATTTCCCGTATTGTCTTTTGCTCACTTCAGTTCTGGAAAAGGATTAAAATCTATGGCATGTTTTTGTCATTTTTAGTAGACGCTACTGAGAATACTAGGGGACGCGGGTGACCCTGTGGGTTAAACCACAGAGCCTTGGGCTTGCCGATCAGAAGGTTGGCGGTTCAATTCCCCGCAACGGGGTGAGTTCCCGTTCCTTGGTCCCTGCTCCTGCCAATCTAGCAGTTCAAAAGCATGTCAAAGTGCAAGTAGATGAATAGGTACCACTCCGGCGGGAAGGTAAACAGTGTTTCCGTGCGCTGCTCTGGTTCGCCAGAAGCGGCTTAGCCATGCTGGCCACATGACCCGGAAGCTATACGCTGGCTCCCTCGGCCATGAAAGTGAGATGAGTGCCGCAACCCCAGAGTCATCCGCGACTGGACCTAACAGTCAGGGGTCCCTTTACCTTTACCTTTTTACTGAGAATACTAAAGAAGACATTTATAAGAGCACAAGAGGAGAGGTTCTAGAAAGGCATTTTACTCATTTTAATGAAGAGATGAAAGGGGAGATGGGTACAAAATTAATCTTGAGTTGTAAATGAATTGAAATGCCCTCACCCTGCACCCGCTTATTAGCAGGCCAAAAACCAGGGGCTTCCTCTCAGTGTGTTGGGGAGAGCCGCAAAGGGGAGCAAGATGTTTGCATCACTATTGTTGTAAGAACAAATACAGTGGTACCTTGGTTTAAGAACAGCCCTGTTTGTGAACTACAGTCATACCTCAGGTGAAAGTTGCTTCAGGTGGAGTGTTTTCAGGTTGCGCTCCACGGCTACCCAGAAGTAACAGAACACATTACTTCCGGGTTTTGCCACTCGTGCATGCGCAGACGCTCAAAATGATGTCACGCACATGCGCAGAAGCAGCAAATCGTGGCACGCACAGACGTGAGTTGCGTCCTCTTCAGGATGTGAACGGGGCTCCAGAACGGATCCCATTCGCATCCAGAGGTACCACTGTATTCAGTTTACGAACTCCGCAAAACCGGAAGTAGTGTCCCTGTTTGCGAACTTTACCTCAGTCTAAGAACAGAATCCGAACGGTGGAAGGGCACCGGTGGCAGGAGGCCTCATTAGGGAAAGCGCGCCTCAGTTTAAGAACAGTTTTGGTTTAAGATCGGAATTCCAGAATGGATTAAGTTCATAAACCGAGGCACCATTGTACTTGATAAGAGGCTTCCCTTCTGAGTTGTTTTGAGGCTTTCATTCCCTTTGGGGAAGTCCTGAGACTTTTTCTTTTTACCAGATGCTGGCTGGGAACACATTCAGTTTCCTCTGTGCTTCCTCAGTTTGACATTTCAATAAACCAAATATAAAGGAAAAGGAGCTAATTGCCCATCGTGGGGATTTTTTGGGGTTTCATGAACACAAATGGGTGTTTTGAGCACTGTGGTCTAAACCACTGAGCCTCTTGAGCTTGCCAATCAGAAGATTGGCGGTTCAAATCCCCCCAACAGGGTGAGTTCCCATTGCTCTGTCCCAGCTCCTGCCAACCTAGCAGTTTGAAAGCACGCCAGTGCAAGTAGATAAATAGGGACTGCTGTGGCGGGAAGGTAAACGGTGTTTTCATGCGCTCTGGCTTCCGTCACGGTGTTCCGTTGTGCCAGAAGTGGTTTAGTCATGCTGGCCATATGACCCGGAAAGCTGTCTGTGGACAAACGCCAGCTCCCTTAGCCTGAAAGCAAGAGGAGCGCCGCAACCCCATAGTTGCCTTTGACTGGACTTAACCGTCCAGGAGTTCTTTACCTTTACCTTTTACCTATGCGCAGAACAGTTACCATGGCAGTATGTTTAGAACAACACGTTGGCCATTAAAAATATGGGGGGACATCAAAAGATTCAAAGCTACTGAAATTATTTATGTTTTGTTTAGTTTTGTTAATGAAAGCAAAAAAGCAATATCAAATACAGTTTTTCGTTCCTTAACTAAGCTTTCACCTGAAAGATTTCCCAAAACCCAGATTATGTAGGACCTAGGAATATGCTGTTTTATTTCTAACTCTTCCAGACAGCCCCATTCATTCCACGTTTCATATGTTGTTGTGCATGTATTTATGAACAGGCAAGAGGGCCTTCTCGGTAGTGGTGCCCACCCTGTGGAACACCCTCCCATCAGATGTCAAGGAAATAAACAACTGTCTTGACTTTTAAAAGACAGCAACCCTGTATTGGGAAAATTTTAATGCCATCCAGAGTGGCTGGGGAAACCCAGCTAGATGGGTGAGGTATAAATAATAAAATTATTGTTATTGTTATTTGAACAACCTCCTGACCCAGTTCCGTTCAATGTGTGGTTTCAGGTCCATGGTTACAGACCATTCAAGATGTTGGTGTGAATGACCAGTGCAGCAACATTCTCAATAACAAGAGGTTCATGTTGGACATGTTGTATGCCCATAACAAGAAGCCCAAGGATGAAGAAGATAAAGAGCTGGAGGAGAAGGAGGAGGAAAAGGAGATGGTGGAGGCAAGTGAAGACTCTATCACTAGCCTGGCCAGCAGGATCTCAGTTCTGAAGGCTACCAAACAGGGCAAAGATGAAAGTGTCAAAAGAATGGAGATTGGGAATTTGGACAACCAGGGCAGCGTCAAGGCCTTTGCAGAAAGATTCAACAATGGTGAACTGGCCAAGACCTCCAACTTTCCTGAGAGTGATTTTAGTGAAAAGGTCTCTGAAAAAACACCAGTGCAACCTAAGAAGGAATCTGACTATATCTGGGACCAGCTCATGGCGAATCCCAGAGAACTGAAAATCAAAGATATGGATTTTACAGATTTAAGGGATGAGGATGATGTGGACATCTTGGACGTGGAAATGGGTTCTGGTGACTCCTTAGCTCCCCCTCCTCCACCTCCGCCTTCCTTTTTAGGTTTGCCACCTCCACCTCCTCCCTTGTTTTATGGGTGTCCTCCTCCACCCCCACCCTCTGGTAATTTATTGGCACCCCCGTCCCTCTTTGGCATTCCTCAGGGTTTAGGATCGCCCCCGCTTCCCAGAGGTCAGCCAGCCTTTATAAAAAAGAAAAAAACAATCCGTCTATTTTGGAATGAGGTGAGGCCATTTGAGTGGCAGTGTAAGAACAACAAGCGCTGCAAAGGATTCCTGTGGTCAAAACTGGAGCCTATTAAGGTGGACACTTCCAAACTAGAGCACCTCTTCGAATCTAAATCCAAGGAGCTTCCTGTCACCAAGGTATTTCTCTTGATTTGCATTGATTTTGATCATATTTTATGTGTCTAAACCAAATCTGCCAGCTCTTCGTGATAAAATAATTCCAAGAATTATTGCAAAATTTCCCAATATAGTTAAGACAGTTTTGCTTTACAGCTTGCTGACCATGTTAGCTATTAAGAAATGCTCCAAAATAGGTTTGATTCCTTAAATGAAGTCAAATATTCTGTGCAACATCTGTACAAGTAGTCAACTGTAATTTTCTAGTTGATTTAAACTGGAAGAAAGGAAGCCTCAGTTTTCTTTACTATTTTCTTTGTCTTTATCATTTAAGGCAGGCATAGGCAAACTTGGCCTGCCAGATGTTTTGGGACTACAATTCCCATCATCCCTGACCACTGGTCCTGTTAGCTAGGGATCATGGGAGTTGTAGTCCCACAACATCGGGAGGACCAAGTTTCCCCAAGCCTGATTTAAGGCCTTTTGGGCAGACAGATGAAAGGTGCTTCTCGATTTGGGCAGAGAAGAGCCTGAATCTGAATTCTAGTTTTTGAGGCCTCATTGTGCAGATGACTAATTTTAATGCGTGTTATTTGAGAATTGTTGTTTATTGTTTATTCTTCATAGTTTATTATTTAAGCTGCGAGATGCTTGCAAATCTACCACATATTTTAGTAGAAGTAGATGAGTGGGGTATAAATGATAAAATTACTCTTATTTATTAAATTCTACATAATTCTGTATAGTGTATGAATAACTCTAGTGCCGGAAACAAGTCAGATGTGTTGTCGTTTGTAAAACCTTCTGTTTTCCATTCCCCATTTGTATGTGCAATCTATTTATATCACAGCCTGGTCCGCATGTCACATTAAACCATAGTTAAAGCAAACTATGATTTAATGTGAACATCCACAGTGTGGCAGGTGAACTGGGCCTACCATTGAAGCATTTCATTCCACTTGACAGATTTCCATCTGATGCGCTCCAGTCACTCACACACCCTGTTAGTAAACCCTGTCATAGAGCTACCTCCAGTCTAAACAACAACAGACATCCCGAACATCTTAGCATATGGCTAAAGAGATCTCTATTGAGTTGAGTATATATTTACTGAAGCCAGATCTCTTCCAGTCAATAGCTACAGAGATTATAAAGGGGAGGGGGGCTGCCCTTCCCTCCTGCCCCTAATGTTTATCTGACTGGGGAGGAGAGAATTGGTCAAACTACTGATTTTCATATCCATGGGCCAAAACTTTTAACTGCTTAAGTTGCCATTATCTTTGATTAAAGCATCATTCTGGATCAAGGGGGGTCATGATCCAGGCACAGGAAAGCACAATTAATCCCACTTACCTTAACGTGGGTGGGTTAAGCCCAGGCTTAACTTTACCCCGTTCATGGCACACACAAAATTTACCATTTCATGGCAGGGAAAAATAAGCAAAGCTTGTTGGAGCCTTGACTAGATAACGAAAGAGAGTGTTGCTTTAGTTGAGATTCCTTCATTGCATGGAGGAATGATGACCCTTGGAGCCCCTTTGAATTCAACAGTTCTACGATGCTATGAAATGCAGAGCCAGGGGGGCATGAGAAATGTTCCACATCTGACTAAAAAGAAATGTAATAGGTAATGGGATGGGAAACGTTACTAGATCCCTTTGCAATGAGGATATAAACGTCTGTCGTAGTTGCTTCCTTTGGGTGAGTAGATTATAGATAAGGACATAACATAGGCGTTATTCTTATATTCTGTATGGAGTGTGTTTAAATGCTTTCATCTGTGGCCAGTATAGTAAACTAACTGACTAGACAGCTAAAGCAGGAACTTCAACTATATCTGATGGATCAGAATTCATTGCAAATTTGGGCTACGATTGGGATGCAAAGGGACGTGGGTAGCGCTGTAGGTTAAACCACAGAGCCTAGGACTTGCCAGTCAGAAGGTCGGCGGTTCAAATCCCCATGACAGGGTGAGTTCCCGTTGCTTGGTCCCTGCTCCTGCCCACCTAGCAGTTCGAAAGCACGTCAAAGTGCAAGTAGATAAATAGGTACCACTCTGGCAGGAAGCTAAACGGTGTTTCCATGCACTGCTCTGGTTTCGCCAGAAGCAGCTTAGTCATGCTGGCCACATGACCCGGAAGCTGTACGCCAACTCCCTCGGCCAATAAAGGGAGATGAGCGCTGCAACCCCAGAGTCATTCACGACTGGACCTAATGGTCAGGGGTCCTTTTTATAGGGCATGCAGTAGTCAACCAACAGTATTGTAAGCATCACTGGTGTATCAGGGGAAATGAAACAGAACCAGTAAGCGCAGGATGATGACGACAACAACGATTATATTTACTTTTTGTACCCCACCCATCTGAATGGGCTGCCCCAGCCACTCTGGGTGGCTTCCAACAGAATATAAAAAAAACATTAAAAAAGACTGGCTAGCTTTTCAGATACCCTTTAATTCAGAGGTCAGCAACCTTTTTCAGCAGGGGGCCGGTCCACTGTCCCTCAGACCTTGTGGGGGGCCGGACTATATTTTTGGGGGGAAATGAACGAATTCCTATGCCCCACAAATAACCTAGAGATGCATTTTCAATAAAAACACACATTCTACTCATGTAGAAACACCAGGCAGGCCCCACAAATAACTCAGAGACACATTTTAAATAAAAGGACACATTCTACTCATGTAAAAACATGCTGATTCCTGGACCGTCCATGGGCTGGATTGAGAAGGCGATTGGGCCGGATCCGGCCCCCAGGCCTTAGGTTGCCTACCCCTGCTTTAATTGAATACCTTTTTTGAAGAAATGCCTGAAGTAACTGATATTATGGTTTGAAGTCTTGCTTATTCTGTTAAATATTCCTCCAAGAAGACCCTAATTAGAGCACAATAAGGCCAACATGTACATACAGTATATTATTTTTAATGTGATCCCTTTGAGATCACAAGAAGAACTTTTGCAGGAAACTCTTAGAAATAGGAAATAATCAATATATTTTTGTGGAATTTGTAATCATATTAATTTTTTAAAATATCCTTTTAAAAAGATTAAATTATGTAACTTAACCTTAAAATTTAAACTAAGTCCATCATATGCTATATCATATTAAAATCCATGAAGTTCTGAAGAGATTGGTTTTGAAACATATCAATTCCAGCCTGAGCTTTTAAGGTTTTTGTGTAGTCCTGCAAGGCCAAAATTGTCAATTTTGTGAAATTTCAAACCCTCATAACTCAAAAACGGAATGAGATAAAAATTTAAAATTTTAGATTTAAACTTAGTTACAATCGTTCAACAAGTGTACAAAATTTTAAGAAAATTGGAAAACATGAGGTTAAAAAAAATCATCAAAATTGGACCACTTGATATGGAATGACCCTGCCACTCATCTGACGGAGCAGGTTTCATATGCCCCTAACCTAAGGTGTAAGTTCTACCGTAATTCTAAGTATTTAGGTTGTATGTGGGGGTGTGGGGGTATATGGAAAGTCTGACTGTAGATTGTGACATCCAGCTTAGTATTTGAAATTCTCCGGTAGGTTTCCTCCTTTTGAGGTGGTCCACTCCTTGCCCCACCAATAGGAATAAGTGACATGGATGACCCACTTATCCTCTCCTTGGAAGACACTTTTTTGAAGAAGCCATTTGCCATGCAGGCTCCATGAAGACCATAGAGGAATTACCTTATTTTCCCGTGTATAACATGAGCTTTTTAGACCCAAAAATGAGGTTCAAAATTTAGGCTCGTCTTATACATGGGTAGCGCTGAGGGGGACGTGCAAATGGTTTTTTGGCGCGAGCCCGAGATTGTAAGTGGTGATTGGCCTATTGATTGTTGGGGGGGGGGGGATGCTGAAAATCGCTCAGCCGCCAGAACACAGCACACAACTGCTCACATTGCAGCTGCCTGATCGCTGCCATTAGCCCTCTTGTTTGCCGCTGCGGCAGCCAATAGACGCATTCTGTTTGAGAACCAAGGTACGACTGTGCTACCACAAGGGCTCCTGTTTAGGCATTTAGTTATGCAATGTTGAATGTTATCTGTTGTCTCTGTTTTATCCTGTTTCCCCTTTGTCTTTGTCTAAACCAATTCATGAACCAAGAACATTGACCACTAATAATGGATCAAATGGTGCAGATATTACAGCAGTCTTAATTGTGCTGTTTTTGTGATACGCAAATGACGTGATAAAGCTTGGTCTATTTATTTGTATCGTTTATTACAATCCTTGTTTATAAAACCCAATAAAAAGTGACTCTAATAATTTTAATAACGGTAATGGCAAAGTTTTCCACACATAGTGGCAAAGGCTGCAAGCTGTCCTGGGCACTCTTTTTAAAATGCACAGAGCCCAGCTATGTGTCTGCGCTGATGAGACACTGCTGTGCCATCTAAGTGGCCTGTATTTCTTGGTTCTGAGCAGGTGCTTGACAGAGGCATGGATGCGGAAATTGGGATGGAGAACTCAGACTCCAGTTAAGATCAGAAGAGGGAAACTGAGGTTTGCTCATATCTCGTAGCACGTATTCTGAAATACAGCTGCAACAAATCTTATTTCTGCTTCTGAGTCTTAACTTGTGATTGCGTGTTCAGACCTTTAAAGCTCCCCCTTAAATAAATTCAGGCAAGACTCAAATTTTGGTTTGGTTTTTGGCAGAATTTAGGCCACAACTTTATTGATTACAGCAAGTGAGTGGTTGCATAGGCTCTGGTTCGACTAGCTCCCTGCACCATGGCAGGTAGCACTGACCCAGGGCACCAGCATAGGTCAGCCTAGGGTGAACACCTGGAACAGCGGAAAGCCGGGGTTAAGCTAGTCCACCACCCAGATGTCCCCCTGGACTCAGGCATGGACACAATCCCCTCACAGGACTGACCAAACCATCAAGTCCCTGGATTCCTTTAATAATAATAATAATAATAATAATAATAAATTTTATTTATATCCCGCCCTCCCCAGCCGAAGCTGGGCTCAGGGCGTCTAACAACAATCAAAATAGTTCAACATTCTAAAAACATTCATTATAAAATTAATTAAGATCAAATTAATGGCAACCATCAAGCAAAATTCTGTGCAGGTTGCCAGAGGAGGGGGTCAGGCTGCGCCCTGACCAAAGGCCTGGTGGAACAGCTCTGTCTTGCAGGCCCTGCGGAAAGATGTCAGGTCCCACAGGGCCCTAGTCTCTTGTGACAGAGCTTTCCACCAGATTAGAGCCGCGGCCGAGAAAGCCCTGGCTCTAGTTGAGGCCAGCCTAACCTCTCTGTGGCCTGGGATCTTTAGGATGTTTTTATTTGTAGACCGTAAATTTCTCTGTGGGACATTCCAGGAGAGGCGGTCCCGTAGGTACGAGGGAATACCCTTCACGGAATACCCTTCACATAGGGATGACAAGAGCGTTCTCCCGTCGCTATCACCTGAACCAGAGCCTATCCGCAATCTTACAAGTTGTGACAATTTGCTACGCAGCAGGCGAAACCCAAATCAGCCAATCAGCCAAGTGGGGAAAATTCCTGCTGTGCCCCTGTCCCAACGACTGATGACACGACAGCATATCAAGGTCAAGCACAAAGCCCAAAAAGTAGGGAGAGGTGGGTGGGTGTTCCGAATGCACATGCCTAAAGAGGAAGCTCTGGGTCACGTGCATAGGTATATATAGGTCTCTTGATCCGTTTAGCCTGCGTCCCATTGGCCTGATTGAACCCAGCATCAAGGGACCTACCAATTGGGTGTTGTGGCTATTCAATCAAACCCACCCACAACACAGGGTTTGGTTGCTGGGTCTCACTGCAACACGTGCCCTCTTTAAGGGAGGACCCAATTTTCCACCATGATTGACTCTAATGGTTACTCCCCCCATGCTGGCTGTCAATACATTTCTCATTAGCATTGCAATGAAGTCAAGCAAAGGTTGCTTCTGAAGGGAACTTGCAGCAGAAGTGATACTTTTGAAGGTTTGGAAACCAGTAATGGCAGAGTCCATGGTTCCCATGACTACTGTGCTGGCAGTGGCTGATGGGAGTTATCGGCCAGAAATTGTGGCGGGTAGCAGATTGGAGGAAGCTAGCCTACAGCAATTCACATTTCACCTATTGAATTTCATCTACTGCTGGGCATCAAAAGAGAAAATCAGAGATGTCTGATAATGGGCGGCAGCAGCAGCTAGCAGTTTTTCAGCATGACACATTCTGAGCAAGCCCAACCTGGCTACTGAGAATCTAGAACTTCTATAGCAGTGCTCTTAAGGGTCCACAACCATTAACTCACCCAAGTTCCTTTTTTGAGGAGAGGCTTAGAAATGGGATTATGGCCCAAGTATAAAAATAACTAGTTAGATAGCAGGATTCCTCTCCCTTTTACTATAGCTGCTCCTAATACCTGGTGCTGCCAGTATGGACATATGCCATAGTCTTTTGAACCATCAACAGCCCTGGAGGTTGTCACCATTGTAGATTGATGTCCATGTGGATAATGCAGTATAAAGTCATTCTGATGCATGCCCTTAAAAGTGTTAGAGGTTGCCTGCCGAGTGTATAAGCTTTGTTAAACAAATAAATAAAATAGCTCCCTCCCCATTCTCCTCCCTCAGAAAACCGCTGCAGATGGCAAGAGGCAGGAAATCATTGTGTTGGATTCGAAGAGAAGCAACGCTATTAATATTGGCCTGACGGTACTGCCCCCTCCAAGGACGATCAAGACTGCAATTTTGAACTTTGATGAATATGCCTTAAACAAGGAAGGAATTGAGGTATTGAAGGAGGGGGGGGGACCAATGAGCAGGGCTGGCCCAAGACATTTTGGCACCTGAGGCAAACCACAAGATGGCCAGGGAAGACTTGTCAACATTGGGAACGTGGGTGGAATAAAGATCTACATTGGGAAGAAGGGTGAGAGGAAACCAGCAGCACCTCCTATTCGCCAAGAGGCCACTGAAGAGGCTGCCAGCCTGGGAAGGCTGTCAGAAAAGAGGCACGTTCAGCCTCCAAGGAGCGTGCTTTTTCTGTTGCTGCCAACATGGCAGCAGGAGATGCATTCATTGGAGGGGATTGCCTCACCTTGCCTCACTGGTGGCCCTGAGGTTTATGCTAAGAGCTTATCATTATTTAAAGGTGTTTGGGGTTGGACGTATATCCACATTCTGCAGCAGTGCCGATCATATGTGTGGAACAGGAAGGGAAGAGGACCCGTGTTGTGTTCATCCCCCCTTGTTTCCTGACCTCCTGAACACATGGTTGTGATCTTTGCTAGCCCATCGACCGGGCTTGTACAGGTGTCGTCCCTCATGCTGCCCCAGGGCCTGCACACAGAGCACCTGTTCGTGCAGATCGATCCATAGTCAACAACGGACATGCAGGCACAAACCCCCTTCCTCCAGATTGTGCTGGTGGTAGCCAGCAGTGGTTTTTAAATTTATTTTGTCAGCTGCTTTGAAAAGCATAGGTGGAAAATTATGAAGATGGCAATGTGATGCTTAATATTTCTCAACACTTGGGGCTTTGTGTCTTCAGAAAAGTATTTCAACTGTAGTGAGCACAGATTAGATTGGATTAGCTGCCTCTGATTTTTAGCCTTGTGTATGTAGTTGGTCATTTTTCTTGTCTTTCTAGAAAATTCTCACCATGATTCCCACAGAAGAGGAGAAGCAGAAAATTCAGGAGGCTCAGTTGGCCAACCCTGATATTCCTCTGGGCAGCGCTGAGCAGTTCCTTCTGACTCTTTCTTCCATCACTGAACTTTCTCCTAGACTTCAGCTCTGGGCATTCAAAATGGATTATGAGCTTGTGGAAAAGGTAATTCCCAGTTATCAGAAGCAGACTGGTTATATGAAAGTTACTACAAATTTGCTTCTGAGACAGTGATCACTCAGAAAGGTCTATTGACACAGAGTAAAACTCAAGCTACACGTAAGGAAATCTGTGATTCTTTCCTCTCCCTTTTGAAGCCTGAGCAGGTTGGGAGTGGAGAAAGGGGTTTGCAGAGACTTGGTTCCTGTAGTTTCCCTATATTTTCCCCTCCAGGTGTGAGGGGAGGGTTAATGTGAGAAAGAACAGGAGGGGAAAAGGTAAGCACACATTCTCCACTGCAACTCACAACTTACCCAATCTGATTCCACCCACCCTTTGGTAACACTCCAAAGAAAGAATAACAACATTGTTTATACAGTGGTACCTGCAGTTATGAACGGGATTTGTTCCGGAGGCCCGGCTGTATTCCAAAAACTTCATAACCGGAGGGGCCCTTTTGTGCACCCACACGGCATGATTAAGTGCTTCTGCGCATGCGCGCGTGGCGAGACCTGGAAGTAATACACTTCGGGTTTGCCGCGACCGTAATCTGAAGAGTCTATAACCTGGAGGTTACGCAACACGAGGTACCACTGTAATTGAAGCCTAAATGTGTACACTTGGCTTCTGTGACTTGAGTCTCCCACTGAGATCCAGCAAATGAGTGTTGTCTTCTGGAAAACCAGTTTCTAGAACCTCAGCTGCTTGCAGAAGGAGCCGGTCTTTGTTGGTGGGGAAGACATCCCCATATCTCTGGCCCTGACATAGAGATTTGTATGTGTGGCGCCAAGCCTATCCTAAGCCTGCTTCTGCTTCGCTTCTTTATGGTTGTGGCTGAACTCAGTGTAGATTTCCCCTTTTTCCTTCACACTGATATCTAGCTAATGGTATGAAGTGTGTTGATAATATAACCCTCGTGCTTTTGATGTGGGGGGCAGGGGGGGCAAGAGCATTGTCCAGCAGATTCAGTTAATGCTTGATGAATCGAAAGCAACTATTATTATAATTCATTGTTGGAGGTCTTTATTCTTTCTCAAATGCTAAGAAGGAAAAAATAAATAAAAGAAGAATCATTCTCATGAGACCGAGTTAAGGAGTTTGATGTGCCTGATTTCAGCTGGGATAAATTTGTGGAAGTCTAGTAAATCGAGAGTGAAGATCAGCGCTGCACTGTTTGAAAATTCCAAATTCTTACAAAGTGTAGAACAAAAGGGGAAATGGGGCCTTAGGCTAACTAAACCATTCAGGAGTACATCCTATAGCAGCCTTCATGTTTCTCAGAATCATGCATCTTGCTCAAATTAAAAAGCAATTTAACAGGCATGTCCGAGTTTAAATGACTCCAGTTTACTGTTAGGGTTGAAAGTGGCACTAACTTTGGGAACATTCAGTAGCTGAGGAGGGAGAGACAGCCTTGCAATTTTACATTCTATGGAGCATAGCTTGGGAATTAAAAACACTGAATTGATACACGATGTGCTGCATTTTCTTTATTTCCTGTTAATGTCAGGAGGTTGCAGAACCACTTTTGGATTTGAAGGAAGGAATGGACCAGCTTGAAAACAACAAAACTTTGGGATTTATCCTTTCTACTCTACTAGCCATTGGAAATTTTCTCAATGGAACCAATGTAAGCTTTACTTTCACTATTGCCTAATTGTTATTGCAGTGGTTCTGACTGGATAGATGAGGACATATGAAGAAATCACAGGGAGGGAGAACTCTGAGAAGGAGACAGCCATCAGTTTGCTCTCTTTCGCCCTGCCTTGCATAGAACTGTTCTGAAGAGAAAAGAAAAACATGGGTTGAGAGCATCTGCACTGGAATTGTGGTGCCACTGGAGGTGGCAGAAATGCTAATCGTAGTAGTACCACCACTGGTCAGACTAATCCTGTCCCTTTGCCTAAACTGGCTTTGCTTTTTTAGTTACACGGAGATATGCTGTAACCTTGAAAAATACATATATGGGTGTAGAGAAGTGAGGCCCTGCAACAGAAAACAATAGTCAGGTGTTTATCACAGTCAACCTATCAGTTTGTTTGTTTATTATTAATTATTACATTTGTATCATGCCAAAGCGACCTAAGGTAAAGGTAAAGGGACCCCTGACCATTAGGTCCAGTCGTGACCGACTCTGGGGTTGTGGCGCTCATCTCGCTTTATTGGCCGAGGGAGCCGGCGTACAGCTTCCGGGTCATGTGGCCAGCATGACTAAGCCGCTTCTGGCGAACCAGAGCAGCACACGGAAACGCCGATTACCTTCCCACTGGAGTGGTACCTATTTATCTACTTGCACTTTGACGTGCTTTCGAACTGCTAGGTTGGCAGGAGCAGGGACCGAGCAATGGGGGCTCACCCTGTCGAGGGGATTCGAACCGCCAACCTTCTGATCGGCAAGGCCTAGGCTTTGTTGTTTATCCCACAGCGCCACCCGCGTCCCCAAAGCGACCTACAGCCATACAAAAGACAATAAACCTCATAGAGATTAAAACCAAGAGGAAAGAGAAATACATTAAAAACATCCCACCCACTTCTAAAATTGTCCACAGATAGTTAAAGGCCAAAGGCCTGGTTATACTGAAATGGTTTTTGCATGGCGCCTAAAGATATGTAACAAAGGCCTGCCAGGCGAGCCTCCCTGGGGAGAGCATTTTACCTCAGAAAAAGCCCCTTCTTGTGTCACCACCCTCTTGTGGAGGACAAACCCTCCGACATTTCTCTGATGGAAATAGGGACCTCCTATTCCATAACAACAACTACTACTACTTTACTATTTAGACCCCAGCCATCTGACTGGGTTGCCCCGGTCACTCTGGCTGGCTTCCAACATTAATAAAAACATAATAAAACATTGAACATTAAAAAACTTCCCTATACAGGGCTGCCTTCAGATGGCTCTGGGGTCGGATAACTCCATACCCTCACAACATTTCTCCAAAACTAGGGATGTCCTAAGGACAAGCAAAATTAGAATCACATTAGAAACTGGAATGGCTTCTGTGAATCCAGGACTGTTCCTGGAAAATAGGGGCACTTGGAGGTCTGGGAGGAGGCACACAGAAGGGCCTCAGATGATGATTGCAGGGTCCAGGTCAGTTCATATGGAGAGAGGTGGTCCGTAAGGTATTGTGGTCCTGGGTCATTTAAGTATTTGACAAAATACAAAGCACAAAATATAAAATCACAATGACAATAGAACCTATTATTATTATTATTTCTTCTTCCTGTTACAGATAGGTAGCCGTGTTGGTCTGCCATAGTCAAAACAAAAAAATTCCTTCCAGTAGCACCTTAAAGACCAACTAAGGTTTTTTTTTTGTTTCTTCTTCTTCTTCTTCTTCTTCTTCTTCTTCTTCTCCTCCTCCTCCTCCTTCTCCTCCTCCTCCTCAAACGGTGATAGAAACTGCAGCAAAATAACACAAAGGTTTTACCTCTGCATGGCTGCATGGATGGCATCTATCTTTCAAGGGAACCATAGCTATCTAAAATATTTGGAGGGAAAACAGTAAAATGGGACAGTAAAATGCAACACAGTTAGAAAGGGGTGTTTCTGTTTGGGTTCTCTAGCTATTCCTTCCTATTCCCAAACCCATCTGGTTGTGGTGTTGTTGTTTTTTTTGTCTCCCAGCCCCTACAATACTCAATCAGAGTGTACTCAGTCCTCAGTGGTCTGTTTGGGCTATTTTAGGGTGAGTCCTCACTGAATTTGTTGGTTTTTTTGAAAAAAGAATTAGCTGCATTAACATTGATGCTTTCAGATGAATGTTAACATGTAAACTATGTATAAATCTGATTTTGCAGCTGTTTAGTAACATGTTCCATTTTAACCAAGGGCCTCCTGAGAGCAGTCTTCTCTTTCCCATCAGACATGGTATATTAAAAAAATAATAATTGAGGCATGTAGAAGTGAATGTAGCATGTTGTTTTTATTTCTTTTCTTTCCTTCACATAGGCCAAAGCTTTTGAACTGAGCTACCTCGAGAAAGTTCCAGAAGTCAAGGACACCGTGCATAAGCAGTCTCTACTTCATCACGTCTGTACGATAGTGGTGGAAAAATTCCCAGACAGCACGGACCTTTATTCTGAGATTGGGGCCATCACGAGGTCAGCCAAGGTACATTTTTGTGTGCAAAGAAATCTCCTTTTTCTATGACAGAAGGGATCTTTATCAGTTTCTGTAAGGAACAAAAAATGGTGTGATATCCAAGTTTTGCTTTCATGCTGCTTTTCTCCATTCTTCCTTATAAACATTGAGCTGAGAAATATGACTTTGTTTTATGTCATCCACTTGGAATGTTTAGGATATAGGAACTTTCTCTGGCATTTTTCCTCATTTTTCTGTCAAATGGTTTTCTCATCAAGGGGTTTGGTGTTTTTTTTAAAGAGCAGCCTATTCCGAAGTGAATGCATTGCTTTTAAGCTATAAAGCAATTAATAGAAATCTGTCAGAACTATGCCACCCCAGCAAGCAGTTGAGATAATCTTTTCAGTTTTGGCTTCTGTTTTGTGTGCAGAAAGTAAAGTGTGATGCCTTCTCAGTTCACAGGGAAACAAGACAGGTTCTTGGAAACGGTGCAATGCTTTAGCATGACACCCCCAGACTGTGAAATAAGCAGTTTAACAAAATCTGCCCTCCTGTATCAGCTTCTCAGCAATATTACAACACTGTATATCCATAGATTCTTTTAGAAGAGGAGAAGGGAAGTTAGGCATTGAGATAGCACAAGCATCTATCAGTCACTAGCAGTATACAGTGGTACCTTGGGTTAAGAACTTAATTCGTTCTGGAGGTCTGTTCTTAACCTGAAACTGTTCTTAACCTGAAGCACCACTTTAGCTAATGGGGCCTCCTGCTGCCACTGCACCGCCTCTGCATAATTTCTGTTCTCATCCTGAAGCAAAGTTCTTAACCCGAGGTAATATTTCTGGGTTAGTGAAGTCAGTAACCTGAAGTGTATGTAACCTGAAGTGTATGTAACCTGAGGTACCACTGTATAATGAAGAGCTGGGACTGTAAGGATGAGAGAAGAGTAGAAGGAAGACTATATAACCCTATAAATGTACAATAGATTTTGAAAGAAGCAGTACTCACAAATAAGCCTTTCACGGGGATGCTTCTTCAAGATTCACAACTGCGGACCTTTTAAAGTGTCTGCATATTGTCACAAACATATCAAACCATTGGCAGGCAGACATTCAGTAGGTGGTGAATCGTTATCCTGTTCCAGTTCCTTTTTGGATGTTTCTACATCAACTATCTCTGATCCTGTCTGTATCGCCGAGAGGAGTTCCAAGACGGGTGCTGTAATGGTTATAGGGGTTGCTCGTGCGTAAGTTGCCGCCACTCCTGGCTAGGTTGCCTGGTTAAATCTTTCCTGGCTGGACAGCCCTTCACTTCGTGGCTGTTTCAGTCGCTAGCAGAATCCGTCAGTGGGCGTTTCTTGAACCTCTTCCAGCAAAGAAGTTCTTTGACGCCAAGTCTCCGCCTACTCTCCCTGCGCGGAAGTCTTCTGTGCAGGGTGGGTGTGGGCAGCGGAGAACCCGTGCTCTCTCCGCTGGTCTCCGGCGAGGAGTCCTGGAGCCCCCTCACCGATTCCCCCATCTGCCCCCCTTTATCCCTGGTGTTACGCTGATTTCCTTCCCCAGCCGATGAGCTGCCTCTCTCCTTGCTGGGCCCTTCTCCAGCATCGCTTTGGAGCCTTGCCTCCGCCTCTAGCTCCGATGGCAGTTCCCTGACAGGTGTGTTCCTACAAACCTCTGTGGTCTGGAATACCCTGCAAATATCATTCCACTTCTCAAGAGGTCCCACGCCTACTTGAATTGTGTCACTTTGTCACAAGCGATTCTATTACACCTGCTTTTTGTTTTCCATACACTTCCACTTGCCTTCACCCATGGAACCTCTATATATGATTTCCTCATTATTATTATTATTATTATTATTATTATTATTATTATTATTATTTACGATACGGTATCTTTATTGTTATTGTCCCATACAGAACAATGAAACTGAAAAATGTGCATAAGGCATTCAAAAACCCCTAAAAATTCTGAAACCCAATTTTAAAATACTCCTTATATTGCGTTTAAAACCAGAATTGCATTTGGGTAGAAACTGTTTCTCAGGCGGCTAGTCCTAGTCTTTATAACCCTGTACCTTCTTCCAGAAGGCAGAAGCTGAAAGAGATCATTTCCGGGGTGTGCACTATCTCTGCAGCTTTCTTATGGCACCGGGCAGCATAGATTTGATCTAAGGTGGGAAGGGTGCACCCAGTTATTCTCTCCGCAGTCTTTACAACCCTGGACAGCATTGTTTTTTCCCTGGCCATGCAGCTCCCAAACCACACACACAGACCATAAGTTAATACACTCTCCACAGTGCAATGGTAAAATGCCATCAACAGGTCCTTTGAGAGATTGTTTTTCCAGAGGATTCTCAGAAAATGTAACCTCTGCTGTGCTCTCTTCATCAGGTCTTTGCTGTTTTCTCCCCAGGTTAGGTCATCTCTCAACTCATTCCCATTTTATTATTTATTGAATTTCTATACAGCCCTAAACACAGAGGTCTCAGGGCGGTATATAAATTTTGAGCGTTTGCCTGAGCTGGTATTAAGAGAGAAAGGATCCACCCCACCCACCTGTTGGGGGAGGGGTGCGTTTCAAGCCGTTTGTGAGATAATGGCCTCCTGGTTGTGTAGCAACAGTTAGCATATCTTGCCATTGTTGTGACTGCGTCACAATGCCATGCGACATTGCTAAGCAGCATACTCAGTCTCAGTCAGAGGAAAGGAGCCTTGCTGCTTTCCCCTGCCATTCAACAGGAGAGTTTTGGCAGCAGCCTTTATCAGCTACGGACACCGCGGTTAAGCACTCAGTTATCCAGATGTCAAGGTGGGATGAAGGAGAAAATGTGCATGTGGCGTGTTCTCAGGTGATATAGTTGTTTGGGCAAACTAGAATGTGAAGCAGATTGTGGCTCCACAGCACTGGCTAAGAGCAGACCATGGCAATGCTAGCCATCCCTTTCGGAGTGCAGCTGTGCAGGGAGTGACGAGGCAAAACTGGTGCTGTGTTGAAAAGTGAGGGTTTATTTATTTATTTATTTATTATGCCCCACCCATCTGGCTGGGCTTCCCCAGCCACTCTGGGCAGCTCCCAGCCGAATATTAAAAACACAATACAGTGGTACCTTTGTTTACAACCATAATCCATTCCGGAGGTCCATTTGTAAACCAAAACAGGTGGTAACCCAAGGCGTGCTTTCACCAATGGGGCCTTCCAAAAAAAAAATATTGTTTATAATAATAAAAAAAAAATGGGTTGTAATCCAAAAAAAAAAAAAAAGGTTGCAAACCAGGACACGCACTTCTGGGTTTGACGTGTTTGTAATTCCAAAATGTATGCAAACCAAGGTACCACTGTACAGCATTAAACATTAAAAACTTCCCTAAACAGGTCTGCCTTCAGATGTCTTTTAAAAGTAAGATTGTTGCTTATTGCCTTGGAATCTGATGAGAGGACGTTCCACAGGGCAGGTGCCACTACCGAGAAGGCCCTCTGCCTGGTTTGGATGCCTGAGTTTGGGTCCTATAAACTTTAGAATTCGAGTTCCTCTCAGAAACATTTTGTCTTACAGTTCTTTCCAAGTCTTTCCAGTTCTTTTCTTCCATGCTGTCCAACCTTATTTTGTGTAGCTTTGTTCATTCCTATGATGCCTGAGGTCTTTTTCTTTGGAACTTTTCTGGACATTTAGAAACAGAAGAGGCTTACTCTAGCAAGCCCCATTCCCACTTCTCATAGCTGCCACAAATCAGTGTTCCTGAAGTTGGAAGCCATCCAGGCTGCTAGATGGCACAGACTCCCAAAATAGGAGAAATCGTATTTAAGAGAAATTGGCATGAATAAGCTTTGGGCATTTTCACTGAGGGTTATGTTACAGTTTGGATTCCACGTGACCCGCACAACTCTGAAGAAGTTTAAACAACAGAGACTTAGATATTTCACCTGCATACCTTTTCCTATGTGAACTTCGGTGAGAATAAAAATTAATTATATCCAGGCAGCGAGGGAATTCCCAAGCCACAAAAGTGGTACATAAGAAGAACATTCAGAAACAAAATTATGACTCAAGACACAGAAATGTTGCAGGCCCAAATGCGGACAGTTCCAACGAGAAATAAAGGTGGGAGGCACCCATGGTAATTGGTATGGCTGCATAAGGAGCTTACAGATGAGCCGAGAGTTAAGAACAGCAAGTATAAGAAATGGAAGAAAGGGGAGATCAAAAAGGAGGAGTATATATGAGTTGCAGGGTGAATGTCAGGCAGACTAAAGCTCAGAAAGAGCTCAGGCTTGCAAGAGAGGTTAAAAATAATAACAAAAGGTTTCATTGGCTGTGTTTGAAGCAAGAGGAGGAACAAGCTCATGGTAGGTTATCCGTGTAGAGAAGACAGAAAAATGCTATAGGGTGTCATAGAAAAGGCAGAACTGCTCAACACTACTTTGCCCAAAGTGGAAAGGAAAGTGATGCCCAATCAGGTGATAACAGAGTAAATGATAATAAATAAATGGGAGCTGCAGCCCCAAATAGGAAAAGAGATGGCAAGAGAACATCTAAAGGTAAAGGACCCCTGACAGTTAAGTCCAGTCGCGAACGACTCTGGGGTTGTGGTGCTCATCTCGCTTTAGTGGCCGAGGGAGCCGGCGTACAACTTGTGGCCAGCATGACTAAGCCACTTCTGGCGAACCAGAGCAGCTCATGGAAACGCCGTTTAGCTTCCCGCCAGAGCGGTACCTATTTATCTACTTGCACTTTGATGTGCTTTTGAACTGCTAGGTTGGCAGGAGCAGGGACCGAGCAACGGGAGCTCACTCCGTTGAGGGGATTCAAACCGCTGACCTTCTGATCGGCAAGCCCACAGCGCCACCTGCGTCCCAAGAGAACATCTAGCTACTTTAAATAAATTCAGATCTCCAGGGCCCAATGAGCTGCACGGATGTAATCTCAGAGCCTCTGCCTATAATCTTTGAGGATTCTTGGAGAACACGTGAGGTCCCTGCACACTGGAGGTGGGCAAATGTTGTCCCCGTCTTCAAAAAAGGGCAGGGTGGTGATGGGGAAAACCCTGTATGTTCATTTATTTTAAAATATTTACAGACTGCGGAAGCAGAAAACTCCTAAGTAGCGTGCGTAATAAAATTTTTGCTAAAGCAGTTAGAATCCACAAAACCTTTTTTTTTTAAAAAAAAGCATCCATCAGTTGAATAAACTCTGCTTATGCTCTGTTCACTTTATATTCTAAGTATACAAGTGTCTTGCAGGCACAAAAGTGTTGCATCTAAACCAAAGGAAGCCCTTAGGCAGAGCTTCCAATTGTGTTGTCCTTTCTAAGATTCTGAATCCCTGAGTCTTATTCCCACTGTCTCACCAACATCCCTGCCCCTGAAAGAAAAATACACACTGAAACATTTGGGCCATATTACATTGCTAAATCAATTATCTGAGAATCATTCCAAGGATTCTTCTTTTGACTTTTAGTGTTGCTTGATTCTTTCTTTCTTTCTTTCTTTCTTTCTTTCTTTCTTTCTTTCTTTCTTTCTTGTTTTCTGCATGTACATTCTGATCCACATCACCTTTTTGTATATTCTCCAAGTTCTTGGCAAAATATGCTCGTTTTGGAAAATAATATTTTTCGGTCCCGTCATTTGTTCACAAAAGATCCCTGAAACTGCTTTTCTCCCAAGTAGGAAAATGGCTTGGGGTGGGATATGTGATTCTGAGCAGAAAAAATGGCGTCAAAGCAGTTGGTTTACCCACCAGCTCCTCCTGCCAGTATTTCCCACTACGTGTTGCAGTATACAAGTCTGCTTGTCAGGGTTTTTTCAATAAAAAATATTTTTTTAAAAGCAAGAGATTACTGATATGGTTCCCAAATATCCAGCGTGGCTCTGAGTCACAGCACAAAGCACAGGCTTCACAATTAGATGCTCCTTAGAAAACATCTATGCCAATGGTATGACCCAGATTTTTGTCCCTAAACACATATACAATTGAGCGAATATGTCCTCATTTTCTAAATGAGTCAGGATCTTGAAAGGGCTTCATATTTCACATTATTTACTATTCCTACTGAGGCCAAGGAATGAATTGTTCTTTAAAGTTAGGTAGGAAAAATCCCATCACCAGACTGGCAAGTACAAGAGACTTTTTTAAAAAAGAAAGAAGCCAAATACCTTATATTACTCATTGTGCTTTTGGGAGGCCATAATTTGGGCCATGAATGATAGACACTTAACCAGAGCAAGAGTCACTTCCTTTATCATGTGGTTTGGTATTAACTTTCTGAGAAAAAAATGAAGTTGCAAGAATTGTGGGGGAAAGGTAGAGCAAGTATTTTGTTGGTTTGTTTGTTTAATTTGTATACCACACTTCATCTGTAGACCTCGGGACGGTTCACAGCATAAAAATACAAGATAGAAAACACAAAATACATAATAAAAGCAATTTATAGCTAGCCCTTGTAATATCTCTGCAGCCTGTAATATATTTATCCAGTGTTCAATCTGGCCAGCCTAAATGCAAGGAATAAGTGGGGTTCTACCTGGTAGCGGGACGCGGGTGGCACTGTGGGTTAAACCACAGAGCCTAGGACTTGTCAATCAGAAGGTCAGCAGTTCAAATCCCCGCGACGGGATGAGCTCCCGTTGCTCGGTCCCTGCTCCTGCCCAGCTAGCATTTCGAAAGCACGTCAAAGTGCAAGTAGATAAATAGGTACCCCTCTGGCGGGAAGGTAAACGGCATTTCCGTGCGCTGCTCTGGTTTGCCAGAAGTGTCTTAGTCATGCTGGCCACATGACCCGGAAGCTGTACGCCGGCTCCCTCAGCCAGTAAAGTGAGATGAGAGCGCAACCCCAGAGTCGGTCACGACTGAACCTAATGGTCAGGGGTCCCTTTACCTTTACCTTACCTTCTTGGCAGCAGTGTCCCTGCCACTTACTCTAGGGTGGGGCTGTGGGAAGGTTGGGGCTCTGTAGGAGCCCATTGCTTTCAACTTTAGAAGAAGAAGAAGAAGAAGAAGAAGAGGAGGAGTTTGGATTTGATATCCCGCCTTTCACTCCCTTTAAGGAGTCTCAAAGCGGCTAACATTCACCTTTCCCTTCCTCCCCCACAACAAACACTCTGTGAGGCGAGTGGGGCTGAGAGACTTCAAGGAAGTGTGACTGGCCCAAGGTCACCCAGCAGCTGCATGTGGAGGAGCGGAGACGCGAACCTGGTTCCCCAGGATTACGAGACTACCGCTCTTAACCACTACACCACACTGGCTCTTACACCTCCCAGCCCCAAACTCACTGCCCTAGAAAGCAGCAGGGACCATTGTGTTGACAGGGCAAGTCTGTGTCAGCTGGTTCCTTTCCTACAGAAAGAGAAATAGCTGGGATTTGCATGTTCTTAACTGAACCTGGCTTCTATTCCGTTGTAACGCAAACGGTAGCAGTTTGAGCGTGTGTGTTTCCACTCAATGGGAGCTTTTGTGTAGTTAAACCGCACAGAGCTCCCTGTTTGTAGCAACATAAACCAAGCTGCAGGGCTCTGCCACTTAAACACCTTTTATGGTTAATGAACAGGAGAACCCTCATCTCGTTTACTTTATTAAGGAATTTATTGGCTTCCCCTACATTAAGCTTTACTAGCACGATTACACTGTGTTGACACAAGACTTTCAAAGTTCAAAAGATATCTTCCTGCACAGACGTACAATTGCACTTGTTCAAAAGGAGCTGTAAGGATTGACTTCCCTAAGGTCTATCAGGGCTCCATTGCTCCCATTGTCATCAGGTCAGGAAAGCATGAAGCGAAAAGGAGGAATGGGTCAGGCAGCCATAGACTAGAGGAGTTGATGGAGATCATTGTGGTCTGCAGGGATACACTTGGGTCCAGAGCTATTGGCACAAGTTAGTCTTAGAAACCAGGGCCACTCAGCCATGAGGCAAGTTGAGGCAATAGCCTCAGGTGGCAGAATCCACTGGGACATTGTCAGATGCTGGTGGTGGTTGATCGTGGGTAGCCAGGTAGGACTCTGACCTGTCTTTTACACGTTTTATTGTGCAAACTATTTACAGTGCAGATCCCCAAAGTTCATTTCCATCTTAGTCACTTGCAGAATCCGGGAGTGGCCCCTTCCGGTTTCTCCCCCAACACAAGAATTTCAGCACCCCAAGGCTCCTCCTCCCCTCCTTACATTTCACCCCTCTGCGCAGGCTGGGCGACGGAAGGGGCGTGCATCCCTCCTGGCCAGCCTGGTGAAGCGCTGGGGCTCTCAGCAGCATCCTCGAGCCTTTTCCTCACTTGACTGGCCCCTTCCCCCTCTTCTCCACTGGAGGTGTCGCTTTTCCCATCGCTGGAAGAGGAGCTGCTCCTCAGGAGCTTCGGAGGCTCTCTGTATCCCAACGGCCCCCCTGCCTCCCTCCCCTGTTCCGATGGCAGTCCCCTGACAGACAGCAAATTGGCCGCTAAGGAATGCATCTCCTCCTGCCGCAGTGGCAGCAACAGTATGCTCCTTGGAGGCTGGATCTGCCATCTCCTCAGCATCCCCCTACCCACGCCACCTCGGCAGCGGATTCTTGGCAAATAGGAGGTGCAGCTGGTCTCCTCCCACCTTTGTTCTCAATGTAGATATTTATCCCTCCCCTTGTTCTGATGTGGATCTTCACCATAGAAGACAACTCCCAATTTCAACCTTCCCCCCCCAAGTTGATGGGCATTGCCATTCAAATGGGTGTGCATGCCCATGTCTTGTGATCAGTTATGTGGGGTGGGGCTTACCTGCCTCCTCACACACAATATTTTATTCAAGTTGGCACCCCTGATCTTCGCTCACCCCTTTTCTCCTGCCTGGAAGTAGAGGGCACCATTTTGTGGTTTGCCTCAGGTGCCAAAATGTCTTGGACCGGCCTTGTTAGGAGCACAGCACAACTGACCCAAAGGTGTTTTCAAATTGGCACGTCAGGTATTCTTGGCCAAAAAGCAAGCAAGGCTCAAAGCCTTCAGGAAATGGTCGGATGGAAAATGAGAAATTTATCCAGTTCTCCAGGTGAGGGAAGCAACGGGGAAGCCAGTCAGGTGGTCAAAACAGGAAGAGCCAGACCAAAGAGGGGAGGCACAAGAAACAGCCGCCCAACTGCACTCAGATCCATGCAAAACCTGCCTGGATTTCCCTGGTGACTTGCTTAGCAACCAGCCAGACTTCCAACTGGCCACAAACAACAACTAGGACTGAGGCACTGGAACAAACAGGGCCAGAAAAGTTCAGCCCAGGGGTCCGATTCTTACAGTTTAGTAGCAGCTTCTTGTCTACTGACGTTGGTAGGCAGGTTCCAACCACAAGCAGTTAGCAAACAGGGTGTCATTGAGCCCTAGTGAGTTGTAATATATGACTAGTAGACTGTTTTGTGTCTTGGGTCATATAGTGTGGACTAGTTTTGTAGGATTTGTATGTGATGGAAAACAAGATGCCTCCTCAGTTAAATTATTAACTAAGAATTTGTTAGTATGTACATATACAGTCTCCTGCCAACCTAGTAGTTCGAAAGCACATCAAAGTGCAAGTAGATAAATAGGTACCGCTCCAGCGGGAAAGTAAACGGCGTTTCCGTGCGCTGCTCTGGTTTGCCAGAAGCGGCTTAGTCATGCTGACCACATGACCCGGAAGCTGTACGCCAGCTCCCTCGGCCAATAAAGCGAGATGAGTGCCGCAACCCCAGAGTCGTCCGCGACTGGACCTAATGGTCAGGGGTCCCCTTTACCTTTACCTTACATATACAGTAGAACCTCGACTTACCACCACCCCTACCCGTGAACAATTCGACTCAACGACCGCAGCAAACCCGGAAGTAAATACTGGGTTTGCCGCAATTTGCGCATACGCAGAAGTGGCTTCTGCTGTCTGCACATGCGCAGAATGGCGCTTCTACCAGTGACCCGGATCGACTCACAAACGGACGTCTGGAACAGATTCCGTACATGAGTAGAGGTTCCACTGTACACTAATAATTGTATATAGTGATGATGATGGTGGTGGTGGTGGTGGTGGGGTGTGTGTGTGTGTAGAAATATATATATCTATCTAATCATTTTTTCCCTTGTTAGGTTGACTTTGAACAACTTCGGGACAACTTATGTCAAATGGAGAAACGGTGCAAAGCATCATGGGATCACCTGAAGGCCATAGCAAAGCATGAAATGAAGTCAACTCTAAAGCAAAAGATGTCTGAGTTCCTTAAAGACTGTGCAGAAAGAATAATAATTTTAAAAATTGTCCACAGAAGAATAATTAACAGGTAGAGTACCAGGGAATAATATGGATGATGTACCATTGAGATGTCTCATAAAAAAAATGATGATATTCTAAGTTGTCTGGGCAAATCTGCTGATTAGTAGCAAGTTTTTAGCAAAGCTGGGGCGAAGTCATCACAGAGAGAGGCTCATAATTGAGCCTGAGAGATTTACCGCTGCCATGTGCCTCAGATCCTGTTGCTTTCCCAATGACAATTTCAGAAGTGCAGCAGAATCTACTTCCTCTTCACCCCCAATGAGCCTCCAAACTCCTCCAACGAGCTCGACCCACTAGTATCAACAATAAATAAAACATCAAATAGTACAAAATCAAATTGAACAATTTCCGCATAAATCATAAGAATAAAATAGAGATGCAACAGCAGCAACCAAAAATCCCCAACCCAAACCCAACATGGTACTCCAGTCCAAGAGTCTGCTTTTGTAGCTGGAGTCCGTCCTGGCCCCTCCCTCCCAAACCAGGTGGGGAAAAGGCCTGCACGGCAGGGAGCAGGTCTTCCAGGACTCACGGCCAAGGTAGTCTCTGGCCTCTTCAACAACTTCAGCTTTTGTAGTTGGAGTCAGTCACAGCCCATCCTCCCAGACCTGGTGGGGAAAGGGTAGGCAAGGAAGGCTGGGAGCAGGTCTTGCAAGAGTTACAGCCAAGATAAATTCATAATTCAAAAGCAGATTATCCACTGCATGCTCCTCTGACCTGCTCTGTCCTATAAACAAAGGCATTTCTTTTTGTTTTCTTTTTTTTAAATTTTTTTATTAAAGTTTCAAAAATTATATAATAACAAAACAAAACAACACAATAATACAAACAAACAAAAATAAAAACAAGTATAATTTCAATCCCTTATTTTCTTATAACTTACTTCCCCGACTTCCTCATACCTCCCCTTTCTGTATTCCAATTTCTAATTTATTAATTCAGCAAATCCTTTCCCTTATTTTCCATTTAATTTGTAGTCTCTCATTTTCTTTTTACTTATCCATTGCAGCTGAAAACCACATACTTTCTAAACCAACGTCATTCTAACATTCATTAATTTTGTAGTATTTCTTAAGATAGTCCTTAAATTTCTTCCAATCTTCTTCCGCTGTCTCTCTTCCCTGGTCTCGGATTCTGCCAGTCATTTCTGCCAGTCCCATATAGTCAATCACCTTCATCTGCCATTCTTCCAAGGTGGGTAGATCTTGTGTCTTCCAATACTTTGCGATGAGTATTCTTGCTGCTGTTGTAGCATACATAAAAAATGTTCTATCCTTCTTTGACACCAATTGGCCGACCATACCCAAGATAAAAGCCTCTGGTTTCTTCAGGAAGGTATACTTAAATACCTTTTTCAGTTCATTATATATCATTTCCCAGAAAGCCTTAATCTTTGGGCACGTCCACCAAAGGTGAAAGAATGTACCTTCATTTTCTTTACATTTCCAACATTTATTATCAGGCAAGTGGTAAATTTTTTAAACAAAGGCATTTCACCTAGATCATGCCATATTCCCTAAAACACCACCGCTGCAACAATCCCTGGGGGGGGGGGGTTGAGGGGCTTTCCCTTACTTGTTGGACGAAAGCTACAGATCACTCAATTCTGTTTTTCTAGGTTCCACTCCTTCTTGTTATTTATGGGATACCCGCCTTACGCAATCCGCGAAGTCAACATCAATAAGTTCTGCAAAATTATTAGTGAGTTTGCCCTGGAGTATCGCACCACGAGGGAGCGTGTTTTGCAACAGAAGCAGAAACGAGCCAACCACAGAGAAAGAAACAAAACCAGAGGGAAAATGATCACGGATGTAAGTGGCAAAGTAAAATCTCATTCAGCCAAAGTACGTAGAGTTTTGTTGCTGGCAAATGACATACTATAAGATCCATTATCCAAACTGCTCTCTCTCTCATTTCTTCTTCTTCAAGGAACTCTTCTATGAAAGTAGAAGGTTGTGCTGCATAACTCATCCTCTCCAAGCAGCAGGACCTAAAGGAGCTCCTTTAGCCTACTCTTCCAGAATTAGGGTACCATGATCATACATGGACCTACTTAATCAGTACCTAGGCATATGTAATCTCATGGCTGCATCCCAGCATGCAGCAGTAAGATCAGGCGTGAGCCACAGGATGATACGCTCTCTTGCTGGCAGCCCTTGACTTCAGCTCTCCCTCACACAGGGGCATATGAAGGGGGGAGGGGGCGGGCCACCCTGGGCACTGCCCTGGGGGGGTTTGACAAGATGGCCCACTGCCTCCCCCCAGCTATAGAGTGGCGGAGGGCGCACACGCAGTCAGTGTGGGCGCCGCTTGTGCCGTGTCTGCACGGCGTCCGTACGGGCTGCCGCTCACACACAGCACCCATTCGGGTGTCTGTACGGGCTGCCACTCGCACGCAGTGTCCGTACGGGCATCCGTACATGTGCAGTATGTACGGATGCTGCGCATGCGTCATCGGGCGGTTCTCCCCACCACTCAGCGTCCTGCCTCGGGTGACAGAGAGGGTTCCTCTGGCACTGCCCGCAAATGCTGCTTCCCTTACTGGTCTTAGCCATGTTTAGACCTCGGTTACATACGCTTCAGGTTACAGATGCTTCAGGTTACAGACTCCACTAACCCAGAAATAGTACCTCGGGTTAAGAACTTTGCTTCAAGATGAGAACAGAAATCGCACGGCAGCAGCGGGAGGCCCCATTAGCTAAAGTGGTGCTTCAGGTTAAGAACAGTTTCAGGTTAAGAACGGACCTCTGGAACGAATTAAGTACTTAACCCAAGGTACCACTGTATCAGGAATAGGAAGATATTCACATGCACGGTGGCACTTCTGTGGTGGAGAACAGGAAGTGTCCACCTGCACATGGATTATGGTGCCAGGCAACAGCCATTCAATCTTATATATTCTCTTTCAGTGCAATTCTATTTCCCAAGCACCTAAGTCAGCCAGAGCTGCACTTCCTCAAACTTGACAACACTAACCTCTCTCTTTCAATGTCATAGAACTAAAGGTAAAGGTAAAGGTACGCCTGCCCGTACGGGCCAGTCTTGACAGACTCTGGGGTTGTGTGCCCATCTCACTCAAGAGGCCAGGGGCCAGCGCTGTCCGGAGACACTTCCGGGTCACGTGGCCAGCGTGACATCGCTGCTCTGGCGAGCCAGAGCTGCACACGAAAACGCCGTTTACCTTCCCGCTAGAAAGCGGTCCCTATTTATCTACTTGCACCCGGAGGTGCTTTCGAACTGCTAGGTTGGCAGGCACTGGGACCGAGCAACGGGAGCGCACCCCGCCGCGGGGATTCGAACCGCCGACCTTTCGATCGGCAAGCCCTAGGCGCTGAGGCTTTTACCCACAGCGCCACCCGCGTCCCCGTCATAGAACTAACCACTCGTTAAAGGGTGGTTTCTGATGACTACTTATTATGTCATCTGATAGGAAGTGCCTATAGAGGGTAGTGAATACAGCACAAGATATTATGGGCTGTCCCGTGAATCCGCTGGATGAAGTAGCGGAAGAACGTTGCCTCAGGAGAGTGAGGAAAATTCTCAGGGATGATTCACACCCTGGCCGGCACTTTCTTGATCTCCTGCCCTCAGGCAGAAGATACAGAAGCGTGATTAGTTGCACCAACAGGGTAAAGAACAGCTTCTATCCATGGGCTGTTAGGCTGCTGAATGAAAAGATAACAACAGGGCAACTGACTTTTGGGTTTGGTGGGTGTTCATCAGTAAATGAGAGGAATTAAGACTAAGAGAGCTGAGTGAGGTGTGCTTGCGTAATCTCATTGTATACAAGTTGTACAAGTGACAATAAAGTATTTCAATTTCAAATATATGTACTGATAACCATAAATGCTATTTAAATGTAATGGGGGGGGGGGACTGTGCTGGCACCAACCAAACGTTAAGTAGCAGAAGTACAATATTTTGGGGAGGTTGTTTGCACTCAATGGTACACAAGGTTCACCTCTGAATCAGAATCTGACGTAGGATGGGGAGGCTGGAGAGAGATATTTTAAATAACTGACCTCTTATTTCATTTTTATAAACACTACAATTCTGATTTTCAGTTTTAATGATTAAAAATAGGTCTGTGCTTTAGAGTTTTAAGGTTGAAATAAAAAAAAATTCTATGTGATGCAGGTTCTAATCGGAATTATTAATTTGAGATTGGAATAGATGTTACCTAATAAGGATTGCTAATTGAGCTGCAGGGAAAGGGATGCACAGCCTACTTTTATAAAAATAAGATTACTTTTTCTCTGTCAAGTGACCTTTAAAAATCCCCCAGGACTTTTAAATCTTCTTTTAAGTTGATGCGGTTTTATTCAGTCCAAAAAAAGTTTAAAGAAGTGCCAGTACTTAATAAAAGTTTCCAGCTGTCTTCAAAATCCAACTCTGGAGTCTCCATTAGATGTGGATGTTTTGTTGCATATGGAGCTACCTCTATCTGGGCTTTGGCATGGGCAGCACTGCTCTGATTAGCAGCGTGGCCAAAATCTCGGGCAAACTAAGTAAAAGAATACAATAAAAAAAAACAAATCACCACTCCAGTATTATGGATCCAAATGGGCATGGGTTTAAATCACTGCCTCCCTATCATTTGTAGATCTTTCCTGGCAGTGATCTCTCAGACACTGGAAATTTGACTCATATTGAATAACTTTCAAACTGTATTGTTATTACACAAGGATTGTTTTCTTTTAAATCTGGCACCCCATTAAGAAAGTGGACATTCCTCCCCCCCCCCCAATAATATTATATACTTTTGGCAAAGCATAGCACTGCACATATTTTAAGTGCAAGGCAGGAGTCAGTGGACAGTCTGTTGCGTGAGCAGGCGGCGACAGCCTTATAAACCCCAGGGATTATAAGGAAGGAATAAAGACTCGGACAACATATATGGAATTAAAATTAGGCCACAACTTTATTAAACTTCCAAACGTAGGAAGACCTTGGCTTAGGCCTTGGGCGTGTACCCCTCCCAGCCCCCCAATCGAGGGAAACTGGGGCTCATCAGGGTAAATGGGATATGGGGGTGCTCTGCGAGACGTAAGTGTAGCAGGAAGCCCAGCCCATATCCCCGCACGCAGGGTACAGTGGTGCCTCGCAAGACGAAAAGAATCCGTTCCGCGAGTCTCTTCGTCTTGCGGTTTTTTCGTCTTGCGAAGCAAGCCCATTAGCGGATTAGCGCTATTAGCAGCTTAGCGGATCAGCTGATAAGCGGCTTAGCGGCTTGGGAAAAAGGGGGGGAAGGGAAAAAAACCTGCAGGAACTCGCAAGACATTTTCGTCTTGCGAAGCAAGCCCATAGGAAATTTGTTTTGCGAAGCACCGCCAAAACGGAAAACCCTTTCATCTAGCGGGTTTTCCATCTTGCGAGGCATTCGTCTTGCGAGGCACCACTGTAGTTCACTCACGACCTTTCAGTGTATGGCCAGTGATACCCATATATATAGCCCCTTTAAGAGGGGACCCTGGAATCACTGCCACAGGGGGGTGAGTCACCATTTCATGCCCCCCCCCCAATTATAGGGAAGAAAAGACTAAAGGATTCCACCCAAGGCCATAACCGCCAAAGCTGCGACAAATTGCTACAGGGAAGACAAAACCTGCCAATGCAGGAAAATTTATTCCCCGTACTTCAACAGCAACCAGTCAAAGACCGTAGCAGCGCCCACTAAACAGAAAGAAAAAGTTAACCTGCAAACAATAAAACATTAAACTAAGGGAGGGTGTTAGTTGTGTCCGACTCTTTGTGACCCCATGGACCAGAGCACGCCAGGCACTCCTGTCTTCCACTGCCTCCCACAGTTTGGTCAAAAGGGAGGGTGAATCTCCAGAGCCGACTGCCTGGCTATCAACTGCCTGGCTATACCTTCTGCATTCATGAGACATGCTTATTCATAATCTCTTTCTTTATACATTTTATATATGTATTATCTGTGTGTGTGTGTGTGTACGTGTACACATAGATATGCAAGTATGTATGTATGTATCATATAGTGCTGTAACGGCTCCATCAGCAGAGGATCTTGGTGCATGCGCTGAACAAACGGCAATTGGCTTTTCCATGGATTGCCATTTGTTCCAATTTAGCCTCAAAGAGCGAGTTTTCCATGGGAAAGCGGCTGGGCAAAGGCAAAACCACTCCGCCCCGTGCCTAGTGGAAGGGTAGACAAGCCCAGAGACAGGTTTATTGAGGGGAAAGCAGAGCATGAAATCAGGCAAGGCCAAAAATGAATGGGAAGCAACTTGTTAGATCCCTTAATTACTGTTATGACTTTAAGTATTATTGGCTAGTAGAGTCCCAGGGGAAAATATTCATTCTGTTTCATGGAGATAGTCTTTTAGTCTTAATAAAATAAGCAAGCTAGTGGAATTATCTCATGTGTGGGATGTAAAGGTGCAGTCAATATTTCGACAGAGGACTAACGGCTCTGGTTGCTGTGACAACCAGTTTGTTGGTTGCTGGTAGTTTTGAAAGATAACTGCTCAGCTACAGTCACCTCAGGACCAACTTCCCTCTGGTATAGTTTATTTGCTTGTTATGTAACCTAAGCCTGCCTTCAGGTACAGTTCTGTAAACCTGAATGAATCTGAGAGTAAAACAGTTTTCTATTAACATGAATCAGATTCGTGTGTGTATTCTTTCAGAGGGGTTCGAAGGGATTTTTAACCAGGAAGGCATCTTTATTAGTAGAAATCAGGCGAGTCAGCAACAAGCTGATCACTGCATAAACTTATAAAGGGGATTGTTTAACTCTGCTAAAGTAAACCTTCCCACATCATGGACAAATACAGTGGTACCTCGGTTTAAGAACAGCCCTGTTTGCGAACTATTCAGTTTACGAACTCCGCAAAACTGGAAGTAGTGTCCCAATTTTCAAACTTTACCTTGGTGCAAGAACGGAAGCCGAATGGTGGAAGGGCACCGGCGACAGGAGGCCTCATTAGGAAAAGCGCGCCTCGGTTTACAAACAGCTTCAGTTTAAGAATGGACTTCCGGAACGGATTAAGTTCATAAAGCAAGGTACCATTGTAACCTGTCATGTTGTTCCCCCAAGGGGACACTCAGATTTGGGACACTACTGCCATCGTGCTCCAATCTTTTCTTTTTTAATGAAGCATACAAAAAATCCTGTTTAAACTTCTAATAAAAGGTCTCTGGTGTGAGCCAGATAGGCAGAGGGAATGGTTTATAATTTATAACCTCACCAGGAGGATCAAGGATCTCAGTGGGATACAGTGCATCACACTTATTTCTGTTTACATGCGTTTGCATCACTTCCACAGATGTAAATTGAGATTGCCTAGTCCAATCTGGCAGTTCCCCGACCTCCTGAGGAAAATAATGTGCAGCCAAAATAGAAATGTTGTCTTTAAAATTGATGGTTGGATCAAAAAAGCGTTTGTCTGTACTTCAGCATTTCTGTATCTGTGACACAGTATATATCCAGTCTGCCATTAGAAAATTTCGTTATTTCCATTATATGCCAGGTGCCATAAGAAAGCGGCAGAGATAGCACAGGATAGTACACACCCCGGAAATGATCTCTTTCAGCTTCTGCCTTCTGGAAGAAGGTATAGGGTTATAAAGGCCAGGACTAGCCGCCTGAGAAACAGTTTCTATGCAAATGCAATTCTGGTTCTAAACGCAGCATACGGGGTTTCTACAGTATAGTGTATTTTAAAATAGGGTTTTAGAGTTTTTAGGGGGTTTTGAATGTTTTATGTAGTTTTTATGTAGTTTTGTGGTAGTTTTTATGTAGTTTTATGTACTTTTGCAATTTCATTGTCCTGCATGGGACAATGACAATAAAGACAATAAAGATATATTATAATCTGAAAAGATAGGAAGCTTTTCCTGAAATTCTGTCTAAATCTGCCTCCCTTTCTTCAGATAATCCCTTTTTGTCTTGAGAACTATGGTAAAAAGAATACTGCTTTTCTCTTCTTTGTGTCCAGCATTTTTGAACTAGACCAGATTGAGGTTAGCATAGAGAAAGTTTTTTTTTAATATCAGGATGTCACAAGAATCCCCATTCAAGATATATCTGGACAAAAGTCATAACACAGGAAGGATGTATGCCCATGTCTACTTTATGATATGTTTAATCCATGTGGCAGTTACATTAAAGATCAGAATTACAAATGAAAATTGTAATATGGAAAGCATATTACTAAGAAATAGTGTCTGGAGTTTGCCTTTTTCCTCCTCCCTCCAAAGTCCGTTTCCTTGTGTCATGCCTTTCACATTATAAGTTTCAAGAGGGGGACTGTCTTGTTACTATTCTGGGAGTGCTTGTCAGCTGAAGAGTGGGTTAAGAATGTTTTAAATAAACGTATCTAACCAAACAATAATGCAATATTGGAAACAAATATGCCACACTACAATCCACAATCCTTTTTATTATTATTATCAAGCATCCCCATTCATTTTGAAGGATTTACTTGTGGCCCACACTATCCCAAAGGCATCAAGTGACTGGCATTAATATTTACATTCACTTTGCCACCATTTAGTCAATAAATAGCAGATGGCCGTTGAAGCACACAAAGGCCCAACAACAGTACAGACCTTGTATGGTTTAAATCTCTTGACAGGATGCACAGATGATTAGAAGTACAAATATTTTACCTGTCCCCGAATGACCTTTTAGATTTCTGCCATTAATGCTAGGGGGTTACTTATATAGTATTGTTTTCTGGAGGGATATATTTTTACTGGCAATGAATTAGCTTGCCATAATGAGAATAAGCAACTGGAGCATACCTACAGAGGTTCCGTTGGATAAAGGCTGGCTATCTTTCAGTGTCGCTAGGCCCAAAGCAAAACAAACAGCTCCCTCGTGGAACAAAACATACCCTTAAAAAGCAATGCTAGCCTGCTGTCGTCCGTCTCTCCCACAGCTAATCTTTCTTGCATTGAGTGTGCCGAAAACACCATGAAAGACAAAACAAACGAGCCCTTCATTTTTCAATTGCGAATGTTTCTGGAACAAAGAAATGAAAAGAAATGGATAGATTCAGATAAAATAATATCTGAGAAAGACTTTTTGTTAATGATTGGGTGCAATTCAACTAAAGTTAGACATAACTGATGGCCAAACTAGATGCGATATAGGAGACACATGAAGTGTTTCCCATCTTAATTTTTATTTTTTTACTTTGCTGTAGCCATAGGGTGGACAATCCACATCTTATTGCAACAGAGCCACAGTGCAACAGGGCCACCCCCTTTGGGCTAATTTCACAGTCAAAACAGATCACAGCTGCTTGGGGGGGGAGACTGCCCAGGGGTGAGATATTGCAGCACCAGGCCACTGCCTCCATCAAACTTGGAGCCCTCTGCTGCGGCAGTAAAGCGTGAAGATCTGTAAGGTTCAGGACCAGTTTCCTCTGCCAGCTGCCATGGTTACAAGTGACCCAGAAGGGCCTCCACACACACACACCCCACTGCCCTGCAGTTGGAAGCAGCTTCAGCCATTGCTACCTTCTTTCCTGGCGCGGCCATGATGATAGGACCCAACTACCGGTCCTTTGCACAGAGGGTGTTGGCAGGCCCTTGCCACTGAACCAGGCTACTATGTCTTGGCTGTTCATCAGAAGAAAGAACTGCTACTTCTCAAGTGCGCACTAAGACACCAACAAATGGGTTGTCACCCTCCACTCGCTTGAAGAGGCAGAAGAATGTCATCACTCCAACCTGATGCTTGCTGCATCCCTTCCTTTGGATGAGCAGTTTATGTTTCGGCCTTGCTTGAATCACTATGATTCTATTATCTGTTCTGTTTGTATCGCCTTCCACAATACAAACTGGGCATCACACAACAAGGTCCTAACACTTACTAGGGAGTATTGAAAACAGTGGTAAAGGTAAAGGGACCCCTGACCATTAGGCCCAGTTGCGAATGACTCTGGGGTTGTGGCGCTCATCTCGCTTTATTGGTCGAGGGAGCCGGCGTACAGCTTCTGGGTCATGTGGCCAGCATGACTAAACTGCTTCTGGCGAACCAGAGCAGCACACGAAAACGCCATTTACCTTCCCGCCAGAGCAGTACCTATTTATCTACTTGCACACTGACGTGCTTTCGAACTGCTAGGTTGGCAGGAGCAGGGACCGAGCAATGGGAGCTCCTCCTGTTGCGGGGATTCGAACCGCCGACCTTCTGATCGGCAAGCCCTGGGCTCTGTGGTTTAGACCACAGTGCCACCCTTATTAGATGCTAACACTTATTAGGGTATATTGAACACAGTGGAACTTTCTTCTTTGTAAACATCTTCTTTGTAAACAGACACTCCAGCAGAGAGAAGCAGAGCCAGAACAGCATAAAGCCAGTCAGATAGCTCCTCCTTTGTGGGAGGTAGTTAAGGTAGTCAAGTATTTTGCAGGCTTTGCCCTAGATCAAGATGTTAGAGAAACTGTCCCATCACCCTTTAATGTGCCTCAGATTAAATTCTGACCGCAATGTCTCAGTTTTGACCCATTGTATCAAGAAAGATTTTGACATAAAATCCTCAGATTCCTCCTCTTCCTCATCATGGGCACCAGAGATTTCCACAGCTGTATTTTGACCAGTGGTTGTGCATCCCAGTAGAACATTCCTTGAGGGCTGAATGTCATGCTAAGTCCCTCACATGGAGTTGCATTGCCATGACAGCAGCTCCCACAGAAGCTTTTATCATCTGATTCCCACGTCACACTTTTCTACCGGTGGCATGAATATTCTCCACACAATCTGCATGTTGAAAGATATTCTGCAATCAGTGACACACAGCATTTCCTAAATATTTTCATTTGATAGATTTAACAAGAGCCGGTTCCCATTAGATGAGTTTTGCTTAGATTCCAGCATTTTCTCCTGCTTTCTGTAGTACCTTATGGTGGAACTCTTATTATTTCAAAGAGAAGGCTAGAGAGCCACTTTCTTAAATGGTAACTTGCTATGTGGAAGTAGTTTTTATGTGAGATTGCTTTCACACAGGCAGTTCTTCATGTAAAAAACAGAAGGTATATGCAGGGTTGTGCTAACTCGACTAAATGTTTGAGCCTGCAAGGAAGACTCAAAGGCTAATAGCAGTAGTAGGTTTTTGCTTTCTGTTGCAGAGTAGCTTGTTTTCTTGAGTCCTTTGGAGTTCTTTTTCTCTTTGCAATTATGTGTGATGTGATTATGGCTGGATCTAGACACATAAAAATGTGTTTCAGTTAAAAGCATTGTAAATTTAAGCAGGGAAAACAGGTAGAGAAAAATGGGACTCCTGGTGGCACAATGTTATATTGCACATACAGTACAGTGCATATAAATCACTTTTTCTTTACCAGTCTAGTTGAGTCCTTGGTTACTTCCAGTCTCTGCTGGTGAAATATTGAACTATTTGGACTAATACTGCCCCAGGGGCTGGGTGTGAAAGGCTGATGAATAGATGGTTGGTTGTGCCTTGATGACCTTCTGGTCTGCTGACCCAACGTTTTCAAGAGGTGGCACTTAGCTGATATCATAGTGGGAAAGTTTTTTACATAATCTCATTAAAAAGATTTCTAGGAGAAACTGAGATAGCTGTAGCCATGAGTCCTTGCAGAAAAGCAAGCATGCCAAGAGTTACGTTGTGCTCAGAGCTCTCTCTCCATCAAACCTCCAGGTCAACTTCTAACCACCCAAATCTGACGTGACTATTCCTGGCAAAGGAACTGCCTGCTTTTTCCATGTAGAGGATTTATGGTGCCACGATAAGATATATATTCTCATTTTGCCTCTGTCATGTCATTGCTTAAACAGCCCCATGATTGTTCATGTTTTGTCAGTACTGTACTTCCTAAATGCTGCTTTCTGTCCTTTTCTACCCTGTCCTTTGCCTCCCTCTGGTAGACTGATGAAGAAGATGACACTGAGGTATGGTTCTGTGAAAAGAGCATGCCCTCTGCAGGCCCTCTGTGTGCTGTGAGATCTGCTAACAACAAAAACAGTCTTTCATTATCATGCATCAAATATTCCATAACCCTCTAAATATCCGTACTATCTTTAACATGAGATATTTAGACCACAGTGTGTTTGGTTTATAGTCCACTGTATGCAGTTTTTCATAATGGCATTGATAAAGAGCATGGCAGTGGTGCAGCTCAAGTCCAGGGTTGCGCAGCTCAAAAGCCCTGCAAACATCCATCCAGATTGTGGCAGATGATGGGGACAGTAGCATGCCAAAGCCCAATGGGGCTTGTTAATTCAGGATTCTAGTTGTGGCTAGTGCATACCTTTCTTTCATTAATTCTTTCTTTCTTACCTCCTTTTTTCCTGAGAAGGGATCCGATATGGCTTACAGATAAAATAAGAACAGCTAAAAACATTGGGGAGGAAAACAAAAATTAAAAAGCTGTTACACAGTAAAAGAATTAAAACTATATATCTGTGTAAAAGGAGTCAAAAGCGACTATGGGGTTGTGACGCTCATCTCGCTTTCAGGCCAAGGGAGCCAGCGTTTGTCCACATACAGTTTTCCAGGTCATGTGGCCAGCATGACTAAACCGCTACTGGCACACAGAGGACCAGGACGAGTGCCAGAGCACATAGAAATGCCGTTTACCTGCTTGCCGCAGCAGTACCTATTCATCTACTTGCACTGGTGTGCTTTCAAACTGCTAGGTTGGCAGGAGCTGGGACAGAGCAACGGGAGCTCACCCCATCGCGGGGATTCGAACCGCTGACCTTCCGATCAGCAAGCCCAAGAGGCTCAGTGGTTTAGACCACAGCACCACTCCCATCCCTCTGTATGATCTATTAAAAACATACCATCACAACAAAAGCAGCACAGCACCATCCCTTTCATTAAAAGCAGTCTGTCCCGCAAAGCCTGTTGGGACAAGAAGGTCTTACTTAACCTGCTGGTGGAAAGACTACAAGGAAGGAGCTAGACTAAGTCTGGGAGCAGCCACTGAGAAGGGCCAGGCAACTTCAGCAGAAGGGAGGGGTGCCTTTTTGACAGACTTGTTGAGAACAGGGAAATCTTCAACTAAACATCCACAAGTAAACTCCCTCACACCTAGTTAGCCTATCAGAGCACATGTTGCCACTGCAGTGTTGCTGTGCAACACCTTCACCACCATCCTGCTTGCCTAATTGACTTTCTAGCAACAGAGTTAACCCTTAGTTACACACTGAATGATTGCTGCTGCTGCACTTCAAACCATAATTGCATTGACAAGAGCAATCAATCAGAATAAGTAGCATTGTTAAAAAGAGTCTCCTCCTTCTAATTTCCTCCAGTTCATCTAATTGATGATGATGGTGATGATGATGATGATGATGATGATTTGTAACCTAAGATGCTAAGGAACTTGGGAGACAAAAACCACCCAAGTTGCCTAGCATCTTGGGTTAGAATAAAATGCACTGTTGCCGGTCCAGGGCACTGTGGTCTTCAGCTGGGTGAAAGCACACAAAGCAGGGCAGACAGAAGCCAGCAGAAAGAAGAAACAGCAACTCCACCCACCATCAGACTCCAAAAGAATTTTTAAAAATTGATACAGAGCTGTGACAGGAAGAAAGGGAGAAAGCACCATTCACTTGAGTTTGTGCTCTTTATTAGGAGATGTAATATGATTATGGGACCAAGAGAAGAGAAATGAATTAATTAATTATAATTGTATGGACTATTACCTTTTTACCTTTGAATCCATACCAGAGATATTCCAAAAAGGAATGAGAGAAATTGGATTGAGGGAAAGTGTGGAAATTCTGCGATTCGTACTTCATAAGGACAATAGAGAATTAATGGAGGCACCGGAAGCTTACTTACCACATTAAACATCTGTAGGGTTGAGCCTGCAGAAGCAGCCGAAACCATTCGCAAAAGCCTTCTGAAAAGGCCAAGTCTTCCTTGAGATTTCAGAGCAAACCTCCAGTGCCAGGTGGGCCTCCACAAAGTTGGCTCAACCGCTGTCAAAAGAGAATCCCATCAAACTTCAGTTGGTAAAGGCACTTAGAGCAGAAACTCAGATGTTGAACAAAACTCACACAGGGGAAGATGGCGTGGGTGCTCTGCAGAAATTTTTCGGTGTAGGGTGAGGAATGTAGATATAGTACTCCAAATTAACAAACACAGCTCACATCAGGTTGAGAGGTCTGCCATTTCTGGTACATCGCATGACTTAACTAATTGGTGTTGATTTTAAAATAATAATAATGATGATGATTAAACTCTGCATTTTGCTGTCTGTAAAATATGAGTATGAATTATGCACTCCCTGTGGTGGAAACGGAAGGATTATTGTCCGTTTGCTAGAACTGCAGCCAGAGTAAGAGAACGTCTTTGAAGGAGTGATTTCTTACATTTGCTAATGTGTGATTTTATAAATTAAAACTGGTGGGGAAATTCTTTCCACAGACTGGGAAATTCTGTAGCAGCAGCAGCTCTCCTCCACCTCAGAACCAACCGCAGGGGCTGCAATATGCAGAAGATGCAGTGGAACATGAGAATATGAAGGCCGTCTTGAAGACTTCCTCACCAAGTGGGGAGAACACCACTGTGCTAGGAGTGCGCACTCGAAGTCGGGCAAGTCGAGGTGAATACTTCGGTTTTGTTTGGGATACTGGGGCCATATGCTACTTTTTCCTACTATTATTCCTGCTGGAGTGTGCTGGTCCGGAGGCGGGGTTACCGTGCGGCGTGGTCTGAGTCCGGTCTAGGTCGAGGGTATGGAGGCTGTCCGTCAGGGGCGAAACGAGGTCCAAAGTGAGGAGTCGGGCATGGTCAGGAACTCTGGCAGGAGAGCAGGTCAGGGTGTCGGCAGGAACAGGTTACCAACGATGTTGCTCCCGCAACCTGGGACTGGGCTGGCTGGCCTTTATCTCCTCTGAGGCATAGGGCAGCCCCGGTCCACAGGTGACTCGCCTCTTCTGGCCTGAAGGCGAGCACTCCTCCTGCGAGAACTTAGTTCCCTCTGCCTCTCTGCCCTGAGCCTCTGCAGCTCAGGAGAGGCAGGAGGGTTACCGGACCCAGAGGCAACCTCACCTTCCCCTGACAGGGCTGGGAGAGGAGCACCTGCAGGCAATGGGTCCTCAATCACCTCCGGAGCCAGAGTGGATACATCTGGTGTCTGCTCCTGAGGATCCGGCACAGGTGAGGGCCCTTCAGGTTCAAGCCCCAGCCCCGGTTCAGCCGGCCCTGGAGACGGGGACTCCTGTGCAGGTTGGGACTCCTCAGGTTCAGCCTCTGAATCCGATTTCCAGGCCATCACACAGAGGCTCATATTTGAGAAACATAAGATATGCTGTGTGTGTACAGTTTATTGAGAAAATCTATAGAAAGCTATTGCTGTCGCCCTTTGAGAAAAGTAGATATGAGTCAATGAAGCTTCAAGGCTAGGAGATTCATTGTCAGATTTCCTGCAGTTTCTTTAAAAAAACAAAAATCTCGAATAGCTGCTTTCTTGGGTAAGTACTATCACACAGACACAAACACACACACCATATCATTCCTGGGTGAAGACTCCCTTCCCTGCTAGAAATAAAATATACCTTGCTATTTGACTTAGTATGTGTCACCCAATGAAGCTGCTTGGAGGAAGTTATTCCATGGGATTTTCTAGTCCATGGGATTTGTAGGAAGTGTGCAGGGCCAGCCCATCCATGAGGCAGGCTGAGGCTGCTGCCTCAGATGGTGGAATTCAAGGGGTGGGGCCCCTGCAGGCACCCTGCCCGCCCACTGGAGAAGCAAGGAGAAGCAGCAGTGGCTTCCTGGTTCTGGCAAGATCTCACAGGGCTCCCACGAGATACTGCTTGCAGTCATCCCAGCCACCACTTTCTCCCATGAGGAGAAGCAAAACGGGATGAGACACCCCTGGAAAAGCAAGTGTGCACATCTAGTCAAAGGTCTTTGTGGGAGGTCCCCATTGTGCAGATTGTCATTTCTTCAGAGGGTGCTGTTTTGAGGACTTCTCGGTTTGGGGGCTCCATATTGGGGTCCAGGTCTAATCGCTCTGAAGCTTGAGTCACTGGCTCTCTCAATCCAATTGTCTCTTCCCGCTCTTTGTCATGGTCCTGTTCAAAGTTGGGTTCATGACCCAAGTATTTTATATTGTGTGGCTGCCCTGGGATCTGTTGGAATGAAGGCTGCGATATTAAGTAGCCTGCCATAAATAAACCATCTACTTGCAACTTCAAGGAGCAATTTCCACTGAGGAAGAATTAACTCCCCACCCCCAGTGAGCTACAATCCTGATTAACATCTCCTCCTCTGGCTGCTATTAAACATTTGAAAAGCAGTGGTAGATCCAATCAAGAAACTTGTCTCATTAGGTTTAGCTCCGTTACGCCCAAAATCCCAAAGCAGACCTAGGAAAAGAAGCCACAAATCTCCATTCAGCTGCACATGTAGACGGACTCACTTTCCAATTTGGTTTGGTGTGCCATGACTAAATCCACTCAAGAATGATTTGTGATAGTCATACAAAAATGAAAAGATCTCCCAAATAGTTATTTTAATTATAACCAAATATCCACATGAGTTTCCACTAAAGCAGTTCAACGTATTGGGTAGCTGCTTCAAGCATTCTAGGCCTTTTATACTGAAGTGGGGATGCCAACCAACAAAGATGAGATCATGATCCTGAGTGTAATTTGAGTGAAGTATTACAGGAATCTTGAAGCCATGAGGAAATTCTTAACATCAGATGCTATTTTCAAAACCCGAAGCCAATTTAGAAGAAGACTGTCAACAGTCTTTGCTGCTGATACATCTATCCATTTCTGTTTCACATTTTCACTGCCAAATAATGGTTTTGAAATTCAAATGAGGGAGCACATCACACTAAGCCAAACTATGTCTCGGCACACACCCGCTTGCTCTCGAGGAGACCCAAGATTTGGATTAGCGTGTGAGCTGAACCTGAGATTTTGGTTGAAGTCTGTTTTCCTTAAATATGATCTATATAACCTTTGCATCATTGTTAAAGGTCCTGGTTAAACAAGAGAGAACATAATCTTGGTCCCAGATTTGGGCGACACATTCAGGCAAGCCTTGCCTAGGTGCTGTCCTGTGCTGACCTGAGAAGTGGGCCTGAGCTCCTTGCTAGGAGCTGGTATCATTCAGCCATTCTGAGCCAAAGTATGGCTTGTGTGATGTGCAAACCATAGTCTTGCTGTGTGGTGCAGACTAGCCACAAAGAGAAATAATTGTGGGGAAAGTTGTCGCTTTGTGTGACCATTGCTTGTCACAAAACAATCCCAGAAATTCAGTGGCTTGTGCTCAGTGGGCTCTGTCTTTCTGAAAGCTCACCATTACAGGTATATTCCTGCTTAAATCTTTATGCAGTTATATCCTATTCAGTTGTAGCAGGATTAATGGAGAATACAAATATTGTGTGTGTAGCAGAGATTCATAATACATGCATGGGTATACCTGAAAAAACCATACCTGTGGTTTGTGAGTTCACATTTGTACTCCCGTCATTTCCCAGCTATTGTTCCCTCTTCAACTTCTAATACTATACACACTGGTTTAATTACATAAATTACAGTTTAAAAATCTTTTGGGTGATGGTGCTCCAGGGTAACCAAATTACCATGTGGCATATAACCAACCTGATGAACTATTACTCTCATTTGACCTAGTTCTAGGAAGTTTTCTGGGGCTCTGCAAAATTCGACAAGGCATTTCACAGACCAGAGGTTAGTGAAACGGAACCTGAATCTTGGTGGCCGATATTATAAAATATTAGGACATGCTCCTACTTGCCGAAACCATCAGAACAACGTGGAATATAAAATCATGGTGTGTTGCCAATTCCATTTTCCAGGTCGCGTTGGCTCGTGGAACGCTGGCAATGATGATTCGCCTAACGCTACAGATGATGCAGCAGACGAGATCATGGATCGCATTGTCAAGTCTGCCACACAAGTGCCAAGTCAGCGAGCAGTGCCTAGAGAAAGGAAGCGGTCAAGAGCAAACAGGAAGTCATGTAAGTACACCTGGTGAACCAGTAAGAAGAATTGATTGTCCTTTTTGTTTTAGTTACAGATAGGTAGCCGTGTTGGTCTGCCATAGTCAAAACAAAAAAAAATTCCTTCCAGTAGCACCTTAAAGACCAACTAAGTTAGTTCTTGGTATGAGCTTTTGTGTGCATGCACACGAAAGCTCATACCAAGAACTAACTTAGTTGGTCTTTAAGGTGCTACTGGAAGGAATTTTTTTCCCTTTTTCTTTTGTTTATGTACGTGTACACAGGTGCATTGCATATGCTGTAGAAAAGATCTCTTGGGAGCCAAAAGTACAGGAGGACAGAAGTTGTGTGCTCCCTTGAGCTGCTGATTTTAGAAGGCTGCTGGGATGGAGGGGCTGGCTAAAATTGCAAAGAGTCAGGGAGTGAGACATGTGGATTTCATTAAGGGTCCTCCAACTTTGTCGCCCATGGTTTGACTACTGCATTTATTTGATAGTTGTTGTTGTTGTTAATGTTGTTGTTGTTTTTAATATGATTTTTATTGAAATTTACAATCACCAACCAACCCCCACCACCCACCACCAAAACATCACATCTTGTTACATGTATCCTACTTTGTGTTTCATAGATCCATTAGCTTCCGTCCTTCCCTTCCACCAGTTATCCTATTCCATTCTATAGTTTACAGATTCTTTAATTATAAATTATGCCATGACATGAGAATTATTTTAATCCTGCCAACATTTTCATATTTGTACAATTCTCACTTATATAAACCATAAATTTACTCCATTCTTTTTGCTACTTTGTCTCCTCCTGATTGCAAATTCTGTGTGTCAATTTAGCCATCTCAGCATACTCAACCAACTTTATCTGCCATTCTCTTATCGTCAGCATCTCCTGTTGCTTCCACTTTAGAGCTATCAGAACTCTGGCTGCAGTTGTTGCATATAAATATAATCTTTGATCTATCTTTTTAATCCCTTCTCCCACCAAACCTAGCAAAAATTCTTCCGGCTTTTTGGGAAAACTGTACTTAAACATCTCTTTTAACTCGTTGTAAACCGCATCCCAAAACTCTTTTATTTTATTGCAAGACCACCACATGTGATAGAAATCGCCGTATTTTTCCTTGCACTTCCAGCAGGTTTTACTACTTGTTCTATACATTTTTGCCAATTTGGTGGGAGTGAGATACCAACGATAAACCATCTTCATAACATTTTCTTTTAAGGCAGAACAAGCAGTGAATTTTATGCTCTCATTCCAGAGTTTGGCCCATACATCATATTCTATGTTATGTCCCAAATCAATAGCCCATTTTATCATAGCCTCTTTTATAAATTCATCTTTTGTGTTCCATTCTAGTAAGAGATTGTACATTTTTGATAATAGCTTGGATTTACTCTCTAAAATATCTATTTGAAATTTCGATTTTTTGTCCTCAAATCCTATTTTTTTATCCTCTTTAAAGACATCATTGACTTGATGGTATTGCAACCATCCTGTCAATTTTTCAGCAATGCACTCATAGGGCTTTAATTTCCAACCTTTTTCAGCCTTCATCAAAATTTCCTCATATGTGGCCGCTCTCCCTAGTATGTTCAGTTTTTTAGCTGTTAATATATCAATTGGTGACAGCCACCACGTTGTTTTCCTTTCCAACAAATTCTTGTTTCTTTCCCAGACTTCAAATAAGGCACCTCTTATCACATGATTTGTAAACCCCTTATGCACTTTTGCCTTACCACACCAAAGATAAGAGTGCCATCCAAATCTATTGTTCAACAATAGAATGAATGTTGTTTTTTAAACTGTCACAGGCATGTCTGTATGCAAGGTCAAGACCTTTTATTCAGACAGAACTCTATGACAACTGAAGAAGTCTTCATATTAGCATTCAAACTAAGAATAAAAAAAAATTAATTGCCCAGACCCTGCTGCACCCTGTCCAAGTACAAAGTTCCATGCATACAGTAGACAAACCCTGAGACTGGCAACTCCATAGAACAGAATTCTTATTTTTGATACAGGGTTAAGTAGCATAAGACAGTTGTGTGTCCCCATACGTCAGTGTCCTCACAAGTCAATAGGGCATCTGCTCAAAAGTACACTCAAATTTGCACCAGCTTAGGCTCCGCGTTAGAAGAAAGGTGGAAATATAACCGTAAGAAAATAAAAATAAAATAAAAAACACATGTGAAGTGTTTATCGTCCTGTATTGTTGGCCCTCGGAGAAGTTTCAGACATTACTGAAAAAGTGCTGCCTGCCAAAGATGTAGTCATTCCTGATTTTGGCGGCACTTCAGAAGTTCAAATGGGAACTTGCTGTGGTTATATTTGTACCCACAGCCTGCACATTTTCCTTGCCCAGTTCTTCTTTGAGAGTTCTCAAGAAGGAATGCAGAAGCTAGTGGACCATTTGGCTAGCACCTCTTAAAATCCAGTGCCACTCAGTAAAACTGTGTGCGCATTTAATTGCTGTATAAATGAGTAAGAAGCATACAGTTTGTCCTTCAGCTTTTTGATTTGATGTATGTAAAGACACATTTTTAGAGGGTTTCAGAGGCATTGTGGCTTTCCCTGAGCCACTGAGATAGGGTGGAATAGAACTCCAATCAATAAAAACCAGCTTTCTAATGCCCTCTTCATTCTTTTAGCATTTTTGTGACGTTAGACCAAAGGAGAGAGAGCAACAGAGAGTGAACAAAGTGCAATGAATTGGCAGTCAAGCTGGTTAATGCTGTTGCAGATTAAGAGTGTTTTGCACCAAGCTGCCCTTGGTTCTAATTAGCTGGCATGTGCTTAAGAGCACATTTACTTTCCCCAGAGTGCTAAAGGAGGAGATCCTGCATGTGGCCATTTCCTTGGAAAGGTAACACAGACATTTGTATAGAGCGGGCAAACATCCCAGCAATGCAAATGAGCTGACACTGGCTTTCCTTTCCTTTCCACTGCAATTCTCAGCAGCCCTTTGCCCATCCAGGTGGACTTGAGGTTCTCCATACGTTGGCATCACTCACTTATAATTTGCCCGTGTGCTTATTCCATGCAGATTGCCTTGTATTGGACATTTCTTCTGTAGCTGCTGTCCATTCTTATCCCCTCCTCTATATCAAGGCCCCATGTGTTTCTCATCTTTGCCAGGCCTCCTTTGCTCCTGGGGAACTGGGGAGCAAAAAAAAATGATGGTAATGAATATGCTATATAGTATTCCATGGTGCTGGTTCTCGTTTGTGTTCAGTGGAAAACATCAACAGGGAAGAAAGACTCTGTTGATGTTTAGGCAGAAGCCCCTTTCCTCTAACCTAATAAATCCCAGCTCTCTCACCAGCTTGATGTTCAAAATCTGAACATGACATTGAATTGAATTGAAGTCAGCCTCAAAATGGATCCATTCCTCAAGTATTTTAGGATAGCTGCTCCGGAATGAAAGTTTTATGCAACTGAACCACATATACCTGAAATGCTAGGTTAGCGTCAATTAAGCATACAGCTCTTAGGCTTTTTGCAAGAGCGCTATTCACAAAGCCTACATTCTTATCCATCTCACAGTCCTAACAAATAGAGATATGTTACACTCATCAACCAATCTTGATAGTGTACTCTTAATGCTGGTGCAAACCAGCCTTAAGAAATCCAAATTTATCCCATCCATTTGAAACCGTGGAATGACTTCTCTCTTGAATATTTAAGCTCACATGGAAACGTGGCAGATTCGGTATTCCATGGGCACATTTTGTGGTGCATGTGTATTTCTTTTTATATATATAAATTTTTATTAGTTTTTTAACATACCATTTTCAACAATAATTAAACATACTTTTACATCTTAATCAATTTTTTTGAATTCCATCAGTCCTGTCTGAAAATTTTTCAATCTAATCTCTTAGTATGCATTTCTTATTTTCCCTGTTACATTTCAAACTCATAACCAATATCTCTATCTTTCTCTACTTTGTAACACTTCGTATATTTCTCCTTACAAAACTTCTTGTAGTCCTACTAGCGTAATTTGTTGATTACAGTTGCTCTTCAAATAATTCATATACTTCTTCCGATCTTCTGTAAATCTCTGGTCCCGCAGGTTTCGAATCCTTCCTATCATTTTGTCCAATTCTGAATAGTCCATTAATTCTGTCTGCCATTCTTCTTTCATTGGAATTTCTTCTTGCTTCCGTTTCTGGGCTAACAATACTCGTGCCGCTGTTGTTGCATATAAGAACAATTTAACACCTTGCCTATTAATGTCTTGGCCTATAATACCAAGTAAAAATGCTTCTGGTTTTTTTAGGAATGTATATTTCAACATCTTTTTTCATCTCATAAAAATCATTTCCCAGAAGTTCTTTACTTTCTTACATTCCCACAACATATGATAAAGTAGTGCATGTGTATTCCATTTGTAAATATCTTTCATGAATTCCCACATTCTTAAACACACGGAGCAGTCTGAGATTGAAGTACTTAAGAATGTGGAAACAGAATCATAGAAACTTTGAGTTGGAAGGGACCCCGAGGGTCATTTAGTCCAACCCCTGCAATGCAGGAATCTTAGCTAAGGTAAAGATAAAGGTACCGCTGCCCGTACGGGCCAGTCGTGTCTGACTCTAGGGTTGCGCGCCCATCTCGCTTAAGAGGCTGAGGGCCAGCGCTGTCCGAAGACACTTCCGGGTCACGTGGCCAGCGTGACGAAGCTGCTCTGGCGAGCCAGCACCAGTGCAGCACACGGAAACGCCATTTACCTTCCCGCTAGAAAGCGGTCCCTATTTATCTACTTGCACTTAGGGGTGCTTTCGAACTGCTAGGTGGGCAGGAGCTGGGACCGAATGATGGGAGCTCACCCCGCCGCGGGGATTCGAACTGCCAACCATACGATTGGCAAGTCCTAGGCACTGAGGTTTTACCCACAGCGCCAAAGCATCTTAGCTAAAGCACCCATTTAATAGTTATGCTTGAAAAAATGCACTGCGTGATGGGATTTTTCTTATAGCATTCACAACGTATATAAAAAATCTGATTTGGTATGACAAAATTAAAATGTCTCCAGAATACCTTTAGAATACCAAATATTGATGTAAAGCACAATAATAATAAGTAGTCATGGATAAACACATGCTGGATTGCTGAAAGCAGTGTGGATGATGACCAGCGTGACTGAATTTTGAGGACAATAGTCAGAGGTTTTTTTATCCGCAGTGTTAGGCCTGAATTCTACTTTAGTCAGATGTTGGTTCTGTCAGCTTCATTTTGTCCTTGTTCCTTCATCCCTAAATTGCTTGGTAGAAGCATTGTGATACTTTGGTAGTATTAAAAATATTTTCAGTAGCTTATAGCGGCTGCCAGAATATTGGAAGAGTGAGGAGATTCCCTCAGTGTTAGAGTGGCAAACTAAATTTTGCCAATATATTGAACTAGCCAAGATGACAGCATCAATCAGAATGCAATCAAAACAAAAATTAAGAAAGGAATGGAAATGTGTTGAAGAATATATTGTACAAAATCATTCTATTAGAAATCTCTGGATACAGTAAGTATAGATTGAACCCATTAAGTTAAGAAGCTATGTTTTTAACAGATGATCATTCTAATGAACAAAAATGAAGACAATATTAGAGTTGGGGTTTTTTAAGTAACAAGTTGGATATCACGCATGAGGGTGAAGGAAGTCACATGGGTATTTGGGTAAAAGGGGAGGTGGTTATAGGGTTAGGTGTGGGGAATTTATAGAAATAATATATGTTATGTAGAATGTTGAATGTGTATGACAATTAACATGTAACGTGAATTAATTTTAAATAAATAAATAACTATATTTTCAGTAGCTTATCAGCAACTGACATCCACAGGGTAGGATATCACTCCGGGCTATATTGATATTGCCTAAATGTGTCTGTTTCCCAGCATTTGGGAGCTTGAGTGAACGTGGAAAGGCCTTAACACCTGTTAAATGGAAAGGCTTTTCATTCATTGAATTTGATTAAGTTTTGAGAAGGCTGCGCTTCCAACTTTCTCATCCGTTTGGGCTGCCAACTTTTGCTAGTCCATTACCAAGCCCAGGCACCAGCTCAGCACATCTCTTTCCTACACCTGCCTTCAATGTAAAGGAGAAGTCAGGTGCATGTCACCACCATACTGATGACAACACACTCCAAAACTATGGCTGACCCCACTCAGAGGTTTCATGTAGATCAGGCATAGGCAAACTCAGCCCTCCAGATGTTTTGGGACTACAATTCCCATCATCCCTGACCTGTTAGCTAGGGATCATGGGAGTTGTAGTCCCAAAACATCTGGAGGGCCGAGTTTGCCTATGCCTGATGTAGATGTTACTGTGGCGGTGTGATACCAAACCCTGAAGAACCTCGCACCGGAGGCTCCATGGGGTCAAACAATAACTTCATTTTTTTGGAGCCGGTGATCCAAATAGGAACACAATCCCTTCAAAGCAGTGGCTGCTGCTCCAAACTCCAACAGTAACTCCCAAAGAATACAGTGGTGCCCCGCAAGACGAATGCCTCGCAAGACGGAAAACCCGCTAGACGAAAGGGTTTTCCGTTTTGGAAGTACTTCGCAAAACGAATTTCCTATGGCCTTGCTTCGCAAGACGAAACTGTTTTTTTCCTTTCCCCCCTCCTTTTCCCCAAGCCGCTAAGCTGCTTATCAGCTGATCCGCTAAGCTGCTTATCAGCTGATCCGCTAAGCCGCTTAACAGTTGATCCGCTAAGCCGGTAAGCCGCTTTTCAGCTGATCCGCTAAGCCCGCTAAGCCGCTAATAGCGCTAATCCGCTAATCCGCTAATGGGCTTGCTTCGCAAGATGAAAAAACCGCAAGACGAAGAGACTCACGGAACGGATTCTTTTCGTCTTGCGAGGCACCACTGTACCATGCTGAATGGTACTGGAAGCTGCAGAGGTCGAGGTGTATCAACAGGGACATATTCTCCTCTCTCTGTCCTGACACAGTCTTCATACAGGGTGACCAAGGTGGTCTCAGCGCCAAAAGCAGGGTGCATTCCAGACTGAGATGAGACAAGAAAGGCAGGGTCATCCAAGAGAACATGGCAATGGATGGTAACGACCCACTGAAGAATCTTGCCAGTGAAAGGGATGTTAGTGACCAGATCTTCCAGGTCCAGGGAGACCTTCCTCTTCTAGTCTCCTTGCCATCTTTTTCAGGCAATCTGGGACAAAGCTGTCTTGCAATGAGGCCGTCGCTTCCCAGGCCACCTGCTCTCTGCCAGATTTTACAATAAATAATAATAATAATAATAATAATAATAATAATAATAATATATTTTTATTTATACCCCGCCCTTCCCGGTTTAAAAACAGGGCTCAGGGCGGCCAACAGCAAATATAAAACATTGATTAAAATGCAACTTAAAATAGCATAAAACAGCATAGAATACAACATAAAATGCAGCATCAATATCAGTAAAATTCAAAAATTCAGGGGTCATTTTTTGGGGGAGTAAACCCTAGTCAGTAGACATTGAATGATCACCAGGGCTAACTGGCCAAGTTGGTCCTAATTTTGTACATTGGGATATTTCTCTGTTAGAATGCACAAATCACTCTTCAGGAAGGGAAAGCCTTGATTCTGGACTTGTAGCTGCGTGTTTGGCTGGTTATATTTTTGTGTTTAGTCTAGTAGCACCTTCATCCTTTTTTCCTTTTTTTCCTTTCTATTTTGTGACTGCTCAGTAAGGAGGACACTTAAGAGCGGACTGACACCAGAAGAAGCCAAAGCACTTGGTCTGATGGGCACTTCAGAGATGCAGGTGTGATAACAGCATCCGTGTCAACTCCAAGAAGAGTCGTTGTCATATACAGGCACAGGCACACAGGCTGCCAGCAGTCTTTCAGTTTAGCATTCTCCCGTCAGTTCCATTTGCTGCTTTCCCCATCATCTTTTAGATTCATTTTCATAATACTGAAGCAGGCTAAAAAAGGCAACACAAAGGGCTATAATAATAATTAAAAAAAAGGTGTGTAACAGACCAGTGAAATTAAGTCAGGGCTGTGGGGGAAGAGGTGATGTGGAAATTGCCTAATGTTGTTCTGTCTTGTTCATGCTGCGTTGATGTGGTCTCTAAGAAGGTTTTCCGTATTTTGTATTTTGTGAAAGGTGTTTATGTTCATTTTCCTCGTGACCTTTTGTAATAATTGTAAAGTACTATATTTTGTCAGTTCGAGGGCAGTTCTTTAAATAGGCAAACTAACTTCTGTCACAGTTGCGATGACCTCTCTGAAGACAATGTTGTTAAATAGAAACATGCCATGAATTTTTATCTTTCCACCAAAGAATGTAAAAATGTATGTCTACTTGTGTATATACCGAGTATGTGCGTGCATGTGGGCGTGCACACACAACGTGCGCGCACACCCACGCCTACCGAGTCCAGGTGCCTTCAATTTTCACGCATCCTGTCCTGCATGAAGGGAAATCCTTTTAACAGGAACTCATTCCACTAGGACATTTTTATCCCGGGACCTCTCACAAACATGTACATGCACATTCAACATAATAGCACATGTGCACAGGGATAGCACAAAGTACCTCTTGTCACTCAGCTGTAGAGATGTATATATAAATTATAGCAGTGTGCCAGCAACTAGCCGGAGACAAAAGAGGATTTGCTGTCAAGGTCAAGTAGGAGTTTTGTGCACATGCGTGGGCTGATTAGGCTATTTTCTTAATCTGATGTAGCAAAGCATAACTCTGTCAAGCCCACTGGATGAATTATACAAAGGTCCTGCTATGCTCCTTTCCAGTTAGATTTTCAACACCACCACAAACCATGACAACAACAACAGAGAATGCAAGACAACAGGGAATAGAGACAGTTTCCGTCCTTGCACATGGAAACTGTCCCCCATCCCCCAAATCATGGGGATATTTAAACATCCAGAGATTTCCTTTCCGAAGTGTACGGAATGTAGTTTAAAGAATGTATATGAGAGGGGTTTCTTCCACTTATTTCCATGGCTTTCATGAAGCAGCTCTTTAGAAACACCCTATCGTGGAAATATTCAAGAATCAAACACATTCAGTGTTTCCCCTTTTCTTGAAGACTGGTATAAAAGGGAACTTTTTACACTTAAACATACCTCTAAGCTAGTGGTACTAAAGAAGGCATAACGATTGCATCACTGTTGCCATGCCAGCCAATGGCTCAACACTTGAAAAACAAACTTGAGAGAAAGTTGCACATCATTCTGGCGGACTACAGTCACAGCCTTTATGCAGAAAGCCAAATACTGGCCATACAACTATAAGAAAAGAGTGTGAGAAATTCCATCTGTACGTTGCTTCTCTCACTCAACTGCTGGATTTTGTCCCATGAGTTACTGTTGCTATTAACTTTGACCTTGCCCCTCTAAGAGGATGTTTGTCTCTTGTAACAGCTACCGTAGGGCTCCTGGATAATGTGTATTCCCTCAGTTTTGACATACTGTTTATTTAGTGATTCTGCAATGATATGGAAGGGTTGTTGTTTTTTTAATAAACCCAGTCAGTGTGCATTTTTGACTAAAGAGGGAAAGGTATTGGCCAGTAAACTGAAGGAAATTGAATGTATTTAATCAATATTTCATTTATTTCAGGAGACTGAGGTTAGTCTCTGGCAGAGGGGTTCCTAAATCCTTGCTATCAAAAGCATATCCCCCACCTCCTATATCAAAGGATCTTCTTCCATAATAAAGTAGTAAGTTATTGCAAATTTCCAAAACGGTTTGAGAAATGACCTGAAACACAGCTGGTAAACTGGTTGAAATGCTCAGGCACAAAAACAATATTTATGTTTACAATTGCTACAGATCTTATGCTCTAGAAGAGCACACACTGTCATTTTACATTAACCAGGTTTTTTGGTGGGGGGGAACCATCCTAAATGGTTGCATTTACCTGTCTGCTTGACAACATCCATTTGGCCATTTTTATGATTACTGAGATTTATACCTACTTTTCAGTCAAATTCCCAGTGTAGCTTATGGAATTTCATTTCTTAGCAGGCACTCTTGTCATAAGCACTTCTGGTACTTATTGAGCCAGAACATATTAGGATTATACGAAGATACATATATAATTTTTTTCTAGACAGCAGGGGTAAGAGGTCCTGCTTACCTGTTCCTGTAAAATATGGTGTCCTTAACTGCCTACTAGTTAGACAGTAGCCCAGTACTCCAAAAAAGCACATTTTATACATGACAGCAAACAAATGTACAACTGGTCCTTCAAGGATTGCCATGTTGCCCTTTTTATTTACCATTGGCAAATAAAACCCTCTCAGATATTTCGCCAGAATATTTTTATAATGCCAGTGGAGTTGTCCCACAGGAAATGTTTTCTAGGTTGCTGGTATGAGTTGGGATCCAAACAGCCACTTGAGCTCACACACAAGGATTTCACTGGCCCAACCAAAGTCATGTCATTCTCTTTGAAAATCCAGTATCTATCCCAAACAACCATCTGTTTTGAAACAGTTTGCAAAACAGTTTGCAATGCAAAATAGTGGTGGGCCGGCCTTCTTTTTTTATGGAGACACTAACATATACCAATCCAGGAGCTCATGAAATGAGTTCCATTGAATCCTCACTACGATCACCCATTTATTAAAAGTTTGGCCATAGGTACTCATCTGGGATTGACAGACCTCCTCATGTGTTCCGAATGAAATGTGCTCATGATTCTGGTTTGCATGCAAGAAAGAGACACCACCAAGGGAACCTATACCTTCGTTTTGTTTGCCTTGAAGGTTTTCAGTAATGTACTCCAGTTCTCCCTTGCTGCCAAGGGACTGTTCGCACATCTGCATGATGTTATGCTATTCCTTTGATAAAGACATAGACAGATACTAGCATTTATCAGGTGCTGCCAAAAAATCTAATTGTTTCAAGGCTTTGAAAGTGAACAATATCCAAGTCAATCCTATCTTCAAACTGAAGGATAATTGTCAGTGGCAACAGTACAGTAGCTTTTGAGCCATGCAGCAGAAATGCCCGAAGGAATTCCATGCAACATGCTTCAAAACGTACTATCACAGCAGAACCTACATTTTTCACTCACCGCTGCTTTGTTGGTTCAAACATCTACATAACAGATTTCAGATGCTATGTAACAAGGGAATCTATTTGTCCGCTGAGCCCTACCTGTCATTTTCTCACAAGCCTTAATAATTGTTTTCTTGAGTTCAAAAAGAACTCTCAGCTAAAAATGGCAATGCAAAGAATTCCTCAGCATGAACAGTGTAACATTCGGGGAAAAATGCACCAAAAGTAACCAAGCAGTTTTCTCTAGAAGCAATATCTATTTTGAAGTCACATGGTTCAGTCTCCCCTCCTATTCTGAATGGCGGTTGTAAAAGCAAAAATGTTGAAGGTGTAACATGTGGGATGCTTCAGGTCACAGTGCAAAACCTGGCAACGTGATCATGGCTATCCACTGCCTTTAACTCATACAGCATTCTGCAGAGTTCATTCTTCAAAAAGGTTGCTAGCTCTTACTAACTTCAGCTGAACTTCTAAATCTGACCCCCATTTATTAAAAAATGTTCTCAGTCGATGGCCTTGAAATGAATTGCTTTAGGTTGTGCATTTGCAGCTCTCCCCATCCCCATGTGCACTTTTCATTTGTCCGTAAACACTCAAAGTTTTTCTAGAAAGCCATACTCAGGCAATTTTTAGCCAGGAATGCAGATACCATTTTAGATTTGTAAACTGATGCAGTCCTGTTGCTGGACGCAAGAACATGGCAAGTAACATGCACAGTGCAAGCCTATATATGTCTTCTCAGATGTAAGCCCCATTAAATTCAATGGACTTACTCCCCGGTAAGTGTGTTTAGGCTGGCAGCCTAGGTGGGTCAGGTTTCTTAGTTTTATATATATATTGTTGCTAGTAATATTCAGGGAAAGTCATGTAACGTTAATGAGACTTGGATTTTGGACACGATCCACTGGGAAGTTCTCCTGTGCAAGTTCCATTTGAGTGCTGTTTCCCATGCATTTCAGGAGCACATTCATTTGTGCAGGAGAGCCTTGCGGTGAATTCCCTATCCAGTCTTCTACAAATTTCAAATAGTTTTGGATTCCTCTTCCATCCAGATTGTAAAGCAAAAGATTGCACTTTCACAAATAGCCTCCGTATTCTGTAAAGCACAGAGAGCTTTGTGTTTTCCTGGTCAAAATGAAGCATTTCTTTATTAGAAGTTGTAGTAAAAATAATTTCCACATTCATTAATTAATGTGAAGTGGGGGTGGAGTTCACATGTCGTTACTTAACAATTCACTTAGATACATGACTAATTCAAAGGAGCATTCTAAAGACTATAATTTACACACATGCAAGGGGAGAAATCCTTTAATTTTGAAATACTTTACTTTGACTTTGCTACCTAAAGCATAGGTATGGATGGCTTACAACTATCCATCACTAAGTTTTAACAGCTGTGAAATACAATATTTTTTGTGAATGAAGAAGCCCATTTGTGATGTTGGGTTACATTTCCCTTTTCAAAGGACTGTCTTTGGACTTATTGTGTCTTTTCTGTGAACTGGGAATTTAAAAAAGATATAGTTCTAAAGTAGAAAAGGACACGTTTCTAGACAAAGAATTATTGTAAAAATGTGTAAATGTGACTAGACTTTGTTTTGTGTGTAGCATAGTGTAAAATAAGCTTTTTTTCCAGCAGTGTTATTCTATGAATTGTAATTTAAGAACAAGCCATGCATGGTCAAATATATATCCTGCAGGGAACACACACGCACACCATTGTTCATTTTGTTGTTTTCCTGGCTGTAGGCAAAGACCTGTAAAATGTTGAATTTAATATTTCATCCTCACAGTTTTACTTAATGAAGAACTTGAATTAACTCCCCCCCCCCACAAAAAACAATTTCCTGCATCCTAGCGCACTGATAATTTGTTGCAATCTTCATCCAGTTTTGGCACTACATTGAGTATAACAGGAGTTTCCTTTTAAAAATACTCAACATCTATCTCTGCTCCCAAATTACTCTTCTGTTTTAGATTTAAAAAGTTTGTGCCATGCAGGCTTAGAATATTGACCATTGACCTGTGCCCAGAAATCTCTGATATAATTTTAAAGTTCACTTCTACCGCATTATGTAAACACATCATGCAATAAAGCTTTCTAATGCACTGCTTTTTCTTTTTATGGGAAGGGGGGGCGGGCGTGTATTTGTATTAAATTTAGTCTTCATCCAGACCATCACTGAACGGGCATTGTTTCACTTCTCCGCTCCCCTTTTCATGATGCAAAATGTTAAAAAGGAACTCTTGGTCTCCCTGGCTGTCCCTGGTAAGAAGGAGGTCATCACAGAATGGTCACAGAAAGGTTGGGAAACATCTAACCCATTTTGACTACAGAAAAGGGAATAGAATGGAAGCTGCTGCTGCTGCTGGAATGAAGAAGATGGAGACATTGCGCTAGATGTAAACAGACCACTGAAAAGAAAGGAAGGCTCACAGGTAGTGATGGAGAATAAATTTATCAGTGGGATGAGGTGAGCAAAATATGTCCTGGCCACATGTTGCTTCCTCCTATATAAGTGGCTGCCATAATTGCTTTGCTCCAGTATGCGTGGAATAACATGAATCCTGTCGTCTCAACTAGGGTACAGTTTTCCCAAACTAGACTGGTTGCAAATACGAGAACCACAACTACCACTCCATTCACACCCCATTGCTTCTGGGTTACCAACCGAGTAGTTAGGCTACCAGATTTAGCCCAGCGACCTAATGTGGTATCACTGTGTTTGATATGATAATAAAATATACAATACGTTGGCATATGATTTGCCGTCCCCCCCCCCAAAAAAAACCCAGTAGCTTGCTATTTAAATACTCCTTTGTGGGTGGGAGTGGGAAATCTGCATTCCAGTAGGCCTCAAGGCATATGCACTGAGCCCCTATCTGACTGTTTTAGCATTCCAGTTTTACTGGTGCAAAGTTAAGAGAGCAAAGGGCTGTCTGCCAGCAATGTAGTAATGCTTTTTAACATGTGGGTTGGTTGGCTAGACACTTCTCCCTTCTCTTCTTTCGCAGCAGATCCATTAGCAGTTCTAAATTCCAGATGTGCACTGACAACACATACATAGATTTTACTAACTCGAAAAACCCAGTCAGGGCTCATTTTTTGGTCTTAGGGAAGCCTGTGGACTCCAGCCAGAGAATAACTATGTCTGCAGATTAATGCATTAAACAGCTGTGCACTAGAGCGGTGGCCTCCTCCTCTGGTAACTACGTATCTTGCAAAAGCAGTTGAAATCACAGTTTCTCTTTCCCATTTTAGCATTCCCCCCTAATGCACTTTAGCTTTTGAAATTCACTGTCCTTCTGAAGGAAGGATTATTACGGCCTAGTGATGGATATACACCTAAAACGGGGAACCTCTGGCCTTCCAAGTAGTGTTGGCGCAGCTAGCATGACCAATGGCGAGGGATGATGGGAGTTGTAGTCCAACAACATCTGAAAGGCCAAAGTTTTCCCATGCCTGCTGTAAGGGAAAACCATTTTGGGGTGTTTTGTTGTTTATTAAATGTGTATACAACCCTTCATCCGAAGATCACAGGGTGGTGTTATGTGATCTTCTCTTACAGAATTTAGGCAAGAACAGAAACCAATAGAGTCTGTTAACACAACCCACCTCATCAACAGCATTTGCACATGATGCTCACCTCCACGTTCCCAAGGTGATCCCTTTGCTTCTCATAATCTTTTTCACCCTTGGCAAGAGCGCTTTGATTTCTTTCCGAATCCCCTTCACGATGCTCCATGTCCTCGCAGAACCAGTATAACAGACTGAAACATGTCCCTTCCAAACCTAAGCCATAGTCAAATGTTAACGGTAGTAGTGGGAGATTACAGTAACAGACCCTTTTCACTTAGTTATGCCTACCGCTTAGTTGCTTTCATGTGTAAATGAGCAACAAGGGATCACATACACAAGGTGGAATTTTCGTAATTCCCCAGATTATTTCAAGCAATACTTTCAATACAGTCAGTTCACACAATTCAGCTTCAAATTGTCAAATGTTTAGGAGGGACATGATATACATGAATGTGTGAAGGAGCTTATCTCTGCAGATTTTCTGTGCTACAAAAAACCTGCCCCAAGGAACATACGCTCTAAATTTAGATGGGGAAGACAACAGAGGGAGATGTTAAATAGGGAATTAACAGAAGCACATACACTCAGACTTTGCTTTAGTTGAAGACTTGGGTGTTGAATCACAGAGAAAGCTGGCACTTATGTGTTCAGAAGAGCAGTTCCAGGCATAAGGGGTAGCAAATGAAAGTGAGCAGAGCAGGAGACCCTCAGATGCCTTAGAATGCCACTACCGATTTCATGAGGAGGGGGGGTTGCGGGCTCCCGATCCCGCCCCACACTCCTGCGAGGCTAGCCCCAGCCTCGCGGGAAGCGGGGATTCCCTCAATTTGCATCCCCCCGCGGCACCAGCCAATCGGCTGGCGGCGGGGGCGGGCCTTCAATAGGCCACTTAAGGTCGGGGCAGCCCTCGGCTCGCCCCTTTTACATCCGGAAGCCTCGTTAATTCCCCTATGGCTTTCCCCCCTAGCAGCATCCCCCACCCCCTGTCTTCCCCTTGACCGGTATTTTCTGTTCTTTCATTCCAGGAGCAAGTGTGGTGCGACTGTGGATTATCGGCCACAGCATTGTGCATTGGGCAAAGCAATGCGCGGACCGTAGGGGTCGGGTCGCTGACCTACTGCTGCCTAGCAACGTCAAAGTAGTATGGATCTCCAGGCGGGGCATGCTCTGGGAGGAATTTCTCCCGGCTATAGCCGGGAGAATAGCGGTCGAGGGTTCACCTGACGCCTTGGTCATTCAACTGGGCGAGAACGACCTGGTTTGCAGAAAAGGGGTGAACCTGATGTGGAACATTATTAAGGACTTGGAGTTCTTGAAGGCATCCCACGTTAATATGACAATAATTTGGTCATCGTTGTTGGAAAGGCGATTTTGGAGGGGTGCGGCAAAACCCGCGGCCATTGACAGGGCCAGGAGGATTGTTGAGCGTACTGTAGCACGTAGAGTTGCCGCCTGGGGCGGTCGTGTCATCAGGCACCCTGAAATACAATACAACAGGGACACGCTCTATCGCTGGGATGGCGTGCATCTATCCGATGCTGGCAATGACATTTGGTTGGCAGATATCTTTCAGGGACTTAGGGATTGGTTACAGGTTCGAGGGTATTGGCGGTGAGCCGGATAATCCGGCTCAGGTGGCGGTAGGCATTGGCCGGGGTATTGTTATGCAAATGAGGACGGGGGGGAGGAGCGCCATCACCTCCCCCAATGCTTGAAGGGTAGTTCGTTAAAGGACTCCGAGGGGCGTCGCCTCGTCCGAAACCTACGGAGGCTAGGGCCTAAAGCGCGCCCCCGAGCGGTAACCCCTCGGGGAGCGCCTAGGGATACGCATCTCGGGTAGCTCCCCCTGTTGGTGTTTAACCCTTCCCGGTTAGACCGGATAGTCGGTTAGGGGCCAATGCCTAAGCCAATACCTCTCATACCTGTAATCAATAAAGTTGTGGCCATTTTCGCCCATTAACTCTAAACTCTTGTGTCCGGTGTCTTTATTTATCACACTTGTGGGAGGGGAGGGAATAGCCACGCAATGCCACTACCGATTTCATGAGGAGGGGGGGTTGCGGGCTCCCGATCCCGCCCCACACTCCTGCGAGGCTAGCCCCAGCCTCGCGGGAAGCGGGGATTCCCTCAATTTGCATCCCCCCGCGGCACCAGCCAATCGGCTGGCGGCGGGGGCGGGCCTTCAATAGGCCACTTAAGGTCGGGGCAGCCCTCGGCTCGCCCCTTTTCTCCCCTTGCAGCGATCCTGGTTTCCCGCCCACCCGCCCTTTAGGCTTCGCCATCGACTTGCTATGGGCTTCGGCTGGTCGCCGCAAGGGGCCTGGTAGGAGTTTTTCCATTTGGCTAATTGGCATGTGGAAGCCACTTGGTTTTTTCGCCTACCTCGTAGCAAATCGTCACAACTCCCTTGGTTTTGGCGGTAGGCATTGGCCGGGGTATTGTTATGCAAATGAGGACGGGGGGGAGGAGCGCCATCACCTCCCCCAATGCTTGAAGGGTAGTTCGTTAAAGGACTCCGAGGGGCGTCGCCTCGTCCGAAACCTACGGAGGCTAGGGCCTAAAGCGCGCCCCCGAGCGGTAACCCCTCGGGGAGCGCCTAGGGATACGCATCTCGGGTAGCTCCCCCTGTTGGTGTTTAACCCTTCCCGGTTAGACCGGATAGTCGGTTAGGGGCCAATGCCTAAGCCAATACCTCTCATACCTGTAATCAATAAAGTTGTGGCCATTTTCGCCCATTAACTCTAAACTCTTGTGTCCGGTGTCTTTATTTATCACACTTGTGGGAGGGGAGGGAATAGCCACGCAATGCTACAGTTGGAGGTCACAGGCAGTGAGAGACTGAGTTTTGAAAGATAAAAGTGGAAAGTGAGTCTATGCAGAACCTTAAATATAACAAGGAGAGAAGTTTATGCTGTCATTTCAGAGCTCGCTTCTAAAGTCCAGACTCCATCAAATGGTAGACTAGGCTAACTGTGTCGTTATCCAACATTGCTTTCACTGCATTTATTTTATTTCTTGCCAAGACTTTGCAAACTGCTCACAGGTTTGGAATGCTGGAACTTGCCGTAGCAGAGATAGGGATGAAAGCAGGTGATCACGAGGCAAAAGACAGACATGAATTCAATGCCGTGTCCCTTTTGGTGCCACACAAGAAGAAGACATTCCATTAATGCTATGGACTCTCCTCCAATCTTAAACTGGCCACTTTAAAATGAAGCAATGCTTTGATAACTTAATAAGCTACATACCCAAAGCACTCAAAAGGTACCGCAGTGAAAACACTGAACAAAATTATGAACATTAACTTTTAGAGAACTCAGAGACTCCCTTGTGACCCTTTAAGGTGTGTTGCTCCTGCCTTCATATGTGTAAAGAGGGAGTTCTGTAATCTTGGCAATGGGGTAGCAAAAGAAAATGATTGTTAGAAAGAGACCCTGTATATCTTTTCAGTGACTGATTCCCCCCCCCCCCATAAAATTGCGGAAAATTACTGACCTCATAGAGAAAGTTATTTTTTGCAAGACAGCTGTACTGTGATCTCTAGGTAATATGTCTGTCTTCATCTAAAATATAAATTTCATGTGTCTAGAGCAATTCAGGAGAAACAATTTACCCAAATCTGAAACCAGTGATTAACCATCGTTATTTATTTATATAAAACATTCCTTGTGTTGGTGGCGATTCCCCTGAGGGTAGAATGGAAGATCCCTTAACCCAAAATACATGCTTTCAAAAACAAAGTGATCAGTGTGTTTAGTATGGAAGGTATTGGGAAACTCTTGGGTGATTTAGCTCAAGGGTATTTTGGAGCTCTAGGAAAATACCCAACCATGCACAGTCAGTTCTGTTAAGTTGTGGGTTGACATAACAGACGGCACAGCGATTTCTCCAAGTAGCTCTTTATTTTGTAAGCTGGAATAGAACTGACTGCAAACAGCTCAGCCGGCCTGCTTTTATAGGCAGCCGGCTGTCAACATTGTAGCAACAACAGCCCAGAGTTTCCCGCCTAAAATAACTGACGCGGACCTGAGTGAAAACTATCTACAGACCTGAGTGAAAACTATATACAGTATCCCCCTGCTGGCCCAGGGTGAAACTTCACTACATAACACCCCTCCCCACCGAGATAAGGCGTTAGTTACAATCGTAATGGTTTCCTTATATACAGCACTACGCGTAATGGTTCAATTAGGCATAAAAGCATATCGGTTACATTTCCCATACTTAGACCAACAGTGATACCTGTCCAACAACATAGTCCTTTAAATAAGTTGGGCGCTTGGAAATTGCCAGACCGCCGGGGACTGGTAGCCAAGTCCGGAGGGCCACCCAGTTCTTGCTGAGGCTGTGGTGCGACCCTAGGTGGCGTTGGAACCAACTCCCCTGGATCCGCTGCTGTGGGTGGAACCTCCGCAAGTGGAGTGGTCTGAGTCTGTGGTAAGTCTGGCAGACCCTCTGAAGCGGCTTGGTTCCACGCTGGCAGTTTGCGAGGGAGGTGTAGGTGGGGCCTCGCCATCTGTACGTGTCTCTTCTTGAGCCACAAGCGCAGTTGGGGGCACCACGGTAGTGTCCAAGTCCCCAACCCTGCGCCTAAGCTGGTCAATGTGCCGTCGCCACAAGCGTCCGTCTTCGAGTGCCACCTGGTATGAGCGAGGTCCAGTGACTCCCACTACTGTGGCTGGCACCCAAGGAATGTCCCCCACATAGTTCCGGGCAAAGACCTGGTTTCCTGGGACAAATGACCGTGGCGCGTTGGCACAGCCTGGGGGTTCAGCCACGGCAAAGTCCGGGTGTAGCCGGTCGAGCGGTGACCTGAGGCGGCGGCCCATAAGCAGTTCAGCAGGACTCCGCCCTGTGGCCGCATGAGGGGTGATGTGTTGCACGAACAAGTATTCGGTGACCCGCTCATGCCAGTCTCCCCGGTCCAGGCGCGCCAGTGCCTCTTTTGCCGAGCGCACCATTCATTCCGCTTGTCCGTTGCTGGATGGATGAAAGGGTGCCGTTAGGGCATGGCGGATGCCCAGTCCCAAAAGATACCGCTCAAACATGCCTGACGTGAACTGCGGTCCGTTGTCAGAGACAAGGACATCAGGACACCCATGCATTGCAAACAGGCCTCGCAGCACCCGGATGACGGCTTCTGTAGTGGTGGAGGGCATCAGGGCAACCTCCAGCCATTTGGAATAGGCGTCCACCACTACCATAAAGGTCCGGCTGTGAAAGGGGCCAGCCAGATCGATGTGCTCCCTCGACCAGGGTGTCTTTGGCGTCTCCCAGGTGTGTCCCTTAGCTGCCGGTGGTGCAGGCCTCGACTCTTGGCACGCTTGACAGGCGGACACCCAGGCAGTGATGGCATCGTCCATATTAGGCCACCAGACGTAACACCGAGCCAATGCCTTCATTTTGACAATTCCCGGGTGGCCAACGTGCAGAGCCTCCAGGACGCGCTGACGGAGTCCCTGGGGAATCACGACGCGGTCTCCCCACAGCAGACAGCCGCGATGAGCTGAGAGTTCATGTTGTCTGGTTGCGAAGGGCTGGAACTCCGATGCAAAAGGCCCTTGTGGCCACCCCCTCCACACCCAGTTGAGCACCCGGCTGATGGTGCGATCCTGGGCAGACGCGGAGGCCACAGTGGCAGCCGATACAGGCGCTGCCGGAAGATCCTCAATCAGAAGGAGCGATGAAGCTGGAGCCGGGTCTTCCACAAATGCTGGAAGAGGGCAACGGCTGAGGGCGTCGGCATGGCCCATCGATTTCCCCGGGCGATGGATGAGCCGGTAGTGGTAGGCAGCCAGGAAAACAGTCCATCGCAGCATGCGTGGCGAGAGGACCGGTGGAGTTGGACGATCACCGGCGAGGAGGCCCAGGAGTGGCTTGTGGTCAGTGATGAGGTCAAAAGTCCTGCCATAGAGGTATTCATGGAACCTCTTCACCCCAGCCACAAGTGCCAGTGCCTCCTTGTCGAGCTGGCTGTAATTCTGTTCCGTCGGAGATAGCGTCCTGGAAAAGTAGGCGAGCGGTGCTTCTCTTCCGTCTGGAAAACGGTGACTAAGGACAGCACCGATGCCAAAAGGTGAGGCGTTGCAGGCAAGGACCAGCGGCCTGGATTCACTGTACTGTACCAGCACACTGTCTGATGAAAGGAGAGCCTTGACCGCGTTGAAGGCCGCCGTCTCCTGATGACCCCAGGCCCAAGGCGTCTTTGTGCTAAGGAGTCGGTGAAGAGGCTCAGCGACTGTGGCTTTGTGGGGCAGGAACATGTTATAAAAGTTCAGCAGCCCCAGGAACGCCTGCAACTCCGTCTTGTTCTTTGGGGTGGGGGCCTGCTGGATAGCGCGGATCTTGGATGTGGTCGGGTGAAGGCCGGAGGCATCGATAAGATAGCCCAGGAACTCTACCTGTGGAACGGCGATCTGGCACTTTTCCCTCTTTACCTTGAGCCCGGCCTCTTGGAACCTGGTCAGCACGGCACGGAGGCGCTCGAACAGCTGCTGGTGTGAGTCTGCAGACACCAAGACGTCATCAAAATATGGTACCACGCCCGGAAGCCCTTGCAGGAGACGCTCCATAAAGCTTTGGAAGATGCCAGGAGCCACACTCACCCCGAACTGCAACCGGCGGCAACGGAATGCCCCCCGGTGGGTGATGATCGTCTGGGCTTCAGCAGTGGCATCATCGATGGGCAGTTGTTGATAGGCTTGGGCAAGGTCCAGCTTAGCGAAGACCTTACCCTCACCCAGGGAATGCAGCAGGTGTTGGACAACAGGAACCGGATAAGCGTGCTGCTGAAGTGCTTTGTTGATCGTGCACTTGTAGTCAGTGCAGATTCTCACCGACCCATCTGGCTTGACAGGCGTGACGATGGGGGTTTCCCACTTGGCGTGGTCAACTGGCTCCAAAACTCCTTGGGCGATCAGTTTGTCCAGTTGTTCGTCCACCTTAGCCTTGAGAGCAAAGGGAACCCGGCGTGGCTTTAGCTTGATGGGGGCGACTTGTGGATCAAGGCTAAAGGAGATGGGCGTACCTGTATATTGCCCCAAGGTGCAGTGGCGTAGCGTGGGGGGTGCAGGGGGGCCGGCCGCACCGGGCGCAACATCTGGGGGTTAGGGAAATCCACGGGTTAGGGGGCGCAAATCCATAGGTTAGGGGGCGCAAATCCATGAGTTAGGGGGCGCAAATTACTTGCCTTGCCCCGGGTGCTGATAACCCACGCTACGCCACTGCCAAGGTGCCGTCAAAAACCTCGGCAAAGTCTTTGACCAGACCCTCAGTCTCTGCGTTAGAGATGCAGTTGATGCCGGTGACTTCCAGGCCGAGGGCATCAAACCAGTCTAGCCCTAGGAGGCTTGGCCGCTGACCTTCGACCACCACCAACCGGAGCAGGCCCAAAAATTCCTTGAAAGCGATCCGGAACCGGCCAACGCCTACCACGGGAATGTCGTTTCCCTGGTAGTCTCTCAGGTGTACGCGGTGAGAGTCGAGTTGCCTTTTGGACACTCTGGGTACTAGTCTTTTGATGGTGCTCCATGACACGATGGACAGGGCAGACCCGGTGTCGATCTCCATGTCACATGGAGCTCCTTCAATGAGCACCGTGACGTTCAGCTTGTGTCGCGCAGGCGAGTCGGTTTGGCCAATCGTGGTTCCAGACGGGCAGCGGCAGTTGGTGAGAGCGAAACAACTTTCCTTGGCAGACTGGAGTGAAGACTTGGACTTGTGAGTCGATGAAGGGGGGTTGTCAGACGGAGCCGATCGGCAGACCTTAGCGATGTGGCCCCTTCTGGAACACTTCCTACAGATGGCGTCTCTGAATCGACACTTGGCACGGGAATGGTTGCCTCCGCAGCCGGCACATTCCGGTTGGCCCTTGGACTTCTGTTGGAACTTCCTGCGCTCCCGCTTTGTCTGGTGCACGTCATCGTCTTCACTGGAGGATGCCTCATCACTGCTGGCCTCTTCATGATGCACCGGAACTGGCTCCCTAGCAAGACGCGGGCTGCTGGACTTGCGGATCTCCTGGGCGGAGCGTTCAGCAGCTTCTGAGGCCACAGCCTCCTCAATGGCTTTCTGTAGCGTGAGGTCTGGCTTGGCGAGGAGACGCCGTTGCAGATGGATGTCCCGGACCCCGCAGACGATTCGATCCATCAGGGCATCGTCTAAGTCTCGGAACTCACAGTGCATTGCAGCCTGTCGCAGGGCGGTGGTGTAGTTGTTGATTGACTCCCCCTCTGCCTGGTTCCGGTGGTAGAACGCATGGCGGGCAGCAATCTTGGACGGCTTTGGTGTGTAGTGGTTGCGGAGCTTCTCTTGGATCGTGTCCCATGGTGTTGCCTGGACTGCTTCAGGCGCAACCAATGCTCGGGCCGTCTCAAACACCTCAGGCCCACAGAGGCTGAAGAATAGGCCCCGCTTCCGATCCTGTGATACTGCTGTCAGCTCGTTGGCTTGGAGGTAGCAGTCGAACCGAGCGAGGTAGGAGTCCCATGATTCAGAGGCTGGCGCAAACGGCGGTAGAGGCACAAGTGAAGCCATGATTCCGATGCCGGCGTGAAGGGCGATGGATGGAACACAGTGCTCTTGGCCAGAACAGTCAGCTCTGAATTGGTTCTGTCCAGTGATTTTGCTCAGTGATTTCGCTCTGTGATTCAGCTCAGTGATTCAGCTCAGTTCAGAGGCTGGCCGCATGTGGCTGTGCTCTGATGTCCATTGATCCCATCCTCGTCGCCAGTGTTAAGTTGTGGGTTGACATAACAGACGGCACAGCGATTTCTCCAAGTAGCTCTTTATTTTGTAAGCTGGAATAGAACTGACTGCAAACAGCTCAGCCGGCCTGCTTTTATAGGCAGCCGGCTGTCAACATTGTAGCAACAACAGCCCAGAGTTTCCCGCCTAAAATAACTGACGCGGACCTGAGTGAAAACTATATACAGTATCCCCCTGCTGGCCCAGGGTGAAACTTCACTACATAACACCTTCACTTTTACTTGCAGCATTGCAAAATAATATTTCATGCTTAGTAGGCTATGATTTATGCAGAGAAACTTAAAAAAAAAAAATAGCATCAGCTAACATTTTATAGCATTACCTGACATTTTCAGAAGGTAAACTTTTTCAGAAGGTAACATTAAAATTCTTTGGCTTTCCGAGAGCTGTTTACATGCTTTTTAGTTGAACATAGATTTGCCCATCTAAATGTTGTCCAATGACAAAAATAATAGCAGATTTCAATTCCTCACACCCAAAAACATATTTTAAAGACCCCTTGCTGAAGCAATTTGGAAACATTAAGTTTCACCACCTAAAATGACACACACTATTGCAGTAAGTCACAGCAACCCATTAAGAGATCTGTGGTGGGCAGATAGAATTGTGCCAGGCAACATTCCTGCAGTACACCAATGATTCTAGGCTCAAGATCTTAGGAAGCATACATCCACTGAAGATGCATGTGTTAACCTTTCTTCTGCCCAGTTCAGAAGCCAATAGATATCCTGGAGCAGGAACAGATCATGCTATCCCGACACTGGCTTGTTTATTCGACTTCCAGGTGGGAAGGACCAGACTGAACCATTCCTTATGTCTTTGGGGGGGGGGAGCTGAGGCAAAATCCCTCTTTCTCATAAATCTGAAATGGTTCTGGAACAAGCAGATGGAGACAGCACCAGCCCACTCTTGCCTCTGCCTCTCCTTCAAAAAAGAAAAATAGAATGCTGTGTTTGTGTGCTAGAGGTGTGTGTGAGCCCAGTGGCGGAAAACAGGAGGGAGAGTGGGGCAGAGGAGGAGCTGGAGACGGACGTGGAGGAACCTGCAGGGGAAAGTTCAATTTAAACATGAGTTTGTGTGGTGTCATTTTCTTTCTGCTTTCAGTAGCTGTGTTGAATAAGGTCTTGACTTCTATCCAGAATGAGATAGCCAATACAAAATAGCTGGCTAGTTCACTGTTGGCTGATAAATAACAGGAAAACCCCATAAATGGATACCCTTTCCCCTGACATCACATGTGTAAGGATGGCCAATCACTAAAATCCACATGGTTACGTGCTCTTGCCCAAATCCATTCAGATTCCAAAATCAATGCAAAACAAGGATAACCCAACGTTCTTCCCCTTATTTAATGCTGATTCCCTCTCCTTTTCTCCCCTTCCAGTCTTTCTTTACCTCTGCTTCTTGGCAGATGGTAACAAATGTGTTTACTTTCAGCTGGACAAGAAATGGCTGCTTCATCCAACAGTGATGTCAGAACAACAGGTGGTCCTATTTGGAGAAAGAAAGAATTGATCCAAGCTTCTGTCTCTGCAATGATATTTTGTCTTTGCTTGTCTGTCTTTTCAAAATTGATATTCCATTCTGTAATTGGAGAAATCGTGTGATTGCATTCCTCACCTCTCTATTAGTGTTTCCCACTCCTTTCATGCCTGGGATATAGTATTGGTATTGATAAACACTGGATGCAGACATATTACATTCTATTTTTTTCCACTCAGTCAAAAAACTTTCATTATCAAATTCCAGAACAAAGCAGGCACCATCCTCACAATTTTTGGGCAGTACCACAGTGCCCTTCGGTTCCCTTTGACTACTCCTACGTTGGGAAATGTCTGACCTGCAGACTGGGTGGAGTCTGCTACTTCCATTCATCCAAATGCAGCAGGCTGGAGTCTGTGGCAATATTTGGGAGAATCCATTTACAGCTGTTCTCTTGTGCTGACAGTAGGGTGGAGGAGTGAGACTCTGGGGTCACAGTAGATATCTCAAGAAAGGCATCGACCCAGTGGGTGATGGCCATGAAAAAGGCAAATTCCATGCTAGGGATCATTAGGAAAAGAATGAAAATAAAACTGCCAGTATCATAATCCCATTATACAAATCTATGGTGTGACCACTTTGGAGGGATGTGTACAGATCTAGCTGCCACACTTCAAAAAGGCTATTGTCGAGTTGGAAAAGGTTCAGAAAAGGGCTACCAAAATAATCAAGGAGCTGGAAGGATTCCCCTATGGAGAAACAGCAGTGTTTGAGACTTCTTGATGCAGAGAAAAGTAATAATAACAACAACAACAACAACAACAACAACAACTTATTATTTATACCCCGCCCATCTGGCTGGGTCTTCCCAGCCACTCTGGGTGGCTTCCAACAAAACACTAAAATACAATAACCTATTAAACATAAAAAGCTTCCCTAAACAGGGCTGCCTTCAGATGTCTTCTAAAAGTTTGGTAGTTATTTTTCTCTTTGACATCTGGTGGGAGGGTGTTCCACAGGGTGGGCGCCACTACCGTGAAGGCCCTTTGCCTGGTTCCCTGTAACTTGGCTTCTTGCAGGGAGGGAACTGCCAGAAGCCCCTCAGCGCTGGACCTCAGTGTCCGGGCAGAACGATGGGGATGGAGACGCTCCTTCAGGTATACTGGACCGAGGCTGTTTAGGGCTTTTAAGGTCAGCACGAACACTTTGAATTGTGCTTGGAAACGTATTGGAAGCCAGTGAAGGTCTTTCAAGACCGGTGTTATATGGTCTCGGCGGCCACTCCCACTCACCAGTCTAGCTGCCGCATTCTGGATTAGTTGTAGTTCCCGGGCCACCTTCAAAGGTGCATCAGTCCAAACGAGAGATAACCAGAGAATGTACCAATCTGGTGAGACAGTCTGCGGGCAGGTAGGGTCTCAGCCTGCGTACCAGATGGAGCTGGTAGACAGCTGCCCTGGACACAGAATTGACCTGTGCCTCCATGGACAGCTGTGAGTCCAGAATGACTCCCAGGCTGTGCTCCTGGTCCTTCAGGGGCACAAGTTACCCCATTCAGGAGCAGGGAGTCCTCCACACCCACCCGCATCCTGTCCGCCAAAAACAGTACTTCTGTCTTTTCAGGATTCAACATCAAAAGGTGAGGAAGAGGTGCTATGACAGAAGTTTATAGAATTATGCATGGCATGGAGAAAGTGAATAGAGAAACGGTTTTCTCCCTCTTTCATAACACCAAAACTCATGGATATCCAATGAAGCTGAACACTGGAACAGTAGAAGAAAGTTTGGAATGAACACCAGGAAGAACTTTTTGACAGTAAGAGCTGTTCAACAGTGGTTGGGATTCTCACGAGAGGTTGTGAACTTTCTTTGCTTGGAGGTTTTTAAGCAGAGGTTGGAGGGCCATCTGTCTTGTATGGTTTACCGTATTTTTCACTCTATAGGACGCACCAGACCATAGGACGCACTGGACCATAGGAGGGGAAGAACAGGAAAGATTTTTTTTTTCTTGTTCTCCCCCTCTAAAACAAAGTGCGTTCAAGGTGCATTCACCCAAAGCCTCCGGAGCTCTCTCTGGGCTCCGGAGGCTTCAAGTTCCTTTTGACCTGCCCTGCAGAGGTTTTGCGCAGCCAACCCCAAGCTAGAACAGCGAGACGGAGCACTCCGCAGTGCTCCGTCTCCCTGTTCTTGGTTTGGGCTTATCCGTGCAGCCTGCATTCGCTCTATAGGACACACACACATTTCCCTTTAATTTTTGGAGGGGAGAAAGTGCGTCCTATAGAGCGAAAAATACGGTACCTGAGACTCCTGCATCACGGGGGGTTGGACTAGATGACCCTTGGCATCCCTTCCTGTTGGAATTTATTTCTCTCCACTGCTGATGTGTGATTGTTTTCATCACATGTCTGTGTTGACATTCTATACTATTGGAGTCATGAGAATGGAAGTTCAGTTACGCTGTTCAGTCTTTGTTGTACTTTTGCTTTTTCTGTTCTCTCTCAGAGAAGGAGAGAGGAGACATGTTTCCTTTGTTCTGTAACACTTGATCTTGAGTGCCAACCAACACTTCCAACCCTACAGTTATAAGATTCTGCCATACTTCTTCAAGCAACACAGTCAAACTATGGAACGCGCTGCCCATAGTGATGGCCACCAACTAGGAAGGCTTTAAAAATTGGACAAATTACTGGAGGAGAGGCTAGTGAAGGCTACTAGCCATGATGGCTATGTTCTACCTCTACAGTCGGAGGCAGAAATGCTTTCAGATACTCATTGCTGAGAACCATGGGAAGGGAGAGGGTTCTTGCATTATGTTAAAGCCCTTCACGGCCTAGGACCCTCATACCTACGGCACTGCCTCTCCCGGTATGCCCTGTAGAGGAGTTTAAGGTCCATAAATAGCAACACCCTAGAGGTCCCGGGCCCTAAGGAAGTCAGATTAGCCTCAACCAGAGCCAGGGCCTTCTCAACACTGGCTTCAGCCTGGTGGAACGCTCTGACTCATGAGACCAGGGCCCTGCAGGATCTGATTTCTTTCAACAGGGCCTGTAAGTAGTTCCGCCTGGCCTTTGGCTTGGAATCAACTTGATCTCCTCCCCCTCTTTCCTTTTTCCTTTCTCCTTCTGTGATGGAACTCCTATTTGGGGATTTCACTGCCTTTTTTTCTGACCCACATAGGACCAGTCTGGATAGTTGGCCTTGGTGAAGATTTGACGTTTTCATCCCCAAAAACTTTTTGATTTGAGTTTCTACTGAAATGAGGCTGCAGTTTAATGTTGTACTTGATCTTGTTTTTAAGTTGTACTTTAATCAATTGTTTTTATACCTGGTGTTAGCCATCCTGAGACTGGTCTTGGCTGGGGAGGGCAGGGTATAAATAAATTTTATTTTATTATTATTATTATTATTATTATTATTATTATTATTATTTATTATTTATTATTAATTATTATTATGTTCTGATCTCTAGTTTCCGACAGGCCTCTGGCTGCCCGCTGTGAGAACAGGATGCCGGACTAGATGGGCCAATGGCCTGATCCAGAAGGCTCTTCTTATATTCTCATGGTCAGAGCATCCTAGTTTGGTCACACCAATGTGTGTTTCACCACACTTGGAAGGTGTGAGGAGGGGAAAACCAAACACCAGCAGCACTCCATTTCCAATGGGGCTTAATGCATAGCTGTCAACCGTCCCTTATTTGGCAGGAAAGTCCCTTATCCCAGTGCTGTGTCCCGCTGCTATCCCTTATTGATGATGTCCCTTAAATTTCCTGGGTTTCAAAGGAAGCAGCTCCTCTCCCTCCCTCCCTGCCGGCCAAGGAGGAGGGAGGCTCCAGCTGTGTTGCTTGGCTGCGTTGTTCACTCAATAAGGAGTCTAAGAACGACTGGGAGCTTGCATGCCTTGTGTCGATCAAATCGGCCGCATTGCCTGGGGACTCGCCTTTGCTCAGCGCTTCCCAGTGGAGAGGCGACGGTGGTTTTCCTTGCTGCATCCCTTTTGCCATGTTGCTGTGCTGTGGGAACCACCATTTGAGAGTTCATTTGGCTGCTGGCTGGGCTTCCTGCCTTTGGCTCGGAGGGTCTCAGAAGTTGAATATACCTGTGCTCGCAAAATCCCTTATTTTGGCTGCTGATCCCTTATTTTCGAGGCTGCTGGTCCCTTATTTTCAAATCTGTAAGTTGACAGCTATGGCTTAATGCCATCACCTGAAAGTCATGGGGCAAGCTCCAGTGGATCTTGGACAGTCACATTCTGGAAGAGAGAGGATGCCTGAGTGGCAGTGAGCAGAGAGGAAGAGAAGGAGTAGCACAGACAAAGATTTGAAAAAGTCATTCAGCTGCCACCTCTAAATGATCTCCATCCTTTGCTCTCAGGGCTTCCACCTTCTTCCAACCTTGCGCTGCCAAACTGCTTGGATAGCATTCCCGCTTGCTTCACTTTGTTTAGCTATTTCTGCTTGTTAACTGTGCTGAGTCACTCTTTCCCCTTGGAGTGGCGCTGATGCGGAGATCTGTTTCCATGCTTCAGGAATGATTCCTCCCACAGGGGGCAAAAGGTATCTGGTCTGTTTTCTAAAGGTGGGCTGTGAGCTAGTCTGCCTTGAGTTGTCACATTTCATTGCCTCGTGATAGAAGGTCTGGCATCCTTTCCCCCACCTCTCCTTCATTTGTAAAGTACCAGCATCCTCAAGGAATTTGCTGCATGAGGTTTTAGTACCGATCCCAGCTTGGGACAGGAAAAGCCATAAGGCATTTTTGTAAACCATGTGATGACTCAGTTATCCATTGCCCTGATTAGTGTCAGCACTGAAGTAAACAGGCTGTCTTGTTCTGCTCTTAGAACATACAGGCTGTAGGTAAAGGTAAAGGTAAAGGTAAAGGCACCCCTGACCATTAGGTCCAGTCGTGACCAACTCTGGCATTGTGTCGCTCATCTCGCTTTACTGGCCAAGGGAGCTGGTGTACAGCTTCCAGGTCATGTGGCCAGCATGACTGAGCCGCTTCTGGTGAACCAGAGCACACGGAAACACTGTTTACCTTCCCGCCAGAGCAGTACCTATTTATCTACTTGCACTTTGACGTGCTTTTGAACTGCTAGGTTGGCAGGAGCAAGGACTGAGCAACGGGAGCTCACCCCGTCACGGGGATTTGAACTGCCGACCTTCTGATTGGCAAGTCCTACAGCGCCACCCACATCCCGTATACAGGCTAAATTTATATAGGCTGGTGGTGCAAATGGTTCACCCACACAGGGTACTGTGCCGAGGGGGCACAAAATAATGCATTTGAGAGCGTGCACAGAATGGAAAGCAAGACTTTGCTTGAACTCTGTTCCAAAAGGAATTATTGTGAAAATAAGAAAGATTTTGGGGTCGCCAAGTTTTGTCCTCACTCAGGGTGTCAAAGGCCACCCCTGCTATAAGCCATAGCAAACTATGTTAGGCAAAGATCAGAAGATGACCTGGATGGTTGCCAGATTCTGTGTACAAATCTGTAGGCGCAGACCATTGCCCAACTCAAAATAGTCCGGCATGAAAATCCCAAAACTTGGTTCCATGGGTGACTCTGAGTCAACTCCCTGGGATAGTTTATTGTTGTACATTGTTTCTAAATTTATTGTTTTACATTGTTTTACAATTGTTTTAATTGTCTGTTTTAACCATATTTGCACATCAGTTCCTAATGTTGTGAGTGTTCTCTATTTCAGAGGCTTCTACTGTGCAGCCTCTTATATTTGTTTTAACTGTGAGTCTTTTATTTCTTTTACTCCTACAGTTGTTTTAACTGCGTGTTTTTATTTGTTTTTAGTTCTTATCTGTTTTAATTATCAGTTTTTACCCATCCATTATCCGTGTTTAATCTTGTATTTTATTCAGATGTTTTATCCTATGGTTGTTTCTTTGTCCTTATTTGCTCTAACAATTCTTAGTTAAAAAAAAATCCTAACTGCTATTTTATTTATATCTTGTTGTTGTTGTTGTTTTTGTGTGTGTGTGTTTGTTTTGTTTTTTATCCTGGTCTGTGACCGTAATAAAGTTCATTCATTCATTCATTCATAGCAAACTAAATGCCAATTGGCCCACATTTGGCTCTGTTCTCCACTTGGCATGCCCTGTGGGCCAACAGCTCTTCACAACGGAAAGGTCCTCTGCCCCTGGACCAGTAAGTCAGTGCTCTGGAGTAGGACTATGGTCTCTGGGCAATGGTGATGATTCTGGGGTGTCCCCCATGGCTTTCAGCCGTGTTCCTTAGCTTCCTCTCTTGTGATGATTTCACTGCTCATCTGCTGGCTCTACAAAAAGGAGGGGATCGATCCTGCACTGGGCCACCCTGATCCAGTGGCATAGAATAGTTGTCTCCCCCACGGCACCTTAATTTTTAAATGCACTCTAATTGTATATGTGTTGAGGATCACTGGCCAAGACCAACAGAACAGCTTGCTCTAATGTTTATTCAAAATAAAGTCCCATTGCTTTCAGCAGATCTTCCTCCCAAGGAACTGTACTTAATTCTGCAGCCTTCATTGATCACTGGCTGCAGAATGGGTATTCCAGCAAAGGGACAGCCTGTCGGCATAGCAGGCTCCATAGTACTGAGAAGCATGCGGAGGGAAGGTGAAAAGGAGGGGAAATTGGTGGATTTTTTCCCCTGTGGATCCACACACAAAAGCTGAAAGCAGTGCTTAAAATCAAACAATGCTGTATTTACTGTAAAAAGAGAAGGGGGGGGGGAGAAAATTTGGAAAAGGAATTTGAGATGTAACAAAAAAAAAAAAAGAGTAGGATACAGAAACTGCAAACCCCCCAATGTACACATTATTATTTTTCCCATTTATCACACAAGTCGATGTTCAATGGAACTTGCTCTCAAGTAAGAGTGCATAGTTCAGAAATAGTTATGCTATTTAGTCAGCAATAGGCTCTCTCTTTTAGTTTGGAGCTAAATGTACCGTATTATATACTGTGGATTGATGAATTTATTCACTCTTTCCAGCTGGGTCAATAGCAGAAAGTTGTTGCTTTTTTGTGCCAAAATTCAAACTATACCTTTATAGGGAAAATATCTTTCCTTCTGAGTTTTATTAGACTCTTTCCCAATTAGAACAGCAGGCAGACATAAGGCCAAGAAGTGCAGCTGTTCTGTGTCATCCGAAGGCAACAGCTACCCTCACCAAACCTCCATAAGCTTGCTATTTCTCTTGTGAATATCACCAATAAGGTTAAGAAGTAAAGAATGTTTTTTTTAAAAGTCAGAACGATTGTTTCATCCTCTTGTTGCATGCCACCCTCCATCTCCAAGCAGTGTGATATTCCAAAGGTTTGTGTTTCCTTCCGGAAATGAGGAACAGACTGCTTTATTTACACATATGTACAGCCTGAGCCAGGGACGCGGGTGGCACTGTGGGTTAAACCACAGAGCCTAGGACTTGCCGATCAGAAGGTCGGCGGTTCGAATCCCCGCAACAGGGTGAGCTCCCATTGCTTGGTCCTTGCTCCTGCCAACCTAGCAGTTCGAAAGCACATCAAAGTGCAATTAGATAAATAGGTACCGTTCTGGCGGGAAGGTAGACGGCATTTCCGTGCGCTGCTCTGGTTTGCCAAAAGCGGCTTAGTCCTGCTGGCCACATGAACCGGAAGCTGTATGCCAGCTCCCTTGGCCAATAAAGCGAGATGAGTGCCTCAACCCCAGAGTCGGTCACGACTGGACCTAATGGTCAGGGGTCCCTTTACCTTTACCTTTACAGCCTGAGCCTACGATGGAGGGGTTCACAGCATTACCACTCCAAAGTCACAGCCTTGATTTCAAAACAGCCTTGGATACCCTGGCATGTTTCCTCAGAAGTTAGTTGCGTGGCGAGTTCCAGCCTCCCCCCAGTGGAAATAAAGACACATGACACAATTATTAAGGTTAATAGGCCATAACTGGTGATGAGTGGTATTGGCTTAGGCATTGGTCCTAATCGACTATATCCAGCTTCAGCCTGTCCGCTTGAAGTCTGGGAAGGGTTAAAGACCAGTTTGGGGAGTCCTGCTGGTGCACATCAGCTAAGAACTCCCCTGGGGTCACCGCTCGGGGGCGTGTCTTAGGCCCTCACCTCCCCAGGCTTTGGACAGGGCCACGCCCCCCCCCGAATCCTTTATCGGACGACCCTTCTATATGCTGGGCAGGTGATACGCTACCTCCCCTCTTCCATCCACAGAACTATACCAATGCCTAATTGCCAATACCAAGAAAGATGTGACGATTTGCTACGAGGTAGGCAAAAACCAATTGGCTGGTTTCAATTTGCCAAGTGGAAAAATTCATATCAGGCCCCTCAACGGTGACCAACCAAGGTCCATAGCAAGGTCAAGGAACGAAAACCTTATAGGGCGGGAGGGTGGGAAACAGGAACAGCTGGTAGGCGGGAAAAGAGGCCTGTGTTAAATAGGGTAGGCCACGTCCCCAGAGCCAGCCGATTGGCTGGCCAGGGAGTGATGCATGGTGGGGGCATGAAGCCCACAACCCCACCTCCTCTGCAGGGTGGAAGCGGCTTTGCACTGTATATACTTGGTCAAGGGAAATTTCCTCCAGTGCTTCTTGAAATAACCTCTTGCGACCACTTCACCCGAAGTTCCAGTGGCGTAGCGTGGGTTGTCAGCACCCGGGGCAAGGCAAGTAATTTGCACCCCCTAACCCGTGGATTTGCGCCCCCTAACCCTAACCCCCAGATGTTGCGGCCGGTGCGGCCGGCCCCCCCTGCACCCCCAACGCTACGCCACTGCTCAGTTCACCTAAGCCGATTTTTTCCCTAAGAAGCACTGTGAAACTAGTTTTCCCTTTCTGGTTGTGTGGTTTTGTATCTACAACAAAGATGACTTGATGGTAAAGATATGATATATGCGCTTAATGTCTAGGAATCAGTACAGGTACACTCAGACTTAATCACGTTCATCTTTAGATAATGAAGCTGAACTGAAAAAGCATGTCAAATGCAGAATACTGACACAGAAATAATATGCACTGGGAAATGCATATTATGTCATTATGTACTCTTCATTACCACAAAAGAAAAAAAATGTATATAAAAAGAGCTCAGCTGTCAATCTGAGAACCTAAACTATGACCACAACAATTTATATTTCTTCACTGTCAGCTATATCACTATGGACAATCTGTATCACTCCTGTTAAGATTAGGCCAACCCTCCTTCGCTTTTTTGTCACTTTAGGACTGCTATTTGTTTTTTCGTTCTAAGCCCAACATGGAATGATAGCCAATGTGTCAACTTAATTACAGTGAAGAAGTAAATTCTAGGCACAACCATGTCACCTAATCACAAAAAGTTGAAAAATTAAAACACATTTTAATATACATAAAAAGCACTCTCTTCTGCTGTTGCTAAGGCATGCATGCAGGGAACTATTTTTCTGGAATTGCACTTTTTCAATTTTAAAAACAAAAAAAGCAGAAAACAAAACATTCTGAAGATCCCTGGGAGGGATACATACGTGAACTGTGCATTCTTAGTACACACTTTGAAATGAATATATCTATAAATGTTAAACATATAGGATTGATTACAACATCCTACACACAAAGATAACAAGCTTCTTTAAAACATGGAGAGAGCCAGTTAAATGATCTCTAAAGAAAGAAAATCTGGAAACTGAAGAAGGTTCAGGATAATATATCTCTCCAGGAAGAAAAGGAAACAGAAAGAGGTCTATTGTTATTAATTAATTAATTAATCAATCAATTAAATTTGTATACTGCCTTTCATCAAATCCAAAATAAACCAATAACTAACCCCCCATTTAACACATTTAAAAGGCAATAGAATGTTAAATAGCTGGTTATAGAGAAATGTTTTCGCCTGGCGCCTAAAGATATCTAATGAAGGCGCCCGACAAGTGGAAGAGGCTACACAAAGAAGTGTCTCAGTTAATGATCACCGGGTCCAGGTTAGTTTACGTGGGGAGTGGAGTTCTAAGTTCCTCTGGTGAGAAATTAGTGAAAGAAATGAAGGGAGACCAGAACCTGACCATTTTCATAAACTGGAGCCAGAAAATGGCTGCAAATTTCCTGGTAACATACTAACGGCAAAGTTGTTGATCATAAAATTTTGCTTGTGTTGTGTATTGTTTGTGACAAATGTTCCTGGAGCCTATTTAAATATTTGCAATAAACCAAAGGGTTTCAATAATTAGAAGCATTTGAACCCAATTGGATCCAAATGTGTGCTTTTTTTAATGGAAGAACTTAGAAAATAAAATCAAAAGCGGTAAACTTATTGATGATTCCCTATAAAAGGCAATTCAGAAAGAAAAAGAGAAATGGTCACACATTTTGAATGTTATTTTGACATTCTGTTTGTGCAAAAAATAATATTACTCTTAGGGGAAGTACAGCAATTGCTGGCAGTCCAAACATGGGACTTTCTCTAAATATCATTGAATTGATTAGCCATAATTAAGTGCAGTTGTCAGAAAATGGACTTTCTACATATTTTACATAAAATACAAAATGATTTCCTCCCATTGTAGGGGGGAAGTGTTCACGGTGAGATAATTTATATGATTAGAAAAAGAGTGTAATCATTGCTACCTGATTGTAAATCCAGATGTTTCTTACCATGACCATATTTGTCACATTATCAGCTATATCCATCTTTATCCTAGAAACATTTCAATCGAGGAACGTTTTGTAGAGTTAACTGAAACAAAACCAGAGTCAGGCAGTGGTTTAAGTAGACAAAACCATGAACAGATTAAAGCAAGACGTCAATATTAAAGATGCCCAAAGACAAGGATACAGTAACGGGGCAAATGGCAAATATGTGCACAATGGTATTGAACATAGCTGTCAACTTACAGATTTGAAAATAAGGGACCAGCAGCCTTGAAAATAAGGGATGATTTATAACGAAATGAAAAGGGTATTTAAATATACCTTCCTGAAGAAACCAGAGGCCTTTCTCCTGGGCATGGTCGGCCAATTGGTGCCAAAGAAGGATAGAACTTTTTTTTATGTCTGCAACAACAGCAGCAAGAATACTCATCGCAAAGTATTGGAAGACACAAGATTTACCCACCCAGGAAGAATGGCGGATGAAGTTGATGGACTATATGGAGCTGGCGGAAATGACTGGCAGAATCCGAGACCAGGGAGAAGAGTCGGTGGAAGAAGATTGGAAAAAATTTAAAGATTATTTACAGAAATACTGTAAAATCAATGAATGTTAGAAAAATGCTGGAATGAAGTTATATGGCTTTAGCAGAAATGTTACAAAGAACTAAGTACAAATAGGTTGTTAATGGATTAAAGGGAAAAATAAGGTTAGAATATGTTAAGATAAATTACAGGACAGAAAACTGAGGAAGATGGAAAGGATTTGCTGAAACAGTTAACTGAAGTGGAATACAAAAAAGGGAGGTGCGAGGAGGTCGCTGAAACAAGTGAATGAAAGATAAGATATTGAAATTATTGGATGTGTTTTTAATTGTCTTTGTTTTGTTTTGTTAAGGTTAATGTTTATGTAGTGTTTTTGTTTCTGTATTGTATTGTATTGTTTTGCTTAATTCTTTTTCTTTCTTTTGTAATCCTTAAACTGTTAATAAATATTATTTTTTTAAAAAGAAAAAGAAAATAAGGGACCAGCAGCCAAAATAAGGGACCTGCAGCCTCACCTGTGCCAGGCACTCCAGTCTTCCTGTCCTCCTGCAGTCTGGTTAAACTCATGCTGGTAGCTCCGAGAACACTGTCCAACCAACTTTGTAACCAGAATAGAATAGTCCAACCAACTTTGTAACCAACTGAATAGAATCTGAATCACATGCACCACAAGGCCTATGCAGCCTCAGCTTAAGATGGCTCCCCAGCCTGGCTTTGCACTGCAAAGTTTGCAGCAGCATGTGCAACAAAATGGCGTTCAGCATTCAAAAAACCCCTCAGCTTGCATTAACTAGCCACACACAAGGCATGCAAGCTCCACCCCCCAGTCGTTCTTAGACTTCTTATTGGGTGAGCAACACAGCCAAGCAACACAGTTGGAGCCTCCCTCCTCCCTGGCTGGCAGGGAGGGAGGGAGAGGAGCTGCTTCCTTTGAAATTTAAGGGACATCATTTAAGGAACATTTAAGGGACATCATTTAAGGGACATTTAAGGGACATCTATCAATAAAGGACAGCAGCGGGACATGGCGCTGGAATAAGGGACTGTCCCTTCAAATAAGGGACACTTGCCAGCTATGGTATTGAAGCCCTTCTATTAAATGATTATTCAACATAAATTGTACTCTAGACCCACTGAAATTAGTGGCATGACTAAGTTAGGTTCGTTCATTTCAGTGGATCTACTCTGAGCAGGACTTAGTTCAATACCACACAAATTTGGAAGTATTTTTTCTCATTTTGGTTCAACTGTTTATTTTTTTTTTCATTTTTCTCCTTAGTTTCAAGGAGATATATTGTTTCATATAATTTCTAGGCCATTGACTGTAATAAGGTTGATGGCAATGATGAAGTCATAATAAAATAAGTCACAAATAAATAAGCATTGTGACAAAGGGGAACACTTCGGCACAGAGCAAATTTGATCACACAGAATTCTGTTGCTTCTTCACACATGGGAATCAGCCTTAGGAAACTGCATCAATTCTTGCAAACACTGCTGTGCTGAAGGAAGAGAGTGTATCTCCCCTTCTGTTTTTATAGGGTACATATGTAAACCTTCTTGCTTGTCTAATATTTGAACTAAAATAGTAAATGCATGAACAATAGTAAACATTATAGTGAAGTAGAGAATGCTTTTAAACAGTCACAATGACCTCTAATTTTATGACTTGAATAAACTTGAACAGAGCATAAGTAAGGGAATTTCAAGAGGCCTAATAATGCAGTAGGTATCTTGTTCATTGGAATTTTTATTATTAGGCCACTGATTAAATACATGGTGAGCAAAAGAGATTTACGGAAAGTAAATAGCCAGAGGCAGCAATAAAGAAACAGAATAGCATCAGATCACTTCTCTGATACACGGCGTAGTATTTTGACAGATGAGAAAATGAAGCAGCATTCCCCCCCCCCCAGTGATCTTTAAACCAGAACCCAACAGAAATCAGTGGAATTTGGCCTGCAGTTAAACGGATGAAGGCCTCCAAGATTCAACAAAGGAAAATAAATGTTCCACTTTCATATTAAAGCTACTATCCTAAACATACTGATTTGGCAGTAAATTTAATTAAAACCAATGGAGCTTATGTCTGAGTACATGGGAGGGCAGTGATGGGTAAGCATTTGAAAGAAAGCATTTCCTTACATCCTCAAACTGGGATATTTATGAAGCTTATTTTATCTATTTTCATATTATATCATACAATCGTCATTTTTTTTATTCAGTAAACCAGGAGAATTTCAACACCTATTCACTGTCATTATTTTATTGTATTTATTAACTCATTTATATGCTGCAAGGTCCTTTTAGACAGTTCCAACAATTAGTGCACTGTCATTGCAATTTATATCTTCCAATATCAACTTTAACCAACTGGTTTATTTTTTTTTTCCAGTGAAGGGGTCTTGGGAATAATATTTATTGGCCAGTGTTTGTGACTCAACATTTTATTAGAAAACCCTGCTGTCAAATGATTTTTCTGCTTTCTTCAAAGCCCCCAAAAGAAAGGTAGGTCAGACACACAACATTATTTTACTTCTTTGTTACTACAACTTCTCAGATGGGTACATTATATATATATATCTAATGTGAGAATTTGTAACAAAAGGACGTACATTAATTCTCAAACCTGAGACTTTGTAATTTCACTCCCAAGTCCCCCATCTCAGATCTGGGGGGGAAGGGGGATAACTACCTACAATTAATACAAGACTAAAAAGCTGCGACAACATCTGGAATACAGATGCTTTTTATAGACATTATTATTTGAATGCTCTTTACCAAAGACCTTGTGGTCATGATCTTCTTACCATTTCCTCTACAATGATAGTAAGACTACTGTAACTCTAGAATAAGCATTTTGAGAATGACACTATCAAAAAGCAAGTTGCTGAGTCAACCTTATGATTTATCCTAATTTCATGGCAGATTGCTTTGGCCCTTTGGTGACCTAACAACTTATAACAAATAAACTAGTGGCTTCTGTTCACACAGCCAGTCAGAAAGCTTCTGGGCATCCATTTGCAAAAATGTGCTGATGACTTTGTTCTTCATAGCTATTTTACAGATAGAATCAGCGTGTTTACGGGTTAATCCAGACTTAGTACACCTGTAGAAATCAAGGGGACTGAAGTTAGTTACTGTGTGTTTTCCTCTCGATAAAACTAGCTGCTTGTTTAAACCTTACTGGGTTACACCAATATGCTGGTTTGCTTATTCTGCATTGGCTGTCTCAAGTAAGGATGGTTGAAATACGGTTGTCCTCCTCAGGCTGCATCCACCAAACCTATGTGTGAGCATGGAGAGAAATTTACACAGTGACGAAAGACCCTTTGAATTTTCTGCTGCAGTTCCTTGCCCTGGTGCTAAAGGGGCAGCTATTCTTCGATTTCTATCTCAAAATGAAATCCATTTATAAACACACACTAAGTCTGGGGCAGTATTTCTAAAACTGAAAGCGGTAGGCTGCGGCGTGCTTTTTGGTGAATCTGGAGGCCATGATGAAAATAGAGAATAAATACTACAATAAAAAATATATATAACTTTTATTAAAACCATTAATTTAAATACTGCTGCAAGCCACCCCAGGGGTTCCAGGTGCTTACCCAGGGTTCATGTTTACTTTTGGGAATAAGGCACAGCAGAGACTGTGGCGTCTTTACGATATATGGTTTATTTGCACATATAAACAACCTGAGCCTACAATGGAGGGGTTCACAACATTAATATCCCAAAAGGGTTTTGCTTCTCCCATATCAACGGTTTGGGATTCCAGCAGAGGTCTGGTCTCTCTTTCTCTCTCTGCTTGCTGCTTTGCTTCTAGGCCGCACTGCTGCTCCCCCCTCCACACTAAACTCTGGCTTTTTCATCCTCACTATCTGCAAGTTGAGGATGGGCCCTGCAGCTGCTATTTACTTAAAAAGGGAATTGTGAATTTGCTAATTGTATGCATAATTTCATATCTAATGAGACTGCTGTGAGCAACGGGTCTAGTTGAGTCTCCGGGTATAGGGTGGTGTATAAACTGTAATAATAATAATAATAATAATAATAATAATAATAATAATAATAGTTCTAAAGTAAGTTTGCCTAGGATTGTAGTCTAAAGCATGTACTTTTTTCTGCAGCTGAAATCAAAAGGACTTAGACATGCCTAAATTTAGCTGGATTGCACTCAATAGCTCTATTACCAAGAAAATCTGAACACTGAAGGCAAGCATTAATAGTGCAATTTCACCATTCCAGCTTCTGTTAAGAGTTTCTCTTCATTCATGTCCATTTAATAAATTATCACTGCAATCCCATCCTCCTCTAGGGGGTCCCAGGATTAAGCCACAAAACTCTCAGCAATGTGTCAGTCACGTGACTCATGCACTGCACAGATTAATTCGTGACTTTCCCTGGAGCTGGGAAATGGTTGTTAACTGCTGTCTGGGTTATCCAGTTCTGGAGAATTGTTTCCTTCATGCAGTCCGATTTCCCAATAAAAGGTCTCTTTCTCTTTTATGGGTCTTTTAAAATGTCTTTCCTGCAAAATGCAGCAGATGCCATTTACATGTGCACAGGAGATGTTTCTTGTTTAAATAATGTTTCAAAGAGCTTTAAAGGGCTCTTTGGATATGATGCAGGCCCACCAGGGACACAAGGTTTGGTCTTGCACACTGGCATTTCTGGTGCTTTTTTTTTGTTTTAGAAAAAGAGGTGCCGGAACCCACCATGAACACCTCCCTTGTTCTCTTATAATGGCAGTGGCACCCACCTGAATGGTGCTGGACCTGAGTTTTGGCTGAAAAAAAGTCCTGGGCATTTCACACATTGTAGTTTGCTAAACTTTCTGCTATTAAGCATTCTTAATAATTACATTAAATATTGTAGGATTTCTATCTGTAAAATAAAATGAGTAAATGTGTTCTAAATAATAATAATAATAATAATAATAATAATAATAATAATAATAATTTACAGTCAAAGACCAGCTTGTATTTTAATATTATTAAAATAGAAATTACATAGAAGGGGGGCCAATAGGCACCCTTGCCTGACTCCCTTAAAAGTTTTAATGGGGTCTGTTAGGTGTCTTAGGAGGATACACCTGACTCTTGTTGCGTGAACTGCCTGGATTAAAAAACGGGAGCCTTCTGTCTACGGTGGTACCCTGAAGTCTATCCCAGAGTCTAATTCTGAGGACTGTTTCGAAGGCTGCTTTTAGATCTATGAAGGTGGTGTAGAGTGAGGCCTGGCCTCCTGATTTATATTTTTCTATGAGGTGTTGTAGTGTTAGGCAGTGATCTATCATGGATCTTCTGGGTCTAAAGCCCGCTTGTTCTATTGCCAGAATGTCTTCATTTTCTAACCATTCAGTAAACTTTTTAAGTAGGTGCTTTGTATAAAGTTTACTAATCACACTTAGTAAGCTAATTGGCCTATAGTTCGATGCGTCCCCTCTATTGCCCTTTTATAGAATGGAACTATTATGGCTGTTCCCCATTCCCTTGGGATGCAACCAGTCTCGTCTATGTGGGTAAAGAGAGAGGCTAAGAAAGGTGCCCACCAATCCACTTGTGATTTTAGCATTTTGGGCTTAATGCCATCTGGGCCAGGTGCTTCGGTGTTCTAAGTACTTTATTCCTGAGTAATATGCTGGGACGCAGGTGGCGCTGTGGGTTAAAGCCTCAGCGCCTAGGACTTGCCGATCGAAAGGTCGGCGGTTCGAATCCCTGCGGTGGGGTGCGCTCCCGCTGCCTGGTCCCAGCGCCTGCCAACCTAGCAGTTCGAAAGCACCTCCGGGTGCAAGTAGATAAATAGGGACCGCTTACCAGCGGGAAGGTAAACGGCGTTTCCGTGTGCGGCTCTGGCTCGCCAGATGCAGCTTTGTCACGCTGGCCACGTGACCCGGAAGTGTCTCCAGACAGCGCTGGCCCCTGGCCTCTTGAGTGAGATGGGCGCACAACCCCAGAGTCTGTCAAGACTGGCCCGTACGGGCAGGGGTACCTTTACCTTTACCTTTAATATGCTGCCTATATATGCTTTATACATGTAATCTGCAGCTAGGTACACCTTCTTGGATTATTCACTTCTGGAGTGTTGACAAAATAAATATGATCTATGTTGGTCAGGTATCATGTATGCATTTATTGCTATTTTTAGATAGATTGGGTGGTTTCTATAGGCTGCACCCCTTTACTTATGGGCTTTGCCTCCTGGTGTATGAGCTGGATCCCTTTACCTCTGCTCTTTCTGGGATTCTGTCCTTTGGCACAGGTTTGTACCCATATGCAGCTTTATTTATCACATTTATAGCCTGCCCTTCACCAGGTCATCCCAGGATAGGTTTCAAAAACATCATAAAAACAAATACAGGTTGCATTTTAAAAATCTCATTTTATATTAAGGTAAAACACGAACATAGCAAAGGCTTGCCAAATTTATTATTTATTTTGGCTCCAATCCAGCTGACATTTGTTGTGACTAATTCTTATTGAAATGCTTGAAAGTGACCAGGCTTGATTTAGTTGCAACAACTTACCTTGGTTGTAAGTCTATCGAACACAGTGGGCTGTACTACTAAGTAAACTTGCGTAGGACTGTGCTAAACCTTGTTGCATTGATATCAATGGGACTCCGTTGTTTCAGGTGGATTATGAGCTTTTCCTTTACAGCAAAGAGCGCTGGGAGAATAACATTCATGAATAAAGCCTGAGAGGCTTGAGCATCTCCATGTGAGAACAATAAGGCAGGAAAAACTGACAAAATAGTAACCCGGTGAGGAAAGCAAAACAGAACATACTGTTCTTTGATAGAACTCTATGTGCATTCTATGGATCTGGAGATCTTGGCACCTGGCGACTTCAAGAAATTTACAGTCTAGTGACATGTTGTACAGACAGGTAATCTGGGGAGCATGCACATTTTTTTCCATTTGATACAATGCAAACACTCCCAACTTTCTGACAAAATTCCCTTTAGTGGATAAGACCTTCATGAACTTTTTTTTAATGGTAGGGTGGAAAACTCCCATCTCACTCTGCAGAATTCTCTGCTTACAGTATTACTTTTTAGATCCTCTATTTTCCATCCATCTGTTACAACTGCCTGGGAAACAAATGACTTTGAGCAGGTTTGTGGTGCTGTGACATCAAGGAGAAAGAGGTAAATCTCTTGCACAATGAAATAAGACATCTCACACACATGAAGGAGGACAGAGTAACTAAATCTCCTGCCACAGGGACTTTCCCCTTATACAGTGGTGCCTCACAAGACGAAATTAATCCGTTCCGCGAGTCTCTTCGTCTTGCAGTTTTCTTGTCTTGCGAAGCACGGCTATTAGCAACTTAGCGGCTATTAACGGCTTAGTGGCTTTAAGAAAAAGGAAACAAACTCGCAAGAACTCGCAAGACGTTTCATCTTGCAAAGCAAGCCCATAGGGAAATTTGTCTTGCAGAACGACTCGAAAACCGGAAAACTCATTCGTCTTGCGAGGTACCACTGTACTACAGTCTATAGCAGCTTCTCTCAACCTTGGGTTCCCAGATGTTACTGGACTACCACTGCCATCATTCCTGAGTGCTTGCCCCTGCTGGCCACGGATGATAGGAGTTGTAGTCCACCAACATCTGGGAAGCCAAGGTTGAGAAAAGCTGGTCTTACAATATCACAGCTGGGAGTGTTGTTGGGGTTTTGTTTGATTTTTCTGCTTGATTTTTGCCTGTTGAAATGGAAAGGTCTTTGCCGAGTGCCTGAAGTTCAGCAGGGATGATGTAATGCTGCCATATCATTTGCAGGGCTGCTGTTACAGAGATGATGTGTATGTGGTCTTCTTTAGATGCTCTAAGGCACTATATAAACATTAAGTATTAAAATAACATAATAAAACAATAATAAACTATCTATAAAAGCCTAATTATCTCATCCTTAAACTCTCTTCTAAGCTAGAAGACTATAGCAGTAAGAACTAACTTGCTGATAGACGACTATTCCTCCCCCCCTTATTGTCCTTTATTAACTCTTCTGTCAATGGTATTTGCATCCGCCAGGATATCAGGAATCCTTCTGGAGAGATTCCTTAACATGAAGCCTGACTCTAATCTTCTGTTAGACTCCATTAACTTGTTCCTACCCACCATACTTCCTTTACATATTCATACTTGTACAAACAGTGACCCGAGTCTTTGTTCTTTTTACTGATGTCTGCTTTATTTTCACAATCTCTTGCTCATTCACCTTTAAAACTGATTTTTTAAATATATAATAAAAAACAAAATAATGCAGGGAGCACCCATGAATACACAAAAGATCTCCTGGAGCAAAAGTTCATTGTAATCACACAAGGAGTCCAGAAGAATTGCCTAGTGTGGAGATATGGCTGGACACACATCCCTGAAGCCCCACTCTATTTTGATGACAAAATCTGAAGAAGTCTCTCAGATCTGGTATTCCAATCCCCAAGTCTCTAGACTCTCATGAAGGGCTGTTGACCATTCTAATGCCTTTTGTGGGAACTTCTGAGTGAGAAAATGTTGCTCTTCCTGGAGTCAGAAGCGCCTAAAGGTATTGGCACCATTAAAAAAAAACCTACACAAAAAACCTGCTGTACCCTCTCAGGTTTCTCTGAATCTGACTGCATCAGGGTGCTGAGAATTAAAACCTGTTATTAATTCTATCTAATGCTAATAGTGACCTCTGCTGTCTGTAACTATAATGACACCATTGTCCCAGATTTCTGTCCTTATTAAAAATGTAAAAAACCGAAAAATAACTACAGTTCCAGGCTCCCTTGGTACTTTCCAACACAATATTCTTCCCATCCAGGCCCATATGCTGCCAAATCCCCCTACCTGTGTAAACCCTCTTCAAGCATTGTCACTAGAAGAGGAACCACTGGTAGAGCAGGGCTCCTGCTAGCCTTTTGCGTGATTAGTGAACCTTTGAAGTGAGGAACTTTGTATACCCATGGTGATTGACAAAACTGACATCTCAGGGTTTTCAATCATGCAAGGAGCATGACTTCGCTTAGGGCCGGCCCAAGACCTTTTGATGCCTGAAGCAAGATGTGCCACGGATGCTTTACCGCACCACAGATCCCTGCTGGGGCTATTCCACACCCTTAAGATAATTCAGATTCCGTCCTGGGACAATCTGTTATGCTATTTTTGCTGCAGTAACTATTGCCCATGTAATTTGTATAAGCAGCACCAACAGTTATAAAAATTAGCAATGCATGGTATCTGTGGAGTAATCATACTGTTACTTACAGTGGTATCTTGGTTCTCAAACTTAATCCGTCCCGGAGGTCCATTCCAAAACCAAAGTGTTCCAAAACCAAGGCACACTTTCCAATAGAAAGTAATGCAAAACGGATTAATCCATTCCAGACTTTCAAAAACAACCCCTAAAACAGCAATTTAACATGAATTTTACTATCTAACGTGACCTTTGATCCACAAAACGAAAACATTAATCAATGTACTGCACTATAAAATAAATAAAACAGTATTGTAGATGATAAGAATTAAAATTTTCTTACCTGCACTGTTGATATTGTTGGGATGCGGGGGTTTTTATCCATTTCCGCAGTCACACAATCAATCAATCAATCAATCAGTAGCTGAACTGGGTTCCACACAATCACAAAAACAAATTAACTGGAAAAGCCTTAAAAAGAAAAACACAAAATAAATAGCAAAAACAAAAGCGCCAAACTTAATCTGTTCTGGAAGTCCATTTGACTTCTGAAATGTTTGAAAACCAAGGCGCAGCTTCTGATTGGTGCAGGCGCCCCGGAAACAATAGCTGGCAGCCACATCAGACGTTTGGCTTCTGAAAAACGTTCAAAAACCAAAACACTTACTTCTGAGTTTTTGGTGTTTGAAAACCAAGGAGTTTGAGTACCAAGGCATTTGAGAACCAAGGTACCACTGTACTTTCTAGAGAGAAAAGTTCAAGGAGCTGGGGAAAGTGATTTGAAAAACATTTCACTCAGCATCCACAAGAGGGTTTCAGCTTGCTACCAAAAGAAAAAAAAAACTAAAAAAAAATCCTTTTGATCCTTTCCCAATTTTCAGAGGACTCATATCACTAGTGTCACCCTTTCACTGCTTGGCCATGCTCAACTCACATACCAAATATACTGTTTCTGAGAGTTGGCAACTCTATGCCATAATCAGGTTCTAGGCCATGACATCACTAAGCCCCACTCTGTGACATCACCAAGCCTAATCTCTTGCATTTTAAGACTTTGGGATGCTGGGAATCTGGGGACACTGTTACCGGAAAAATCCGAGGGCTCCCTTGGACAAAACAAAGACACCAACCAGGATAACGTGGAGCAAAACAGCAGCCTGTAGGCTTGGCCTTTATTGAACTGTTGCAACAGGGTGTTCCCCTCACTTGCAAGAGAGAGGAAAGACCCAGAAAAATAGTGTGCAAGGTCTTATAAAAACTTTTGAAATTCCCCTCCTCTAGGTCAAGCCCACCCCCAGAAACATCATGCATACATTACAGAAAGGAGGGGTTGAGGGAGGAGTTGTGGTGGTAACATCATGCATACATTACAGAAAGGAGGGGTTGAGGGAGGGGTGGTGGTGGTAACCTGAGTGTCCTGTCACCTGGCCGGTTCCTCCTTTCCCCCCCTCCCCATGAGTCACTTCCAGGAGACAAAGGGGAGTTTGCAGTTTCCTGCCCCCAGAGGGAAGATCTGATCATTGTCCTTTGTTTCAGTCCATGCTGAATCCACTCCCATATGCAAGTTCTTTGTGATCTTGATTGTCTTCTGTCTGGGATCATCAGGGTTGGCATAACAATTGGGCAGGGCTCCTGTGGATGTGCTGAGATGGTGAAGGGATTATGGCTGACCAGAACCAAGCCACCCCCTTTTGATAGTCCTTGTCATATGGAGTAAAATAAAAATGGAACAGTGCAAATCCGATGTATGGTTGATTTTTTTCTATGAATTGATAACAGAAATGTGGCGTATGTAGTGTGTGAGTGTGTGAAGTTTGTACAAACAGAATGATTGGGGTGGGGGGGTTCCTGCTACAACACTATATCCAGCTGAATTAAATACGCCAAATCTGTCACACAAGCAAGACAAGGCTTTTACAGGTGACTGCCATGAAGGTAACAAAACTACCATGGAATCTCCCTGCTGAGTATTGTGGGGAAAGCCTTTGTCTGTGTACTGCTCAAGGGATTAGTCACTTGCTGACAGGGTCTATCCCAGGTCAAAATGCGGCTTTAGAACTCAGAGGTCAACCTCACCAGCCAAAAAAGCCCTCTTTTAAATAATTTTTGTAATTGTTTTTTTTCATAATTTTTTACATTTTAACATAACCATTTCGAACATTAAAATACAAGGTTCTTTGAACCTTCAGACCTCCTTCCCTCCCTCCATGGATTCCGTGTTTAAAATTAAATTTGCTGCATCTTATCTAGCTGTTAAATAACCATAATTATCATAAATAATTCCACGTTACAAGTGTCATTACATCCCTGCCAACGATTTTAACTGCTTACAGTGGTCTTTTAAGTAATTTACAAATTTACTCCAGTCTTTAGAAAATACCAGGATGATCAAGTGTTTTCAAAAAAGAACCTCTTCAACTGCTCAATAAGATAGTGTGGGAAATTTGAAGTGGAGGTTAGAGACTTCCCCCACCACGAGCCTATGTACTGACACAATGGGAAAACTTTAGAAATTCAGTTGTATCCATCTTCTCAGTTCCAGTGGTGTTTAGGACCCAGGAAAGTGAGGTATAAGGGGAGGGGTGAGTGAGCCCATCATAATCCCAGGGATATAAGACACATCTGCAGGGCCTTTCCTGACCGGTGACATCCTGTCCCAAGAGTGTCAGGCAGATAACCATCTCAGTCACAATGCCGAACTGCCCCATAGTGGGACAAGACAAAGGGGTATGTTTGACTTAGGGACCAGGGAACTGTCAATGCCTTCTTTTGTACTGTGATGGAGTAAGTGTGAAAGGCTATACTTGAGTGACAGGGCCATGCCTGGATCTCAGGTTCTACCTGAGACCACACCTTTTCCTGTGACATCTCTATGATGTTTTGATGATGCATCCTGTATTATGGGGAACTTTAAAATACGGATGTAACTGTTGTCTGGGGCTTCTGGCTGCTTCGTCTTTGTGGCAGCGGGAATTCTTGTTGCAACAATAAAGATCAGGCCTGCAGGCCCCTGTCTTGCTTCTATCTCCTGGCAGAAGTCTCTTGATTGTGACCCCCGACCTGAAGCTATGGGAGCCAAGGTTAGATGATTGCAGGGTGCTCCAAGGACTCTCAACAGGATGCCCACCAAAGTGCCGCACGATGACCATGTCCTTCCACAGGAACATGGAGTAGCAGAGTCCTGTATGATGACTCGTCCATCGATGTCTTCCCTTCTCCTTTCGGGCACCTACCCAAACCATAATACCTTACTCAGAGGCCCTGGGCGGTGTTCTTTTGGGGGTGCTGTACTTCCCAATTTCAGATATTGAAAGTGAGGGAGCTATGCATGCAGCCCAGGGCCGGATTTAGATGAAGAGAGGCCCTAGGCTACTCTACTTGTGAAGCCCCTCCCAATCCCCCACCCTCATGACTAAAAGAAAATGGAAGCGTTATAAAAAAAAAATATGAGTGAAGCCAAGGATGATGAAGGGTATTTAAAATTCTGCAATTCACAATTTCATCAGAAAACTTAATCAATTTTTATTTGTCTAAGTTTGTCACTTTCAATGTACAGAATAATCAGTACAGAATGCTCTTGAGACATTGTGACCCTTGATTCATTTTTAATTCTTTTGAGTCTTGAAAAACTCCTCTCTCCCAAGCAGTTAGTGACCATAAAGCTATAGGTGCAAGATTGCTTCCACATTAGGAAAGGCCATCTGAATTTTTTTCCTTGTATATAATTTGATAAAGGTCTGTATGAGACAGAGAGTGCTCTGCTGTAAGCCTATGGCTTTGTGTCACATACAGGTGAAAGTGCAAAAGTTCATCAATAAGTTTCAGGTCAATATATTCTGGGTATGATTCCATCAACAGTTCAACACCTTGCTGAATTTCTTGCTTAGATGCTATCAGGGTAGAAAAAATGGAAAGCAATTGTAGAACATCACTGTACATGATACTACTTCCTTTTAAATTGGCTTCAAGTGCATCTAATATAGGAATAAAGGCTTTTCTCCTAAACTCATCTCTTGAAGAAAGTGCATCTAAGGCATCAGATGCACTTGTCATTTCTTTGCCGTTCCCTCACTCTTTGCCTCCTTGTTTTGTAGTTAACATTTGGCAAGGTGGCTTTTGCTTGTTTCTCAAGCTCATCAAAATCTTCTCCAATTTTCCTTTAAAAATCCAGAAGTTTAACTGTGCAAACTTGCACAAGAACTCAGTAACAGGCCTGATTTCTGAAGGGCTTGGCTGACCTTGTGAAAATGACCTAGCATATATCTCTTAAGATTTTGCAAACTTTGGCTGTGAACTAGGGCCCCCACAAAAAAATTTCAAGTTGGGCCCCAATTTCAAACTGGGCCCCACTGGCTGGCCCTGAGTCTCATAATTACTAGACCCGCGTTGCCCTGCCTTTGCATGAAGTCTTGGGTTTGCAATTTAGGGAGAGGAGAGACTGCCCGCTGGGGGTGGGCAGGCTGGGGAGGCCCCTTAGATTTAGAGGCCCCAGGCTTCAGCCTACTTAGCCTATACATAAATCTGTCATTGATGCCACCCTTCTTAATTTCAAATATAAGGTAAAGGTAAAGGGACCCCTGACCATTAGGTCCAGTCGCGGATGACTCTGGGGTTGCGGCGCTCATCTCGCTTTACTGGCCGAGGGAGCCGGCGTACAACTTCCGGGTCATGTGGCCAGCATGACTAAGCTGCTTCTGCCAAAACCAGAGCAGCGCATGGAAATGCCGTTTACCTTCCTGCCGGAGCGGTACCTATTTATCTACTTGCACTGGCGTGCTTTTGAACTGCTAGGTTTGTAGGGACAGGATACCTAAATCCTGTCTGTCAAATCACCCCAGGCCTCAAAACTATCCAAAATTCCTTTTGTCTTCTAAAAATCCAAAACAGCTTTTCTCTGCTTGTCTCTGCTTTTTTCACAAGATGCTGTGCATAGGCAAAATGTTACTTTTAAAGGCTAATGAATAGGCTCTGTTCAAAGCAGGCCTGAGAAACGAATCTTATCTCATTCTAGTTGCAACTTCTTGGACATGCTAAACCACTCTCATTCCCCTTTGCCTGGGAAGGGTGCCAAGAGTCCACAATAGTCCCAAGACAGCTTTCTGTTCATGCTCAGATGAACTCATGGGCAGGACTCTGGAAGGAGGAGAACAGGGGGAGGGAACTGGAAAGGGGTATATATGTTTGTGCACATGACTGTGAACTCCTGCTTGTTTTGTGACTTATCACACTTGCTCCTCTGCCCACCCGGGTTGGCAGAATAAAATCTCTTTCTCCGGATTTAACCCCTTGGTGGTGTTTGGCTCCTTTTCGTCCCTGCTCGGGTGCAACATTTTCCTACCCATGGTTTAAAAGGCCTAGAAAAGCTACAGGTTGGGAAGACACAGGATCTACCCACCTTGGAAGAATGGCAGATGAAGGTGATAGACTATATGGGACTGGCAGAAATGACTGGCAGAATCCGAGACCAGGGAGAAGAGTCAGCGGAAGAAGATTGGAAGAAATTTAAAGACTATTTACAGAAATATTATAAAATTAATGAATGTTAGAATGATGTCGGATAGAAATTAAGTGGTTTTCAGCTGTAATGTTATAAGAGAATACGGAAAAAAGGTTTAGAAGTAGGTTAAAAAAATATTGATAAGGATTTGCTGAACTAACAATTGAATTGGAATACAAAAAAGGGAGGTACGAGGAGGTCTGGGAAATAAGTTAATGAAAAATAAGTTATTGAAACTTGGTGTGTTTTTAAGTATTTTCTGTTTTTGTATTTTTGTTATATTTTTCTTTTTTCTTTTTGATTTTCTTTTTACTGTATTAATATTGAAAACTTTAATAAATATCTTATATATAAAAAAAGCTACAGGTTGGCAGGAGCTGGGACTGAGCAACGGGAGCTCACCCCATTGTGGGGGTTCGAACTGCCGACCTTCTGATCGGCAAGCCCAAGGCTCTGTGGTTTAACCCCCATCCCATAATTTCAAATATTAATGCAGCCTAAAAGGATACATGTGTACTCGCATCCAGGTATATATTCCCCCACATATACACCCACCCACCCGTGTACACGTATCCCAAACACGCAACTCCATATATACATTCACCTGCACCCGCTCCCCCCCCCTCAGGTGAGCAGCCTCTGAGGCGACACACCTGCCGCCCCTCCCCCCCCCACTCCCGCAGCAACCGTCCTTCCCGCGCTTTGTGGCGTCACGCGGAGGGGGCGTGGGTAGCGGCTGCTCCGCCGCCATTTTGTCTCGGTGAGGCGTTTCTCGCGCGCGCGGGGAGGAGGAGGGGGAAGGCGGGAGGGGCGGCCTGCTTCTCTCTCTCCTGCTCCCGGCGGCGGCGGCGGCGGAGGGTTCCGTTTCAGCGTCCCCGGAGAGGCGGGCGAGGCGATGTCGGCGTTCTCGGAGTCGGCGCTGGAGCGGAAGCTGCTGGAGCTGAGCAACTCCCAGCAGAGCGTCCAGACCCTGAGCCTGTGGCTCATCCACCACAGGAAGCACTCGCCCCTCATCGTCGCCGTGTGGGAGCGGGAGCTGCGCAAAGGTGAGGCCGCGGAGAGGAGGGCGGGGGGGGGGGAGGTCGCGCAGGTAGGCCGCGAGCCGGATGTGAGGGGAAAAGGTCGGCGGCGGTTCCCTCTCTTCCGCCTCCCTCGCGCCGGGCCTCGGAGGCCGGCCGGCAGGAGGGAACAGGGACCAGCCGCCGGTCTCCGTTGCGGCCCGGGAGGAAGAGGCTTGTGGGACGGCGAAGGTACCGGTGCCGGCGCCCCCTAACCTTTATTTCGGTGAGGTGGGGGATAGGAAAGGGGGCGCGGCGAGGAAGGGCCGCAGAAGGCCCGTTTCCCGTGTTAGGAAGTACTTTGGAACTCCCTGCCACTTGAGATCGAGCAGGCGCTCTTTCCGGCGACTGCCGAGAACGCATTCCCGTTTCGACGAGCCTACCCCTCCAAGAGGGTTAGAAATGCGAGGTCATTTTACTCTGTTTTGGCATCGTGACTTTTGCGTGTTTTAAAGTCTTTCTTGGTTTGCCTTAACCTTTCTGTAAACCACTTTGAGGTTTTGTTTTTTTTGCTTTAACAGCCAAGAGGGATATTGATTTTTGTTACGTTTTAGGGTACTATGCACCACAATCCTAAATTAAGGCTCACACCAGCCTTTCTCGACTTTGGGTTGCTATATGCTGTTGGACTACAATGCATCATCCCTGACCATTGGTCTTGGTAGCCTGGAATGATGGGTGCTGTAGTCCAGCAACACCTGGCGAGCCAAGGTTGAGAAAGGCTGGTTACACTCACTGGTGGAGGAACGGAAGGGGGCGGCACCGCTATTCCAGTAGGGTGTCATCGCAGTGGGGCCCCTGGACACGCACTGCTCACCCCCCAGGATACACACACGCTTCACGTCCTCAGGATACACATGGGGGGGGGGGCCGCCAGACACGCCCCCGTCTGCTTTCTGCCCCCTGTAGTGGAGCATGCAGCTTCCCAAAAGTGGGTCTCCAGCTGTTTTAGGACTACTGTCATCCCTAGCCACTGGGTCTGGGAGCTAGGGATGATGGGAATTTTAGTCCAAAGACGGCTTGAAACAGTTTTGGAAGCCCTGCACCAAGGTTCTTTGTATGTCTGTTAAGTCTCAGCTTTTGCTGATTTCAGTATGTTATTCCCACATAAGCATGTTTACCATCCAGGGACAGACTGGGAGATTCCACCCAAAATTTAAGAGGGTGTGGAGCCCTTGTAAGGAGGGTTTCTATAATAGCTATTGATGGGGGTATGAAAATGACATTGTGGGTCAAGGTGATTGTCTTTTATGGGGGGGGGGGATAAAAAAAATCAGTTGTTGCTGGTCTTGCAACATTTTGTTGGAAGCTGCCCAGAGTGGCTGGGGGGACCCAGCCAGATGGGCGAGGTATAAATAATAATAATAATAATAATAATAATAATAATAATAATAATAATAATTACCATTTTCTGATATCTAATTATAATGTTTTTATTGTGGGGAAGGGGATTGGGAAGAATGGAGCAATATTCAGTTCAATCTCTATGCAGCAGGTAGCAATACAAAAATGCTATTACTTTCTAAACATAATTTGAATCGCTTGATCTAAATGGTGGTACATAAATATTACAAAGGTACAAAATTTGACTGACCCTTGTAACCTAGACAGTTTAAGGCAGATGTACTGTACATAGGATTGTTGTACTTGGCATTGCACTTCTGTGGGAATTCAGGCAATGTTCATGCTCTCATCTGTGGCTCCGAATTTAGGGAAGACAACTGGGCTTATTTTGGGCACAGTGAAACTGGGATGCTTTGAACACCTTGGCCACACCTGCTTGCCAAAATGGTCAGCTGTAACATTATCCCTTGGCAGTTGTGAGAGAAGCTTGCACTTAAATACAGTAGTAGACAACTGAAGTGTTTGGGACTCTTTGGTTGCCTTAACAGCTAGTCCTAACCTTGCTCTTGCTTGGAAATATAGGTGGGAATTTCTCTTGTCATTGCACTCTGAACTACTATGGGGTTATCCCAACTTCAAGCTATAGAGGAAAGTTTGTTTTCTCTTACCAATTTTGCTAGTGAAACCAGTGGTGAGTGGAAATGTGGATGCCTATCAGGGTGAGGTGAGATTAGATGTGAACTAGGAATTCCTTGTATTTCAACCATAGTTTTGCGAAGTACTAGGAATTCCTGGAGAGACTGTTGCCTCAAGTTCATTTAGATGCTCAGAATCAGAAGTATAAGTGAATCTGCAGGCAGTAGATGAATTTCATTTTATGCTAGCCAACCAGTTGTGAAACTTCCAAGTATCAACCAACAATGAAGTGTACTTGAGGTAATGTTTTTATTAAGAAGGTTGAGACTGGGAACACCTAGCAAATGTTCTAGTGTGGTGGTGATATAATTAAAACCTAAAAAGGGGCCAGATCCCAATATTTTAAAAATACATTGTCACTGTCAAAGTGGACTGCTGAACCTTGGTTCACCTCAACAACTGCTTTATACATTTTCTCAAAAAGAAATAGATGTAAGGCTTCAGACCTTGTTTTAATGCAGGGGTCAGCAAACTTTTTCAGCAGGGGGCCGTTTCACTGTCCCTCAGACCTTGGGGAGGGTGGACTATATTTGGGGGGGGGGGAATGAACAAATTCCTATGCCCTATAAATAACCCAGAGATGCATTTTAAATAAAAGGACACATTCTACTCATGTAAAAACATGCTGATTCTGGATTTAGAAGGTGATTGGGCTGGATCCGCCCCCCAGGCCTTAGTTTGTCTACCCATCTTTTAATGGATATGAAAAGCTCATTAAATAACTTATCCCTCTGGGGTTTTTAGTTCTTATATTTTCTTCATTTGGGGTTTAGTTCAACTGTTGTACGTTTTTGTGCATCACTTCCATCTTCCTTTAGCAATTATATATGCCCTACCATATTGTGGCAAAACTATGTGGCTATCATTTTAAAATGTTTCTCGTTGGCGCAAGTTTTTTTTTATGTCAAGTGCAACTTTGGAGTTATCCCCCCTTGCACCTTGGAGTGTGTGTGTGTTACATTAGGGCCATATTTTATACATTTGCTCCATTTTACTTGATTACTTGGAACAATTGTATTTATTACTGTTGTGTGTTGCCAAGAGCATTTTTGGAAAGGCACCTAGTTTTAATTATTTTTAGTATTTCATATAAATATGTTTCAAAAGCTGTATTCCAGGGTTTTATTTCAGTATTTGAAACTAAGAATTCCTAAATAAAAATGTACTGTAGCTTGGTTTTAGCATTATAATGCCTATGGGTTTTATCCAACCTAACTTAGTTTATTTCATTCAGAGGTATGTGCAAGTAACCTAGGTGGAATTAAACCCAATATTATTAGAATTTTAAAAAACTATAGTATTAAATGTAGCCTTGAATCTGAATTGCCTATGTATTTCTGACGTGGGTTTCTCAATTTGGGTTGTGGTAATTCATGATTATCAACAAGACCGAACTGATTCAAGTGTGTGCTTATTTTCTTAATGCTTTTATTTCTGAAGGCAGAATATACCATCATAATGACCACCTGGCAAGTATTCTCTTGCCAGAGTATTTATAATTATTTGCTGGTTAGATTCACCTTACCTTGGCTTTGTGCACTCCCCAGTTCTATTTCCAATCCTCCACCTGTGCAGCCATGAGAAGTTTGGGGATTTATACTTCAGATTTCGGTTATCCACAACTTAGTGTGCTTAATTTTAACAATGTTTTGTTTGCATGTGGCAGCTTCATATATGATAGCCTGAAGCTCCTTGCTTTCAAACAAGCCATCATTGATACAATCTAATTTTGGTCATCCTGCAGGAGGCCTGGGAAAAGTTGGATTCAGTAATGAACCACAAAAAAATCCTTTGTTAATTGTCCGGAGCAAGACAAACAACAAGCCTATGTTTGGACGCAACACCTAAGTAAAAGTGCGGCTTGGTGAAGCAGAACTGTTCAGCAGAACAATAGTCTTAGCCTTTGTTCCATGAAACTACATGTTTGGTTCTGTGTTAGAAACAGAGATATGAAAGCTAGGAGCTAAATGGCACCTTCAGCCAAGGTTATGGGCACAACAACAATGTATAGGCACAGTTTTTTATAACAAGACTAGAAAGTTGAAAATGTATGCAGCTAAAATATTATGTTCATTTTTCACATGGTCTAGTCCTTCCCCTGCCCACCCCCTAATATTCTAAAGAGGGTCTGTTCTCCAGTCTTCAGAGAATAGCTGAAAGTGGGGAGGCAGAAAAGGGTCCTCCTTTCCTTCCACTTTTTAGTTTTAATCTGAAATTTTAGGTTCAGTACTGCACCCAGAGCTCAGAAACTGCTCATGCTAATGAAATTCCCTCTCACAAAATGTGCCTAGAACAATGGGAGTTTCGAGCACTGGTTTGGTCATCTGTGCCAAGTCATGATTTTGTTTAGTGTTTTGTGTGAACCAGGTCTTCTTAGTTTTCTCTACCAATTGTAATGTCCAGCTTCATCTCATAAAAAAATCCTAGCCTTCCTTGTGCAAAGTTAGTTGATATCTGAGTGTTACCCTTTAGTGCGTTCATGCAGATTTGTACTTAGTGGATTTCAAAAACAAATATTTGAAAAGCCCTCCGACTAAGGGCCAGAAGCCGAGACAAAATGTTTTTGTCTGGTGCCAAAAGCCGGACAAAGATGATGCCAGGAGACCATTCTGCAAGCAGGTAGCCAACGCTGAAAAGGCCCATTCCCATGTTGCCACTCTCTGGACCTCCTGTGGAATGGGCATACAGAAAAGGGAAGGGCCTGAGATGACGATTGCAGGGTCTGGGTCATATAAGGAGAGGAGGTCCTTGAAAAATAAAAGTTATCAACATTTCTGTTCATACAAATTGCAGTACTTTGGCTCTGAATTAATATTTCATTCTTAAAAATGAATTCACCTGGTGTATTTCTTAATTTTTATTTAATAAGATGGAGTCTATGTAGTGTAACACTTAGCTGAGGAAATCATCATTTGATCAATAGCCAGATTGTTTTGTTTTAATTTTTAAAGATATTGCTGAGGAAAGGAGAGAGATACTTTGAGGAATTAGGATTCTGTTTTTGTTTCTGCATCTAATGTTAAAGTTGAACAGGACACAGCAAAATAATAGATAGGATAAAGACAGTGATTCCTCCTCCCCATATGCTAGACAGCACAGGTCCGAAGAGTTTTTGCACTTTATCTGTTAAAGGGTACCGTATTTTTCGCCCTATAGGACGCACTTTTCCCCCTCCAAAAATGAAGGGGAAATGTGTGTGCGTCCTATGGGGTGAATGCAGGCTTTTGCTGGAGCCTGGAGAGCGAGAGGGGTCGGTGCGCACCGACCCCTCTCGCTCTCCAGGCTTCGCGGACCTCTCTGCAAGCAGCGGGAGCGCTTCTGCTGCTTGCGGAGAGTTGCCTGCATGCCGAAGCCTGCGCGCACTGAGCTCAGCGCGTCCAGGCTTCGCGGGCCTCTCAGCAAGCAGCAGGAGCCAGCGCTGGGCTCCCACGGCTTGCAGAGAGCTGCCTGTTTGGGGGCTGGGGTTGGGGGAAGCTCGGGCCTCCTCTGCCCCAGCCCCGCGCCTGGGGGGGGGGGAAATAATAAGCTAGGTGCGCCTTATGGGACGGTGCGTCCTATAGGGCGAAAAATACGGTATGACTTGGATGGATCTGGACACAGTCATACTTCAGGTGGTTTCATTGAAAGGAATAGAACTTGTGTATCATGAATTTAGTTTCATTGAATTTATAACATTCCTACTACTCTAGCAGTTATGCTAATCTTGGGCAACAATCTTACACAGGTGTAAGTTCCTGCATGTGAAAGAAATTTGACAGTTCTGATTACTGTTTCCATTCCACCCCCTTTGACTGTCACTGTGGGAAATGCGAGTGATTTTAAGATAGTGCCTTATGATAATAGAACCATAATATATATTAGTTGCTGTTAGCTCAACAGCCAGTTAATATTCTTCTGTAATGACTAACACAATGGCTTAAACAGTCACAACAAACCTGTTGTATGATATGTTGCTAGGGCTGTGAACCTGTTAATTCCTCTTTGAGTGATTGTTGACTAATTAATTTTGTACTGAAGGAAGTATTAGTTCCTCAGTCATCAATTTTGCAGAATTTTTCAATATACAGCTCATTATATGTTGATACAATGTGGCCTTTGAATAGTTTTCTTGTATTTTCTCAGAGTCTAAGTGCATAGTTATCACAGAGTTAAGTGATCAAGTGTATGTCCCCATCCCAGAGGAATTATGGCTAACATTCAGTTGGTGCAGACAGAATGGTAGCCATAGTTAGTGCTGTTGAGGGAAAGAAAGTTCAAGTAGGAGGATCACAGAAGCCTGAGGGGTTTTCCAGATCTGAACATGCATCTGCACTGAGCCTTGGAGGGGCAGGGAAGTAAATAAAGGGGCTTGGCTTCTCTGGGAAAAAATGTATGGCCTAGGTAATTAGAATCATAATTAGGCTGGAATGTAAGTTCACCACTAATTGATTCTATCTTTTCAGCAGAATTTGGTACACAATTCAGATTTTTTAACAACCATCATGCAGGGTAGAAACTGTCATCTAATAGTTATGATTTTACAGTTACTAACTTCTGCATTTGGATTCTTAAGCATTGTCAAAAGCTTTTAGAGTTAGGAATCCAACGCTTGCTGATCTCAGTACAGAATTTATATTTTTTCGACATCTGCCAAATCAAACTCAGTGCCAAAGGTCACCTCAATTCCGACATCCCAAATACAAAATGGGTGTATTCTTGTCCCTTTTCTTTTTAATTTATTTTTTTTCAGATCTTCCAGAGCACATAAAAAAATAAATTAAAAAAATCACATCCTGTTAAAATCCAGTTGCACTTTTATTGTACAGTCATACCTTGGTTATCAAACAGAATGCATTCCGGGAGTCCGTTTCACCATTTGACTCCCGGAACCGTTCAAAAACCAGGTTGCGGCTTCTGATTGGCTGCAGGAATATCCTGCATCCAATCAGAAGCTGCGGAAGCCGTGCCAGGCTTCTGAAAATAGTTCGAAAACTGGAACACTCACTTCTGGGTTTCGATTGTTCAGGATCTGGTTTGTTCAGGAGCCAAGGTGTTTGAGATCCAAGGTATGACGGTATGCGGATTATGCAGCCTTATTATCACTGATGAGGATAGATCTGAAACGTCTTTTACTGTCCCTGGTTTTCTATTGTGAAACCAATAAACCTTCAATAAATTATGAGAAGACAAAAATTCTGGTCTTCTCTAATTCCCGGGAATTACAGAAATGGAAAAATAAGAGGATAAGAAATCCAGCAAGTCAAGATGCACAGATACTGTGGGATTTTTTTTCCAGATCCAACCATCGCACAAGTGCTATAAAACAGGCAAAGTGTACCTCCTCAGCAGTAGCTCACTTTTATTTTCAGAAAGATAACCAATTTATACCAGCTACTATTCAGATTTTTCAAACTAAAGTGTTGTCCCAGCTACATTTTGAGATCTCAATATAGATACAAGCATATAATAGTCATTTAGATAAGATACACTCAAGTTTCTTGAGACATATCCTGGGGCTCCCAAGTTCAATCAAGTATGAGACAATGCGTGCAGAACTAGGTATACAGACAATGGAATATTGGGTATGGGCTAGCACTATAAAATACAATTTGTGTTGCCATTTTCATTGCCAGCCTTTGAGTCTGCTTTCTGACTTACTAAAGGACTCTTATAAATCCAGATGGTTCGAACTCTTACATAGCAGAATTAGATCTATTGGAATTGACTTGGAACTGTTGTATAATTCAAACGAGCAATATATTTATCGCAATATTCAAACCAGATTAAGGGACATTGAAAAACAAAACATCGAGTCAGCTGTAAATAAAATTTGCTTCCCCTAGTTATATGGATTAAATGCAACAGGATCACTTATATTTCAAAATAAATAATTCCAGTCCAGCCTTTACATTAGCCCAACTGAACGTTTTCTCCTCGGCTTTTTCAAGGGCAGACATTTAAACATTTTCAGAAATAATAGACATTGCAGATGTTCTTTGAATGTGCCAAACACTGCAGAACATATTCTATTCTGCTGTCCATTGTACAACTAGCTACACAGATGTGTGCTATCCCCTTTTTGAGGAAGTGTAACATCACGGCACAATGAAAATATCAGATTCTATCTATCTGACGTTAACCCGGAAGTAACTGCAAGGGTCCTAAGTTTTTGTCAACTATTTAGCAGGAAGAAATCCCAATGAATTCCTTGTTGTTATATATTATAAATGTATATATTTTTAATTTTTATATATGGATGTTTTTATGATGGAATATATTTGTAATGCCTAATAAAGGTTTGGCGAAGTAAGTAAAGTAGAGCTGTCAAAGCAAGCAGAATTTTGCTATCTCAAATAAATGAATTTGCATATAGTTGCTGATCTTATTCTGCTTCTGCTAGTCATGGGCAGGGTGCTGGAAATATGTTTATTACTGTGGTTGCACTCACCTCCCCCCCCCCCCCCCAGTTATATTCAGTGTGACGTTTGCATTGGCATTTTTCAGGGCAGCCTTGTAAATAAGCGTCACAAAGGTTATTTGCTTGCAAACATGTTACTATCCAGTGTGGTCGGCTACTCTATGCTGGGTATGGAAGAGGATGCTTCTTTTCCTTGGCACCTATTGGTTTCTGTGTGGAGCAAAAAAGAGTGCCGAACATCCCATCTCCTCCTCCTACAAGGGTTGGAAAATAGAAACTTTTATGTAAACAAGCTTGGACACCCAATATACAATCCACACCTCTCTTAAATTATTGAATATGCACTCTTAAAGAGTGTTTCTCTGGAGGGTGTAAAGTACAGCGGGTGCTGGTAGTAGTCTGCGGACATGGTCTGGCCTTCTGAGAGTCCCAAGGACTTGGTTGAGGAGTCTGGAGGGCACCACCCTCTTGTTTAAGAGAACAATAAGAGTGAGAATGAAAAGTCTGAATACACTGAATTATAACTATCAGATATTCCTTTCTCTGAGAGACTTTTGTAATCTCTGTTCTCTTTTCAACATCTGGTGAAAATTTTTATATTTTCCCCAGATTCTTGTATGTCTCTTATGCCGCAAATTTTAACTGCTAGCTGTGATTTATTTTTATTGTTTAGGTGAGGGGTTGTATTGATAGGGATCTGGGGAATGAAGTGAAGGAACCATTGAAAGCCTGCTTCACAGTTTGCTTTATATTCTGCAGATAAATACACTCACATTTGCACTAACTGGCATACTATAGTTTTAACAGAGTTGGATGTAGCCAAGACACCATCTAATCATGGTGGAATGTAAAGGCAAAGCATAGGAGACTTGCAAAGGAGTTTGTGTCCCCTCACTTCCCCCTTTCACCTCTGATATTGAGGATGGAAAGAAGTAGTGCAGGGAAACTCACAAAGGGCAAGGGAATTTGACAGGTGAGTTGCCCCTCCCACCTGTCAAAGTTGACCAGTGGGAGTCAAAAATATTCCCCACCATAGTCTAAAGCTTAGACCTAGTGATCAGGGTTAATTATAGTCCAGTCTCTAACCTTTCCCCTTTTGAGTAAATTACTGGAGAATAAGGTAGCTTTTTCAGGTTTTTTCTAAAGAGGATACAGATTATCTGGATTCCAACCTGGTTTCAGGATGGATACATATGTTAGGGAATGATTTGGATGAGTCCAAGCCAGATGTATTTTCTAGAACTCTTGGTAGCTTTCAGTATCATCAGCCATAGTATAAATCTGAGTTTAGGTGGCACAATCATCTATATCATCTATATCAGGCAGGCATGAGGAGCTTGACTAGAGATGGGAAGACCTGGAAAAAAACGGAAAAATTGGGGGGAAACCAGGTCCCTCCCCCGTCTTTTTTCATGGGGGAAGGAGTTTAAAGAAGTGTGGGATGCCTTGCAAAGTGTAAAGCTGACAACTCCCCTTGCATGACAGCCAGCTGCTTTGGGACCCCACACAAGTGATGTTGACAGGCAGGAAAACTCAGCAACCAATCATGTGAAGTCATAATGGCATGTTATTGTGACTGTGAGTTCTGGAAGACATGCTCCCTGCATTGCAGGCATTTTTCCACCTGGCCTGAGAGGGCAGTGGCTGGACTGACTCCAGCTACAAAAGCTGAGGTTTCTGAACAGACTCTTGGGCTGAGGTATTATAGGGTGCAGTGGTTATTGTTTTTATTATTAATTTTTTAAGATCTTTATTTTAGTTCTTAGTATTTACAAGGAAATTGTTCTGTTTGGTTGTGTACTTTCTGATTTTTTTTATTGTTTATGACTACTTTTGTTATGTTTGTAATTACGTATTTTTTCACATTGTAAAGCACTGTGAACATGGAAGGGCAACATACAAATAAAATTATGTAGGTATGTATGGAGCCAAAGGGTTCCTCACCCCTGATCTATAATAAACTGCTGGAGGTCATCTGATGGTTTGGCTGTGCTGTCAACTTCAAGCCATTTACATGTACCTAAACTTCTCTTTCCCATGTAGAAATCTCTAGGAGTTTGTGGAACTTTTGAACAGGCCTATGAAAGTTGTTGGTACTGGGTGAAGGTGAACAAGATGGAACATATTTCAGATAAAATGGAGTCACTCGGGGCTGGAAAGCCAGCCAGACTGAGTGGAGGTGTACAACTGCTCTTGATTGATGTTGCACTATAAGATTACTGTAATATGCTGTATTTGGGGCTGATTTTAATGGTGTTTCCGAAACTTTAATTGCTGCAAAATGTGGTAGCCAGGATTATGTTGGCAGTTGGAATACTGGTTGTTCGTGCATTTTGAAGCTCAGCACAAAGTGCAGAGAAAAATATGGCCTTACACTATTTCTCACACAGAAACTGAGGTTTCTGATACACCTTAAGAGAGTTAATCTGCACATCAGTTCCTAAGGAAGGGACACCCCCGGAGCCTCTGACAATTCGAATCACAAACACACTGTGTTCACTTTTACCCCTACCGTGCACATGGTGTATGTTGGCTGGGACATGGGGCATGTGTAATCGTTCTTGTAGTAGCATTTCGGCTGCGGAACTACCTCCAATGAGAGAGCTGTTTGTCCTCATTGGGTGCTGTAAAAATAAAACACACAGATGATAGATGGATAAATATCTCAAATAAATACAATTGTATTGGTCAGTAATAAGCTTTTAAATATTCCACATGAGTACATTAAGAAAAAAACTAACCTTAGTGCCACATGTAACACTTGTTAAAGGTACTAGGGGTAGGTTAATTTATTTATTTTATCTATGGGTAAGTCAAGGAAGTCAACACAGTGTGTGCCCAAGGCTATCGTGTTGGATTAGGATCCTTATTTGGGTACCTGTTTTTAAATCTTTGCTTACTTATAAAGCTCAGAGGGTAGCTGTGCAGAAGTTCATGTTTTATATGGAATTAGGGTTATAATTATGAATCAATGATGTGAAGTTTCTGGAAATTAATGAATTGAAATATTTTCCTACGCAAATTAGGATAAAACATATTACAAAATTTTCAGTTTGCTTTAGAAAACTTTCTCATACCTTTACAGGGTGATCTAATTTACCATGCTTATTTCCCCTGTATTTAATAAATTAAGCTAAAGCAGTTGAAACTGCCAAGCTCGTCTAATGCTATATTTGCAATTGGTATCCATTCATAGTTAATGAACTTACAAACGTATAAGAAAAATAAAGCACTAAGGGGAAAATCCACCCCACATCACTGATACTAACATTGGGAAATCCTTATTGTCGTTTGCTTCAGTATTGTTATAACATCCCTCTCCCCCGCCCTTCCTTTTCTTTTTTCAGCAAAACCAAACAGGAAGCTTACATTCTTGTATCTGGCCAATGATGTAATTCAGAACAGCAAAAGAAAAGGACCTGAATTTACAAAAGACTTCGCACCAGTCATAGTTGAGGCCTTCAAACATGTTTCCAGGTACAATTGTTCTCTTCCCCAACCCCATGGAAATTATTTTTATTGGAATATTTGGGAATATTTATCACAGCAACTCAATACCGTACACTACCCTTTTATTAGATTTTTTGAGGGGATGAAACTACTGAAAACTGTTTGCTGATTTTTAGCATACCTCAAAAGTCGCATGAATAACAGATGTACTTTGTTGCGATAATAACCTGAAAAAAGTTAATTGACTTTAGATTTGAGTATTACTGTTTATTTAGCTCCAGTTGTCCACTTCTTCAATATGTGTTTTATTCATTCATTATGTTTCTAATCAAGGCAATGAAAGATAGCATTTCTAAAAGTGGATTTTTTTCCATACAAAAAAGCAGTAGTAGAAAAATGGTTTGCAAAGCCTGCTAACAATATCATACATAGTATGTTAACATACATAGTAACATACATAGTCAGTTAATTAGAATATTGAAATGAATTTTGATGACAAGGCTCACAAATTAGTCTCCGTTAGTGTCACCATTGGCTTATAGGAATGAGATGTCATGGTGAATCTTTTGTGTTGAGCAGTAGTTGTAACAAACTTGAATGTAACTCTGCATAAATGGAGCATGTATGAATTGAATATTAAAAAATCTTTGTTGTATTGACAGGTTATAGGTTTATAATTCATGTAGGAAATAGGAATGCTTTAGCTGTTACTACTTCTTTGGCAATCACTCATAGCTGAGTAAGATTGTCTTACAACTATTTCCAAATAAATCAAAAGAATACATTAATATGGGGATTTCAATTTAAACTTCGTTTACACAGATCTAGTATCATGGCCACAAATATTTAGATTGGTAACAACTAATCAAGGAACTGTTCAGTTCTGTGTATCAGGAAGGTATGATGCTTTCAATTTCTTGTGAAGTGTTACTTAGTAGAAAAGTTTTTTGGAGATACTTTTTCTCTCTCTCTCTACCTTTATGAGAATACCCCCCCCCCCCCGAAAGCCACAGAGTGGTTGGTCTTATCATGCTCTTTACAGGTTTTAGTGAGCTAGTTGAAGCAGGATTGTTGTATCTTAGTAAATTGGGAGATGAATTCTGTTTACCTAGCTGAACATTCAGCTGTTTAACTACCCCAACATTCTATTGGGATGTGGTGACTTGAAATTTCATACATGGTTTGGTTTGAATTCCAGTATCTGTTAACTCTGCCTTACCTTGCCATGTATTAGTGCTGTATTTGTTTTTCCCCCCTACCACAGCGAGACTGATGAGAGTTGTAAGAAGCACCTGGGTCGCGTTCTGTCGATTTGGGAAGAAAGATCTGTTTATGAAAACGATGTATTGGAACAGCTTAGGCAGGCTTTGTGTAAGTAAATTTCAGCTCATACAACTTTACTTTTTCTGGTTCACATATCTTTCCAGCAGATTTTTTATGTCTCTAATTTTATTCTCTCTAATTTCTAGATGGCGATAAAAACCCAAGAAAACGCCCGTATGAACAGATAAATGTGGAAGACAATAATTGCTCGACGCAAAGTTCTCCATGTGACCCTCCACAGGTAGAAATAATCTGTGAAAGTGAAAACGTAGCTGGAGTGTTGCTTCCAAGTGTTGGATTTACTATCTCCAAACATTTGATTTGGTTTTTGTAAAGCAGGTGTGTGGAATCTCCAGCCCCTGAGCCTAATTATGTCTGGTACAGTTCCCATTTTGACCTGTGTAGCAAAAAAACAACAACCAGTGCTACGAGAAGGACTTTGAATCCAAGTTGCCTCCCCTCCAGAGGGAGAAATGCTCAACTTAAAGGGGGCTCCCTGTGACCTCTGATTGGCAGTTACAGTATCCTTCTTTCCATGTTGACAGGTGTCAGCCAACAGACATTATGATAGCAGGTGATTGACAGGCTGATCCTACCCATTTGGGTGGTAGATTTAGAAATGTGTCCTGAAAGGGACTGCATGTGGGCACATTTTCCTGCTATGGTGACAGTCTGGGTAGAAGTGGCTAGTAATAATCTTTGCTCCTTCAGTATGAAGCTTTCCTCCAATATCATTGCTGGTATTGAATAACTGCCTTGTATAGAGCTTTGCTGCATAGATGGATATTGTTGCAATATAGCCCATATAATATGTGCATTGTACAGAAATGAGTATGGATATGAGGGGCAGGGAGAACGTTTCGTCACACTACCTTGTTATAAATTTATAGGGCAAAATGTTTTTAACCTTTCAGCAAAAAGCATGATAAATAATGTATGAAGTCTTTGCGGTAGTTTAGATAGTATCCATCTTGTGAATAATACAGTTTCTTAAAACATTTGAAAATATGAATAGTAGTAAGTTGCTTGGGGCTGAAATTCTTAGGAGAAGAAGATTTACTTTCAAATCAATATTTGCTAATCCTGGGTATTGTCAAAATAGGTTCTTCATTGTGATTGCCATGGACAAGTAGATCTAGGGAAAATGGAGAAGCAGGAGTCCACACAGTTGTAGGGAAACGTTTAGTCTATTTTGTTTTTAAATGTTATGTTCTCACAGAGGTCATCATCGTTCCCTTTGTTTCCGATGCTCAGGCTGTAAGTGCTGTTGCAACTTGGGGGAACCCTGAGATTTGCAGTAGTGCACAAAAATGTTTCAAGGAAATCGCCTAAGTGGGGGGTGGGCACCAAAACCAACCTAATAAGGACTAAACATATTCAGTAACCACAGAATGCTGTCTATCTGGGAAAGAAAACCTGCTTTTTGGTATAAGAATGACATGGAGCATCCAGGAAAAAGCAGTGGCTGGTTTGATGGAACCCTCAATAGGAGCACTCCACACTGCAATATTTTGATGCAGGTCCCACTGTCTAAAGAAAAATCAGTGTTTTAGGTTCTTGTCTCCAGTACTGTTGCATTATATGTTGATACTTGATTGTGTTTTAAAGTATACTTTCTCCCTCATAGACTGCAGATCTCATAAGAGCATTGCAAGAGTTAGAAAATGCAGCCTCTGGGGATGCAGCAGTTCATCAGAGAATAGCCTCATTACCTGTAGAAGTTCAAGACGTGTCCCTGCTTGACAGAATAACAGGTAAGGGAAGTAGTACCATTGGCAGACATGTAGCTCATGGCAGAATGTTAGGGCTTGCCAAGATGATTTATAATGTGTTGAATTATGAATATTGTTTTTCTTTCTAGACAAAGAATCAGGAGAGCAGCTTTCCAAGATGGTAGATGACGCATGTATGTTGCTGGCGGATTACAATGGCAGGTTGGCAGCTGAAATAGATGATAGGAAACAGCTAACTCGGATGTTGTCAGACTTTCTGCGATGCCAAAAAGAAGTCCTCTCAGAGAAAGAGCAAACATTGGAAGTGCGTGACTTTGTTGTGGTAGTTCTATTCTCTAGCTTTTCTTAATTAAAATGCTTGACCATGTTTAAACTTCCCTTAAAGTTTAGATCTAGGTATTAGATCTGTTATCTCTATCTTTTTCTTTCCAGCAGGTGACTAGGAGGGCTTCTGTCACTTGAAATTTTATTCACCATTTAATGATTAAGTATTTGCCGATAATCTTATTGTATATACCAGTCCGGGGGGTGGAGGGAATAGGTGTTAAGATTTGACATTTAACATTTTATAAATTTCAAATGACTCCTTGGACATGTTTGATATTGGTAGATATATTTTAGGTATATATATTTAGTGCATAATTTCCCAGTGATTTATTTCCCAGAATACATTACAGTGCAGTCCTAACCCATGTGTATTCAAAGGCAAGTCCTATTTATTTCCATGGAGGTACAGTCCCAGGTTAGGATTGCAGCCTTAGTTGCACTTGCTTCCCACCAAAAACAATGTGACTTTGTTAGGACTAACTTTTCCCATTGATTTCAGTAGGACCGAAGTTGAATTCACTTAGCCTAGATCCAACCCATAGTCTCCACTAGCAAATCTGCACAAGAAAGCTTTTGGTGAATTAAGCTAGATGCATATTTGTGAATCTTAATAGGATACACATATGACTTTAAAAAATGAGTTTTATATGCTGGTGAAACAGGTTAATGAAATGAGGATTATTTATTTTAATTTTCTTTTCTCAGATTATTCAGAAGTTTATTATTATTATTATTATTATTATTATTATTATTATTATTATTAAAATATATTCTACTGAATGTTCCAACAGCCCTAGATGACAGCTCTGTGTTCCTAATATGGTGGTGCTTGTTTTTTGAGGGGTGGTAGTGGAATAGCATTAGGATATTACCTAAATTAAGGTAGTTTGTAATGTTGAGTTATGTGCATACTTGGTTTTTTCCCCCTTCAGTTAGGGAAGTAACAATGTTAGTTTTAGCAGAGAGCTATTTATAAGAGTTGCATCTATACTGACAATTTCTGTTTTGGTTTAATAGCTTAAAATTAGATCCACAGTACATAATGACCCCTTCCTAAAATTAATTGTGCCTTAAACATAACAGCAATAACTTGTTACAAAGTAGAACAAACCCAAACATTGTTCATTAAGGTTCCTCTAACCTTCATGTGGGTAAGTATTGTCTTACAGATATATTTTTTAATCCAGCTTCTTTAACAACTATCTAGCTTTTGTTTCAGGTGAGGAGCATGGACCATATCTTCTAATGATGGCATCTTCCATAAGTAATGCATCCTGCTAAAAATAAAATTCAGAATCAAAATCCTGCTTTGTCTCATGTTTTTGAAGATTGACAAAACATACCTGCAGATACCTTTTGATCATACTAGGCATATGTTGCAGACACCATCTAAACAAGATGGAATACCTAAAGCAAGTCACACAGCTGCCAATTTAATATTTACTGTTCATTTTTGCTAGAAATTTGAAGGCTCAATTTTATTGAATTTAAATTACTAATTCCTCAAGCATTCCTGATAGATTGCATACGTTTAGAATTAAAATATGCATATTGAGCCCAAGAGCCTTTAGTAAGAATGTTTGAGTTCACTTATTACTAGCAACAGAAGAAATTTTATGTGATCTGTTGAGGTGATGTTTACCCCGTGCTGAACTTAACCTCTGTTGACAACCACTATATCACATTAGCAGTAACTGATCCCTTATAGTCATAAGAGCTATATTTTTATCTAATTCAGTATTCTTTTAATAACAGCAGCTGCTTGCATTTTGAGTAGCTCACAAACGGCATGAAGGCAATGCTCCCTCCTTGTTGGTTTCTCCCCAGATATTTAGAGGTGTGTTGCACTGGAACAGGGTGGTTTCATTTAGCTTCCATTTTAAAGAGTCATTGGCCTATCTTCATGAATTTAATCCTTTCTAAAGCTGTCACCACATCTTTTGATAGTGAATTTAACACATGATGTCCCACTATGCTGAAGTTAGCAGGTCTGAGCCTAATCAGTGTTCGGATGTGCACTGCCTTGAGTTATATAATGGAATAAAGGTGGGGAGAGGAGAAAAAAAGGCAGAAGGATCTTTTCCTGGCCAGAAATTCACCACATGTCATGCAATCAATAGCTGCCATTATCTTAATATATGGCCATACGAATTTGCCCTTGTTGCATGTACCGTGTTGGCCCAAATATGTCGCACCTGAATATAAGCTGCATCTTTAAAATTCGGGGGGGGGGGGAGGAGAGACAATACCCAAAAATAAGCCGCACCCTTAAAATTCCGCAGTCACTCCGTTTTACTGTATGTCTCAGCAACGATACCGTAAAAGCCCATTTTTGTAAGGTCGCAAATTTAATCTGCACTTTAACTTTTCACGGTCAGAATTTGGGGGGGAAAGTGAGGGTTATATTCAGGGCAATACGGTAACAAACTGCCACTTGGTTTTTTTCAACCTTGGCTCTATCGTGGTACATATACCAGGAGTGGTAAGATTGATCTAACTGATTTGCATAGCTGCAATTTGTCGCCAAAATCTAACAATGTTAAGTGTGCATGCATCCATTGAAATAAGTCAGCCTAATCATTTGTGCTCCCATGTGAATAGCAAGCTGAAACAATTCTTTCACAACTTAAACCTGTGAAAAAGGATTGTAGTGCCTGTCAGTCAAGCGTGAAGAGAGGGTTTGCATAATACAGGGTAAAGAAGAAATTCCATCTCTGTGTAGGGCCCTTTGTGGAGTGACTTTAGTGGAGGTTGGGCCACCCATGTCAGAGTGATGGCCAAATTTTGCAGCTAACACAGCAGTTGTGATGGAATTTAACTTCATTGTGATTAAAAAATAGAAGTAAAATTTCAAATCTAGTTGCTCTCTCAGTGTGAGCAGAATAACTTAGGAGGTTTTGACTGTAAGCTATTGTCTGCAAGTGTGGCATGACATAGGAAAATATAAATTAATGTGAATGGCTATTAGCTATTAACATTGGTACATTTAGGGGCAACATTGGGTGGAAATGAAAGATGCCCGGTGAACTCAGTGGTAGGCCATGGGAGAAGCCCATCTGTACCCGGATATCTCCACGTTGGAGGCAGTTTTCAAGGGCCAAGTGGGAACTCTGAAAAATGGCTGTTAGTAGGCACATGCACATAATTAAGTAAATAAGTTAGTAAATTATACCACGCCCTCCCCGGCCAAGACCGGGCTCAGGGCGGCTAAATATCAAATACATTAAAACAAACGATTAAAATACAGCTTAAAAATTAGAATCAGGATAAAATTAAATGCCCATGAATTACAACCATAGGGGTCAGCTATCCATGTTGGTCCCACATAAGCCGATAAAGAGACAAAGAGGTAACTTACAGGGTCCCATAGAGGGGGGTCAAATGGCCCGGACCGAAGGCCAGGCAGAACAGCTCCATCTTGCAGGCCCTGTGGAAGGTTGTCAAATCCCGCAGGGCCCTGGTCTCCTGTGATAGAGCCATAAATATACATTAATCAGGTGGTGGGAAGAATAATCTTGTCTGATAAATCAAACTTCTGTGCAGGATAGATTATGTAACTTCTTAAACAATTAGTTTTGCATGCTTCCTTCCCCACTTTCCTCCACTTGGATTCTTGTGGCTCATGTCTTGTCATAGATTATAGGAAGTGGAGTGGAGAAATGAAAAAATTGCAGTGAGTAGCATGCTAGGGACAGAGGATGTAGAATTCCTTACAACCCTTCCCAGGATTTCTGTATCATGTGCATGTTCATGATGCATGGTACAAATCTGTTTCTTTTGGCAACACATCTGATTTTTGCCACCTCCAAGAAAGGCAACCTATTTTTATTCATCTTGTCATTGATTATCATCTAGACAGACTTCCAACTGCCCTTCCCCGAGCCCCCATCTTTCTGTAATATCTTCAGATTCCTTTTTTCACTGGGTGGTATGCCATGCTTCTGCATGTAGTGATGACTCCTCCCAAATGAAGATACTGCACTATGTAGGGTAGTTTCAGGTAGGTAGCTGTGTTGGTCTGACGTAGTAAAAATTAAAAAATTGTCCAGTAGCACCTTAGAGACCAACTTAGTTTGTTCTGGCTATAAGCTTTCATCAGAACAAACTTAGTTGATCCTTAAGGTGCTACTGGACAATTTTTTAATCTTTTTATGTAGGGTAGTTTTTGGCTTCCAGGGGTTGTATGTTGTCATATCAAAGCTGCAGCCTAAAAAGTTTGAATTCAGGTTGGGTAAAGGCTGACAACTGGTTCAGTATGCTTCTGGATTCAGGTCAGTTCCAGTCCATATAGGGAAGTGTACAGTTCATACTTACTGCAAGTTAGTGTGAACCACTACAAGGTTGGAACAAGTTGCCTTTTCCCCAGACCCACCCTATTCTGATCATAAATTTTTAAAACTGATTTTTATCATTGCTTTTACACAGTTGTAACCTGCCCTTGGTATTCATGGTGAGAGGCAAATAAGATTAATAACAACTTACATAATTTTTTCAGGTATCTGAAGAAGTGTGCATGCACACGAAAGCTCATACCAAGAACTAACTTAGTTGGTCTTTAAGGTGCTACTGGAGGGATTTTTTTTTGTTTTTACATAATTTTGTAACTCATAAGCTCCATGAAGCATGTATGAAATAAAAATAGCATTCAGTATTAACAGTTGTACTAAATTCCAGTAAATTATACCCTTAACCCTTGAAATGGCAGGCCTTCTGCCTTTTACTTCTCAGACTCTTATAAGGAACTAATGTAGAAACCAAATCAATCCCAAAGTACAGTCGTACCTTGGAAGTTGAACGGAATCCATTCCGGAAGTCCGTTCAACTTCCAAAACGTTCTGAAACCAAAGCACGGGTTCTGATTGGCTGCAGGTAGGAAACCCCGTTGGACGTTCCAGTTCCAAAGAACATTCGCAAACCAGAACACATACGAGTTTGCGGCATTCAGGAGCCAAAATGTCCGAATACTACGGTGTTCGGTATCCAAGGTACGACTGTATAGAATTTTAGAGTTGGAAAGGACCCCCAGGGTCATCTGGTCCAAATGTAAAACAAATAAAAAATTAAAATGTACATATGCGTAGGAATAAAGGCACTTTTTCAGGTTGAAGCTAGTGAGTATACTACCGCACACGAACCCTTTAGTCTGGTAACAAATTAATCTTTATGGTTCATAGAATTGTAGAGTTGCATGGAAAACAAATTTCATCTGTTCCAACCCCCTGCAGGATTCTTTTGTCCAACGTGAGGACGGGAACCTATGCCCTTTTGACATCCTATGCCCTTTTAGAATGTGGGATGGGAGGGGAGTTATTGGGTTGCACTGATTACAGTGGTACCTCGGTTTTCGAACATCTCTGTTGACGAACATTTCGGTTTTCTTATGCTGTAAACCTGGAATTAAGTGCTTCAGTTTTCGAACATGCCTCGGAAGTTGAACACGCCATGCAACTTCCACTGAGTGCAAGATCCTGAGACCTAGCTGTCGGCTATTGAGGTTTCGGTTTTTGAATGTTTGGAACAGTCTTCCAGAATGGAGTACTTTCGAAAACCAAGGGACCACTGTATATATTTTGTGGTTTTATATTTTGATTTTGTTCTGTGAACCGCCCTGAGACCTCTGGGTATAGGGCGATATATAAATTCAAATAATAATAACCCACAACTCTGAGATTAAGAGTCTCCTGCTCTGTTGACTGAGCTATCAGGGAGATCTAGCCAAATAATGATTCAGGCTTTCTTCTGGCACAGGTTTTTGGTTCATTTTAGCTCCCCACATATACTTTGCCACATATACTTTCCCTGTGAAGGGAATAAGCTCATCTTTTTATAGTATAGGGCAAGTAAAGTTGCATTTGTATGTATACTGTGTTTTAGGTAGATTATGCCTTGCCACTGATTATTGCGCAGTTGTAGCCTTAGCCTCTATTCTCTTCCCCTTCTGAGTCACTTAGCTATGGAAGGCTTTCAGTTGTATCCAGTACAGTGCTAAGGAACCATCCTGCCAGCACAAGGATTTCTTTTTGTGCAGCCAGACTTCTCCCACTTGCCTTCCCCACCCCCTCCCTAAATCTGTTTTAGGGGTTCGCCCAGTCCTCCAGAGCAGATTTGTGAAGAGCGTGGCAGGAGGGAGGAAGTTCTGCTCAAGCGGAAGCCCTTGTGCTGATGGGACACTGGATTTCAAGCCTTGGAGGTCATGGGAAGTGGAGGCCGAGAAGAATACCTAGACTTTCCACAAGTACACCAGTGGCTGCTTACCCAGTCATGGGGTGGGCTGTAGTTGTAGCCTGTTGTAGCTATCCCTCTCGCCCCCTTGTGGGCAAAAGGCCTTGTGGGTTGCCCTATAGCCTACCACCCACAAATTTGAACTGCCCTCTTGGGCAAGTTGGGGGGTGGACCAGAGTGGGGAAGTCTTCAGTCTGCTGCTACAACACGGCCTCCTTTGAGGGCAGCAGGTGCTCAAAGTGACTGCAGTCAGTTTGCCATGCTCCACCAGGGGCACTCTGGAATGGGGCTGATGACCCTTAAGCCAAAACGCTGAGTGCTGTCTGTGGAGTATGATATGGTGGCAGTTTTATAGCATCATAGAATTATAGAGTTGGAACAGACCCCAAGGGTAATCTAGTGCAGCCCCCTGCAATGCAGAAATCTCAATACATAGTCCCCCATCCAGTTTGAAATCATTATGGACCCTGCTTAGTTTTGCAAACGTGATAATAGTTTTATTGTGCTACTAGGAGGTTTATCCTGCTTGTTTTTTCTCTAGAGCCCCAAATGATAAGACATGGCATAAACCTGAGCGCATAATAAGCCCCCTGCTGGATTAGTCCAAAGGTCCATGTAGTGTAGCAGTCTGTGCTCACAGTGGATTACAATATTCCTATTGGAATCCCATAAGCGGGATATGAGTGCCCTAGCCCTCTGTGATCTCCAGCCATTTTGCCTCTGATACTGGACATTTTACATAACCATCATGAGTAGTAGCTACTGATATGCAAAGTCATGTAGAATAAGACTAATTCTCTTCTAAAGCTGACCCAAGTTGGTGATTATCTTGTGAATCCCAGCATGGAGGCAGTTGCATACATGCCATGGTCTCATGTGCAGCATTGGAGGGCTACGGACCCTAAAGCAGAGAGGGAAGCATGTGTGCCATGGATGTGGAACTGCCATAGCATTGCATTTGTTTGTTACCCATATGCTCATCCAGAAGTTGTCATTACTTCTTGGTTTCTATAATAGAATGACAAGTTGCATGCTTGGGTTGCTCTGGTCCATGGGATCACAAAGAGTCGAACATGACTAAACGACTAAACAACATAAGCACCTCAGGGTATAATACTAGATACAGCTCACTAGTAAATTCCTAGCTGGCACCTGTGTACAAGGGATTAATGCACGGATACCCAAATTTCTGGCTCTAAGATAGACATACAGTATATGTAAGTTCTTTCTAAATATAGCAAAGAATTATTATTATTATTTTAAATGACCAGAGGATCAAAGCTGATAGGATGTTGCTAGAATAAATTTCTTCTCAAAAGACCAAATAGCCCATTGCATATTATTTATCTTTTAAGTGTTTTTAGTACTATATACAATCTTGAGCATTTTATAGAATGTTTACCAATAAAGTAAATAAGCATAAAAGAGCATCCCCTGAATAATAGTACTGGCATTTATCTCCATGATGACAACACATTTCTTATATTTAGGTGTTGACCGAAATCCTATTTTTGACTAATGCCATTTCCCCCGGCATTTTCCACTCTGGCCCTTAAAATGTATAAGAAAGCAGTGGCCCTTCAGATGCTGTTGAACTCTGTCATCATTCCCTGACCAAGCTGACTGGGGCTGCTGGGAATGCAACAACATCTGGAGTGACACACGTTGACCACTCCTGCTTTAAAAATACTCTGAATTTTGTCACAAAGCAAATACATTACATGCTGAGTGTTCGAGATTTATGATTGGCGGGTGGTTTGCAGCCTCCTTACAGGTGGCCTGAGAGACCCCCACAAGGATAGACTGTTGAAGGCTCTTTCTAGAGTAAATAAAATTTAAAATCCACCTCTGGACTCTGGTGTAACTATTAAAATGTGTCAGGGTGAAGAGAAAAAGGAAGCATTGTCAGGTAAGGGATAGGAGTTCCTGGATTTCCATTTCTATCAGTCAATTCAATACTATAATGAAATTGCAAATTGTAGCTGTTCTTGGTAGGCAGCTTTTGGTTTTGATCAAGACTGTTCTGCTTTCTTCCCTGAAGGCTGTTGCATCCTGAGCCTTTTCTCCATGTGGTTTCTTAGCAACAACAGTTTTGTATCCTAGCACAAGCTCCCCCTCATGCCATGCTTTCTTCAGCTATTGGCCTTCCCTTTACTAGGCCACCCCACCTGTACTTATGGAATCATGACCTCTTCCCAACAACAGGATCAAAAAATGTACCCTGCACATGGCAACCACGCAGATCCATTCCCTGCCAGCAGTCCTTGAAGCCACATGTGGTGGGTTGGTAGAGCCTAGCAAGAGCTGCATTGTTGTTGAGCACCTTGCTGATCTCAGTGGTTGCCAGAATTGCATTTATGCCCACCACTTCTAGATTTGTAGGAATGATTAAATTATTCTACCCTGTCTATTCAAGCCTAGCTGAGTCAAAGAGCCAGCAGTCTTTCAAACTGCCTCATGTAGTCAGTGGAGGTCTACCGAGAGCAATCCAGAATAGTAAAATTCATTGCAGCAAAATGTAAGAAGTGTTGGTTTGAACACCAAAATATGGCTTCAGAAGCCGGATTCTTTTAATGCAGTGTCTTTCAATACTTTTATCCTGTTCCAGTTTGTCTGTCGTTGCCTCAGGGCTGCTTGAAGATTTTAGAAGTGTGTGTGAAGGGGTGATCTTTATTAGTTGTCATTAAAATACTAGGTGAGAGCCAATATAATTTAGCTCTTTGAGTTAATTTCTAAAGCTTTCAAAATATTTTAGATTGGTCTGTAAAAGAATGCTTTCCTGATGCTGGACTTCGCAACTCTCATTAGTCCCAGCTAGCATAACCAATGGCCAAAGATGGTGGCAATTGGACCACAGCAACATCTGCACTGCCACAGCCCCACTCTAAAAGTCTTTAAAATATGTACTGTACGGCCTGCTCTTCACTACCAAAAAGGCATCCCACAGTGGGTTTCAACCATAAAGCATTAAAAACAAGCATAGTAAAAGCAAATTAATAACATCAGTGAAATTTCATCACATCCAACTGAGTGGACAGCAAATCGCCCAGAGGCCTGAGTAAATAAATAGGTCTTTAGCTGGCACAGAAAACTAAAAACTTAGCACCGGCCTTCTAGGAAGGGGGTTGCACAATTGGGGTGCTTGCCTCTTCCATGTCACTGCATACTGAATTTCAGGCACCACCAGAGGGATATCCTCTACAGATCTTTAAAGCAGAAGCAGGACTATATGGGGTTGCAGGTTCTCTGCCAGGTTTCTATGTCCTATGTTTAGCGGTTTTAATGTCAATACAAGCACCTTGAAGCTGATTCAGTAGCAGCAGGAGCCAGTGCAATTTCTAGCAGGCTGCCATGTTCTGCACCATGTAGAGTGCATTGCAATCGTCCAGACCTAGGGTTGTTAGTGCATGGGACAAACTATCCCCATGCAGGAGCAATAACGGTTGCTGTGCTAACTGAAACTAGTGTAAGGTTCTTCTGACCAAGAAAGCTACTTGTGCCTCCCATAAAATGCTGAATCCAGGAGGACCCCCAAGCTACGTTCCTGTTCTATGAGAGGGAGTTCTGGAGAGCCCAGTTCTGAACAGGCAATATTCCCAATTTCCAAACCTGGGAATGCTCGCTCACAGTACTTCTCAGGATTCAGCCAGAGCTTATAGGCTTTCATCCAACTCACCACTGTGTCAATCCACTGACCAGAACCCAGACAGTGTCTCCTGACTAATGAAACTGAAAGAGCTGTATTAACATGTTCCCCCCTCCAGCTCCTTGCCAGAGGAGCTGAATCAGAGTGGAGAGGCATAATTTTTGTGCCCCCTCCTGGGCCTTCGCCCTTAGCAGGGAGTCAGCCTGTTCAACCCCTAGGTATGCCCCTGCATCAGCATCTTGGTGACATATCACTCCAGATCTAATGAGCACTACTAGTAGCTTCAAATAGATATTAAACAGCACTGTGGACAGAATGGGACCAGGCACCCCGCAGCATAACTGCTATGGAGCTGAGCTACAGTCTCCCAATGCTATTTTCTGGAAAATGGCCCTGCAAGTAGAAATGGAACCACCACAAATCAGCAAGGTCACTCTCTTCAACCCTCCCAATAAAGGACTTCCATCAGGACAACCAGAGCTGATCTGGTTCCCAACCTGGAATGAATCCAGATAATTGGTTCCATCCAAAAGCATTAAGAGGTACCACCCTCTAGAGCAGCGGCTCTCTACCTGTGGGTCCCCAGATGTCGTTGGACTACAACTCCCATCATCCCTGAGCTCTGGCCTTGCTAGCTAGGGGTGATGGGAGTTGTAGTTCAACATCTGGGGACCCACATGTTGAGAAAGGCTGCTCTAGAGCACTTACCCTTAAAAAGGAATTCTTGCAAGCAGGCGATGATTGTCAAACACTTGATCTACTTGGGTTTCTTGGGGAGCAGGCAAACTAGCCTCCATGAGGACCTCAGGCACCCTCCCCTCTTGCACAGATGTATTCACCACACATTGGAATCACCTAGTTAATCCCTTCTGGCTGGATCTAAACAGGACAAAGGCTGAGAGGATGTGTAGAACATCTAGCATCTTATGCACAGCCATTGTTCGTTTGCTATGTTTATGTCCCACCCATTCTCCAAGGAGCTCAAGAAGATGTACATGGTTCTCCCTCTCCCTGTTTTATTCTCATAGTGACCTGTGAGGTAGGTTAGGCTGAGAGACAGTGATTGTCCCAAAGTCACCCAGTGAGTTTCATAGCTAAATGGAGATTCGATCTTGGGTCTCCTGGGTACAGTATTCTAAGTACTACACCACATTGGCGCACACTGTTGTTCTTTGTGACCTATTAGTGATTATACAAGTTAACCAAACCATCAGTTAATCATTGTACACAAAGGTCCTGATACAGCTCTAGCCGTGCATAAAAACGTATCGATTTGCAACTAGTTTCCCCAGAACGTATATGAGGATGTGCATTAAAATGCTCAACACATGGAATGATGCGTTGTGGAAGGACACTGGGTGAACATTTGGATCAACATCCAGTTTTCACCTGTGATTTTTGACCAAATGAGTGAAAAGTTGATGAAAGCAAAAACTGGAAGGTACTATGTTACGTCATAGAATAGTTTCTCTCCCTGCTGTTATCTCTGCAGTTTGAATTTGTTTACTCTTCTTCACTCGCAGCTCTAGCTTTGGGGCAATGACAGCTCCTGAAGCCACAGCTATGGAGGAGTGTGAGTTTACATACAGCACTAAACTACGGTCAAAGTTCTCTAGTGTTTAAAAAACCAACTATGAATGTGGTTAATGAGCAACCTTTAATTACAGTTATTAAACCATAGTTAAATTGCTGGGCTGAGTTTGCACATAGCACTAAGCTATGGTTTTAATAAACCATGGATTAGCATTATGTGTGAACCATGCCACTTTGCGGGGCTGCCTTTCAACTGTTCAGAAGTTTCAACTGGGACTAAAATGTAGCTGTAAGTTTCAAACAGAACCTTCTGTAGGAACAGATAAAACGAAACATCAACTTTACTGGCTTCATGTTTGCTTCTGGAACCAATTCAAAGTGCTGATATTATTCTTTAATGCTCTATATGACATGGACTAGGATATTTAAAGGACCCCTTCCACACGTACACAGTTGCTCTTTCTTTGGTCTGCAGATACACATGCTACTGATCATGCCTTTAGAGACTAACTGGGTGGGTACTGAGGACTGACCTTTTCTATTGTCACAGCCAGATTATTGAACTCTCCTTCAGGCTGTCCACCTGACACCCCCCCCCCATGTCCACCTCTTTTTTCCTCTGGTTTAGTTTGTAACTTCTCTGCTGATATAAATTCTGCTAGGATTACAATTATTTTGTACTGTATTTCTTTGCTTTATATGAATTTTTGTATTCAGAGAAAAGTGGGCTTATGAATACCAATTGTTGGGCATTGTGAGTAGAAGAGTAGTAGTATGCTCCTGTCTTGCTTGTGGGCTTTCCATACTCATTGTTAGCTCCTGGAAGAACTAGATAGGCCTTCTGATCCAGCAGGGTTCTTCTTAATTTTTTTTAATAGAAATTTATGCTCATTAGATTAGGATAGCGCCTAAACACATTCTACTTAAGGTAAATATTGGAGAGCAAAAAATTGCTGGGTTGGACCAGTACAGTGAAAACGGGACATTTGTTCCTATACAGTCATACCTCGGGTTAAATTTGCTTCAGGTTGAGCATTTTCAAGTTACGGTCTGTGACGACCTGGAAGTAACGGAGTGCGTTACTTCCGGGTTTTGCCACATGCGCAGACGCTCAAAATGATGTCACACGCATGCGTGGAAGCAGCAAAACGCAACGCGCAGACGCATCTTACGTTCTACTCAGGATGCAAACAGGGCTCCGGAACGGATCCCGTTCGCATCCCGAAGTACCACTGTACAGTGATCAAAATTTATTCTAAGCATTATAAACTGTGAAATACCAATGTGATCTTCCAGCCACAGATGTGGGGACATAAATGGAGTGAGAGAATATACTAATGATTTTTTTTCAATGGCAAGTAGCATGGCTTTATTTGGAAGCCTAGTTAAATAGTTGCCTAGTTGTAAGCCAAGTATTGTCTAAAGGGCTTCTCAACTGAGACACCATCCAACAAAGCAGAAAGACAGTTGGGTTATTGCAGAGTTTGTATAAATAAAAAGATGCAGCACATAGTGTGCAGTCTATAACCCAGCTCCCGCAGAGACGATTCCTTGTTACAGTGGTACCTCGCAAGACGAAAAGAATCCGTTCCGCGATTCTCTTCGTCTAGCGGTTTTTTCGTCTTGCGAAGCAAGCCCATTGACAGCTTAGCGGATTAGCGCTATTAGCGGCTTAGCAGCTTTTAGCGATCAGCTGTTAAGCGGCTTAGCAGCGGAACAGCTGATAAGCGGCTTAGCAGCTTAGGAAAGGGGGGGGAGCGGAAAAAAACCGCGGGAACTCGCAAGATTTTTTCGTCTTGCGAAGCAACCCCATAGAGAAATTCGTTTAGCGAAGCGCCTCCAAAATGGAAAACCCTTTCGTCTAGCGGGTTTTCCGTCTTGCGAGGCGTTCGTCTTGCGGGGCACCACTGTATATAAAATTGTCCTGGAGGAAATAGCTTACAGACTGAAATGTAATATGAGACTAATTCATAAGGCATTAAGTTGGATTCTGATTACTTTTGCATTCCTCTTGTTAGTATATATTTTGCAGAACAACCATAAACATAACACTGTCCATCATAAAGTCCTTCCAGATCATCCCAACCTGTGCAGATTGTGGACACCGTTGAAATAATTATAAGCTTAATGCAGTATATTTTCTTTAAAAAATGATTTGAATAAAATGTCATATTTAGGGGAGAGGCCATAGCTCTGTGGAAAAGTACATGCTTTGTATGGAGAAGGACGGTGGGGTTCTCACCATTTCCAGTTAAAAGGTTCTTGTGTCACAAGACTGGGAAAGACCTCTGCTTGAAGCCATGGAGAGCTGCCGTAGACATCATTGCATCAGTTGTTTCAGTCAATATAAGGCAGTGTCCTATACCCATGTCAGTTTCCAAAATAGACAAAATCAGTACTGACCACTTATATCCTCTTTCTTTAAAAAGAAAAGAACATTGGAGCAGCTTAGGTGGAGATCCAAGTGGTATCCAGTCCAGGCACTGAGTAGGCCCATGCCTGCTTCACTTCAGTAATGCTTCAGCATGACATAGTCCCAAATTACAAAATAAATTCCAGATTGCTAATTTGGAATTCCACATAGTAAATCTGCTTTTGAATTTACTTGGAGCTGTCACTCCTGCTTACTTTGCTCAACAGCCCTACCTACCAGTCTACCCTTTGCCACCTTCCTTCTCCCAAAACCTCTCCTTCCTTTACACCTGACTAATCCCTGCTGTCTTACACCTCACCCACCCACTTGCCTAGCCCCTCACAGTTCACCCAAACCATCCACACTTACCTGGGCCACCTACCACCCACTCTGCTCACTTGCTCACCTGCCTATTGTTCTGCAGTTGCCATGGCTGCCTATTGGCTATGAACTATAGCATGACAGCCTTACAATTTTATTATATAGTAAGAAAATTATGACATTTGCTGTGCTACTTATTCTACTTAAACCTATTTATTTCACTAATTTTCAAAATATAAGCATAAAAAGATGTTGGAAGGTGAAGGGCCTAAGAGCATTCATGCCCCTTTAAAAGTTGCACAGAAGTGAGGATGTGCTGGCAGAGGCAAGGACAAGTGACACGTATATTCAGGCCTGCATCAGGCACCACATACATATAAATCTGCTATGAAGGATGCAAAGAAAATCCATGCCCAAAAGCTATACCTTGTTATTTCAAGGTCTGTGCCAGAGATAGCCAGTGTGGTGCCATTCATATATTTGTGGATGGCAGCTCCCATCAGCCTCAGCCCGAATTGTCAATGCTGGAGAATCTTTATCAGATCTTGAATTGTGCCATTGGGGAATACGACAGATTCATTTCCAGGAGAGGAAATTGCAGATTGTCTTTCTGTCAGCTCTCCACTAACACAAGATGGTGATTTATAGTAGCCAGACATTGGCTAGTAAATCACTCTGGAAATAAGAGTGTTCAAGGGAACAACCTCAAATGCTCTGATCAAAGCTGTTTTCTGCTTTCTGCGCCTAGAAACTGAGTTGTTAATAACATCAAAAGTATCCAGTATGGCACAGGTACTTTTGGATCTCCCATTGACTGTTGGTATTGTTTGACAGTTGATGGCTGAACAATTTAAAATGATCAGATCAACATTAGATGAAAGCAGAGGGGGACAAAAAAATGAATCACAGAGATAAGAAATGAAAAATTGATAATTTGCTTGGAAAGTTGATAATTTGCTTGGAAAAACTTTTTAACGATGTAAGTGGGAGCGGGAGACGTGAGGGAGTCCAAAGAAGTGATGAAACCATGTTTTGATATAAGCAATGTTGTTTATTATTTGGGTATTTGTATCAAAAAACTTTAATAAATATTTATTTTTTTTTAAAAAAGGAAATGAAAAATGGAACGAGCTTACCTAGAGATTTCAGACTAGATTGATGAAAAGCTGACAGGACTGGATGATGAATTAGCAATTTGGAGAAAGCAGATGGTGAAATGAAAATGCCTCTTATACATGGGTTTGGAGAAGAAGAGAAAAATAAAATCATAAATGGAGAGATGGAGTATCACCTAGATTTGGTATTGATGGAGTTGAGAGGAAAAAAGCTTTGAGAAAGCTTCAGTCCTGTCTTCTGTCCAGTTCTGGAAGAAAGAAAGTATTCTGTATACTATTTGGAGCAAATTCAGAGAATGATCTATAAATTTATGCTACTATCTCTGGAAAAGACTGGAAGAAACAGAAATGTAAAGCCCTGGAGGGGCAGATCAGGATAAATGCAGTAGGAAATGGAAACACAAGAGATGAAATTTGAATATACAGAACTGGGCATGAATTAAAGAATATATAACAAGAAAAGAATGATGGAATATGATCCCAATATGTGATCACAGTGGAGAGATTTTAATATGGGCATGGAAGGAAGAATTTACTATTAATGAATGTGGAGGCATGGTGGTGAGAATTACGGAGGGAAAGTGGATTTTAAAGAAAAGACATGGTTGATATTTACCTCCACCAATAATACTATTTCAGGAACCCCTCTTGGACTTTTCGTGGGGAAAAGAAAGGAAATGTTTTTGAGAGACCTCAACTGAAAAGAAACATTTAACAGAAAGTAGAGAAGACTGCTGTCACCATCTGCAGTGATCAGCAGTCACTGCAGATGACAGTGACAGCAGCCACAAAATTCTGCTTGGGAGAAAAGCAATGGCAAACCTAGACAGATCTTAAAAAGCAGAGACATCACCTTACCAACAAAGGTCCGTATAGTTAAAGCTATGGTTTCCCCAGTAGTGATGTATGGAAGTGAGAGCTGGACCATAAAGAAGGCTGATCGCCGAAGAATTGATGCTTTTGAATTATGGTGCTGGAGGAGACTCTTGAGAATCCCATGGACTGTAAGAAGATCAAACCTATCCGTTCTGAGGGAAATCAGCCCTGAGTGCTCACTGGAAGGACAGATCCTGAAGCTGAGACTCTTTGGCCACCTCATGAGAAGAGAAAACTCCCTGGAAAAGACCCTGATGTTGGGAAAGATTGAGGGCGCAAGGAGAAGGGGACGACAGAGGACAAGATAGTTGGATAGTGTTCTCGAAGCTACCAGCATGAGTTTGACCAAACTGCAGGAGGCAGTGGAAGACAGGAGTGCCTGGCGTGCTCTGGTCCAGGGGGTCTCGAAGAGTCAGACATGACTAAACTACAACAACAAGACTGATTTTATCTTGGACTGAATGTCTTCTCTTTTTTTTATGCAGCTGGCAGATAGAAAATTGGAAGTCCTTTTATTTTTCTTCTCTTTCAACTTGCTTCTTCTTCCTGCCCTTTTCTCCCTCCCTCAGTATCACTTCTTCATTTTCTTCTCTTTTCTTTGGTATCCTTCTGCTCCGGGCCTTCATTAATGTCCAGGGATTGTATAGCCAAGCATGTGGTAGATGGTTAAGGGAAGACCCTGGGTGGGAGGCAGGGAAATGTTGGTCTCCCAGGGTGAGAGGCTGGAAGCAGAAAGAAAAGATCCCAGATGAGAGCTACTACCTTCTGTGGGTGGTAACAACTGATTGGTTCAAAATTGGAAAAGGAGTACGACAAGAATGTATATTGTCTCCCTGCTTGTTTAACTTATATGCAGAATTCATCATGCGAAAGGCTGGGCTGCATGAATCCCAAGCCGGAATTAAGATTGCCGGAAGAAATATCAACAACCTCAGTTGGCAGATGACACAACCTTGATGGCAGAAAGTGAGGAGGAATTTAAGAACCTTTTAATGAGGGTAAATAGGAGAGCTCAAAATATGGTCTGAAGCTCAACATCAAAAAAACGAAGATCATGGCCACTGGTCCCATCACCTCCTGGCAAATAGAAGGGGAAGAAATGGAGGCAGTGAGAGATTTTACTTTCTTGGGCTCCATTATCACTGCAGATGGTGACCGCAGCCACAAAATTAAAAGACGCCTGCTCCTTGGGAGAAAGGCAATGGCAAATCTAGACAGCATCTTAAAAAGCAGAGACATCACCTTGCCGACAAAGTTCCGTATAGTAAAAGCTATGGTTTTCCCAGTAGTGATGTATGGAAGTGAGAGCTGGACCATAAAGAAAGCTGATCGCCGAAGAACTGATGCTTTTGAATTATGGTGCTGGAGGAGACTCTTGAGAGTCCCATGGACTGCAAGAAGATCAAACATCTCCATTCTGAAGGAAATCAGCCCTGAGTGCTCACTGGAAGGACAGATCCTGAAGCTGAGGCTCCAATACTTTGGCCACCTCATGAGAAGAGAAGACTCCCTAGAAAAGACCCTGATGTTGGGAAAGATGGAGGGCACAAGGAGAAGGGGACAACAGAGGACGAGATGGTTGGACAGTGTTGTCGAAGCTACAAACATGAGTCTGACCGAACTGCGGGAGGCAGTGGAAGACAGGAGTGCCTGGCATGCTCTGGTCCATGGGGTCACGAAGAGTCGGACACGACTAAACGACTAAACAACAGCAAGGGTCAATAACTCCCTTTAAGAAATGACTCTGTATTCCGAGTGGGCTCTCCATGCCCTCACCACCGCAAAAAGACTGATACTGATGAATTGGAAAAATAAAAATGCGGCTCCCTTTTACGATTGGATTGAAGACTTATACAAATTCACAACATAAGAACAATTTGCATGTAAATGCAGACTTGCCATGGAAAAATTCAATGAAATTTAGAATCCATTCTTACAAATACTGTAATAGGTCACAATCTGGTGAAGTACAATAACAACCTTGTAAAGTATACAGTTTTGGGTTTTCCCCTTCCCTGCTTTATTTTTCCTTCTACATGGGTTGTGTTTCTCTTTTTCTTTCTCTTTTATTTACGTCTCACAATGTTTAGTGCACATATAATTATGTACTTTTTGAACTTTCAATTAAATAAAAAGAGAGGACTGTATTCGACTTAGTCTAGTTGTATTTTTTTGTAGCGTCTTTTGTTTTTTGGTTTTTTAGATTAGGCTTTTATATCTTATAGTATTATGAAAAACTTTTAAAAAATTCTTATATTTCACCCCTCCCCCAAAAAGAAATAGACAGCTTCACCGATCCCTACTTCTCAAAGATTTGATGTGTATTTTAACCCAATTTCTAAGCTTTTACAAAGCATTTTTATATGCAGATCATTTTTTTAAATTATTAAAAGCCACATAGAGGCAACACTCCCCCTTTTTACAGGTCCTGTACTTTGTCGTTAGCTTTCTTGATGAGCAAAATGTCAGAAAGTGGTATTTTTCTCTCACTTGTGCTATGCAGTTTCACTTGCTTAATTTCTGCATGCTAAAGACACAAGTACAGGGCTAGCAAAGAAACCCATTGCCTCCGTAATTGCTGACTTTTGTATAATGCAGTGGTGGCCAAACCTGGCCCTCCAGCTGTTTTGGGACTACAATTCCCATCATCCCTGACCACTGGTCCTGTTAGCTAGGGATGATGGGAGTTGTAGTCCCAAAACAGCTGGAGGGCCAAGTTTGGCCACCACTGATATAATGCAAGACCAGTCTAGAAAATCATTGTGAGAGCATAAAAATCCACCCTATCCTGGAAAAAAATGTTGCTTTTTTTTGCATGAGGAAAAGACAGTCTGTACCTGAGGACAGAAGATGAACAACTAAGAGAAGCCCTGGAAGGTTTGAGTCTGCACTGGCCGTGAAGTAATTAATAGGGGGAAATTGCGTTTTGAGAACTGTTTGAGAACAAGTAGTGAATGGGATAAGTGTGGAAGGGAGTCTCTAAAGTTCTTCTTGTCTTTCAGGAATACAAGCGCAAGTTAGCCAGAGTCTCTCAGGTACGGAAAGAACTCAAGTCACGGATCCAGACCCTTCCTGACCTTTCACGACTCCCCAATGTCACAGGAAGTCAGGTGCATCTTCCATTTGCAGGAGATGTCTATAATGATGATTGACATTCAGATGTTCCCCTGGAATGAGGAATTGGGCGGGTGGATTGATATTATTTTTGTATATTTGTTGAGAGTAGCACTTCAGTGTTTTAATTTATAAGAAATGTCAAATGTTGCTTTGTTTACTATGTTACTGAAACTGTGGTGAAGCAGGTACTATCTAAGAGGCAGAATCTCTGTGTTATTATGTTTAAAAGAAAGAGTGATTATTACAATTTAACTTTTGTACTCACTTTGATTAGATCCAGGAGAACATTGTTTCTATTTTGCTTTTTCTTATGTGAACTTTATTGGATGTAGGTCTAATAATTTAAACTAATCATATAAGACTCTGCACATAGTAAGTGAAGAAATGCAAAAATAGGTCTTTTGACTCCTGCAATTTAGGTTGAAATGTGACAGTAATTTTTTTTCTTCTCCAAAAAAGTCATTGTCTTAATGTCCTTTTAAAAACTTTTGAATACAAATTATATTAAAAACAGATGTTGAATGACCAAAAATGACCGTAGTTAAGTGAATTAGAATGCTAAATGATTTAGAAGTTTAATAGTAATCACTCCTCCTCTCTGAAGGTTGATTTTTTTATATAGTCAGCAACCATATGTTTGCATTATAATCATTTTCTACATAAATCCAAATAGAAAAACCTCATCTTAGAGGACAAACAGGCCAGTGAGTGTAATCCTCATCTGGAAGGAATTGGAATGGTTATATAGGACTGAATCTATACTTTTTTACAATTAACTGTGCTTAGCGGTAAAAAAAATGTTTAGAAGTTCAATCCTATAGCTGTCTACTCAGAAGTAAATCCCACTGTATTCAGTGGCTTAATCTAGATTACCGTATTTTTCGCTCTATAAGACGCACCAGACCACAAGACGCACCTAGTTTTTGGAGGAGGAAAACAAGAAAACAAATATTCTGAATCTCAGAAGCCAGAACAGCAAGAGGGATCGCTGCGCAGTGAAAGCAGCAATCCCTCTTGCTGTTCTGGCTTCTGGGATAGCTGCGCAGCCTGCATTCGCTCCATAAGACGCACACAAATTTCCCCTTACTTTTTAGGAGGGGAAAAGTGAGTCTTATAGAGCAAAAAATACGGTAAGTGTGCAAATGATTGCAGCACAAGAACATAATTCTGTAGTGTGCTTTATTCATTAGCTGGAGCTCTGAGCATCTTTTCTCTAATGGGGAACTCATCTGATGAAGTCAGCTTGGAAGGTTACTGCCATGTTAATTGCAGAAAAGCTCCAACAAATCACTCCCAAGCCTGGAGTGTTAACATGGGGAAAGTTTATTCCTGACTACTCAGGGTGAGGAAGTTCACACTGATATACGGCCACTGCCTTTCAGCATATTTACCTATTTGCTTGCACATACAGCTCTCCATTTTGTCTATGGGCAGTGGAGTCTAAAAATGGGGTGGTTCTTACCATCTGGGGCCAGTGAGCACATTTGCTGCAGATGCTAGTCACAAAATTGCAGTGCATGGTTTAGGAAATTGGTTGTGGGCATGCCCCCCATCACCAGGAAAAAGACATCTACTATTTGTTTCATTCTTGTTCAATGATGCTCTCAAAAATTACTTTAATACATCAAGGATGTTTTCCAGTTAATTTGACCCGCCTTAAAAAGGTAAAGGGACCCCTGACCATTAGGTCCAGTCGTGACCGACTCTGGGGTTGCGGTGCTCATCTCGCTTTACTGGCCGAGGGAGCCCAGTGTACAGCTTCTGGGTCATGTGGCCAGCAGGACTAAGCTGCTTCTGGCAAACCAGAGCAGTGCACGGAAACGCCGTTTACCTTCCCGCTGGAGCGGTACCTATTTATCTACTTGCACTTTGACGTGCTTTCGAAATGCTAGGCTGGCAGGAGCAGGGACCGAGCAACGGGAGCTCACCCCATCGCGGGGATTCGAACCGCCGACCTTCTGATCAGCAAGTCCTAGGCTCTGTGGTTTAACCCACAGCACCACCCGCGTCCCTATTTGACCCGCCTTACACCACCAAATTAGGTCAAAGTTGCAAAACTTAAAGCCCCAAATTGGACATTATGTATATTTGGCAATTTATTTTACACATTTAATGTTCTTTTCCACTGTCACTTATTTGTTACCAGCGGTCAGCATGGCTGATCATATTCTAGGGTCATTGGCAAACTGAAAAGGCTACCTCATTTATTCACCCTGGGTGGTGAATTCATCCCACCCCTCAAAGACATAGATTTTATGTTGCAATGTCAGATACAGAAGTGATTAGCAGGTATGAGGACTACAATTACAATTTAAATATAGGAAGTGGCCTTAAGTGACACCACCCTGCTACCTGGCAAACATTTAACTCTTAATCGTCACCTCTAAAATTAGAACAGTGAAGTTATTCACATTTCCACCACTGAAAAAATGTTGAATGCTAGTGGCAGATAAAACAAATTATTTCACAGGAAAAATGCTATTTTGAATATAGCTACTTAAATATGTGAAAATATAATACCTCTTTCTGGGAAACTCAAAACAGTTTAATGCAGCTTGCTGCTGCTGCTTCTGTCTTATTGTAGCAGTTTTGGATTATACTTAAAAAGCATTTCATTGTCAGTTTTGAATGCTAAACTGAGGTGCATCCACTTCTGTTACCTATATCATGTGCTGTTTGCAAAGTTTGATCCAGCAGAGGTAAGCACATCTAAGACCGATTCATTTGAACGGAAAAGGAATTATATGCTTAAATTTCAGGCAGAGAAATTAGTGGGGAATAAAATTGCTCAACTTTTGCATCTTGCTGTAATATTTATGGAAGATAACTGCAAACTATAAGGGAGAAAAACACTTTGCTTGTATTTTGAACAGCTTGTGCCTGATAGTTTGAAGTTTTATTGTATTATCATAGTCCTAAAATACTGACAGACACATGTCAGAATGCAGCAAGATGAAAGGTGGTTGGTAATCTCAGTTTATGTTTCATATTTAAAAAATGAGGGGAAGGAGAGGGATTTCATGGAGTTGAAAATTCTCTATGCTGTTAGGACTTTTCATGGTTCAGACACACTGTAATATTTCTGCTTTTTCTAATCCATTCCATTCCAGACATCAGGAGGTTATAATATCCAGATTTAACAAAGCATATAATTATAATTTCTTTTTCTCCAAAGGACACAGGAAAATTCCACTCATACCATGCAGAATTGCATAAGTTTAAAATATAAACCTCAATTTGTTTTGCATCTGCTTTTTTGCATGCAATGTTTAGCCACAGATGAGTGTTACGTATATGAGCCTTTGGCTAATGCACTCCCACCCCTTAATTGGAATAAGCCAATTTGTGACTAGTAATGATGCCTGCTGGTTTCACTAAACCATAGCAAACCGCAGTGCTGTTTTTCTAGAACTTCTGCCTTGTTCTTTTAGAATGGCAATAGTGTCCATCTGAGAGCTGCTGGAGCTGAGCTCCTGTGAGCTCCGGTTGAAGAAAAGCCCTGGGAGACAGTAAATCACAGTTCCATGTTTGAACATAACAAAAAGATACATTTGAAAATGGAAGTGAAAGCTACCAATTTTCCGTTCCCTCCATGAGCATTGCTTTGATGAGGAGGGGAGAGCAATGAGTAAGGCTTTTGCACTTAATTCTAACATACAGTGGTACCTCTGCTTACGTACTTAATTCGTTCCGGAGGTCCGTATTTAACCTAAAACTGTTCTTAACCTGAAGCACCACTTTAACTAATGGGGCCTCCTGCTGCCACCGCGCTGCTGGAGCACAATTTCTGTTCTCATCCTGAATCAAAGTTCTTAACTTGAAGCACCATTTCTGGGTTAGCGGAGTCTGTAACCTGAAGCGTATGTAACCCAAGGTACCACTGTATGGTTTAGTGTTATGCCCCTGAGCCTTGCTGAAACACTTAGTTGTAGAATTCATTTTTCTGCATGTAAATATTTTTGTTGCAAATACGTGCACCCTTCTTTTACCAAAATATAGAAATTAATAAGTTCTTTGGAAAATTTTACTCTACTCTTGGCAGGTAGCTTTCAGGCAAATGTTTACATTTCAGCTTAGTTTTGCCAACTTGTACCTTGTTTTATTAGGAGCCATTGATCCTAGTCACATGCCATGGAAGTACATAAAACACAGCTCACTGTGAATAAATATTGTGCTTGTTTATGCTGCTGAATTACTCCCCCTCTTAGGAGCACCAAAACACTAAACCTAGTTTACTTACTATGACATGTGTACTCAAGACATGTGTGCTCATAGGTTTGTTTCTTCTAAACAAAAAACGACAAGTAAGCCGAGAACAAGCCTTGAGGTCCAGGTTTCAGTAATTTGCTGCCTTACCAAAATTTGAGTTGTTGAAAACACATCCTCAACACAGAATATTTAGGCCAAACATTCATTACACTGAGCACACACCCAGAATTAGAAACAAATCATGTTTATATTTGCAACCCCTTACTACAGTGGTACCTCGGGTTACATACACTTCAGGTTACATTCACTTCAGGTTACAGACTCCGCTAACCCAGAAATAGTGCTTCAGGTTAAGAGGTACCACTGTACTGTGTCCAATATAATTTACTTAAAATGAACAGGAATCACCACTAAATCAAATACTGCTGGTACAAGCATTTCCACTTTTAAAACTTGGTTAATATTTTCATTATACAGTTGTACTTTGGGTTAAGTACTTAATTCATTCCAGAGGTCCGTTCTTAACCTGAAACTGGTCTTAACCTGAAGCACCACTTTACCTAATGGTGCTGCTGCCGCGCCGCCGGAGCACAATTTCTGTTCTCATCCTGAAGCAAAGTTCTTAACCTGAAGCACTATTTATGGGTTAGCGGAGTCTGTAAACTGAAGCATATGTAACCTGAAGCGTATGTAACCTGAGGTACCACTGTATTACAACTTCACACACCTCACTGTTTTCCTTTGTGTGTTGTGGGGAACTCATTTATAAATAAGCACTTGCTGAAACAAATTTTCCCACCTATTTGGAAGTCAGTAATTACAAATGGAACCCTGCAACTAAATGTTACCATGTTGAAAATTCAGGCTTTCAGGTACTCCATTCCACCTTATTCCATCCACCAGCCCCAGTCCCCTCCTACTGCCTTCAACAGTCAGTACAGAGCATGGTAAGTCCTTTCCCCACCCCATTATTTAAGGGATTTTTGAGATAGAATGGACCCACTTGTGCCTGGTCCCACCTACACTGAATTCTTTCATTTTCATTTATCTCTCTGCGGAGCGCTCTCTTCCACCCCTGGGCACATTTAAGAGACCTGTCCAGACAACAGCACACCATTTATCTACGTTTCTCTGTCTTCCATTAAAAACTTCCCTGAACTAAGCCTTCAGATGGTTTGTAAAAGTCAAATAGTAGTTAGTATCTGTTTGACATTTGATGGGAAGGTGTTCCACAGGGTGGGCGCCACTACCAAGAAGGCCCTCTACCTGGGTCCCTGTAGCTTCACATCTCGCAATGAGGGAACCACCAGAAGGCCTTCGGAAGTGGACCTCAGTGTCCGGGCTGAACAATGGGGGTGGAGACGCTCTTTCAGGTATATAGGCCAAGGCCGTTTTGGGTTTTAAAGCACCAACACTTTGAATTGTGCTTGGAAACTTATTGGGAGCTAGTGTAGATTCTTTAGGACTGGTGTTATATGGTCCTGGCGACTGCCATCAGTCACCAGTCTAGCTGCTGTATTCATGATTAGCTGTAGTTTCCAAGTCACCTTCAAAGGTAGCCCCACACACAGCGCATTGCAGGAGTCCAAGCGGGAGATAACCAGAGTATGTACTACCCTGGTGAGACAATGCACAAGCAGGTAGGGTTTCAGCCTGCGTACCAGATGGAGCTGGTAGACAATCGTTCTGGATGCAGAACTAATCTGTGGATAGCTGTGATGCAGAACTAATCTGTGGACAGCCTCTGTGGACAGCTATGATTCCAAAATGACCCCCAAGCTGCGCCCCTGGTCCTTTAGGGCAGACATGGCTAAACTTGGCCCTCCAGCTGTTTTGGGACTACAACTCCCATCATCCCTAGATAACAGGACCAGTGGTCAGGGATGATGGGAATTGTAGTCCCAAAACAGCTGGAGGGCCAAGTTTGGCCACACTGCATTATACGAAAAGTCAGCAATTACGGAGGCAATGGGTTTCTTTGCTAGCCCTGTACTTGTGTCTTTAGCATGCAGAAATTAAGCAAGTGAAACTGCATAGCACAAGTGAGAGAAAAAACAGCTGGAGGGCCAAGTTTGGCCATGCCTGCTTTAGGGGCACAGTTACCCATTCAGGACCAGGGAGTCCCCCACACCTTCCTGCCCCCTGTCTCTCAGAAACAATACTTCTAACTTAATGGAACCATTCCATTCTATTCCTCCTCCAGCCTCTTTGCCAGGGTTTTATTTTATCCTTTCTCAATATTCTGTGTCATGGTTACTACAGGACCGTTTGCAGGGTCTCTCTCCTCCCCCAAGTTTCTTTTCCTGCAATTCCCACTTGTGTGTACCTTAGGATTACTGTGAATCTGCTGGAACTTCTCTCCTGCTGCATTGGTGGTAAGCACAAGAAGACACTCAATGTCCACAACTTAATACTTGTTCTAACGCATGTAACATGGTTGCATTAGTTTGTGTTTAGGCCTCTTGGTTCCTAAAATTAGGATCACAAGTTACTCCTACAAAGTTGAATTCACCCTTATATTTGGAGCAAACCTGCTTTAAAGAAGGACTAAAGCTTTCATCCTTCAGTCACTGATTCCCAGAGCAGAATAAATTACACACATGCTGAAGACCATCTTTTACAGTTGGTGACTGACAAGTGTAGTTCATGACACTGGCCCGCTATACCACTCAATTGAGTCAATCGAAATATGTGTAATAGTAATCCATTACCAATTATCTGAGCTGTTTAAACCGTCACAATAAGTCTGTCTTGGCTATCTTACTAGTTGCAAGTCTAGATCTTTGGACGAGATCTAAAGAGCTGTTTAAACTCATGCAGTGGATTTGCAGTATCCCAGTTAGTTTGATTTCCCCACTTTGAGTAGCTGATCCCTATGCCGTACGAATAAATCTGCTTCCAAGAGTACCCTCAGTTTCAAAAACAGTTTGCTGTGTGGTGGTGGAAGGGGAGTTAGTGCTCTGCAAGAAAGAAACGTCTAAAGGTATTTTTGGCTCACCGAACTGGTTTCACAGTTCTTTGAAGCCTAGCCTGTCTTCATTTTTTGTTCATTATGAACATTATAGTGGACATGTGTTTATGTGAATATTACGAACTATTAGCACTTTTAACTTGTGTGCAACAATTCAGCTGTTATATGTTAAGCATAATTCGTTATTGAACATTGTTGACTGAATTTGTAAATTCCATCTACTAAGAGCACATGTTTTCATATTGAAAATAAAGATTAAACACGCTATTTGTACTGTTTCATTCTGTGCTACAGTCCATGTGATTTCAAGCCCCACCCCCAACATACACTTAAGAGTTTTAAACCCAGACCCTTAATATATTTTGGGTTACTTATTATACTTTTAAAATAAAGTATACGGTGGGTTAACATTTTCAGAATGGTAGGGGAAAAAATATTATGAAAAGGAGGTGGCTTAAAAAGTTTTGCATCTCAAAGAATGCCATGCCCACCAACTTGAAGGAAATGAATTTGCCAAACTCCTCCCCTGGAAGAAGAGGAGTTGGCCTGCTGGACAACTTCACCCAGTGGGTAGCGGTGGTGACAGGCTATTTAAGCTTGCTCTGCTCCACAATCTTCCTTCTTTATTCGGCCCCCACTCTTTTGCAGTATGTGCCTACAGGCTAGTCACCTGTTTTCCAGAGTCTGAGTAGGATTTTTTTGGGAAACCCAAAATTGACTTGGGTCTTCCTTTTTTTTCACTTACTCCATACTGTTGGGTGACGTTTTTTGGAGTGGTGTTCCTTCAATTTGGCTAATTGGCATGTGGGCCGCACAGGTGAGAAGATGTCAGAAATAATGGAACACTTAGAATCATAGAATCATAGAGTTGGAAGAGACCACAAGGGCCATCAAGTCCAACCCCCTGCCAAGCAGGAAACACCATCAGAGCACTCCTGACATATGGTTGTCAAGCCTCTGCTTAAAGACCTCCAAAGAAGGAGACTCCACCACACTCCTTGGCAGCAAATTCCACTGTCGAACAGCTCTTACTGTCAGGAAGTTCTTCCTAATGTTTAGGTGGAATCTTCTTTCTTGTAGTTTGGATCCATTGCTCCGTGTCCGCTTCTCTGGAGCAGCAGAAAACAACCTTTCTCCCTCCTCTATGTGACATCCTTTTATATATTTGAACATGGCTATCATATCACCCCTTAACCTCATCTTCTCCAGGCTAAACATGCCCAGCTCCCTTAGCCGTTCCTCATAAGGCATCGTTTCCAGGCCTTTGACCATTTTGGTTGCCCTCCTCTGGACACGTTCCAGTTTGTCAGTGTCCTTCTTGAACTGTGGTGCCCAGAACTGGACACAGTACTCCAGGTGAGGTCTGACCAGAGCAGAATACAGTGGCACTATTACTTCCCTTGATCTAGATGCTATACTTACCTGAAGCAGTGTTGGGTTGTGGGCATCCCTTAGTCACTGTTGTCAGGCATGGCCTGTGGGTTCAATCTGGGGGTGCACTTTGACCTGACAGACACAATGGGGCCATGGTAACCTGACAGAAACAATGGGGCCATGGTAACCTGACAGACACATGGTGTGCCTGTTGGACTTTCATACCCAAGGTCCATGCAGAAGAGAGGGAGGATCTTGGGAAACCTTGCTGTGTGTATCCAGAATGCAGCTGTTAACCTGCTCAGGTGATGGGGGTAGAAATTACCTTCATCCACTAATGAACACTTGCCTGGACCTAAGTTGATTTGGTTACATTGGTTGAATCCAACTACCGTATTTTCTGCTCTATAAGACTCACTTTTTCCCTCCTAAAAAGTAAGGGGAAATGTGTGTGCATCTTATGGAGCAAATGCAGGCTGTGCAGCGATCCCTCTTGTTGTTCTGGCTTCTGAGATTCAGAATATTTTTTTCTTGTTTTCCTCCTCTTATGGTCTGGTGCATCTTATAGAGCGAAGGTGCGTCTTATGGTCTGGTGCATCTTATAGAGCGAAAAATGTGGTAGTTGATTGGTTTTGCAGATCCTCAAGTTGTAATATTTAAGAAATATAACCTATTTGTCCACATTTGGTTGTCCTGACCGCCTTCCTGGTGTGCTGGCAAATGCCCTGTTTTGTACATTTAGTCAGGAAAGAGGCGCTGAAATAAAAAGCAGAGGAGTCCCAGACTCTCCATGGCTTTCACCAAAAGCCACATGTTTACAAGTGAGCAATTATGTGAGTATTTGGTTTGCATCTATTTACCCACCAGTTTTCTTTTCCTTTGTTTGATATTTTTTGGGACAGACTATTCATAAGGTAAAGGGACCGCTGGCCGTTAAGTCCAGTTGTGGATGACTCTGGGGTTGCGGCGCTCATCTCACTTTATTGGCCGAGGGAGCCGGTGTACAGCTTCTGGGTCATGTAGCCAGCATGACTAAGCCGCTTCTGGCAAACCAGAGCAGCGCACGGAAACGCCATTTACCTTCCCGCCAAATCCCGTTGCGGGGATTCGAACCACCGACCTGATCAGCAAGCCCTCCGCCCCCCCAATGTTTTAACTGTTCTTATTTTTAGCTGTAAGCTGTCTTGACTTCCTGCTAGGGAAAAGGGTGGGGTATAAATAAACCACGTATTATTATTATTATTGAAATAAATAAAAAATAATAAAAAATCCAGTAGCACCTTCTAGACCAGGTATGTCCAAAGTCCGTTTCGGGGGCTTAATTTGACCCACTGGTTGGTTTAATCCGGTCCCTGTGGCAGTTTATTTCCTGGGGTAAATTCCTAAAATCCAATAAAAAGCTCAACAACTTTGGTCGGCCCTCACTTCAACAAATCTGGCCCTCTTTGAAAAAAGTTTCGACCCCCCGTTACAAACCAACTAAATTTGTTCTGGCATAAGCAGAAGTGGGCATGCACACGAAAGATTATACCAGAACAAACTTAGTTGGTCTATAAGGTGCTACTGGACAATTTTTAATCTTTTTTTAAAAAAATATTTCAACTGCGTCAGACCAACACGGCTACCTACCTATTATTATTGTTGTTGTTGTTGTTGTTGTTGTTGTTGTTGTTGTTGTTGTTGTTAGCCATACCAGTAAGTAGCCTGGCTGCAGTATTCTGGACTTGCTGAAGTTTCCAAACCCTTTTCAAAGGCAGCCCCACACAGAGCACATTGCTATTTGCAAGATTTCAGCTCTGTTCAGTCATATGTGGGTGGCGGCGTTATTTTTAAACTTACAAGAATGACTTTGTCTCTAACCCAATAAAAGCTCACTGCAAATGTGTAACCTCACAGCAATGTACTAAAAAAAAATATTGCCATACCTTTCCCTACATAGACAATGTGCCGGAAAATCAAATGCACATGTGATGCCACTATGGAAGATACACCTAGAGGAGGCCAGGATTTCATGCATCGTCCCAGGCAACTGTTGCCAAGGAGACAGGAATGTTGTGCAGGGAGGCGGGTAGCAGCTAACCTGTAGGGAGGCGGGGCAGTTGGGCAGGAAAAGAAGAGATATGAGGTGTCCAACGGGAAGAGAAATAAGTGTTGCTAAGATCCTATGGAGAGTATTCACTGAGAAGAATCTGTGATCAGATGTTGGAATCTGACATTGGTCCAACTAGGTAGTGTTAGATCTGGGAATTAGGGATGGGGGGGTGACTTTAGACGGAAATGTGTCCTCTTCTATTACTATTATTATACCTCACCTTTTCCCTTGACAGGGACTATAGAAGGTGGCCTATAGAAAAACATAACAACAGCTGAAATCATAAGGAAACAACAATTAAAAAACCATTAAACATTGATAGGATTAAAACCACACACACACACACACACACACACACCTATTAAAGGTAAATGTAAAGGGACCCCTGACCATTAGGTCCAGTCGTGGCCGACTCTGGGGTTGTGGCGCTCATCTCGCTTTATTGGCCGAGGGAGCCGGTGTACAGCTTCCGGGCCATGTGGCCAGCATGACTAAGCCACTTCTGGCGAACCAGAGCAGCGCATGGAAACGCCGTTTACCTTCCCGCCAGAGCGGTACCTATTTATCTACTTTCACTTTGATGTGCTTTCGAACTGCTAGGCTGGCAGGAGCAGGGACCGAGCAACGGGAGCTCACCCCGTCATGGGGATTTGAACTACCGACCTTCTGATCAGCAAGCCCTAGGCTCTGTGGTTTAACCCACAGCACCACTTCAAAACCATACATACAAGAAAAACAGCCCAGTGCACAGTGAAGCACACAACTAGATTTCTGTTCTCCTTCCTGCTCTCTTCCCCACCACTCTGTTTTCTGCTTCTATGTCTGTGTTACGTACGTCAGAGCAACAGGCAGCAAAGAATTGTGTTCCAACCCCGATTAGAAGCAGAGGAAATGCTCTCAAACATGTGCCGCTTCACATTTTAATCTCACTTGAACCTTAGCACCTTCCTGACTACAGGAATAAAATAAGAGCTTGCTTCTTCTGCCCTGATACTAAATGCATCGACCTGCAAATAGAAGAAGAATGAGGAGTATATTTTCAAAGTGATGGTAACAGCCACGCAGACATGCCAAGCTATTCATTCAAAACCTCAAACTTGTGGCACTAAGCGTACACCTTGCTGATCCTCTCCTACAGGTGAACAGAACATGGATTTCATATCGAGGGTTTGAACAGCTTACAGTTCACCTACATTCCCTTGTGTGCATTTTCTCCTATTTAGTCTTTGTGCCTTTAAGCTTAACGATTGTAAGTGTTGGGTGAAATATACATTTCACTACGTCTGTTTTGACATTAGTCTTCTTAAGTGTATTTTAAGTAGCTGTAAACATGAATGCTGGAGGTGGGGGCGATGCCAAGGATCATTTGACTGGGCGCATTTGGGAAGAAGGACGAGATAAAAAATTAATAATAATAATTTGGATGGATGTGAACTGTAGGGAAGATACAGGAAAAAAGAAAGGAAAACGTTTTCCTTATATACACCTGCCAAATCCACACCCAGAATATATCACACTTTCTGATTGGTCAAAGCACTTCAGTTTAGTAAATTTGAGGTGGTTTTTTAATTATTATTTTTAAAAGACTTATTTCTTGTTTCATTTTTTCCTCAAAATCAGTGGGATTAGGTGTAACTTGAATCCATTGGTTTGAGTCCTACCATCTGGAGCGGGGGGAAAACAAGCTTGCTCTCTCTTCCATGTGACAGCCCTTCAGATATTTGAAGGTGGCTATCATATCTCCTCTTTTCCAGGCTAAACATAACCAACTCCTTCAACCATTCCTCATAAGGCCTGGTTTCCAGACCCTTGATCATCTTGCTCACCCTCCTCTGCACACATCCCAGCTTGTCAATAACCTTCTTAAACTCTGGTGCCCAGAACTGGACACGGGAATCCAGGTGTGGTCTGATCAAGGCAAAATAGAGTTACTCCCCTTGATCTGGACTCTAGACTTCTGCTGATGCAGCTTAGAATAGCATTCCACTTTTGGCTTAGATCTGTTTCATTATCTGCCAATGTGGAAATACGTGTATTATGGGATTTCTTTATGTAGCACACAACAGATGTTTATATCTCAGCAATTAACATATTTACCAATCCTTATTTACCTTCCTTGCATGTTCCCATTCAAAGTTAATGTGTTTCGAGAGGGGTAGCCCTATTTGCAAAAACTGCAAAGAACATTGAGACACCTTAAAGACAAAGGCTAGTGAAGCTAGGGACACGGGTGGCGCTGTGGGTTAAACCACAGAGCCTAGGGCTTGCCGATCAGAAGGTCGGTGGTTCCAATCCCCGTGACAGGGTGAGCTCCCGTTGCTCGGTCCCTGCTCCTGCCACCCTAGCAGTTCAAAAGCACATCAAAGTGCAAGTAGATAAATAGGTACCGCTCCAGCGGGAAGGTAAACGGCATTTCTGTGAGCTGCTCTGGTTCGCCAGAAGCGGCTTAGTCATGCTGGCCACATGACCCGGAAGCTGTACGCCAGCTCCCTCGGCCAATAAAGCGAGATGAGCGCTGTAACCCCAGAGTCAGTCATGACTGGACCTAATGGTCAGGGGTCCCTTTACCCTTTACCTTAGTGAAGTTCACCACAAAGCCATCTATGCCTGCAAACCTAACCATGCCTACTCAGAAGTTACCTTCATTGGATTCAGTAGAACTTGCCTCCTGGTAAGTGGGGTTAGGATTGCACCAGCTCTCACTAATTTGACTTCACAATTCAGTATATCTGACATCCCCAACCTTCGGCCCTCCAGATGTTTTGGACTACAATTCCCATCATCCCATCAATTTCCACTGGTCCTGTTAGCTAGGGATCATGGGAGTTGTAGGCCAAAACATCTGGAGGGCCGACGGTTGGGGATGCTGCAGTATAACCTTGTCATCCTCTCTCATTTACCTCACAGAGGAATCAATGAGGCACAGTTTTGAAAATAACAATAACAGCAATAATAATTGGAAGCCACTCTGAGCTGCTTCCAACATAATAAAAACAGCAAAACATCAACCATTAAAAACTTCAAAATACAGGGCTGCCTTCAGAAAGTTGTGTAGTTGTTTATGTGTTTGACATCTGATGGGAAGGCATTCCACTGGGTGGGCACCACTACCAAGAAGGCCCTCTGCCTGGGTCCCTGTAGCCTCACATCTCACAATGAGGGAACTGATAGGAGGCCCTCAGAGCTGGACCTGGGTCCAGGCTGGATGATGGAGGTGGAGATGCTCCTTCAGGGCCGAGGTTGTTTAGGGCTTTAAAGGTCAGCACCAACACTGAATTGTGCTCAGAAACATACTGGGATCCAAAGTAGGTCTTTTAGGACTGGTGTTATATGGTCCTGGTGGCCACTCCCAGTCACTAGTCTAGCTGCTGTATTCTTGATTAGTTGTAGTTTCCAAGTCACCTTCAAAGGTAGCCCCACATACAGCGCATTGCAGGAGTCCAAGCGGGAGATAACCAGAGCATGTACCACCCTGACAAGGCAGTTTGCGGGCAAGTAGGGTCTCAGCTGACATGCTAGATGGAGCTGGTAAACAGCTGCCCTGGACACAGAATTGACCTGCACCTCCATGGACAGCTGTGAGTCCAAAATGACTCCCAGGCTGCACACCTGGTCCTTCAGGGGCACAGTTACGCCATTCAGAAGTCCCACACACCTGCCTGCCCCCTTTCCCCCAGAAATAGCACTTCTGTCTTGTTGGGATTCAACCTAAATCCGTTGACCTCCATTCATCCTCAAACTGTCTCCAGACACTCACGCAGGACATTCACCGCCTTCACTGATTCTGATTTAAACAAGAGGTAGAGCTGGGTATCATCTGCATATTGATGGACACCCAGCCCAGCCCTCCTGATAATCTCTCCCTGTGTCTTCATATACATGTTGAAAAGTATGGGGGAGAGGATGGAGCCCTTCTGCACCCCACAAGTGGGTGTCCAAGAGTCCGGACAATCATCCTCCCCAAACTGGAAACAAGTCTCACTGAATTCAGTGGGATTTTCTTCTGAGTAGGCATACTTAGGATTGCAATCTTGATGCATATACCGTATTTTTTGCACCATAACACTCACTTTTTCCCTCCTAAAAAGTAAGGGGAAATGTCTGTGCGTGTTATGGAGGGAATGCCTACGGGTGGCATGCCTACGAATTTTCCTCCTCTAAAAACTACGTGCGTGTTATGGTCGGGTGCGTGTTATAGAGCGAAAAATACGGGTAATTTGCCTTTAGCTGCCCCCCCCCCCCGATGTCAGAAATCAGAAGAGCAAAGAGGCACCTAGATACTGTGGCAGTCCTTCTCTCAGTCAAAGGCAAGTACCTTGTGTTATTGACTTCCCTGTGTGTTCTCTTTCAAAGTAAAAAAAAGTAGTTAAAGGCAGATCAATTAGCTATTTCCCCACAGGGTTCTAAACCCCTTTTCATCTTTATAACAGCATCAAAGAAACATGAAAAAAGACCTTAATTACGCATAATCTGGAGACTTAAATTAAAATGCTGTGGACAGATGTGGATGGCATTCACTTCAAGGAATCCCATCCCTGAACACTGAGTGAACACGCAAACACAGGGAATTTCTGTATCTGTGTCTGCTTAGAGCAGAATTCTCCAATATCCCTACTCCAGTATTATTCCCCCCCAAAATTGTTAGGTGTGGGACTGGAGAGGAGTCCGCCAGCCGCAGGAAGTTCAAACTGCAAGTATACCAAATACCGTATTTTTTGCACCATAACACTCACTTTTTTCCTCCTAGAAAGTAAGGGGAAATGTCTGTGCGTGTTATGGAGGGAATGCCTACGGATGGCATGCCTACGGATTTTCCTCCTCTAAAAACTACGTGCGTGTTATGGAGCGAAAAATACGGTACATCCTTCTCTGTTGTGGCACCACAATTTTTGGAATGATCTTCAAATAGTAGCCTCCTTGGTCTAGTGTTTACTAGAGGTTGTTTTTTAAAAAATAAAATAAAACAGATTTATTTCACCTGCTGATGGAGGATCTGAAATTTCATGCTGATTATTTCTGAATTTTATCCAGTAAAGCTGTTTCATATGGCTCTGTGTTGCACATCACTTTGCGTAGTCTTGAACAGAAAATGTATAAATAGCTTCAAGGCAAAAATGTCCCCTCCCCTTTGGAAGAACATATTTGATTAGCAGGCTTGTTTTACCATCTGTTTCTGTTGATCATTTTAGGCTTACTGTGGTTAGAAAGCAAACTGTAAATCAAACTGGTATTTTATCATCCAAGGTGGAGAAATAAAAATGAAACCCAGAAAAATTTGGTCCCTATGTATTTGCTCGTTATTGATTTTAGGCAGGACTAGGAACCAGAAAATAGAAGTGCATGGCTGCTATCAACATCTGTTGCATAGGTACGTTAACTTAAAGGCCAGTAGAGGGCAATAGAGATGTTCCATTTGAGATACATCTTAAGAAATTTGCAGTGATAATATGTTTACCAAAAAGGGGGGGGGGGATCAGGATGAAAAAGAGGAGTAGGGAAGATATCTTGTTCACTTTAGGAGTGAGGATCTGCCTTTGATAGACCACCGAGAGAAGCTAATAACCAGCAGAGAAAGGACCCTTCTCTTCAAAATGTGTACCTTCATTAGGACATTTGGCAAATGGTACAGAGAATGAAGTCAAAAGGAGGACTGAGAGATGCCAGGATGATTTGGTGGGAATGGAACCGAGGAAAGAGGATTTCAAAGAGCCTTCAGCTGATGGAGGTGAGAAGACAGATGCATTTGCTTTTGGGGGAGATCAGAGGCAGCCTGAACTGGGCTGACTGGGACTTACCTGTACGAAGCTGAGAGAGAGGGGTAGAGAATGTCCTCAGAGTGTTGCTTATGACAGAGCGGTCAGCTGTTTAGATGGTCTTCCCTCACTGTCTATGTTAAGAAATTTGCCAGTGCTGTGAATGATTTGATGTTACCTGGACTGATACGTAGTTGGCACTTCGAAAGGCTGAGGATTTCGTGCCAGTTTTTGCAAGGAATCGCAGGTTACTGTTCCTGTGCTTTGAGAGGGCTCCTTTCTTTCAGCCGCAAACTTTGGAATAAATGTATCCCTGGAGCTACTTCTCAGCATTTCAAGTGTAAATCATAGGTGGTTCCTATTAACCCTTTTGTGCGAGGAAGGACTGTCAAATGAAGAAAAGATCCCAGAAGGAAAAGAAGAGCAAGGATTAAGACACAGGAATCAAAGGGCGAAGAGCCAGGGGTCAAATTGAGAAAGAAGCACAACAATTGAGTGTCAGCCGCCTGGCTCAACGGTGGAACGTCTGCTTTGCGTGCAGAAGAAAGGCAAAAAAAGATGGGCTTTGGGCAGTTGTCAAGGACCTAACTGGAGAATAATTGCCTGCGACAAGAAAGGTAACAGGAAGCCAGCTTGAGTTAAGTTCTTAAACTTCATTTATTTCAATTGGAAAATGCAACTGTTAACTGCAGGTTTACTACAGTGTCCATCCACCTGAACTGGTCAGGGGTTTAAAACAGATTTTTTTAAAAGTTAGAAGGGACCACATGGTTCATCTAGTCCAACCCCTGCAATGCAGGACTCTTTTGCCCAGTGTGGTACTTGAACCCACAACCCTTAAGATTAAGAGTCTTGTTTGGAGAGGGTCACAGGCCCTCCATCCAGTGTGAGAGCCAGTGTGGTGTAGTGGTTCAGAGCGATAGACTCGTAATCTGGTGAACTGGGTTCGCTTCCCTGCTCCTCCACATGGAGCTGCTGGGTGACCTTGGGCCAGTCACACTTCTTTGAAGTCTCTCAGCCCCACTCACCTCACAGAGTGTTTGTTGTGGGGGAGGAAGGGAAAAGGAGAATGTTAGCCGCTTGGGGACTCCTTAGGGTAGTGATAAAGCAGGATATCAAATCCAAACTCCTCCTTCTCCATCCCTGATTTGCTGGATGATAAGTTATTACACATATGCAACTCCTTGGTCTCTATGGTTCTCCAAAGTGCTGGGAGAGAATCTGACCATGCATACCTAGGGAAACAAGTCTAGTGGTGCAGGGGACTAGAGAAGTTTATTGCTTGTATCCACCCAGAGTTGAGCACCTGCTCAAGACTGCACTTATATACACAGCTGTGTCTGAGTCGCCATGCATAGGATTGGGCTACAACTCCCATTGAAATCAGTGAAGATGTGCCCAGTTCCTATGTGTGTTTACGTGAAAGTAAATTCCCCCTATATTCTCCTGCCCTCATTTGCAGGGGAATGAGCAGAGGGTGGTAGCAAAAGGGATTGTGTGCTCACATTAATGAGGATATGTAGAAGTCATGTAAGGAGCATCACTAAAGAACCATCAGCCTCAAAATTGAGGGAATTGATATCTCTGAAGTATGTGATTCCTGCCCCCTGCACAGCCTGTTGTTAGGAACTCAGTTGCTCTGCCAACTTCATGAAGGTGACTGGGAACATTTTCATTTTCAGTGCCTGGGGCTTGACTAGTTAACCCACAAATCATTGACTGATGGACAAGAAATTGCAAGTTGCTAGTTTCAGTTCAAGCCCTCTATTTCTCCTCTTTTCCTTCTATTAAAAAGCAGTTTGTTCAGCTATCAAAGAGTAAAGAGAAATGAGATAGTTCTGAAGTATATCCCACCCCAACTTCAAGGAAATTCAGATTCACGTACATTTAACCTGTAAACTTGGAACCACCAAAAACAAAAGTTACAAACAAATGACTACCCTGCATAGTAGTCAATGTCAAATTTCATACAAATTTAGAAATATATCAACAATAATATACATGAGGGTGTAAGGAAGTAGAGTTTAGCTTTTAAGACTGCCTTGGCAGCTACTTTTTAAAAAATAAACATTATTTGTATCAATTTTCTGATTAAAGCATGTCAAGAAGTACAATTCATAGAATCATAGAGTTGGAAGAGACCACAAGGGCCATCGAGTCCAACCCCCTGCCAAGCAGGAAACAAGAATTAATGCAAGAAAGAAAACAATGGAACTAACACAAAACACAAACAACTTAGGTAGATAACTTGTGGTACAGGCATTTAGCTGCAAGAAAACAGAGGGACCTGTCAGCAGGAAAACTTCTCCAATGTGTAACAGATCAAAGAATAATTAATCTCTCTCAGTCAAGACCACTCCCCCCAGCCACTGTTAACTCTGAAGGGATGCTTCAGATGTTTTAAACTTCCTGCAATTAAACCAACTTCTACAGGAGCCCACAAGTGTTCATTTGACTTACTAGGTAGCTGATAGGTATTCTTGTCCTTGCTGTCATCCATCTGTCTTGAGAGACAATGGAGTGTGTCTCCGGGAGTGAATCCAAACCAATGGAGAATCACAGCATCTTCTGTGGCTTCAGAGACCAGTACAGTGGTACCTTGGTTTATGAACTTAATCCGTTCCGGAAGTCTGTTCTTAAACCAAAGCGTTCTTAAACCAAGGCGTGCTTTCCCATAGCAGCGGGGGACTCAATTTTCAAATGGAACACACTGAACAGGAAGTGGAACATGTTCTGCTTCCAAGGCAAAGTTCACAAACCAAAACACATACTTCCGGGTTTGCAGCGTTCTTAATCCAAGTTGTTCATAAACTAAGCTGTTCTTAAACAAGGTACCACTGTAACTCTTAACTGCTGCCCCTCACATTGTTTTTGCTGTTTTAGCAGCAACGAAATGACTTCTCTGGTATGGAGGTCCTAGGCTACCCAGATGGCCTCACTAAAGCGTTTCAAAGGAAAGCAGAGCAATATATTTGGCACCAGCTTGGCTGCAGGAGTTGCCCGAAGGTGGTGGTATCCAACCGCCTTAGGGACTCCACTCCGGATGTGTGTAGGGTTTACTCCTTAGCCTTTTCTTTTCCTGAAGATACCCCACAAGGCAGAGGAGGTCTAGATGGGTGAGTCCCATCTGCCCCTCACTTACCTCTACCTCTAGTGTTAGGTTTCTGTTTGTGCCACTGTGCAGTGCTTGGAGTCACAAGACTCTGTTTACATTCCAGAGATTCCAGACTGTTGGAAGTCTCACGGAAGACGGGAGACGGATGTTGATATTACTGGTTTCCTGTTTCTTTGTACCAGTTGCCTCTCTGCCTTCACAGAGACTCCTTTCACTTTTGAAGGTATAGTGAAGGGGCTCCTGCCATTTCTTACTAGCTAAAACTGAGTGGAAATGAAACTGCTAAGGAATGGGTCTGAGGTGTCTGGAATTCCTTCTAGTCAGAGGGCTGAAGTCTCTAGTTTGTGTAGTCCATCATATGAGGGGACGCGGGTGGCGCTGTGGGTTAAACCTCAGCGCCTAGGACTTGCCGATCGCATGGCCGGCGGTTCGAATCCCCACGGCGGGGTGCGCTCCCGTCGTTCGGTCCCAGCACCTGCCAACCTAGCAGTTCGAAAGCACCCCCAGGTGCAAGTAGATAAATAGGGACCGCTTACCAGCGGGAAGGTAAACGGCGTTCCGTGTGCTGCGCTGGCTCACCAGATGCAGCTTGTCACGCTAGCCACGTGACCCGGAAGTGTCTGTGGACAGCGCTGGCTCTCGGCCTATAGAGTGAGATGAGTGCACAACCCTAGAGTCTGGCAAGACTGGCCCGTATGGGCAGGGGTACCTTTACCTTTACCTTTTAGTCCATCATATACTTTGTTGTTCCAGACCTGGTGTGCTGGGAGAGTTAATTACTATCTTCCATTATTCAGTTCTTTGCAGTGTTTACCTGGATGGTACATGGTCAGATTCTATTCCTTCCGCTGTTCACCGACTAGTCCACCCCCCTGCAATGCAGGAATCTTTTGACTGCAGCCAATCAGGAAGTAAAAGGATGATGGAAACAAAATTCATACTGTGTGGAAGTATCCCTGAGACCTACTCTCTCCCTGCCTGGGAAGACTATGACCTCCACATAGCAAATTCATTATATTCTTTCTCATTGGGTGTCTAAGGTTGCCAAGTGCTGTTCCTTTAAAAGCTCAGAGGCATTGCCACTTTACAGCATTCCCCCCCACCCTCAGTTCTCCCACCTGTGGAAGAATAGCAAGGCAGGAATCTACACTCTGCTGCTTGTGCTACTAAGTTCTTAAAGAGCTGAGCAGCACCAACCCGAAATGGGTGTTTAATGGTCGCCTATTTCCACCTGTCATGCTTCTGTATTTTTTAACAGCAAACCACCATGCAGAAACACTAGGTCTCATTTTGTTTTTAACAGTGGACAGAAAGGCAGAAATTTAATCAAGTGAAACCTAAAATTTCTGCATATGAGACTGCTTCTATGGGCATAGGGTTCCTGAGGAATGGGATGGCAACTTTAACTAGGTCAGTTGTTCTTAAACTGTGGTCCTGAGACCACAGGAAAATGCTGGAGAAATAAGTTGGAGGTCTTTGTTCCAGAGCAGTAGTGATAAACCGTGAAGTGCTCTTCATGACAGCTCTGAACTTTTGACCAATGCAGACATGATGTCTCAATTCTAAGTCAGCTTTCCTGATGGAAATACTTGATGGCAATTGTGGGGGACTCGAAATCGTGCTCACCATCTAGTGACATTGTGCTTGGTCACAATAAGAGGATTTTGGAATTTTCCAAAATAGAAGTGGCAGCTTAGCCCTTAGCCATGCATGCTAATGTAACCTCTCTGTTCCTCCACTTAGCTAGGGTTGCCATATTTTGAAGAGCAAAAAAGAGGCTGCAGAGCCACCTCGCCTTCCGCAGCGCATGCACATTGTGGATGCAACATCATGCCCTCCAACATTTCTACAACGAAAATAGAGACATCCTATTCTATATTAGTAATAGTAGCACTACCCCACCCATCTGACTGCGTTGCTCCAGCCACTTTGGGCAGCTTCCATCTTATATAAAAACATAATAAAATATCAAACTTTTTTTTTTTTAAAAAAGAGGTGGAACTAGCTGCTCTGGCTCCCGGAGCGGTGCACATGCTGTGCACCCAGGGGTGGGGCCATGGGGCAGGGCGAGCATCCTGGGGGGGGGGGCAAGAGTCCCAGGGGGTGGAACTGTTGGGATACTGCCAGAGAGATAAAGCCCATCATGGCCCCCACGTCGCCTCCGGACGATCCATCGATCTCCCGTAGATACAGTATCAGCAATTAGCGACACGAGCTCCAGAAAATAGCTTGCCACATTCCAGAGCTGATGCACGCTCTATCAGCAGAATTCGCACAGCGAAAGATGCACGCAGGAGAGCATTATTTAGAAGTTTATTCAGCGTTGGTCAGAACAAAGGAAAAAACATGACTGCCTGCTTGCGTGTTCAGGCACAGAGAAAGAAACAAAAGCAAAGACACAACAGAAACATCCTGTGAACAGGAAATACGCAGGCTGTGACACAAACATCCTGCTCCCTGTTAAGGTGGAACGGAAATATCCTAACAGGAACGAGCTGCCCATAGGGGGTGCAGCGAGCTGCCCATGGCGGGCTGCTTCCTGGGCGGGGGTGAGGGAGCCACACCGCTTTGCCAGCAGCTTTCCTCCCTTCCTTCTTCCTTTTGGCAGCTCAGGGGAGGCTCCCCCCCCCCAGGAAGCAGCCCACCCGCACTTCCGGAGGCGGCGCAAAACGGCAATGGCGGTCCTCTTTACTCTGTGAAGAGGGGCTCCGCGAAAAAGGGTCATCCGCTGCGGCAAAGCGGAGACCCATTAAGAAAAACCACAGGCAGAGCGAGCCTGTGGCCGTGGGACTCGGCGGGCGCCAAAAGCCCCCCCAGAAACGAAGAAGGAACCTCGTAAGGGGCTCCGGAACGTGAAAGGGGGAGCGGCGCTGTGAGTTCATCGCTCTTTTCGTGGAAGCAAAGCCGCGCTGCTGCTGCTGATGAGCGCTGACCTTTCTTCTTGAAAACATCGAAATTGGCTGCAACATACCCGTGAGTAAGGGGAACTAAATATTGGACTAAAATTCTGGAATTTGGCTGAAAACGGGAGGCGAGTAACAGGAAGTCCGTCTCCCGATCTTGCTAACTAGATCAAAGCAACGGCTCAGAAGAGCGCTGAAGCGTCCAAAAGGGATCGTAAAAGCAAAACAAGGGCGCATAGACTTTGTAGTGAAAAGACAAGCGGGAAATCTTTGTAAAATTTGTGGACTTCATTCTTGGAACTTTCTTCCTAATTTTGAGCTATGCGGAGTTAAAAGGGACAACCCAGTTGTCGGACTGTCAGTGCGCAAAAGAGAACTGTCAAACTGCTGATACTGTTATTGGAGTTTAAACTGTTACATAGACTGAGATATTAACGTTTAAACATTGTTGCTGGGACCCTTCTTGACACCTTGTGGCCTTTCTTCAAGAAATAGAAAGCCCAGGGAACCTTCCTTTTGTGCTCTGGAACTACTAAGATTTAATATAGGGAATATAAGAACTTCAATGGCGGAAAAGAGTTCTCTCCTTCCTTGAAACTTCGAAATACCCCCCCCTAGAGGATTGTGGAGACATAGAGGCCTGGGAACTGTACTTTATTGTGACTTTCTGTGGTTAAATTGTTTACACTCTGGACTTGTCTGACTCATGGAATAAAAGATAACTTGACCTTGAACAGAGGCAGGTGTGGAATGAGTGGCTCAGGGAAAACAAGAGCAGCCAAAGCTAAAGAAAAAGAAAAGAAACCGGTGCAACTTGTTCAAACAACCCTAACTCATCAACGTAGATCATCTGTCCCAACTGTGCTGACAGCACAGGAGGTGGAAGTTGAAGAGCCTGCTGCAGAAGATATGGCAACTGGAGGATCTGAAACAGTCCTGAAACAAATTTTGGAACAACTGGCAATTTTAAATCAAAAAGTGGACAATCAATCATCAAAAATTGATCAAGCTACATCCTCTATTAGTAAATTATCTGATCAGGTTTCCCAGCACACTCAGGCAATTGAGAAACTGCAAGGAGCCACGGCTGAAAACTATAAATTAGCTGTGGAAGCCAGTCAAAAAGCAGAACAGGCGAACAAAAAGGTTGATGAGATTAAGGGGGAAGTAAGGCCTCTGAAAAGACAGGTAGGGGAACAACAAGCCTACCTGTCATTGGTTGAACTGAAAAGTAAGGAAAATAATCTCAGGTTAAGGGCCATCCCAGAACTGGAGGAAGGAAATTTAGAGGGATTCTTGACACTTTTGTTCTCCAAATTCTGGGGGATTGAGGAAGACAAGGATTTCAAAATTGTGACGGCTTTTAGACTGGGAAAATCGATAAAGAAAGATAAGTCCAGAGACTGTTTGGTTATTTTGAGATCAAGAGAGGAAAGAGACAAGATACTAGGCCTACATTTTAAAAAATCTTTGGAGATAGAAGGTAAAAAGGCTGAAATTTACAGAGACATACCCAAACATCTTTTGGATCTTAGGACCACTTACACAGATCTGACCAAACTGCTGAGATATAACACAATCCCTTATAGGTGGGAGTTTCCGCAAGGACTATCATTTACTTACAAAGGAAGGAAAGTAAGAATTAAAACACCTGAGGACCAGCAGAAGTTCCTACACGACCACGAGGAGGACCTCCAGAAAGGAGCTGCAGCTTCTTGGCCACCACCACCACTGGGACCATCTCCAAAACCTACACCGTCTGGATCTGGACCAGCATTACCACCTCCGGGATCGGAGGGAAACCTAGACACCCCATTGTAGGACCCACCAATTAGACCAGGATGTCTTTGCAGCTTCTTAGTTGGAATATAAATGGCGGAAATTCTCCGGAAAAAAGAAGAAAAGTATTCCATATTTTGAAAAAAGAACAATTGGACATTATTTGCCTGCAAGAAACACATGTGACAAGGCTCCACAGAAAAGTGCTAATTAACAAAAGATTAGGCCAAGAATTTATTTCTTCGGATAAAGTCAAGAAAAGAGGAGTGGTGATATATGCAAAGGAGAGCCTGTCACCGAAATTTCTATTTAAAGATGAACACGGCAGAATTTTGGCGATTGAAATCCAGACACAAGGAGAAAAATTTTTGATATTAGGAATATATGCTCCAAATGAAGGAAAATCGGAATTTTTCAGGAAGCTGCATGAGATTATGCTGGACTACTTAGATTACAACAACATCATTATGTTGGGTGACATGAATGGGGTTGTGTTTGTAAATATGGATAAGTCGCAAAGCGCTAACATAACGAAAGATGGCAGACTACCTAAAACTTTTTTTGAAATGACTGACAATGTGGATTTAATTGACATATGGAGGGTTAAGAACCCCCTAGGAAAAGAAGGAACTTTCTTTTCTGAAGCTCATCTGACATGGACACGAATCGACCAAATATGGATAACTAGAGGACTGGCACCCAAGACTAGAAAGGTGGAAATCTGCCCAAAAACCTGCTCCGACCATAACGCTTTGAAAATGGAACTGAGACTAAATACAACCGGATCCTTTAGATGGAAAATGAATGACACCTTACTAAGGGACGAGAAGATTGTTAAGAAGGCCCAAAAAACTTTAAAGGACTATTTTGAGATAAATTTAAATACCACTGTGGAAAAAAGAACAATCTGGGACGCAAGTAAAGCAGTCATGAGAGGGTTTCTAATACAACAAAATACGATCAAGAAAAAGCTCTGGAATGAAAAGAAGGAGAAGATATTGGAAAAAATAAGAGATGGAGAGAAAAAATTAAGATCCAGGCCCAAGTCGAAGGAAGTGCTGAGAGAAGTGAAATTTTTCCAAGCACAATATTTGAAATTGATAAATCAAGAGGTGGAATGGAAAATTAGACAAATGAAACAAAGATCTTTTGAATCAGCAAATAAGTGTGGGAAACTGCTAGCATGGCAGTTGAAAAAGAGACAAAAACTCAATACAGTTACAAATCTAGAGATTGAAGGGAGAATGGTTCAGAAACCCGAGGAAATTAGAAAGTGCTTCCAGAGATATTTCAAAGAACTTTATTCACAAGGGCCGCAGAAAGATTCAGAGGTGGACCAATTTCTTAAAACTAACGGATTACAGAAAATACCTCAGGAAATGAGAACAACCCTGAATAGTAATATCACACAGCAAGAAATTGAAAGTGCCATTCAGAACCTTCAATTAGGCAAATCTCCAGGCCCCGATGGACTTACCTCCAAATATTATAAGGTTTTGAAGGACTATTTGATACAACCTTTGTTGGAGGTCTGTAACCAGATTATGGAGGGGAGGAAGGCACCGGAAACATGGAAAGAAGCTTTCATCACATTGATACCTAAACTAGAAACTGAAAAGACCCAGCTTAAGAACTACCGCCCCATCTCACTCCTAAATGTGGATTACAAAATTTTTGCGGACATTTTGGCAAGTAGGTTTAAAAAAGTGCTTAATGAAGTGATCCATAAGGACCAAGCCGGCTTTCTCCCTGGTAGGCATTTGTTTGATAACACAAGAAATATTATTGACATTTTGGAACTTCTACAAACAAATCTTAACACTAGAGCGGTGTTAATTTTTATTGATGCGGAGAAAGCCTTTGACAATATCTCTTGGATGTTTATGAAGAGAAACTTGGAAGGGATGGGAGTGGGGCGGGGGTTTGAAAATGGAATAGAAGCAATATATTCAGAACAAAAAGCCAAACTGATAGTAAACAATGTGGTGACAGAGGAGTTTAAAATTGAAAAAGGGACACGGCAGGGGTGCCCTCTATCCCCCCTATTGTTTATTTCAGTTCTGGAGGTGCTATTGAACATGATTAGAAAGGACCGGTTGGTACAGGGAATTGAGGTCGGAGTGAAACAATATAAATTGAAAGCATTTGCAGATGACCTGGTATTAACACTACAGGAGCCAGTCTCTAGTACTAAAAGAGTGTTAGAATTAATTTCTGACTTTGGTCGGGTGGCGGGATTTAAGCTGAACAAGCAAAAAACTAAGGTTCTAGCAAAAAATTTGACAACTACAGAAACAGATGAGTTCCTGAAAGAAATAGAACTAAATGTGGTTTAAAAAGTAAAATACCTAGGGGTGTATCTGACCTCCAAAAATTTGAATTTGTTTAAAGATAACTACGAGAAATGTTGGTCAGAAATCAAAAGAGATTTGGAAACATGGTCAAGATTGAAACTTTCCTTGTTGGGCCGAATAGCAGCTATAAAGATGAATGTACTGCCGAAAATGTTATTTTTGTTTCAGGCCCTACAGATCGTGGACAAGGTGGAATGTTTTGGAAAGTGGCAGAAGGATATTTCTAAGTTTGTTTGGCAGGGCAAAAAGCCCCGAATAAAGTTTAAAATATTAACTGATGCGAAAGAAAGAGGGGGATTTGCCCTGCCAGACTTGAGGTTATATTATGAATCTGCAGCCTTCCGCTGGTTGAAAGACTGGATTTTACTGGAAAACACTGATGTCCTAGATCTGGAAGGGTTTGACAATGCTTTTGGGTGGCATGCGTATTTGTGGTATGACAAGGTTAAAGTGCACAAATTGTTTAAAAACCACATTGTCAGAAGAGCAATTTTGATGGTCTGGACAAAATATAAAGACTTATTGGAGAGTAAGACTCTGAGGTGGCTCTCACCGGTGGAGGCCAAGGCACGTAAGAGACTTAACATGGAGGCCAATTGGCCTAAATATGGGGAAATAATTGAAAAAATTGGAGACAATTGGAGGTTGCAGAGCTTGGAAAAACTAAAAAACAAGGTGCGAGATTGGTTGCACTATGCACAAATTCAAGAGGTTTTTAAAGTGGACAAGAAGGTTGGATTCCAGGTGGAAAAATCGAAACTAGAGACAGAACTGTTAGAGCCAAAAAATAAACTACTTTCGAGAATGTATAACTTGCTGCTTAAATGGAATACTCAGGATGAGACAGTCAAATCCGCCATGATAAAATGGGCGCAGGATTTGGGGCATAACATTATGTTTGAAGACTGGGAAAGGTTATGGAACACCGGAATGAAATTTACGGCATGTAGTGCCTTGAAGGAAAACATTATGAAAATGATATACCGGTGGTACATGACCCCAGTCAAGCTTGCTAAGATATATCACCTGTCTGATAATAAATGTTGGAAATGTAAAGAGGCGGAAGGGACATTCTTTCACCTCTGGTGGACCTGCCCGAAAGTGAAGGCCTTTTGGGAGATGATTCATAATGAACTAAAAAAGGTACTTAGATTTACCTTACCTAAGAAACCGGAGGCCTTTCTCCTGGGCATGGTGGACCAGAGAGTGCTTAAGAAAGATAGAACTTTTTTTATGTACGCTACTACAGCAGCAAGGATCCTGATTGCAAAGCATTGGAAGACACAAGATCTACCCACACTGGAGGAATGGCACACGCAGTTGATGGACTATATGGAACTGGCCGAAATGACTGGCAGAATCCGAGACTTGGGAGAAGAAACAATTGAGGAGGACTGGAAAAAATTTAAGGACTATTTGAAAAAACATTATAAGCTGTACGAATGTTAAAAAATGCACCTTTTAGGAAATTCTAGCTTCAGCAATGATAAACTAAAGAAATGGAAATTAAGGCACAAGAAGTCAGAGGTAGAATAATGAAACAACTTTATTGTGTTTAAATGAAAATGTACATGATTTGGGTTATAACACATTTGAAATTAGGTAACATGATAAAATGAAGGATACAATAAGTATTGAAACAAGTTAACAAATTGCTGATGTTCTGTACTACAGAGAATGCAGGGTTGGGAAGATGCGGGGAAGTCCAGTAGACTTGATGGAAAAAGGAACATGGAAATTCATAACCTTTCTATTTTATTCTTATAATCTGTTTTCTATTCTTTTTTCTGTATTTCATAAACTCAATAAAAAATATTATAAAAAAAAGGAAGCAGCCCACCCGCAATGGTGCACCACCCACCCACAACTCCCAAGCCTCCCACAAGCTGTCAAAACGAAGAGGGAAGGGGAGAAGGCCGCCGGCAAGGCAGCACAGCTCTGCCCCTTCCCCTGACGTTTCGGGGTAGGCTTGGGAGTTGCGGACGGGTGGCGAGCCGAATGTTACCCCCCTCAGTGATGACACCTGGGGCGGACCGTCCCCACTGCCCCCCCTTCCTCTGCCCCTGCCTATACAGACTGCCTTCAGGTGTCTTCTAAAGGCATCATGGCAAAAAGAAATACAGTCCTACCTCGGGTTACAGACACTTCAGGTTGCGTTTTTTCAGGTTACGGACTGCTGAAACCCAGAAGTACCAGAAAGGGTTACTTCTGGGTTTTGGCAGTCGCGCATGTGCAGAAACGCTAGATCACGCTTTGCGCATGCGCAGATGTGCCGCTGCGGGTTGCGAATGCTGCAGATTGCGAACGTGCATCCCGCACAGATCACGTTCGCAACCCGAGTGTCCACTGTACACTATGAAGATCCAAGCAGTGTGGTGATCAAAGGAAAGGAGCTAAATTTTTTGCTGGGGGGGAATGGGGTGCCAAGTGCTTCAGCCATTTCTCCCACTCTCCCCCCCAAAAAACTCCCAGCACTTTCTTTGCTGGCTTCTTCAGACTGCCAAGATTTCAGGACACCCTCCCACATACACACCAATGGGGAGAGGGGCTTTCCCTGACTTTGCATGAGAGCTGTGTATTTTAACTGAGGATAGAGGGGAATCCTCTTTACTAGTAAGTTCTCTCTTTTCTTAGATTTTTCTAATATTGCAAAATAGAGTCAGCTTAATTGCAGTCGATGGATAATGCACTAGGGTGGGGTTCCTGCCATTGAGACACACAGAGTAAATGAGAGACCCTAAAACAGGGAAGGGAGGAAGGGGAGACAGAGAGAAACCCCCTAGGGGAATCTTCCTTGCCTACTCACAGGCAGTTTACTGGGCATCAGCCTGGCCAACCAGTTGGAGAAGTCTAGGTAGAAGCCTTGGACCTGCTGTTTGATCATGAATCCAATCCCAGCATCCACCATGAGAGCACACCATAGAGATAGAAAAAGCTTAAGATGGATCATCACAGGCATACTTCCTGGCTCTGCTTCAAGAAACCTGGACACCTTGGCAAATTCAAAAAATCCACCCAGAGTGAAATTTTACCCCTGGAAAAGAGGGCGAGTCTGGAAAGATCCAGATGTATGGCAACCCTAACTTAGCTTATTTGGTGCATTTATCTCTGAGAAAAAACTTATTAATTGAGCAAGCAGTGGATTGGCAAATATTGCCCCAGAAGATGACAACATCTTTGCTACACAACATATGGTGGTGTTTGGTCCCAACTGTTGCATGTTGTAAAGACCACCCAGATTTTAAACAAAAGAAAACCTCAGTCTGGAGAGGTTAAATGATGCTATGTTTTATGGAACTTTGATGCATGGCCAATTTTTACCGTTTTGTTGTGGGCTATATGGCCAATGTTTTCCAAAACACCTATTTAAAAAACTGGGATATAAATGAATTTGCACAGTGTTTCGGTTTGGACATCATGGAATCTCAATGGCCCTCATTTACCAAAGCAGCAGGGGAGTCTGTGTAGATTTTTTAAAAACAACAACAACAACAACTTCAGGGCTTTCAAGGAGGCTGTAAGACAAGACAAGAAAGTTCTTCACTGAGAATAAACCAGTTCAGTCAGGTCAGGAATGCTATTGGGCTATGTTTATTCATAGAACGCATTGAAGGTTGTGGAATTAGAGCTATCCTGGGATATGCTTTACTCTGGTCTAATCAAATTGGCCACTTCCACCCAAAGAGCAATGTTTTAATTTGCTGATGTGTTCCTTTCTGATCCCTGAAGACATTTCTCAGCCTACATTCTTTAATACATTCTGTTCCCGACCTGCCCATTACAATCTCTGCTTCTAGCAGCTGTGTAGATCTGGACATCATCCCTTCTCCAAAGTGATACAGCTGGTTGATTGGGTATATACAGTATTTTTCACACTGGGAATGGAAGAGGCAAAATGCACTCCTGCGAAGCAGCCCGGTATAGTTTTGTGATTTGCCAAGCCTCATATGGCATGACAGTCCCACAAGGGGTTCAAAAGGGGAGGGGGGACGCTTCTGACTTTGCTATCTCTGTGGGAGGACAAAAAAATGAGGGCTCTTAAGTACCATGGACTGTGAGCTGAGCTGAGCTTGATGGGTCTCCTGTTGAGCAAGTAAAGAGAGAAACTGCTTCTTAGAATAGTTTTTCAAACTTTCTGCTTTCAGGTCAATGTGGGGATGTTCCAATCTACTGAGGAATCCCTCCATGTCTGCCATAGAATTATGGGACCTTTTAGACCTTTTCTGGAAATGGGGCAAGGGCTCGAATGGACATTCTCAATTCATATAAATAGTGTAAACTGAGAGACAGTTCCAGACATAGGAGCCAACTTCTAGGGGCGAGGTCCCTTTGCACCCCTCCCCATAAAATATTTGAGGGGGCCTGGGCCCCGCAACATTGATGGGCACTGCCATTCAAATGGTGTGCATGTGCCATGCCATGTGATCGATTCTGCGAGGCAGAGCATACCTGCCCCTCCATATTTTATTCAAGTTGGCACCGCTGCTCGGAGACTTGGATGATCAGTTTTGCACTGCCAAAGAGAGAGAGAGAGGATTCAGAAGTGCGTACAGTTTGCAGGTTCAAATTGATATGTATCGATGCAAATTTAGACATCATGATTATTAGTAGAAATGCAAGGCATCTTCCCATTGTGGGGGTGATCTGGCTGGCCATGCGCCTGCTGAGTTTGCTCTCCAGGTGCTGAAATTGTTTATTGGGAAATCCGTGGGTCCTGCTTTCCCTTTTCAGACTTGAAACCAGAGTTTGATCAGATAAGTCCTTCAGACAGAAGACACCTACAAACAGAGGACTGCCTTTGATAGTACTTCAATAGAGGATTGTTGTTGTTTAGTCGTTTCGTCGTGTCCGACTCTTTGTGACCCCCTGGACCAGAGCAGGCCAGGCACTTCTGTCCTCCACTGCCTCCCGCAGTTTGGTCAAACTCATGCTGGTAGCTTTGAGAACACTGTCCAACCATCTCGTCCTCTGTCGTCCCCTTCTCCTTGTGCCCTCCATCTTTCCCAACATCAGGGTCTTTTCCAGGGAGTCTTCTCTTCTCATGAGGTGGCCAAAGTCTTGGAGCCTCAGCTTCACGATCTGTCCTTCCAGTGAGCACTCAGGGCTGATTTCCTTCAGAATGGATAGGTTTGATCTTGCTGTCCATGGGACTCTCAAGAGTCTCCTCCAGAACCATAATTCAAAATCAATAGAAGATAGTCCTCTGCAAAGTAGGATTCAGGACTGCCCTATTCTCAAGATACTGCTGCATGATACTTTGTGTGCACGTACATCCCTAAATGTTCTATCCACCCTAGAGGGCAACTCTTAGCCATGCGGGTGTGGAAGGGACAATTCAGGTAAGCATACCATTTTAAAGACCACAATTCTACACATATTGGACAGACAGGTTAATTATTATTATTTTTATCAATTCTTAATTTGGTAGTTTGTATGAATACACCTCCCCCCCCCCCCCAGATGCTGTTGCACAACTATTGCATTAACATCTTAAAAAGGTAGATTAAGAGTGTTCTATATATAAAAAAATTAAGAGTGGAAAGTAACATGTTTCATTTTTTAAAAAAAATGTGTTAAAATTCTTTCCCCCCATTTAAGTACTATTGCACAATGGGACATGGGTGGCCCTGTGGTCTAAACCACTGAGCCTCTTGGGCTTGCCGATCGGAAGGTTGGCGGTTCGAATCCCCATGATGGGGTGAGCTCCCGTTGCTTGGTCCCTGCTCCTGCCAACTTAGCAGTTCGAAAGCACATGAAAGTGCAAGTAGATAAATAGGTACCCCTCTGGCAGGAAGGTAAACGGCGTTTCCGTGCGCTGCTCTGGTTGTGCCATAAGCGGCTTAGTCATGCTGGCCACATGATCCAGAAAAACTATCTGCGGACAAACACCGGCTCCCTCGGCCAGTAAAGCGAGATGAGTGCCACAACTCCAGAGTCATTTGCAACTGGACTTAACTTTTCAGGGGTCCCTTTACCTTTACTATTGCACAAACATTTTAATTTTTAACTGCAGATGAACATGCAGTGATGGAAATGGTTTGAAAACAAAACGAAACAAAAAATCTGATAAAAATTTGCCAATCCGAAGGGAAATAGTGAAGATGAGTTGATGCAGATGCATAGTTCATCTGCCTAATACACATGGCGAACTGGAAAACCCACACCTCTTTTTCTTTCTTTTTTAAAAAGATGTTTGCTAAGGCAATCTCCACCTGCTGTATTTTCTGATTGCTTGTTCTGTAGTCTTAGAAAGATGGAAGAAGCATAGGGGAAACCCAGAAGAAGAAAAATTTGGTGATAATATTATATATAAAGCCCTTAAGAGAGAATGGCCATAATAATACCAGAATTTCCAGTGTGGAAATGCCAGGCTATAGTTTCACATTGCAGGGCAAGATTAACAGCAGCGAAGAAGGTAGTTTGCTGGAACAGCAGGGAGAATCATGGCTGGGGAGAGACGAGCAGCATGTCAGAAAGATTGCCCTAATCTGGCTATCATTACAATGTACACATGCACTCTTTTCTGTTTTTTACTGCAGAATAAAGCTGGCCACAGGCTTGGCAGGAGGAGAGGGGTTGCCCAGCTGTGTGAAGGGGGAAGGGCCTATTCCTATTCCATTCGTTTATCATGATTATTATTTTCCGAATTCATCATATAAAACTCTGCTGTTGTATTTTTTGGTTCAATGCCACTAACAATATTTCGCTGCAGAAAGCAACAGTGACGCCTGCCTTTCCTGCACACATTATTTTTAATGCCTTTTGAAAATGAGACACCTGGAATCAAATATACAGTTACTTACAATAAAAGAACAATGCTGCCGAAATAGTTTCCTCACCAAAGTAATTTTTATCATCCCAGGAAGCATTCCGTTTACCCTTCTTCTGCCTTGTGATACAGCTCTCTATATTAAACAGCTCAAGTTGAGTCAGTTGCAACGCAGAAGTTCAAATAGATGCTTATTATGTTTGTGATTCAGCGTGGTGCAATATCTGGGAACCTACCATCGCTGATGACTCCTGATTCATTTTCCTGAGTAAATTATTTGTGACGGCCTGGGAATCTGATTCAGAAGCTGAACCTGAGGAGTCCCAGCCTGCACAGGAGGCCCCGCCTCCAGGGCCAGCTGAACTGGGGCAGGGGCTTGAATCTGAAGGGCCCTCACCTGTGCCGGATCCTCAGGAGCAGACACCAGATGTATCCACTCTGGCTCCGGAGGTGATTGAGGACCCATTGCCTGCAGGTGCTCCCCTCCCAGCCCTGTCAGGGGAAGATGAAGCTGCCTGTGGGTCCAGTAACCCTCCAGCCTCTCCTGAGCTGCAGAGGCTCAGGGCAGAGAGGCGGAGGGAACTAAGTTCTCCCAGGAGGAGTGCTCGCCTTAAGGCCAGGAGAGGCGGCTCACCTGGGGGCCGGGGCCGCCCTATGCCTCAGAGGAGATAAAGGCCAGTCAGCCCAGTCCCAGGTTGCGGGAGCAACGTCGTTGGAAATCTGTTTCTGCCAGCACCCAGACCTGTTCTTCTGGAGTTCCCGACCACGCCCGACTTCTTGCTTTGGACCCCACTTCGCCCTTGGTGGACAGTCTCCAGACCCTCGACCCAGGACCGGACTCTGACCACGCCTCTCCGTAACCTCCCCCCCCCCCCGGGTCCAGCACATTATTAGTGACACCACACTTCCATGAGCTGGGGAGACCATCACTGCCTTTGGAGGAGAGGGCACTGGAAGCACATGACGGAAGCAATATCTACGAATGTGGACACAGAAGTGGAAGCAAAACCATTAACACTCCTCCCAGGAGCCAATACATTTCTTCACATCTGATCCCCAGGGTGAGGCACTCGAATGTTCCCTGCAGGGCATGACTTTGGGGTGGACATTTAGGGCTCCACTTGGCAGACCTGAGCTGGCTCACCACATTTTGAAGTAAGTGAATGAAATGCTTTAGCATCTCAAGTCACACACAAACACACCACTGAAATATACTTGGAGTCAAGAGTGGATTTCATGCTCATAGTGGTGAGGAGGAATGGAAGTTCCCCCAGAATGTCTGCTTTATATACCGTATTCTTCGCTCTATAGGACACACCGGACCATAGGACGCACCTTGTTTTACAGGGGGAGAACAAGAAAAAAAAAATCTCCCCCTCTCTGCTCAGCACCCCTTCAGCAAAGCGGCAGGATTTCTCCTTCCATTTGGTCAAAGCCCCTTCCATTTCTCCTCCCGCTTCACTGAAGGGGCGCTGCGCAGCTCTCCCTCTCTGCTGAAGCCAGGAGAGTCAGCAAAAGGAACCCGAAGCCTTTGGGGTGCAGCGCGAGTTCCCGCTGCGCTCCAAAGGCTTCAGGCGGCTATCCCTGAAGCCTGGAGAGCAAGAGGGGTCGGTGCGCACCGATCCCTCTCACTCTCCAGGCTTTAGCAAAAGCAACGCGAAGCCTCCGGAGTGTGGAGGGAACGCTCCTCACTTCGGAGGCTTCATGTTGCTATCGCTGAAGCCAAGGAGCCTGCATTCGCTCCATAGGACACACACACATTTTCCTTTAATTTTTGGAGGGGGAAAAGTGCATCCCATAGAGCAAAAAATACGGTACATTATTTACACAATGGGCCCCACGTGACTGGCTAATTCCGGGATTCACCTGTAGACCAATCAGGTTGCGGATTCACTTCCACCTGGAGCTGGATTGGGTGGCTTCTGTGGAGCAATCAGACTGCTGCCTTTTGGATCCTATGCAACTCAGTACATAACAACCGCCATAAGACCATCAATCCCATAGCCTAAAGTTATCTAAATGCGCTGCTCAATGCATTGACCCTTCATCTGCCTTTGTCTCGAAACAGCTTTTTGAAGTGCATACCTCAGTCGCCACCTCTTTAGATGAGATAGGTCACCTTTTCTAAAGATCATAAGACTATCCTGCTGGATCAAGCCAATGGTCTAGCGAGCAGAGCATGAGCACAAGAGCAACTCTCTCTCCTCCAGGGGTTTCTGGCAACTGGGATTTGGAACCACAGTCATCATGGCTAGCAGCCATTGATAGCCCTCTCTTCCTCCTAAACTCTGGTCACATCCAGCACTCGTGTCATTTTAAAAGTCAAGGAGACCCTCGAGGAAGTGTCATTTTAGGATGTTGGGAATTGTAGCTCAGTGAGGTCACTACACTTAACAAAACACAGTTCCCAGGAATCCAACTATCAAAATGGTATACAGTGGTACCTCGGGTTACATACGCTTCAGGTTACAGACTCCGCTAACCCAGAAATAGTGCTTCAGGTTAAGAACTTTGCTTCAGGATGAGAACAGAAATTGTGCTCCAGCGGCACGGCGGCAGCAGGAGGCCCCATTAGCTAAAGTGCTGCTTCAGATTAAGAACAGTTTCAGGTTAAGAACGGACCTCCGGAACGAATTAAGTACTTAATCCGAGGAACCATTGTACAAGTACTTTCAGTGTATGGTGTGGGTGTGACTTCTGTTGGCTTTCTGACATCACACAAGCCAGAGAAATATCTGTTGCCGAGAAAAAAATCTTTTGTCAATTGGCATCATCTAAACAACATGAAACGTGTGCATTGTTTTGTCAAATCCCGGACTCTGATCGGGCATTATAAAACCACGGTGATAGACCTAGTCACAGTAATCAGGCAGCGCAACAAAATTAAGGTTGCGTCGTGAGTGTTTTTTAGGCAGCTTCCCTACTTAGAAGTAATCTTACAAACGCAAATGCTGCTGAACTCCATGTGCAGTGCTCTGGTAGAGCATGGACAGCAGACACTGATATCCTGGCCACAGTGTTTCCCACTATGGTGAAGTGTCTTGTATTTCTGCTAATTATTCCTGATTTTGCAATAATAATAATAATAATAATAATAATAATAATAATAATAATAATAATAATTTTATTTATACCCCACCTTCCCCGGCCAGAGCCGGGCTCAGGGCAGCTAACACCAGTAAAAATACAATAAAAACATAATGGGGGGGGACAATTTAAAATACAAGTTAAAAATACAATTTAAAATGCAGCCTCATTTTAATAATAGCCCATAGATCAAAACCATAAGGGGAGGCAAACAGAAGGGTCAGACTGAGTCCAAACCAAAGGCCAGGTGGAACAGCTCTGTCTTGCAGGCCCTGCGGAAAGATGTCAAGTCCTGCAGGGACCTAGTCTATTGTGACAGAGCATTCCACCAAGTCGGGGCCAGTACTGAAAAGGCCCTGGCCCTAGCTGAGACCAATCTAACCACCTTGCGACTTGGGACCTCCAAAATGTTGTCATACATATAAATTAGCGTACCTACATTTTATGCAGATCTTCATCCTCTCTTGCCCTCTTTTTATGTGTGTGATGTGTTTCCTCTTTTTTTGGGATGCCTAAATGCCCTCCCTAAACTCTGACCTCCTAAGAGGAAAGAATACAAATTGGATAGATAAGGCAACCTGTGACTTTCAGTCTTTGGTGACTTTGAGAACTTTTCAGTCTGCTCCCTTGACTCCTGTTCTTTTTTTTGCTCCCAAAAAAGGAGGAGATGGGAAGTATTTGTTTATGATTTTAGACAGGCCACAGAACCCCGTGGCAGCTGTCCTCAGAGAACTGTGCATTATTTGAACTATGGTTAGTGAGAAAAAGCCAGGATGAAACCATGTTCTGAAAGCATAGTTAAAACCAGGGCTTTTTTCCAGCTGGAACTCACTGAAACTATTGGTAAGTTCCAGCCCTTCAGGTTGCTGCTGTTGCCATAATAAGAGAACAAGGGAGGTGTTTGTTATGTATTGAAGTTCTCACTCTGGGCCAGCAGGGGGATACTGTAGATAGTTATGCAAATAAGGGATCGAAAGTGATTGGATAGTTTTAGAAAATTGTTACAGTTACGTTGTACTGGAACTCTATATAAGCAGGCTGAATGACAGTTCAGTTCTGTTCTGGCCTGTGAATAAACAAGAGCTGTTTGAAGAATCACTGTGTCGTCTGATATGTTCACCCGCAACTTAACAGTGTTCATGGTGAGTTCCAACACCTTTTTCTAGAAAAGTAACACTGTTTAAAACATATCACATTTTCCTGGATTCAGGTTTTATATGGGACTTACCTGTTGCAGTTGTGTTGTAAATAGTTTGGGAAGAATGGAAAGTATTGCAAATAGTTTGGGAAGAATGGAAAGAGAGTTAGCAGAACCAACAACTCAAAATATGAGGATATGCATATAGCTAGGATGTTTTTGCTGTTGCATGTGTTCAACTGGTTTTCTTGAGTGTTTTCATTGCATTTTTTAAAAGAAGCTTACACAAAGCATTGCCAAGCTTTTTATGAGCGAGTGATGGTGTGTGGACTTGCTGAGAATGGGGTGAAAAGAGAAGTTGGTGTGCATTTCATAACTGCAAACTCTGGAACATTGATTTATAGCAATGCAGTACATTCTATTTTCCCCATTCCCGTTGCCTTGGTAATTTTGTACTCTGACATGCTTATTCAGGCAAGAGCTCACAGTTCCAATCTGATCTAAGTCCAAGTCTTCCAAGCATCTAATTAGCTTCAGACATCTGCCCACCTGGAAAGAAATTAGAGTCATTCAGGGGAAGCAAGTACAATAAAAGTGGGGTCTAGTGTTTAAAATGCAAATGAAGAATTAAGAAGAAAGCAGCCGAAGCCCCTGTTAATCTTCAATCTCAAGAATTGTTAATCTCGTCATCCTTCCTGAATGCATCAAAAATTCATCTCAAATATGATCTGTCATAATTATCCTGTGGAGGCTTAGATTGCTGTACCAAATAAAACCTGTACCATTAGCCTAGGCTCTAAGAAAAGGTGAATTTGTAGTCTGTGAGGCAGCTATGGCACATTTGTTTACTAAAAGCGCATTACTGAGGGCCAGGAAATAGGATTCTTTCCCCACAACATCTTGCTTTTCTCAAAATACCAAGGATTGGATCTCAGGTTGTAGATACATGCACTCTCTCTGGACAAAAAAGATGAACTTTCAGGAAGGAGTCTCCACAAACTGACGTTTATCCAGATATACCATATAAAAGTATAGAAATATTTTCCGTGGCTGAATTTATGTCAGGGAACTGCCATCGGAGAGTCAGGTGGTGGAAGGGCTCAAGGAGGCTAAGAGACCCTCAGATGCTGAGGAAGGAACCAGCAGGGGGAGAGGGAGAGTTCCTGCAGAAACTCAGGCGGAGGGATGGCTCCAAGATGCTTCCAGTGAGAACAGCGGGGAGGGCTCAGGACCTCCGCTGGGGACGCCCACTCCGCGCAGGAAACTGTCACGCAGAGAATCCAGACGTAGAGTTTCCGTTAAGGAACTCTTATGTTGGCGTAAATTCCGGAAGCGTCCACTGACGGATTCTGCCAGCGATTGAGGGAGTCATGCTTTGAGGGCTCCTGTAAAGGCAGAGCTTTGAGACCTATGCAAAGCTCTGAGGGATTCAGCTTTTACGCACAAGCAGCTCATTATCCCATCACAGCAATCCGTCAGTCCCTGAAAGCCGCTTGTGCAAAGGAGAGGCATCATGAGTAACCCAACCGAAGCCGGAGGGGCAGGTGGAGCTGGAGCGGGTCCAAGTCTGGAGGAAAGATACAGAGCGTTGGAACACCAGCTAGCACTGCAAATGGCGCGGCTTGAGGAGAGGCGGGCTCAGGATGCAAAGGGGAGAACCACCCCCATCGGAAGGAAGGTACCAGGGTTGGTGCAAAAGTTTGGGGGTGACCCAAGAAATTACCAAGCCTTTAAGACAGAGATGCAGTATGCCCTCAATCTGCAGTTTGATGACTTTGCCGATGAGGAATCGAGAGTGGCTTTTGTGATTGGGCATCTCGAAGGGGGGGCTAGAGACTGGGTGAGGCCCCTGATGGCAGCGAATAATGACGCTTTAAAGGACTTGAGAAAGTTTTTCCTCGCGATGGACTTGATGTTTTCCAGCGAGATTGAACAGGGGGTGGTGCGCAGACAGTTGATGGCGTGTAAACAGGGGAATCAGTCCGTTCGAGAGTATTGGACACAGTTTACCATGCTGATACATAAATTGGGGTGGGACCTGTCTGCGGACCCGATACAAATGCTGTTTGAAGAAGGGCTATCCCCAGCGGTAAAAGACGAACTTTCCTGCGCGCCCCGTCCGGAGTCCATAGATCAGCTGACCAAATCCGCGCTCACGATTGGAGCACGCCAAGAAGCAAGGGCGCTGGAGAAGTGGGAAGGGAGAGGAGAGCGTTGGAATGATTTCCGCATTCCTGAGATGCCGGTGCAACCTTCCCCGCCAGTGGAACCGATGGAGATTGGAGGAGCAAGCGCGCACGGAACTTCAAATGTTAACAAAGGGCGGAAGAAGGAGGGGAAAGGCGCCAAAAAATGTTTCCTCGGCCAACAGCCTGGACATTTTGCCAGAGTCTGCCCTCAAAGGAAGGGATGGCAAGGGATGGCGGGAGCTGTTGGGAGTGAGGAGGAGGGGGGTAAGGAGCAGGTAAAAGCCAACGCCTGGCTGCCAGCATCAGGGCACAGCAGCCAGGCCCAGGATCAGTGAACGTGCCCAAGCCTGAACCCCCAAGAGCAGCTCTAGTCATAGAGGTGTTGCTAGAGCTACCCAATGGACATCCGCTAAAGATAAAAGCTCTATTAGACTCAGGCAGCTCCTGTAATTTCATGAGTAAGGAGTTTGCAGCTGAACACCAGATACAGACGCTCCCTTTAAGTAACCCTTTGCAGGTGACAACAATTGATGGGAGGGAACTGCTGGGAGGAGAAGTGAACCAACAGACTGTTCCCATGATAATGAAGGTGGCCAGGCACACGGAAGTGATTGTGTTTCATGTGGCCACACTGGGAGGAGTGCCCATCATATTGGGAATGAGCTGGCTGGCGCTGCATGACCCGCTAGTGGGATGGCACCAGCGGATAGTCTCTTTTGGGTCAGCTCATTGCCTAGAACACTGCAAGGGAAGGGAAACTCAGGGGGAAGCCATGGCCACTCTGGCAGGGATGGAGGTGGAAAAAAAGGGAGAAATACCACAACAATACGCCGACCTGGGCAACGTCTTCAGCGAGAGAGAAGCAGATAGAGTGCCCCCACACAGACCCTTTGACTGTCAAATTAACCTACTCCCAGGAGCCCAGCTGCCAGTGGGCAAACTGTACGCCATGTCTGACAGGGAGATGCAGGAATTAAGGGAGTTCATTGACAAAAACCTGAAACGAGGTTTCATCAGGGAGTCACGAGCGGTGGGGGGTAGCCCAGTTTTCTTTGTGGACAAAAAAAAACACAGATAAACCCAGGCTTGTAGTGGATTTCAGGGCCGTAAATGCAGTGTCAGAACCAGTGGCTTTCCCCATGCCCAGAATTGATGACATTTTGACCCGGGTGAGGAAGGGAAAGATTTTTACCAAGCTGGACCTGAGGGGGGCGTATAACCTGATACGGATGAGAAAAGGAGATGAATGGAAAACTACCATGTTCACCCCTTGGGGGCCTTTGAGTATCTCGTTATGCCTTTCGGTCTACAGGGGGGCTCAGCCTGCTTCCAATCCTTCATGAATCACGTCCTGGGACCTTTGCTTTACAAGAACTGTGTGTCATTCTTAGATGACGTATTGGTGTACTCAGAGAATGAGGAGCAGCATGTGCGAGATGTCAGGGAGGTACTGAGCAGGCTGCAAGCAAACCAACTGTGGGTAAAACTGGAGAAGTGGCAGTTTCATACCAGAGAGGTGGAATTCCTGGGGTACCGTTTGTCAGACAAGGGATTGGCCATGGATCCCAGCAAGGTCCAAGCGGTACTGGAATGGAAGGCACCCAGAACCAGGAAAGACGTGCAGAGGTTCCTGGAGTTTGGAAACTTCTATCGGAAGTTCATCAAGAACTTTGCCCACTTAACGGCTCCCATCACTGATTGTCTCAGCAGTAAGAAGAAATTCGCCTGGACGGAAGAGGCGCAGCAAGCGTTTGAAAGGCTAAAGAAAGCGTTCGCGTCGGAAGAACAGCTTTTGCACGTGGATCTTCAGAAGCCGATGAGGGTAGAAACGGACGCATCTGATCGAGCGGTAGGGGCGGTGCTTCTCCAGCCGGGAAAAGATGCGTCAGACTGGAGACCGTGTGCCTTCTTCTCGCGGAAATTGAACAAATCCGAGAGGAACTACACCGTGTACGACCGGGAACTGCTCGCCATTCATGAAGCTTTTCGGCGGTGGCGACACCTGCGGATTGGAGCACAACACAAGGTCCAAGTGTGCACGGACCACAAAAATCTTGAATATTGGAGAACGGCCCAAGTACTGAACCAGAGACAAGTGAGATGGGCACAGGAGTTCTCCAAATTCCATTTTGAAATTTGTTACGTACTGGGCCCGGAGAACGTCAGGGCGGACGCTCTCTCTCGAAAACCAGAGTATTTAGAGGGGGAGGGAGCACCCGAGGAAAGGCATATCATCCCCGAGGACCACTGGGTGTGTGGGGCAGCATTGGTGGGGCAAAGAGAACTGGTAGAGGGAACTGAGAACGACGAATACACCCAAGATAAGCTCAGAGGGCTCAGGGGAGCTGGAGAGAACACAGGGGGTTTTGAGGAAAGGAACGGGGCGTTGTATTACAAGGGGGCACTGTACATACCAGAAGGGGAACTGAGGGGTAGAGTGCTCAAACAATTGCACGACAGCCCCACCGCGGGGCACTTTGGGCAACACAAAACCATGTGGTTGGTTACCAGGCAGTTCTGGTGGCCAAAGGTGAGGGAAGATGTACGTGAGTATGTAAGGGGGTGCGACCGATGCCAGCGGGCAAAAGGGGAGGGGCTGGCACCGGCGGGGTTACTGGAACCATTACCCACACCAGAACGGCCATGGGAGGCGGTATCCATAGATTTTATGACGGATCTGCCAAAATCCAAAGGGAAAACAGCAGTCATGGTAGTGGTAGACCTATTAACCAAGATGTGCCACTTTATAGCCTGCTCGCATGCGGTCACGGCAGAAGAAACCGCCAGGTTGTTTGTAAAACACATTTTTAGGTTGCATGGCGCCCCCTTGAGGGTGGTCTCAGACCGAGGGAAACAATTTACTTCCAGGTTCTGGAGGAAGCTCGTGAGCTTACTGCACATAGAGGTAAATTTCTCGACCGCCAGACATCCAGAAACTAATGGGCAGGCGGAAAGAGCAAACAGTATTCTACAACAATACCTGAGGTGTTATGTGAATGACAGAGAGAATGATTGGGTAGAGAAATTGGCTCTGGCCGAGTTTGCCTACAATAACGCGGACAATGTGTCCACGGGAATGAGTCCCTTTTTGGCTAATTATGGGTGCCATCCTAGGGCATTTCCAGGGGAAGGAGGGGAAAGATGGAGCGTACCGGCAGCGGAACACTTTGTAGAAGAAATGGAAGCAATACATCGTCAGCTCCAAATGAATTTGGATAGGGCCAAGGAAGAATACAAGAAACAGGCAGACAGGAGCTGAAGGGAAGGAGAGACCATAAGGGTGGGGGACCGGGTGTGGTTGTCGACACAAGAGTTGCCATTCAAGGGCGGGTGTAAGAAATTGAGACCCAAACGACTGGGACCCTTTGAGGTCATACAACAGGTAAATCCGGTGGCCTTCAAACTCAAGTTGCCAAACAACATGAAACTGCACCCAGTATTCCATAGATCATTACTGTCACCATACCGAGAGGGTCGGGAGTTTGTGGGACGTGAGGGGGAGGTTCCCGCGGTACCGCAAGTGGAAGAGAGGGAACGCAGCAGTCATGTAGCAGAAATACTCGACTCTCGGTGGAAGGGTAAACAGGTGGAGTACTTAGTAGAATGGGAAGGGGAACCGGAGTCTGAAAATACCTGGGTACCGGCAGAAACGGTCAATGATGAGGTATTAGTAGAAACGTTTCATCGCCGGTTCCCAAGGAAGCCTCAGCCATTGGCTAGGTTCTGGGAGAAACACTTCGGAACCACTGACGAGGAAGAGGAGTTCGAGGGGTTCCCAGAATCAGGACAGGAAGAGGAAGAAGAATCAGATGTGGAAGAGTATTCGGGCAGAAGGGACAGTAGTAGATGGAAAGCGGTTTTCGAGTCATCCGAAGATGAGGAGGATTCTTTCCGGGGGTTCCCAATCTCACCACCCAGAGAGGAGGGGGAAACGGGGGGTGAGGGGGGTCCTGGAGGGGAGGTGGATGTCAGGGAACTGCCATCGGAGAGTCAGGTGGTGGAAGGGCTCAAGGAGGCTAAGAGACCCTCAGATGCTGAGGAAGGAACCAGCAGGGGGAGAGGGAGAGTTCCTGCAGAAACTCAGGCGGAGGGATGGCTCCAAGATGCTTCCAGTGAGAACAGCGGGGAGGGCTCAGGACCTCCGCTGGGGACGCCCACTCAGCGCAGAAAACTGTCACGCAGAGAATCCAGATGTAGAGTTTCCGTTAAGGAACTCTTATGTTGGCGTAAATTCCGGAAGCGTCCACTGACGGATTCTGCCAGCGATTGAGGGAGTCATGCTTTGAGGGCTCCTGTAAAGGCAGAGCTTTGAGACCTATGCAAAGCTCTGAGGGATTCAGCTTTTACGCACAAGCAGCTCATTATCCCATCACAATTTAATACAAACTAAAGAATGGAATGTTCCGAAGAATGGCAGATGAAGGTGATGGACTATATGGGATTGGCAGAAATGACTGGCAGAATCCGAGACCAGGGAGAAGAGTCGGTGGAAGAAGATTGGAAGAAATTTAAAGACTATTTACAGAAATATTGCAAAATTAATGAATGTTAGAATGATGTCGGATAGAAACTAAGTGGTTTCCAGCTGTAATGCTTTAAGAGAATATGGGGGGAAAAAGGTTTAGAAATAGGTAAAAAATTATTGATAAGGATTTGCTGAACTAACAATTTGAATTGGAATACAAAAAAGGGAGGTATGAGGAGGTCTGGGAAATAAGTTAATGGAAAATAAGTAATGGAAACTCTGTGTGTTTTTAATTATTTTCATTTTTGTATTTTTGTTATTTTTTCTTTTTGATTTTTATTGTATTACTATTGAAAACTTTAATAAATATTCTTTTTAAAAAAAGAATGGAATGTTCCTAGTGGTTTTAGCAGTGTGGCATTACTGGCGTCTGGAAGCAAATAAGGTATGAAGATTTTTGGAGAAAATCTCACACCTCAAGAAAGATCAGTCCCTTTGTGTTAGATAGCACCCAGCATCATTGTCTGAATCTTATCCAGATCCATGGCATAAAATCTTCTCATTCTATTGACAAACAGGTACAGCCAAATTCAACACATTTGCAGCTAATCTCCATTGTATGCCCCAAGTTGTCAGTCAGTGAGTTTGAATGGAGCTTAGGAAAACCCCAAACAACTGAATGAGGACTGAGGGTGCTCAGTATGCTGAGTTTGGAAAGTTGAGTCAGTGGCCAGCAAACAGGGGTGCCAGAGGCAGAACTTTGAATCAAACCCAAACCGTCAGGAGTTGCTGTGGCTTGAATGGGGAGCCTTTTGGTGTGTCCTTTGTGGTGAACCACCAACCTGCATTGGCCGCTTTAACATCTTAAGGCAGGCTTCCTCGGCCCTCCAGATGTTTTTGGCCTACAACTCCCATGATCCCTAGCTAGTAGGACCAGTGGTCAGGGATGATGGGAATTGTAGTCTCAAAACATCTGGAGGGCCGAGGTTGAGGAAGCCTGCCCTAGGGCCATGGACTAGCTTTGTTCACACCAGGCTGGTCACTAGATCCTCTTGGGCAGTTGGAGGAACCTGAGAGCGCTTCCTGCTCCAGGTGAACATTGCTCAGGTCCTCCTGGGCTTGATATGCTCCTACACCTTTTGGTTGTCTTTCAGTGCTGACTTGTGGCTTGCTCCTCCTTCTCAGATTGTCAATCAGTTTGGACGATCTTTGAGCCTGACTAGTGGCTTGTGTCACAACTTCTCATTCTTGACTCGCTCAGACCCAAGTCCCCTGCAACACTGAGCTGTGTCACGGTCCCAGTGGAGCCATGAAAGGTCTGCTGATTGCAGGTTGGCGGGTCTTGCACAAAGGCAATCCTCCCTTAGGGCAAATTTCCCATCTTCCATACAAATGGAGACAAAGAAGACTCCATTCTAATTCATTACTCTTAAGTGTTCAACCATTAGTGATAGGTAGAGAAGTGGGAATCAATTTTAGACTTGGAAATCTAGCAGGAGCACTGAATTCAATAGGCACTTAAGGATTAATAGGTAGAGCTATCTTGCCAGTTGATTGTCAGTAGGAATTGGCCAGGGGCTCTGTGGCTGAAAAGAGAATGCAGAGCTGCTTTCTAGATAACAAAAGCTATAAAGGGTACACAGATATTAGAAGTAGAGTGCTAGATCTCACTTTTATTTTGATACATGTCAGCTCAGCCACATGGTTTCTCTTATTATTGAACAACAGGTAGAGATTGGAGGGGGGGATGAGATGGACGGGGTTCTGTTAAGCACCTTTTTGGAAACATAAATTATGATTTCTACAATGGCTGGATAATCAGTTTTTGTCTGTATTATTTAAAGCTTGGATTAAGTGAGTGGCAGCTTTGGCACCAGGACTCCACCCCCACCCCCACCCCCGTTACCCCCCTACAACAACACCCACATACAATATTGATTCATGGAAAGCTTGCGACTTCTATCAGCTGGTTGATTTTTATGAAGATAGTATCCCATGGACCATAACCTTATTGCAGATCTGTTTGGGAGACAACTCTGTTCTTTGGCTTTAGGTTGCCAACTATGTCCATTTCTTCTCTGCACATCTATTTTTTTAAAAGGTGCAAGACAATGGGAACAAATTATCATGGTTTCCTCAGGTCCTATGAAAGGGATAGTTTCCTTGTTGTATCAAATTTTGTTAAATGATACTTTTGTTTCAGATCAAAAGCATAGGTCCTGGTGGGAACACAACAGAGGAGTTCAGATAGACCAGGGGTCAGCAAACTTTTTCAGCAGGGGGCCGGTCCACTGTCCCTTAGACCTTGGGGGGGGGGCTGGACTATATTTTTTTTGGGGGGGGGATGAACGATTTCCTATGCCCTACAAATAACCCAGAGATGCATTTTAAATAAAAGGGCACATTCTACTCATGTAAAAGCACACTGATTCCTGGACCGTCCGTGGGCCGGATTTAGAAGGCGATTGGGCCGGATCCGGCCCCTGGGCCTTAGTTTGCCTACCCATGAGATAGATGAAGAAGATTGGAAAAAGCTCTGGCCAAAGGCATCTCTTTCAGCCCAGACCAGGGAATTTGCTCTAAAACTTCCAACATGGTTGTTATTTAACACCATGATTAATTTATTTTCTACATAAGGGTGCTTCTGCCTTATGCCGGATGGGGTGCCAGGATACTGGGACCTACAGGCATATGCGGTGTGACTGCCCCAAGATGAAAGGATTCTGGACCAAAGTGTTTACAGAGATCCCATGTGTATAACAAGATAAATGATTAATCCTTTCCCTCATCTGAATCTTTGAATTTGTTTGTAGATTTGGACTGAGACTTGAATAACAAGGAACTTATTTCATATCTTTCGATAGTGGTCTGGACTAATGTTTAGATTCCTACCAGCATGATTGCCATCTTCTTTTACTTCTTTTTACAGAAGTAAAAAGACTTCTTGTTTTGTTTTCTGCGCTGTTGATGCCCTGTTAACTAATAAGTTGCTTTAACATCCCTCCTTACCAAAGCACTATGATTTGCAGTAAGAAAAGGGAAATGCTAGTAAAATTATTACGTTTGGGAGCTGTCAACCACAACACAACCCCACCCTCCTTTTCCTCCCCTACCCTGAGATTTTCCGTATATGGAGAGCATGGGGGAATGTATACCATTTTTCAGATTCTGTAGTGAAATGCTCATCTCTCCATATTTGAAATCACTGTGTGTGTTTCTTGAAAAGGCAAGAGCTTGGCTTTAGGTGGAACAAAATCTACAAAGCCATCTTGCTTGTTGAACTCAAAAACTTTAAAATTCTAATTACAAGGGGGGGGGAAACGTAATTGTAAATAGAATTATGAGGAAAACTTGGGTGGGAAAATGTACAATTGACCAACAAGTAAGTAGGAAAATGCATTGTTCAAACCTGGAGTGTGTTCACTCCTCCTCAGTTGCTTTCATTGATCTAGTTCCGTTGTTCTGTAAAAAATATTTCAGCTGGCCGCTGTAACCCTCTCAGCAGCTGCTTGCAGGAAGAAGGGGATGCCATAATTCTCTAAATTAGGAACCTGCCCCATTATTTTTTTCCTTTTGTACTGCAACTATTAGACTGTAAGCCTGAAGGCAGTGACTGCCTTTTAAAATTTCTGTACAGTGTGATTTTTGAAGATATAGTGCCAGTCTGTTTCTCAGTACAGATATCAACTCTGTCATTTGAGCAAGGATTGCTGTGAGATGCCCTCCGCCTCTCTCACAGCAGCAGGGGTTACAGACCACTGCAGGAAACTGTGAACTCATCACTGCAGTTTAGAAGCAGCCAGTGACAAGTTTCTCACCTTGTGTCTTAAGAAAGAACAGATATCAGCCCCAAACATGTTGCTGTTTGCAATCCAAACTGATCATATCTAGAGATGTGAAGTCCTGGGTTGGGGGGGGGGTGGAGAGAGAGAGAGAGAGAGAGAGAGAGAGAGAGAGAAAGAGAGAGAGAGAGAGAGAGAAAGACTGGAAAAAATGGGGAAATAATAGCCGCACACCCTTGTTCAGCAGGGTTGCCATGTTTTGAAGAGCAAAAAAGAGGGCACATTTGCCGGTGGCCAGCGGGGTGGGGAGGAAGTGTGGGACAATGTCCCTTCAAAATATACAAAAAAGTTTACCCCTGAAAAAGAGGACATGTCCTGGAAAAATAGGACATATGGCAACCCTGTCCAGGCCTTCATATCTCAAATCCATAAAAACCAGCTTTGTTCTTCTATCTCTTAGTTAAACTCTAGCATTATCAACCAATGTGTATACTATGTATGCCAGTGAGAATAAAGCAAAATTGTGCATGCCCTCCTGCCTAACCTAAAGCTCTTGCCCCTTCCCATAATATTGCTCCTTTTGTATTGTCTTAGATACATTTGGAGCATAAAACATATTTCTTTTTCTTGCAGTATAATTAGAACCTCTCCTCTAAGCCAGCTGCATTATTAGATTTGCCAAAGCTGAGATTTTTATATAAAAAAGTGGAATTGAGAGATGAATTGCTACATTTCTTGGTTTCACGTTGCATTTGCTTGAGATCTTATTATTGACACTGATAATGACACTCAACTGGAAAACGATAACAGCCTGGTTCAGACATACTCAAGGCTGCATGCAAGAAAGGAGCAGGATCATGCCCTCTCACCCACCAGATGTATGCCTTTCATTTTTTAAGGATTATGTGTGCTGGACTTCATGTATAAATGTTATGACAATTATGGGCAGCAGCACAGCATATCACCATGCCGCCCAGGGTGTGGGTGCATGCGTGTGTGCCCTTCCCTGTGTGGGCCCATGCCGGGGGCAGAGCAAGGGGCAAAGGACAAACAGAAGTCCAGTGCGCCTGCCCAGTCCCTGCCACCACTACAGTGATGCCAGCCCCGAGTGACATGGCTGTTGCACCCTCCTTGCGCAGCCCTCTTCAGATCCGAGCCTTACAAAGCTTGCACAAAGCTGGGGTCAAAGGGTGCACAGTTGTCGCATCCCCACACTTTCCTCCTTCAGAGGACTTGTGTTATGTACTGAGTTGAATAGGATCCAAATTGCAGCAGTCTGATTGGTCCTAGAACAATGCAGCAGTATGATTGGTTGGCAGGAACCACCCAATCATGCTCCGGATAGAAGTGAATCCACAACCTGATTGGCTTACAGTAGAATTCCAGAATTAGCAATCATGTGCAGCCCATTGTGTAAATAATGTATATAAAGCAGATACTTTGAGGGGACATTCATTCATTCCTCCTCAAAACTATGAGCTGAATAAAGAGCATGAAATCACTTTGCGACTCTGAGTATATTTCAACTTGCAAGGCTCGGATTTGGACAGGGCGGCGCAAAGGTGAGGCTGGGATCGAAGGGCGCATGGCTGCTGTGCCCCCCATGTTGCCCCCCCTCCCAGCAGCCTTGCAAGGCTGGGTACTCAGGAGGGTGTTGCTGCCGGCCCACCCGCGCAGGGGGAAGACCAGCCAGCCGACGGTTCAACATGGGGTGCAAAGCAGGTACCCCAGGCTGGCGCCCCAGACCAGCAGCCCCCAGCCCGGCCAGGCCCAGTGTTCCTCTCTACAAGTGTTGGATCTTCCAACACTGGGAGAGGAGCACCAGGCTGTGTGAAGGTGCCTGATTTGCACCCCCTGAAAAATCTGCGCAGGGGGCCACAGCCCCTCTGGCACACACACACCCATGCTATGCCACTGATTATAAGCAATAAAGCGTATCTGGATGTTGCGCCACTCCATGTAGGTTCTAAGTTCATCCAAGCTGGTCCACGACTCTGAATCTCTTTCCAAAAGTTGCAGTATTGTTTGATGTGACAATATCCTTATACACACCCCAAATACCCCTCAGGCACTATACCGTTTTGTACCAGAGCTGTCAGGATTTGGCTCATGAAGTGCCCTAGAAACATTCTTTTCGGGCTGGAAGCTAGAGCTGCCAGTGTGGTGTAGTGGTTAAGAGTGGTAGTCTCGTAATCTGGGGAACCGGGTTCGCGTCTCCGCTCCTCCACATGTAGCTGCTGGGTGACCTTGGGCCAGTCACACTTTTTGAAGTCTCTCAGCCCCATTCACCTCACAGAGTGTTTGTTGTGGGGGAGGAAGGGAAAGGAGAATGTTAGCCGCTTTGAGACTCCTTAAAGGGAGTGAAAGGCGGGATATCGAATCCAAACTCTTCTAATAATTTATTATTTATACCCCACCCATCTGGCCGGGCTTCCCCAGCCACTCTGGGTGGCTTCCAACAAAATATTAAAATGCAGTAATGCTTCAAACATTAAAAGCTTCCCTAAACAGGGCTGCCTTCAGATGTCTTCTAAAAGTCTGGTAGTTGTTGTTCTCTTTGACATCTGGTGGGAGGGTGTTCCACAGGGCGGGTGCCACTACCGAGAAGGTCCTCTGCCTGGTTCCCTGTAACATGGCTTCTCGCAGTGAGGGAACCACCAGAAGGCCCTCAGTGCTAGACCTCAGTAGAACGATGGGGGTAGAGATGCTCTTTCAGATATACTGGACCGAGGCCATCTGTATACGTACCCCCTGGCTAGTCAGAACTTCAGACAGCACACAGAAACACCTTCTGAAGCTTTGAGGCAAATTGTTCCAATATTGTCTTCTTAGTGACCCATATTTAGTGGAGAAAAGACCAACTTTTTGCCCATGTGCTGCATTTCATGAACTTCTGGGGGCTTAAATTGAGTCCCTAGCAAGCACCTGGCTTAGGTTGCAAAGTGTGTTCTCCTTCATGGAGAGCACGTGTTGCGGTGGGGTCTGCCGAGCCACCCCTCTGTTGCCAGGCAGGGTTTCTGAAGTGGGCCTAGGGCAACGATTGGATGGGTGGGTTGCTGGGGTAAAAGTTATGTTGCAATTTGGGTGGGGGGGTAAAAGGTTTTATATACTTTGCACACAGACTGGAGCTTTCTTTTTGCTGCGTGCAATGGATCACCCGCCCACCTGCCCTAAATTAAGAGGTTTTTCGCGTTGACCTTGCTATGCCTGTCATGGGGTCGTCTGCCGTTGGGGCAGGGACCTGGTAGGAATTTTGTCCATCTGGCTGATTGGCTGGGCCATTTGGTTTTTGCCTACTGCGTAGCAAATCGTCACAATTTGTAAGGTTGTGGTGAGGCATTGGTTATAAATTGGTTGGAGGAGGGGTTAGGATAGGCTGGGCCTGCCCCTCCAAGGTTGCTGCGGAAAGGGAATTCCGTTAAAGGAATCCAGGGGCTTGCCATCTTTTCGTCCGAATCCCTGGAATGGGGCTAGGGCTGGCAAGCCCCGGGGAGCATGCGGGGAGAGGTGAGGGCCTGTGGCTCAGCTCCATTTCTCCCCGATATTGTTTTCCCTTTCTGGCTTTCGGTGGTGCCCGGAAGTCAGTTCTGTCCCCAGGCGGGGGACAGATAGTCTTAACCAATGCCTAAACAACCACTCACACTTATGTATTTCAATAAAGTTGTGGCCAAAATTATGCCAAAAACCTTAAACAAAAATTATGTGTGAGTTGTGAGTTATTTGGGGGTTGCTTGGGGACCTCGACATGCAATCCCGTTCCTGCTTACACAATGGTGTAAGCCCCACTGAACTTAATTCTGAGAAAACAAGTGTAGGGTGTTTCCGTCAACCCGCAGTGAATTTCTTCACTTGTTCCTTGGCCCCCACACGCAGAAAGAAAGACAGGGTGCCACATATTAAAGACTTTATCGATTAATTGCGGGAATCTCCTGTGAGGAAAGATTGACTAGTTCAGTCCTGGCAGCCATGCTTAGCCAGGGAGATGGAAGAGTACCCCTGTGGGCAATTCCACCCTGGCTCTGAGTACCACCAAGATAAGATGATAAGCTCTCCTTTGCCTGCTCAACGAAAAACAAGAACGCTTGGCTGCTCTCCTTCTCTTGCTGCCCAACACAAGAAAGCATGAAATCTCCAGTATCCAAAAGATGCCCCCTTCCCAGCACTCAAACCATCTGGTGATGAAGGGTAGTGTACCCATCACTACAGCAGGGGTGCTTCAAGATGGTAATTTATTTTTGCTTCTCCACACTACCTGCCAGGAGTGGTGTAGCTACGGTGCTAATCGGCCAAATAATGCACCACGGAGATTAGATGGACTATGGCATAGATGAAAAAAAATGATGCTTCTTTCAATCCTGGGAGACACCCCAGAAATTCCTGCTCTGAGTCATGTAGCAGGCAACTGGTGGATCATATGCTTTGAGTGGCGGGTGGGTGTCATGGCCAGGTGAAGGGGGCCGAGTCACTTCTAAGAAGGCCCCTGCCAGTCCTGCTGGCCTCTATAGCGGTGGGGTAAACTTGTCCCTTTAGGACCGAGAAGCGCTTAGTCCTTAAATCCTGCAGAAGTCTCACAAAGAAAGACTTGTTCTGTATATGCCCAATGAATGTTTTTGACAGCACAATGACTGCCTATTGTCAAGGATAATTCTGACTCCCTGTGCATAATTTACTTCCAGCGCTCTTGTTTTCTTTTGTGACGTGAGCTGTGAGGTTATTCTAACGCTAATCATGCACAGTAACTGACTTCTTGCCCTGAGCGGTGGCAAAGAGCATCAATATTGAATGCCCTGACTCTTTTGTCTCAAAACTCTTTCGATAATTTTAAAATAAATGAATGAGCTGAACAATTGTCTGTCACCATGGAGTCAACAGTTCTCTTAAAAAACAGAAAACAGGAGTGCTAATGAAGCACAGCAAAGCTGTCTCAAAATGTATCTTCAAATACCATGTCCGATTTGTTTAATGTATAATGAATGCAAACTTTTAATATTGTTTCCTAAGGCGTCGGCACCTGCCACCTTTTGAGGGAAAAACCCCTACATCTGGGGAAGGGTAAAGCGTGTAATTTACCAAGCAAAGTGAAACCTTTGGTTTAATTCACCCACTTGGCATTTCTTACTTGTTAATGTGACAACTCTGTGGAACACTGAGATAGTGGAATGACCTTTGGTGCTACTATTCATGATACAGTTTTATATTCCAAGTTCAAATATCGGTGCAACCTGAATGTGTGCATGCAGATTTGTCACAGTATTGCGTCAGGCACAGTTGTAGCATTCAAACACTCCTGATACCGTGATAGAGCAGAATCACTTTGGCTTGTTGTTTTCCATATGAGTTACTGCTCTGGGCTTGACTTCTTCCAACCAGGACAATAATTCTAATATTGTGCATCACCCATAAAAAATTGCAAGGTACAAGGAAAGCACAGATAATATGAAACATGATGTATCCTCAGACCATTGGCCTATCTACCTATCCAGACTGCACATCATGTTTCTCCTTGTACCTTGTTCCACCCCTCTACTCCGCAAATGTTTCTGTAGGGCAGATTCTGCTAAGTGCTTGATATCCCAAAGAGATAAGAACTACTATTTTGCACTCTTCTTGTTTAGCTAATTAGCATCTGCTTAGTGCTGCCTGCTGTTTAGCATTTAGCATTTTTCAACACTAATTATGAGAGTTACTGAACATGGTTCTGGGATTTTCCGTTACTCAACTTTGTGCTAAGTTTTCTTTATTGATAACTTTGTTTTAATGGTGTAGGAAGCAAAACAAGAACAAAGCATTACCAAGGAACCCTTTAGAAGATAAAAGTATTGCAGTTCCACTTCTCGTTGTTTAAAACAGGGGTTTATACAACAACTTGGCTTACAGCTTTGAGCCCATCTGTTGGCTTTCTTGGAGGCTAATCTTAATGGAGTGTGAGCCTATTTCAAGGAGATGGTTTTCAAGAGAGGATAGTTTTTCAAAGATATTAAAGGAGGAATGGAGGAAGAATCACTTCCAGTAGTCTACACATACATTTCCTTTGTCCTCCCACCGCATCTTACCAAATAGGTTTTGCAAGTTTTCAGGCACTATGAACCAAAGGCAGGCCCAAGAAATTTTGCTGCCCAAGGCAAAGGACATCCCATGCAGGGGTGAACGAAGGTTAACCAACACCCGGGGCGGGGCAAACCACCGGCTGCACACGCGTGGCATCGCTACGTATGACGCATGTGTGACATTGCTACGTAGGGCACATGTGCAGCATTGCTATGTACAGTGCATGCATGTGACACTGTGCATGCGTTGTATGTAGTGGTTTGCCGCCAGAGCCACTTGAGCACTGGACAGACAGTGGTGGGATACTCTGCTCATGGCTGCAGCGGCGGCACAGGGATTCTCTGCTTGCAGCTGTTGCAGCGACAGAGGGATCCCACCGCCGTCTGTACGGCGCTCAGGTGGCGCCGGCGGCAAACCGCTATGTACAGTGCATGTGCGGCGTCAAACGCCGTACGGACGGTGGCAGGATCCTTTGCTCATGGCTGCAGCCGCAAACGGAGGATCCTCCACATGCAGCAATGGCGTGATGGCTGCTCACGCCACTGTGTCCAGGGTGGTGGGGCAAGCGTTCTTGTAACACCCCCCCCCCCCAGACATGGCACCCAGGGCAAACCACCCCTGCCCCCCCTTGTGACGCCACTGATCCCATGTACAGAATCTGACGGGCATGGCAACTGAATCTTATTTCAAAGGTTAGTGTCTTCCAGTGCACCTGAGGACAGCAGGCTGGTGACAAACCTGTGGCATAAGCAGTTCTGATCTTCAAAAGAAGGGAATGTCCAGAGGACTCAGGAGGAATAGCAAGGGAACTGTCACTGCTGCCCCGAGCACCTGCCAGCTGAAGCAGCTGCCTCAGTCTACCCAATGGTAGGATCAACCCTGACGGAACCCTTCAAATCTAAGAACAGAGACCACAGTGGAATGAATGAGTCTGCACATTGGGAGTATGTTTCTAGCATGTAAGAAATGATCACCTGCCTCCAACAGAGTCTGACGCTCCAGTAGTAACCAACGTACTTGAAGTATTGATTGATTGTAGGCCTATAGGAAGGACCAACTGCCATATTGATAATCATATTGCCACCGTGTTATTTGCCCTGAGTAGAGTGAGGAAGGGACGCGGGTGGTGCTGTGGGTTAAACCACAGAGCCTAGGACTTGCCTATCAGAAGGTCAGCGGTTCGAATCTCCGCAACGGGGTGAGCTCCCGTTGCTCAGTCTCTGCTCCTGTCAACCCAGCAGTTCAAAAGTATGTCAAAGTGCAAGTAGATAAATAGATACCGCTCTGGCAGGAAGGTGAACGGTGTTTCCGTGCACTGCTCTGGTTCGCCAGAAGCGGCTTAGTCATGCTGGCCACATGATCCGGAAGCTGTACTCTGGCTCCCTCGGCCAATAAAGCGAGATGAGCGCCACAACCCCAGAGTTGGTCACAACTGGACCTAATGGTCAGGGGATCCTTTACCTTTACTTTAGAGTAAGGAAAGGAGCACGGACAAATACGAAATATCAGTTCCCATCTTTTGCAGCCTTAGTACACACACAAAGAGAGTCTTCTTGTTTCCTTTGACTGTCTTGAGGCTACACTGGTTGGAAAGCCCCTTCTTGTTCATGAGTCACAGGTTCATCAGTCCACCTCTCTCTTACACTGGTGTGTTCAAAATTTGTGAAGGCTTTGCTGCTGAGCATTTCAGATGTACCAGCCTTAACAAGACATTGAAGCTGCAGGCAAATCTGGGATAGCTGACTTGTTTGCACCAGCACTTAAGATCATAGACAGTCACACAAAAAGAATATTGTACAGCTAGGAAACGTGTATAAAAGGGCAAGCAAATTGATCGATGAGATGGAGCTTTTCCCCCACAAGGAAAAGGGACTGTGTTTGGGTTTACTTAGTTTAGAGAGGAAAAAATAGCAGCAAGACATGATAGAGGCGTATACAGGTTTGCATGGTGTGAAGAAAGTGGAAGGAGAATTTATTCCCCCTCCCTTTCTCACAGTCCTTGAACCCAGGGTAATCCCATGAAGCTGAATGGTGGGAGATTCAAGGCAGACAACAGAAAGCCCATCTTCACACTGCACATGGTTAAACAATTGCATTTGCTGCCAGAACGTATAGTCACGGCCACAAAATTAGGTTTAGGATGGAATTAGACAAATTTGTGGTGGCTGTCAATGACCACTAGTCATGATGGCTGTTTCCAGGATCGGAAGCATCATGCCTCTCAGCTGGGAAGTAACAACAGGAGAGTGTTGTGGTCATGTCCTACTTGTGGGATTCCCATAGATAACTTGATAGACACTATGGGAAACAGAATGCTGAGCTGGTTTGGTCTGATCCCGTAAAGCTCTTTGGTTCATTTGTAGGTTTGGAAATCAACACTAATCCCTAGGGTGCTGAGGCAAAGTTACCCTGTTGGCAATGGGAAAAGACAGCCACCAATCATTAGGTCAGGAAGGGGAAGCAGCCAGGGAAGCCTTAAAGTTTGGTCCTGCAGAGATGAACAGCTGGGCAGGAATTGTTGTTGTTTAGTCGTTTAGTCGTGTCCGACTCTTCATGACCCCATGGACCAGAGTACGCCAGGCACTTCTGTCTTCCACTGCCTCCCACAGTTTAGTCAAACTCATGCTGGTTGCTTCGAGAACACTATCCAACCATCTCGTCCTCTGTCGTCCCCTTCTCCTTGTGCCCTCCATCTTTCCCAACATCAGAGTTTTTTCCAGGGAGTCCTCTCTTCTCGTGAGGTGGCCAAAGTATTGGAGCCTCAGCTTCACGATCTGTCCTTCCCGTGAGCACTCAGGGCTGATTTCCTTCAGAATGGAGAGGTTTGATCTTCTTGCAGTCCATGGGACTCTCCAGAGTCTCCTCCAGCACCAGAATTCAAAAGCATCAATTCTTCGGTGATCAGCCTTCTTTATGGTCCAGCTCTCACCTCCATACATCACTACTGGGAAGACCATAGCTTTTACTATAAGGACCTTTGTTGGCAAGGTGATGTCTTGGGCAGGAATATGCTGACTTAATTCTCAATCTGATGATGATGATGGTGTTTTATTATTTATATGCCACCCCTCAGACTGGGTTACCCCAGCCACTTTGATCAGCTTCCAACAAATTATGAAACCAAGGGGCAGAAGACAGGACGAGTTTTCTCCCCAGCAGTGATGTTCCAAAGCGTATTCCTTAACATTTTCCTATATAACTGAATAGCTGACATTCGCTCATATGGAGGTAACAGCCTGGCACTTGGAGATAACACTGCAGTGCAGGGAAAGTCTCTCCATTACCCCAGATAGCAGTGAACCATTACCCCAGATAGCAGTGGAATGTATCAGTGTTTAATGAGTCTCTGTGCCCAAGGTCCCTCATAATCTGCACGCAGTGGACCCATTGCAATGATGGGCAATTTGCTTCAATATCCACTAGCACGTTTCTGAGTTCCATTGCTTTTTCACAGGCTAGCGTGGCAAAGATGCAGAACCCAGGGGAGGGCCAGTCAGATGCGGTCAGTGTAGTTCTCTTGCGATCCCCAAATTTTTAGAGGACAAAGCAAAGGGGCTGTGATATGAAATGCAGTTGAGAATAGGGGTGAAAACTTCCCTAGACGAGGAATGTTTAATGTATGGACAGATCTTGCTCCTTCTTAACTGGATCCTCAATACACTCATTTGTTTAAGTGAATACTTGCACATAGGGACACCATCATTTGCAATTCCTCTCTTTGTTAAACAGACCAGTAAATTCAATTACTTCAAGAGCTACTACAGTGCTTAGCATGGTTGCATAGTCCAGGCTAGAAATTCCCTGTTGCCTGCCTTAATCTTGTGGTTATGCAGTATCCTTGATTTTACTTTGTTGTTTTGGGAAACCTGTCCCCTGACACACAATTGTTAAGTATGCTACTCTTTGGCGGGTTCCCCCTCTATTTTTGCTGGTTTTCTTTTGCCTTCTATTTTTGTTTTTCTTTGGCCTTATTTCCTTTCCTTTGTTTTTCATTCCAAGAGCAGGAAATTTGAGGTTTGAGGATTTATAATGAAAATTAAAATTGTATATTATATTGTATTCACAGCTTCCAGGCTTCCTGCTTGGAGACCTAGATTTATTTCTTAGCACAATTAATATATTGGCCCCTTTTCGTAATTGCAAACTTTTTGGATGAAAGTATGGCTCAGTACTGTGTCCTGGTACTCTGGTAGTCTTTGAACTGCTCTTTAGCTGATACTTTTTTAACCTATTCTGCTCCAAATAATTTTTTTTTAAAAAATCTAATGAACTTGTCCACTGGATTGGACAAAATTCAAACATGATGATTATCTACTTGCACTTAAGGGTGCTTTCGAACTGCTAGGTGGGCAGGAGCTGGGACCGAACGACGGGAGCTCACCCCGCCGTGGGGACTCGAACCGCCGACCATGTGATCAGCAAGACCTAGGCGCTGAAGTTTTACCCACAGCGCCACCCGCGTCCCGTTTAATGCTGTATTGTGTTTTTAATATTCAGTTGGGAGCCGCCCAGAGTGCCTGGGGAAACCCAAAGATGGGTGGGGTATAAATAATAAATTATTATTATTATTATTATTATTATTAACCCTAATTTAAATAAAATGTGACCCGTATTCAACCCATCACTTATCCTTACTCCTGGGTCTGGTCGCAAATGATTTTCCCAGGGCTTCCCAGTCACTGTATTTTGAGGAAGAGACGTTGAAGTAATTGTTCTGGTCATTTCTGTCCTCTTTGCTACTTCTGCGTGTGATGCTTGCTTGGAAAATGGTGGCCATTCAGGTCTCTGTGCCACTTGCCCAGAAATCCAAGTCAGTTTTGCACTTCGGTTCCTGTGGGTTTTGGTGGCACGTTAACAGAACACAAGCCGGAAGCTGCTTTTTCCATTCATCAAAGCTACCTAGCCCCAACATCCATCCTTCTGAAAAATGTCCAGGTTGCTTTCCTGGAGACACGACTTACAATGCCTACCATTTCATACAATTCTTGTAAGCCGCATGCTGCATTGTCATTTCCTACTTTCCTTTAGAATGCATTTGCAGTAATCAAATTGTAAGATTCACTTTTCCTGGCCCTCGGGCAAAATGCTTTATGAGCAGTTCTGGCACACGCTGCTTTCATGTTCCCTGGCACATCCAAGTAGCCCACCAATCACAGAAAAGCCTTTCTTTAACTTCTCAAAAGCAGATTTATTTCCCCTCAAAACGAGAGGTACACAAAACAAATATGCTCGGGGGAAGCAAAATATCAGCAGTTTTACAAGAATAGACCCAGACAAAAAGGAAAAGCAGTTTCAGAATTGGACGGCATGCAGCCTCTGATAAAACTTGTTTGGAGAGAGACTAAAAATTCATTTACATGGATTTCACTGGAGCAAGATTTTTGTGTAACCACAATGAGTAAAAGAGGCAGGGAAACAAAGGGGGGCTAGCTGCTCAATGTATCTGTGCTGCCCAAAGTTTTATTGGCTGTCATAACTTTTCTGGTTTCTAACAGGGCCAGCTGGGTTGTGATTCCTCTTTCAAATGCTCTGTAGAAAGGTTGGTAGCTGGGGCATACCTTTTTCTGGGTTAAAATTGGAAAGTCTGCTATTACAGCTTGGACTGGTCCACTCTCTGTGTTCTGCTCACAGTTTTAAAGTATGGCTATAAGTCTTCCTTGATTTTCTTGTTTTATCTTTTTGTAAACCACCTTGAGTGTCAGGGAACTGCCATCGGAGAGTCAGGTGGTGGAAGGGCTCACAGAGGCTAAGAGACCCTCGGATGCGGAGGAAGGAACCAGCAGGGGGAGAGGGAGAGTTCCTGCAGAAACTCAATCGGAGGGTTGGCTCCAAGATGCTTCCAGTGAGAACAGCGGGGAGGGCTCAGGACCTCCGCTGGGGACGCCTACTCCGCGCAGGAAACTGTCACGCCGAGAATCCCGAAGGAGAGTTTCCGTCAAAGAACTCTTATGTTGGCGCAAATTCCGGAAACGCCCACTGACGGATTCTGCCAGCGATTGAGGTAGCCATGCACCCATGGCTCCGCGGACTGGGAGAGTTTAGAAACTGATTGCAAGAGTTGAGAGCTCAACCATTTACGCACAAGCAGCCCCCATAACCCATAACATTGAGCTTCTTTTTCCTTTTTTACAATCAAGAGGTATACATTTAATGAAATAATTAAAATAAATACTTTATGTTATCGTATTGAAAATATGTGAGCTGGGTCTCTCTTCTTCTTTTTTTTAATGTTTAGAGTTTATCCCCAAATTCCACAGTGCTGCCTTGTAACAACATACTTTGAAAAATCTCCAAGTGAAGCTCGCAGAAGCAAGGCAGATCAATTGAATCCCACTGAATTTAGCAGAAGGGAAAATACGCATAAACCGATGATTACCAGCCAGCTATTTGGGTATGTCATGAGAGCGATTGTGAGCAGGCCATGGAACTACATTTGCAAAGCTGTGAGATGGTTTGACCAGTCGTGGTGACCAATTCCAGAGGTCTGTTGAAGATGAAAGAGACTTTAAAACGTACCTCACTATTGCAGTGGACGCTCGGGTTGCGAACGTGATCCGTGCGGGAAGCACGTTCGCAACCCACAGTGTCTACAACCCGCAGTCTGTGCACGCGCAGGTTACAATTCAACGCTTCTGCGCATGCGCAAAGCACGATTTGATGCTTCTGCGCAAGCGCCAAAACCCGGAAGTAACCCGTTCTGGTACTGCTGGGTTCAGCATGGTGCGCAAGCTGAAATCTGGCAACCTGAAGTGTCTGTAACCCAAGGTATGACTATACTTAGAAATAAGAGGAAAAGACAATGCGCTACAGAGCCACACATGACTGCATGCTTAAATTTTAAGAAATGAGCCTTAAGGGAAATGGCAGAAAGTACTACAATTAAATATACCTGTTTCATTTGTATCCCCCAATAATGTTTTCTGGCATCATTTGCATATACTGCTGTGTCAATTGTACCCTTCCCAGCCTTTTCGGCTTATGTGCATGTCTAGATAAGCACATTTTAGGCTGACAAATAAGGAAGTTAATCCTTATTTGCATTTGTTGAGCTAGGAAACACTTTAATGTTGCTCAAACTTCTATAAATAAAGAATGCTTTATTCAGATCATCATATTTTAATTTGGGAGGGTTCTCTATTGAATACTCTGAGTTTCTCATTAGTATTCTCCACCCCCACTCTTTCTCTTCATTTGAGTTATATACTTATGATGATTGCTATCTTTTTTATTTACTTAATAGGGATTATTCTCTTCCCAATCCCACCCACTATCCCAATCAGGTTCCAACACACTGTGTTGTCATAATGAATCATGCAAGTGGAACTCAGGTACCAGACTATAAATTAGGGATTTAGTGTACTGTATCTCCGAAGCGCAAGTGTGCAACACAGCTGAGTCTGTTCAATATCAACAAGGCAGGTTACTGTTAAAGGATCTTTGTTGGTTTTTTTCTTATTTACTTATTTCATAAAATTTAGATACTGCTTGATTGTAAAAAAAACCTCAAAGAAGAATTTAACCACTATATATGCCAATTATATTTTTGCCACCACGGCAGGGACGCCATTTGGATTTTCTGCCTCTTGGGCCACGAATTCTGAGATGGTGTTTTCAGTGGACCTTTGCTATTGGTCTTCTTGGATGTTTCAAGCATAATGTCTTCTAAAGACTTTTCGGTGGTGGGTTTTCTGCAGCATCTGATAGGCTGAAGGACAACCTTTTCGCTCACTTTTTCACATTTGAATGGTAAATGATATAACGTGCATTTCTTAAATGGTTTCTCTTTCAATTCATTCAAGTCCTATTTGTTATGTACTGAAGTTCTCACCCTGGGCCAGCAGGGGGATACTGTAGATAGTTATGCAAATAAGGCATCGAAAGTGCCGTTCAGTGATTGGATAGTTTTAGAAAATTATTACAGTTACGTTGTACTGGAGCTCTATATAAGCAGGCTGACTGAACCCTTCAGTTCAGTTCTGTTCTGGCCTGTGAATAAACAAGAGCTGTTTGAAGAATCACTGTGTCGTCTGATATGTTCACCCACAACTTAACACTATTAGTGTCAGTTCAGCAAAACAGCTATGCTGTCCAACCCTCAGCATGTAGGTTGACCCAGCTGGTGCTATGTCTTAGGGACCAATGGGGCCCATCAATCTGGGAAGGCAGCCTATCTAGGAGAAAGAAAACTCTGATCCTAAACCTATGCTGTCTTGTGGGACATCTTTGGTAGAAGATAAGGCTAAGGAGTAATCCCTGAACAAATCTGGAGTGGAGTATCCTAAGGTAAGGTTACCAGATTTTTTTTTCAATGAATCTGGGGACACTTTTCAACTTCAATGGATTTTGTATGGGGACTGATGTGTAAGTCGGGGACTGTCCCCAGGAAATGGGGACATCTGGTAACCTTACGGTGGTTGGATGGCATCTTTTCTGCCTCCTTCTGGCAACTCTTGCAGCTGAACTGGTGCCAAACGTATTGCTCTGCTTCCCTTTGGACCACATCAGTGAAGCTCCAGACCTCCCTATACATTGCCCAGGACTGCGCCCCAGGAAGGTCACTTCAGATTTCATATGTTTCCCTCGATGATAGTAAGAGGAAGATATTTAGCTCTCCCAGAAGCAGAGTGTCTCTGCAAATGTAGTAAACAGGAACCAGATACTTTGGAGCATATTTTCTTTTCTTGTGATTTTGGCATTTATGCCAGAAGACAATTATTAGAGGCATTACAACTCAACAGGCTCAATTCTATGCCACCAACGGTTCAGGACCTGCTCTCGGACAGGAATGATCAAATTACTTTAATAGTGGCTGAATTTTTGAGTGCTGTCCATGTAGAAAGACTAGGCCATTATAAAGAGATTTAGTGGTTCTTAATTGATCGGTGATGTGGTAGTGTTATATTGTATTATTTATGCAAATTGGTTTTCTCTGGAGTTAAAGATCTGACTGGGACAAACCTTGTTATGCTGAACTCGTATTTTACACAATTTGTATATGGTGTTTGTTTGATAATGGGTGGTTTGCTATGCCTAATAAAGGATTGACTGTTACTGCTAACGCAGCGGCTTGACTTCACCCTCGAAGGTGCACTCCAAGACAAACAATGCCCCCCATGGCTATCCCTTATGCTGCCTAGGAAACAGGTTGCCACTCCTGACTGCCCCCTCCTCATGTACATCTCTTGCTTCCTGTCACTATTCCTTCCTCCTCTGCATCCCAGGACCATCCTCGTTCCTCACTGTGGTTCTGTGAAGAAGGGCACTGTGACTTTAGGCTCCCCTTGTCTCGCGATAGCTATACCTTTCGCCCTGCTCTTTCTGAGCATGTTTTGTTGCCCTGGAACCTTCCCTGGGGGGGGGAAAAAAGTAGAGCAATAAGGGGAAACAGCAATTTGGCTTTTTCCGCAGATCAGCATTTAGTCTAACTGAGCGCTAAATAGTGGATTTTCGCAATAATAATAATAATAATTGTCAGGGGCTCAGGAGCAGAGGCACAGGGGAGAGAGGAAACGGAGAGCGAAGGGGAAGAATCTGAGGGCAGCGTAGGGGAGTATGACAGTGGCCCGAGAGATTCCATGAGCTTCTCCAGCGATTCAGAAGATTCCCAGAGGGGGGCGCCGATGGCCAGGGCAAGGGGGGTCCCAGGGGGGACACACCAGAAGCAAGGGGCCAGCGGGGACTCCCAAAGCAGCAGCGGGAGATCAGGACCAGTTCCCCCACCAGAGCGTAGTGGGGGGGAAGAGTCCCATGTATCAGGGCCAGCGTCTCCTCCAGTAGGGAGAGAAGATGAGTCCGGGCTGACCACGCCTCTATCAGAGAGTGAGGGAACGGAAGGGAAGTCAGGTCCAGCTAGCCCCCCCGAAGGGGGAAGCAGTGACAGGAGCAGTGTAACGGCCAGGAGAAAGGTTGCCGGCTGGGCGCGCGCGCCAAGTTCAAATGTACAGGCGCGCGGGACGGCAGAAAACCCAGATTGGGAACCAGGTCCTAAAGCCCGCCGGAGGCAGGGGGAAGACTCAGGGGACTCAGCGTCAGAAGAGTCTAGAAAGGGCAAGACCCCAGTGGACAGGCGGACCCAGAGGAGGAAAGAGCAAAGGAAGAGGTGGAGCAAGGCTAGAGTCTTAAACTGGTGCCTGGGGGGAGGAGATTCAGACGGAGCTTCAGCGGTCTAGAGTTCAAGACGTAGAGCTGCACGCCGCGGCTTTGAAATCGAAACTGAATTTCAATAAAGACTTTTGTATATATAAGAACTGGCGTTGGTCCTTTGTGAGCTGGGACCTCGGGCAGCTCTGACAATAATAATAATAATAATAATAATAATAATAATAATAATAATAATAATTTATTATTTGTACCCTGCCCATCTGGCTGGGTTTCCCCAGCCACTCTGGGTGGCTTCCAACAAAGATGAAAAATACACTAAAATGTCACATATTAAAAACTTCCCTGAACAGGGCTGCCTTCAGATGTCTTCTGAATGTCAGGTAGTTGTTTATCGCTTTGACATCTGATGGGAGGGCGTTCCACAGGGCGGGCGCCACTACCGAGAAGGCCCTCTGCCTGGTTCCCTGTAACTTGGCCTCTCACAGTGAGGGAACCACCAGAAGGCCCTCGGAGCTGGACCTCAGTGTCCAGGCAGAACGATGGGGGAGGAGATGCTCCTTCAGATATACTGGACCGAGGCCGTTTAGGGGTTTAAAGGTCAGCACCAACACTTTGAATTGTGCTCAGAAACATACTGGGAGCCAATGTAGGTCTTTCAAGACCGGTGTTATATGGTATCGGCTGCTGCTCCCAGTCACCAGTCTAGCTGCCGCATTCTGGATTAGTTGTAGTTTCCGGGTCAGCTTCAAAGGTAGCCCCACATAGAGAGCATTGCAGTAGTCCAAGCGGGAGATAACCAGAGCATGCACCACTCTGGCGAGACAGTCTGCAGGCAGATAGGGTCTCAGCCTACATACCAGATGGAGCTGGTAAACAGCTGCCCTGGATACAGATTTGACCTGCGCCTCCATGGACAGCTGTGAGTCCAAAATGACTCCCAGGCTGCGCACCTGGTCCTTCAGGGGCACAGTTACCCCACTCAGGACCAGGGAATCCTCCACACCCGCCCGCCTCCTGTCCCCCCAAAACAGTACTTCTGTCTTGTCAGGATTCAACCTCAATCTGTTAGCCGCCATCGATCCTCCAACCGCCTCCAGACACTCACACAGGACCTTCACCGCCTTCACTGGTTCTGATTTAAAAGAGAGGTAAGGAAAGCTGGAGGGCACAAAAAGGGTGCTGAGACCCAGAGAATTAAAGAGCGGACTGGAAAGGAAGACCTTAGCTACTGCTGTGGATGGGTCATCTAATAGCACTCTGAAGAGCCCTGTTGGAGCACTGCTGGCTGCTCTTCTCCAGCATGTCATGTCTGGGTGGTAGCATTTGGAAAGTAAACAGCCCATCTCCAGTGCCACAGTTCAGCAGCCAATGCAACAGGCAGGTGAGCAGCTGGAAGGCCAAGATGGTTCGCATTGTCAGCAGGCAGCCCCATGGGTAACAAATGGTGGTGCAGTCAGGTAGGTAGCCGTGTTGGTGATGCAGTCGAAATAAATAAAAAAATTAGAAAATTGTCTAGTCGCACCGTAAAGGTAAAGGACCCCTGACAGTCATGTCCAGTCTCAGACAACCCTGGGGTTGCAGTGCTCATCTCACTTTACAGGCCAAGGGAGCAGGCGTTTGTCTGCAGACAGTTTTTCTGGGTCATGTGACCAGCATGACAGAACCGCTTCTGGCGAAACCAGAGCAGCACACAGAAACACCGTTTACCTTCCCACTGGAGCGGTACCTATTTATCTACTTGCACTTCAATGTACTTTCGAACTGTTAGGTTGGCAGGAGCAGGGACCGAGCAACGGGAGCTCACCCCGTCACGGGGATTCGAACTGCTGACCTTCTGATCGGTAAGCCCAAGAGGCTCAGTGGTTTAGACCACACACCTTAGAGACCAACTAAGTTTGTTCTGGGTATAAGCTTTCTGAAGAAGCGTGCATGCACCCAGCACAAACTTAGCTGGTCTCTAAGATGCTACTGGACAATTTTCTAGGTTTGTTTTTTTTAAAAAAAATTTGGTGGTGCAGTCAGTTTGTATCTGCTGCTTTAGCCCCTGAGCCAGCGTTCCTTCTCAGGCGAGAGAGTCATATTTCTAGGTGGGGCATTTATTTGGTGTCAGACACATGCCAAAAGGTGTAAAGCAAACCAAATAGTTCATGCTATACCTAAGACAAAAAAGTGTTTTAAATCTTTTATCACAGCACCAATACTCTATCTGTGTGTATGCATGTATGTGTGTACTGTGCATGCGTGTACAAAAACATTGAGTAGTTGGAGAGAAGACTGTCACCTGGACAAACTCAAAAATGTTATATTTGCCAGGACATACATCCAAAGTAAAATTAAACATATGCAAAAGTTTAATCACAATCCACTGGGAAGGCTTTTTACACAAGCTTCAGTAAAATGAATACCCTATAGGAGGGATGCCTATTCGGTCGATCACAATCAAAAACTTTAGCTGATTCTCCCCCGAAAAAGCTCAACAACTTTGGTGAAGCTTCCCCCAAAAGAGCTCAATTAATTAGTCTCCCAATTAAAAGTTTCAGTTGAAGAATCTAACTATGTGGTCAAAGTACGGAATTTACATAATCACTACTGACATGAAAGACAAAAGTCAAAGAGGTTTAAAAGACAAAATATAATAAGTGCCTTACACAGCTCTTATAAAGATTAAACAATCATTAATTAATTAAGTGTCATCTGGGTAGTTTGAACCAATTAAGGTTTTAAGGAACCTCTAACATGGCTGCCCTCCCAGAACCTATTCCACCTGCAACACATAATTCTGAACGTATTTTGGAAGCCTGAACTCTGTAAGAGATGGAGCTCAGTTCCTTTCACATGGAAAGGGTCAGTCTCTTGTCAATGAACAGGTCCCTTTTGACTTCAACGGTTTCAAATTAATTGTCTCTACATGGTTCCCCATCTACGTGCTATAGAATAATTAGTCAGATTTAGAAAGACAGGCTGTCACGTTATGGAAATACTTTCCCTGTTGATAATAGTTTGCCTGCAAGCTTTTCAGTTTAGCCGGAATAAAAACAAAACCCATACAAGTATTCTTCATCTAACAGCTTGACAAGAAGGGAAGAATGTTTGGTAGAGACTTTGCTGTAAAGTTTGTGATATGTTGTAATTTTTCTATTAACGATGGAATTATAGACTTAATTCTCTGGAGGATGAAGAAAACTTTAGCACTGTCTTTGGGCATGCCAAACAAATAGTAAATTTGCCGTCTTTGAAGTAGTGCTAGCAAGTTGGTGTTTTTCAGGGAAATGTGGGGTTTTTTTTTCCATTTTAAAGTCGCAACATATGATGCGAAGATGCCCACAATGGGGAGAATGAGAGCAAACATCTCTTGAATGGCTTTTAGTGATGATTCACTGCCTCCAATACTTCTGATTGATTACTTGTCTTCCCTTTTGTCTTGCTTCTCTTAACCACAAATAGTTATGGGCTTGGGCACCGATTTCACAAATGCTAGCCCCTTCCTTTGTCCAGAAGAAAGAGTGTTTATTTCCCAAGGTTTGTTAGTGGGTCTGTTTCAGTTTTGTAGAGACACTCACATCTTTAATTCAGTTTGAAGTACGGTAATTTAGCTAAAAGTAGAAATGTATTGCAAAAGATATTCTGGCCCACACATACATTAGACCGAAAATGGACTGTGCATTATTATTCTATTACTTCAGATCTCTATGTTGGTTGTTCAGGGAGAACATTTCTCTCCCCCACCCACCCACCCCCAACTGCATTTAATTCTGGCAGCAATATTCATCGTTTTGTACTGGAAAGAGATAACTGTGGAGAAGACTATCTCGAAAGCTGCAAATTTAAAACACGGCATATAACAGCCGCAATAAAAGATCAGCCATAATTTAAATGCGAATAAATGGGAGGCAGATTATTAGTTGTGCCAAATAAAATGATGGCAGACAAAGGAATATGATTATGATCCACTGCAGGCATTTTCTGCTTCAGCCTTGGATTTAGCACCCTCCCGCACACACACACCCAAAAAAAAATGGCTCTGGGAGAACCCCCTAAGCAGCACACCAAGGTGGGGGTGGTGAATAGTTCCACTTGTCAAGCTGATACGCTTGTGCAGACAGAGCATTTATAATAGTGCTAGAAAATAGTAAGAAAATGAAATCTGTTGATTCGCCCATGTAAGTTCTGATAAGAGAAACAAAGGTGGAATGTGCACACATATTTAAAAAAAACGCTATAAAAATGCTTTTTAAACAAAAAAAGTTTTGAAAAATACATTGAATTTTGCATAGCTCGCTGTCGCCATCTATTGTCACATTTGTATATTGCACTTTACAACACATTTAAAATGTTTTGTTTGCAACTGTGTAGCTGAGTTCTTTATGGGACATGGGTGGCACTGTGGGTTAAACCATAGAGCCTAGGACATGCTGATCAGAAGGTCGGTGGTTTGATCCCTGCTCCTGCCAACCTAGTAGTTTGAAAGCACGTCAAAGTGCAAGTAGATAAATAGGTACCGCTCCAGCGGGAAGGCATTTCCGTGCGCTGCTCTGGTTTGCCAGAAGTGGCTTAGTCATGCTGGCCCCATGACCCGGAAGCTGTATGCTGGCTCCCTCAGCCAATAAAGCGAGATGAGCGCCGCAAACCCAGAGTCGGCCACGACTGGACCTAATGGTCAGGGGTCCCTTTACCTTTACCTTTTAGCTGAGTTCTTTGGACAACAACAAACACGTGGAGAAAAGATGAATTGAGTATTATCACCAAACTATTCCTGATAGTTTATAGTTGATTTGTGTCCTGTTCCTTGTCATTCCAATAATGGATGAACAGGCTCAATCTCAGATAATTCAGATATTTACTTTATTAAAAACCTGCCTGAGTGAAAGTTAGCTAAAATGTGAGCCTTGGTATCTTCAGTTATGTCCACATTTTCCTATGATTGGCTTCTTTAACTCTAAGACTTATAAATCTATAAGGCTTTCTTTCTTCTAGCATATTCCAAGTTAATTTGGTATACATCCTTGAACCCAACCACTCATTTTTGTTCCACGTCTAAATTATCTTTCCCCCCTTCAAAACTTCAATTAGATTTTGCCCTTCTAAATCTTCTTTAAAGCCCTTTAGTTTTTGATTACATTATTTTGTTTCCAAATCTAAAAATTCAATTCTACCATTAACTTTTTCTTTCTCATCCTTATGTTCATGTTGCTCCATAATTGCTTGTTGCAAATATACTTTATGCTGCTTCACAGTAATACTTAATTTGTCTACTTATCAGCACACTCCTGAACTTGGTTTTTCTGTTAGAAACCAAGTAATCAGTGAAGATATTCAACACCTTAGACTTTAATGAATATGTTGCCTTTCGACAAAGCTAATTGTGTTCAAGGCAGTTCACTATATACAAGGTAATATACACATTAAAAGGTAATAAAAACATAGCAATCAATACATGCAACTGCTCAATAACAATATCAACATTTCAGTGATGACTCCATCATAATTCATCAACATTTAAAAACTGTAACAAAAAACTCTGTATAGATATTAATAGTGGCATATTACTCTGAAAAGTCATATCTATTAACTATTCAGATTAATCCAGCAATAATAATAGCTATGCAGAGATTTTAACAATCCCTGTTAGTAATCAAATTACTATGTTGAGCTTCCTCAGATGAAATGAATGCACCTGAAGGAAAATAACACAGACTGAATGTCCAGAATTATAGTACTGAACAGCTTTGTAAAATGCATACTTCAACAGCCAGTCCACCTCTGTTCCTATCAGATGTCCTTGACCCTGACCAAATCTACTAAATGTTTCTGCTGGCTGCTTCCAAATTTTGAATCCTTGCTGTCTATTAACCAAGTTTATTTAAGAAATAATACCAGTCCCAAATGGGACCCTCTTGTGTAGAAACTTAATTAACTGGCATATCTTAACGAGTTTAGTTTTCTGTACCCACCATCCTTGGTTAAAAACATTGGGTACAAAATGTCAGGTACAGCTTCCAAAAACTGCAATTACTTCCACCTAAGTTCCCACATCTCCATTAAAAAAAAAAAAGCCCACCACTTATCTTAACTACACAGGATGATAGATTTTTTTAAAACAGCTGCAGGGAGATCTACCAAGAAATAGTCTTTTAATTTGCAATCTGCTCTGCTCCTCCTCAGAATTACTTCAGGATAATAAAGCATTTGTGGTTGTTTCTTGGAAGGTAATGCTTGAATGGCAATGATAAAATGTGATTGTGGCGTAAACTAGACCTGCATATTTGACAGGTTACATTATCTTTTATTGACATCCAAGCAGAACTGTCAGACCCCGCAGGTTCATGTTTTGCATCAACCGCTTCTGAAATGATAGCTACAAGTTTCTGAAAATTTAATTGAACTAAATATTGCACAGTCGTCCCCCCTTTTTTATTTTTCAGTTTATAGCAATCAGCCTTATCTAGTCCTTTGCGAGTTGTATGAACGATAATGGACCATAGAATTTAACTATGCTTCCTGCTCACCCCTGCAAAAATCTTTCACAACAATTTATCACATTCAATCTTTGCTATACTTTATCATTGATCTGGAAAAATGGCGCTAAGGCAAATTAAAAAGCCATGGATTACAATTTGTAGTAAAAGTCTGCATGTTTCATCTCCTACCCTTAGAAGAATGTTTAAGAGCATGTTCCTGCCAAACCCAGTACGTTTCCAAGCACAATTCAAAGTGTTGGTGCTGACCTCTAAAGTCCTAAATGGCCTCGATCCTGTATACATGAAGAAGCATCTCCATCCCCATTGTTCAGCTCAGACACTGACGTCCAGCTCTGAGGGCTTTCTGGTGGTTCCCTCATTGCGAGAGGTAAGGTTGAAGGGAACCAGGCAGAGGGCTTTCTCGGTAGTAGCACCCACCTGTGGAAAGCCCTCCCAGCAGATGGCAAACAGCTATGTGGTTTTTAAAAGACATCTGAAGGCAGCCCTGTTCAGATGTCAGTTGTCAGGGGCTCATCCTACACTCGAGTAGGACCCTGGCATTGACACATGCCCGACTGGCAAGTTCTCGCCCTCCTGGTTGATCGTTCGGGAGCTTCATTAGCTTTCTTCAGCCCAAACATCACAGCAACCAATGCCAACAGACATCGGCACACTTAGGGATCTGCAGAGTCTTCGCAGCTTGCGTAACAGACCTCAGCAACTCAGCATTTTGGCTAATCTACTTTATTTACATATAAACACACACGGAGCACTGCAACATGGCTCCCTCTCTCTCTAGCATCAGACAGCAAAGAGAAAAAGGACAAAGGACAATAGTCCCACTTCACAGAACACAGTAACGCAAACATCCTGTCTCCGTCACTTCCCACTCTGTGGAGTCAAAACATACACCGTCATGTGATACACAAAAATCCCATGACTGCAATCATGGAGCAGGAATTCTAACAGTTTTTAGTGTTTGATGTTGTATTGTGTTTTTACTACAGTATTTTTGTTGGGAGCTGCCCAGAGTGGCTGGGGCAACCCAGTCAGATGGGCAGCATACAAATAAATTATTATTATTATTTATTACATTTAAATTATATTCATTTCAATGGAGGAGACATGAATGTGCTTAACTTTCACTAAAATCAGTAGGACACGATTAAATTTGATTGAATCATGTCATTTCATTTTATGAAACTGCAAAGAGCATAAACAATTCTAGCACAAACGCTCAGAGGAAGAAACTGGCAATATTGATTTAAAATTGACATCAAATTCCTGATGTCTATTATCTACCAAATCAGATATAGGGTTTCAATTTAAAAGTTCTTTTAACCATGGCTACTTCTGTGTCAGGGGACGCAGGAGGCGCTGTGGTCTAAACCACTGAGCCTAGGGCTTGCCGATCGGAAGGTCGGCGGTTCGAATCCCCGTGATGGGGTGAGCTCCCGTTGCTCGGTCCCAGCTTCTGCCAACCTAGCAGTTCGAAAGCATATCAAAGTGCAAGTAGATAAATAGGTACCACTCGGGCGGGAAGGTAAACGGCATTTCTGTGCACTGCTCTGGTTTCGCCAGTAGCAAAAAAACTATCGGAGAAAAACTGTCTGCAGGCAAACATCAGCTTCCTCAGCCAGTAAAGCGAGATGAACACCACAACCCCAGAGTCATCCGCGAATGGGCCTAACAGTCAGGGGTCCTTTACGTTTACCTTTGCTTCTGTGTCAACCCCATGAAGAAACCCCAAACCACTCCCCATAAATCCATGTGTCCATAAGCATAGCAAATACACTGGGTTAGTGGCTTATCTAAAAATGAAATAACATCCCTTCTTCATCTTGCCAAGCTGTCTTCTGGGTTCAGGACAGGGTGTTCATCTGTGCTGAAGTAATGAGAGGGGGGGGGGAGAGAAGGAGAAGGAGGGTTACTGGATTATTAATGGGCTTTTTGCATTTCAAAACCATTCTCAGGGAAATCAGCTGAATGTGAGCAGAAGATAAACGACCAATCCTATGGCAATGTTAATGTGCTAATATGTAGTTAGAACAGTTGTCAGGTTAAATACCCAATTAATTCAAAACGATTAGATAGAGTGCGGGATGTAGTCTCATTTGATTCAGAAAAAGTGCCAAAGGACTGTCTAGGGCAGGGATTGCTAAAGTGGGATTGCCTCAAGTAGCAGTCACGGTGGCAGTCGCAGGGAAGAGTGTGGAGGAGCAGGTGACTGTGGGCCCAGGCGCAGTGGACCGGCAAATGCTGTGGCAACCCAGGGACAGTGTAATAGTGACACAAGACAGGTCTTGGGATTAAATAGGAGACAACTGTATTGATTACAGCTGTAATATGGTCTTGGTTTAGGGAATGGGTGTGTATCTTGTATCAACCAGCCAGTGGCGTAGCGTGGAGGGTGCAGGGGGCCCGGCAACATCTGGGGGTTAGGGTTAGGGGGCGTAAATCCATGGGTTAGGGGGCACAAATTACTTGCCTTGCCCTGGGTGCTGACAACCCACGCTACGCCACTGCAACCAGCCAAATCTGCGGGCTGATTATTCCATCAGGGTTGATCCTAGGTTAAGGACCGTTTCACGACGTGGATCAAATTTCCCTTCAAAATAAGGGTGATGATAACAATAACAACAACAACAACAACAACAACAACAACAACAACAACAACAATAACAAAACAACAATAATTTATTACAGTATTTATACTCCACCCATCTGGCTGAGTTTCCCCAGCCACTCTGGGCGGCTCCCAATCGAATGTTAAATACATTACAGCATTAAATATTAAAAACTTCCCTAAACAGGGCTGCCTTCAGTATGCTTTTTTGAAAACAGTGTTGAACATAACATACAGTTTGGTGCTAGGACCCAGCCTCAGGCCACGCAGTGAGGTCCTGAGTCCCTGACACAATAGTAAGCAAATTACGCAGAACAATATTTTCATCGAATCCTAGAATTTTGATCTTCACAAATAATGCTTTCATTTTCAACTTTGCCGGCGTTTGCTGCATTAGACTGAATTGACACTCTTAACTTGATTTGTGAAGCCCGGTAACTCAGGGAAGCAAGATTCTAGTATATTGATTATTCCTTAAGCACATCAACAGGCCCAGCCTGGGAATTTGTAAGGCAGAAGCAGCTGTTATGGTTTTATACAAATCATTATGAAGCCAATATTCCTTAGCTTTCTTATGACTGTTGAGAGCACAGGACTACAGGGAGAAAAGCCTAGTCTTCTTCAAATGAATCCTTTTTTGAAGTGTATGTGGGTTTCTACAAGGTGAGACGCAGCAAACAACTTTATTGACCTGGTGGCAAACAGAACGGAACAGTCAAACAGGGGCAAAGCAATGGCTTATATAAATTTCTGAAGACCTGGGCCACTCCCACTCTCAACGTGATTGGCTGTCTAAACCCCCCAAGCTGCGAATCGTAACCCAGAGCCAATGCCAGTAGCCCAAACCCTGACAATACAACATGATTGGATATCATGTATCGAATCAAAACACAGGGCTCAGGATCCTAGTCCAGACTCAAGCTCAGCTGAAACTGCATGCATCATACTTTTCATTATTAAGTCTACGGAAAGATTTGAGAAATGGTGTCGAGATCCTTGGATTGCAGATACAGATCAACAGGCAAGGTTGCTGGATCTCTGGGATTGACCTGTTTCGGGGTCTCTATGGTTGGGAGCCAGAAGTTTCAGCCCCTTTCCCAGCATGCTTTTCCAATATTGGTTTTTTTTTATTCCCTGTGAGTGTTTAGGATGCAGGACACATTCTGAAAAATACTGAGGGGAGCTGACAATAACACTTTGCTGTGGACCACTTAAAAGGAATACTGTAATATCATATCTCCTTTTGTTTTTCAATCATTGAGTGTCACCAAGCTTGATCAATTCCCTCCCCCCTTTCCCTAGTTCTGAGGCTCCATCCAAGGGTACTTGAGGTGTAAGCCTGGAGCCAAACTGAAAAACCTTGAGCCAAACTGTTCCAGTGACCAGGGCATAGCTGTCAAGCATCCCTTATTTGGAGGGACAGTCCTTTATTCCAGCGCCATGTCCCGCTGCTGTCCCTTTTTGATGGATGTCCCTTAAATGATGTCCCTTAAATTTCAAAGGAAGCAGCTCCTCTCCCTCCCTTCCTGTCGGCCAGGGAGGAGGGAGGCTCCAACTATGTTGCTTGGCTGTGTTGCTCACCCAATAAGAAGTCTAAGAACGACTGGGGGGTGGAGCTTGCATGCCTTGTGCTGATCAAATCGGCTGCGTTGCCTGGGGACTTGCCTTTGCTCAGTGCTTCCCAGTGGAGAGGAGACAGTGGTTTTCCTTGAGGCTTCTTTTGGCTGCTGGCTGGCTTTCTGCGTTTGGCTCAGAGGGGCTCAGAAGTTGAACATACCTGTGCTGAGTGCTCGGATCGGAATCGGATGGATACGTTATTGACGGCCCACTCACCCTTGTCGGCGAAAAGGTCTGTCTGGAGCAGGGGGACATGGTGGAGGAAAAGGAAAGGAGATCTCATGGGAGGGGGGGCTTTTGAATTTGTTTTGGAGGCTCCTTCGATTGACTTATGGGGGAAAAGAAAGGAGCTGGTTGACTGAAATGGTGGGTGACTGGTGATCTCGTGGCGAGGGGGGGAGGCTTTGTGTGTGTGGCTAGTTAATGCAAGCTGAGGGGTTTTTTGAATGCTGGACGCCATTTTGTTGCACGTGCTGCTGCAAACTGTGCAGTGCAAAACCAGGCCGGGGAGCCATCTTAAGTTGAGGTGCTGCATGTGATTCAGATTCTATTCAGTTGAACCTCCAGTTACAAATTTGGTTGTACAGTGTTCTCGAAGCTACCAGCATGAGTTTGACCAGACTGCAGGAGGACAGGAAGACTGGAGTGCATGGAGCAGGTGAGGCTGCAGGTCCCTTATTTTGGCTGCTGATCCCTTATTTTCAAGGCTGCTGGTCCCTTATTTTCAAATCTGTAAGTTGACAGCTATGGACCAGGACTCGTCATTAGCAAAAGGCATTGCCTTCAGCAGAGAAAGATATCTGCAAGATTGTTCCATTTTCAGATGTGAGGTCCCCCAGGGGCGCCGACTTATAAAAAATATTGGGGGGGCCCAAGACCTCCAAACCGCTGCTGCTGGGGGAACGAAAGGGGTGAGCCCCGGGCTGCCCCGACCTTAAGTGAACCTGTGAGGGCCTGCCCTTTGCAGCAGCCGATTGGCTGCCGCCGTGGGCGGTGAATATTAATGAGCTAGGAGGAATCCCCGCTTCTCGCGGGGCTGACGCCAGCCTGCGAGATTGTTGATGGGTCGAGAGCCCGCAACCCCACCCCCTCTCTAGATCAGGAGTGGGTTTGTTTTAACTCATTACTGAATGTATTTTAAAAGGTAACTATCGTCAAACAAGGAAAATAAAAAATACCAACATAATTTTGTGATTTTACAAAGCATAATATAACTAATAATTTTCTTAAATTATTGGGGGGGGGCCCTCAGGCCCCATGGAGTCGGCGCCTATGAGGTCCCCTGTGCTTGTCTTGCTGTGGACTTTATTCCGCACAAGATAACACTTTGAGTGAACAAAGCTAACAGACATGAAAGACATTTGAAGCAGATAAGAAACAAAGACAACCCACCAAAGAAACAAAGAAACCCACCTCTTTGTGCTAAAGTGTTTGAGTAAATTGCATATGTAATTTGTCAAATTCTCTCAGCTTACATAGCTGGTTATCATTATTGATGTTTTAGTAGGTCACCTTCACCCAAATGGTGATTAAGGACTCTTTGTTTCTCAGTTCTTTGTGTGCATTTGGAGAAGCTCTGGCTTTCAAATTGGTGGTCTTTACTGTAATGTACAGCAATGTACTTGCTGGTTTGGCATTTAACTCTCCCCTCCCCCCATTGTATTGCATCTTAATGCACTTCTGTTGGAAATGACTTGTAGGCCCACAAAAAGAAGAAATGCAAATTTTAGGGTGTTTCCTTTGGATGGATTTAAGAGCGAATCGGTATGTTTGCAGCTTTTTCTGTCGTGTGAGCTCTCAAAAACTACGTTTTTAAGTTCAAGGCTTGGTTATTTGCTGAATGAGAAATATCAAGCTGCTCTTCCTATTGGATATTCCACCGTATAGGAATCAGAGGCAAGACCGGCTTTCTGTTCCATCTTTGCTTATTGCTACATTATCCAGAAATGCCAGGGAAAGTTCTGTATTCTATAACATAAGGCATATAGCGTGGGCCTTGGACATGACCCCTTCCCCAGGTGAATCATTCATTCATAAGCCTTTGGCAAATCTCTCCCTTCTCATGAGTGTCATTCCTTGTCTGCTAAATAAATGGCTATATAACATTGCAGAAAGAGTGGCGGGAGGGGGGAGAAAATAATGGAATGTTATTGACCCTGAACTTAGCAATACCAAAAATGTCCTTGCTGCCACTCATTCTATTTGGTGACCATTTTGTGCCACAAAAGCCTCTTTGAGTTCGTAAACATGGTAAAATATTGACAGTCAGAAATGGGGGGGGGGGGGGATATCACCACTGAGAAAGCAAGGTTTCTTTCAGCTCCAAGGTGGAAGTCCTGTAGCAAATGGAAGCAACTTCAAGTTATGCTTCTCAAGAGTCTATTCGAACAATATTACACAGAATTCACTCACATGAATACTGTACTCGCATGGCCAGTGCAACGTCAGAACAGGCAGCACATGCCAAATTGCAGCTTCTCTTGCACAAAATGGCAAACTGTAAAGTGGGACTTTCAGATTCTCAGAATGGAAGAATTCCTGTGTTCATTTGTTTTTCCAGTGTTACGCTGTATGAGCTGGGTTTTTGTTCTTTTTATTCCCCCCCCCAAAAAAATTTTTTTATTGATTTTAACAAATATAACATATAAAACATACAAAAGAAAAGACATTACAATACTAAAAGAAAAACAAAACAAAAATAAAAACACATATTCCTTCTAAAGTTCATTTTAAATTCCATTATTAACTGACTTCCTCGTATCCCCCCTAACTGAGTTTATTGTATCACCTTGTAACAGTTCTCCAAAATCATCCTTCTACTACAATTAACAACCTTCAATCTACTATCTTCATCTCTTTTCTTATTGACTTAAATCCATATTACTGTACAACATTCTTATTCTAATCCTAGGCCTGATTGATACTTTCAAGTACCTTCTAATTATCTTATATTACATTTAGTTAAATAATCTTTAAATTTCTTCCACTCTTCTTGGTGTTCCTCTTCTTCCTGATCGTGGATTCTTCCAGCCAGGTCAGCCAGCTCCAAAAACTCCAACATCTTCATCTGACATTCTTCTACCGTTGGTATTTCTTGAGATTTCCAATTTTTAGCTAATTGCTGGTCTTGCTGGTTTTTGTTCTTTATAAGCAGTTGAATATTGTGAGACAACATGAATCTTATTGCAACCCCTCAGAGGACATTTCAAAGTCCTTCACATACATTTTAGTAAGCTTTGTGTGTAATCGCCCTATAAGGAATGTTGGGATCATTATTCCCACATTGCAAACTTGGGGTGGGGAGTGAGGTTTGTCTCCTGCGAATCTGAACCATGGCATCGCAGCACAACCTTGTCTCTTAACCTCTGCGCTGTGCCAGCCCTGTAATCATAGGCTGCACAGGTTGGAAGCTGATTGGGTTGTTTCCGAGAGAGTGGTGTCAACAAAATCCTCAGCGCAAAGTATTATCAGCACAGTCGGCCCAAACTGCTGACTTCTGCACTTCTCTCCTTTTGTAGGTTGGCAAACAATGAATTTGACTGCCCGAGAAAAGACGAGCAGATCCGCACGGACAATTTCTGTGAACTCTTGTGAGACCTCCGGCTACAACACAGGACATGGGAGCTTTTCTGAACCCTCGTGTCTTGTGTTGCAGCCAGAGGGGCACATCTTGGCAGCAGGACCTCCAAAGAAGTGGAGGGATTCAACAGGGAGGAAACAGAAGGAAACTTAAAGATGCCGAGCTGCTTTAATTGGATGGAGAGACGTCTGGTGGCCACTTCCGTTTGGGATTATAGCTTTCTCCTTGACTCAGAACCTGAAGACAAAGTAGAATTCAGACTGAAAACTTAAATGGATTAGGTAACAACACTCCTTGTTTCTGACAGTGTTCTGTGATCTATTCTTTTTCAGATATAGATGTTTCTGATATTTTCAAGTGTCCTTGGCTTGCTTCGGTTTCCGAATACTTTAGTCAAATTAATTCATCAACTGGTTGATGGGATATGGTGCCAATAGCTTCTCTTGAGGACGGTAACAGAACAAGAGAAATCTTATAGTGGGCAAAAGCTAGGATATATATGCTGGCATAACATAATCCATATGTGTTGTCCTGCCATTAATCCCCATACTATGGGAATACAATTTAAAAGTAAATGAATATTGGTAAACATCAAGGATTTTGCCAATACGAAATGGATACAGACAGCAATTTCAGACCAATCCTATCATTGGAAAGGTCCACATTGTATGTCTCAATGAGGCATTTTCAGCATTATGCCTGAAACATCTTTTCTATCCTATACCCCACAAGGTACTTAATGGCAACTCATTAACCCAAGAAACACCGTGGACAAAGAGGGCAGGCCCATTTAAATAGCCCACGACCAAAAGAAGGCCAGTTTTCACTCCAGTCCACTCGTGGGCCTGGTCTCCACAGAAGCCAAGCATGAACCATCGGCTCTTGAGGAGAAGGTTCCTCCTCCCATTGCCAATGTGGCCACACCTCCTCCCTTGGCAGTGTGGTCATGCCAGGATGGAGCAAGCCTGCGCCCCTCCACACACACTCTCCCTGCCAGGCTGCGAAAAAGGATCCCAGGTGGGTTAGGGAACCCAATCTTAAGATAAATTAAAGGGTAAATTGGACAGTTCATTTTGTGCACTGTGGCATCGATCATTGCTTTTGCCAGATATGCAGATGTGCCTGAATGTAGTTGTGTGTCTGCATCCCAGGATTCCTTGCAGTGTCACAAAAGAGGACCAGGCAGACTTATTTGTTCCATACCAGCAAACTCTATAGCATTGCGGGGAACCCCTGAGATGCATAACTTGGGTTGTGCCTTACATCTCCTTTGAGGGCAGTAAAATATCTTTGTCTGGCTCTAATGGAATTTTCAGTGAGAATGAAATGCATTTTAATGTGTGCAATTTTCAGAGAGAGATGGTTGGTTGGCAGCACCCTATTTCAGATATTTTAGGAAGTGTAAAAGAACTATGCTGGCTATATAATATGCAACGGAACAGTGTAATTATTTAACAATGCCTCTTTGTGTAGTCTCTCTCCTCCCTGTGATGAGTTCCTTTAAAATTCCAATTAGTGTCACAAGTCAAGGCTTTCCAACAACGTAGGCATCTGTTTCTGGAAACCCATTTGAGTGGCACCAGAGGTGAGAATATTGATTATGGGCAAGATATGTGGAGGCCAAAATATATTTCAACAATGGGGCTCCTCCATGGTATTTAAACCTGAGCTCTGTCAGCCCTTTCTCTCTCTTTCCCACTCCCCCTTTCTCTAGTTTTCCCTCCATGTCACCCACATGAAATTAGGTTGAGATGTGACGAGATGAAGTCTTGCTATGTAAAATAGTTCATTGAGACATTTCATAAGTCAATGTATTGAATACAAGACAGCAGCTAAACGAAACAAAACAAAACAGCACTTAGCCACTTTTTTAAACAAGGCATTCTCCAGCATTTAATATGTGCTTAAACTGTTAAGAGTGGCTTTAGACAAGCAATGCTTCATTACTTTTAAAACAGGAAAGCCTTTAAAAAATGGAGTATCTTTGTTCAAAACTGGGAAGGAGCTGTAATTGTTCAGGTTCACTCTGCAAGTTAAGAAGGGAGCCAACAAGCCTCAAAATGTTTCCTGACAGAAAAAGTAACACAGTCAAGGATTCGGCTTATTTTTAAAGTTTATTTTTTGGCTCTTGATTATAGTAGCTATGTCAAATGTCCCCCCCCCCCCCCGCACACACTCTTGAGATATATTTAGACTAGACTCCCCCTGTCTCAGAAAAAAAGAGCAATTAAAATGTTCCACTTTAACGGAACAGAACTGATGATAGGGATAGGAAGCAATGGAGCCTGACACTTAGCTAGACCTGCAAAAAAAGAAAGAAAGAAAAGCCAAAGAGCAAATAGGAGGACACTGAGAAGAGTTTTCCAGTTGAACAGCCAAGACTGACAGTACTTCTCAGTCAATGAAATGCACAAAGGCATTTTCCCTGCCTATTTCACACCTTAAGGGGCAGCCAACCTGTGTTTCCTACTGGACTTACGCCAGGTCTGGGCACAGGCTCCTCCATCTGTTCTGTGGCCTGGACCACAAACTGTGATGACCTGGAGACCACCTGTCCTGGATACATCCTCAAAGCAACTGGGAAGAAGAAGAGCTTGGATTTGATATCCCCCTTTATCACTACCCTAAGGTGTCTCCTTTCCCTTCCTCCCCCACAACAAACACTCTGTGAGGTGAGTGAGGCTGAGAGACTTCAGAGAAGTGTGACTGGCTCAAGGTCACCCAGCAGCTGTGGAAGAGCGGAGACGCGAACCCGGTTCACCAGATTACGAGTCTACCGCTCTTAACCACTACACCATGGGGCTAAGGGTCCTAAGAACCCTATCTTCAACATATGGTCATGAGGAGCAGGAACTGAGAGCAGGAATGGTGCTGCTCCCACACAGGGAGTTTCCATCTTGCTGGGTGCTGCTGCTCCTTTGCGAACCGCTTCTATGCACATTGAATCTTCTGCAGCAGAGCGGCAACAGCCAGCAAGCAGCGCTGCCCAGGATCGAAACCTCTGCTTATGGGAGCCTTTGATCCTTCAAGAGGTAGGAAGGTTCTCTCCCCGCACCTTCCTGCCAGACTTGCAGCCAGTCAGCCGTCTGACCCCAGCCTCAGCTGCCCCTCTGCTCCACCCAAGTCCATTCCCAATTCAACCACTGGAGTAGAGGGAATCTAGGAGGAACTGGTGGAAGGCTGGCAAGGGGCAAAATTGCCCAGTATATATATATATATATATATATATATATATATATATATGGAGGGAGAAATAGGAAGTAGCTAAAGAAAGCATATCAAACAGTTCTAAAACAATGCCTCTTTTAATGCTCTATGGACAGTTGAGGTCGTGGTTGACAGATGGGGACAGCATCCAATCCATTGGATCATGAGGATTGCCGGGTCCAGCACATATGCACAGATAACACTTGCTTAACCCATAGAAAACATTAGAAGGCACCCCACTTTCCTCTGCCAGCTGCTCCTTCTATATTTGGAGGTTGGTGCTTGAGATGCAAATGGAGATCTAAGTCTAGGGAATTTTACAGTGACAGGCAGTGTCAGTTTTGGTTCTGTGTGACAAAGCTTCATTGAACACAACAGACCTTATTTTTGAGTGAATATGAATATGATCGGTCTGTGGAGGCAAATTCAATATTTGAATGAACCTGTGTCTTCAGTTCATTCTACATTAAATGGATGCAATGATTCCTTCCTAAATCCTTTAAAATATTTGGGAAGACAGTCAATTCATTGCACCGCCAGCTTTTATTTTACAAAATTTCTAAGGGATCATGCTACCTGTCTTGAAGGTGAGTTCAAGAAAACTAAACAAAGGAGAAGCAGGTATTTGAGGCAGATCATAAGATGCTGGTGATGGTAAATATTCTCAATATATCAGGCTATCTTTTCAATATGCAGCTAAGCTTTATCCCCCAAGATTGTGATGTGTACACGGCGATTTCAAAGACTAAATCACAGAACTGCTTGGTGCTTATTGTTTAAGTTTGACTGAACAAACCTGATTTGCAACACGTACCAAGAGGCCACAGGCTTTCAGGCACAACTTTGCATACAGCTGCATTCACCTTGAAAAATAGATTTAATAAAGAACTGACCTTTTCTCAAAAAAATCCCCTATCTTCCCCTTACTTTAAGTATGGTGCAATCTTTCAAGGTCCAACGCAAGGCACTGAACTGCAAATACGCTCCTTGATAATTATGTGTACAAATTGTTTACCGGTTCATTTTGACTACCTGAGAAGATTGACAAGAAGACACAGCTGGATCCTCAACACACCAGACACTTTAAGTCCCTATGGAGGTTTTACTTTTGCCTCCATCTTTTGGGGAGCTAAATTTACAGATCCCATATCAAACTCTGCTTGCTTTTAATAAGCTGAATCTTAACACTATGAGAAGGAATTTGCTCCATTGATTCACAGGCCATGCCACTGGGTTTCTTCAGACTGGTGTTTTATTGCGGATGTGTTCTGCAAATAATGTCCTCCTTCCAGAGGGCACACTTTGCTGTCTGACCTCACTGATGTTGTGGGTGTGAGTGATTGGATAGCCACAGCAACCTGATTGGTGGTCCCTCAGTTGCTGGGGTAAATCTGGCCAATGGGATCGTTTCATGCATTAACCGAGGGACCTATTTCTACCGCTGTACATTGCATTGAGCTTCCTTTTTTCGCTTCGTGCATCAAATCACCCACCCACCCTCCCTATATTTAGGGTCCATTATGACCTTGCTGGGACACGGGTGGCGCTGTGGGTTAAACCACAGAGCCTAGGACTTGCTGATCAGAAGGTTGGCAGTTGAATCCCCGCGACGGGGTGAGCTCCCGTTGTTTGGTCCCTGCTCCTGCCCACCTAGCAGTTTGAAAGCACGTCAAAGTGTAAGTAGATAAATAGGTACCACTCTGGTGGGAAAGTAAACGGTGTTTTCGTGTGCTGCTCTGGTTCGCCAGAAGCGGCTTAGTCATGCTGGCCACATGGCCTGGAAGCTGTACACCGGCTCCCTTGGTCAATAAAGCGAGATTAGTGCCGCAATCCCAGAGTCGGTCACGACTGGACCTAATGGTCAGGGGTCCCTTTACCTTTACCTTTATGACCTTGCTATGCCATCATGGGTCATCATGGCTTTTGGGACAGGGGCCCGGTAGGAATTTTCCCATTTGGCTGATTGGCTGGTGCCACTTGGGTTTTGCCTACCGCATAGCAAATAGTCACAACTTCGTAAGGTTTGGCGGTTAGGCATTGGTTCAAGGTGTGGTGAGGGAAGGTTGTCACACCTGCCCCTCCAATGAGCAAAAGGGTATTCCGTTAAAGGAATCCAGGGGCTCGTCTTGCTTTTGTCCAATCCCCTTCCAGGGGCCAGGGCCATGCCAGAGTCCCTGGGAGCATTTGGAGTGAGCTTGAGTCTGAGCCTGGTCCAATGCTCCCCCAGGATGTTTTCCCTTACTGACGTCTGCCGGAGTCCAGGCGTCAGTGCTGTCCTGCTAAGCTCAGGTGCAGCTAGTCGGGAACCAATGCCTAAGCAAACCACTCATGATCTGTAATCAATAAAATTGTGGCCAAAATTATGCCATTAACCTTAAACTAAATTCCGTGTCAACTGTGTTTTTATTTATTGGGGGAGGTCTTGGGATCTTAACACGCAATATGATCTTGACACAATAATAGCGCAGAGTTGTTCTGCTTTGGCTTGCTCTGTGATGCTTCCTTGATGCTACCACATTATTGATGTCTGGAGGAGTTACAGTGGTACCTCGGGTTAAGAACTTAATTCGTTTTGGAGGTCCGTTCTTAACCTGAAACTGTTCTTAACCTGAGGTACCACTTTAGCTAATGGGGCCTCCCGTTGCCACCGCACGATTTCTGTTCTCATCCTGTAGCAAAGTTCTTAACCTGAGGTACTATTTCTGGGTTAGCGGAGTCTGTAACCTGAAGCGTCTGTAACCTGAGGTACAACTGTATAGTGCAACGAAAGAAGGACAAAAACAAACCAGAACATTTGTGGTATAAGAGGCTAATGAGATTTCACCACGGAGCTATGGAAAATGCACGGATTAGAAATGAACCGGCGTGATCGCCCCAAAACTTTTGCAGGCACAAATGGTATTGAAAACAGGATCATGTGTTACTGCCCCAATAGCATAATGAGCACAAGCCATCATGAACTCATGATAAAAGGGATCTCTGGAAGGACCAGTGAGGCTGCTGCCCATCAACTACAGCAAATGAAGCTGTTTATCTTAAGAGATCTAAGGCCAATTCACACATTACATTATTTAGGTTTATGCTTAATATCTTTTTTTTTTTAGCTGAACATCAAAATTTATAATGTATGAGATAATCATGCATTTGAAAAGTGTATAATACAGACACACTGATCAGGGAGTCAGGGTGAGGTGCAACTCCCTGTGTGGACTCGGTTACAAATCCCAGTTTGCTGCCATGTCATGTGCTGGGTGTGAAAATGCAGTGGATGGCCCTTGGTCCGAAAAGCGTGGTCCAAATTAAAGGGTCCAGACCAAATTTCATAAAATCATACATAGACTTTACTGAAACAAAACTCAACAAGGAAGGAAAACTCCAGATAATTACACAGATTAAAATAGCTCAGATGGTAAGAAAACAACAAACACTAACTTCTCCAGCTAATTAACATAAACACTTACATAAACACTGAACTGCTTTTAATTTTAATTTTCTCTTTTTAAATTTATCCAAGGTAAATATTTGCTAGCAGTCTGAGGATACAAGACACTCTTCCTTATGAGAGAGGAGTGTGTGTTTATCATCAGTTTCCCCTGATCAGGCATTAAGCAAAGTGGCCTGCAATTTCCGAAATCCCTTTTTAAAAAATGCAGCATTGGCCAGTTCTCAGGCACAGAAGGCAATTATGACAAGTTACATATTTCGGTTAGAAGATAAGCCATCTAATATTTTACTCTTGGCTGGATACCATCTGGCTCCAATGATTTGTTGATTTTTAATTTGTCAACAAGGCCAAGAACTTTTTTTTGGTCACCCTTATTTGCCTCAGTTCCTCAGGCTACTTTCCTGTGAAAGTAGTTCAGGCGCAGGAATCTGCCCTAGGTCTTCTACTGTGAAGATGGATGCAAATAACTCTTTCAGCTTCCCTGCAATCTCCTGGTCCTCCTATAGTACATCTTTGAATCCCTTGTCATCCAAAGGTCCAAGTGCTTCCCTCTCTGATCTTTGGCTACTAATGTAAAGGTGACAACCATATTGCACAGGGGTTCAATACCTGGCCCCTCACATGTTGGCAGAACCCTGTTACGTCCCATTCTGTCCTGCCTCACCCCTGTTCCATCCCCCATTCCACCTGTTCCAACCTTTTCTGGGTCCAAAAGGATCTGCGCATCAGTGATCGTGCTTCAATTGGATATGCCTAAAATGGTTGTCACCTGTACTTAAAACATTTTTTTATTGCTGATTTAAATGTTTTCAGCAGTCTGCTCCTCAAATTCTTCTTCTTTGCATCCTTTATTGTCTGCTTGCATTTTATTTTATTTTTGCCAGTGGTTGCGTTCCACTTCTTTTTGTCCTCATTTGGTCAAAATTTTCACTTCTTGAAGGAAGGCTTTTTGTAATAGCTTTCTTGACTCTACTCTAATAGCTTTCTTGACTCTACTCATTAACCATGCTGGCATCTTCTGGGACTTGGTACTCTGTGACATACATTCTATCTGTTATGATGGTTTCGAATAACCCCTTCCAACCAGTATTCTGGAGAGATTTGTTTTACAGCACAGTCATTTAGGGTTTCTGGAAATTTTTACCTTGTGACCAAGACATGCATTTACTCACGCTACGTGAATATAACTGCAGTCACCCAGTGCTACAACACTTTCTGCTTGGGAAGCCCCTCTAATTTCATTCTCCATCACATCCCAGCTGGTAGGCCAAAGGTAGACTAAAGAAAGCAGTTTGGCAGTTCAAATCTGTCCAGCAAAAGCAGCACAAATTTTATTTTTATTTTTTTTATAATAATATTTATTAAGTTTTTGTTTACACAATAAAAAACATACATAATAACATAGTATTTTCCAATATCCACATTTCATTCTCATCTTTGGACTTCCTCACATCTCTTGTTCCTGCATCCTAAATTCATAAATTTGACTAGCAAATTATTAACTTGTTTCAATTCATATAATATATTTTTCCAATATCTAAATCTCAGATTTTAGAATTTAAAAGCAGCACAAATTTTAAAGGGGGATGACAAAAATAAATCATAGGGTCCTGAAAGAGGATTCTGCTGCATTTGAGGACCTCAAGCTGTTTGTTACAAAAGGCACCATAAGCCTCAAACATTCTGTCCACACAAGGAAAGCAACCTACAAATTGCAAAAATGAGGAGACTATTTCTCCAGAGGAGAACTGAGGGTTACCATGGTAGTATCTGTAATATCAATATATAATGCTTTAGCAACAAACCCAGATGTATTATGCATTAATACATCTATGTTGTGCACCTATTACTTGTTGTGCACCTATGATTTTAACAGCACCCTGGCCCAGAAGTAAATTGATGGAGAACAGCTGCACCTAAGAATGGCCAGCGAAAAGATAGCAACCCCCCCCCCTCCACTTAATGCTTAGCTTTGAGGTTGTGACAGAAGTGGGCAAAAGCTGTGGGTGAACACAAGTATTTAATACTTCCACAAGCTGGTTCCCTCCAGATGTTTTGGACAACAACTCCCATCATCCCTGATCGTTGGCCATGCTCAGGGCTAACACCCCACCAATGGACAAATGGAGGAGGTCGGCTCAGGGATGGGCAGGGGGCAACAGCAAGTTGTGGGGATGCCAGAGCTGCCCTGGACCCCTAAGCCTACCTGCTGCGTGTGGGGGTTTGCTGTCCCATTGGCAGTGTGGTTTAGATTGCCAGTCTGGAATGTGGTGCCATCTTGTATTTTGCCTCAGGAAGCAAAATGTCTTGGGCCTTCTCTAAGCCATACTGGGGATGCGAGAGCCGGACCATAAAGAAAGCTGATTGCCAAAGAATTGATGCTTTTGAATTGTGGTGCTGAAGGAGACTCTTGAGAGTCCCATGGACTGCAAGAAGATCAAACCTCTCCATTCTTAAGGAAATCAGCCCTGAGTGCTCACTGGAAGGACAGATCCTGAAGCTGAGGCTCCAAGACTTTGGCCACCTCATGAGAAGAGAAGACTCCCTGGAAAAGACCCTGATGTTGGGAAAGACACAAGGAGAAGGGGATGGCAGAGGACGAGGTGGTTGGACAGTGTTCTCATAGCTACGAACATGAGTTTGACCAAACTGCAGGAGGCAGTGGAAGACAGGAGTGCCTGGCGTGCTCTGGTCCAGGGAGTCACGAAGAGTCGGACATGACTAAACGACTAACCAACAACAACAAAAGCCATACTGGCTTAGACTGTAGTCCAAAACATCTGAAGAGTACCAGGCTGGGGGAGGCTGTTCTAGACCAATCTACTCAGATCCAGGATAGTTTAAGATTGTACCATACCCTCAGTAATGATAATGCTTTTCTTGTTGCCTAGCTGGAAATGCAATTATCTTCCTATAAATTCCACAGCTGCCCTTACTGCTCTTGCAAAGAAATTCTTCACAATTTCTTAGTTTCTGTTTTAATGACAATTGTGCTGTGCAGCTTTAAAGGACCAGAAAACACTTCATTTTCTGCATATCTAAATTGCCCATTATTAGCATGATCCAAAACCTTTTAAGCAGCTAATTATAGAGGAAAGAAGTAGGGCAGAACCAAAGAAATGTGGTGGGAGGATTTACTGTGTGGGAGGCTGAGATAAAATTAGATTTCTTTAAGCTGTGTCATACAATTTATTAAGAAGTTGGAATCTAATGTTTCATGTCGCTATCACGTAAAAGCTCGCTCGTCTTATTATTCAGCCTGTGGGTATTTGATGCTAAAATACTTCTCCCTCTTGGCCATCCTTGCTCCTGGTGATAAAAGCAGCCGGCTCATCTGTTGTTTGTATTCTCTAATAATGGAGTGTTTCATTGTGACAAAGTGGTTAGTGAAAGGTAATAAAAGGCAATATTTAAGAAAATCAGTGATGGCTTGGAGATTGTTTTGCTTGATCTCATTTAATGCCTTGCCTTTGGTTTTGATTGTTTCCCTTTGTCTGTTTGCCTTTCCCCTTCATCTGTGAAATAATTCTCTCCCCTTAGATGTTTTCTTATTCTATGTGGAGTGGCATGATAACTTTTCCATTTGCAAGGATAGGTATTGGTTGCACATTTTGGAAAACCTCAGAGTCAAAGCTGTTTCTACCAAGTGATGCTCCAGAGAAATGAGGGCCCTTTAAGCTAGCAAAGAACCGAGCAATCAGAAAGCACTGCCTCTCCGGTTCCTCCTATATAAACCCCAGGGTCTCTTCGAGTGTTTGCTGAATTAAAGAAATGCATTTTCTTCCCTCTGGCCTCTGCTACTATTCATTCCCTGCAGAAGAGCAGCGTTGCTTTAAAACGCGGAATATTTCTCAGAAAACAACAAGCAAATAGCAGCCTAGTTTAGCCACTGGCAAGGTAGCTTTTCATTCCGGTATCTGTGTAGGGACTGAGAATCAGGCATTGTTACACGTAAGATTATCAGAACAAGAATTGTAAGTCTGGAAAGTAGCACTCTTTCTCTTGAACACACACACACACTTCTCAGGTAACACCAGACAAGTCATGCTTACTATTTATTCAGTATTTGAATTACTTATCACTTGCAGATCCTACCAAATGTCCCTATTTTCCAAGAACAGTCCTGGATTTACAGAAGCCGTCCTGGTTTCTGAATTGATCCCAGAATATGCTGCTTTCCCTTAGGACATCCCTATTTTCATCGGAGAAATGTTGGAGGGTGTGGAGTTATGTGACCCCTGAGCCAAGGAGATACAACCTTTAGAAGACATCTGAAAGCAGCCCTGTAAAGTTTTTTATGTAAAAAAAAAAAGCTTAATGTTTTATTAAGTTTTTATATATGTTCGAAGCCACCCAGAGTGGCTGGGGCAAGCCAGTCAGATGGATGGGGTATAAATAATAAAGTTGTTACTGTTGTTGTTGTTGTTGCTCTTCTTCTTCTTCTTCTTCTTCTTCTTCTTCTTCTTCTTCTTCTTCTTCTTCTTCTTCTTCTTCTTCCTCTTGAATAGGGCATCCCTATTTTCACCGCAGAAATTTTGGAAGGTATGCACTTGCTCCCAGAGTCTAGTATGCAAATGAAAGCATAGTATTAAATCAGAGAGCGGATGGCGCTGTGGTCTAAACCACAGAGCCTAGGACTTGCCGATCAGAAGGTCAGCGGTTCAAATCCCCTTGACAGGGTGAGCTCCTGTTCCTCCGTCCCTGCTCCTGCCCACCTAGCAGTTCGAAAGCACGAAGTGCAAGTAGATAAATAGATACCATTCCGGTGGGAAGGTAAATGGTGTTTCCGTGCGCTGCTCTGGTTCGCCAGAAGCGGCTTAGTCATGCTGGCCACATGACCCGGAAGCTGTACGCCGGCTCCCTTGGCCAGTAAGGCAAGATGAGTGCCACAACCCCAGGGGAACCTTTACCTTTATTTTCACCACAGAAATTCTCAGAGTCTAGTACGCAAATGAAAGCATAGTATTAAATCAGTGAGTTGGGGTCCCTCACTTGTGCTGCCAAAATGCAACAAACTGGGAATATTTCAATAAATACGGGTCCCTCAGGTGGCAGCTCTGACCATTTCTCCCCAAACTGGATGTGTTGTAATACCTGATCCAGCCTAGTAACTGCAAAAACCCAATCCCAATGGTTCCAAGCCTTTTTTATATTTAAAAAGTGGATTAAACTGGGCAACTGGAAAGAAAATAAATGCATTTTTGTTTCCCAGCAGGAGTCCAGAATCCTAGAAACTCTAAATGGTATATGAGTTCTGCATTTATAATCCTCCTCTGAACTCTCTTAAAAGACAACACTGCACCAGAACGTCAAAATTCCTGGTCCAGAAAGGGAGAATTCTGTGAACCGTATTATGAACTGAACTGATTGGCATAACTTCTCTTTTTTATATATAATATACCATCAGCAGTTGCTATTATTTTTTCATAATGTACATCTTGCAGTAATCTTGAATCCAGTTCTCCGGTTTCTGCAGCAATTTGCAAATAATAAAAAAACCCTCATGAAAATTATTCATAATTTTAGTGTGAGTTTCTCCCAATAAGCACATTTTTGTCTATTGTTTTGACTAATGTACCTATTTTTGCAGCTTCTAATATAATGCATTTTTGTACGCTATTTTCACTGATATATACATTTTTACACATTTCCCCCTAATATGTGCATTTCTCTAAACTTGGTTGGTTGGAGAACTGTATTGCAAAAGTTGGGTCTGCAAATTTCAAAGGATGGATGTGTTTCAGTTCTCATGTTGTTTCAAAAACTGTGAATTTGGGGGGAAAATGCTTTAAATGCAAACTGAATCAAATTCCTCTCCCATCCCTAATGTTAATTGGATGGGAGGGGGTTGTCCCAATGTGCATTGCTTTATACTTGCTTGCGTTGAATTGCTTTTGCCATTTTACTGTCTCATTCACTCAGTTTGGGAAGAAGAAGAAAAGTTTGGATTTGATATCCCGCTTTATCACTACCCTAAGGAATCTCAAAGCGGCTAACAATCTCCTTTCCCTTCCTCCCCCACATCAAACACTCTGTGAGGTGAGTGAGGCTGAGAGACTTCAGAGAAGTGTGACTGGCCCAAGGTCACCCAGCAGCTGCATGTGGAGGAGCGGGGAAGCAAACCCGGTTCACCAGATTACGAGTCTACCACTCTTAACCACTACACCACACTTTTTGGAAGAACATTTTTGACTTCTTCATGATGCCTTTTCGTTTTAACCACCCTGAACTATTTCATGTCATCAGCAGACGGTGTTGCCTCGCTGCTCATTCTAGATCATTTATGAACAAGTTCAAAACACACACACCATCTGTCATGGATGCTTTTTGTTGAGATTCCTGCATTGCAAGGAACCTTGGAACTAGATGACTGTTCCAACTCTATGATTCTATGATTCTAGCTCACCCAGTTCTGATCCTTGAGGGGTCCTTGACTTCCTGAATCCCCCCCCCCCCAGTTAATTATGAGATATGTCCATTTATTTCTGCTGCTTTCTGTTTCTGAACGGGCTACTGATCCACAAGCAGCACTCTCCCATGACTGCTGAGATTACTCAGTAGCCTTTAGTGAGGCACATTATTTCCTTGCCGCTTGCTATCAGATCAGATGTATAACATGCTTAATGTTCCTTATTTGAGTCCCAAAGAACAGGCAACAACTGGTGTGCAGCAGTGAAACAGAAAAACAAAAACTAGCAAGTGAGAACAGTGTGAAATTGATAGTGTTCTGGGATTCTGCCTCTCCAGCGGCCTGGAGGATCTACGGGGTAGATAAACGCTAATGTTTTTGTGACTTAAAAATGATGAACCTGAAGGAAAACAATAGGCTGCTGCTTTGGTAGTGGAAAATGCAGTTGACGCGTGATAAAAGAGGGAAAAGTGGATCCATTTGTCTTCCTTTATTATTTAAAATGTGTGCTTTCTTTTTTTCCAGGCTGGTACTCGGGCACAATGCTGGAGCAAAGGGAGAGAAATACCATAGCTTTTCTTCCTTAAGATCAAATATTTTGCTCACATTTCCTCATCTACATTACTAATTTTTAGCATCGTCTTTCTTAGCATGCTGTTTCATTGCCGTGATGTGCACATTCTACCTTATCTAAACATCATATTTATTTGGTGTATCTGAAGAAGTGTGCATGCACACGAAAGCTCATACCAAGAACTGACTTAGTTGGTCTTTAAGGTGCTACTGGAAGGAATTTTTTTTGTTTTGACTATGGCAGACCAACACGGCTACCTATCTGTAACTGGAATCATATTTATTTGTTAGCATGGTTTGTATTCTCCACTTGGAAGCTCAGGGAAATGTGCCTGAGGTTATTCTTTTTTTCTTTTTTGGAAAATTTAAATAATCTTTATTAATTTAACTTACACACTTATACAAAGAATTTACAATCTCATGCTCCAAAAAGAAAACTAAAGAAAAAACAATTAAGAAAAAAGAAAAGAAGAAAATACAGAAAAAAGAAAGAAGAAAAAGCAAATTTACGTTCATAGGTTATTCTAATATACATGCATAGCATTGCAGCAATCCTGAGAAGCAGGCTGCCCTAAGATAGGCTTGCCATACGTCAGGAAAATTCCAGACATGTCCTGGTTTTCTGGTGTAAAAGGGGGCAATTTTGCAGAATCAGCAAAATGTCAGGGAAAACCCAGATGTATGGCAACGTGCTGGAAAAAGCAACACAAACCCTAAAAGCCTGAATAAATTTCATTCTAGACTGCAAAATAATTGTGCCAACACTGCAGTGCTGTAAGGCTTTCTCAGGGGATCTTCCTGTTTAACCATCTCTAATGGTAAAAAAAGGTAAAGGCAAAGGACCCCTGACAGTTAAGTCCAGACGCAGACGACTCTGGGGTTGTGGCGCTCATCTCACTTTACAGGCCAAGGGAGCCGGCGTTTGTCCACACACAGTTTTTCCAGGTCATGTGGCCAGCATGACTAAGCCCCTTCCAGCGCAACGGAACACCGAAACCAGAGCAGCGCACGGAAACGCCGTTTACCTTCCAGCCGGAGCGGTACCTGTTTATCTACTCACACTGGCGTGCTTTCAAACTGCTAGGTTGGCAGGAGCTGGGACCGAGCAACGGGAGCTCACCCCGGCAAGCCTAAGGGGCTCAGTGGTTTAGACCACAGTGCCACCCATGTCCCTTATCTCTAATGGTAGCAAACGGTAGACAAGCCAAGTCACTTTGATGAGAAAATTTGGTTTGAGTGAATAGCACAAACCAACATCTCATCCGTTTTTGTTTTAAACTAATGTTAGCACAATGCTCTCTTTTTCTGAAAAAGAAAAAGCTAGATTGACACTGCTTTGTGACAATAGAAATAGATTCCACTTCGGGCACTAAATGAAAGCACAATCCTGATGCATATCATTTAAAAAATATTCTTACAGGAATAGTTTCTTCCTGGATGTACTTTCCATGTGGCAAAGTATTCTCTGGATTTACGCCATTGTTACACTGCTGCTTCTTGTAGCAAGTATGTGAAAGAGGGATGGGAATCTCTGTCCTTATAGATGTTGTTGGACTCCATCAAAGCCAGCTGGCATGGACAATGATTAGAAACGATGGAAGCTGGAGCCCAGCAACTTCTTATATTCAGTCCATAATGATTTTTGCTCCAGTTACTTAGCTAGATCTGGTAGGTGCTGCCACATTCTCAATTGTTCTTGCTGCCGCATACTAAAGCATACCTTTCACCCCAGATGCTGGAATGGCATTTAATCACTGCAGCACTTTTTCCAGAATAATAGTTTTCCGATTTTGTTTGCTGCTTTCCCTACCAAGTCTTCCCGTTCAAACTGGTGCAAGCTACTTGTGCTTCAGGCATTTTAAAAGTACAGTGGTACCTCGGGTTACAGACGCTTCAGGTTACAGACTCCACTAACCCAGAAATAGTACCTCAGGTTAAGAACTTTGCTTCAGGATGAGAACATAAATTGCATGGTGGCAGCAGGAGGCCCCATTAGCTAAAGTGGTGCTTCAGGTTAAGAACAGTTTCAGGTTAAGAACGGACCTCCGGAACGAATTAAGTTCTTAACCCAAGTTACCACTGTATTCCCAAGTGGCGGGTGGAGAGCTGGGCAGGCCTAAGGGGTGCGTCACAGACCTCCCTTCTGCATTGTACTGTTTGTTTGCATTCTGGGGAGAAATCCTAACAGATGCTGCAGTTGTGGCAGTGATGTGCCACACTACGTTTTGGCTAAAAGTTAAATATGAATGCTCTGGGGAATATGTAGGCTGGTGAAATTATCCAAAGAGGGGTGACACATATTTCTAGGCAAATCTGGAATTTGGAAGTTCCTGCAAGAGCAAAAGATGTTTTGAAAGCAGAGGAAATAAAGTTTCAATAACTCTAGCAACGTTTCTCTTACATTTCACACCCCTAATCTCAGCATATACAAAAACATAATAAAACATCAAACGTTAAAAACTTCTCCATACTTGAGGTGTCTTCAAATACAGTGGTACCTCTGGTTGCAAACGGGATCCGTTCTGGAGCCCCATTCGCAAGATGAGCAGAACGCACCCCGCGTCTGCACGTGCGTGGGGCACGATTTGCCGCTTCTGCACATGCGCATGATATCATTTTGAGCATCTGCGCATGCGCGAGTGGCAAAACCCGGAAGCAACCCATTCCGTTACTTCCAGGTCACCACAGGACGTATCCTGAAAGAACGTAACCTGACCTGAACGTAAGAAGAGGTATGACTGTACTTGTATAGTTATACTTCTCTTCTTGAGAAGTAGAAGGATGGGAGAGTGTTCCACAGGGCAGGCGCCACCCCCGAGAAGGCCCTCTGCCTGGTTCCCTGTAACCTCACCTCTTGCAGTGAGGGAACCACCAGAAGGCCTTCGGAGCTGGACCTCAGTGTCCGGGCTGAACGATGGGGGTGGAGATGCTCTTTCAGGTATACAGCGTTGAGTTTCAAGGGGGAATCAGCAGGTTTGCTGCTGCCTTGACTTCCACTACATTAAATCCTCTTCATAACATGTAGTAACTCTTGTGGCATTTGAAGTATTTTAAATTTTATATACTGAGGTCCACCCTTTCAGGCTTCCTTTTGCTCCCTTGATAAATCACAGTTCTTGTTATGTACTGAGTTGAATAGGATCCAAACTGCAGCAGTCTGATTGGTCCTAGAACAATAGGATCCAAATTGCAGCAGTCTGATTGGTCCTAGAACAATAGGATTCAGAATGCAGCAGTCTGATTGGTCCTAGAACAATGCAGCAATATGATTGGTTGGCAGGAACCACCCAATCATGCTCCAGATATAAGTGAATCCACAACCTGATTGGCTTACAGTAGAATTCCAGAATTAGCCAATCATGTGCAGCCCATTGTGTAAATAATGTATATAAAGCAGATACTTTGAGGGGACATTCATTCATTCCTCCTTTGAGGGAACATTCATTCATTCCTCCTCACCACTATGAGCTGAATAAAGAGCATGAAATCACTTTGCGACTCTGAGTATATTTCACTGGCGACGAAGGTGGGATCCCGCTGAGCTGACTGCCACGCACAGCACCGCAGCACCGCCACCTGCCGCACCGCTGCCTCGCACCGTGTATCCAGGCTTCAGCTCCGGGACACAAGGAACTCAGAATGGCAACCGACAGCAGCTTCTCACCGTTCAACCCAGCAACGGGAGACTGGGAAGCGTACGCCTCCCGTTTTACCTTCCTCCTAGAAGCCAAAGGGGTCACCGATGAAGAAGACGCCAAGAAGAGGGCGATATTCTTCAGCGTCTGCGGAGAGGAGACATTTGAAATCGCCTGGGCTCTCCTTGCGCCTGAAGACGTCGCTACTGTTCCATACAAAACAATAATGGAACAGCTTAAGGGGCACTTTTCGCCAGAGCCCTCAGTGGTGGCTCGTCGAAATGCCTTCTACGCAAAGCGGCAAGCCCCTGGGGAAACCATAACTGGGTTTGTGACCTCTCTCCGCCAAACCGCCCGGTTCTGCAACTTCTCAGAGCTGGAGAACATGCTTCGGGACCGCCTCGTCGGTGGCCTGAAGGATGAGAAGCTGCAACGACGCCTCTACGCTAAGAAGGACCTAACGTTCCAGGTCACTCTGGAGGAGGCCCTGGCAACGGAAGCTGCCGAGAGGTCGACGCAAGAGGCACGGCCGAGCCAGCCGTCCCAACCGAGGGTCCACCACGAAGACCTCACCAACGACTCAGGATCCGACAGGGAGGAGGTGCACCGAGTACAGCAGCGCACTCAAGCAGCCCACATACCACAGCTGCCTCGACGAGAAGGAGGGAACTGCGCAAGCTGCGGGGAAAGTCACGAGAGGAGGACCTGCTGTTTCCGCAACGTAGAGTGCAGGTAGTGCAGAAAATTGGGACACATCGCCCGGGTGTGTCGGGCTCGGCCCACCCGACGCCAGGCATCAGATGACCAATCCAAGAGCCCCAGGTCCCGGGGCCCAACGCACCAAGGCAACTCGACGGAGCTCACGGACGTCCAGGTATACCAGTTGCCCTACCCCAACATAGAGAAAATTTATGTAGAGGTACGGATAGAGGGGGCCCCATGCCGCATGGAGCTTGACACGGGTTCAAATCTATCCATAATCTCGGCAAGGACCTTAAGGAAACTGTGTCCTACTGGGGGTCCCAAACTCAGGCCAGCCCCATTCACCCTCCGGGACTTCCAGAAACGTAAGGTCCCCACAATGGGGGTGGGGACCTTCAGGGTGCAATACCGAGGGCGGACGCGGCAACTGGACTTGCTTGTGGTCAAGGGCCCCTACATTAGCTTACTGGGATTGGCATGGTTTGGACCACTGGGGCTAGCCATCACCGGGGTGAACCACACTACCTTACAAGTGGACGTGGATGCCATATGCAAGGAATTTCCAGAGGTTTTCGATGGGAAATTGGGACAGTATACGGGCCCCCCCATTGCTCTACAGCTTGACCCCGCAGTACGACCGGTCAGGCTAAAGGCCCGCCGGGTCCCGTTCGCCCTGAAACCCCGTATAGACGAGGAATTGGACCGGCTTGTGGAGCAAGGAGTGCTGGAGCCGGTGCCCAATGCCCCCTGGGAAACCCCAATCGTCACACCCGTCAAGCCTAATGGTTCAGTCCGCATCTGCGCAGACTACAAATGTACCATAAACAAGGCCCTCACGGCCCATGCATACCCAGTGCCAGTGGTCAGCCATGTCCTTGCCACCCTGGCTGGGTCGAAAATTTTTGGCAAGCTGGACTTGGCCCAAGCATATCAACAGCTTCCAGTAGATGAGGCCACAGCAGAGGCACAGACAATTGTGACACACAGAGGAGCGTTCAGGGTAAAGCGGCTGCAATTCGGTGTCAGTGTGGCACCAGGCATATTCCAGAATCTAATGGACTCGCTCCTTAAAGGGATTCCTGGCGTCACCCCCTTCTTCGATGATGTGTTGATTGCCGGGCCCACACCAGAGGAGTTTGAGGACCGCCTCCGCACCGTTCTGCACCGTTTCCAGATGGCGGGTCTCAAGGTGAAGCGGGAAAAATGTCTACTAGGAGTGCCTCAGGTGGACTTTCTGGGATTTATGGTGGACGCAGAAGGGGTCCACCCAACTGGGGACAAGGTACGGGCCATTTGTGATGCCCCAGCACCCAAGAGCAAGACTGAACTTCAGGCCTTCTTGGGACTATTGAACTTTTACCATTCCTTCCTTCCCCACAAAGCGGCGGTAGCGGAGCCCCTACACAGACTCCTGGACAAGCGGGCCCCTTGGGTGTGGGGCCAGCGCCAGGAGGCTGCATTCCAGGCAGTCAAGGACCTGCTTGTCTCAAACTCAGTCTTGGCACACTTCGACGAGAGGCTGCCGGTGGTGCTAGCATGCGACGCCTCGCCCTATGGCATTGGCGCTGTCCTGGGACACCAACTCCCAGATGGAAGAGAGGTACCGGTAGCATACTTTTCCCAGACACTCAACGCAACCGAGCGGAACTACTCGCAAATAGACAAGGAGGGGCTCGCAATCGTGAAGGGAGTAAAAAAAATCCATGATTTCTTGTACGGGCGGCCCTTTACCGTGGTGACTGACCACAAGCCGTTGCTTGGCTTGTTTGCTCCCGAAAAGCAGACCCCCCAAGTGCTGTCTCCTCGTGTCCTCAGGTGGTCAATTTTCCTTGCCAGCTACCAGTATGCACTGATTCACCGCCCGGGGAAGGCGATGGGCCATGCGGACGCCCTCAGCAGGCTACCACTACCAGAAACAGGCCCCGACCCAGCACCTGCACAAGAGGTTATGAGCCTGGAGCTGCTTCCTGACCGCCCCATTCAGGCACAAGAAGTTGCACACCATTCCAAGAAAGATAGGGTCATCTCCCGGGTCCTCGACTGGGTGTGGAGGGGATGGCCCAGCAGCAGTCCTGGGCCAGAATTCGCTGGCTACACAACCCGCAAACATGAACTGTCGGCCCACAAGGGGTGCCTGTTATGGGGAAGCAGGGTTGTTGTTCCCCAGCCCCTCCGCAAAAGGGTCCTCACAGCCCTACATGAGACACACCCAGGGGTAGTAAGAATGAAGGCCCTGGCCAGGAGTTATGTGTGGTGGCCAGGGATCGATGGAGAGATAGAGGCCTGGGTCAAACACTGCCAGGCCTGCCAAGAATCCCGCCCAGATTCCCCAAGGGCCCCAGTCCAGTCCTGGGAGTCTGCCCGAGCACCATGGTCACGCCTGCATGTGGACTTTGCTGACCCTTTCAGGGGAAAACATTCTTCATAGTGGTGGACTCCTACACCAAATGGCTGGAAGTTGCACTGGTACCGTCCACTTCTACATCCGCAGCCATCCAGGTACTACGCAGGCTCTTTGCAACCCATGGGCTCCCTGACACTCTCGTCTCAGACAATGGGACTGCATTCACGTCAGGAGAATTCCAAACCTTCACAGCGCAGAACGCCATCCGCCACATCCGTTCGGCGCCATTCCACCCTGCCACCAATGGCCAAGCAGAACGCATGGTGCGGACCACCAAGGACACCCTTCGCCGCATGACGCAAGGGGATTGGGAGTACCGCCTTGCCACATTCCTCCTAGCACAGCACAGCACCCCCAGCTCAACAACTGGCCGGAGCCCCGCTGAACTACTAATGGGTCGGCGCCTTGCAATCAGATTGGACCGCCTTCACCCCGATAGAGCTCAGGATGAGGTAGTGGTGGGGGAAGGCAGGAACCCCCGGACCTTCAAGGCCCAGGACCCAGTGTACGCAAAGAATTTTGGGGCAGGCCCAGCATGGGTACCTGCCACAGTCACCAGGGTCACTGGCCCCGTGTCGTACGAGGTGCTAACGGATGGGGGGCAATGCTGGCGCCGCCACTGCGACCAGATACGGCGACGATTCCCGGGAGAAAACCAGGAGGAGGAAAGGTCAGAGGAGTCCCAAGGGAACAGCGGGGCAGTGAGGCCCATAGAGCAGGAGGGGGCAGCAGGAGAGGCAGAATCAGTAAATACAGAGAGGACCTGCGAGGCCGAAAGGACACTGGAGCCAGAACCACAACTGAGCGAGCCGGTTGCGCCAGACCAAACAGCCCCATCACAGCCAGCATCCTTGGAACACGAGCCAGAACCTGAACCCCGGACCAGGGAACACCCCAGGCCACAACGCACACGTAGGCCGCCGGCGTACCTTGAGGACTATGAATGCGACCTCCCGGGCAGGACTGGAACTTAGAGGGGAGGGGTGTTATGTACTGAGTTGAATAGGATCCAAACTGCAGCAGTCTGATTGGTCCTAGAACAATAGGATCCAAATTGCAGCAGTCTGATTGGTCCTAGAACAATAGGATTCAGAATGCAGCAGTCTGATTGGTCCTAGAACAATGCAGCAATATGATTGGTTGGCAGGAACCACCCAATCATGCTCCAGATATAAGTGAATCCACAACCTGATTGGCTTACAGTAGAATTCCAGAATTAGCCAATCATGTGCAGCCCATTGTGTAAATAATGTATATAAAGCAGATACTTTGAGGGGACATTCATTCATTCCTCCTCACCACTATGAGCTGAATAAAGAGCATGAAATCACTTTGCGACTCTGAGTATATTTCAGTTCTCCTCCTCTTTTTGTTTTTTAAAAAAACAACTAATTAACTAGAGACCTGGAGGGTAATCTTCTGCCTGGATTCCTGCCACTTCAGGGCTCCCTCCCCCAATCCAACTGGAAAGAGAAAAAAATCTAGCAAGGGCCTGTTCATCATGAACATCGCACTGGCAAACTCAGATGGTCCCAGTCGGAGATATTTGTTTGTCAGAGAGAACAATGTTTTTATGTGATGTTTGGTATTGCCTTTTTGAGGCTACCATCTGCAAGAAGTTATATTTACCTCTTAGGAGTACATAAAATGGAGAGATGGAGTGTTTGATCTCCCCTTTTGCCTGCCAACTTCTCCTCGGGCACATTGGCACTTTCACCCCCAGCTTCATGATTCCTCCTCTCTACACAACAAACAGTGGGGATGTGAGAATCAATCCAAGATCAACGCCGAGAAGAAATCAGTAGAAAGTTCATTTCAGAACATTCTGGGTGCTGGCCTGAGCTAGCATTGGCTATTAACAGGGGAATGACTGGTTGGCAACTCTACCTTTTCTTTCCAAGATCTCTTCCAAACCAGATGCTGCTCAATAAACATCTTGCTGTATGTGGCATTTCTTTGTGAATGCCTGGAGGTGGTTGGAGGATGGATGGCAGCTAACAGATTGAGGTTGAATCCTGACGAGACAGAAGTACTGTTTTTGGGAGACAGGGGGCGAGTAGGTGTGGAGGACTCCCTGGTCCTGAATGGGGCAACTCTGCCCCTGAAGGACCAGGTGCGCAGCCTGGGAGTCATTTTGGACTCACAGCTGTCCATGGCGGCGCAGGTCAATTCTGTGTCCAGGGCAGCTGTTTATCAGCTCCATCTGGTACGCAGGCTGAGACCCTACCTGCCCGCGACTGTCTCGCCAGAGTGGTGCATGCTCTAGTTATCTCCCGCTTGGACTACTGCAATGAGCTCTACGTGGGGCTACCTTTGAAGGTGACTCAGGAACTACAACTAATCCAGAATGCGACAGCTAGACGGGTGACTGGGAGTGGCCGCCGAGACCACATAACACCGCTCCTGAAAGACCTACACTGGCTCCCAGTATGTTTCCAAGCACAATTCAAAATGTTGGTTCTGACCTTTAAAGCCCTAAACGGCCTCGGCCCAGTATACCTGAAGGAGCGTCTCCACCCCCATCATTAAGCCCGGACACTGAGGTCTAGCTCTGAGGGCCTTCTGGCAGTTTCCGCACTGCGAGAAGCGAGGTTACACGGAACCTAGCAGAGGGCCTTCTCGGTTGTGGCACCTGACCTCTGGAACGCCCTCCCATCAGATGTCAAGGAAATAAGCAACTATCTGACATTTAGAAGACATCTGAAGGCAGCCCTGTTTAGGGAAGTTTTTAATGACTATTTTTAATCTTTTGTTGGAAGCCTCCCAGAGTGGCTGCCAGATGGGCAGGGTATAAATATATTATTATTATTATTATTATTATTATTATTATTAGTCAGTCTTGCTTCCTGAGAGGGGTGGGCTCAGGGGCAGCGGCCTCTTTTTTTGTCGCTCAGTCCCTTTCCCTGGGCAGTGAGGGCATGGGGCCTCTGAGGTTCCTCAGGTGAGGTGGGCAATCCTGCTGGGTTTATGAAGGAGGGGGGTGGATGAGAGGGGAGGGATGGTAAGGAATGAAGGAGGAGCCATGAATCCTGACAGGATGCTACTTGTCAAGACTGACCTATCAGGTAACAGAGAGAGGATGGCGGCTTGGTTCCATTGGTTGCCATGGGGGGGAGGGAGTGTGCAAGATGGACTGTTTGCCCCTTGAGTGGGCCAGGGACTGGTTCATGCAGTGTTCCTGCTGACTGGCTCAGTTGTGGTTGAGGGCAGGCTCTGTTCTTTCCTAGCATGGTGTTTTGCCTTGGATTCAAACCCAGAACCGCCAGCATGTAAAATTAAAAGTTGTCCCTCCAAACTAGGGCTCCTTTTACACCCCCAGTGTTCCTGGAAGTCAGTAGAAGTCAGATGCCTCCTGATTTCTTTCCTCTTTGCTGCTATGGCCAAGTTCAAGACAAAATGTGAATACTGAGTGTCTCACAAAATTGCAGAATTGTAGCAAAGACAAAAGGGACGCAGGTGGCGCTGTGGGTTAAAGCCTCAGCGCCTAGGACTTGCCGATCGAAAGGTCGGCGGTTCGAATCCCTGCGGCGGGGTGCGCTCCCGCTGCTCGGTCCCAGCGCCTGCCAACCTAGCAGTTCGAAAGCACCTCCGGGTGCAAGTAGATAAATAGGGACCGCTTACCAGCGGGAAGGTAAACGGCGTTTCCGTGTGCGGCTCTGGCTCGCCAGAGCAGCGATGTCACGCTGGCCACGTGACCCGGAAGTGTCTCCAGACAGCGCTGGCCCCTGGCCTCTTGAGCGAGATGGGCGCACAACCCCAGAGTCTGTCAAGACTGGCCCGTACGGGCAGGGGTACCTTTACCTTTACCTTTAGCAAAGACAAATAAAATTGGAGATAGCCCTCCATGATTATCCAAACATCCTGATGTTCTGAATTTCTTGTGCATGTCCCTGCAGGCCTCATGTCTAGCCTAGATAAATAACAATCCCAATTTATGAGTGTCTGATTATGCAGACATTATGGATTATCCTTGGTCAATTCACATGCGTACTGCACACACAGAAGTTGTTAAAAACATCAATATCATCATATAAAGTTTTCTGAGTTATAGGCTTGCAATTAAAATGACATATTTAAGCATCACAAAAGTTTGGTTTTTTTGAAGAAAAAAAGAATGAAGAGGCAAGTTAGCAGAATTATTTATGCTGACTACAGTTATGGATCCTGGGGTACACTATTAAACAAGTTCTTTAAAGTAGGAACTGTGTGTGCTATCGCCATTTAATGGCACACAGTAGTTGCATTCCCCGTCTCTGTGTGAAATGGGAGGTGTAATCCTAAGAGTCATCATTGTGGAAGCACATTTTAAAAATAATTGTCTACTTGAACAGCACTAGGGACTCACCTACAGCCAGATCAGTGGGTAAACGCCACTTGAAAAATCAGTCACACTCTGGAGGGTCTCCTGAGAAGGACAAAACCTATGTGCTGAACTTGTGCCTGACAGAATCTCCATAAGAGTCCGGGGTGTGCCTTTGTTCATTATAGGGAAACCCTGGGAGACAGGGGTTGTGGTGCTAGATGGCAAACAAAGGGCTTCTGAGTTCAGCTTCTTAGCTTCTTATTTCCACGTGAAGGGTCACTCTCTGTTACATGCCACCCCAATCTCCACAGCAGTGCGAGATTCCTGGGGTCCCAGAACTTTCCCAAGGTTTGTGTTTCGTTTGGAAACTAAGCACAGCGGAGACGGTGGTGTCTTTATGATATACGGCTTATTTACATACATACAACCTGTGTGGTCTAAACCACTGAGCCTCTTTTGGGCTTGTCGATCAGAAGGTCGGTGGTTCCAATCCCCGTGACAGGGTGAGCTCCCATTCTTCGGTCCCTGCTCCTGCCAACCTAGCAGTTCGAAAGCCCATCAAAGTGCAAGTAGATAAATAGGTACCACTCTGGTGGGAAGGTAAACGGTGTTCCTGTGCGCTGTTCTGGTTCGCCAGAAGTGGCTTAGTCATGCTGGCCACAAGACCCGGAAGCTCTCTGTGGACAAACGCTGGCTCCCTCGGCCAGTAAAGCGAGATGAGCGTGCAACCCCAGAGTCGTCTGCGACTGGACTTAACTGTCAGGGGTCCCTTACCTTTTTATACAACCTGGATCTAGGATGAAGGGGTTTCCAGCATTAACACTCAAAGAGGGTCCCATGTCTTCCATGGCTAGCTCCTTGGATTCAAAACTGCCAATTCACATTGTGCTGTGAACCACTTTTTCCAGCTTGCAAAACTTCTTGCCTCTTGTTGGACCACTAAACATGGTTGGTGGACTGTGTTAACCTTGGTGGGTCATGCTAGAGAGGCTGGCTCTATCAGGATCAGTGACCGGCAGAGATCTTTAGCTGGGCAAAGACAGGCTGAAGCAATGTGTACCAGTTCCAGCCTTTGCAGAAGAAGACGTTTGCTAGTTCTTCTTCTACCCCCCCGCCTTCAGAAAGATCCCTACCAGCGGTTAGTCTAAAAACTGCTAGTGGTAAAATAAAGCTTCCCCCACTTCCTAGGAATAGGCATTTCAAGGACCCATATTTATAGAAGAAATAATGCAAACTAAAATACTTCCAGGTTTCTGTCTTCCCTATGTCCTGAATGAATTGCAACCACTCAGTGGGGAAAATGTAAACAAGTACCCACTGGGGTGAGGGGTACATTTGCTTCCAGTGGCGGAGGAACCCTCTCCAGCACCCAGGGTGGGACGCCGAGGGGCGGGGCGAACTCCCCAGCGATGCATGTGTGGCATCCCGTATGGCTTCCCCCCAGCTGTAGAGCGACCAAGGGTGCGCACAGTCAGTATGGGTGCCACTTACATGGTGTCTGTACGGCCTGCCGCTCTCGCACGGCAACTGTATGGGCTGCTGCGCATGCATGGTCCGTACGGGATGCCGCACATGCACATACTGTACGAGATGCCACTCATGTGTTGCACCTGTCCGGGTTGCTGTTTGCACAGAGAGCGACATCCCGTGCGGACTGTGCATGTGCGGCAGCCCATATGGAGGCCCGTATGGACAGCGTGTGAGAGCGGTGGCATCCATACTGACCGTGCGCACCCTCGGCCGCTCTACAGCTGGGGGGAGGCAGGGGCCATCTTGTCACACACACACCAGAGTGGCACCCAGGGTGGCCCGCCCCCTCTGCCTCCCACTTTGTACACCCCTGTTTGCTTCCTGCCCATGGTCACCCTCACCCAGGAGCCTAAAACCAGCTCCTCCTCTTTACATCCCATAGTTCCTTCCACTCATCTGCATAGCCCATCTGAGTTCTCTCTGTTGGTCACATTAAAGCAAGCCAGATGTTTGTGACCTAGCATGTGTGGCCACAGGGGAATAGTAGGTGCTTAAAAAGCGCAGCATGGATTTTAGATCCTGTCAAACCCTAAGAAATATAAAGCTGATAAAAGTAAACATGTCGCAAGGGGGAACGTTATTTAATTCCCGAAGATGAAAAAGATTGACTGACCAATGAAAACCCTGCACTGTTTAGTCATGCATAATAGTTCTCTTAAGTGTTTGGGGCTTTTTTCTGGCTAACTGAAGCAACTGCTTTAACTTTCGCGGACCAAATTAAATTTGATTTAATCGAAATTCTGCTCGTGTGATAAAGGACTTGAGTGCAGTGAAACTGCGGGGAGAGAGCCCATTATCTGGCACTAAACAAATGCAGCTAATGCTGCAAAAAGTGCAGGATAATTTGTTTTTCATGTGAAATTTCTCCTCAATAAAGCTTTAATCAAACTGAAGTATTATATGGAGAAAAGAAATCACGCAGTGCTTTATCTCAAAAGAACTCCATAAAACTGAAAGCAATTACATTTTAACACACACACCCCTTTGTCATTTTTCAGCAACGAGGGCAATTAAAAGGGGGGGGGGAGTTTTCGTCAAGTTTGTACCACAAACCTTATCAAATAAAACCTGAGCACAAAATATGAATGACCAAGAGTGTAGTAAATGTTTTGTCCAACCCACCCACATAAAATAAGAGATTTTCTTCCTGTTGTGCTTGTCCCAATGGTCAGCAGCACAGTAGGACCTGCAGGAAGAGCCCCCACCCCGAGACTTGGATTGGGGAGACCTGAGTACATAAGTTAAATCTTCCTTCAGCCATGAATCTCCCTGGATGTCCTCAGGCACTATGCCTAAGGTTGTTTGGGAGATACCTGCCAGGTACATTAATGCAGGAGACCCAGAAGGCTTGCCTTTTCAGATGAAGGTGCTCTCATCACCACCCATTCAAATGTTTGTCCAGCCTTGCAAGGCCATCTCTGCATGAGAAAGCGAAGCACGCTCCAGCCCAGCTCACTCTCTCCAGCCCATCTCTCCAATAGTACCCAAGCATTTGGAGCATGTCTGCAGTGGGGCAGCTTGGCTGTTGCTGTGAGCTACACCGTAATAGCGGACACACGTTCAAGGGGCTGCCCCATGGTGGACATGATTCAGGGCAGAAATGTGCAGCCCCAGTCTTCTGCCTCGTGTAATTCCAATCCTTACCACCAAAATAGGGCTCGTGCCAGCAGCAGAAAACGTCCCTGGCAGGGTTCTAGAGGCACTTTCAGGAGAGTGGGAACAGATGCAAGAAGAGGCATTAGATCATGGGTAGGCAAACTAAGGCCCGGGGGCCGGATGCGGCCCAATCGCCTTCTAAATCTGGCCCGCGAATGGTCTGGGAATCAGCGTGTTTTTACATGAGTCAAATGTGTGCTTTTATTTAAAATGCATCTCTGGATTATTTGTGGGGCATAGGAATTTGTTCATTTCCCCCCAAAAAATATAGTCCGGCCCCCTACAAGGTCTGAGGGACAGCGGACCCCTGTATTAGATCATTAATCAGGGCCGGCCCACCTATGAGACAGGCTAATGCAGCTGCCTTGTGCAGTGGGACACCAGGAGTCAGCACCTTCACAGGTTCCCCTCTGGCCCCGCTCCCTCTGCCACCCGCGGGATCTCTGGCACTCCACAGGTTATCGCTGGAACCCACCACCAGGACCCAAGTAAGGAAGACTTCAGCACGGTGGCAGCTTCTTACTTTGTCTCAGGCAGTGAAATGGGACACTCTGCCCCTGTCATTAACATACAAATTTGCAGGACTGGTGCCCGCCTGCAGGCATGCTTTATTCCCTGAGAAAGTCTAACTGGAGGACTGTGCCATCAGCGGTGGACTTTGGTAATCTTTTGTAATATAGTGCCCTGTGGGGGGTGAGTGCCCACATCACGCAAAATCTGGCACTGGTGCCACTTTGGAGCCAAAGTGTAATATTGTTGTTTCATTAAAAGGGGAAAACTTTTGCCCGTGGCAATAGCTACCGATATCTCCCACAGTCCGGCAGATTTTGAGCCAATCCATGCTTTAAGCACTTGGCTCCTAAACCTTCCAGTACATTTCTTAACTGAGATGATAAAAAGAAAGGATCTAAGATTGGTTGGTCTTGCCTAAACCGAGGCTCATTCTTTTCTACTCAGGCTATTGATTTATCATGTAGAAGTTTAGCATATAATTTACTGATTATGCTGAAGGGACTTATTGGCCTATAGCTAGCCAGATCATTTGTAACTTCTGGCACTTGGCTGGAACACAGCCTGTTTTAGCCTGCAAGTCATTCTTTGTTCCAAGAAACTTTTCCATTCCCTCTTGACCAACCCTCAGGGGAGAAGGGTCACATGCCAGCCGTGGGTGTTGCCCAGACAAAAGTTGGCATGACTACGCATCCACAGGCCTCTTTTTATGTTTACAAATCCAAAAGCTATTTCCCTGAGCTAGTGAAATATTAGCTCCTGGAATCTTGGACCTTGACTTGGGAGTGGAGTCAATTGCAATATTGGAGCAAGTTGGTGTGCCCCATTATGCTCACATAGATGTTTTGAGTGATGGATTGGAGTGTGACAGAAACTTTTGGGATGGTTTAGACCATGGGTAGGCAAACTAAGGCCCGGGGGCCGGATCCAGCCCAATTGCCTTCTAAATCCAGCCCGCGGATGGTCTGGGAATCAGTGTGTTTTTACATGAGTAGAATGTGTCCTTTTATTTAAAATGCATTTCTGCATTATTTGTGGGGCATAGGAATTCGTTCATTTCCCCCCAAAAAAATATAGTCCAGCCCCCCACAAGGTCAGAGGGACAGTGGTCCGGCTGAAAGTGTTTGCTGACCCCAGGTTTATACTCTTCTATAATATACCGTATTTTTTGCTCTATAAGACTCACTTTTTCCCTCCTAAAAAGTAAGGGGAAATGTGTGTGCGTCTTATGGAGCGAATGCAGGCTGCACAGCTATCCCAGAAGCCAGAACAGCAAGAGGGATTTCTGCTTTCACTGCGCAGCGGTCCCTCTTGCTGTTCTGGCTTCTGAGATTCAGAATATTTTTTTTCTTGTTTTCCTCCTCCAAAAACTAGGTGTGTCTTGTGGTCTGGTGCGTTTTATAGAGTGAAAAATACGGTAATTAAGTACCGTCAGTACTGCTTTTCTTCTAGAAAAAAGGTGCCGGGACTCCATACCCTTGAGTACCCCAGAAAAAAAACACTTACTGGTCTCCAAAGTTGTTTGATGATTTGGGGTCTGTAGTGAGTTCAAACTCATGGCCAAACTGAATTTTAATAATCTGTCTGTCTGTCTTTCTAGGGTGGGTAGGCCCCAACTAATAAGGAAAAAATCCTGGGTTTCTCCGGTCAGCAAAAGAAGGAGTCTCCAGCCAAGTTACTGAAGCAAAACAGCGGTCAGTAGACCTGATCTTTATTTGTTGCAACAAGGGTCAAGCACAGAAAGAGTGGCAAACCTGAGCATGGGGTTGCGTGAACTTTTAAGACCTCATTTCCCTCAATACATTGTTCAACAGCATCATTGATACATCACAACTATGTCACAAAGCAGGAGTGTTCGGCATGTAGCAACATGAGAAACTGTGAGGGGAAATTTGTCTTAAGAGTTTTATGTGCTAGGTTTTCACTTTACTCCAGAACAGAATGCTGCGAACAGTTTCTGCCTTGGCTTGATGGTGGTTGTGCTGCCATCTTCTTCACACTTAAACATAGGAACATAAGAGCAGGGTGCTGGATCAGGCCAATGGCCCATCTTGTCCAGTATCCTGTTCTCACAGTGGCCAACCAGATGCCTGTAGTGAAGGAATGGGTTTCCCAAACCCAAAACTGACTGTGCAGGCAGTTTGAAACTGCACCAAAATCCCTATTTTTCCTTAGCTAAAATGCTTTAACTTGAACTCTTGAGCCGAAACCCAGCTGTATAAACAAGTGCTCAGAGCCCTCTCCTTTATCAGTTTCTGACGGCAAGGATGGCCTTGACTGTACCAGTAGAACAGGGAAGACACAACTGTGCCTTATCTTATATCCTGACCACAAAAGACGCACAGACCTAGTCTGGGAACAGCGCCAGAGGGTGTTCTTGGAGATGGTGACCTCTTGCTCCAAGATAAGAGTAGGAACAGGAAGATCCTTTTATGGTCAGAAGTACAGGAAGGAATATCCTTTTACAGTCAGAAGTATAGGAAGGAATACCCTTTTATGGTTAAGAGTGCCGGAGCAGGAACATCTGTGATGTCAACCTGTGTGTACAAGCTGACGTGGCTGGATTCCTGGGGAAGGGGGAGAGGGTGCCTGGAGGGTATATATACTGCATGTAATCTCTCATTTCTTTGGACTTGCTGTGGACACACCACGCAGGTGCCTTTCTGCTGTTCCGGAGAGCAGAAATAAAGAACTCTTTCTCTGAACCAACCCTCGGTGTCATTTGACTTCCTTCCTCCTGCCCGGGAGCAACGCAGAGCCCACCAATCGGTAAAGTCTAAAAAGGCTACAGTAGGAGCACAAGATCATATCTCTCACATCTCGTGGTCTCCGGCAACTGGTATTCGGAAGCAGTGCTGGCTTCAATTGTGTGTGTACAGCCATCACAACTAGAAGTCATTGGAAGCCCTCTCTGCCATGAAAGTGTACAATCCTTTGTAAAAGCCACTCAAGTTGGTGGTCTCCTGGGGGTGTGAGTTTCAAAGTTTGACTTATGTGCTGCATGAAGAAGCACTTTCTTTCATCTCTTCTAAACTTCTAACAAAAGTAGATTGATCTCAATGGGGTTTGGCTGTTGGTCCAGGTTGCCATTTCTGAGACACTCTGGATCCTCTTATTACTCAAATTTTATTCCTTCCACTATCAACAATGAACATAATATATGGAATTGCAGGACTGATGGACTTCAAGGTTGATATGCTTTCACAGGGGCAAAAGTAATTCTTTTATTTTATTTTATTTTATTTATTTAATCCTGTATTGTGTTTTTAATATTTGATTGGGAGCCGCCCAGAGTGGCTGGGGAAACCCAGCCAGATGGGTGGGGTATAAATAATAAATTCTTCTTCTTCTTCTTCTTCTTCTTCTTCTTCTTCTTCTTCTTCTTCTTCTATGAGGCTTGCCCTGGGCTGTGCCCATCTGAGACCTTCAGAAATTTCCCCCAGAATTTTGAAGTAAGCTATTTTCTCCTCATTCTGCTCAAGGCAGCAAAACTGTGGGTATCTCCAATCTGTATTTTTGCACATACCACAGACCTTTTGAAAAAAAATCAATGAAATATAAGAAGGACAAGCACAATCTGCTTATCATCCTGTTTGAATTATACCACACAGGCTTCGACAACAGTTCTAATAGTTCTAATGAACAGAAAATTGTTACTGGCAAAAAGAAGATTTTAGTGCTGAAATACATGATATTGAATGGAGGACACACAGTTCATAATCAAACTTTTATGACTGTGGATTTATTTTTGATATTGAATTTATATCCTGCCCTTCCTCCCTAGGGAACCCAGGGTGGCAAGCAGATCCATAATTAAAAAACAAAGCAAATTGTTCTAACCCAGTGAAAAATTTCTAAAAACAGAAACAGTTAAAACCTTCTAAAAGCGTTTACAGTTAAAAGCAGGGATAGGCAACCTAAGGTCCATGGGCTGCATCCGGCCCAATCACCTTCTCAATCCGGCCCACGGATGCTCCAGGAATCAGCACATTTTTACATGAGTAGAATGTGTCCTTTTATTTAAAATGCATCTCTGGGTTATTTGTGAGGCATAGGAATTCGTTCATTCCCCCCCCCCCAAAAAAAATATATAGTCCGGTCCCCCACAAGGTCTGAGGAACAGTGGACCGGCCCACGACTGAAAAAGGTTGCTGACCCCTGGTTAAGAGCATAATTCCATCCAGTGATCTTTTAAGTTGTGAGGAACGTTCTTCAGCTACCAAATACCTGGGTCAACAGGAATGTTTTCAGATTCATCCTGAAAGTTAATAATGATGGAGACTGACGTGGCTCACTAAGGGGAGCATTCCACAACTGGGGAACCAGTACTGAAAAGGCAGCCCACAGTGGTGCTGCCACTGCCCATCGTAGGGTCCAAAATGTTTGGTGATGGGGGGACTTCCGGAGGCGGCGCGAAACAGCAATGGCGGTCCTCTTTGCGCTGTGAAGAGGGGCTCCGCGAAAAAGGGTCGTCCGCTGCGGCAAAGCGGAGACCCATCAAGAAAAACCGCAGGCAGAGTGAGCCTGCGGCCGTGGGACTCGGCGGGCGCCTGGAGCCCCCCCAGAAGCTGTGAAGGAGCCTCGTAAGAGGCTCCGGAACGTGAAAGGGGGAGCGGCGCTGTGAGTTCATCGCTCTTTTCGTGGAAGCAAAGCCGCGCTGCTGCTGCTGATGAGCGCTGACCTTTCTTCTTGAAATTATCGGAATTGGAGCAACATATCCGTGAGTAAGGGTCCTAAATTTTCCAACTAAATTGAAGAAATTCGGCCGAAAGCGGGAGGCGAGTAACAGGAAGTCCGCCTTCCGACTCTGCTAATCAGATCAAAGCAAGGGCTCGGAAACGAGCTGAAGTATTTAAAAAGGGATTGTTAAAGTGGAAGAAAGGGTGCATTGAGAGACTCTGTATTTTGAAGCCAAAAAGGAAAAGAACTGTGGGTTGTATAGACTTTTATTCTTTAGAACTATCCTCCAATCTTTGGGCTAAACGGGGCTGAAAGAGATAACCCCGTCACCGGGCTGCCAGTGCATAGAAAAAGAACTGTCAAACTGCTGTCAAACTGACGATATTGTTGCAGAGATCGAAATTGTTGCATAGACTGAGATACTAATATTAAACATTGTTACATGGACTTGTATTGATACTTTATGGCTGGATTTTAAAAAACTAGAAGTCCTGGAAACCTTCCTTTTGTGTTTGGGAATTACTAAACTCAATATGGGGAATTGAGGAACTTCAATGGCGGAAAATAGTTCCTTTCTTTTTCGAAGCTTTGGAATACTCCCCCTATAGGACTGTGGAAACATAGTTGCATGGGAACTGAGTTTTATTGAAACCTTTCGTGGTTTTTTTTATTTATATTTGGGACTTGTTTTTCTCATGGGACAAAAGACCATTTGACCTTGAACAGAGGCAGGTGTGGAATGAGCGGCACAGGGAGAACAAGAGCAGCTAAAGCTAAAGATAAAGAAAAAGAGAAAAAATCTGGGCAACTTTTGCAAACAACTTTAACTCATCATCGCAGATCATCTGTCCCAACTGTGCTGACAGCACAGGAGGTGGAACTAGTGCAGCCTGCTGCAGAAGACATGGCAACTGGAGGATCTGAAACAGTTTTAAAACAAATTTTGGAACAATTGGCAGTCTTAAACCAAAAAGTGGACAATCAAACATCAAAGATTGACCAAGCTACATCCTCTATTGGCAAATTAACTGAACAGGTTTCGCAGCACACTCAGGCAATTGAGAAATTGCAAGGAGCTACGGCAGAAAACTTTAAATTAGCTGTGGAAGCCAACCAAAAAGCAGAACAGGCGAACTTAAAGGTGGATGAAATTAAAGGAGAGGTAAGACCTTTGAGAAGGCAGGTAGGGGAACAACAAGCCTATCTGGCATTGGTTGAATTGAAGAGTAAAGATAGTAATCTCAGGATAAGGGCTATCCCGGAATTGGAACAAAATAATTTAGAGGGATTTTTGACACTTTTGTTCACCAAATTCTGGGGAATTGAGGAAGAAAAGGACTTTAAAATTGTGACAGCCTTTAGACTGGGAAAATCAGTAAAGAAAGATAAGCCCAGAGACTGTTTGGTTGCTCTGAGATCAAGAGAAGAAAGGGATAAGATACTAGGCCTACATTTTAAGAAATCTTTGGAGGTAGAAGGTAAAAGGGCCGAAATTTACAGAGATATACCCAAATATCTCTTGGAACTTAGGACTACCTATATAGATTTGACCAAATTGTTGAGACACAACGGAATTCCTTACAGGTGGGAGTTTCCACAAGGACTTTCATTTACTTACAAAGGAAGGAAAATAAAGATTAAATCACCTGAAGACCAGCAGAAGTTCCTACACGACCACGAGGAGGACCTGCAAAAAGGAGCCGCAGCTTCTTGGCCTCCACCACCACCGGGACCATCTCCAAGAGATATACCACCAGGACCAGGACCAGCATTACCTCCCCCGGGATCGGGAGGAAGCTTAGATACCCCACTGTAGAACCCGTCAACTGATTCAGGATGTCTCTGCAGCTTCTTAGTTGGAATATAAATGGCGGAAATTCCCCGGAAAAAAGAAGGAAAGTCTTTCACATTTTGAAAAAGGAACAATTGGACGTTATCTGCCTACAGGAAACACATGTGACAAGGCTCCATAGAAAAGTGTTAATTAACAAAAGACTAGGCCAAGAATTTATTTCTTCGGACAAAGTTAAGAAGAGAGGAGTGGTGATTTATGCAAAGGAGAGCCTGTCACCGAAATTTTTATTTAAAGATGAATACGGCCGAATTTTGGCGATTGAAATACAGACACAAGGAGAAAAAATTTTGATATTAGGAATATATGCTCCAAATGAGGGAAAGTCGGAATTCTTCAGGAAGCTGCATGAGACCATGCTGGATTATTTGGATTATAGCAACATCATTATGCTGGGTGATATGAATGGGGTTGTCTCTGTACATATGGATAAGTCACAAAGTGCTAACATATCGAAAGACGGCAGACTACCCAAAACTTTTTTTGAAATGACAGACAATATGGACTTAGTGGACATCTGGAGGGTTAAGAACCCTCTAGGGAAAGAAGGGACTTTCTTTTCTGAAGCTCATCTGACATGGACACGAATCGACCAAATCTGGACAACTAGAGGACTGGCACCTAAGACTAGAAAAGTGGAAATCTGCCCAAAAACCTGCTCCGACCATAGTGCTTTGAAAGTGGAATTGAGACTTAACACAACCGGTACCTTCAGATGGAAAATGAATGACACCTTATTAAGAGATCAGGAGATTGTGAAGAAGGCCCAAAAAACCTTAAAGGACTATTTTGAGATAAATTTGAATACCACCGTGGAAAAAAGAACAATCTGGGACGCAAGTAAGGCAGTTATGAGAGGGTTTCTAATACAACAAAACACAATTAAGAAAAGGCTCTGGAATGAAAAGAAGGAGAAGATATTGGAGAAAATAAGAGAAGGAGAGAAAAAATTAAGATCTAGGCCTAAGTCGAAGGACGTGTTAAGAGAAGTGAAATTCTTCCAGGCGCAATATTCAAAACTGATAAACCAAGAGGTGGAATGGAAAATTAAACAAATGAAACAAAGATCCTTCGAATCGGCGAATAAGTGTGGGAAACTGCTAGCTTGGCAGTTGAAAAAGAGACAAAAGCTTAATACGGTTACAAATCTAGAGATCGAAGGGAGAATGGTTCAGAAACCCGAGGAAATCAGAAAGTGCTTCCAGAGGTATTTCAAAGAACTTTATACACAAGGGCCGCAAAAAGCCTCAGAGGTGGATCAATTTCTAAAAACTAATGGATTACAAAAAATACCCCTGGAAATGAGAACAAACCTGAACTGTAATATTACACAGCAAGAAATTGAAAGTGCCATTCAAAATCTTCAACTTGGCAAGTCCCCAGGCCCGGACGGCTTAACCTCCAAATATTATAAAGTTTTAAAGGACTATTTGATACAACCTTTGATGGAGGTTTGCAACCAGATAATGGAGGGAGGGAGGGCACCGGAAACGTGGAAAGAAGCTTTCATCACATTGGTACCTAAATCAGAGACTGAAAAGACCCAACTTAAGAACTACCGCCCCATCTCACTCCTAAATGTGGATTATAAAATTTTTGCAGATATTTTGGCAAATAGACTTAAAAAAGTACTAAATGAAGTGATTCACAAAGACCAGGCTGGCTTTCTCCCTGGTAGGCATTTGTTTGACAACACAAGAAACATTATTGACATTTTGGAACTTCTACAAACAAATCTGAATACCAGAGCGGTTTTGATTTTTGTTGATGCAGAGAAGGCCTTTGATAATATTTCTTGGATGTTTATGAAGAAAAATTTGGAAGGGATGGGAGTGGGGCGGGGGTTCGAAAATGGTATAGAAGCAATCTACACAGAACAAAAAGCTAAATTGATAGTAAACAATGTGGTGACAGAGGAGTTTAAAATTGAAAAAGGGACACGCCAGGGGTGCCCCCTATCCCCCCTATTGTTTATTTCAGTCCTGGAGGTGTTGCTAAATATGATTAGAAAGGACCGGTTGGTCCAGGGGATTGAGGTCGGAGTGAAACAATATAAATTGAAAGCATTTGCAGATGACTTGGTATTAACACTTCAGGAACCAGTCTCCAGCACTAAAAGAGTGTTAGAATTAATTTCTGATTTTGGTCGGGTGGCGGGGTTTAAGTTAAATAAGCAAAAAACCAAGGTTTTAGCAAAAAATTTGACAGTTACAGAAACAGATGAGTTCTCTAAAGAAACGGAGCTGAATGTGGTTAAAAAAGTAAAATACCTAGGGGTGTACTTGACCTCCAAAAATTTGAATTTGTTTAAAGATAATTATGAGAAATGCTGGTCAGAAATCAAAAGAGACTTGGATATATGGTCAAGACTGAAACTTTCCTTGTTAGGCCGAATAGCTGCTGTAAAGATGAATGTATTGCCGAAAATGTTATTTTTGTTTCAGGCCCTACAGATCGTGGACAAGGTGGAATGTTTTGGAAAGTGGCAGAAGGATATTTCTAAGTTTGTTTGGCAGGGCAAAAAGCCCCGAATAAAGTTTAAAATATTAACTGATGCGAAAGAAAGAGGGGGATTTGCCCTGCCAGACTTGAGGCTATATTATGAATCTGCAGCCTTCTGCTGGTTGAAAGATTGGATTTTATTGGAGAACACTGATGTCCTGGATCTGGAAGGGTTTGACAATGCGTTTGGGTGGCATGCATATTTGTGGTATGACAAGGCCAAAGTGCACAAATTGTTTAAAAACCATATTGTCAGAAGAGCAATTTGGAGGGTCTGGATAAAATACAAAGACTTATTGGAGAGTAAAACTCCGAGGTGGCTCTCACCGGTGGAGGCCAAGGCACGTAAGAGACCCAACATGGAGGCCCATTGGCCTAAATATTGGGAAATAATTGAAAAAACTGGAGACAATTGGAGGTTGCTAAGTTTGGAGAAATTGAAAACTAAGGTACGAGATTGGTTGGAAATGTTGGAAATGTGGAGAGGCGGAAGGGACATTCTTCCATCTCTGGTGGACCTGCCCGAAAGTGAAGGCCTTCTGGGAAATGATCCATAATGAACTAAAAAAGGTATTGAGATTTACCTTACCTAAAAAACCAGAGGCCTTCCTTCTGGGCATGGTGGACCAGAGAGTGCTTAAGAAGGACAGAACCTTTTTTATGTATGCTACCACAGCAGCAAGGATCCTGATTGCAAAATACTGGAAGATACAAGATTTACCCACGCTGGAGGAATGGCAATCGCAGTTGATGGACTATATGGAACTGGCTGAAATGACTGGCAGAATCCGAGACGCGGGAGAAGAAACAACTGAGGAGGATTGGGAAAAGTTTAAGGACTATTTGAAAAAACACTATAAGTTGTATGAATGTTAAAAAAAATGCACCTTTCAGGAAATTCTAGCTTCAGCAAATGTAAGTTATTGGAATGAAAATTAAGACACAAGAATTCAGAGGTAAAATAATGAAATAACTTTATTGTGTTTAATATAAAACATATAAGAATTGAGCGACAGTAAAATTGAAAATAGGGAACATGATAAAATGGAAGTTACAATAAGTTTTGAAATAAGTTAACAAATTGCTGATGCTTTATAAGACAGAGAACGCAGGGTTCGGAGGATGTGGGGAAGTCCTATAGAATAGAAGGAAAAAGAATATGGAAACTTGTTACCTATACCCTATCTTCTTATAACCACTCTTTATTCTTTTTTCTGTATTTCTAAAAAGCAATAAAAATATTTTAAAAAAAAAACAAAATGTTTGGTGATGGGGAAGATTTTAGGTCAAACAGCTCTTAGTGTCAGAAAGTTCTTCCAGGTGTTTAGTCAGAATCTCCTTTCTTGTAACTTGAATCACTTGGTTCAAGTCCTAGCAGGAGAGAAAAAACCTCCTCCACCTTCCATGTGAAAACCCTTTACATGTTTGAAGATGGCGATCATACTTTTCTCAGTGTGCTGGTCCAGGGAGGGAGGTTACCGGGGGCGAGGTCCAGGACCTGAGTTGAGGGTCGGCAGTCAGTCCTCCTCAGGTGAAGCGGGGTCCACAGCGAGAAGCCGGGCAAGGACAGGAACTCTGGGGGAACAGGACTGGATGCTGGCCAAAACAGCTCTTCAACGACGTTGCTCCCGCAACCTGGGACCGGGCTGACTGGCCTTTATCTTCTCTGAGGCCAGGGGCAGTCCTGGCCCCCAGGAGAACTGCCTCTCCTGGCCTTAAGGCGAGCACTCCTCCTGGGAGAAACCAGTTCCCTTCTCCTCTCTGCCCTGAGCCTCTGCAGTTCAGGAGAGGCTGAAGGGTTACTGGACCCAGGGGGAGACTCACCTGTAGGCACTGAGTCCTCAACCACCTGGTCCGGGGCCAGAGTGGATTCACCTGGTGCCTGCTCCTGAGGATCCGGCACAGGTGCAGGCGCTTCAGAATCAAGGCCCTGCCCCAGTTCAGCCGGCCCTGGAGGCGGGGACTCCTGTGAGGGCTGGGATTCCTCTGGTTCAGCCTCTGAATCAGATTCCCAGGCCATCATACCCAGTCTCCTTTGTTCCAAGCTAAACATGCCCAGCTCCTTCAACCATTCCTCATAAGGCTTGGTTTCCAGACCCTTTATCACTTTGGTCATCTTCCTTTGCACAACTTCCAGCTTGACAATACCCATCTTAAATTGTGGTGCCCAGAACTGGACTTGGAACTCCAGGTGTGGTCTGGCCAAGGCTAAATAGAGTGGGACTGTTACTTCCCTTGATCAGTACACTAGACTTCTGCTGATGCAGGACTAATAATAATAATAATAATAATTTATACCCTTCCCATCTGGGCGCTCCCAACAGAATATTAAAAACACGATAAAACATCGAACGTTAAAAATTTCCCTATACAGGGCTGCCTACAGATGTCTTCTAAAAGTCAGATAGTTGTTTATTTCCTTGACATCTGATGGGAGAGCGTTCCACAGGGTGGGTGCCACCACCAAGAAGCCCCCCTGCCTGGTTCCCTGTAACCTCATCTCTCAAAGTGAGGGAGCCACCAGAAGGCCCCCTCGGAGCTGGACCTCAGTGTCCAGGCTGAACAATGGGGGTGGAGATGCTCCTTCAGGTAGGACAGGCTAATCTGGGCATAAACAGAAGACACATGAGACATCAGTGACAAGGTGGAATCCAGGAGTACTCCCAAACTATGAACCTGATCCTTCAGGTAACAGCACATATAACATACACCTAATTCCCAGACATGGGTGTCACACACTCTCAGAACTTCCATCATATCAGGATTCAGTCTCAGTTTATTGGCCCCCATCCAGTCCACCACTGCCTCCAGACACCTGTGAAATTGAAATTGAAATACTTTATTGTCACTTGTACAACTTGTATACAGTGAGATTACACAAGTACCCCCCACTCAGCTCTCTTAGTCCTAATTCCCCTCGTTTACTAACACACACACACCAAACCCGAAAGTCAGTTGCCCTGTTGTTATCTTTTCATTCAGCAGCCTAACAGCCCACAGATAGAAGCTGTTCTTTACCCTGTTGGTGTGACTAATCATGCTTCTATATCTTCTGCCTGAGGGCAGGAGATCAAGAAAGTGCCGGCCAGGGTGTGAATCATCCCTGAGAATTTTCCTCACTTTCCTGAGGAAAGTTCTTCCGCTGTTTCATCCAGCAGCTTCATGGGACAGCCCATAATATTCACCACCTGTATTCACCACCCTCTGTAGGCACTTCCTATCACTTGGTGTCAAACCAGCGTACCACACCGTGATGCAGTATGAAAGGACACTTTCTATTGAAGGAGATCATCAAATGTTGATTGTCATCGTTCTTTCGCAATACTCTGAGGAGATGGAGTCTCTGTTGGGCTTTCTTAACCACCTGGGTTGTATTGATTTTCCAAGTAAGGTCTTCACTGAGGTAAACTCCTAGGAATTTAAAGGAAGAGACTCTCTCCACATCCTTCCCCGATGTACAGCGGGGCTAGTTCTCCTCTCTTCCTCCAAAAGTCCAACACCATCTCCTTTGTCTTGCTGATATTAAGGTGCAAGTTGTTCCCTAGGCACCATGTAGATACACCATGTAGATAGCGACATCTTCATGCTCTCCTGATTCCAGTGAATCAGGAGAATCCAGTATGTGTGCCATCAACATACTGATAAATTGCAGTCACTCCATTAACGCTGGTGGCTGTGTTTAGTAGTCAGACGCCACATTTAAATTTGGGTTGGGTTTTTTTGTTTGTTTTTTGTTTCTTTGCATTTCTCACATCTATAATTTAAATGTAAAACGGAGGGTGGCTAGAATGTGCTTTTGATTCCTCAATGGCGCCCTTCCACTTTCCAAACTAAATTACATACTTTTTAAACATATTCCAAGTCATAAGTGGAGTGGGGGGGGGGATGACAAGGAGTTTCCAACGTGAAACGTGTCATCCGGAACAGAAAATGGGAGAGAGCCATTGAGAAATCAAATGTACATTCAAGCCAACATCAGTTTTGCATTTAAATTATAGATGTAAGAAGTGCAGAAACAAGACAGGATTGAATTTAAGTGTGGCATCTGACTATTGCCTTCAAGTGTAATAAATAATTTTTCAGAGCTGTCAAACAAATTGCATTTACAACAATCTGAACAAACCACTGAACGAATGAAAAACACAATCAAGATGTATTGAACCAGTAAATGGGGAGCAGCCGCTTCCATCACCTTAAAACAACAGTCTGCTACATTTAAACATGGCAAATATTAAAAATTTGGCAAGGATTTTTTTAAAAAACTGTCAACATTTTAAATGGAGGTTGTTGATGGTATTTTTCATGGGAAATTGGGTAGCCACTGTGGGCATGGGAAGCTGGGCTTTTAGTCAGATCCAACAAGTAGGGGGGACACCGGAATGCGGGTGGCACTGTGGGTTAAACCACAGAGCTTAGGACCTGCCGATCAGAAGGTCGGCGGTTCAAATCCCCACGATGGAGTGAGCTCCCGTTGCTGAGTCCCTGCTCCTGCCAACCTAGCAGTTCAAAAGCACGTCAAAGTGCAAGTAGATAAATAGGTACTGCTCCGGTGGGAAGGTAAATGGCGTTTCCGTGTGCTGCTCTGGTTTGCCAGAAGCGGCTTAGTCATGCTGGCCACATGCCCCAGAAGCTGTACGCTGGCTCCTTCGGCCAATAAAGCGAGATGAGCGCCGCAACCCCAGAGTCGGTCACGACTGGACCTAATGGTCAGCGGTCCCTTTACCGTTACTTTAACAAGGAGGGGTACCAAGAGAAGTCTCCAGTGTTGTGCATGTGGTTTGCACCCTCCAACCCATTTGCAAATGGGGACACCAATTTGCATAAATTTGCATATTATTTGTATCATATGTGTCAGAGGCTCAGGAGCAGAGGCACAGGGAAGAGAGGAAATGGAGAGCGAAGGGGAAGAATCTGAGGGCAGCGTAGGAGAAGATGACAGTGGCCCGAGAGATTCCATGAGCCTCTCCAGCGAATCAGAAGATTCACAGAAGGGAGCGCCGGTGGCCAGGGCAAGGGGGGTCCCAAGGGGGACACCCCAGAAGCAAGGGGCCAGCGGGGACTCCCAGAGCAGCAGTTGGAGATCAGGACCAACTTCCCCACCAGAGCGTAGTGGGGGGGAAGAGTCCCAGGTATCGGGGCCAGCGTCTCCCCCAGCAGGGAGAGAAGATGAGTCAGGGCTGACCACGCCTCCATCGGGAGAGTCAGGGAACGGAGGGGAGGTCAGGTCCAGCTAGCCTCCTGGAAGAGGGAAGCAGTGACAGAAGCAGTGTAACTGTCAGGAGGAAGGTCACTGGGTTGGCGCAAGCGCCAAGTTCAAATGTACAGGCGCGCGGGACAGCAGAGAACCCGAATTGGGAACCAGGTCCTAAAGCCCGCCGGAGGCAGGGGGAAGACTCAGGGGACTCAGCATCAGAAGAGTCCAGAAAGGGGAATGCCCCAGCGGACAGGAGGACCCAGAGGAGGAGAGAGCAGAGGAAGAGGTGGAGCAGGGCTAGAATCTTAAACTGGTGTCAGAGGGGAGGTGATTCAGACGGAGCTTCGGCGGTCTAGGGTTTAAGACGTAGAGCTGCGCGCCACGGCTTTGAAATAGAGACTGAACTTCAATAAAGACTTTTGTATATAACAACGACCTGGCGTTGGTCCTCTGTGAGCTGGGACCTTGGGGCAGCTCTGACAATATGCAAAAATTATTATTATTTTTTAAGTGTTACAGGGGGGGGGGGCCTCAAAATAAATCAGTGGCCACACATGTAATAAAATGTCTAACAGAATGAGAACTAGTGAAGTTTTCCCCCTCAGCGCATTTCTATACAATCCTGCATTTGCCATAGCAGAGGTCAGGTGGGGCGGGGCTCTTTAATGTGCACCTGCACTTGTTGTGTAGAAAATAACTGCAGAAAATAACTTACCAGAGTACCTGATCTCAGGGGAATCCACCACAGGAAAGATGTATCATGATTGCCAGGGGGAAAAGGAAGGGCAAATTTTGGAGATTCCAAGGACTAGAAAATGAGACAGACGCAGGGAAAAACAGCAGCTCTTTAGGATTCATGTCACCTGCTGTCTAAACGCCACACTTGTCAACTTTGGCTTCACTAATGAGGTAAAAAAAATCCACAAATGGGAGCAGCCAGACTGGCTCATCTCACAGAAATTTCTTAAGAAGGGTTCTTGCACATTTTGCTTCATAACTTTTTTTCTAGGAGGCCAACCTGCCTTTTCTAAATAAAAAAATAAATTAAAAGCTCAGCATCTGGGGACTCCCAATGGCTGTGCACCCAATACATTCTGCACCAACCTCTCGGCAGCCCTGCTAGTGGTGGTTTTCTTATGCATTTTTCTCTCACCCCAACTGTTCAGTTATATTTCGGCATGTTTCTTATTAATTCCATAAATAAAACTTCCACTCTTATCATAATACCACACAGCATCTGTTGACCATCAAGATGTTTTTATATTATACCAGAATTAAGGTTGCCATATGTCTGGGAAATTCTGGACATGTCCTCTTTTGGGGGGGGAGGAACCTGGCCACCCAGGGTTTTGGGGTATGTATGTGTGTGTGTATATGTATATGTATGTATGTATGTGTGTATATATGCTTTCGTATATATATATATATATCCAGCAACTCATGTTCGGGCAAAAAAAAGCTCAGCAAGTTTGTGGGTCAACAACAGTCTGGATTTTTACTTCTTGAAATATGACAGCCCTAAATAGCCTTACTGTCATGCTTCTTTGAATCTAAATTGCTGCTCAGCAGATAGATGTTTCCATCTCCCTCCCTCCCTCTCTCTCTCCCTCTCTCTCTCTCTCTCTCTCTCTCTCTCTCTCTCTCTCTTTTAAGCATTCTGCCTTTTTTCAATACATGCCAGGCCAAAACATGCCATCCCTTTTTCCTTTTATGTGTGTCCATCGCTTGCTGCACCATTCCCTGCTCCTGTAATATGTTGTGAAGCACACCAGGCTTTATTGAATCCCTGCTGAAGGTTTGATTTGCATATACCTAAGCTGTGAGGAAAAATGAGCCAAGATGGCTGGCAGCACACCCTGGCAAGGCTGGGCATTTTGCCTGGCCATTGATACTGGCCAAGGGTCCCATCATGTAAATGCTGTCACTTGTACTTTGTGGTCGAGGGTGAGAAAGGAGACAGTCCTCCCATGCTGTGTCTGACAGTCCCGGCAGCCTTGGTCAAAAAAGGTAAACGACCCTGTTTCACATACTTCATATATGCCAAAGGAAGATGCCTCACAGTTTGCCAAGGCCTCTCCTCCTTCCGGAGGGGTTGTGAGCGGGAGACGATTCCCGCATCACGCAGGGGGCATCCTGCCCCCTGCTCCATTTACATGGCTGGCGCGCCACGCCCCCAGTTGAGCACCCAACCGGGGGGCTTGTTGGAGGCGTGGTTTCGCTGCTCAAATGCAGCCGCGCCAGCCATTCAGCCCATTCGCTCACCTTTCGCCTCAAGTGGCGGTTAGGCATTGGAATGTGTTGTTGGTGTGTGGAAGGGCAAGGTGTGGCCATCGCCCACCCCTTCAATTTTGGATATTCCGTTAAAGGAATCAGCAGTCGTGGATCCTGTCTGATGCCTGTGTGGCAGGAGGCCATGGCACGACCCTCGGTGACATCAGGGGAGAGCTTATAGTTGTATTAGCATCAACAGGCTCCCCCGACTGGTGATTAACCCCTCTTCATACTCACCCCTCTTCGAGTGGGTGGAGTCAAATCTTCATGGTCCAATGCCTAAGCCAATACTTTCTCACATGCTGTAATCAATAAAGTTGTGGCCTTTTCTTGCCCATTAACCTTATACACTGTGTCCACGTGTTTTTATTCGTCCAAGTGGGGATCGGGTCCTCGAATCATAAATGAATTGTCAGTTCTCTGTGCAGTCAGAGGGTGTGTTCACATCACCAGCAAAGTTGTTGTTTTTCTGGTGTGTTTTGCAGCTCTTCCCCACGTCCCATGGCTTCAATTCAATTCATCCCACATACACCAGTCAGGAAGATATTGGGCATCACATGGCTGGACAGAGTCTCAAACAAAGATGTGCTCTCTCCCAAGCCAACATTCCCACTCCTGTCTCATTGACTTCTACCTTGGCTTGGTCATGTCCATAGGATGGAAGATGTCAGGATCCCCAAGGGTATTTTCAGGCTCTGCATTACAGAGATGTCTGTAAACATGACGGCTGGCAACATCAACCCCTCTGTTTGGAAATCCCTTGCAAGATGACCGCAGTGGCTGGAGAAAGTCAGTTCATGTATCCATCACAGGGACCAGAGGAGGAATGACAACAGCACAACAGAATGCCTTCATCCGACCCAGGGGCAACACAACACGTCTCTCCTATATCAACACAACATGTCTCTCCCATATCAGTCTTAACATCCACAGCAGGCGCTGCAACTCTCCAATGGTTTGACTTCACCTCCAAAGCCACACTCTTCCACTGTCTCCCAAGAGAGATGAGTGCCAGTCATCACACACCAGGAGGCATTGACAGGCAGGGGTGTGTTTCCCCAATGCAAAGGTGTTCACACCTTGGCTAGAGACAAATTAGGAATGGTATTTGGACTCCAGTGGATGCGAAGCTTGTTTGAGGAGCAACACATCAAACAGTGGTAACAAAGCACAGGGTACATATGCATTTTGGATAACATCATGTGAAACAGTGTGAGTGCATATTAAATGGGAATGTAAACACAGCTTGAGTCTCTCGCATTGCTCCCTATCTTCCCAATGTCTGCTACCAAGTGACAGTTTAAAACATCCCCCTCAAAATCTGTACTCGCATTGTCTCTTGGAGAATCTACCCCAGAAATTCTGTGTGTGTGTCTGTGTGTGTGTGTGTGTGTGTGTGTGTGAGAGAGAGAGAGAGAGAGAGAGAGAGAGAGAGAGAGAGAAACTAATTGGGGTTGTGAACTTATGCACACTCAGTGGGACTTAGTTCTGAACAAACACACATAGGCTTGCAGTGTCCATTTCACAGCACAATATTTGGAAAGTTCATGTTGTGCTTGCAACACACTGTTTGCGCTGCCTTTTATAGCAGAACAGCCGCACCATGGATTATGGAACACAATGTCCTATGTTATTAAAGTTATGAACAGACTCAAATCCATGATACTGGCTGATCTTTTTCTACATGGTCTCATAACCCCAGAGCTATCTCACTTGGCTCCTTGCAATATATTCTATATTAACTGTGTGTAACAGCTAATACTCAGATTCTTAGAAATCTCAGCAAGTACAACAGTGTGAGCATGTGGAAGGGAGGGAGGAAGGGAGAAGAAAGTCAAGGACCCAGGAGTAAGTCTCAATATAGGCAGCTGGTGGTGATTTAATTTAGACTGTCTATACATACTGTACATTTATGTGACTGAATTAGGTCCTTTGTTATATAAGCAACGTGCATGGGAATTCAACTGCGTATACGGCAGATCAATGGTAGAGGAATATCCTCCGCAAGAAAATATCTCCTCTTAATGCAGCTTTGCCATGCTGTAACAGATAGCTTAGATATAAATGGGAGCTGGTGATACAAAAGATGGAGCACAGTGGCCTACCTCAAAAGAGGTGTATATCACTTTAAAAAATAATTGTGTCAGGAAACTAAAATCTAGCTGCTTCAGCCATTTGCTATCTGAAGCTTTTCTGTTCATTCCATGGCAGTCACCCAGTGAGCCTTGAGTGCTGAGCCAATTTTAAATGGACCTAGCTGAGACGTTTTAGTCGTCACCGGATAAAATATTGAATGCAGAAAAGGAACAGAGCCGCTTGCACTACTATCGCCCAACTCCCCAAAAAACCACAACACAGCAAAATAAAGACAGTTGCTGTGATAGGTTGTTTCTGTAAAATGCAGGGGAGAATTGCAGGGGGCGGGGGCGGGATTAAAACTCTACTGACAGAAGAGCAGCCCTATAGTAAGTTCTGGGGGGGTGGCAGGGGCAGGATGAGACAGCGGAGAGTCGGGGACTTAGCTTGGATTCTAAGCCGGTTCACCTCAGTCACCTGCCATGGGAAGCCAGCATAAGTTAAACACAACTGACACTAAAAACTGATAGAGGCAGCTTGCACAGTAAGAAACTGAGAACCAGTGTGGTGTAGTGGTTAAGAGCGGTGGACTCGTAATCTGGTGAACCAGGTTCGCGTCTCCGCTCCTCCACATGCAGCTGCTGAGTGACCTTGGGCCAGTCCCACTTCTCTGAAGTCTCTCAGCCCCACTCATCTCACAGAGTGTTTGTTGTGGGGGAGGAAGGGAAAGGAGATTTTTAGCTGCTTTGAGACTCCTTCGGGTAGTGATAAAGCAGGATATCAAATCCAAACCAGTTGAAACAACTCTCTCTCTCTCTCTCTCTCTCTATATATATATATATTGCAAGCTGCTGTGAGAACCTCTTGCATATATTATTATTATTATATTATTATTATTAAAATTTGCATACTGCCCTTCATCTCATCACAATTAAACAGAGAGACTACCAGATAAATACACAAATAATACGCCAAGGAGATTAAAATAAATAGCTCAGCAAGTCAATGGTCTACTAAAGAAAGAAAAAAGAGGTATTGTTCAAAGGCAGTAGAGGCCCTCAGAGATTGGTCAAGCTGGGCTTGTCTGGGCAGGAAGTTCCAGAGTCTCAGCACAGCTACAGTAAAGTCCAATACAATTCAGATGCATGCAAGTTCATGCAGGAGAAGTCCCAAGCTGGATATGGCTTTAAAGGTCAAAGAGGAAACTGCCTTAGAAGCCCTGTTTAGGGAGAGAGACAATGGGAATGTGATTGATTCTCTTTGATTTCCCAGCACCTTTTGATACCGTCAATTGTGGTATCTTTCTAGATAAGCCATCTGACGTGGGGGGGGGGGACACACCACTTTGTAGTGGTTCCAGTCAGGGGTGTAGCGTGTGGGGGGGGGGTTGTCTGCCGGGGTGACTGCTCCGGGTGCATTTTTCTGGGGGGCACACTGCTCATGCTACCCTCCCTGAGCCACTTTGCGAGGTGGGGATCTGATTATTCCAGCCTCACAAAGTGTCTCGGGGCTGGTGTTGCTGTGGCAGCAATGGCAGCTAGGGCTGGGCCGGCATGTGGGGGTCTTTGTTCACCCTCCACCCCCTGCCCACCCCTGCGTACACCAGCGCCCCGGGCACCATGAGCACACTGGTTCCAGTCCTACTTGGATGACTGTGTCAAGGGCGGTCAGAGCAGGGGACCTGCTTAGCCCCTGGAGTCTCCAATATGGGGTTCTGCAGGGGTCAGTTTTATCTCCCATGCTGTTTAAAATGTACATGAGACCACTGAGTGGGCTTTGCTGACGAATTTGGGGTCTGCTGCCTTCAATATGCTGGTGATAACACAGCTCTCTTTCACTTCTGCATCTCAAGTAGGTGTAGTGATTGATGTGCTGAACTGATGTCTGGTAGACAGCCAATAAACTGGAGCTTAATGCAGAGAAGACTGTGGCACTGTTACAGCCTTGTGCAAATTAATGGAAACAAACAATGAATTTAGTAGTTTGTTGTACAAAGTGCACATGTACAAATCTCACATACACGTACATTAGTAACAGATATGACCTCCGCTATTTTTAAGCAGCACTTGAACACGGTTTGGCATGGAGTCTACTAGTTTTGAAGAGTCACTGTTGATTTTTGGATCCCTGTACCACACATGAATTACCGTAGCACCTGAATGAGCTTTTCCATAGTCGCACAGTCTATAGCACGTAGGCAACTTTTGCATATAGCCCACAAATTCTTTTCTCCACTGGTCTTTTGTCCATTCTTTGTACTTTTTTGCCCATTTATACCACTTTTCTTTCATTGTTTTGGTTAAAAGCTGTTTATTGACAGGTCTTCTGGCTTTTCGTCCAACTGCAATAAGGCGCCATATTCAATGCATCACTTGTCTTGCGGGGATCCTTTTAGCTTTGTCGAAGCAAGAAAGCGTCATCTCTAGGAGTTGTTTTCTTCTTATGACAACACTTTCCTTTACATTTAGGAGAAACCGATCCGGATGACAGTCGCTAAACTGCTAAACTCACACCAACCACTGAAGCAATCTCTCGATACATCTTAGCTGTGTGTTTATGCAGAGTTATGATCTTCGGACGTTTCCTAGGTGTAACATCCATCTCGAACGGTGGTCAAATGAAAAGTTGATGAAATACTGTAGCTGCTGATGTAATGATTGCATCATACACCACGGTGGTCGGATACAGTACAATACAGTAGCTGCTGGCATAATGATTACATCATTAAAACGCAAAAAATGATCAAACTGACTTTTCGTGTTTGCTTTGAGTACAGGATTACGAGAAATATAGAAAACATGCTTTGTTTCCATTAATTTGCACAAGGGTGTAGTGGGTAGTTCTATATGCTATAGAGAGCCAGTGTGGTGTGGTGGTTAAGAGCGGTGGACTCGTAATCTGGTGAACCGGGTTCACTTCCCTGCTCCTCCACATGCAGCTGCTGGGTGACCTTGGGCTAGTCACACTTCTCTGAAGTCTCTCAGCCCCGCTCACCTCACAGTGTTTGTTGTGGGGGAGGAAGGGAAAAGGAGATTGTTATCCGCTTTGAGACTCCTTAAAGGGTAGTGATAAAGTGGGATATCAAATCCAAACTCTTCTTCTAGTTCCTGAGACTGGCTGGGTGGGTCGTCTTCTGGATGTGATTGCACTCCCCCAAAGGAGTAGATGCATAGCTTAGGTGACACTTCTGATCCACATGGACGGCCTTCCATCAGCTTCAGTTTGTAGCCGCACTGCCACCATATCTTGACAGAGATAGCTTAGCTTCTATTGACTGTTCTGGTAATCCCTAGGTTAGATTGCTGTAATGTGCTACCGATGGGGCTGCCTTTGGAAGTCCAAAAATGCCCACCCACAATCCCATTAGGAAAGTCTACACCAGTTTTCCAAATGGACACACGGTGAGCTAATGGAGAATCAATGTGCAATGAATGTTTCTTTTTCTGAATGAAACCAGTTTCCCAAGAGGAGCTTTTCAAGGGCAAAAAAAGATACTGTACATCTCGATTGTGTGTGGACTACATAGAAAAGAACAAGTACATGGGGGGGGGACAACAACCCATTGATTCTAGAATAAAATGTTGTGTGGACATAGGCTAAGTTTTACAAATGGTGTCTGATATAAATTTTAAAAAACTGCTTGTTTCCCCTTATGGGGTACCCAAGAGCCCATATAGAGTCCTTTTGTAGGTACTCCATTGGTAGGAGAAAATAACGGAGACCAACCAGAGAATATTGAGAAGCAAAGCAGCCAGTAAGCCTGATCTTTATTAACTGTTTCAACAGGGTGTTCCCACATATGTAGGAGAGAGGAGGACCCAGAACAAAGGTGTGCCTGCCCTTATATAGACATTTTAAATTGCCTGCCCTGGAGTCCGAGACACCCCCCCCCCCGAAACATCATTCATACATCACAGAAGGGGTGTAGCCCAAGACCACCCCCCAGATACATCATACCTACATCACAGAAAAGGCGGTCTACAACAGAAATCTGAGTGTGTTGTTTATCTCCTGTCTGGCAAGTTACTTGATTGCATTATCTGGCTTTTGGCCACTCTTTTGTTACTATAACTACTTAATTCCTGAATCTAAGTCACAGATCACAGGCTCACACCCTGTTCATATATTGAATGTGCCCTTAAGACAGGATTTGTGAGGACAGGATTTGGGAAGAAAGAGACAATGGGGAGGTTTCCCACTTTGACTTTGCAGAGAAATATTTGAGGTCAATTTGTTCAGGACCTAATCTGCGGGGTTTCAGACATGTGGATTATATATACAGTTATGAACATTTATTTATTTTTTATATGATCTTAAAATTCTTATATCACTTTGGAGCCTTCATTGTCATTTTATTTCTATGTCAATTAGGCATGCACCTCTGCATTACTGCTTAGTTGATAAGAGATCTCCTTACATTTAGTAGTTAACATCAGCAGATTGAAACAAATAGAACAAGAAACTACAGGATCTAGCTATCAAGTGGGGCACTGCAGGAAACCTATTAATTGAGGCAACCAGCAGGGTGAAGGCTTGGGTCTCACTGATTTCTCATATTGGTCTTAATGACACAACAGACAGCCTAGAGCTCTTTACCTGCTGAACAATGTGTTTAAGCCTTTGTTCCCTGGGGTGCATAATCTAAACTCCCAGAGAAAACACTTAACTGAGGAGAAACCAGCTGGTGCTTAAGAGCTATAATTGTAAAATACAGCACCCATGCAAAGCTTCAGGACGACTTTTTAAATTACAAAGGCTCATAAATGTAGCAATCAGGGTAGGGGGGTGGGCTGGGGTGAGAGTGCAAGAGGAAGTGGTGTGTGGGGGGGTACATAATCTTTATAATTATAACTTTTTTTTAAAAAAGTGACACTTTCAGCCTGTTAGTTTCTCTTTCAAATAACTGCTTTCCGCAGGGATCCTGGCAATTCATTTACCATTTTATAACCAACTGATAAAAGGTTGTGCCCATGACGGCTTCTGCAGTAGACAAGACCAGGCAACAATCTGAGCTGTGATGGAAGCTGAGGAGCGACTGGATGCCAGCTAATTTCTTTCTTCCTTTTTTAATTTTTTTAATTCAAAATTAAAACAAAACATATTATCCAGAAACTTATCATCCTGATTTTTTTCCCATTTCCCCCCTTCCCCCCACCTTCCCACACAAAACCCACCCACCCCCACCCCCCGGCTTCCCTCAGTTCCAGTCTTTGATTTCTCTGAGAATGCTGTTTTCTGCATGTTACAAAGTTGTATAGATCCTCAAACTATTTAGCTGATTACTATCAATAAAAAGTTTGTGAATGTTTATTCAAAGCCAGCCAAGGAGTCCAGTTCGCTTTGTTGCATCTTCAAATACTTTGTAAAGGGTTCCCATTCATCTTTAAAGTCACAGTTATCCTTGTCCCGTAGCTTATATGTCAGTTTTGCAAGTTCTGCATAGTCCATCAATTTTTATTGCCATAATTCTTTAGTTGGGGTTTCTTCAGTCTTCCATCCTTGTGCTATTAGAACTCTTGCGGCTGTTGTCACATACATGAAGATGTTTTTCACCTTTTTTGGCAGATCTACAATCCCTAACAAAAATGCTTCAGGTTTTTTAACAAATGTTAAATGGAACATTTTCTTCAATTTGTTGTATATCATTTCCCAAAATGTTTTAATTGATGCCAGCTAATTTCTTAATAGGTCATTGTGTGCATTTCAGCTCCATTAATCTGGACAGACCTATCACAGCTGAAGTGATGGAGATGGCAGCAGCAACAGCAGCAGATATCGGTGTCTACCATGACTGTAGCAGCAGCTGTGGCAGTGGCTGCAGCAGTGGCAATTGACATTGAAGAAGCAGCCATAGCTCTGGCCCTGACAGCGGTTGCAAGAAGTAATGGTATTATACAAAACTGAAATGACTGCTCCCCACCACAGCCACCTGATCCTACATGATCCCCAGCAGTTCAGCCTGGCTTCGCCTCCCCAAGCTGGATACCTGCAGGTTCCCGCCTAACCTCAGGCAGTTAGCCAATCCCAGCTGGTGAGGTGTTGCCAGGGGAGTCGACCAGGTAGGGTTAGGACCGCCCTGCAAACACAATAGAGGGTGGAACTTACCTGGGAGTCCTCAGTTGGCTCCAGAGCTTCTCCCACCCTGCCCTCCCTCAGTTCATGCCTTTCTTTTGCAGGTTAACCTCTTCTACAGTGTGGTGTAGTGGTTAAGAGTGGTAGACTCGTAATCTGGTGAACCGGGTTTGATTCCCCACTCCTCCACAGGCAGCTGCTGGGTGACCTTGGGCTAGTTACACTTCTGTGAAGTCTCTCAGCCTCACTCACCTCACAGAGTGTTTGTTGTGGGGGAGGAAGGGAAAGGAGAATGTTAGCCGCTTTGAGACTCCTTAGGGTAGTGATAAAGTGAGATATCACTTTACTGGTATGTGGGCGCTGCTACGGTCATTGATGGTTGCTGTTGAAGGACCGGGAAGGAATTTCTCTGCATTGGCAGGTTTTGCCTTCCCTGTAGCAAAAACATCGCAACATTGGCGGTTTCAGGCCTTGGGCGGAATCCTTTAGTCTATCTTCCCTCAAGGGGGGGGGGGCTGAAGCGGTGACACACGCCGCCCCTGCACCGGCGATCCCAGGGTTCCCTGTTAAAGGGGTTGTGTGGAAAGGAGTCACTGGCCATATGCCAAGAGGTTGTCAGTGCTCTCCCCTGTTTTGCGGCAACATGTGGGGCAGGCTCTCTGCATGAACAGATGTTCTCCAGAGCCAGCCCAATCCCCACACAGTTTGGATAACCCTGATGTCTCCCAGAGCCCTGGCTGGGGACTGGGAGGGATAAACGCCCAATGCCTAAGCCAAGATCTCCCTACATCTGAAAGTTTAATAAAGTTGTGGCCAATTTTAATCCCATAACACGTTGTCATGAGTCATTATTCCTCCTGGGGGTCTCCTGGGGTGAGGGGGTCTCCGCCTAGCCACGCAGTGGGAAGAACCTGAAAGAGAAGCCTACCCTCTGACCCCCCTTCCTAGAATGGAAAAAATCAAAGCCCACCTAGCTTTCAAGTCCTCTACAATACGTTTGAAGAATAGGTAAAGGTAAAGGGACCCCTGACTATTAGGCCCAGTCATGGCCAACTCTGGGGTTGTGGCGCTCATCTCACTTTATTGGCTAAGGGAGCTGGTGTACAGCTTCCAGGTCATGTGGCCAGCAGGACTAAGCCGCTTCTGGCGAACCAGAGCAGTGCACAGAAACGCCATTTACCTTCCCGCTGGAGTGGTACCTATTTATCTACTTGCACTTTGACGTGCTTTCGAACTGCTAGGTTGGCAGGAGCAGGGACCGAGCAATGGGAGCTCACCCCTTTGCGGGGATTTGAACCTCTGACCTTCCGATCAGCAAGCCCTAGGCTCAGTGGTTTAACCCACAGCGCCACCTGTGTCCCTTAGAATAGAGGGTTTTAAATTTAAATGAAACAGTTTGTTCAGATTCCTAGGAATGTGAAGCCTTAAATATCACAAGGAGCTGGAACAGGTCTTAATGCCCGCAGACTATCTAATAGCTCGTTGAGTCTGGGGGTTCACATTCCAAAATAAGGACTCTGATTTGTCACAGTTTAAGTGGAAACCCGATATTGCCACAAAAGAATTTATAGTTTTAATTACATCTGGAAGAGCAGCTTTTATTATCTCTATTCTTGTTTGTTATCTCTATTCTTGAATAATTACGGCTTTATCAAGGCCTCATAGATGAATAAGAGAGTCTCTCAGGGAAGATATTCTGTCAGTTATTGTATCTTGTGACTGATCAGGTAAAGCCAAGAAAGAATTTAGAAATCTCGTATCCTCCACAGCAAGAGAGTCTCTAGAATCATTTTCTATATAGGGTGGGTGTTGCTTTCTGCAATGCTGATTTGAATTTTGGTGATAATCATAAATTTATGATTACCCCATACTAATAAGATCACAATTTTCTTCTTCTTCTTCTTCTTCTTCTTCTTCTTCTTCTTCTTCTTCTTCTTCTTCTTCTTTTTGCTTAGCTCTCAAATCATTGTAGAATAGGGATATACAAAAGATGCTTTCAAAATAATCTTATCACTCCCAGACCCACATTCAGGAATTCAGTCTTTTTATCATATACTGTACTTATTTTGTGATCTGCCAATTCTGAAAAGTCGTCTGCTTATTATGCCATCAATATTAAGAATCCCTGGAATCTACTAAATGCAGAAAGGGACTTTTATGTTGCAACCAGGAGAGCATGCCTTTTGGTTTGGGGAAATTTACAAAAAACTATCCCCCAATTTTGAGGTGTTAATTTTAATCCTCCTTGTTCTAAATTTTGCTTCCTAACCAATAGGCCAAATCCCTCCCATTAAGAACATGGTGCCGTGGATATTGTATTGCAATAGCCATCAATTCATTCTGCTTTTTTAAAGGAGCAAATTGTTCTAGCGGGGGGGGGGAGGGGGAGCTGCCGGGGCGATTTTTCTGGGTGCATTTTCCAGGCTGTGGCGGGCACACTTTTCACACCATTCTCCCTGAACCAATCCCAGCCTTGCAAAGCAGGGTGGCATGAGAAGGATGCAACAGCCTTGCACTAAGTCACTTTGTGAAGCCTGGGATCATTCCAGCGTTGCCGAGTGGGTCAGGGCTGTTAGGATTCTTTCCCCGTGTTGCAGTCATAGGATTGTTTATATGACATGACTGTGTGTTTTCATTCCACATTGTGGGAAGTGACGGAGACAGGGTGTTTACATTATGGTGTTTCCGTGATGTAGGACATTTGTCCTCTTTGCTGTCTGATGCTGAAGAGGAAGGAGCTGAGTTACGATTTTGAATCTCCCGAACGAACGACCAGGAGGGAGAGAACACGCCAGTCGGGCATATGTTTCTGCTGGACTCCTACTCATGTGTAGGACCTCCTGACAAGGGCTAGTGTCACTCTGGTGGAGACGGCAAGGCTGCTTTCGTGCCCCAGGCGTGGTTAAAGCACATTCCACCACTGGTTCTGAGTCATTTTGAACAACAGGCTTCACTTCACTAAACTCCAGCTCCTCACATTTCTTACATTTCTGCTGAGTTGATTTGATGGTTTCTTTCGTGAGTCACCCAACGCTTTAATAGGTTTGTGAAAATTCATTTTCTTATAGAATTGGATCTTCTTCTTCTTCTTTAGTTTTCCTGGTGTTTTTAATGTTCTTACTCTTTTTCTGCAAAGCTTTTTTAAAAAATTACTTTCCTTTTCCATATGAGACTTTTTACAAGTCAATTCCTTTCTGTGATCAGTGTTTGCATATTTCTCACTTCTCGTATCTTCAATTGCACTAGCACACACTGCCCCCCCCAAAAAAAATTCTTACATATTTCTGCCATGCTGGTTAACAACTCATAACATTCCGACAAAAACTGCCTAATTACCTCCAGTTCCTTGAATATGAAGTCAGTATTCTACACTAACATTCCTTCATTAGATCCCAAATATCCCTGGACACGAGTCCCATTGTGTCTTTTTACAATGTGGGAAAATAGGAAGAAGTTGTACGCTCAGGAATCTGGTCGTCCTCTTGAGCCTTTGAGTCATTCCATGTACTCTGATTCTTCTCAGAGGCTATTTCTTGCAGAATTTCAGCATTTTCTTTTCTTTTGCCTTTTAATCCCAGCCTTCTTCAAAGAAGCTTTCAGTTTGACCCCCACTCCCATTTTCTCAACTCTTTCCCTCATGCTCCATGGATGCAGCATGTTTCTGTCCAACCATCTCGTCCTCTGTTGTCCCCTTCTCCTTGTGCCCTCCATCTTTCCCAACATCAGGGTCTTTTCCAGGGAGTCTTCTCTTCTCATGAGGTGGCCAAAGTATTGGAGCCTCAGCTTCAGGATCTGTCCTTCCAGTGAGCACTCAGAGCTAATTTCCTTAAGAATGAATGTGTTTGATCTTCTTGCAGTCCATGGGACTCTCAAGAGTCTCCTCCAGCACCATAATTCAAAGGCATCAATTCTTCGGCGATCAGCCTTCTTTATGGTCCAGCTCTCACTTCCATACATCACTACTGGGAAAACCATGGCTTTAACTATACGGACCTTTGTTGGCAAGGTGATGTGTTTAGATATACTATTATTTAACAACTTTAGCTGTCTACCACCACCGCACACAAACACCAGTGGCGTGCAGTCAGTGGACTAGGGGAACCAGGCTAAACCCTACATGTGCCTGGTAAATTAGAGTATTAAAGTATATACTTCTACGGACTTTCAAAGATTGACAGACGTGTCTTCATTGGATTTCAAATATATTAGAGAATTCACAAGTGTACACATTTTGTTTTTGTTTTTGTTGTACTAAATTATGTATATTATGCAATAAGAATTGCAGTGCTATCTGGTATACTGTCTTTGTGTTGCTTGTGTTCTTTGTTGTGTTAAGTTTGCAACACAGGTTTGTTGTTCTGTATTTATTTATTTATTATGTGCAGACAAACAAACATAACACACAGACGTACATTATATAACAACTAAAAAGGGAAAAAAGAGATAGAAAAAAAGGAAAAACAGAAAAGAAGTAACAATATTAACAGAAAGAACCATAACAAAAATAAAAGTGTACCTAAAAATATTCTAATGGACAGTATATTTTAACCAAATTTCAGATCCATTTTCTTTTATGACTTCCTTCATCCTCCACATGAGTCTGTTATCAACCATAATAATCTGCTTCCTTTTATCTTCTTATTAACTCTCTTTATATTTCTATTTAAATATTTTATTCTAACCATAAATCCATTTCCAAAATTTAATAAAAACAAGTCCAAGTAGTAATTTGTGGGCATTGCTTTTTCTGGTAATCGCTTTATTTCTTCCAATCTTTTTGAAATTTTTGTTTGCTATAACGTCTGATCGCATCTGTCAATCTTGCCAATTTAACATAACTAAATCTTGCCAATTCAACATAACTAAATAATTTATCTTGCCATTCTTGTTGGAATTATTTCTTTTTTCCAATTTTTCACCGAATCAAGCTGGTGTCTCTGGCCCTAACTATTCCCCTCCGAAAAATTTCACTGCACATCACTGACACACAAACACACACACACGGCTACAAACAGTGCCCTTCAGGAAATACAGTAGCTGGTCTGAAATAGAAGTACAGTGTACTATTGGAATGGCATTTGAAAGATGAGGAAGTTAAATGGGTTATGATTCATTGGGCCAAAGATATTGGTCATAATATAGAAATAGAGGATTGGGAAAAATAATGGAAAGAGGGAATAAAATTTACTGCTTGCAGTGCATTGAAAGAAAACATTATGAAAATGATGTAAAGGTGGTATAACACCAGTGAAGTTAGTTAAAATGTACAAAACAGGTAACAAATGTTGGAAATGTAAAGAAAAGGAGGGTACTTTTTACCATATGTGGTGGGAATATAAGAAAGTGAAGGACTTCTGGGAAATGATTTATAATGAATTGGAAAAAATGTTGAAATATACATTTGTTTAAAAACCTGAAGCCCTTCTACTGGGTATTATAGGTACAGAAATTCATATGAATGATAAAAAATTTGTTTTTATATGCAATAACTGCAGCAAGGATATTGTTAGCCCAAAGGTGGAAGCAAGAAGAAATGCCAACGAAAGAAAAGTGGCAAGAGAAATTGATGAACTATGCTGAGATGGCGAGATTAACCGGGAAAATTCGGAACTAGCAGGATAAAACTTTCCTAAAGGAATAGAAGAAGCTTTTGACATATTTGGAAAGCAACTGTAACCAATTGACATCGCTTGTAGGGTTAAAATAAGTTTTGTAAGGAACAATATACAAATTATTGTGAAGAGAATTAAGAGTAGGTATTAAGATTTGAATTTATAGCAATAAGTGTAGTAACAAAATGCATAATTGGAAAGGATTTTAGAAAACCATCAGTTGAGGTTGAAAGAAGTCTTAGGCTGTGATAGCCAAAGATTTTGAAAGGATGTTTAAAAGGATGATATGCTGGAAAATATGTGTAAAAACCAATAAAAAATTATTTATAAAATAAAGCGACAGAAGTACAGTGTAGGCTGTAATCTATCTAGCTCATGGTTGTTTTATTTTGACCCCACTGGGGGAGGGGGGAATGGAGAGAGGAACTCTCTTCGATGGACAACTTGCTATGGCAAGTGGTGAGAAGTCCTACCAACAGGGGAAGTATTGATAAGCTTGGGATTCTTCTCCTTGCAGGTGATTAGCCACTTGCAGCAAACTTTGTTGTTGTTTAGTCGTTTAGTTGTGTCTGACTCTTTGTGACCCCATGGACCAGAGCACGCCAGGCACTCCTGTCTTCCACTGCCTCCCGCAGTTTGGTCAGACTCATGTTTGTAGCTTCAAGAACACTGTCCAACCATCTCATCCTCTCTCTCCCCTTCTCCTTGTGTCCTCCATCTTTACCAACATCAGGGTCTTTTCCAGGGAGTCTTCTCATGAGGTGGCCAACGTCTTGGAGCCTCAGCTTCATGATCTGTCCTTCCAGTGAGCACTCAGGGTTGATTTCCTTCAGAATGGATACGTTTGATCTTCTTGCAGTCCATGGGACTCTCAAGAGTCTCCTCCAGCACCATAATTCAAAGGCATCAATTCTTCAGCGATCAGCCTTCTTTATGGTCCAGCTCTCACTTCCATACATCACTACTGGGAAAACCATGGCTTTAACTATACGGACCTTTGTTGGCAAGGTGATGTCTCTGCTTTTTAAGATGCAGCAAACTACTTAACTTAAAAATGTGGAGAAGATTTTTTTTAAAGCTTCCGTTTATTTATAGGACCATTTTATTGTACAGCATTGTGTTGACCCTGCAAATTGGTAACGGAATACGACAAAGTAAATTGCACTACCGACAATTATAGTGGCACTGTTTTGCTGTGTATTGACAATGGAAATGGCGCTGAACAGCAAGCCAATATTGTGACACAGTATTTGACAGGTGTTGCATTTGAGTAAGCAGAGAAGAGACAAATAAAAATAAGATTTTGATCAACAACACACAATTGTTTGTTAATAGTCCGTGATGTGGTTCATGAAGTAGTGTGTGTGTCTGAAAGTGGGAGAAGTCTCTGGCGCTACCTTAAGAGACAAAGGCCCCAAACAGATGACCAACTCACTCCAGCCGTCATCACAACACCTCGAGCAGCTTCACTCTGATAACACTTGGCATGCCAGTTTGCCCAGAGCTTAAGGCTTGCTGATCAGAAGGTCGCCGGTTTGAATCCCCGCGATGGAGTGAGCTCCCGTTGCTCGGTCCCTGCTCCTGCCAACCTAGCAGTTCGAAAGCCGTCAAAGTGCAAGTACAGTGGTACCTCAGGTTGCATACGCTTCAGGTTACAGACTCCGCTAACCCAGAAATAGTGCTTCAGGTTAAGAACTTTGCTTCAGGATGAGAACAGAAATCGTGCTCCGGCAGCGTGGTGGCAGCAGGAGGCCCCATTAGCTAAAGTGGTGCTTCAGGTTAAGAATGGTTTCAGGTTAAGTACGGACCTCCAGAATGAATTAAGTACTTAACCCGAGGTACCACTGTAGATAAATAGGTACTGCTCCGGCGGGAAGGTAACGGCATTTCCATGCGCTGCTCTGGTTCACCAGAAGCGGCTCAGTCATGCTGGCCACATGACCCAGAAGCTGTACGCCGGCTCCCTCAGCCAACAAAGCAAGATGAGCGCCGCAACTCCAGAGTCGTCCGTGACTGGACTTAACAGTCAGGGATCCCTTTACCTTTACCAGCATCCACGCATTCTGTTCGATTACGCAGAACGGCAAAGTCTTCAGGTGTACAGTTTTAAACCCAAAGGACTCCACATAATCAGACCCCATGACCCCTGCCATGAGCCTGGATGATGCTTGCTGGGGCTGATGGGAGTTGGAGTATCTGGAGGGCGCCATGTTGGCTACCTCTGCAATGGATGAACCTCCTCCCTCCCAGAACAATAGCCAGGAAGTGCCATATTGGGGGTGGGGAGCAGAGAATAGGTCCTCACTCCATAGCAACAGAATAAATGAATGACTAGGAGTGGAGCAACAGCGAGTTGCATGCACACGGCGCACACACAAACCTTCAGATCCAGTTTGAATAAGGAGGATGACACAGGAAAGGCTAGAAAGCAACAGTGTGGAAATGACATCGTACAGATTCTCCCTAGAAACTGAGAAAAACAATTGTGTCCTTTTCAGAGAAGACAACTAACGTGGATGTGACCACAGAATCTCTCCTGGCTGCAGCAAATATTAGTATTCTATGGCCACGTGGCTTGATCACAAAACAGCCATTCTGCTTGATGTAGTTTCGCAGTTCTCGCCACAGACTCTGCCACCTGCTTCTACCACTTTATTTAATTCTCACACTGACTGTTTGCTAAGCTAGGCAGCCTAGGATGTGACAAACAAATATAGCAATGTAATCTTAGGTTACATACGAGTCACAGACAAACACACCCACACACTGCACATTTTGGAAAGCTCCTCTATGCTTGCAAAACACTGATACCCTCCAACATTTCTCTGATGGAAATAGGGATGTCCCATTCCATAATGATAATTTTACTATTGATATCCCACACATCTTACTGCGTTGCCCCAGCCACTCTGGGCAGCTTCCAACACATAAAGGTAAAGGTAAAGGTACCCCTGCCCGTACGGGCCAGTCATGACAGACTCTGGGGTTGTGCGCCCATCTCACTCAAGAGGCCAGGGGCCAGCGCTGTCCGGAGACACTTCCGGGTCACGTGGCCAGCGTGACATCGCTGCTCTGGCGAGCCAGAGCCGCACACGGAAACACTGTTTACCTTCCCGCTGGTAAGCGGTCCCTATTTATCTACTTGCACCCGGAGGTGCTTTCGAACTGCTAGGTTGGCAGGCGCTGGGACCGAGCAGCGGGAGCGCACCCCGCCGCAGGGATTCGAACCTCCGACCTTTTGATCGGCAAGTCCTAGGCGCTGAGGCTTTAACCCACAGCGCCACCCGCGTCCCACTCCAACACATATTAAACATATTTAAAAAATAAACATTAAATAAACTTCCCGATACAGGATTGCCTTCAGACGGCTCAGGGGTCGGATAGCTCCATACCCTCCAACATTTCTCCAAATAGGGACATCTCTGGGGAAAGTGGGATATTCTGGGATCAAATCAGAAACCGGGACAGCTTCTCTAAATCAGGGATGTCCCTGGAAAAAAGGGACACTTGGATGCTGTACACTGTATTCTATCTTGTACTGGCATTTGAAGCAAGCCTATTAGGCCTATTCCTTTTTTTTTTTTTTTTAAGTGTAATTTCACAGCAGATCTGATAGCATTAGAATATCTGCAACTCAAAAACCAGTCCTTTGTATTCAAGGATCTAGAAGAAGAAGAAGAAGAAGAAGAAGAAGAAGAAGAGTTTGGATTTGATATCCCGCCTTTCACTCCCTTTAAGGAGTCTCAAAGCGGCTAACATTCTCCTTTCCCTTCCTCCCCCACAACAAACACTCTGTGAGGTGAGTGGGGCTGAGAGATTTCAAGGAAGTGTGACTGGCCCAAGGTCACCCAGCAGCTGCATGTGGAGGAGCGGAGACGCGAACCCGGTTCCCCAGATTATGTGACTACCGCTCTTAACCACTACACCACACTGGCTCTCTGGTTGTATCTAGGTGATATCTTGTTGCTTAGAAGATTATAGTTTAGGTTTCCCTTGAAGATTGATTCATACTCCTTGTTACTTCACATCTTCCTTTTTGTATTACTAATTTTGTTCACCTAGAGATTCATCTTCTAGTTATTTTGACTTAAGTACCTGAAGTTAAGTAAACAAAATTAAAGATGTCCACCCATATTTCTATCTCCCTAGTAGATTTGAGAAAATGATGTTTTCATAAGGACAGAGTCTATGGAAGAGCCAGTTACTGACAATTTTCAGGAACGAGAAAGTACGGTAATATTTTGCAGTTGAGAGAAATTAATTATTAATTTTGGCAGAGACCACCAAGGATCAAAAGGGAGCAAATTTAAACACGGTCTAAGGTCAAAAGGTTTGCTTTGAAACCATAATCCATTGTTGGGAACTGCTGTTTGGGATTTCTTTCAAGTGAATGTTTCTCGCTGACTCATGAGATATTAGGATGTAATTTGAGACTGTGTTTCCATAGAAGTTAGTAAGTTAAGATCTGATCCTCATCCTGACATGCAGTAATCCTAACATGCAGTAGTTAACACCAACTGTGTTAAGATCCTGGATTAAAAACATGCTCCTTTAAAGTGGTTTGTAACACTTAGCTGACAGCCCTGCTGGATTCCTTGTACAAATAAGTGCTCACACAACCACTATTTCCCCTGGAGCTTCGTAGCATCGATTCAGAGTACTCATGGAAGGCACAGACAATCCTATGAGCTTCAGGGCACGATACCAGCTCTGCAGAAGACTTTTATTGCCAGCTTCAGCAAAGCCCTAAAATACATCGCTTAAATATATGGTTGTGCAGTTGCAGCCCATGTTTGTTTTTTTCAGGAATGCAGCTGTGGTTCCTCCTCTCCTTGTGCTACTGGCTACCCGAATCTCCTACCTGCTGGAGCAAACAGAACTCTCACTTTGGCCAAAAGAGGCTGAGAGGAGCTCCGGTGAAACAGGCGTGTGCAAAGCCACAGCTGTCTCTTCTCTTGCAGCTATGCAGTCTGCGACAGAAGAAATACAGTAGCACCAGGCTTACGTTACCCTGGGGTAACATAAACTTTGGGTTGTGAAACCGCCACCCCCAGAAGTGTTCCGCCGCGCGCGCATGCGCAGAAGCAGTCCCTCCGGCTGTGAAAACCTTATTATTCGACCGGAGCACTGAAACAGATCCCAGCCACAACCGAAGGTACCACTGTAATGGGTTATAAAACTGGGCAGCTATACTTTTTTAGCAAGGTATTTGGAAGGCTTTGTTTGAACTTTTACAGTTCTGTTTTATACAGTGGTACCTCGGGTTACATACGCTTCAGGTTACATATGCTTCAGGTTACACACTCCGCTAACCCAGAAATAGTGCTTCAGCTTAAGAACTTTGCTTCAAGATGAGAACAGAAATCGTGTTCCGGCGGTGCAGCAGCAGCGGGAGGCCCCATTAGCTAAAGTGGTGCTTCAGGTTAAGAACAGTTTCAAGTTAAGAACGGACCTCCGGAACGAATTAAGTACTTAACCCAAGGTACCACTGTACGGTATATAGCTCAGTTCAACTCAAGCACAGGCACAAGTGATTTCTTGATTGTAATCAAGTCAACATTTTCATTCCATGTCTCAAAACTGGATTAATATATTGACCTTGCACTATTCCACTTTGACTTGATTACGGGTTGGCACTGGAGGAGGAAGAGGGGTGCGGTGAGTGCGGCCCACCCCAGGTGTCATCTGGGGGGGATGACATTGCTGCCCTGCCCCCCTGGGACGCTCGCTGTGGGCGGCACCCCAGCCCAGGACACTCGACGTGGGCAGCTAGCCCCACCCCTGGGTGCACAGCATGTGTGCCGCTCCAGGTGCCAGAGCAGCTAGCTCCGCCTCTTCTTCTTCTTCTTCTCTTCTTCATCTTCTTCTTCTTCTTCTTCTAGGGCAACAGATCTTACTATGGGACTACATTTCCCTTAGGCACAGTCAGAACAGTTATCCTGCTGTACTTCAGTTGTCAGAGCCTTGTTTGCATAAACAGGGTATACCGAGTCAAATGTGGACAGTTGATGAGGTTGCCATTTGAGTAAGAGGGGCTATATATTGAACTTCATTGCCCCATTAACACCCTCCTTATTCAAAGTGAAATGCCTCATAAGTCTGGGATATGTACCACGCTGCTTCAGGAGTAGTCTCTCGTTCAATAGAGCACAAGGACATTATCAGCTCCTTGCGAACATCAGTCAGGCTATCCCAGTCCAGAAACATCCACAGCTGTCCTACCAGGTGTCGCTGGTAAAAGCCACTCATAGCCACTGAGCCTCTAGTGACTGATGGGGTGGATCTACATACAAGGGGGGAAACGCTATAAATAAGGCAGAAATTAAATTGTTATAACAAAAGAAGAAAAAACCCTATGTAAAAATCACATAGAAATTTTTTTTGCTCTCTGGCACCATCTGGTGATGCATATTTATAATGCATTCAAAGCGGGTTGTGTTTTTTTTTACTAATGTAGGTGAGTATGGACACAGGAGCACCCCCAGACTATGAACCTACACATTCAGTGGGAGTATGACCTGCACAAATAAGTTATCCAGACTTGTAACTGCTCACCCACAACACCTCTGACTTGCCAGGATTCAGACTCAGTTAATGCACTGTAACAATTACATATAGTATATTGTAGTGTGTGCAGTTCAATCATCTGCTGCAGCTCTTATTGACCTCTATCTCTTCAAAGGAACTGCACGTTTAAATGCTTCCCCATAAAAAAGAGCTGTATACACTATAGATTAGCACTACAGATTATTAGCGTGTCAAAGAGAAGGCTGGGCTAGAATCCATCTCCTTGACATGCTCATTTTAGTGTAAAGGATTTCTTCTTTAAAAAATAGAGCACATTCAATAATGCAATTTCCCCCTTTGTTAGAAGTGGTACAACCTGGTAAGAACATGGATTCTACCAATTGTGGACTCAAGAAAGGTAGCAATTTAAAGGTATGCTCCAAGTAATTCTTTTTTGTAGTATACCTTCCTAATTCGGAGTAACTTTTCCTTTTCTGTTGCTTCTTCAAATGATATTTTCACAGTTTGATCACCATTTGTTGAATAGATGAAGCAATTGTATGCTTTACACTCAGAGCTTGAAGATATAAATTCAATACTGCTGTTTTCCCACTAACATAATAAATAAGCAGGATAATGAATCTCAAATGCAGAATTGTCTGGCGAGCTCAGCGACATTTACCAAAATTTAGTATTGACAGAAGCATCAAGGGAAAAGTAATAACAATCAACATCAATCAATAAACGGGAAAATTGCAATTTTAAAAATGTTGATGCAGAAAAGGGCCTGTGGTTATAAGAGAAAATAAAATGTGCATATAAGGTCACTTGGCAAAATAGAGAATGATTCCAAAATTATATTATAGACACTACACATACCAGAGAGACAATGAGATTTTGTATGATTCTGCATTTAGAACACCACATGCATTTATAAGTACCTAATTCAAAGCAAAAAGACAACCCCATGACCAAGCGGTGTCTAATACATGCATGTTTCTCATCAAGTGTTGACTTGTTCAAGGAATTAATGGGTGACAACAAAAGTGACACCACAGAGATAAATTGATAGCTGAGTCCGTGTAGCATGAGATGCTTAATCTCAGGGCTGTGAGTTTGAAACCCATATTGGACAAAATATTTCTGCATTGCAGGGGGTTGGACTAAATTACCCCATCCAGCTCTAAGATTCTATGAAACTTTTGCATCATCTCAAACACCACTGCAAATGAGCAGCTGCTATTCACGTTTATCTAAGGTTTGCTAAATGCTTCTTCAAGGTTGCTGTCTGCTCCCAGACTTTGGAACTCCTTCCCTAGAGAAGCTTTAGACATACCCAAAGGCTTTGGCCTGCCCTAATTGGAATTTGGTTTTTATGGTTTTCCCAGTAGTGATGTATGGAAGTGAGAGCTGGACCATAAAGACGGCTGATCGCCGAAGAATTGATGCTTTTGAATTCTGGTGCTGGAGGAGACTCTTGAGAGTCCCATGGACTGCAAGAAGATCAAACCTAACCATTCTTAAGGAAATCAGCCCTGAGTGCTCACTGGAAGGACAGATCGTGAAGCTTAGGCTCCAAGACTTTGGCCACCTCATGAGAAGAGAAGACTCCCTGGAAAAGACCCTGATGTTGGGAAAGATGGAGGGCATAAGGAGAAGGGGAGGACAGAGGACGAGATGGTTGGACAGTGTTCTCGAAGCTACCAGCATGAGTTTGACCAAACTGTGGGAGGCAGTGGAGGACAGAAGTGCCTGGCATGCTCTGGTCCATGGGGTCACGAAGAGTCGGACACGACTAAACAACAACAATTGGAATTTTTAGTTTTGGGACTGTGCTGGCAGAAATCAGCACAATGATGCCTCTTAAAGCAACAGGACTCCCTCTCCTCCAGACATGCACCCCCAGCTGCTCCAGGGGGTTGGGGGAACCCCCATAACAGTGCAGGGGAAAGAAGAAAGCAGTGCCTTCTGTCAGGCAAGCAGAAAGCCTTGCACTGCAGAACTATCTCTTCAGCAGGGAAACCAAAATGCTTGTTTACAAAGCTACTGTACTACCAACCTTACTATATGCTTGTGAAACATGGACCACTTATAAATGCCATCTCCAACTCCTCGAAAGATTCCATCAATGGTGTCTCCGAAAAGTTTTACACTTCACTTGGGAAGACAGGTGAACTATTATCAGTGTAATGGAAGAAGCAAAGATCACCAGTGTCGAGGCAATGATTCTTCAACATCAACTTCGCTGGACTGGTCGTGTTGTGTGGATGCCTGATGATCGTCTTCCAAAGCAACTACTCTATTCCAAACTTAAAAATGGAAAGTGTAATGCTGGTGGTCAACAAAAGAGGTCTAAAGACTGTCTCAAGGCACATTTTTAAAAATGTAATATAAACACCAACAATTGGGAAACACTTGTCTGTGTGTGCTCCAATTGGAGAATAGCCTTTACCAAAAGTGTCATGGGCTTTGAAGAGACTTGAACTCAGGATGCAAAGGAGAAATGTGCTAAGAGGAAGGCACGCTTCCACACCTTTTCCAAATCCCTCCCAAAAACCAACTTCCCCACTGTGGAAGGATGTGTTGATCCAGAAATGGCCTCATTTCTCACTCACTTACGGACTCATTGTTAAAACCGTGTTTGTGGAAGACAATCTTACTCGGCTACGAGTGATCGCCAAAGAAAAGAAGAATAAAATAGCAACAGCTCATCCCCACACCACATCCCAAACCGCTTTTGACAATACTCTTGATTTCAAAAGAGATGTGTCACGTGGGCTCAGAAACCACATTGCAAGGGAGTCCGTTGACACTTTCAGCTGTGAGCAATCAACCCTTTCTAGGCATCTCAGAATGGGGAAATGAGATGGCAACTGGGAGGAGGCAGCAGTGGCGTAGCGTGGGGGGTGCAGGGGGGGCCGGCCGCACTGGGCACAACATCTGGGGGGACGCGCTCGCACTCAAGTGCTAAAATCCATGGATTAGGGGGCGCAAATTACTTGCCTTGCCCCGGGTGCTGACAACCCACGCTACGCCACTGGGAGGCAGCCAGCACCTCCAATGTATGTGCATTAGGACATCTGGAGAAAGCCTGCTGTCATCCTCTCATTATGCTCAGTTTTTGAACACCCGAAAAATTGAAAAATCAGCTGATGACAAACACAGATGCCTGTGTAAACCAAACACAAGAAGTCAAGCAAAAGTGCACCATAGGTTTCTCATCACGATAATCATTGAAACCCTTACAAGAATGGTGGCAGGCAAAATTGCAGTGAAAATGTGCTATGGATTATGCTAATACAGACCGATGGTGTCCCAAATATGCCCTGAAGTGTAAAGGACTATTGAGAGGTAAGTGCACCTGGAAAAAACTTCAAGGTTACCTCAAGTCTGCTGGTACTTCCTTCCTGTCCATGGGTGGCACAGTTTGGGCTACATTTACATGAGTATGAGAAGATGAATGGTAAACAGAGGGTTAAGTGTAGCTGGGTTCCTACAAGGCACAACTCAGTGATAACAGCAGGAACCTTTACTGAACATGTAACTGGGTAACAGGGGCAAAGCAACTGCTTATATATATTTCTGAAAACCTGGGCCACGCCCACTCCCAATGTGATTGGCTGTCTAAACTTCCAAGCTGCGAATCACGACACAGAGTTCAAGGGCCAATGTTCTGTGACTGGACATCAGAACACAGGAACTCAGATTCCTTAGTCCAGACTCAAGCTCAGGCAAACACAGACCACTGAATACATAACAGAGGGAATGGCAGTAGCATTGAATGGTGATTTAACTACTCTAAGAGTTTCTGAAGGTGTGCCACTCTCACAAAAGGATGCAGTTTCCTCATTACTCATCAACAGGCTATATGTTTAAAACATTTTAAACATCCTCTTAGACTAGAGGGGTTTTGACTGCCTTATTTATAGGACAGTAGAAAGGACTATGAATTACACAAGAGCATGCAATTCTCAGTGGATTGTATGCATAAGCTGTATCAAAAACAAACCCCTGTGTTGCAATAAGAACTAATCACAACAATACAAACACAACACATAGGCTAATAGTTAGTAGAAAATATATTATAGAATAATGATATTCAAATTATAGGAGTAAGCCAATCAAAGTTCATATGTACAATGTTTAAAAACCCCAAGGTTGGGGGCGAGAGAAAAGACTGTTGGTGTTAGTCACAGTAGCCATGTCTGAGTCTGATAAGTTTTAAGATGGGATGTGGGAAGAGCTAGCAGGCATGCCGTAACTTGCAGGTTTTACATTGCACTGTAGCCTCTTGGGTAGGAAAAAAACCTGCTTATTCATGAGTAGGCAAACTAAGGCCCAGGGGCCGGATCCGGCCTAATCGCCTTCTAAATCTGGCCTACGGATGGTCCGGGAATCAGCGTGTTTTTACATGAGTTGAATGTGTGCTTTTATTTAAAATGCATCTCTGGATTATTTGTGGGGCATAGGAATTCTTTCATTTCCTCCGCACCCCCCCCCCATATAAACCCCACAAGGTCTGAGGGACAGTGGACCGCCCCCCTGCTGAAAAAGTTTGCTGACCCCCTGCTCTTATTGGTTGAGCTTCCATCTCTGCAAAAACAATAACCAGCTGTTATGCAGTTCTGCCTGTATCCTTGAAAAAGCCAGTCTTGAAATTTATAGTGTACTTAACAATTAAATGTTTCAACTGTTGAATACATCATTATTTTTTTTTGCACTTTTGCAGTCAAGGAAATGCAAATTTGGCCTAGCTCCTAGATTTCAAAGAAGTGTATAGCTACAGAAAAGTTAAGGAAGGGGACTTTGCACCACACACACAAAATCCAGGCATGAGTATTGATCATGTCAGCAGCGGGAGGAAAAAGATAGTGATCAACAAAATGGCATTCTCATTCCTTTTGAAATAATGGATTTCAGCAGATAATCCGGATGAAGCCAAGGACAAAGGGTACTTTCAGATGGGCACACATTGTAGGATCAGTGATGTTCTTGCACACACATTTTTCACAGTATTCACAGAACATCATTGACATCAAAAGGCAAGATAGTATTCGCCATCCCATTTAATACAGATTCACTTGGGGGGCTGGACGGGAATGTGATGTTAAAGAACCCGGTTGCCAGTGACCTGTTTGCAATATCTAAATGATCCATTTGCAATATTAAGCAATATTAATTAACCATCTGAAAAGGTATATAATCTATGACATCACGCGCAAACATGATCCAGCACCATCACACTGTCCCATAGCTTTGGTTTGATACCATTAAGTTTTCACAATTTCTAGGACTATTAGTTATTTAAGTTATCTCATTAATTCAAATTGGTATGAAAAGGTTACACATCAAATTTGGAACCTATTGTTAAAGAGGACTATCCATCAATTACAGCAAAGCAAAGGTGTTGTTGGGAGACGCAGGTGGCGCTGTGGGTTAAAGCCTCAGCGCCTAGGACTTGCCGATCGAAAGGTCGGCGGTTCGAATCCCTGCGGCGGGGTGCGCTCCCGCTGCTCGGTCCCAGCGCCTGCCAACCTAGCAGTTCGAAAGCACCTCCGGGTGCAAGTAGATAAATAGGGACCGCTTACCAGCGGGAAGGTAAACGGCGTTTCCGTGTGCGGCTCTGGCTCGCCAGAGCAGCGATGTCACGCTGGCCACGTGACCCGGAAGTGTCTCCGGACAGCGCTGGCCCCTGGCCTCTTAAGTGAGATGGGCGCACAACCCCAGAGTCTGTCAAGACTGGCCTGTACGGGCAGGGGTACCTTTACCTTTACCTTTAAAGGTGTTGTTTGCCAGAAAGCGTAATCAGCGCAACTAGACTATGGATGGACATAATATAGAACAATGCCAATCATACAAATCTTTAGAGGTTATTTTTTCTGAAAATGCCCCATGGCACACCCACTTAGAAGCAATAACACTTTCAGCTACACACTTTTGGGGGCCCATAAAGAAATTGTATCACACAGAGGGCCACCATTGAGTCAAACCAACGTTAAAGATTTTTGTAGCCAAGATTGTGTCTCACCTTTTATATGGTGCACCATTCTAGAGTAACTATTGCAGGGAGGAACTTGATGTAAATCAAAGTAAGTTCCTGAGTATGATATTGGCAGTGTCACATAGTACACCTGAAATACTACTAAGGACTGAACTATGTCTCCCCTCTATAAAAGCCTGTGTACATAAATCTATATTGTTGCACTGGGGGGAAATATTGCAACCAGAACAACAACACTTAGCCAAAAGATGCTTTTGGGGGGATTTGCAGAACAGGGAAGGCTGGGTAAAATCTTGTAGAGGTCTGGTGCAGTTATTCGATCTCCCCAACTATCTGGTCACACGATACAAGATATTGTGTTTAGTGAAGATGGAAAAAGACATATTGAATACATAAAAAATGTAAATCCTCTATTTGGTATATTAAAATTAAAATAGATCACAAAAGGGCTATGTACTTGCGAGAACTAACTCCCCCCCCCCCGCCCCGTTAGACATGCTTTCACCCAGCTCAGATTCCAGACTATGAATATCTGGCTGGGAGATATGCTAGCAGACCCGCAAGAGAGTGCCTCTGTATATGTGGTTTAGGGTCTATTGAGGATCTTGTACGTTATATTGCCCATTGTACAGGCAATTGTATGACTCACCCACTTCATGATTCACCCAGAGCCAAATTTATCTCCCCTTTTCAGACCTCCTTGGAAGGACAACCAGATGTTTTAAAAAAATCAATGGCTGCATAAAGGTTAGGGCAACCTTTATGGATAGTGCAAGTACCAAACCCCAGGGATGCTGACTGGAAGGAATGTTTTCTAAATTCTGGACATTGTAGATCTGTCTTGATCTGGTGCATGTAATGTCTTTCAGTCTGTAGTTGTGTGATTTGTTCTTGTATTGTGGTGGCCATTGGCTATATATAATAAAACAGGCAGAGAGACAAATCCAATTAAGATGTAGAACAATTCTGAATTTGGTTTCAGTATTTGCAAATAAATTACAATGCATGTTTATTCAGAATTCAGTTTGCGTTAAATGTGACCCCTTTTACATGTACTGCTATCAAGGCAGGTATACCTGTGCATTTGGTTTTGTTGTTGCATAAGTGCAGAACTTTGTACTTGTCTCCATCGCACTTCATTTTGCTAGTGCTGCATCCGGGTTTCTCATTCTGTTACAGTAATTTTGGACTTTCTTTTTTAGTACTAAAAGTGTGAGCTATCCCTCGTGGTTCTGTGCCATCTGCACACTTGGATAAGGACCCCCTTCACTGAAATGAAAAGGGAGGAACCTTCTTCAACTCAAGGATTATATTCTCTTATGGGCAACCTTCCAAGAGCTACATGAAAAGGTCAGAAAAAGCAGCACAGCCAAAGATGAGTGAGATGGGACTAAATGGGCATTTTGGAAGGATAAAATTTGGGGCTAGGAAACCAAGACGGGCAGTGCCTACAAGAGATTCATTTTGCTTATACCAATGACATTCAAAGAACACTGTAAACTGTAGGTGAGCTTTCATTGTTGGCATCCGTCTGTCTCGAGAGACATTGGAGTGCACCTCTGGGGATGAAGTCAAATGGCTGTGTTAGGAGCAAAGTGAGCTCCCCATGGCCCAAAGCCAGGCAGTGTGTATGGAGACCCTGAGCTGCTCAGAAGACAAGACCCCCATTTTGGCCTTGCTGATGTGGTCCAAAGGAAAGCAGAGCAACATGTTTGGTACCAGCTTGGCTGCAGGAGTTGCTGGAAGGAGGTGTACAAGGCACCACCCAACTGTCTTAGGGTCTCCACTCTGGGTTTGTGTCGGCTTTACTCCTTAAGCTTTTCTTTTCCCAAAGATATCCCTCAAGACAGCAGAGATTTAGGATCAGAGTTTTCTCCTAGATGGACATCCTTCCTAGGTGGATGAGCCCCAACTGTCTCTTACTTCCCTCTACAGCACATTTAGAAACTGCCTTCTTGACCTTTGGACCCACTATTGGTCTTGCCCATTCAATCCACCAGAGCTTGTTGTGGCGATTACACAGGGTCCCCGGACGTTTCACCATCTATTGATCCCTGTGCCGCCACTTTATTTCTCGCTGCCACCACCCAGGCCCTACCTGGTACAATACTGAGTCCAGTCAGGGTTAAATTGGAACATAAACTTTTTATTGCAGTTTAACAAGCGTGTGGTTTCATAAACTGTATCGGTCAATTACATTCATGGGTTGCCTATCCAGACCTATAACTACCTGCTCTCACTCATTAAACCACCTCTCAGATATTTACTTGCCCCTAACTGTTCCTGACTCAGCTTATTTCGCTACACTAACTCAACCTACCCACACACTATCTCAATTCACTCCCACTCCAACCAACCACCCAACGAACTCCTCCCTTCGCCCCTCCCAGAACTGGTTTTATAGTCCCTCTGACTCCACCCCCCGGGTCCTGATTGGGTAACCTGTTTAACTATTTCACTTCCAGCACTCTCATATGTTAACGTCACAGGTAGGGGAAGATCCTAACTCATCCAGGGTTTGGGAGCAACCCTTACCAGGTTCAGCTGGCCAAACAAAATCGTTTCTTGGGGTGTGGCCGCTGTCCCATGCAGACAGCTTCTAGAAGCCACAGGTGAGAGCTGAGTGCAGGGTGGGGACCAAAGGTGAACAAGCCACCTCAGAAGAACGTTTCCCCCCCCCCCACAGGTACTAATCCTCCCCTTACACCCCATTCACCCTGTGTTTTGGTAATGCAAGGTATATTCAGTGGTTTAGAAATACTTCTGCAAAAGGCCTGATGATTGCTCCTTTTGCTCCAAGATCCACTTCTCTTCAGTCACTTCATTCAGGATCAATTTTGGTTCCATTTTTTTTCCAAGTGGGATTTTAGTTATTAGGAGAGTGTCGCTGGGCCCTGCTTTGAAAATAGACATCTCAGTTCTCCTGCTGTGTTTGCTGACTTCTATTTCTGGGTGATAGTAAGACATTATCCTGTGAAAATCTTCTGCTCAACTGACATTACCTCTTAATTATATCTCCATTAAAACTAAATTAGAAAGCAGTCAGGAATGTTAAGCCAATTGAATTGCTCATTTGTCTGAATACTCCAATACCTCTTTTTTTTTTGGAGGGGGGGATGTTGGCTGATGCAATAGAATGGTTAAAGACTTACTTCAATGCTGGGAAGTGTCAGTCACAATTTTTAACTCAGATAAACTGCTCTTACACGGTTAAACCTTGTTATGAGTCTGTAGTTGACCTTTCTGTTTTCATTTTTAATTCAACAAGGAGATTTTAATATTAAGTAGGGCTTGTGGTGGTTGTTTTTCCCCCTCATTAAAAGGAGCAGCAGCAAATCATTCTATAGATAAGCCCCAGTATGACCAAGGAAGGCAAAACAGGCCATAGAATTTTTAAGGCCCTTTGGCAACAAGTCCTGTTCCTCAATTCATGCTGAGCAGAGTCACAGCCAATGAGGGGAAGAGAAGAGTAGGAATTGCATAAAACCCCCTATGATCCTATGCCATTGAAGGGGGCTCCTGGGTAGCCCTCACTTCTTGCAGGTCGTTGCCATCAGAAGTAAATGACGGTATCACTGGCTTGGGCAGATTTACACCAAGAGGAGAGCAAAATGATCTCACCGCTCTTCAACAAATGCTCCCCTGAGCAAATCTAGATCCTGGTGTTGGGATGCTGTCAGCGGTTCTTGGCTGGTTGCCCAGGAAAGTATAAAGACAAGGAAAAGTTTCTTACAATCCTTTTTTATTTCAGTCTTTACAGAGGGAAACTATAGATCCCAGCCTCTTGGATAATGGTGTTGTCCCAAGTGAATCTCCACCCCTGTCTCTCCGACTTCCTCATTCGTCATTCTCATCACCTCCTCTATGGGTGCTGCTAATTACCCTATGTCTTTGAGCTCTTTGCTCTTAAGTCCTGCCGGGTTCTGAGAGATGGAGAGTCTGAGATGCTTTCTAATGACAACATGTCAGCCAGGTGTTGCTCTGGCGCTCCCATGATTCCCCAACTTTCCCCCTCATCTGTCTCTGCGCTGAGACCTCCCTCAAACCCCTGTTGTAAATCTATACTGTCTTCCTCTTTCTCCTCCCTGGGTCAGGATGGGGAGGCGATCTCCACGATTCCTCCTCTGCCCAGTCCCTGACACCTCATAATCAACCAACCCTGACAACCTCTAGGGACAGCAATAGAGAAAAAGTGTCCTCTTGTGATATGAGTGCTCACACACCATCATGCACAACAACAGCAACCCCAACGTCTAAATTTGTTTCTTTTCCCTTCTTTGTCAATAAATGTGGGGAATAGCCAGTTAATGGGAAAAGGTCAAGGACAAATTAAAAGGTAAAGGTAAAGGGACCCCTGACAGTTAAGTCCAGTCGCGAATGACTCTGAGGTTGTGGCTCTCATCTCGCTTTACAGGCCGAGGGAGCTGGCATTTGTCCGCTCTGCAGAAAGTTTTTCTGGGTCATATGGCCAGCATGACTAAGCCGCTTCTGGTGCAACAGAACACCAAAACCAGAGCAGCGCATGGAAACACCATTTACCTTATCTCCAGAGCAGTACCTATTTATCTACTTGCACTTTTGGGGGTACTCTTGAACTGCTAGGTTGGCAGGAGCTGGGACACAGCAACGGGAGCTCACTCCATCACAGGAATTCGAACCGCTGATCTTCTGATTGGCAAGCCCAAGAGGCTCAGTGGTTTAGACCACAGCGCCACCCTCGTCCCTATACAGTATAAGGGCAAATTAGCTGGGCTCAGTACATTGTAACCTGGCCTTTCAAGTCAAATTTATGGAAAGTTGTCCTATCAGTGGCTTTAAGTTATGATAGCTAAATGGACTCTGCAGGTTGGGCAACCCAGTCATTAGAAACAGACAGATGAGTTAGTGACAGTGTGTAGACAACAAGGTGAACTATCAGCCTGGTGCCTAGATGCAGATGTGACATTTTAGACAATGCTGAGGATGAGTTGATGGTCATGGGACACATGGCTACCAGTTACACTGGAAATTGTCGTTGTGTGGTGCTGGGGGGAAATTGTGGTTGCTAGGTAGGAAGTTGAAATCCAGGAGAGCTTAGAAATGTTCCCTGTACCATGTGTAGGACCTGTGAGACAGGTGGAGCAAGGAAGTTTCAATGTGTGGATGAGATGGTGGTATCAAGAGCAAAGATTTGGCATTAGGGAATATTTTGGGATAAGCCTGGCCTATACAAGAGAATCAAGCTCTACAATGTAGGTAGTGTTGCTGATAATATAAAAAGTGGCACTGCAGGTTTTAAACTGGCATCTGAGGAAACAGAGGCAGGAACTGTTGGGTATCCACTTCAGTAGGAATCATAAAAAAAGGTTTCTGATCATCCAAACTGAGGTGAGGTAGAATGGGAGCACAGAGTAGGACGTGAGACTCAAAGGACCATAGAGAAAAATACACGACAGAGATACTTGTTTATAAGCTAATGCTTATAAACTCCAAGCCAAGATGGAGGGGGGTGGAGTGCTTGGGATACATGGATATAATGGGAATAATAGAAAACTGGTGAAATGGAGAGAACTATGTTACTCTGTACAGCAAAGAGAAGAGGAAATGAAACAAGCAAGAGATCTCAAAAGGGGCTAATTTAGTTCTGGGACATACTATCATCCCCTAACCAAAATGCTCAGGGAGATCTGGAATGGAAGATGAAATAAAGCAATCACCTAGTGTTATAATGATGAGTAACTTCCATTACCCTAATATAAAATAAATAGATTTTCTGGTCACAACAAAGAATTAAAATGCTTAGGTATTCCAAAAAGTGTGAGCTAGAGTAGCTGGCCATGGAAACTGACCAGAGGGAAGCTGAATGCATCCCAGAAAACCTAGAGAGCATAAAAGATTTTTTTGTGGAATGGGGTTGCAATAAATGTGAGTTGCGAGAGCTTGAGACTCTTAATCTCAGGATTGTGGGTTCAAACCCTATATTGGGAAAAATATTCCTGCATTGCAAGGGGTTGGACTAGATGACCGCTGTTGCCCCTTCCAACTCTACAATTCTATGATTCTGTGACACACAGCTCTACTTCTCCTTTAGATCTGCCAGTGTGGCAGTGGATCTTTAGGCACCAGGCAAAAACATTCCTCTTCTCCCAGCCTTTGGCTAATCAAACCATCTCTGACCTTTTGTTTATTACTATATTATGTATTTTTGTGTTTTTATATTGCAAACCACCCTGTGGTCCTCGGATGAAGGGTGGTATAGAAATTTAATAAATAACAATAAAAATTAATATGTGAACAATTGCCAAGAGAGCCCAACACAATCAGATCTGATTTCAAAAAACCCCAATCTTATTTTTGTTTTAACAAATTGAGGGGTTTGATGAAAAGGAATTTGAAAGGGAAATTCAAAAGAGTCAAATCTCCCCAGAATACTTGAGAGTTACTCAATAATAGAAACTACAGTACACTCACAAACTGAAGGACTCCCAGCATGAAATGTGGTCACACCTCACAAGGACTGGGGAACTGCATTTGGCAAGAGCCTCACAAACCTGATCAAGAGGCCTTTCAACTAAACCCTGTGGGGTGAGGTGGCCGAAGGCCGGAGCAAAGTACTGAGCAAAGTCAAGGAGGAGGCAGCTAAAGAAGCTTCTTCTTCTCACTAGTCCCCATTTTCTCTATGCAGATTCACAGAACAAACCAGGTGAACTTGAAATTCTGATAAAGTGTGACGCGGCAGCTAAAAAAGCCAATGCAATTCTGGGCTGCATCAATAGGAGTATAGCATCTAGATCAAGGGAAGTAATAGTGCCACTGTATTCTGCTCTGGTCAGACCTCACCTGGAGTACTGTGTCCAGTTCTGGGCACCACAGTTCAAGAAGGACACTGACAAACTGGAACGTGTCCAGAGGAGGGCAACCAAAATGGTCAAAGGCCTGGAAACGATGCCTTATGAGGAACAGCTAAGGGAGCCGGGCATGTTTAGCCTGGAGAAGAGGAGGTTAAGGGGTGATATGATAGCCATGTTCAAATATATAAAAGCATGTCACATAGAGGAGGGAGAAAGGTTGTTTTCTGCTGCTCCAGAGAAGCGGACACGGAGCAATGGATCCAAACTACAAGAGAGAAGATTCCACCTAAACATTAGGAAGAACTTCCTGACAGTAAGAGCTGTTCGACAGTGGAATTTGCTGCCAAGGAGTGTGGTGGAGTCTCCTTCTTTGGAGGTCTTTAAGCAGAGGCTTGACAACCATATGTCAGGAGTGCTCTGATGGTGTTTCCTGCTTGGCAGGGGGTTGGACTCGATGGCCCTTGTGGTCTCTTCCAACTCTATGATTCTATGATTCTATGATCCTTCATGGGGAGCACGTGTTGCGGTGGGGTCTAACAGGACACCCCCTCTTGGTTGCTGGGCGGGACCGTTTGGATGGCCATGACTGTGATGGGGCCAGTTTGGGTTGTTGGGGAGATTTTGATGCTACCATTTAGAGGGTTGGCCCGAAGGTTATATATTCTTGGCACACAGCTTTTTTCAGTCTCTTTTGCTGCGTGCATCGGATCGCCCACCCTCCCTAATTTAGGGCTGTTGCGTTTGACCTTGCTATGCCTGTCATGGGGTCGTCTGATTTGGGGGCAGGGGCCTGGTAGGAATTTTGTCCATTTGGCTGATTGGCTGGTGCCATTTGGTTTTTGCCTACTGCGTAGCAAATCATCACAACTTGTAAGGTTGCGGTTAGGCATTGGTTATAAAAAATGGTGGTGGAGGGGTAAGGGTTGGCTGTGCCTGCCCCTCCAATGCTGCTGCTGCAAGGGAATTCCGTTAAAGGAATCCAGGGGTTTGCCATACATTTGTCCGTATCCCCGGCAAGGGGCTAGGGCCACACAAGCCCCTGGGAGCATGCAGGGAGGGGTGACGGTATGGTGCCCAGCCCCAGAGCCAGTGTGGTGTAGTGGTTAAGAGTGGTAGTCTTGTAATCTGGTGAACCGGGTTGGCGTCTCCGCTCCTCCACCTGCAGCTGCTGGGTGACCTTGGGCCATTCACACTTCTTTGAAGTCTCTCAGCCCCACTCACCTCACAGAGTGTTTGTTGTGGGGGAGGAAGGGAAAGGAGAATGTTAGCCGCTTTGAGACTCCTCAAAGGGAGTGAAAGGCGGGATATCAAATCCAAACTCTTCTTCTTCTTCTTCATTCTCTCCCCAATATTGCTTTCCCTTACTGGCTTTCGCTGGAATCCGGAAGTCAGTTCTGTCCCTGGGCGGGGACAGATAGTCGTAACCAATGCCTAAGCAACCACTCACATTATGTATTTTAATAAAGTTGTGGCCAAAATTATGCCAAAAACCTTAAACAAAAATTCTGTGTGAATTGTGATTTATTTAAGGGGTGGCTTGGGGACCTCGACACGCAAGGGAGATGAACTGCACTGATTGGTATCTAGGGCTGGATTGAAAGAACGAGCCCCACTAACAGAAGCCACAGCAAGGACTTCTGTAAGCAAAATGGGTGACTTCCTCCCTTCTCCTGCCCCCCGTGTGCCTTCTGCTCCCCCAATTTGGTTCAAATGGGAGTGGGGGTGGGAGAACTCGCCTGTTGGGCGAGGAGGGGATGATCACCTTTGTCAGGCAATCTTGCGTTGCCTGTGCCAACAGAAGGGTTCCATCTCATGTTCTTCATTTCTTCCACTCCAGCTATTATGATTCTTTGAACTGTATCCTTCCTTTCTTCTTTTAAACACAATCTGTAAGCTTTTCCTGCTCATTTTCTCATGTGCGATATCTGATGTTACAGCCAACCAAGCCGCTCTTTCGGTTAGGTTGCTGGGTAATCATTCTTGGTGCTCAGCTGGTGTCTTTCTACAGAGGCTAATTGGTGGGAGGGGATTGCTTAAGGCAGGGTGCTCAGACTAGGAAGGCCAGCAGGACATGGGAAAGGTGAGGCTTCCCAGCCCCTGTGGCTGAAGGAAGAGAGCAGGTGTTGGCGTATAATTAGGGAGAGCTGGAAAGCTGGCTGAAGGCACATTTTAGTGCAGGGATGAAGATCTACTGCCTTGCAAGACTGCACTGCTGTTTTCCTTCAACGGCATTCTACTTGTAGATGCCTGAATCAAGGGAGTGTCACCAAAAGTGCTATACATCTCACAGTGTTCTCTCTGCCAGTGTGCTGGTCCAGGGGGGAGGTTACCGTGGGGCGAGGTCCAGGACCTGAGTTGAGGGTCAGCAGACAGTCCTCCAAGGGCGAAGCGGGGTCCACAGCGAGAAGCCGGACAAGGACAGGAACTCTAGAGGGACAGGACTGGGTGCTGGCCAAAACAGCACTTCGACGACGTTGCTCCTGCAACCTGGGCTGACTGGCCTTTATCTTCTCTGAGGCCAGGGGCGGTCCCGGCCCCCAGGAGACCCACCTCTCCTGGCCTTAAGGCAAGCACTCTTCCTGGGAGAAACCAGTTCCCTTCGCCTCTCTGCCCTGAGGCTCTGCAGTTCAGGAGAGGCTGAAGGGTTACTGGACCCAGGGGGAGACTCACCTGTAGGCACTGAGTCCTCAACCACCTCTGGAGCCAGAGTGGATTCACCTGGTGCCTGCTCCTGAGGATCCGGCACAGGTGTAGGCGCTTCAGAATCAAGGCCCTGCCCCAGCTCAGCCGGCCCTGGAGGCGGGGACTCCTGTGCAGGCTGGGATTCCTCCGGTTCAGCCTCTGAATTGGATTCCCAGGCCATCACACAAAGGAAACGTGGGCCTGGATAACACTGTCCGGGGCCTTTCTTGTGCAACAATAGCCAGAGGTGTACCTAGGCTCCCTTGCATCCATGGCAAGGAGCTGTATCAGTGCCCCCAATCCCCTCTGTGGGAATGTTCAGGGATGCAGGAGAGGATATATTGTTTGATTATATCCTTTCCAACTTGTGTTAACAATTTAGCAGAGTAACATTCCCCTTTTTTTAAACTTGCACAGTGGATGCGTTTGCTCAGGCTCGCTAAAGCCTCTAAAATATATTTTGTTGGTAATTTCCCATTTAGTCCCTCATAAAAAGATAGACACAACACAGTCTTCTATAAAAGTATAAAAAGAGTTTACTCACTCACATTCTGTTCACAGATAGATCCCAGAAGGCAGACTTAAGTTACAAAAGTAATATACACCTGGAAACTATCCCATATGGAGACAGCTCCCTTGTCCTCTCTTGGCTGGAAGCCATCTTAGTCTAAGCAGATGTTGCTCCTTCGACGAATGTGGTTTGAGAGAGAGACATGGCTGACCAGTCTGCTCTTTTGTTACCTGGGCAGGTGAGGTCATGCCCACCTCTAGTCACATGCAGAGGAAGTCTGTCCCAGCCTAGAAGAAACAGGAAGTTCCGACTGGCTGGTCCAGACATCCCCTTTTATGTCCACTCTAGGGATGTTGTACTTGACTGCTCTTGTGTTTCACATCCCACACCTTACACCCTTGGCAACGAGATGTACTGTTGTCCCCCATCTCTTGTGTCCTCGCCAAAGGAGCCTGTGCTCCTTGTCCAGCCACCCAGAGCTATGGGGAGTGTGTGGACCAGTGGACGGGTTCCAAGCCAGAGTGGAGAGGTGGGGGCCAACCTTACCAACCCCAAGGTACACCCCTGACTACAGCATCCCTGACAGAGGCCAGCCAATCTCTGCTTAAAGACACCCAGTGACAACAGAGCCTAACACCTCCCAAGGCAGTCTGCTCCACTGTCAAACAGCTCTTACTGTTATGATGTTTCTCCTAATGTTTTAGCTGAAATCTTCTTACTGGGATTAAAGGACATCGAGACCATTAAGTTTACAGATAAAACATTTTGATTTAAAGGTGGAGACTGATGGCGAAGACAGTATAAATGTAAGAAACTGCAGAAAGGGGGGAGGGGAGTAGATGTATGATATGGAATAATTCAAATTTATGTTTTGTGTTTGCTGTAAAATGAAAAGCATAAATAATTTTTTGAAAAGAGAGAGAGACTGAAGGCGAAGAACCATAAATGGAACAATACCCAAAGTGTTTAATTGCAAAGGAGATATGCCTTGGGACAAAATAAACCCTAACCACTTTTGCTTTGGTAGTGTCCACAACAACCATCATCTTGCTCTTCAGGCCGAGGGAGCCGACGTTTGTCCACAGACAGCTTTCTAGGTCACGTGGCCAGCATAACTAAACTGCTTCTGGTGCAATGGGACACCGTGACGGAAGCCAGAGGTCACGGAAATGCCATTATTATATATTATATATTATATATTATATATTATATATTATATATTATATATTATATATTATATATTATATATTATATATTATATATTATATATTATATATTATATATTATATATTATATATTATTATTTCTCACTTCCCCCATCTGACTGGGTTGCCCCAGCCACTCTGGGCAGCTTCCAACATATATAACAACATAATAAAACATTAAACATTAAAAACTTCCCTATACAGGGCTGCCTTCAGATGTCTTCTAAAGATTTTATAGTTACTTATCTACTTGGCTTGGTGGTCACATAACCCCATACCCTCCAACATTCCTCTGATGAAAATAGGGAGAAAGTGGGACATTCCGGGATCAAATCAGAAATCGAAGATGGCGCCGAGGCAAGTCACGCTCTCCGGCGCTCACTTTTATTCTTTTAAAACCTTATCTTAACTGCCCTCCAGATGCCAATTTCTAACAAACGGAAAACATTTTAAAGACTCTGAGCACTTTTATAATTCCTGTTGGCTCTGCGAGCTTCAGCTTGTCCCAGCCTGCTCCCTCCCTCCTTATCAGCTGCCCGGTCAAGGTTGCCAGAGAGGAGAGAACGCTGCTGCCTGAACTGAGAGCAGAGAGAGAAGAGGTCTAAAGACAGAACTGTGAACTGCTTACCCGACCAACGGTGCCTGGAGAAGGAGGGTAAGGAGAGACACGACTGTGAGCCCTGCTTTGAGACTGGCCCATAGACACCCAGCTCTGCTGGATACAGAGAAAGATAAAGCTTGGAGATTCGGGGGTTAACTGAACTGACTGACCCCCGCCCAGCTGGGGGGCTGTGTGAACTAGCTGGGGACAGCATTCCTGCTTGCAGCTGAAGAGGAAGGGCAGTAGCTGGAAAGACTCTTCATTTTAACAAACTGTTCTGAGGAGACCAGCATTTATACTCTCAGAGTCTCCTGGTGAAGGCATCCTGAGTTTTTTTACAGGAAGTTTTTAATCTACACAATAATTCTACAACAGTGTGTCGGATAGGACCCTCTGGAGGTTTGGAAAACCGGCTTCAGCAAGATATCGTTCTGTGCCCTGCCTTATGTGGTAGACCTCTGAAAGACTGCTTAGAAGGAATCAGTGAATCAGCCCACAGAAAGTTTCCCTTCTGGGGCTCTTGGATATCCTTCGTTCTGTATAGGGCGGTGGGAGATGGCCTCTAAAGACTAACCTGGGGCCGGAATACAAGGTTATCATAGCTGTACATGCGCTATAGCCAAACCCCACTATTATCCTTTTCCAGCTGCACATAAATTGCCTAAATAAGGCAATTTTAATTTTAATGTAATTTTTAGCCGTTTTATTACTGCTGTCCCTTTGGCAGCATTGTTTTATTATTATTATATTCTGACTAGGTTGCTGCATTTGTGAAACAGCGCTGGTCGCATGATTGAGGTGAAAACTACAGGCTTAGGACAATCGCCAAGATCTAAAAGCAGAGAACTCAAAATAGAGAAATATACTGAGGCTGCTGGCGAGCACATCAGGAAGCTGCTGCAGAGAGCAGGTGGGAATATAGATTGATATCCCCACTTGCCCCCCAATTTAAGGCAGTCGCACCTGGGGTAAACTGCCCTCTCTTTATATCAAGACAACTTTTACCATGGTTTTCACTAGAAGAACATATAAGGAGTTGGGTATACTGCCTGACTCGGCAATCAGCCCCCCGGGCCCTGGTAAAAGACAAAGCAAAATCACAAATTACTTTCCTAAGATGGAGGAGGGTAAGAGTCCACAAAAAGTGTTAATTCTTGATGAAGTAATACCCCCCTCTCTTACTGTTCTTGATTGGACGTCTTATTCTAAAGAGATATATTAAGATACTGGAAATATTAACTCCCCATACAGCCTAGCGCAAGAACTAGCTTTAGCCGAGGAATTTCAGGAGGGAAATACCTCTATTACTAAGGAACAGCTGCCCACGGAAGAAATTACATCAACCCATCAAAACCAGATACCTATTCCAAAATACTCTCAAACAGAATTGAGTGACGGCCGTCCTTTGGATTATTCCCTAGCAATAAGTACTGATCTAGCCAACATAAAAAAATATTTAACAATAACAAATGGGCTACTGCTGGCGTTAGTAGAAAATTTCACACCTCAATTAAAAGAGATAAAATTAAATGATATGCCCCAAGAACATAAAACCGTTGAGCTAGTGGGGACGAACAAACCAGTAATAAATAAGAATCTGCAAAGACACAACTCAAGGGTAAAAGTGAAGAAAAGTAAAAATATCAAAACAACAAGGAAAGTCAAGTATACCCGCAGTAATCGAAACATACATTGGCAGAAATTGTTTAAACTTCTGCCCTCGGCCCCAAATAAATCGGCCACACGGGGCAGTAAAAAGAAGGGTAAAAAGAGGGAAACAAAGATAGTTACACAGCAACCGGCTAAGGAGGACTCGCCAAGGCTGACTCCAGTAGCAAGTGAGAAGGCAGAAGTAACAATTCAGTCCCTGCATAACCAACTATTTAACAAACCTGATGCTGCGGAAGTAGAGGCCTCTACCTATGAAGGCAATAAAACACTTAGCAAATCGAACAGCGGGGAAGAGGAAGCGCTTAGTAGAGATGATACCCCCCTTCAGACCTGGCAAGCTTCCAGACAGGAAAGAGATTGGAATTTGATCCTAAATCCCCAAAAATTGGTACTCACGAACTTCCCGAAGCCTAAGGGCTTCCTTACAGGGAAACAGCGAATAATGAACTTTGTATCTAGCCTAAATGACATACTGCCAGGAATGGTTAATTTTAATGACATCACCTCGGTGGAATATCTACATTATGATGGTCACTCAGTGAGAGCACTGACCACTTTTAGGGATCAGAACCTGGCCAAGTTTATTTTTAGGTCAAGACCTGCCTTCTTAAAAGCACGGATAACAATACTTAGGCTCTTTGAAAATAAGGCTCCTTTGAGCCCCCTTTTGAAAACTAAGCAGGCAAATCTTAGAAAGGGGAAACAACTCTCAAAATTCTGGCCTGACAAACAGAATCCACAATGCCTTGCGAGCAAAGGTGAGGATTTCTTTACTATGGAAGAAAATATCCTAATTGACCATTCTGGATGTTCCCACCATTAATACAAACTGACATCTTGGGAAGACTAGACAAGCTAAGAGATAAGCTGGCCGAGAGAGCTTCAGGGAACGAGGTTATTAAGGGGGACCAAAAAAAGACCACAACACGTAACCTTCAGATTAAAGCGGAGATTAACTTTCCACCAAGAGAGAATGTGCCACCCTTCAAGGAGAGCACTCCATCACCCCCCCGAAGGAGAAATATCCCTAAGGTGATCCCACCAGACGTATGGGACAAAATGAGATACCTAGATGAAACAGAACTGGGCCAAAATCAGGCCGCAACAGAATATCCACAGAAGGAATTTATGCATAATAAAGATCCGGTGTTCACAAACATGAGCACTTTGCATCCACCTATTGAAATCATAGAGCGGCTGGATAGCCCGCCATACAAAGACGATAGGCGACCGATACATAGAGCGACAAACCCTAAAAGTACGTTAGGTAATAATTGACAAAGACTCGACTGTGATAAAGCCAATCTTAAATTTTTATCATGGAACATTGCTGGTTGGCTCAACAAGGCGACTGACCAATCATTTGTCAATTTTATTCAAGATCATGATATAGTCTTCCTGCAAGAGACATGGCTAACAGGGGACTTAGATGTAAATGGTTTTGCCTCATTTTCGCTCGCAGGTTCACCAAGCAACAAAGGGGGACGAGCTAAGGGAGGGCTAGGCATTCTAATATCCACAAAGTTGAGAGCATCTTTCGTCGAGCTGGAGCCTCTGAGCAGTGTGGCCATGGCATTATTAATGAAATGCAGATATTGCACACTTCTATTGATTAATATATATGCCCCTCCCCAAAGAGGCAAGCAGCTTATCAAAAATATCTGGCATAGGCTAGAATCATATGTCGATGAGCTAATGAATCAAACTCCTGCAGCGGCAGTGCTGCTGGCTGGGGATTTAAATGCTAGAATTGGCCAATCAGACGAAGCATTATATGCTCATTTCCATGACGTACCTCCCATTTCTGAAGAAGCCCATTCTATTCCCCCAAGGCTCTCAAAAGACAAGGGCTGCAACTACGCAGGCCTATGCCTTCTACGTTTTTCCAACAATCTGGATCTGACTGTATTAAATGGTCGTGTTGACAGAGAACCCAGTGGGGAATTTACATTTATATCCAACATGGGAGCCTCCACTATCGATTACGTCCTGGTGTCATCTAACCTTTTGAGCAGAGCACGGGAATGTAAAGTGGTGGAGAGGGTTGACAGCGACCATCTACCGCTCTGTTTAATACTGGATGTAAGAAAAGATTTATTTTGCTCTGATAAACTTGTAGCCCCATGTTTCGAAAACATGGAGCTAAGATACTCACGTATCAAATGGTCCAGCAAATTGAGTGATGAAATATCGGAAAGACTTCACTCAGATATTTTTCTTGCTAGAAAGGAGAACCTCGTTAATTCCCCAACTCCTGAGGCTAGATTAGACATGTTCCGGGAACTGATTTCGTCCCTACAACCTTATCTGACCAACAAAAAAATGCCACGGCAACCTCTACACTCTAATAAATCCAAACCTTGGTTTGACCAAGAATGCATGGCTATGAAACGCCTCCTGCTGGATAAGTACAGGAACTATAGAGCAGCGAACTTACCTTCGCTTCTATTAGACTGGTTTGAGTTAAAACGCAGTTATAAAGCTTTGATTAACAAGAAAAAGCTCCAGGCACAAAGGGAGGAATGGCAGTGCCTAGTGGAGGCCTCCCGAAGGAAAGATTCTGCCACGTTTTGGAAAACAATTGCAAAAAGCTGGAGAGACTCCCCAATTGAAATCGAATACTCTATACCCGCTGGAGCATGGGAGGCCTACTTCCTCTCATTATATTCATCAAATCAACTGGTCCCAGCTCTGCTTCCTGCTTCAAGTGAATTTGGCAAGGAATGGCCCCCTGTGACAACAGAAGAAATTACTGGCCTTATTCAATCTCTTAAATCAGGGAAAGCCCCAGGTGCTGATAATATCCCACCAGAAATTCTTAAGGCAAATGTTGAATGGTGGGCCCCTGTGCTAGCCGCCTTGTTCACTAGTATAAATCAAGCGGCTATTATCCCCGAGGACTGGGGTTTAGCCATCATCATTCCAATATTCAAGAAAGGAAACAGAACTGAGCCAGCTAACTACAGACCAATCAGTCTATTAAGTATTATTAGTAAACTGTACGCTGCTCATTTATGTGATAAATTAGTGGAGTGGATGGAAAGAGAGCATATTCTATCAGAAGCTCAAGCTGGCTTTAGAGCAAAGCGTTCAACTATAGACCAGGCCCTTATCCTTCAACACCTGGCAGATAAATACTCTAGAAAAGGGGGGTCTTTATATGCAGCTTTTGTCGATTTTAAATCGGCTTTTGATCTAATACCAAGGGATAGACTCTGGGAAAAGCTTGGCGCTACAAACATAGATAAACGCTTATTACGCCTTATTCGTGGTCTATACGAAAACACCAGGGTGAGGGTAAGATGCGATCAGTCAGGCCATCTAACTAAAGAAATTCAAACGCATTATGGGGTTAAACAAGGATGTGTCCTCGCGCCTATGCTATTTAATTTCTACATCAACTCTCTAGCAGTAAATATGGCGAAAGAAAATGCCCACCCTCCCAAACTGGCAGGTTTGCCCCTCCCGGTGCTTCTGTATGCGGACGACGCAGTCCTACTCTCCTTTTCCTGCGTTGGCTTGAGGAAGCTTTTGAGATCACTTGCTGACTATTGTCAAGAGGAACAACTATCAATAAATTACAGCAAATCTAAAATTATGGTGTTTTCAAAAAAAAGAAGGAAACACAAATGGAGAATAAACAGTCAACCTATTGACCAGGTAGCAACTTTCAAATACCTGGGAATAACTTTTCAGGAAAGGGTCTCGTGGCACCAACAGATGAAAAACGCCATTGCCAACGCAGGAAGGGCCAATAAAGCCCTTACAAGATTTTTTTCACGGGAAAGGGGGTAAATACGTTCCGGCAGCCTCCCAGGTTTTTGCTGCAAAAATACTCCCACAACTCACTTATGGATCCCAGGTTTGCAGTTTTAAAAATTTTGCGCCTATGGAGGCATTTCAAACAAAATACTATCGGTGTCTATTGGGGATTCCCCCCCCCCCCCCGTGTATCTAATATAGCTGTCCGCTTAGAAGTTGGACAACCACCCGTTAACGCGCGGTTGTGGATTCTAAAGATACACTATTGGTTAAAACTTATTTTTTTCCCCGGCCGGTTTGGCTCCTTTAACACTCTTAGACACCTTTCATTCTACCTGGAAAGCTTCCCTGTTTGAAAAGATAAGAAGCTTGGGATTCTCCCCGCAGATCTTGATAGCGGCAGGATATGAGAGAGCCAAAAGTCAAGTGCTTCAACGCATTAGGGACATAGAGTTGCAATGTCATATGGGCAAAATGGATAAACATGCCACAATTAGAGACTTTGGGAGAGGGTTTTCACCTGCAAATTATCTGGCTGATTTACAAATACCTAAGTACAGACACTCCTTTACACTGGCCAGATTCAACGTTCTGCCCTCTGCCCTGCTGCTAGGCAGATATGAGGGCAAACCATATGAGTCACGTGTTTGCCCATGTGGCTCATCGGAAGTGGAAACAAGTCTGCATGTATTGCTGCACTGTAGTTACTACGAGGATCTACGCCTGACCTTTATTGCCCCAGTTCTACAAAAGCTTAAAAATGAACCAGAACTCCAACGTATGAGAGCCTTGGTAGAAGATAAGGTTCCTGAAATTACAATCAATGTTGCCAAATTCTGTGTAGCCACTATTAGGCGTAGGAAACAAGAGCTTTCTAATGTCAATATGCAGGCGAAGGCAAATACTTAATTTTATTTATGCTGTCTAATTTTAAATTGCTGTTATGGCCTAATCTGTATTGAAATTGTCCTTTGTTTTTTCCGGTGTTATGCTTCGCTGACTAGCTGTACGAGTTAATCTGGTCTGTGACCGTTTAATAAAATTTGATTTGATTTTGATTTGAAATCAGAAATCAGGACAGCATCTGTAAGTCTGGGACCTGTCCCTGGAAAATAGGGACACTTGGAGGGTCTGCCATCAGTTGGCAACACAGTGGAAGCACGAGAGCTAAGGCCCAAGCAAAGGGAAAAGGTAAAGGGATCCCTGACCATTAGGTCCAGTAGTGGCCGACTCTGGGGTTGTGGCGCTCATCTCGCTCTATAGGCCGAGGGAGCTGGCGTTTGTCCACAGACAGCTTCTGGGTCATGTGGCCAGCATGACTAAGCCACTTCTGGAGAATCAGAGCAGCTCATGGAAACGCCGTTTACCTTTTTGCTGGAGCAGTACCTATTTATCTACTTCCACTTTGACGTGCTTTCGAACTGCTAGGTTGGCAGGAGCTGGGACAGAGCAACGGGAGCTCACCCCGTTGCAGGGATTTGAGCCGCCAACCTTCTGATCGGCAAGTCCTAGGCTCTGTGGTTTAACCCACAGTGCCACCCAGGCTGCTTCAAAGTTCTGTGATTCTTTTTATCGGCTTCAAGTAGAATCCGACTTCATTTTGCAATCTTGACTTCATACAAAACATTCTGGCAATTGTCCCAGATAACAAAACAAGCCCCCAGAAAGACCACCCCACCCCACAACCTGTGCAAGCCTAACTAAAAATGCACCCTAATGTGTTCAGCAATTCTTACTCACGCTCTCAAATGCTGTTTCGAAGCACTACTAATCTGCAAAGAGGAGGCATATATCTGGCCTTCCAGATGCACTTCAGGGACTCAGTTGTATATTAAAATATTAAAGCCCCGGACCAGATTTCTTCTTCTTCTAGATTTAACTTCATATGGCGTGATTGATATATATCAGAAGGGGGGGGAAAGCCTTTTCTGTCTAATGGCTCCCCTCGCCCACCCCCACCCCCCGAATGGTAGATTTGGTTCTGTTCTCTCTGTGAGAATTCCTTGAGATTCTAGAGATTGAGATAAAAACTATTAGTACATTAGAGCTGCGGTTTTGATAAATGTCTACATTATCAGCTCTCATGAGGCAGCAGCTGAAACCATGAATTTTTCATAGCACAGCCAGTACAGTCACCCATAGATTACATTACTCTGTTCACAAGGAAAAAAATAGATTGGGCACGAGCTATTTATAGATTTCAAACATATATGTTCCTTTCCAAAGTTGAAGTTTTTGAAACGGACTGTCGTATACAATTCTTGGTATACTGGATTATGCTTGTCCCACCGTCATGTCTTCGTTTATTTGGTTTATATCAGCCGTTTCATCTCCAAGAGAACTGCATTCAAGATGGCCATTCTCTGAATGGGGATTAGCAAGACTTTGTGGATGTAGTCCAGGGAATGAACAGATGTATTTGCTTTTCCGGAATCCTCCAGAAGGTTGGCCAGGTTTGACCTCTGCAGTTTTTAAAGGACAGGAGGGGAATGAAACCATGAGCCTTTGTTTTCCAAGGTATCCTTTGAAGCAGATGTTATGGGGACTATGCCATTGTCTAGGGCAGTGGAGAAGCACCTTTGTTATACAGTGGTACCTCGGGTTAAGAACTTAATTCGTTCTGGAGGTCCATTCTTAACCTGAGATACCACTTTAGATAATGGGGCCTCCCGCTGCTGCTGCGCGATTTCTGTTCTCATCCTGAAGCAAAGTTCTTAACCTGAAGCACTAGTTCTGGGTTAGCGGAGTCTGTAACCTGAAGCATATGTAACCTGAAACGTATGTAACCCGAGGTACTACTGTACATGCAAACTATGTTCTCCACATGTAAAAGGTGCCAGTCAACAAACAGGCTGGGGTGCCATGAAGATTGAGCCCTCCATGCCAACCAAAATTTTAATAAGTCCCCATGGCCTCTCTCTCTCTCTCTCTCTCTCTCTGTTGCTCCATTCATTCTGTCATCTGCCCACTATTTCCTTCTTTTTTATTTTTTTATTTAATTTTCAAAAATATAAACAAACAACAAAAACAATTCCGAATCCAAATGTCGTGATTGCCCTGAATATCCTGGCTTCCCTCCCATCCCTCCATGGGCCCCATTAATCCTATTTTCAACTGCATATCACTATTTCTCCAATTTGGTTAAATCTTTCTAAGTTATCCATGCACACTGTTACATTACAAGTATGTTTAAAATCCTGCCAATGTTTTAACCTGCTTAAAATATTCTTGTATGGTACATTATAAACTTTCCCCATTCTTTTTTAAAAATCTTGTCTTCTTGATTCTTGAGCTTCTCAGTTAATTTTGCCAACTCTTTCCTTCTTAAGGCTGCATAAATGTCCATTAAGTCCAGTCGCGGACAACTCTGGGATTGTGGCGCTCATCTCACTTCACTGGCCGAGGTAGTTGGCTTACAGCTTCCAGGTCATGTGGCCAGCATTACTAAGCCACTTCTGGTGAACCAGAGCAGCGCACAGAAACACCGTTTACCTTCCCGCCGGAACGGTACCTGTTTATCTACTTGCACTTTGACGTGCTTTCAAACTGCTAGGTTGGCAGGAGCAGGGACCGAGCAACAGGAGCTCACCCTGTTGCTGGGATTCGAACCGCCGACCTTCCGATCGGCAAGCCCAAGAGGCTCAGTGGTTTAGAAGAGTTTGGATTGGATATCCCGCTTTATCACTACCTGAAGGAGTCTCAAAGCAGCTAACAATCTCCTTTCCCTTCCTCCCCCACAACAAACACTCTGTGAGGTGAGTGGGGCTGAGAGACTTCAGAGAAGTGTGACTAGCCCAAGGTCACCCAGCAGCTGCATGTGGAGGAGCAGAGACGCGAACCCGGTTCCCCAGATTACGAGTTCATCGCTCTTAACCACTACACCACACTGGCTCTCTGTGGTTTAGACCACAGCGCCACACGCATCCAATCCTATGCATAGCTTTCTCTAAATAAGTAGCAATAAGTTCAGTAGGACCTATTTCTGAATAGGCCTGCATAAGATTATGTTGCATATCCCAACCTCTTTCCCTCTCACCTCGCCCACCTATGACGTGGACTAAGCCAGCCGCCACCCCTGCCTCTCACCCCACCCCAATAACTTGGCTATAACTTCTTATGTCAAATTCCCCCCCCCCCCCAAGGAGGCTCATCAGAAAACAGCCCTGCCTTCTTTCAGACATCTTTTGAAAACCGTACCTTTTAGACAGGCCTTCACAACATATATATATTTAAAACAACCACCACCAACAACCAGTATCTATTGCTGTTTCATTTATGCCTTTAATTGTGTTTGATGGATACTGATTGACTGAGCGTATTGTATTTTACATTGAAAGCTGCCCTTGATATATTTTATGAATGTGCAGATCTTAGATAGATAGATGATAGATTAGATAGATGATAGATAGATAGATAGATAGATAGATAGATGATAGATAGATAGAGATAGATAGATGATAGATAGATATAGATAGATAGATAGATAGATAGATAGATAGATGATAGATAGATAGATAGATAGATAGATAGATAGATAGATAGATAGATAGATAGATATAGATGATAGATAGATAGATGATAGATAGATAGATAGATAGATAGATAGATAGATAGATAGATGATAGATAGATAGATAGATAGATAGATGATAGATAGATAGATTGATGATATAGATAGAGATAGATAGATAGATAGATAGATAGATAGATAGAGATAGATGATGATGATGATAGATAGATAGATAGATAGATAGATAGATAGATAGATAGATATAGATAGATGATAGATAGACAGATTAGATAGATAGATAGATAGATAGATAGATAGATAGATAGATAGATGATAGATAGATAGATGATTGATAGATAGATGATAGAAGAAAGCAATGGAGCAACTTTTTTTCCCATTGGCTTGAACGGGGAGGGAAGCTGCACTGCCAGCCAAGGGCAGGAGAGAAAGATGGAAGAAATAAGCACAGGGAGCGCTTCAGAGCTTTGACAGCCTCTCCAGTATGCAGCCCAAAAGAATTCCTTGGTCACACTGACAGTGCCAGAAATGGAGGGCTTTGAAGGTGCACAGAGCCCTGATTAGCAACAGGCAAAGGAAGCTTTTGTGGGATGTAAAACACATAGCAGTCAAGTACAACATCCCTAAAATGGACATGCTAGGAGAGAGGTCAGCAACCTAAGGCCCATGTAGGGGACTTTCTTCCATGGCTCCAGAAATCACTTCTGCGCATGCCCAGACACCAGAAATTGCTTCTGTGCAGGCGTGATTTTCAGCGTCTGGGCATGTGCAGAAGCAATTTCTGGCGCCGCGGACGGGAAATGTGCGGGAGTGATCCAGCCCAAGCCCAGTAAGCCTTGCTGACCCCTGTGCTAGGAGATGCTTTGTACCAGCCAGGAGAAAACTTCCTGTTTCCTCCTGAGCTGGGACAAACTTCCTCTGCGTGTGACTAGAGGGGTGTGTGGCCTAATCTGGGGAAGAGGGGCATCTTCTTTTGCTCCTCTCTTCTCCATTTTCTTTTTCTCTATGTGTGAGCAGAAGTGACTGCCTGTCTGCAGTCACTTGGGACTAACTCCCTTATGGGATAGTTCCATATGTATATATACTTTTGTAACCTAAGTCTGCTTGGCAGGGGGTTGGACTCAATGGCCCTTGTGGTCTCTTCCAACTCTATGATTCTATGATTCAGGGATCTAACTGTGAACTGAATGAATGTGAGTGTGATGGCCTGGGATTCCGATTCAGAGGCTGAACCAGAGGAATCCCAGCCTGCACAGGAGTCCCCGCCTCCAGGCAAGGCCTAGATTCTGAGGAGCCTGCACCTGTGTCAGATCCTCAGGAGCAGGCACCAGGTGAAACCATTCTGGCCCCAGAGGTGCTTGAGGACTCAGTGTCTACAGGTGAGCCTCCTCCGGGGCCCAGTAACCCTTCGGCCTCTCCTGATCTGCAGAGGCTTAGGGCAGAGAGGCGAAGGGAACTGGTTGCTCCCAGGAGGAGTGCTCGCCTTAAGGCCAGGGGAGGCAGGGCTCCTGGGGGCCGGGACCGCCCCTGGCCTTAGAAGAAGATAAAGGTCAGTCAGCCCGGTCCCAGGAGCAACGTCGTTGTTGGCTTCAGACCTTCCAGCGTTCCTGTTCCTTGCCTGGCCTCCTGCTCCTGACCTTCCAGCGTTCCTGTTCCCGCCCAGCTCCCAGCTTCGGACCTTCCAGCGTTCCTGTTCCCGCCCGGCTCCCAGCTTCGGACCTTCCAGCGTTCCTGTTCCCGCCCGGCTCCCAGCTTCGGACCTTCCAGCGTTCCTGTTCCCGCCCGGCTCCCAGCTTCGGACCTTCCAGCGTTCCTGTTCCCGCCCGGCTCCCAGCTTCGGACCTTCCAGCGTTCCTGTTCCCGCCCGGCTCCCAGCTTCGGACCTTCCAGCGTTCCTGTTCCCGCCCGGCTCCCAGCTTCGGACCTTCCAGCGTTCCTGTTCCCGCCCGGCTCCCAGCTTCGGACCTTCCAGCGTTCCTGTTCCCGCCCAGCTCCCAGCTTCGGACCTTCCAGCGTTCCTGTTCCCGCCCGGCTCCCAGCTTCGGACCTTCCAGCGTTCCTGTTCCCGCCCGGCTCCCAGCTTCGGACCTTCCAGCGTTCCTGTTCCCGCCCGGCTCCCAGCTTCGGACCCTCCAGCGTTCCTGTTCCCGCCCGGCTCCCAGCTTCGGACCTTCCAGCGTTCCTGTTCCCGCCCGGCTCCCAGCTTTGGACCTTCCAGCGTTCCTGTTCCCCGCCCGGCTCCCTGTTTCGGATCTCGCCTCTCGTCTTGTGAACTCGGACTACGGTAACGGTACCCCCCCCCCCCCCGGGACCAGCACAGTGAGTAATTACTTCTGTATTCACTTTAATAAGATTGCCGTGTATATTCTTTTTAGGAGGGACAAGAAGGGCTCTTACCAGGAATCTTAGATAGAGAGCCTCAGACGAACCTGCAACAAGCAAACCGCTGTGCGTTTAAAGGGGAATGTTTAAACTCTGCTAAGACATAGAACTTGCTAATGCAAGTTAGGAAGGATATCATTAAACAATATATCCTCTCCTGTCTCCCATAACATTCCCACAGCTTTAACCCACAGGGCTTCCCTTTATTTCTGATCAGTTGACTGGCACTTACAATAAATCGCAATATGGACAGAGGTTGGCAGCACTAGGAAGGTGGTAGATATGCTGTATTACAGAGTCCTCAGCAGACACTGATGGAAACAGATACATTTCTTTCCGGAACGGGTGAATCCTTTCAAATAAGGGTTTCTAGCGCTACAGATGCAGAAGATGAAAATGCCCAAGTGCTGGCACTGGGAATTTCGTATCAACTGTATATGCCAGTGCATTCCATAATCAGACATCTAAATGCTGGCATCCACACTCAAAGTGTCCTCCAGTTTAAACCTCCCAACATTTCAGGCTATTAAGATGCCCTAGAGCAGAAAATTGATTCTTGTGCAACAAAGGTCCTGAATAATTAGAACAAAGAAAATGTTGCAGCGTGACACGGTTCCATTTGGGGTGCCAGCCAGCCAGCCAATCCCCTTTCCAAAATACTCCATTGAACGTGTCTCCATTTTTCCACCCTGCCCTTCCCATTCAGCTTTCTGTCACCTGCTAGTGCTTAGTGGCTGAGTTCACCAAGAAGGAAATATATGGCACTGAAATGCATTTGTGAACAAATGGTAAAGTCAAATGGGATGTTATCTGTGCAAGCCCCAGGGAAATTAGTGGAAGCTGTGCCAAGTTGCAAGTCTCATTAAAATAAAGCAATGGAAAATAGCCATGACTGGCTTTGCCAGACTGGTCTAAGTTTGCAATTCCTACATGGGGATATATCCTATTCAAGATGCATCAGCATACATCTGTGCTGTATATTGTAGAAAACGGCAACTCAAGCCCACTTGTTCTTGCTATTCTTTTTCAGTGACAGGCTGTGTACAGACTACAGTTTAGTGTACATTTGGTGTGCTCCATGTGCTGTTCTTTTTCTAATGTTGTACACACAACACCAGCTGCAATTCAGACATACCCATTTCTTCCGTTGAGTTAATGTGTTTTTTCACAAACTAGTTTTGATGCAGAAAGAGATTTTAAAGCTGAATAAATTTGCATCACAGCCCGCTTGTATACAACTAAAAAGTGCATGTGTGTCAGGGGCTCAGGAGCAGAGGCACAGGGAAGAGGGGAAATGGAGAGCGAAGGGGAAGAATCCGAGGGGAGCGTAGGAGAAGAGGACAGTGGTCCGAGGGATTCCATGAGCCTCTCCAGCGAATCGGAAGATTCACAGAAGGGGGCGCCAGTGGCCAGGGGCAGGGGGTTTCCAGGGGGAACGCCCCAGGAGCAAGGGGGCAGGAGGGATTCTCAGAGCAGTAGTTGGAAATCAGGACCAGCTTCCCCACCAGAGCAGAGTGGGGGGGAAGTTTCCCAAGCATCGGGGTCAGTGCATTCCCCAACAGGAAGAGAAGACGAGGCAGGGCTGACCATGCCTCCGTCGGAGAGTCGGGCAACGGAGGGGAGGTCAGATCCAGCCAGTGTCCTGGAAGAGGGAAGCAGTGACAGAAGTAGTGTAACGGTTAGGAGAAAGGTCACTGGGTTGGCGCGAGAGGCAAGTTCAAATGTACAGGAGCGCGGGACAGCAGAGAATGAGGATTGGGAACTGGGTCCTAAAGCCCGACGGAGGCAGGGGGAGGAGCTAAGCGACTCAGCGTCGGAAGAGTCCAGAAAGGGCAATGCCCCAGTGGGCAGGAGGACCCAGAGGAAGAGAGAGCAGCGGAAAAGGTGGAGCAGGGCTAGGATCTTAAACTGGTGTCAGAGGGGAGGAGACTCAGACGGGACTTCGCCGATCTAGGGGTTAAGACGTAGGGCTGCACACTGTGGCTTTGAAATGGAAACTGAACTTCAATAAAGACTTTTATACATTACCACAGCCTAGCGTTGGTCCTCTGTGAGCTGGGACCTAGAGGCAGCTCTGACAATGTGACTTGTGTCATTCTTGCTGGGGTGGTTCCCTACCATGGTGATGTCTCAGTGGATGTACCACAGTGGAGAATCCCATTTCCTTTCTGCCCTTCGGGACAATCACTTAGCTTCTGATTGTTTATTCACCTTCTGCTTTATTAATGACCTGCAGGTGACACATTTTTAAAAATCCACATTTTGAGATTGCCTGATAGATCAAAAGGTAAAGGTAAAGGGACCCCTGACCGTTAGGTCCAGTCGTGGGTGACTCTGGGGTTGCGGCACTCATCTCGCTTTATTGGCCAAGGGAGCCGGCATACAGCTTCCGGGTCATGTGGCCAGCATGACTAAGCTGCTTCTGGTGAACCAGAGCAGCACACAGAAATGCCGTTTACCTTCACGCCAGATTTACCTATTTATCTACTTGCACTTTGATGTGCTTTCGAACTGCTAGGTTGGCAGGAGCAGGGACTGAGCAACGGGAGCTCACCCTGTCGCAGGGATTCGAACCGCCGACCTTCTGATCGGCAAGTCCTAGACTCTGTGGTTTAACCCACAGCGCCACCCGCGTTCCTGTACACAAAGGTAAACCTAAACGAATACCTGCCCACAATATTGGGCTAGATGGACCAATGTTCAGGACTCAACAGATGGCCATTTCCTATGTTCCAGGCAGAGGGTATTCTCGATAGTGGCGTCCGCCCTGTGGAAGGAAACAAGCAACTATCAGACTTGTAGAAGACATCTGAAGGCAGCCCTGTATAGGGAAGTTTTTAATGTTTGATGTCTTACTGTGTTTTCATTTGTTGGAAGCCACCCAGAATGGCTGGGGAAACCCATTGTATAAATGGGTGGCAAACAAACAGAATGGACAATGTGACATTTTGTGCCACCTCTCTGTAAAAGTGCTTGAAAACCATGGGAGCACTTCCACAAGAGTCCTTCACCTCTTTGGTCTTGAGAGGAAAATTCTGTTTCCTTTGTAACTTTGAAATAGTCACGAGGTTTGAGATTCAGTTCCAGATCCCAGGGGACAACATGTTTGTGCTGCCTAGTAATATTATGAGTTCTGTGTCTATAGCAGGGGTCAGCAAACTTTTTCAGCAGGGGCCGGTCCACTGTCCCTCAGACCTTGTGGGGGGGGCAGACTATATTTTTGGGTGGGGGGTGTTGTGACGTGGGGTTTGTGATTTCAGCTCTCTTGACATAATATGCTGGAGACAGTTCTCTAGTAACACTTCTTTATTAAAGCAAACAAGACTCAGACTTGAGGAGGGGAGAGCTACATTTATAGGGACAGGGAACAAGCTAGAAAGGATACATTTTGGAGGGAACAATATCAGGCAATCACAGTCCTGCCTTTTGGAGGCAACCAATAAGACAGAGGATCCAATTACAGCAGCTTAAATGAACCAATAGTAGCTGTACCCTCTGGAACCAAAAGGCAGTTACTTTACCCTAATGCAATACAGACAATAATAATACAGATATAAAATCCTTTGACTCAATACACAACAGGGGGGATGAATGAATTCCTATGCCCCACAAATAACCCAGAGATGCATTTTAAATAAAAGGACACATTCCACTCATGTAAAAACATGCTGATTCCCGGACTGTCCGCGGGCCAGATTTAGAAGGCGAGTGGGACGGATCCGGCCCCCGGGCCTTAGTTTGCCTACCCATGGTCTATAGAAATCCATCCATTAGGGAAGCATAGACGTAGCCAAGGGGGAACAAGAAAGGGCAGCTGCCCCACTAAATCAATAAAAATACATAAAAATATATAGCTAACTGAGGTTAGCCCCCCCAAAAAAGGCCTGCCACCCAGTGAGCACAATCTGAGCTCAAATCCTGAGCACAATCTGGCTCTTGGTGTGAGATGCTATCTGCAGACTCCCTCCACCCTCACCAACCCCAGACGAGAATGATTGACCGCTCCCCACATAAAATGGGGGGTGCCTTTTGCGTGGTCACACACAGCCCCCGCCCCCCCCGATCCCAGTGTGGCTCCCAGTAGTTCAAGCTAGCTTCACCCCCCCCCCCCAGGCTGGATACCTGGAGGTCTCCACCCACCTCCGCCAATCGCCCAATCCCATCTGGGGAGGCATTGCCAGGGGGTTGGCCAGGTAGGGGGCGGGACCGCCCTGCCCACACAACAGAAGGTGAATCTTACCTGGGACTCTTCAGTTGGCTCCAGAGCTTCTCCCACCATGCCCTCCCTCAGTTAAGCCTTCTTTTGCAGGTTAACCTCTTCTCTACAGGTACGCAGGCACTGCTACGTCAGGGTCGCTGTTGAAGGGCTGGAAAGGAATTTTCCTGCATAGGCAGGTTTTGCCTTTCCCGTAACAAAACGTCACAACTTGGGCAGTTTCAGGCCTTGGTTGGAATCCTATGTTCCTAAAAAGGGGGGGGGCGTGAAGCGGTGACCCACGCCCCCCTTGCGGTGGTGATCCCAGGGTTCCCCGTTAAAGGGGTCTTGAGGGGAGGCATTGGCCGTATGCCTAGAGGTTGTCATTGCTCTCCCCTCCAATGGCGGCAAAACGGGGGCAGGCTCTCTGCTTGAACATATGTTCTCCAGAGCCAGCCCAATCCCCACACATTCTGGATAACCCTGATGTCTCCCAGATCCCCGGCTGGGGACTGGGAAGGATAAGCACCCAGTGCCTGAGCCAAGGTCTCCCTACACCTGAAACCTAATAAAGTTGTGGCCAATTTTAATCCCATAGCACGTTGTCTTGAGTCATTATTCTGCTCAGGGGTCACCTGGGGTTGGGGGGACTCCGCCTGTCCACGCAAATGTCAATGAGCAGCATCTTAGGGCACTGCATTTGGATTATAGGGTGTGTTGCGTTGGGCTGGGGCCTTATTCCATTTCTAACTCCTCTAATCAAATCGCCCAACAGAAGTAATTGCTGACCAGAGTTGTATGTTAAAAAACAACAACAAGCACCATTTATTGCATTTTTAAATAAGTGTGAGACAGTTCAGACCTCTGAGTTTTGCAGGCAGATTTTTCACCTTGTTACTTATTTATACAGCACATGTTGCTTTAAAAAAAAGTGTGGGGGGGTTGTATTTAGCTTTGCATTTTTCAACTCCTCAGCCTACATATTTAGTCCTTCATCAGCTTGTGGGGGCCGGGTGGGGATACATTATGGAACTGTAAATCACTGCAAAAACCATCTCTTGTAACTGTCAAACTATATAATGGGAAAAGTCATAACTCTAAGATGTTTCCCAACATCCCTCTGCTGCCTTAAATGAAGATATAATTAACCAGTGAAGTATTTTGAGTCAATTTGCTGTTTAGGAACTTCTCTGTCAAGAGCCCAGTGATTCACTGCTGTATCTTATGCATGTCTTGAAGTTGCCCGTTAAATCATCCCAAAATGAAATGCTTCTCTAGTGTATGTTGTAAGCTAATTGCTATATTAACAAAGCCATTAGTAGGGAATCCAACCAAATTTCAGAGCGATTTCAGTCATAGGCCTTATTAAAGAATAGTGCTTGCTCCCTTGATTGGAAATAAATGATCAGTCACTTTCACTGAATAACTGTTTCCTTACTAATGAAAAGTCAGTAGAATTAGGATAATTTTCCCTGGGTAGAGTCTTACTTCAGAGTTAAGCTGTTAAGCTGCTTCCCAGGTAACTGGAGGGGGTGGTGTGAGGCATCTGGGCATTAGGAATACAAGCCAAGCCTGGCTCTGTGGCCCTCCTAAATTGAGTTATTCTGTTCCTGGGCAGCTGGCAGAGCGCTGGGCATGGGACTGCCACATTCCCCGGCCTCCGCAGGAGACTCACAGTCCCTCTCTGGGTCTCTGTTCCTTTTTAGCCACCATCAAACGAGAGCGGTGGCGACTGGACTTCTGATCTTAAGCTGAATAGTGGTGTGAGGAATCTGGGCATTTGCAGTACAAGCCAAGCCCTGGCTCCATGGCTCACCTAAATTCAGGGAATTCTGAGCCCCTCTTTGCCACATACCCCTGGCAATGTCGACTGTCCTACTGATCCTAAGCCCAGCCCAGCTTCAGGCCCCTCAACAAGAGCCCCCCTTCTAGAACCCAACACTCTCAACTGCCTCCCCCCAACATTCGAAGTCCCTTTCCAAGCCTCCTCCAATCTTCTCTCTTCACCAGAATTCCACTCTCTCTCTTCCTCCCTCCCTCCCTGCTTGACATTCCCTTGGGAATTCTAATAGCATCACCTCAATTACCATACTGCAAAAAAAGAGGAAGAGGTTACAGATGGGAAATGTCCGAGAATCCCAAAGTATAAACTCAGAGACCCTGGCTTATGTCTCGCAGGAGGAGTCAGGATCCAGCCTGAACCTCAACCTTTCTCTGTTCCCTCCCTGTGTCATATTGAACATTGTAAGCCCCTCGGGGCAGGAACCTTCTTATCAAGGGTCACACACAGCAATGGTGCAAAGATATAATATAAAATAAATCTCACTAGGCTCCTGCCCCATGCAAACTGAAGCCCGCTAGACACCTTTCCCTTAAAACCAAAGGGTGTGCACAAACCATCCATTTGGGGCTCCTGCAGCATGAAAAGGAGCTAAGTCTGCAGAGCTGCACTGCTGGCAGGCAGGGACTCGGACCTTAGAAAGACAACTGGCAGAGAGGGCTCTGTGTGAGGTCCCTTTCCCTGCTCTCATGAAGAAAAAGAGCATATTGCTCCCCTCTGTCTTCCTTGGACCTGTGTGGGATGCAGACATGCCTCTTCCACATGGGCCTGGTGTTGGTTATCATGTAAATATCAGAACTGTTAGGAAGGTTGGGTGTCACACTCTGCAAGATGCCAGGGGGGTCCAGGCACTCACCCAGGGTCTGCATTCCTTGGGAGAATGGAGACATGGCAGAGACTGTTGCAACTCTAAGAAATACGCTTTATTCCCATGTTGGCCCTTTCCGTCTGCGTGGAGGGAGTCCGCCTCTGACAGCCTGGTCCTGTCCAGAGGGGCTTCTCCCGCACAGCAGGGCAGCCCTGGAGTCCCAGGCATCTCTCCCAGGTTCTCCGATGGGCCATCAACCCTTTTGGGCATGTTCCTGTCTCTATCCCAGGTGAGGCCCTGGCTTGGAAAGAAATCTGAGCCTGCACTTTCCCCCTGACTTCCAATCTGCCCTTCAATACTCCAAATCTTCAAAATCTTACCATTTCTTAATCTCTAGGGTTTAGGGGTGTCCCCTGCAAATGCATAACAGTCTTTTGCCTGCATAGATTTTACTGCCACTGTTGCTATGAATCTATTATTATTATTATTATTATTATTATTATTACTCCTTTATGTATATGCCACTCATCTCCTCTGGGTCCCGGAGCTCCTCCTACCTTCACAGTTCCTTCTCATGATCGCTGATGGGCACACTTGTCTCAGCAAGTCTCTCACCATCATCTGACAGGCATCCCTCTTGCAGGCCACTATAAGGCTTGCTTGCAAAGCAGCACTTTGTGACATCAGCTGGCAACCCAGGCTGCTAGGTTGTCAGGCAGTTGAATTAAGAATAATGAAATGGGGGGGGGGTCAAAGTGTGCTGAGATGAGGCCACCGTGGGTCAGGCCAGAGGGTGCTGTTGGGGTGTGTGGTTGTACTCCCTTTGCTCTCTGTTGCTCCCCCGCCTTTGCCACTTCATTTGTATCTGGGATTGGACCTCCGTATTGACAAAGCAGTAGAGGATGCTCAGCCGCAGGCCGCCCTGCTCAACAACTCAAAGAAGAAGTTGAGGTAGCCCTGGACGTGTTCCTCAGGAACCAGCACAAGCACCATCATGAACCCCCAACAGCAGGATGAGGGTTACAGTTGTCTTGGCCAACCTGAATCTGTGTAATGCATCTGTTGCGCCCGGAGATTGGAGAGCACAATCTCAAGGATGTGCATGAAGATCACAAAGTTGAATAATGCCAGCAGTTCTGCATGGACTTGCCAGAGTTGAGAGTATATTGTTGTCGAAATCCACCAAAGTGAAATCCCAAGACGATGAAGAGTTCTTCAAAGACGGAAGGACAAAATAAGAGACCGGGGTTTGCCGCAAATGCAGCATGTCACATTTTGGGATGTTTTTGGAGCACCACCACCTGGCAGGCACATTAGGATTTTGAAACAGCCCGCCTTGCTGTTACATTTCTTAAATAAAAAAGACAAATTTCTAGTCCCCACAAGAAAATATGGTATATTTGGAGCTGCAGCTAATTGCTGGTCAAGGCAAAGTGGGCCGTGTTTCCTGCACTGCAAGACTGCAGAGTCCCCTCCCCACAAGAGACAGTCTCTGCCTCTGTCTCTGTGCCATCTCTGGGATGCATGGAATCAGATGGTGGGCCTTGGGTTGCTCAACCCAGCTGTCAACTGCCTGGCCAAGGTTCTCCTAAGGGTGGCAGGTAGCAGTTGCTCCCAGCCTGGCCTAGATAGACCAAGGATGGACCCACCCAGGGGCCTTTGTAGGCCATAGCTCAGCGCCTCTGGACGCCCACAGGGTCAGCATCTCCAGGTGAGGCTTGGGGAGCTCTGATCTGATCCCCAGGTGAGCTGCTGCCAGCCAGGCCAGAGGAAGACAGTCTGGAGCTCCCAGGACCAGGGATCTGGCTCCTGAGGCAGCTGTCTATGCAGCCCAGTGGGTGAGGTCTTCTGCTAGGCAAAGGGCCAGGCACTTTCCTGCATATTCACCTCTGGCGACTGAACATTTCGTGGCCGAGCTTCAATCTGTCTCTCTGTGTGCCTTTGTTGGATTAGCACAGCGGGAGTGACAATACTTCTTGCATCCTTAGACTCATAGAATCACAGAGCAGGATGGGACCTTGAGGATCATCTAGTCCAACCCCTTGCCATGCAGGAAGATGCAGCTGTCCCAGAATGGGATTGAACCTGCAAGCTGGGCCTTCTTATCCCCACACCTGAAGCCAAGCAGGGAGTTGAATCAAGGCCCTTCCTGGGTGCCCGGAAGATGCTCTGCCACTGAGCTATAGCCCCTCCCAAACAGAAACACAGGAAGGGGATTTAGATTGCTCCATCTACCTCAGAGTGACGGGGGCAACCCAGGCCTCAATCTCAGTCAGTTTTATTGCACATAGCCAAAGGCTGCCGCAATGTACACAGAATTATTTGACAATTAAAAAATCCAGGCAGATGGGTGGTGTACAAATAACTAGTAGTAGTAGTAGTAGTAGTAGTAGTAGTAGTAGTAGTATACACTGACCAGCAATTGCTCTGGAAGGTCTCAGGGCAGCAGTATTTCCACACACACACACAAACGGCTTTAGCCATTGAGGTCCCCAATCCAGGCACGTTTTCCTTGGAAGGAAACCCCATGGAACTGTTTATTTCCAAGTAGAAGACAGCCTCCAGATTAGGATTGGAGACCACCATTTCCCCCCAGATGTTTCCCAAATTGGTTCTTTTGTTTCCATTATATTATATTATATTATATTATATTATATTACACATTGAATTCCCTAAAACGATGCTCATCTTAAGTCTGCATTATACCTCCTGCAGTCCTGCATCAATTTTGAGCTTTTCCATCATGCCCACTTTCCCTCCCCACTGCACCCCAGCCTGTTACTCTGCTTCCCCTCCAGTTCACTCAGAGAAATATTCCTGGGTATTCCCAAATCTTATTCACCACGCTGTGACATTGTAGGTGGTGCTGATAAAGATATCCCTGAATGGCAGCTTTCTTTCTTTCCCACAAATGGACCTGGGCTCCTGCCCACCCATTGCTGCATCTACACAGCTGCAAGGACATCCAGGAATCAGCATCCCAGAAGCTGACCGCTTCTTCTTGCACTGCCTCCCAATCAGCATCCCTCTCTTTACACACGAGGTGTCCACTGCAGCGGGCAAGGGCGGCCCTTCCCTGGGCACGCAGCAGCAAGACATCTTAGCTGCTTTGACTGGGGGGCGGGGGGAGAGACTCTTTTCCCGGCCAGAAGGGGAAAAGCAGGGGGAAAGTTGGGCAATTATTATTATTATTATTATTATTATTATTATTATTAGGTGCTGGAATGGAGTTGCGGAGAATTCTGGCTGAAGAAAAGCACTGCTGCTCCCTGCAATCATCCTGTTAGAAGAAGCACTTCAGCTTCCCATTCCTGGTTCCTAGGAAATGGGTGTGAGGAAGCTGCAGGTTCCTCATCCCTGTTCTAAAGAACAGATGTCTCTCTCCCCCCCCCCCCCAATGATCCTGGGAACTGTGTGTTAGGGGCTCTGGGAACAGCTCCCATTAGCAGAGATCCGTGGAGTCCTAGGAACTCAGTCATGAGGAGGAACCAGGAAGATGGAGGGGCTCAGATGCCAGGTTCTTGAGTTGGGGAGGGACCCCGTGCCTTGGAAATGGAAAACCGTTGGGTGTTGAGTGTCCCAGGATTGTGCCTTGCCTTCAAGGGGGACGCCTGGGAGGTGGGGTTTGGTCCTGATGAAGCTCTAACAGAAGACCCAACGGGTTATTCCACATATTGGAGGACAGGAAGGGATTCCCCTCAGATCAGATTGGCTCAGGCATATCTGAGAGGAGCCAGCAGATGTAGCGACTCCTAGACTGGGGGGTGGGAGCAGCTGGCAGGACCACAGAACACACGTCCTAAAGGGTCTACGGTGGCTCCCAGTACGTTTGCGAGCACAATTCAAAGTGTGGATTCTGTATACGTGAAGAAGGGTTGCCAGCTGCTCCTTAAAAAACAGAATTTTAAAATCCCATCCTTGACAGAAACTTAAAAGGATAGGGATCAGGCTGCAAAACCTTTTTTAAGCACGTCCAGCCATGAAGCTAGCTGCCTCCCCTCCCTTTTCCCCACTTAAGAAAGAATCAGGCATGAACATGGGAACTTTTAAAATAAGCTTTATTTACTTTATAAATCATGCATCAGTTCACATCAATAGTGGCATTAAAAACTGTGCAGGCAAAATAGTGTTATATATTTGCCGGAGACACCCCCCCCCCCCCGCAAACCCCAGAAATACACACAATGTAGATTTTTGATTAATTGGGATATCAATGAAAGTACAGGCTGCACAACTGTGCCGGACAAGGAATTCCTGGGCTGACTTTTGCAAACCAGGCTGGCCCGTCTAGCAAAGGGCAAATCTGTTAACACTCCTGAGCTTGCTGGGCACATGACCCAAGGGGAAGTGGGAATGAGCCCCAAAGATATGGTGGGTACACAGCCCATGGTTTCAAGGGAAAGGTCTCTAGCAGGCTTTAGCTTACATGGGGCAGAAGCGTAGTGAGATTTATTTTGCATTATTTCTCTGCACCATCACTGTGTGTGACCCTTTGAAAAGAGGTTCCTTAAACTCTTTAATTTGAGGCAAGGAGGCAACAGCGAAAGGCTGAGGATCCAGGGTGGTCCCCTGAGTCCACTGAGTCCCGCTGAAAGACAGAAGTCAGGATCTGTCAGTTTAGACTTCTGGGTTCCCTGGCATTTCCCATATGTATCCTCTGTGACAACACGGGGCCTCCACTACCACTGGCTATTCCTGGTCTCAGCTCGCGTGTGACGCTACAGTTCCCAGATGGACGCAGAGTACAACTGCGAGCATTAAAACCTCAGGAGCCACCAGCAATTTCATGCTCTGCGAGTTTGCCCAGCAGCATGGTGTGGCGATGCAATAATTGGGGAATCTGCAGACAGTGAGAGCCCATTCACATGAGAGCCCATACTGTATCCTGCTTCCTCCACAGGGCCAGGCCTCCAGGGATGAGGCTCCAGATCCGGCACCCGGGATGAAGAACCGAACAACATCCCGGCGGTTCCCGGCTGACGTCCCTCGCACCTCTTCCCCACTGCCCCTTCTCCGTGCGGACATGGCTCCTTCCCGGCCCTGTTTGGCGCAGAAGCAGCAGCCAAGGTTTCCACCCATCAAAAACACTTATTCCGGAGCCGGGGGAGAATTTGGCTACTGCCTCTGTGCCAGGCCGGAAGGGACGGAGCCCAGACACCCGAACGGAGGAGTTCAGGGTGGGGCAGCTGATAAGATCAGGTAGGAGGAAATGCCCCCTTCCCAGGTCACCCCCCTCTTGCCCCAGACTGGGCTATTGTGCCTGGGAGCCAGGCGGCTGCTGATGTCTCTGTTTGTTTTGCAGCGAGGAGGAGGTTCAGCCTGGGAGCCACTGCATCACGGGAGGGACTGGAGCCCAGACAAAGGCCTCTCACCCCAGAGGTACTGGGACAGGGGGAAGGACAAAGTGTGGAAAGGCTCAGAGTTCAGGTAGGGGGTAATGCCAATTGAGTGCTGGAGTGGGGGGGGGGAGCAGTCACGTCTTTCCCCAGCCCCTCACCCCCCTCCTTCCAAGCCAGGGGTCAGGCCATTATGTGCCCAGGCAGGAGCAGTGATCGTTGGCAGCCAATGGGGACGTGGGCATGGGCACAGGGCCAGGCCTCCACAGGGCCAGGCCTCCACAGGGCCAGGCCTCCAGGGATGAGGCCCCAGCTCCAGCTCCCGGGATGAAGGGCGAGAGAACATCCCGGTGGTTCCCGGCTGGCAACCCTGGCATCTCTTCCCCACTGCCCCTTCTTCATGCGGGCATGGCTCCTTCCCGGCCCTACTTGGCGCAGAAAGAGGAGTCAAGGTTTTCCCCCATCAAGAACACCTCAAAAGTTATTCTGGAGCCGGGGGAGACTTGGGCTGCTGCCTCTGTGCCAAGCCGGCCGGGACGGAGCCCAGACGCCCGTACAGAGGAGTTCAGGTTGGGGCAGGTGATAACATCAGGTAGGAGGAAATGCCCCTTTCCCAGGTCCCCCCTCCTGCCCCAGAGTGGGCTATTGTGCCTGTTTGTTTTGCAGCGAGGAGAAGGTTCAGGCTGGGAGCCACTGCATCACGGGAGGGACTGGAGCCCAGACAAAGGCCTCTCACCCCAGAGGTACTGGGACGGGGGAAAGACAAAGACCCCCGTAGGGAGGCAAAGTGTGGAAAGGCTCAGAGTTCAGGTAGGGGGAAATGCCAATTGAGTGCTGGAGTGGGGGGGGGGGAGCAGGTCTGTCTCGCCCCAGCCCCTCACCCCCTCCTTCCATGCCAGGGGTCTGGCCATTATGTGTCCAGGCTGGAGCAGCGATCGTTGGCAGCCAGTGGTGACGTGGGCATGGGCAGCATGGCAGGGGTGCTTGTTCTGTCCCCCTCCAACCCTGGATCAGCTGGCCAGACACCCTCGCCAGCACTCAGGCTTTCCCTACAGAGGTTTGGGGGCTGCTCCCCCCCGGGGGCCCTATGTCTCCACCGCAGGAGGGCCCTGCCTCCACTGGCTTGCCTGCCCCTGGGCTGCTGCCAGTCTGCTCTGTGCCAAACAGGAGGAGAGATGTGGAAGAGTGAGGAAGGGAGGGAGCTGGGAAGGCAGATGGGGGGGGGGGGAGAGAGAAATATTCAGAGCGATGTGCCCCTGAAGGAAATCATTGAGGACGGCCTATGGGACCCTGTCCCCTAGACAGTACAATGTCCTTGTTCATTTGCAGGGCTGTGGTTTGGGGAAACCGCAACCAGCCCAGCAGCAGCCCAGAGGTGCAGGGAAACCCACCAAAATCCGGAGGTATGTTGTGACCTTGTGTGGCAGGGGAAGTGATTCCCAGTGCTCTTGCCAGCTGGAGGAGGAAGGTCTGATTTAGAGATCCTTATAGTTTTATGGAGAGGGTTTCTCTGTGGTCCACCTGGCCAGGACAAGGAGTGGGGCAGTTTTAGGATGGCACGACTGGGGCGCTCCCGCTGGGCACCACGCTGCAGAGGGGGCTAAAACAGAAGAACAAGAGGGAGGGGTGCCAAATCGTAGGGTGGTACAGGCAGGGCCGTAGTTAGGGGGTGGTGAGGTGGGCCCCCAACAGGTGAGGGGTGGGGCACAAAATCGGCTCAAAAATATGTCCATAAATATGTCTAAATATATAGATGATAATAATAAATATTATCATCTATATATTTATCTGGAACTCCTCCTTAGGCGAGAGGCCCACCAGAACGAGGGGGGAAAGGCTCCCACTTCAGGTAAGTGGAAATGCCACCTGAGTGCCCCATATTTTAGGAATGCTTCCTTCCTGTGTCCCCCCTCCCTCATGCGCCAGACTGGTCCTATCATCTGGGATCAAGGCGCTTGCTGATTCCTCCATTTTCTCTGCAGGGAGGGAGCCTTTCCCCAACGTCTACTTCGTGCTGGCGAAATCCATGGAGGGACGTGGTGAACATCAGGTACTGGGACAGAAGGAAGGGGTCCTTGTGGAACTTCTTTTGGGGGGTCATCAAAAATGGGGCAGTAGTTTTTCATCCGCCCCTGCCCCTTCTCATCAGATGCTTCCTGCTTCCTCCACAGGACCACGCCTCCAGGGATGAGGCTCCAGCGCCTGCTCCCGGGACGAAGAACAACAGTGGTTCCCGGCCCCTGATCCTCGCCTGCCTCACCCTCCATCCGTTCTCTGTGCGGGCATGGCTCCTTCCCGGCCCTACTTGGCACAGAAGTAGCAGCCAAGGTTTTGCCCCATCAAGAACACCTCCAGAGTTATTCCGGAGCCGGGGGAGACTTGGGCTACTGCCTCTGTGCCAGGCCGGAAGGGACGGAGCCCAGACGCCCGTACGGAGGAGTTCAGGGTGGGGCAGCTGATAACATCAGGTAGGAGGAAATGCCCCCTTCCAAGGTCCCCCCCCTCCTGCCCCATACTGGGCTAGCGTGGCTGGGAGCCAGGCACCTGCTGATGACTCTGTTTGTTTTGCAGCGAGGAGAAGGTTCAGGCTGGGAGCCACTGCATCCTGGGAGGGACTGGAGCCCAGACAAAGGCCTCTCACCCCAGAGGTACTGGGACAGGGGGAAGGACAAAGACCCCCATATGGAGGCAAAGTGTGGAAAGGCTCAGAGTTCAGGTAGGGGGAAATGACAATTGAGTGCTGGAGTGGGGGGGGGGGAGCAGGCCTGTCTCACCCCAGCCCTTCGTCCCGCTCCTTTGAAGCCTGGGGTCTGGCCATTTTGTGTCCAGGCAGAAGCAGCGATCGTTGGCAGACAGTGGTGACGTGGGCATGGGCAGCATGGCAGGGGTGCTTGTTCTGTCCTTCCCTGGGTCAGCTGGCCAGACACCCTCACCAGTGCTCAGATTGTCCCTACGGAAGTTTGGGGGCCGCCCCCCCCGGGGGCCGCCCTGCCTCCACTGGCTTGCCTGCCCCTGGGCTGCTGCTGAGGTGCTCTGTTCTACGCAGGAGAAGGAGGGATGACGCTGGGGGGAGGCAGCAGACTAAGGAAGGGAGGGAGCTGGGAAGGCAGACAGGAGGAGGAGGGAGAGAAAATATTGAGTGGGCTGTGGCCCAGAAGAACATTATTGGGGACGGCCCATGGGAGCCCTGTCCCCTGGTGTGCTGGCTATCCTAAAGAGTATAACATCCTTCTTCCTTCCCACATCTCAGACATCTTTGACGCAGAAGCACCAGCCAAAGTTTCCTCCCATTAAAACAGCATCTCAACTGATTTCAGAGAGCGAGGAGACTTTGGCTGCTGCGTCTGAGCTAGGCTTGCTGGGATGGAACTGAGACGCCCATACGGAGGCCAAGTGGGGAGAGCTTATAAGATCAAGTAGGAGGAAATGCCCCTTCCCAGGTCCCCCACCCTCCTGCCCCAGAGTGGGGCTAACGTGGCTGGGAGCCAGGCGCCTGCTGATGTCTCAGTTTCCTTTGCAGCGAAGGAAAAGTTCAGTCGGGGAGCCGCTGCATCCCGGGAGGGACTGGAGCCCAGAAAAGGGCCTCTTGTCTCAGGGGTAATGGGACAGGGGGAAGGAGGACGGCCTTAGGAAACACAGCGCCATGCCTCCCGGGATGAGGCTCCAGCTTCCAGGATGAAGGGCAAGAGAACATCCCGGCGGTTCCCGGCTGACATCCCTTGCACCGATTCCCCCCTGCCTCTTTTCTGTGTGGGCATGGCTCCTTCCCGGCCCTATTTGGTGCAGAAGCAGCAGCCATAGTTTCCCCTAATTAAGACAGCAACTCCAGTTATTTCAGAGAGGGAGGAGACTTTGGCTGCTGCTTCTGAGCTAGGCCGGTCGGGATAGAGCCAAGACGCCCGTACGGAGGTCAAGTGGGGAGAGCTTATAAGATCAGGTAGGAGGAAATGCCCCCTTCCCAGGTCCCCCCCCCTCCTGCCCCAGACTGGTGCTAGTGTGACTGGGAGCTAGGCACCTGCTGGTGTCTCAGTTTTCTTTGCAGGGAGGGAGCCTTTTCCCAACATTTACCTTGTCCTGGCCAAATCCCTGAAGAGAAGTGACGACCCTCAGGTACTGGGAGGGAGGGAAGGAAGGAAGGGGTCCTTCTGAAACAGGTTTGGGGATTCGTAGGAACACTGTCCCCTGTGGCTGTTGCCAAAGCCACCCTTATAAAAAGAACTGGTAAGAGGAAGGAAAGATTTGCATGGGGCTGGGAGAACACCCTCCAAGTTGAGCGTACGTGTTCATGCTGTGGATGCGTTTCTGAAAAAGGCGTATGCTAATAAGACAGGTTTGGGAACTAGAGGCCCTCTTCAGGTATTTCTCGACTACAGCTCCCTTTGTCCTTAACCGCTGTCCTATTTCTCCTGCTTTTCAGACAAACACCCAGGTGGCCATGCTGCAAGTTCTGCACCTTCCAAACCAAGGCTTACTCCCACAACCATTTTCATTTGTTGGTTTGAAATATTTTTCATTAAAGATTTTGGTCTGTGATAGCCCATTTGAGTTTGGTCTGTGATAGCCCATTTGAGTTTGGTCTGTGATAGCCCATTCACAAGTTCAGGGATTCTTCCCTCAAAGCAGCCCTTAGCCTAGAGTTCTGCCATGCTTCAAGGATACCTCCTTTCTTCCAGGATCTCCTTTCTCCACCGCTGTGGCTCCTGCAGAAGCACTGTGTGTAAAAAGAACAGATAAGAGGAAGGAAAAATTTGCATGGAGCTGGGAGAACACCCTACAAGTTGAGTGTCAACAGAGAATGGGAGAAGAACCTTCTTGCATGAGAGCAGAAAGGAGATGCTCTTGTCCGGAAGTGGGTGGGCCAAGTTTTCTTGGGGAGCAATGTCAGGGCAGGGGCATTGGGCATCCATTCCCCACATCTGCCAGGAGGATACCAAGTCCTTCTTCCTCCACAGGGCCACGCTTCCAGAGAATGGTCTCCGTTGCCAGCACCCAGGCTGATGGACACAGAGCAAAACTCCATCTTCCGTGGCATTCCAGTTTTGACTTTCTGGATTGTATTGTCCTTCCAAGTTGCTGGAGGAATCCATGCTTCTCAGTGCCTTGCATGTCTTCTGGGATGCCACGCATGCTGTCTGAATGTGCCAGTCCCTGACAAGAGGAGAAGGGCATCACTGGCTTGAGGTTAAAGCTCAATGAAGAAATTGTAGGAACTGGTTGCCTGTGATATGCCAATGATTAAATAATATAATGTGATAAAGATTGTTAAAGAGTAAAACTAACAAGCAGTTTTCTTTCCTTCTCTGACTGCAACTGGGAGCTCTGCTTACGAAGGCTGGAGCCAGCTGGTTCTCATCAGCACTTTCTCCTCAGAGTCCTTGAAGCTGCAGGTGAAGTCACTCCCCCTTCTCCCCCTTCAGGCTGCTGTTCAGCAGGTGAAGTTGATTTTTACCCCATGACACTATCCCCCTCCCAAGGTGCGCCTCCACCTGCTGGGTGGGTGCCGTCTTTGGGGGAGCACAATGGTGGAAGTGTTGGATCAACCAGACATTGGGGGAGCATGGGCAGGCAAGGCATCTTCCCCTGAGGATTTTCTATGAAGTCCATGTCAATGAAAATGGCCATAGTCCTCCAATTTCTCTCCTCTTCTTTGGCGGTCACACGTAGCCGAGTAAGATTGTCTTCCATGAACACAGTCTTAAGAGTGAGTCCATAATGGACTGTGGAGCCAATTCTGGATCCACACATCCTTCCACAGTGGGGACATAGGTTTCTGGGTGGGAGTTGATCACGGTGAGGGTTTCCCAAGCTCTTAGCTCGTTTCTCCCTTTCGTCCTGAGTTCGAGTGTCTTCAGAGTCCATGACACCGTTGGTAAAGGCTGTTCTCCACTTGGAGCGTTCGCAGGCCAGCATTTCCCAATTGTTCACACAACATTTATTTTAGATTTGCCTTGAGAGAGTCTTTATACTTCTTTCGTTGACCGCCAGCATTACATTTCTAAGTTGCTTGGGAAGATGATAATCAGGCATAGCCCAGGTCTGTAAAGCTGCTTCCCACGTAACTGGAGGGGGTGGTGTGAGGCATCTGGGCATTAGGAATACAAGCCAAGCCTGGCTCTGTGGCCCTCCTAAATTGAGGTTATTCTGTTCCTGGGCAGCTGGCAGAGCCCCTCTTCGCAGGAGACTCACAGTCCCTCTCTTTGTCTCTGTTCCTTTTTGGCTACTGTCAAACAACTCTCATACTGATCCTAAGCTGAATAGCTGCCCACCCCAGCTGATCTCCTCCCTCCAGAACCCACCACTCTCAACCGACTCTCAACTGCCTCCCCCCCCCAACATTCAAACTCCCTTTCAAAGCCTCCTCCAATCGTCACTCTCCCCCAGAATTCCACTCTCTCTCTTCCCCCCTCCCTCCCTGCTTGCCATTCCCTTGGGAATTCTGATATCATTACCTCAATTACCCTATTACACACAATGTTGTTATAGATTTCTGGGGGACATCCCAAACCCTAGAAATTGATAAATGGTACAAATTTGGGATTATTTGGGATGTGAAGGGAGAAATGCAAGCTGCAGAGGAATTCATGGGCTAGCTTGTGCAAAAGGACCTGGCCAAACTAGGACCATTAAGGATCAGTTGCCCAGAGGTGTGGACAAAGACTGGATTTGGAAGGGGGCCAGACCGCCACACGATTTCTGTTCTCATCCTGAAGCAAAGTTCTTAACCAGAGGTACTATTTCTGGGTTAACGCAGTCTGTAACCTGAAGCGTATGTAACCCGAGGTACCACTGTACCTGGGTGTGAGGTGACAGGAAAACTGAGGCTAGTGTGGAATCCAACTTGGGAAGATTGGCTGCCCTGTTGTGGGGGACAAGTCCCTCTTGAAAGGACTCTGCTGTAAGATCTGGACTCCCTCCATGCAAACTGAAGGTGTAAACAGGTGAATAAACTGTATTTCTTGAAGGTATGACAGTCTCCGCCATGTCTCAGTTCTCCACAGGTGAGAGCCTGGAACCCCATGGACTCTTGCCATTGCTCAGTAGAGAGAGGGGAGGCACCTTTTGGAACAAAATTTTATAAGCCTGCTCTGACAAGTCATCCTGTTAGAAGCACTTGAGCTTCGCATTCCTGGTTCCTAGGAAATTGGGGGAAGTGTGCAGCAGGTACTCCCTGTTCTAAAAAGCAGGTGTCTTCCCCCAAACGATCCTGGGAATTGTAGTTTGTCAGGGGTCCCTGTTCTAAAAAGCAGGTGTCTTCCCCCAAACGATCCTGGGAATTGTAGTTTGTCAGGGGTTCTGGGAATTGTAGTTCTGCGAGAGGAAAGCCGCGATGCCCAGGATCATTTGGGGGGCGTTGTGTGCTTTAAATTCTCATTGGATGCACTTTTAATCATAGGATCATAGAACTGTAGAGTTGGGAGGGAACCCGAGGGCATCTAGACCAACCCGCCTCCCAAGGGATTTCTTCCCACTGTCAAGCAGCTCTTCCTGTCAGAAAGTTCTTCCTGAGACTGAGTCAGAATCTCCTTTCTTGTAACTTGAGTTCCTGAGGGCCTCTGGAGCAGAAGAAAACAAGCTTCCTCCCTCTTCCCTGTGACAGCCCTTGAGATATTGACAGGGCTGCATGGTGTGGCTCTCATATCCATGTCCTGAGGGAAAGAGAGCAAAACATTTCTCTCTCCCCTTTCTCCAGCCCAGGCAGAATTGCAAGGGGTCAGTGCATCTGGTTGCTAAGAAGATGGCCAGAGTTTGGGGTCCAGCCAGGGCTGGCAGTGGGCAAGATCCTGGCATTGTTGGGGTTGGACTAGATGACCCTTGGCATCCCTCCCAACTCTGCTATGCTATGATTCCATCAAGCAGCCAAAGGAAGGGCGGGGGAACAAGATGTAGAACAAGGGGAGGCACAACAACACACCCCAACAGCACCCTCTGGCCTGACCCACGGGGGCCTCATCCCAGCACACTTTGAACCCCCCCACCCGATTTTAATTTTATTAATTCAGCTGCCTGGCAACCCAGCAGCCTGGCCCCTCTTTGCCAGCTGATGTCACAAAGTGCTGCTTTGCATGCAAGCCTTACAGTGACCTGCAAGAGGGATGCCTGTCAGATGATGGTGAGAGACTTGCTGAGACAAGTGATCACGAGAAGGAACTCTGAAAGTAGGAGGAGCTCCGCAGCCCAGAGGAGATGAGTGGCATATAAACATTATTATTGTTGTTGTTGTTATTAGTGTCCCCTGTCAGTGGTGCATGGCGACTTGGTTCCCTGTGTTACGGAAGGGGGGGACATGTCTTCTTCACCTTCTTCGCTACAATATATCCATTTATTCCCAATTGTCAATGTCAATTCTATGTCAATTCTAAAATCTATAAAATCCATAGAAAATCCATAGAAAATCAACGTGCCAATTTGCGCAATTTCTCTAGGACTCCATCACCCCTCCCGTCCTCCATAATCCCTCAAGTAAGGTGTCAAGACCCTAATCCTGTCAAATCACTCTGCCAAGCCTTTCCTCCAGGCAATGCCAGGTGGCAGACTATGCATACATGGACCATTGTCTTCCCATCACCGGCACTCAGGAAGCGCTTATCTGCGCATATCTCCAGCTCTGCATATTCCCCCCTCCCTCCTCCATATGTTAATCCGGTGTAACCCAACCTCTCCTTAATGTATTCATGATGTAATCTGTGTAACCCAACCTTTCCTTAATATATTCATGATGTAACTGGGATGTATTTTGCACTGTATTCTGGGATATGGAGGGAGTTTCAAAAGTTCATGTCACCCCTTTCTCGCGGTTCAATCTTGTCTTGAACCTGTTGCGCAATAAACCTTGGATCTCCGCATCTTGCTCCTGTCTCCGGCTGAGCTCATTTTCTTCCGCTAGGACCCGCGGACTTAGTCCGACGAGCTGGGTGGCAGGGTAGCTCCGCACCCAGATTTTAGCCATAACACCTGGCTTGACTTGTCCACAGCTGTTGAAAGCTTCGTAGGTCTTCTTCAGCTGTGGTCCATTCTCCTAAGGAACTCGGACTCTGGGTGAGTGCCTGAACACCCCTGGCATCTTGCAGAGTATGGGGGTGGCACCCGACTTTTGTAACAGTTCTGATATCTACTTGATAACCAATGCCAGGCACATGAGGAAGAGGCATGTCTGTATCCAACACAAGTCAAAGGAAGACAGAGGGGAGCAATATGCTCTTTTTCTTCATGAGAGCAGGGAAAGGGCCCTCACACAGAGCCCTCTCTGCCAGTTGTCTTTCTAAGGTCCGAGGCCCTGCCTGCCAGCAGTGCAGCTCTGCAGACTTAGCTCCTTTTCATGCTGTTGGAGCCCCAAATGGATGGTTTGTGCACAGCCTTTGGTTTTAAGGGAAAGGCTTCTAGCAGGCTTTAGCTCAGGGCAGGAGCGTAGTGAGATTTATTTTATATTATATCTTTGCATCATCGCTGCATGTGACCCTTGAGAAAGAGGTTCCTGCCCCAAGGGGCTTACAATTTTTAATTTGACATAGGGAGGGAACAGGGAAGGGTTGAGGTCCAGGGTGGATCCTGAGTCCTCCTGCAAGACATAAGCCAGAGTCTGTAACCGCTGGATTCCATCTGAACCCTCTTCCTCTTTTTTTGCAGTATGGTAATTGAGGTGATGCTACTAGAATTCCAAAGGGAATGTCAAGCAGGGAGGGAGGGGGGAAGAGAGAGAGAGGAATTCTGGTGGAGACGGAAGGTTGGAGGAGGATTTGAAAGGGAGTTTGAATGTTGGAGGGGAGGCAGTTGAGAGTCAGTTGAGAGCAGTGGGTTCTAGAAGGGGGTTCTTAGTGGGGGACGTGAAGCTGGGCTGGGCTTAGCATCAGTAGGACAGTCGATATCCCCAGGGGCATGTGGCAAAGAGGGGCTCTGCCAGCTTCCCGGGAACAGAATTCCCTGAATTTAGGTGAGCCACAGAGCCAGAGCTTGGCTTGTACTGCGAATGCCCAGATTCCTCACACCACCCCCTCCAAACACCTGGGAAACAGCTTGACAGACCCAGGCTATGCCTGATTATCGTCTTCCAAAGCAACTACTCTGTTCCGAACTTATATACTTTATCAAGCATTGGCAAATACTGTTATGGATTTGTAGGGGACACCTCTAAACCCTAGAAATAAATAAATGGTAGGACTGTGATGATTTGGAAATTTAAGGAAAAGGCATCTAGTGGACTTCAACTTGGATGGGGCAGGGGCCTAGAGAGATTAATTATGTATTCTTTCTTTGCACCATTGTTGCATGTGACTCTTGAAAAAGAGGTTCCTGCGCTGAGGGGCTTACAATCTTTAATTTGACACAGGGAGGGAACAGTTGAAGTTTGAGGTCCTGGGTGGAGCCTAAGTCCTGCTGCAAAACATAAGCCAGGATCTCTGAGTTTATGTCCCCGACATTTCCCATCTGTAACCTCTTCCTCTGTTTTTATTTTCCTTTCTGTCTCCTAGGTCCTAAGAGGCTTCTGTGGTGCCAGGAACAGATGGAGGAAGGGGAGGCGGCCACACTTAAAAATGGCATTTTGGAAGTCGTGGTATGTTTATTCCATGAGGAATCCATTCTCCACATGTGCCAGGAGGTTGTGGTGCCAACCTGAGCAAACATTCTGGTGAAATCCCTGGAGAGACATGACAACGTTCAGGTACTGGGGCAGGAAGGGGTCCTTCTGAAACATGTTTGGGGAGTTGTGCGAACACTCTCCCCATCTGTGGCTTCCAGCAAGTGCTTTTCAGAAGCATTGCTCCCTCCAACCGGGTTGCCTTGCACAACCCTCTGGAACATGTAATTGTCTCACCCTCTTTGAAAGCCACCTCATCCAAGATGCTCTTGTGGGGCATCTGATTCTCTTGGGCTTCCTTGTTCCTGCAAGATCGGCAGTGTGATCTTGTTCACTCATCTAAAGAATGGAAAAGGGAGCAGAAAGCAGGCGGGTATCCTGGAAAAGAGACTTTGGCATTGCCACCCAGCCCTGAACCCCATGTGTTTTGACCCTGTGAGATTCTGCTTTGAGGTGTGAGCCCCAGAACATAACCCCCATGTCAGTGGCAGGCTTCCTGTTGAGAGCACCCACCACACCGGACATTCAAAGGCCTCTTCTACCACTTTCATGGACTTGGCTTCCACCAAGGAATCCTGGGAACTGTCCTTTGTCAAGGACCTACCATTCCCGAGAGCTCCCATTCCCAGCACCCGGAACAGGATTCTCCATGATGGTGAAAGTGGAGAGAGAAGCCTTTGAATATTTGGTGTTGCTGAGACAGCTGAATGTGCGTCTGAGCTGACGTTCTGCCTGTAGTTTTTGGCCAGTCACAGCCCTTTCCCATACTGTATCCTGCTTACTCCACAGGGCCAGGCCTCCAGGAATGAGGCTCCAGCTCCAGCTCCCAGGATGAAGGACCAGAGGACATCCCTGCGATTCCTGGCTGCCATCCCTCGTGCCTCTGCCCCACTGCCCCTTCTCTGTGTGGGCATGGCTCAGTCTCGGCCATCTGTGACGCCAAAGTAGCAGCCATAGTTTCCTCTAATTAAGACAGCATCTCAAGTTATTTCAGAGAGGGAGGAGACTTTGGCTGCTGCTTCTGTGCCAGGCCGGTCGGGACGGAGCCCAGATGCCCGTACCGAGGAGGACAGGTTGGGGCAGATGATAAGATCAGGTAAGAGGAAATGCCCCTTCCCAGGTCCCCCACCCTCCTGCCCCAGACTGGGGCTAGCGTGGCTGGGAGCCAGGCGCTTGCTGATGTCTCAGTTTTCTTTGCAGGCAGGGAGCCTTTCCCCAACATATACTTTGTTCTGGTCAAATCCCTGGAGAGATGTGACAACCCTCAGGTACTGGGGCAGAGGGAACAAAGGTGTCCTTCCATAGTTTTTGGCCCATCAGAGGCCCATTCTCATATGATGCCCTGCTTCCTCCACAGGACCACACCTCCAGGGATGAGGCTTCAGCGCCTGCTTCCGGGATGAAGAATGAGAGACCATCGTGGCGGTTCCCAGCCCCTGACCGTTGCCTGCCTCCCCCTCCGTCCATTCTCTGTGTGGGCATGGCTCCTTCCCGGCCCTACTTGACGCAGAAGGATGAGCCAAGGTTTCCACCCATCAAGAACACCTCAAGAGTTATTCCGGAGCTGGGGGAGACTTGGGCTGCTGCTTCTGTGCCAGGCCGGCTGGGACAGAGCCCAGACGCCCGTACGGAGGAGTTCAGGGTGGGGCAGCTAATAAGATCAGGTAGGAGGAAATGCCCCTTCCCAGGTCCCCCCTCCTGCCCCAGACTGGGCCTAGCATAGCTGGGAGCCAGGCGCCTGCTGATATCTCTGTTTGCTTTGCAGCGAGGGAGAGACTCAGCCTGGTAGCCTTCCAATTCCAGGAGGGACTGGAGCCCAGACGAAGTCTTCTTGTCTCAGAGGTAATGGGACAGGGGGAAGGATGGGGGGCTTAGGAAACACACAAGAAGGGCCAGCAGGATCAGGCCAAGGGCCCCTCTGGTCCAGCCTCTTCTTCTCCCAGGGGCCACCCAGATGTGTGTGGGAAGGCCGCAAGCAGGATTTGAGCGGAAGAGCCCTCTGCCCACCTAGGACTTCCTGCAACGGCTTTTCTGAAGCATTGTTGTCTCCATCAGGACTAGCAGCCTTTGACTGCCCTCTCCTCCGTTAAGTCGTCTAACCCTCATTTAAAACCCTGCAGTCAGAGATGCTCTTCTGCTGCATCTCCTGGTCACCTGACTGTTTCTGCAAAAAGGCTGCTCTTGTGAGCTCTTCAGTGGGATCTGCTTTAAGTCCCTGGGGAGGGTGTGACAGCTGAATGGGCATCTGAGGGGACGCTCTGCCTCTGGTGTTCGGCCTGTGATAGCCCATTCACATCTTTAGGGATTCTTCCCTCGAAGCAGCCCTTAGCATCAAGTTCTCTCCTGCTTCAAAGATTTCTTATTTCTTGCAGGAACTCCTGTCTGCACTGCTTTTGAAATCAACAGGTAAGAGGAAAGAAAGATTTCCATGGGGTGGGGAGAACACACTACAAGTTGAGCGTACGTGTTCAAGCTGCAATTAATCCAGAATGCGGCAGCCAGACTGGGGACTGGGAGCGGCCGCCAGGACCACATAACACTGGTCTTGAGAGATCTGCATTGGCTCCCAGTACGTTTCCGAGCACAATTCAAAGTGTTGGCGCTGACCTTTAAAGCCCTAAACGGCCTCGGTCCAGTAGACCTGAAGGAGCGTCTCCACCCCCATTGTTCAGCCCAGACGCTGAGGTCCAGCTCTGAGGACCTTCTGGTGGTTCCCTCATTGCAAGAAGTGAAGTTACAGGGAACCAGGCAGAGGGCCTTCTTGGTAGTGGCGCCCACCTTGTGGAACACCCTCCCTTCAGATGTGAAGGAAATAAGCAGCTATCCTATCTTTAAAAGACATCTGAAGGCAGCTCTGTTTAGGGAGGTTTTTAATATTTAATGCTGTACTGTTTTTAACACTGGATTGGGAGCCGCCCAGAGTGGCTGGGGAAACTCAGCCAGATGGGCGGGGTATAAATATTAAATTATTATTATTATTATTATTATTATTATTATTATTATTATTGGAGGAATTTCTTTAAAAAAGGCTTATACTAGTAAGATGGGTTTGGGAAATGGGTGCCTTCCTACAGGGGTTGCTTGACTACAACTCCCATTGTCCTTGACCAATGTCCTTTCCCCCCTGCTTTTCAGCCAAACACCCAGGTGGCCACGCTGCAGGTGGAAGTTCTGTGCCTTCTGAGGTCCATCTTTCAGCCTGCAGGGGAGATGTGAAGGGCCTTGCTTGGATGAGGACATGGTGCAGCTCCTTCATCTCAGAACCTCTTTCGTCAGTTTGTTTGTTTTACATAATTTTTATTAAAGATATTCTTGATTTCCAAAGTATGTGTATTTCTCTTTTTTCAAGTTGTGTTTTCTACAGTTCAGTTGCATTTGTTGTGAAACATTCGTGTTGTGTATAGTATAAGACTGGGGAAGGCAAGTGGGGAGAGAGGGGATGAGGTGGGAAAACATATATTGTTTTACTTAGTGTATGTGTGGGTTTTTGTGTCAGCATCAACTGGGTAGCTTCTCTTTTTATTCATTTATTATATTTCCTTGGTAGTGGGGGGGGGGTAGGGCATGGTTGGTTGTCTTTTAATTGACTGCAGTGAGATTTCTTTGCCGGCGGGGGGTGGGGTGGAGAGAATTGTTGGGTCAAGATAGCCATATTGGTTCATATGCTATCGATAGATTTCTTGTTGTTTTCTTGCCCCAGAACCTCTCGTGAAATTCTGGCATCAGAATTTTAGAAATGCTTAGGTGGGGCATGGCCAAAAAAGGTTGGGAACCACTGCTAGAGACCTTTCTGTTTAAGCTCAGAGACTCTGTAGCTGTAGCTGTTTTCCTCAGTGGATGCTAAACACAGATCAGAACCAACTCTCTACACCTCTCTCTCTTCAACCATCTCCCCATTTATCTGCTCACTCCCTCAGAAACGGCTCCTTTTATTCTCCTTCCCAAAATGCTGGCTCCACCCTCCTCTGGTCAGCTGCCTTGGTAGCCAATCAGAGAGTGGTTCCAGCCCTCCGAAGCACTGCACCCCCAGACTCCAGTCTGGCTCAGCTGTCCATCACACCTGGCCAGTGAATCAGTCAATCATTCTGGGCTATTAAACAGCAAGCTGCCTAACAAAGGTTGGATAAGTGACAATATAACCTCATTTAAATAAATAAAACAAGTTTAAAGCACATACTTATGGAAGAGTTACACATATATGGAACACTGCTGCTTTCATGTCTTCAAAGGCTATGTGGTCCTAGTTTATAAACCAGCAGTGTTTTTAAATGTCAGCTCAGAGGGTCAGAGGGGTCTTGTGTGTATGTGTTGATACCTACCAGGCTCTATTGCACATTCTGATATCAGTGACATCTTGCCTCACTATTGGGGAAACGGGGTTCTTTGGTCATATATCAAAGCTGTCATTATATAGCCTGTGCTGGCAGGCCTCTCCCAGAGACTCTTGAACCATATCTGTTAAATGCATTAAGAGTCTAAACAAATTCTCAAGCTTTTGGATAAGCACACAGTAAGTAGGTGAGGCAAATAGACTTATGTCACTCCAGCCACGATTCACATTTCATAAACAGCACCAGAAAATCATTTGGACATTTCTGTTTGAAGTAATTCCTGGACTACGTGCTTTGTCTGCAGCCCTCTCTTGGATTGCTGGAGAGGAATAAAGTAAGCATGGCAGTCCTGGCCTGTGGTGCTTCTAAGTTATGCAGTTTGTAGACAAGAGAATTGTGCAGGGGGGGCGGGGGGGGCAGATAATAGCTTGGGACACGACTAACACTGGATGGAAGATGAATGACCTTCAAGGAAGACAGCAGCACAGAAGCACAATAAATAAATAAATAAATAAATAAATAGAGGGCAGGCATAGCAAGTGAACCTCTGGAGACTGCAACCCACCAGGCTGAATGCTGCTCACTGGCTACTTAACAAAACTGCCCACCCAAGGGTGTTATCAAGCAGTGTGCAGACCACAATACATGGTTGGTGGGCCACACTCAGCTTGGTGGGTCACAAGTTGTGCTTTTTGTAAAGCTTTTTTTTAAAAAAAATCAGTCATTTTATAATGTATATAAACTAGATAGAGCAATTAGAACAACAGCTGGGAATTAAAGGATAAAAAGCAAAACGATAAAATAGGCATGTAGAACGAGTACACTCGCACATGGGTTAAAATAGCAAAGTCCAAGTAAAGATTGTCAACGTTATCAGATTATAAAGTGTAGTTCTAGATTTGCCGGGTTTGTGAGGAGAATTGTCTTGAAAATGATAGTTCCACTGTATATGTCCTAAAATAATGCAAAATTATATAAAAAGTAAGTTGTGGAAGATGCTTCACACCAGTGTGTGTGTGTGTGTGTGTGTGAGAGAGAGAGAGAGAGAGAGAGAGAGAGAGAGAGAGAGAGAGAGAGAGAGAATATCCCATCTGAATATTTGGAGTTAATTGCAATGACCCCCCCAATCCCAAACATGCCATTTCTGGATGCACACGGCCACCTGACCAGTATTGGCGATTTCATTATCTCCAAAGTGTCAGACAGCAATGACAGGCTGCAGACGGGCAATTTTAATTTTGAAATTCGCTTACTGATGATAAATTCTGCATGTTCAAAGGTTACGCAGAGTTTCGTTTAATATTCATGAGCCCAACAGCAAGATGATCCTGGTATTTCAAAGGTGATTGTCAATGTGAGCCCGTGAACCTAAACGGACTGGGTCCCACCCATTGGAGGTGAACGCTGTAACCTTGAATTCCTAATGCATAATCTCACTGGGAAGAAGGTGGCAGAGGCTTGGCCCCTTAAATTAAATCTACTTTCTCAATCCCATGGTTCTAGAAGTGACACTGACATTCCCAGGACACCATCCGATGGTGAGAAACCCCCGCTTGAAACTTGGCCATTACTTTGGATTTTATTATTCTGTGCAAAGGCAGAATTATCATTAATGTGGCTATTATTAATCTAACCAATAATTTATTTAATAGCATCAGACTGCATGCCTCATTCATGCTGTATGTAACCACAGGGATTATAAAAGTTGTAGTTAATTTAGCTTTAAATAGCTGATCTGGAGTCTCATTCCTTTTTTACCTTCATAATAAATTACAGCATTCTTCATCAAAATGCCCCATCGCCTGGGTGACCATGGGTCCTATTTTACAAAAGACAGTCTTCTGTTTGATCGGCTGTCACTCCTCTGAACAGCTGTTCTGTCCAAGTCCAGTTTAAAAGTGAAGGACCCTAAGGAAGGAGAGCAACAGGGACGACTGGCCTGTTTGCTTAATAATAATAATGATGATGATGATAATAATAATAATTTATTTATACCCCGCCCATCTGGCTGGGTTTCCCCAGCCACTCTGGGCAGCTTCCAACAAAATATTAAAGTACAATAGTCCGTCAAACATTAAAAGCTTCCCTAAACAGGGCTGCCTTCAGATGTCTTCTAAAAGTCTGGTAGTTGTTTTTCTCTTTGATATCTGGTGGGAGGACGTTTCACAGGGCGGGTGCCACTACCAAGAAGGCCCTCTGCCTGGTTCCCTGTAACTTCACTTCTCTCAGTGAGGGAACCGCCAGAAGGCCCTCGGTGCTGGACCTCAGTGTCTGGGCAGAACAATGGGGGTGGAAACGCTCCTTCAGGTATACTAGACCGAGGCCGTTTAGGGCTTCAAAGGTCAGCACCAACACTTTGAATTGTGCTCAGAAACATACTGGGAGCCAATGTAGGTCTTTCAAGACCAGTGTTATGTGGTCTCAGCGGCAGCTCCCAGTCACCAGTCTAGCTGCCACATTCTGGATTAGTTGTAGTTTCTGGGTCACCTTCAAAGGTTAGCCCCACATAGAACACATTGCAGTAGTCCAAGCGGGAGATAACTAGAGCATGCACCACTCTGGCAAGACAGTCTGTGGGCAGATAAGGTCTCAGCCTGCGTACCAGGTGGAGCTGGTAAATCGGGTCCTCCCTTAAAGAGGGCACATATTGTGGTGAGACCTGGACAACCGACACCCTGTGTTGTGGGTGGGTATGATTGGTCAGCCACAACACCCTACTGGTAGGTCCCTCGAAGGTGAGTGCAATCTGGCCAATGGGACGCAGTCCAAATGGTTCAAGGGACCTATTTATACCAATGCACGTGTCCCAGAGCTTCCTCTTTTGGCACGTGCATTCGGAACACCCGCCCACCTCTCCCTACTTTTAGGGCTTTGCACTTGACCTTGCTATGCCATTGTGTGTCGTCTGTCATTGGGACAGGGGCATGGCAGGAATTTTCCCCACCTGGCTCATTAGCTGGTGCCATTTGGGTTTCACCTGCAAATCGTCACAACTTGTAAGGTTGCAGAGACGCTCTGGTTCAGGTGTTAGGGATGGGAGAACGCTCTCTCCATCTCTATATGAAGAGTATTCCGTTAAAGGAATCCAGGGACTCAATGGTTTGGTCAACCCCTGAGAGGGGGTTGTGCCTGTGTCTGAGTCCAGGGGGACATTTTGGTGACGGAGTTAGCCTGTTCCTGGCTTTCCGCTTATCCAGGTGTTCACCCTTGGTTGAACTATGCTGGAACCCTGCATGGTACCTGCATGGCAGGGAGCTAGTCAAACCAGAGCCTATGCAATCAATCACTTTCTGTAATCAATAAAGTTGTCGCCTAAATTCTGCCAAAAACCAAAACTAAAATTTGAGTCAAGTGTGAAATTATTTAGGGGTGAGGTTTCTGGTCTGAACACGCAAACAGCTGCCCCAGACACAGAATTGACTCTGGTGAGATGTATGGTGTTTTCATTTGAACGACAGTAGAGCTCTCTACTTTTGCATTTATACATGTAGATTAACATATGCAAATTTAATGCAAATCTGTGTTCTCCTTTGTTTTGTGATACATTTTCCTTTTGGGGGGTGATGCACAAGTGGTTGCCCAAATACCTGTTTTATACATTACCTTGAATGGTAGGCTGTCTCCAGTAATAAGATATTCTTCTGGCCATATTGTTAATATGATTAACTTCTGCTCATCTAGCCAGTAACATGCTGGCAGCAGTGGCAGACCTTGGGGTCTCAAATTTCAGCAGTGCCCTGTGCCATGCCTACATTTGGTGTGTCCCCCTCACCTTCCATTCCACATCATAGACACAGCGCCTCCAGAGGAACATCTGTGGCTCTCCGCTGAGTGCAACTGAACTGCTCAGAAGTCCCCTAAATTTCCCTCTGCTGGTCGTGACCACAGCAGTGGGATATTTCCAATATACAACCATGTGCGCTACATATTCAGGCCATAAACTGCAATAACAGAAGCAGAAGATATACCTATTACCAAAACCACAAACTATTCCTAATCAGGTTCCTTCAAGCATGAAAACGTCTGTCAGTCCGTGACTAATCTCCAAGACAGTAGCGCGTGTTGAATTTTTCAACTTTTGAATTCCCAAAATGAGGGGTGCTATAAAGTTGTAACATGACTTGGGAATCCAAAAGATATTTTGGTTAAATTAATATAATATTACTTTTGCCTGACAAGTAAAATGTGCATAAAAGTGCATAGATATCATCAGTGCTTTTTTTTCTAAAAAAATGTTTAGGGGTATTCTCATTTTGATTCAAGAAAATCACCATTTTATAGTTCAAATTGGGGGAAAATAAATACAGTAAATGGACCAAAGTACAAAGATTCACAAAATGTTTAGGGGCGTACCCCTGCATCCCTCCAGAAAAAAACACTGGATGTCATTAAAAATGATTGCTTAGTACTTTAAGTTACATTATATAAACATATTATTTTTATTTATGTATTTTTTGTTATTATTTAGCATGGCTTGACATTTTCAGAAGGTAAAATTATTATTTTTTTTGTTTTCCAAAAGCTGTTTATGTGCTTCTTCATCAAACTTAGGCTTAGCACGCTAAATGTTGTCCAATCACAAAAATAAATGCAGATTTGAATTCCTGCCACTCAAGACCCCTCACTGAAGGAGTTTGCAGAAAAATTCACTCCCTAAAATGACAAGCTCTCAGCTAGGGAATCTGTTCTGGCCCAAGCGAATGAGGATCAAAAGGGCCAGAGGCAGATAATGACATCAAAGACACACTAGAGTTTGTGATGGTCCAGTTCCAGAGCAGACAGCCTAGGAAAGCAAAGGGAGGAGACTGAGTCTGTGTGGATAGGTTGGGAAAGGAGCTGCAAAGCTTGGACCTCTGACTTTCATATAAAGTCTTTAAAACAGCAAGGTGCATTGAAATGGGCTTGTGAAGCCAGCTGACTATTTTCAGGCTGGAATTTCAATTGCTGGTGGCACAGGTGATAAGTTACTAGGGAATGAATTGCTACTGAAGGTGCTGGTTCGAGTATCTCTCTCTTTTAAGTTGTGAGTGAACATATCAGATGACACAGCAATTCTTCAGACAGCTCTTGTTTATTCACAGAACTGAACTGAAGGGTTCAGCCAACCTGCTTATATAGAGCTCAACTACAAAGCAACAGTAACAACTTTCTGTAACTATCCAATCACTGAACTTTCAATTCCTTATTTGCAAATGCGGACCTGAGTGAAAACTATTTACAGTATCCCCCTGCTGGCTCCACACACTTACTTTGCCATATCTAAGGCCGGTATGATGTCAAGTTATCATTTGACAGAAATGCTGAATTCATAAAGCAGAAAAGTGGCACAACGTGGAATACCCATAGTGCCTTTGGTCCCATGGATCGATTTAAACTGATGGAATTTAAACTGCCAAGAAGAAAAAACAGACCAATTTTAATAATTGATTTAAATTAAGTTTGCCATTTTGTAAGGCATATGCTTCTGAAAAAGATGCATAGCATTTTGTTTTTATTACAAAAACATATTGGTTTGCAACTACACAGAGTCTGTATACTTCCTAGGGATGAATTACAAACGCTCTGATCAGGCAGCCCTCCTGTTTTTGCACTACAGTTTGGCATCTGCTCAGAGACAAGGGAGGCTGGTGTGAAATTAATGAATTTCAGTTTAGTTTCTTCATATGCCTGCAAGGATAAGTAAGAACACTTCCAATTTCTGCACACATATTACTTCCAGCATTAGGGATAACCACAGATGGAAATGAGATACACATACAGATGGGAATGTGTATTTGGGTGTGGATGCTGCATTGCTTTAGAATTCACTTTTGAACATAGATTCAAATATGCATCTCCTTCTAAATTCTGCCACAGCTTGTTGTTGTTCAGTTGTTTAGTCGTTTCTGACTCTTCCTGACTCTATGGACCAGAGCACGCCACGCCTTCTTGTCTTCCACTGCCTCCTGCAGTTTGGTCAAACTCATGCTGGTAGCTTCAAGAACACTGTCCAACCATCTCATCCTCTGTCATCCCCTTCTCCTTGTGCCCTCCATCTTTCCCAACATCAGGGTCTTTTCCAGTGAGTCTCATGAGGTGGCCAAAGTATTGGAGTCTCAGCTTCAGGATCTGTCCTTCCAGTGAGCACTCAGGGCTGATTTCCTTCAGAATGGATAGGTTTGATCTTCTTGCAGTCCATGGGCTCTCAAGAGTCTCCTCCAGCACCAGAATTCAAAAGAATCAATTCTTTGGCTTCTTTATGGCCCAGCTCTCACTTCCATACATCACTACTGGGAAAATCACTACGTTCTGCCACAGCTAGTAAAGGTAAAGGTACCCCTGCCCGTATGGGCCAGTCTTGCCAGACTTTAGGGTTGTGCGCTCATCTCACTCTATAGGCCGGGAGCCAGCGCTGTTCGCAGACACTTCCGGGTCACGTGGCCAGCGTGACAAGCCGCGGGGGTTCGAACCGCCGCGGGGATTCGAACCGCCGACCATACGATCGGCAAGTCCTAGGCGCTGAGGTTTTACCCACAGCACCACCCGTGTCCCCTACTCTGCCACAGCTAGTAGTGCATAAATACCTAGAATGGGAACTGGGAGTAAATTAGTAACAGTAGTTACCAGACCAAAACATTTTGGCACCTGAGGCGAATTGCAAAATGATACCCCTCACCACCGGCAAAGAAGAGGGGAGCAAAGATCTAGGTTGGGAATGGGGGCAGGAATCAAAACAACCTTACCCAATGGTTGAAGTGGGGATCAAAGGCCATCATGGTCTAGGAAGGGCCCATTCTGAATCATTCCGGGTGGATGCAGAGCCCAAGAGACCCCAGAGGGTCTTCCACCATTTCCTCCCTTAGAGGTGGAAGACTGACAGTGCCTCCTATTCGCACAGAGGTGACGTTAGAGGCAGAGCTGCCAAGAAGGGGACAGCTCTGGTCTCCAAAGAACATGCTGAAGCCACCACTGGACATTGATTGGGAAACAGCAAATTCTTACTACCTTCATCAAGCTGCCAATATTTTTAAGTAAAAACCATGACCACTGTGCTGGCACAAAACTGATACAGGTTTGTAGTGCTGATCTGTTATACCTCAAAGTTGGCTTGTATTGTAGTGGTACCTCTGGTTGTATGGGACGCAGGTGGCGCTGTGGTCTGAACCACTGAGCCTAGGGCTTGCCGATCGGAAGGCCGGCGGTTCAAATCCCCGCGATGGGGTGAGCTCCCGTTGCTCGGTCCCTGCTCCTGCCAACCTAGCAGTTCAAAAGCACGTCAATGTGCAAGTAGATAAATAGGTACCGCCCTGGCAGGAAGGTAAACAGTGTTTCTGTGAGCTGCTCTGGTTTGCCAGAAGCGGCTTAGTCATGCTGGCCTCGGCCAGTAAAGCAAGATGAGCGTTGTAACCCCAGAGTCATTTGCGACTGGACTTACCTGTCAGGGCTCCTTTACCTTTACCTTTTTACCTCTGGTTGTGAACGCTTCTGGTTGTGCACGCTTTGGGTTACGAGCTCCAGTAATCCAGAAGTAGCTGCTCCCGGTTGCAAACTTTGCCCCGGGATGAGAGCAGAAATCACACTCCAGAGGCACGCTTTCGCTAATGGCGCCTCAGGATAAGAACAGTTTCAGGATAAGAATGGACCTCCGGAATGAATTACGTTCTTAACCAGAGGTGCCACTGTATTTCCCATAGCTTTCAGAACTTGCAACGTCTGTTGATGTTCTTACTATGGTGTCTCCTTTTCTTTGGTTCTTTGGTTCTGGTCCTTGTTAAGCAGTGCTATTTTTTTAGAAAAGGTACCAGAACTCACCATGTTCTATAATGGCAATGGCACCCACATGAGAAGTGCTGGAACTGAGTTCCAGCTGAAGAAAAGCCCTGTTAAGTATATTTGGTTTAATTTACACTGAAATGAGAATGCCTGTGTGTGTTGGTGAGAGGGTTTAACTGGAAGATTCCATTGAAGCTAAGTTAAGAGCAAAAGGGGCTGTCTGACATGCCTTGATGGGTAGATAATTAACTGTTATCATTCTCAGGTATCTCTGACATGGTGTTTTAAACATAGGTCATATTAGAGGTATTGAATTGCAAATTCGCCATCTAGGAAGGATGGTGGCTGGAGTTCTTTGTTCTCAGACTCTTTAAGGTTGTGAGGATGAAAATGAAGCTCTCCAGGAGCACATGACCATACACAACCTAGAGCAGGCACAGGCAAACTTGGCCCTCCAGATGTTTTGGGACTACAACTCCCATCATCCCTAGCTAACAGGACCAGTGGTCAGGGGTGATGGGAGTTGTAGTCCCAAAACATCTGGAGGGCCAAGTTTGCCTATAACTGACCTAGAGCCTCTGCTTCTAGGTCTGTTTGGAGTATTTCATATTTTCAAAGGTGCTGAGCATCTTAGAAACAGAAGACAGCACAATGTGTCTTATGAAGTTATTTGGATGTATCTTTGATGTTTTTGCTTTGTTTTGAAGAAACTTCTGCAAGTAAAGATTTACTTAAGGGCCTTGACAATGTTTTATTTCCAAGAGGAGTCAGCTTCTATGCATCCAGGCACTTCAAACAGCCCAATATTAACACCCGGAATAGTCCTGTGCCCTGGAGAACAGCCTACATATATAAATGCAGAAAATGACTTTTCTTTCTTACCCAGTACTTATTTTGATCCAGGAAAAGTTGTATATCTGGTGGCCTATAGCATTCTGCTCCGTGTTTATGTGTTATACCGTGTTTATTTGTTATATATTGAAAATCAATAAAATCTGTTACAAAGAAAACCCAAACTGCTGAAATGCTGTCATTTTTTATAGCAGCAATGTTCTGATTTATTTTTGTCTCTCCAGACAGCAATAATGTGGTTGCATGAGGGAAGCATCACTGAATAAATATACCTCTTATGTACCATTATTGAATCAAGAACATGCAGCAGAATATAAGGGATTGGCAGAGCAAATTTTGTGAATTTATAAATATGGCAAAATTGACCGCAACTATAAGAGGAAAATCAAACCAAAAAAATAAAAAAGAATGGAGTTGCATAAAGGAATATATGGAAAAACATTGTTTAGGTCTTGAAATATTGATATGAAGTCTAAAATATTGCAAGGAGAAGTGACAGAGTAATAACAGGCATAACAGAAACAGTAGTACAGTGGTACCTCAGGTTACATACGCTTCAGGTTACATACACTTCAGGTTACAGACTCCGCTAACCCAGAAATAGTGCTTCAGGTTAAGAACTTTGCTTCAGGATGAGAACAGAAATCGTGCTCCGGCGGCACAGCAGCAGGGGGAGGCCCCATTAGCTAAAGTTCTTAACCTCAGGTTAAGAACAGTTTCAGGTTAAGAACGGACCTCCAGAACGAATTAAGTACTTAACCCAACGTACCACTGTATAAGATAGCATAAGAACACAACGAGACAAGTAAAATTTAAAAGGAAAAGTCACATATAGGTAGAGGGAAATCGTTTTTATTTTTTATATGTCATTTTGATTTCTATTGATTATTCTACCTGATATGTCAATATTTGATATTTGTTTTTGTTTTATTTCTGCAAAATAAAAAAATAAAAAAGGACATGCAGCAGAATACACTCCCAATAAAGCAGCAGTCTGGAGGGATCCACATACTCAGCAATTTGTGATTCCAACAATCCACTAGAGACATATACAGAAAACCCAACAATTTGCTTCTGGGCATGGCAGTCGGGCATACTTTGTGTGTTGTACTCCATCGGGGAGGAGGAGCTACGGTCAGAACACATGCACAGGGCTCCAGGTTCAATCACCAATTAAAATAATGTTGGGTAGCAAGAATGGAGGACTTCTCTGCATAACACCACAAAGAGCCACTGCTGGTCCAAGTAAGCAATATTGGGCTAGATGGTTCAGCAATCCAGTTTAGAAGAAAGCAGAAGGTTATCATCTACTTACTGCACCACACCACCTACCCAACCTGCCTGTGAACTCAGCAGTTTTGAAACACAGAGCCAAGCTGTGCCACTTCAAATGCAAGTAGAAAAGATGAAACAACACCTCTGTGTACAGTGATGCCGCTTGCATTTTGTAAGCAATTGTGACACCTGTGCAGTCATTTTTTACCTATTAAAGTTGAAAGTGGAATTTTGAGTTGGGACCAGATGTCTCTGCAGCATCCCATAAACATCAAGAATCAATTCCAAAAGGCAAGTTTAATCCATGAATATTAGATCAATCATTTTTAGTGGGGAGATGGTGGGAATCAGGTAGAAATGATAACTGTAGACAAGGCATCCAAATACAGTGGTACCTTGGTTCTCAAACTTAACCCGTTCCGGAAGTCTGTTCCAAAACCAAAGCGTTCCAAAACCGAAGTGCACTTTGCCATAGAAAGTAATGCAAAATGGATTAATCTGTTCCAGACTTTTAAAAACAACCCCTGAAACAGCAATTTAATATGAATTTTACTATCTAACGAGACCATTGAACCTTAAAATGAAAGCAATAATCAATGTACTGAACTATAAAATAAATAAAACAGTATTGTAGATGATGAAAATTAAAATTTTTTAAAAAAAATCTTACCTGCACTGATGATAGTCATTGTTTGGAAATGGGGGGCTTTTATCCATTTCCGCAGTCACTCAATCAATCAATCAATCAATCAATCAATAGCTGAACTGAGATCCACACAGTAACAAAACCAAATTGACTGAAAAAGTCTCAAAACAAAAAATGCAAAATAAATAGCAAAAATAAAAGCACCAAATATAAGCTCCAAATATCACCTCAGAACACTGCAATCAGAAAATGAAGGCTTGAATTACAATGTGGGGGACGCAAATTAGCAGCGCAACAGGAAACACAGGGGGACTCAAAATGGAGCATGTTCGGCTTCCGAAAAAAAGTTCGAAAACATGAACACCTACTTCTGGTTTTGCAGCGTTCGGGTTCCAAGTTGTTTGAAAATAGAGGTACCACTGTAATTGAGGAGGGGTAAAAGTTCTGGTTTTCCCAGTAGTGATGTATGGAAGTGAGAGCTGGACCATAAAGAAGGCTGATCGCTGAAGAATTGGTGCTTTTGAATTATGGTGCTGGAGGAGACTCTTGAGAGTCCCATGGACTTCAAGAAGATCAAACGTATCCATTCTTAAAGAAATCAGCCCTGAGTGCTCACTGGAAGGACAGATCATGAAGCTGAGGCTCCAATACTTTGGCCACCTCATGAGAAGAGAAGACTCCCTGGAAAAGACCCTGATGTTGGGAAAGATGGAGGGCACAAGGAGAAGGGGACGACAGAGGATGAGATGGTTGGATGGTGTTCTTGAAGCTACCAGCATGAGTTTGATCAAACTGCGGGAGGCAGTGGAGGACAGAAGTGCCTGGCGTGCTCTGGTCCATGGGGTCATGAAGAGTCGGACACGACTAAACGACTAAACAACAACAACAAAACCTCTCAAACAAATCAAGCAACTCTTCACCTCTTCTAGAAATCAAAAACATCAAACCTCCATTCTGGATTCTACTGAGGAAGCATTTTTTTTTTTTAACCGAACCCCAGTAATGGCTGGAGAATGGGGTCTCCAACTTACAGCAGCACATTTGGTGATAGGTCAGAAAGTGTCTAACATTCTCTGTGGTTATCGTTCTTCTGAGTTGGCCATCAGTTTCTGAGACTGAAATTAAAGACTTGAAATCATTCCTATTGGTAGTGAAGACCCCAAGATGATTCCCCTTAGTTTTTCCAATTAGACCTAACTGCTGAAATTATTCCCATCTATAAACTCAACTGATACTTTCCTCTAAGGATTGTCATTGAACTATCAATTTCTTTAAAAGGCAATCCTTCTAATACAGGCAATTGTAGATCCATTCATCTCTGGAATGTGGCTTCTAAATTATACACATGGTTCTTCTTCAAAACTGCAATCCTGGGATTAGGAAAATGCCATTATTAATTAAGAGAAGTCTAGATTTTGAAAGAACTGCAGCACAATTGATCACCATTTAATTTCCAAGTATCTCAGGGGCCCAAATAAACATTTAATTGCAAATCTCAATTATTTTATTTCAGTCTTTTATCTGATAAACAGAGAGATCAATTATGGTGTACACTGGCTGCAACTAATATTGACAAATGATTGTTTTGGCTCACACACGTATCACATCATAATACTACCATTAAAGTAAGGATGGGCCCTACTGATGTTTTAACACAAGTAATTCAGCTAACAATAGGGTTTAAACAGAATTGTATATTGTAAAACACAGTTATATGTCCTATTTCCTACACTCCCTGGCATTGAGGGAATGAAAGCTATAAGTCTTATTTAATGACATCCTCGTATTGTTATCCTTAAACAAATTGGATTTTAAAAGGCTGTGGCTTAAATCTGGTTTCCTATGCAGAAAGGCGAGGCTGGCTATGAATTATTCTATGACAGAGATTATGTTTTTTAATAACCAATCCCAGAAATGAAAATAGCTGCATGATGGTCAGGTAATTTGAGTAAGTTCAATCGTTTAGATATTTGGGACACAGTTTTAGAAAAGGTTGTCTTGGAAACAACAACTACCAGCTATTAACACATCAGTTTCTAGGACAGTTTGTCATCCTAACCCTAAACCCTTAACAACTTACGTTGGTTGGAACAATTGTGGATTGGGAGTTGGGCAGAGAGATGTCAAAACAAATGGCAAAATATGATTTAATTATTGAGGGACTTTGGGGGTTGGGGCATCATTGCACCTTGGGGGAATGAGGTTTTTGACTATGATGTGCAGAAAGATGGTTTTTTAAAACATGTTTGGTTGTGGTGGCATAATATTAAGAAACATCATGTCATTACCCTGACTCACCAACTTATCGTGCATTATGTGTGGCCTTTACAGAACTTAAATCACACATAATTCCATCTGTGTAGCTTGAAAGAGGAAAAATGTGTTTGGATGTAGCCAAATTGAAGATGTAACTTAGGGCTTATCCTAACTTTCCTGTCCTCTGCTCTTTCTAGGAATGGTTCTCATTTTAAAGTACCCTGTCCCCCTTTTTTTTTGTTCCATAATTTGGGAGAGAGCACGGCAAAAGGTTAGTGTGGATAAGTTTGACGCATTACTTATCATTTTGCACATTATGTGGGGAGCCAGGAAAAAATTGGGGAGGGGTGTGAATGGAGGTTGAGGCTGACTCAATGAAGAGCAATGGATAACATGACCCTCATCACGTTAATTCAGAAGTAATTTGCAGCACATGGGAGAGTGAAACTTCATCTTTGCAAATTTCTTCAGTGAGGGGTCTAAAAAATATGTTCTCGGTTGTGAGAAATTCCAATTTGCTATCATTTTTGTGATTGGACAACATTTAGCTTGCTGTCTACATTTGATGAAGAAGCATACAAAATGCTTCCAGAAAAATCAAAGAATTTTAATTTTACCTTCTGAAAATGTCAGGTAATGCTAAATAATAACCAAAAATACATAAATAAAAATAATATTTATATATAATGTAACTTCAAGTACTTGTCAATTGTTTTTAATGATATCTATGCAATTTTACGGGACGCGGGTGGCACTGTGGGTTAAACCACAGAGCCTAGGACTTGCCGATCAGAAGTTGCTCAGTTCCTGCTCCTGCCAACCTAGCAGTTCGAAAACACGTCAAAGTGCAAGTAGATAAATAGGTAGCGCTCCGGCGGGAAGGTAAATGGTGTTTCTGTGCGCTGCTCTGGTTCACCAGAAGCGGCTTAGTCATGCTGGCCTCATGAACCGGAAGCTGTACACCAGCTCCCTCAGCCAATAAAGCAAGATGAGTGCTGCAACCCCAGAGTCGGTCACGACTGGACCTAATGGTCAGGGGTCCCTTTACCCTTTACCTATGCAATTTTATGCACATTTTACTTGCAAAGCAAAACTAAAATTATATTAATTTAACCAAAATATCTTTTGAATTCCCAAGTCATGTTACAACTTTTTAGCACCCCTCCCTTTTGGAATTTGAAAGTTGAAAAATTCAACACGCCCTGTCATGAAAGGAAAGAGAATGCTGGGTGCTAAGTTCATGAGATTCAAATGCAAATTCTGATAGGGCTACCCAGAGATTCTCCAGATAAATCCATTCTGAAAGACACCTCAGATTTCTGTGGCAGACTTGTAGGGATTGCTTTGCAAATAAATCAATTGAGGTTCCCTGAAAGGAAGAGATCAGAAATCCCCAGCCGTAAGCTTTTCAACAGTGACACATGATATTATCTTACAAAATGTTCAGCTGTGTTGCAAAACTATAAGCCAGTGGTTTTTCAAGATGAGTTCCAGGGAGGCTCAGAGCTCTTGGAAACACATTGGGAGCTCAGGACTGAGAAGTTCAGTAATGGGAGACAATCTTCCCCGAAAGACATAGGATCTAGGTCAGAATTAAATACTCCGAATGGCAGTGATTCTCAGAGGTGCTAAGACAAAATCTCCTCCAATTTCTCAAAAGTTTTCTTCTCCTAAGAAAGAAGCTTCTATTTTTGTGCCTTACTCTTCGGGCGTGTTAGACTTCTTTAAGATCTATGGTAGGGTTTTGAGCTTAGATTATTGTTTGTGAATGCAAATTCTTTTATTGTTAATTGATGAATGGGGAGAACGGTTTGACGCAGCACTTGTCCTCAGATAAACCTCTTTCGAAACACCTGCCAATTATTTTTCACTGGGAACACCCGGGACGGAACCTGGAATTTTCTGCATGCAAAGTACGTGCGTCCTTCACTTTCTGTCAGTTACCACAAAATTGCCACAGCCACAGGATCACAAACAAAAGGAAAATGCCCCAGTTGAGTTTCTCTGCCTACTTCCCTCCCTCCCCAAATACACTCTGTAAGTCATCTAGACACATCTAGACACATCGGGTGGTCTCAGGGGCCATGTGAGAGTATACTGATGGCCTTGGAGACTGTGGTCATGATCTGCATTGTTTTGCATAGTGCCCAAACAAAGGGTCTTCTGAAGATTCAACCAGGTGGAATTGCAGGGGTGGGGGTGGGGTGGGATGCATGTGGTGTCAGGAGCTTGTCCTACACTCAAGTAGGACTCTGGCAGAGACACATGCCCAGCTGGCATGTTCTCTCCCTCCTGGTCTATAGTTTGGGAGCTTCATTAGCTTTCTTCAGCCCAAACATCACAGCAACCAATGCCAACAGATATTGGCACACTTAGGGATCCGCAGGTTCTTCGCAGCTTGCATAACAGACCTCAGCAACTCAGCATTTTGGCTAATCTACTTTATTTACATATAAACACACATGGAGCTCTGCAACATGGCTCCCTCTCTCTCTCTAGCATCAGACAGCAAAGAGAGAAAGAACAAAGGACAATAGTCCCACTTCACGGAACACAGTAACACAAACATCCTGTTTCTGTCATTTCCCACTCTGTGGAGTCAAAACATACACCGTCATGTGATAGACAACAATCCCATGACTGCAATCACGGAGCAGGAATTCTAACATGTTGATCAGAGTGTTTTGCTCTTTTATTTAAGCTTTGGGAGTATTCATTTTAAAACCTTGTGCTTTATCCTGCAATAAAGGTGCTTCAATGTTATTTCATGTTGTGCCTCACATCATTTTCATCTTCCCTAAGGTTGGAAGATTAGCAAATTAACCATAGACAGGCAGAGTAAGAGGCATCAGAGAGAGCTGCTGAGTCTAGCCTGTGGCTTCATTTTGGGAATGCTGTTTCCTGGTGACTCAGTGACTTTTTGGTAGCTCCTGAACCTGAACCATAGTTCAGAAGAGGTCCAGGTTCAGGCCTCATGCTAAGCCATGGGTAGGCAAACTAAGGCCCGGGGGCCAGATCCAGCCCAATCACCTTCTAAATCCGGCCCACGGATGGTCCAGGAATCAGCATGTTTTTACATGAGTGGAATGTGTCCTTTTATTTAAAATACATCTCTGGGTTATTTGTGGGGCCTGCCTGGTGTTTTTACATGAGTAGAATGTATGCTTTTATTTAAAATGCATCTCTGGGTTATTTGTGGGGCATAGGAATTCGTTTATTCCCCCCCCCCAAAAAAATATAGTCTGGCCCCCCACAAGGTCTGAGGGACGGTGGAGTGACCCCCTGCTGAAAAAGTTTGCTGACCCCTGTGCTAAGCTATGGCTAATGTAAACCAAGGCTTATAAACCAACTACAAACCTTGTTTAACTAGAACCTACTCAATATAGTTAATAAACCACAGTTAAGCAGTGAGACTGGACTTTGATTATCAGTTTTAACTATGTTTGACTAAACCATACTTTCTAAATCATGGCTTAGCATGACACTGGGGTATGGCATATGGTAGAATGATGCCCCCAGAGTTATGTGCTGTGCGCAGGGTTTGCTTGGCTGGCAAGCAAAAGTAGAAAACAGCATGTGAAGATAACAGAGAGAAACCCTATAAACTGAAGAATTGAAATAAACTGTCACAGGCCTAAAAGACACAGGTCAAAGAGACAATCTTCTCTCTCTGAGTAGAAAATTATTCAAATGAAGAGTCATGATTGCATTCAAAATGGTTTCCTATTTAGGCAGACTGGCCTGCCTGAAACCATTTAGATCATTGGTTTGCTACTGCGTCTTGTTCTGTTGTGTCAGTGTGTGTCTGTGGTATCCAATGTTTTCAGGCAGGTACATCAGTATTCGTTATATACAATTAATTATTTTCCTGATTAAATGCTTCAGGCATCCAGTCAAGGAACAGGAACACTATAAATGAGACTTAACACTGACCACAAGTAACAAATAATTAATAGCAAGAATTGAACAATTTGTGGGAAGCCTCAGGCCTGGAATTTGCTTAGACATTTAACAATTACACGATAATGAATGGATTCATAATAATCAAAGTCTATTGGCTTACGTTTTAGGAACACAACAAATAAAAAGCTTAATTTAAAATATAGTGGAAGCAGACACCAGTAGCCAGCCCCTTGGAGGATAGAAAGAGGGGTACTGTGTTTGTTGACTTCACAGCTGAGATATGGGAAATGAAAAAGTACACCTAACAAAAATCCCAAAAATTTGGTTTTCAGAACATTTTTTAAAACTTGATTTTCTTCTTTGTACACAAACCTTTCAGTCTTCATTTTGTGCTTTGGAAAAAAAGTAGCCCTTCAACCTGTCTTCTTAGAATAGAGCCCTTTAAATAAAAAGAGAATATACTCATAAATATGAATTGGGAAGCCCAAGACCCAGGGGCCTTTTTGTTTTAGAGAGAGAGAGAGAGAGAGAGAGAGAGAGAGAGAGAGAGAGAGAGAGATCCTTTTATACACTGATTTCACTCGGAGTACTAAGTTTAGTTTAGGAGTACTAAGTTTGAGGAGCATCATTAAAAACTGGCGAAGATTCCATCATAGGCATAGTTGCCGGTGGAGACGGAAAGCTGCCTCTATGAACCAAGGCAAAGACCAAGGCGAAGTGGCTGTGGGAAGGTATTCCCTCCAAGGAGATTTGCCCTGTTATCTCCTAACCTCAGTGTAAGAGTAAACAGACTGTTTCTTACCAAGCCCTGACATAATTCATAGCACCCTTGCTTCGGGCCAAAGACTGGGACTCCTGAAGCTTCTGCCACCTGGGCGAAAGTGAGGAATAAAAGGGAAAAAATGGTACCAATGGACCAGAGTTGATAGAATTGCAGAAGCAGCGGCATAGCTAGCTGATCAGGCACCTGGGGGCAATGCAAGCTGTGTGGAGCCCCCACCTTTCCATCCCCCGCCTCCCCCTCAGGTGTAGGGCAGGTGAGGGAGAGGCGGGGGCCAGACACAAGCCCCACACTGCCATTTCAGGCAGCACAGAGCCTACAGGCACGTGAGCCACCGCGGCACTCCCAAGAAATGCGCAGGGCTCAGGCGCACTGCAGGCCAGGCCCCATGGTAAGTGCTGTCCCCCGTGGTGTGGCACCCAGTGCACTCTGCCCCCCTGCCCCCCCCCCCCAGCTACGCCTCTGTGCAGAAGCAAAAACAAACTGGTTGAGGTGGAAGAGATTTGACAAAGTGTGTTCTCCCTCATAGAGAGCAAAGGTTGCGGGTGGGGCTGACAAGACGCCTCACTGTTACTAGGCAAATGGTTTGGCCATCCTTTAAGCAGGGGCGGGCTGTTACTGGGGAAATCTAGATGTTGCCATTTGTTGATTGACAGCCCTATTTGTTAAATACAATGCTCGCAGCGAGGAACTTACTCTTTTCGCTGCTTACTTCGGATCACCCGCCCTCCCTTCCCTAATTTTAGGCTGTTTCCTTGACCTTGCTATGCCTGTCATGGGGTCGTCTGCTTTGGGGCAGGGGCCCGGTAGGAATTTTGTCCATTTGGCTGATTAGTGTGTGCCACTTGGTTTTTGCCTACTGCGTAGCAAATCGTCACAACTTGTAAGGTTTGCGGTTAGGCATTGGTCTTGGAATTGGTTGGTGGAGGGGTATGGATTCGGCTGTGCCTGCCCCTCCAAAATGCTGCTGCTGCTTCAAGGGTTTTCCGTTAAAGGAACCCAGGGGCTCCCCATGCATTTGTCCGAAACCCCCTGGCAAGGGGCTAGGGCCACGCAAGCCCCTGGGAGCATGCTGGGGAGAGGTGAGGCATGGCTCCCAATCCCGTCTCTCTCCCCAGGTGACTTACCCTTGCTGATTTCGCGGGGGGTGCGAAGGTCAGAGCTGTCCCCGTGCGGGGTCAGTTAGTGCTACCAATGCCTAAGCAACCACTCTCATTGCTGTAATTTGAATAAAGTTGTGGCCAAAATTATGCCAAAAACCTTAAACAAAAAATTAAGTGTCAATTGTGTTTTTCTTTGGGGGGGGGGGGTGTCTTGGGGACCTCGATGCACAACATCAATGTGCCAGGCTCGGGGATGAAATTAACAGCTGGAGCCCAAACTGTTTCCTTGGTGAAATAGAAGAGCTTTATCATTGCAACATAAACCAACTATGCCATTGCTCTGTAATGTTCCTGAAGGAAATGGAAGCATAAGATATGGTCTTGCTCCTATCAAGCTCAAACGCAATAGTATTTTGTTAACATTGTTGGAATCATTTTTAAAAAGCTCATGGTGAATGATGATAAATATGGGAGCTATGATAAATTAAGTTAAAGGGAATTAAAAATACACCGGAAAGCAACCGAATTCAATAACAGTTGTTTCGGCTTTCTTCAATTCAGTATTCGTGCCTATGTCTACAAGGACCGTTGCCTTTTATTGTTCGTATTGCTAGTGTTTTCTGTCAAAGGCTTTAGGGCTGTGGGAATCAAAGAAACTGAATCAGCTAAGCTACCCTACATGTTTTTTTCTCTTATTTACTTATTACATCTTGTGGAATAAGCAAAATGAAAGGAAAACAAGAAGCTTTGCATCTAGATTTTAAATTAAACTTGGATTGTTTTAAAGCAGGGCTAGCGAACCTTATATCTGCAGGCAGTGTTAGAAACTGAGATATGAGCTAAATGGCACCTTAAACCTAGGTTATGGGCGCAACTACAGAAATTGAAAATGTATGAACTGCAGCTAAAATATTATGTTCATTGTTCACATGGTCTAGTCCTTCCCCTGCCCTCCCCACTAATAGTCTTAAGACTTTAAAGAGTAGCTGGAACTCTGCAGTTTTCATCTGAAATCTTAGGCGCAGTACTGCGCCTTGAGCTCAGAAACTGCTTGCACTAATGAAATTCCCTGTCACAAATATGCCTAGAATCACAGAATCATAGAATCATAGAGTTGGAAGAGACCACAAGGGCCATCGAGTCCAACCCCCTGCCAAGCAGGAAACACCATCAGAGCACTCCTGACATATGGTTGTCAAGCCTCTGCTTAAAGACCTCCAAAGAAGGAGACTCCACCACACTCCTTGGCAGCAAATTCCACTGTCAAACAGCTCTTACTGTCAGGAAGTTCTTCCTAATGTTTAGGTGGAATCTTCTTTCTTGTAGTTTAGATAGATAGATAGATAGATTCTTTATTGTCATTACACAAGTGCAACATTGCACAAGTGCAACGAAATTGGATGCCATCCCTTAAAAACAACAAAAGCAACACAACAACAACAACCAAACAAACCACATTCCAGCCACACCCACACCCACACCCATCAAACTCCCAGGTCACACTATCGAGTTACTGCATTTAAGAAGGCCACAGCTCTTGGATAGAAACTATTTTTCAGTCTATTTGTCCTTGACTTGATGTTTCTGTATCTCCTGCCAGAAGGCAGTAGTACAAACAGACTGTGTCCCGGGTGAGATGCATCCTGCAGGATATTGTTTGCTTTCCTAAGACAACGGGAACCGTACAGTTCTTCCAAAGATGGGAGGGGATGACCAATAATCCTTTGGGCTGTGGTTATGACCTTCTGGAGCACCTTCCTCTTCCTAGCTGTACAGCTGGAGAACCAGGCACAAATACAGTATGTGAGAATGCTCTCTATGGAGCCTCGGTAGAAGGACACCAGCAGTCTCTCACTCAGATTGTTCTTCTTTAAAAGTCTGAGGAAATAAATTCTCTGCTGGGCCTTCTTCACCAGAGCAGTGGTATTTGCGCTCCAAGTCATGCCCTGATCGATAGTCACTCCCAAAAACCTGAATTCCGCCACCCTCTCCACCCGTTCCCCGTTGATATACAAGGGCTGAATGTCCGCCTTTTTTTCCCTGTAATCCACCACCAATTCCTTGGTCTTAGTCGTATTAAGAGCCAGATTGTTCTCTCCACACCAAGCACAAAGCCGCTCCACCTCGTCCCGATAGGCGGACTCATCCCCTCCTGAAATGAGCCCCACCACCGTAGTGTCATCAGCAAACTTGATGATTTTGTTGCTGGAATAAATGGCTGTACAATCATACGTATAGAGAGTATAGAGCAGGGGACTCAACACACAACCCTGTGGTGAGCCGGTGTTAAGGCTAAGGGCTGTGGACATATGTGACCCTACTCTAACCCTCTGAGAACGTTCTGACAAAAAGTCCAAAACCCAGAGACAGGTGGAGTTGGAGAGTCCAATCGCCTCTAGCTTGGACACCAGTCTATGGGGGAGGATAGTGTTAAAAGCAGAGCTAAAATCCACAAACAGCAGCCTCACATAACTCCCCGGCTGCTCCAGATGGAACAGAGCAGCATGGAGAGTGGTAGTGATAGCGTCTTCCGTGGATCTATTTGCCCTGTATGCAAACTGGTAGTTGTCAAAAGTTGATGGAAGACAGGAAATAATGTGACGGCGCACCAGTTTCTCAAAACACTTCATGATGATTGGAGTCAGTGCAACTGGTCTGTAGTCGTTCAGACTACTGATTGTGGATTTTTTAGGCAGAGGAACAATAGTTGACAACTTCAAACTACTTCTTTCTTGTAGTTTGGATCCATTGCTCCGTGTCTGCTTCTCTGGAGCAGCAAAATACAACCTTTCTCCCTCCTCTACGTGACATCCTTTTATATATTTGAACATGGCTATCATATCACCCCTTAACCTCCTCTTCTCCAGGCTAAACATGCCCAGCTCCCTTAGCCGTTCCTCATAAGGCATCGTTTCCAGGCCTTTGACCATTTTGGTTGCCCTCCTCTGGACACGTTCCAGTTTGTCAGTGTCCTTCTTGAACTGTGGTGCCCAGAACTGGACACAGTACTCCAGGTGAGGTCTGACCAGAGCAGAATACAGTGGCACTATTACTTCCCTTGATCTAGATGCTATACTCCTATTGATGCAGCCCAGAATTGCATTGGCTTTTTTAGCTGCTGCGTCACACTGTTGGCTCATGTCAAGTTTGTGGTCAACCAAGACTCCTAGATCCTTTTCACATGTACTGCTCTCAAGCCAGGTGTCACCCATCTTGTATTTGTGCCTCTCCTTTTTTTTGCCCAAGTACAATACTTTACATTTCTCCCTGTTAAAATTCATCTTGTTTCCCTAGAACAATGGGAGTTTAGAACACTACCTGCAGGTCTCTGGGCAGTTCACAAGATAAAATCACAATATAAAAACACAAAACACATAATCAAAATGAAAACAAAAACAATCCAAGAACCCCACCTCAACATATTTTAAAAGGGCACTGGATTTCCATCAGCCAAAGGCCTGGTTAAAGAAGAACGTTTTTGCCTGGTGCCTAAATGTGTATAATGAAGGCACCAGGCAAACCTCCCTGGGGAGTGCATTCCACAAACAGGGAGCCACTGCAGAAAAGGCCCCATTCTCATGTTGCTACCTTCCAGACCTCAAGTGGAAGAGACACACAAAGAAGGACCTCAGATGATGAATGCAGAGTCCAAGACAGTTTATATGGGGAGAGGCGGTCCTTGAGGAATTGCAGTCCTGAGCCATTTAAGGCTTTATGGGTCAAAGCCAGCACTTTGAATTGGGCCTGGAAAGTAACTGATAGCCAGTGCAGTCGGACCAGGATCAGTGTAATACAGTGGTACCTCTGGTTAAGTACTTAATTCGTTCTGGAGGTCTGTTCTTAACCTGAAACTGTTCTTAACCTGAAGCACCACTTTAGCTAATGGGGCCTCCCGCTGCTGCCGCATCACTGGAGCACGATTTCTGTTCTCATCCTGAAGCAAAGTTCTTAACCCGAGGTACTATTTCTGGGTTAGCGGAGTCTGTAACCTGAAGCGTATGTAACCCGAGGTGCCACTGTATGCGCAAACCGTCTTGCCCTGGTGAGCAACCTGGCTGCTGAATTCTGCTGTAGCTGAAGTTTCTGAACCCTCTTCAGAAGCAGCCCTACATATAACACATCACAATAATCTAACCTTGAGGTTACCAGAGCATAGACTGAGGCATCTGATCAAGGTCTGTATTTTAAAATGAGCTTAAATATATATTTGCAAATGTTTTTATGCCAGGCAGAAAAACCAGCTGGCTAAGGACTTTGGCAGATGTTTATCCTCCTGGACAAGGGCCCCCCTGATTTATAGCAGGAGCCAAAATTCTCAAAGTTGTAAAAGGGAATTATAGGCTGGGAGCAAAAAGGTTACACTGACCCCACATATTTCAGAATACAATCAAGCTGCAAAAACACTAATTAAGAGTTAGTAAATAGTAGGATTTATTGTTTAACAGAAAATAATACCATTTGCCTCCCATTAGAGACTTTAGCCACATTTTCCTAAGGTTAAAGGGCAAGAGCTAATGGGAAAAGCAGCTGGCCAGGAAAGGGGGGTGTAAATTGAAGAGTTTTACTTTAAAAATGTCTTTTCTTCTAAAAAGCTATCTATGTTAATGTATGAGATTTGTTGGCTTAAATGTAATTATGCAAAGGATTTAGAAAGTAAGAAATGTTAGATTCTTATGTTAGATTCTTATTTCATTGATGGTGTGTGAGAATGTGAACCCAAGATCTGTTTTAACCATCTGTTTTGGAGGGCAATAGGGCAAGAAGGGCAAGAGGTGATCTGGTAATTAAGGTGCCTTGTTGAGGCAAATGTAAGATATATGGCTACTTGTTTGCCATTTATAGATAGAAGGAAATATAGCTCTTTGTCTCCCATAAAAGGTAATAGGAAATGGGTGTATCTTTTATTATTTGTTCTAGCAAACAGCCAATAGGAATTTCAACCAGGCTGATTGGACAGAGGCAGCCAAAGGAGGAGCAAGGGGGCTGGGCTGAGGAAATATAAGTGCTGACCATCAGGGCTGGAGTGGGCAGAGCTTTGGTAACCATATACCACTGTGCCTATCATTTATTTGTCTGACAAATTATTATTTTAATTTCTCTATTGCTGCGTTGAATTTAACCACAAGCAGGGTGCTACAAGACGACAGTAGTTAGGCTATCCCTGTCCAGATAAGGGTGCAGCTAGGCCACCAGCCAAAGCTGAGCCACTTAAGCCTCAAGTAACAGCAGGAGTACCCGCAAGCTACAAACTTGCTCCTTCAGAGGAAGTGCAACCCCATCTTGAGCAGGCAACATCCCAGCCATCCAATCTAGGGAACCACCCACTAACAGTGCCTCAACCTTATCTAGATTGAGTTTCAGTTTGTTGGCTCTCATCCAGCCCATTATCAAGTCTAGTGGGGAAGTGTGATGGAAACAGCAGCTTGAGAACCCCAGGTTCCCCAGCCCTGGTTTAAAGAGCAACACATCTATGCATTTTCCTTGAGTGCAACTGAGAAAGAGAGTCCACTCTTTGTTGCTTACGGTCACATGCCTGAAATGGGGTCTCTGTAAACACTCCTGTGTCCTTGGCATCTAGTGTGCTCCCACCGCTGGTCTGGGATGCAGTGTACACACAAGGTTAGCCACAACTCATCTCTATTCTGCTGTTTCTTGTGAAATACTGTGTTTCAATGTGTTTTTCCCTCAAACCTGCTTCGATCCAAATTGAGAATAGGAAACATCTTGCTACATTTTAAGTTAGTACATAATGTGTACTTCTGGTCCATGGGGTCACGAAGAGTCGGACACCACTAAACGACTAAACAACAACAACATAATTTGCACAGAGCCTTAGAATGCTATGCAGTGTAGGATGAAATTAGGAATGGAACGATCTGTCAATTTCGTTTCTCTCGGCTTCTCAGTTTTCCAGTCTTAAATGCAATTCTCCACATTTATGCAGAAATCTGTGAGGGTTTAAAAAAAAATCACGAAAATTTTGCAGCAATTTAGCATGAATTTCTCTGTATGGACATATTTTTGCATGCATTTTTTGACTAATGTGCACATAATACAATGTATTTCTATATGCTATTTTCACTAACATTCTTTTTTGTGCACATTTTTACCTAATATATGCATTTTTGTAAACGATGGCTGATTGGAGAATTGCACCGCAAAATTCAGTTAAGTGTAAATTTTGAAGAATTGCAGAATTGCTTTGTTTTGTTTCTCATTCTTGTGGAAAGCACAAAATTGATAAATTCAGCTTATATATCTACAGCTCATGGGCATAGCCAGGGGGTGCAGGGCAGAGCAGCTGCCCCCCCATCAAGTAAATAAATAGAAACACTTAACTAAATGACCATTTGCATTGCAGATAACTCGGTTCTGCCCCCCCCCAAAAAAGCCTGCCCCCCTAAAATAAATGCTGGCTACACCCATGCTACAGCTTAAGGCAAAATGTAAAGATCTGGGAATTGGGCAGCACTAATCCAGGAGAAGTGGGATGCGGGTGGCGCTGTGGTCTAAACCAATGAAACTCTTGGGCTTGCCAATCAAAAGGTTGGCGGTTCGAAACCCCGCCCATTGCTCGGTCCCTCCTCCTGCCCACCTAGCAGTTCAAAAGCATGTCAAAGTACAAGTAGATAAATAGGTACCACTCCGACGGGAAGGTAAACGGCGTTTCCATGTGCTGCTCTGGTTTGCCAGAAGTGGCTTAGTCATGCTGGCCACATGACCCAGAAAAACTGTCTGCGGACAAACGCCGGCTCCCTTGGCCTATAGAGCGAGATGAGCACCACAACCCCAGAGTCATCCGCGACTGGACCTAACGGTCAGGGGTTCCTTTACCTTTAATCCAGGAGAGAGAGAGAGAGAAGAAAGAAGAAAGAAGAAAGAAGAAAGAAAGAAAGAAAGAAAGAAAGAAAGAAAGAAAGAAAGAACCTTAAGCATGTGGGAAATTTTGATCTAACTTGTCCAAAAATTGGCTGGTCCAAAAATTGCTCCAAGGTGTAGCAGAAGGTAGCTGGCACAGCACATTTGCTGCTTCTGTTTGCTCCCCAATCTTTCCATCACAGTATGTGAAGGCCTAATATAAAGGTAAAAGTAAAGGTAAAGGTACCCCTGCCCGTACGGGCCAGTCTTGCCAGACTCTAGGGTTGTGTGCTCATCTCACTCTAGAGGCCGGGAGCCAGCGCTGTCCGCAGACACTTCCGGGTCATGTGGCCAGCGTGACAAGCTGCATCTGGCGAGCCAGCGCAGCACACGGAACGCCGTTTACCTTCCCGCTGGTAAGCGGTCCCTATTTATCTACTTGCACCCGAGGGTGCTTTCGAACTGCTAGGTTGGCAGGCGCTGGGACGGAGCAACGGGAGCGCACCCCGCCATGGGGATTCGAACCGCCGACCATGCGATCCGCAAGTCCTAAGCGCTGAGGTTTTACCCACAGCGCCACCCGCGTCCCTAATATAAAGGCCTAATATAGCATGTATTTAATTTCTAGAAATGCTACTGGTGCTTAAAGAAGCGTCCTTCTCTAGTTTCTACAGAAAGCAGAAGCCATTACTGTTCCTTTATTATAGTCAGGCAAGGCCAGGCCAGGCCAAGTCAACTGCCAACCCCAGGGGCTGGGATGCCCCCCCTCCATCTGTTTGCAGAGGGGTGCAATTTTCATGCCGTTTTCACCTAAGTGTGGGATGCTATGAACAGATCCCTTTTGTCTTGCACCCTTTCTGGTTGTTTTTTTTGGCATTTTTGGAAAACAAACCCAAAATCTCAACAATTTCGGTGGTTTCCTTAAAAGAAGCTCAGCAATTTTGAGGTGTCCTGGTTTTTACTTTTTGAAATATGGCAACCCTAAGAGAGAAAGAGAGAGAGAGAAAAAATTGTGCTTTGTTTCTCTGTGCTGGACAGATTATTCTTGCAACTGCAATTATGGGAGCAGGGACACCCCAAGGCAAGACTGGGGGTGGGATCAAACTACTCAGAAAAGTTGTTTGTGCTATGACACCAGCAGACTTTCACTTTCAATGTTCATGCTGAGATTGCTGTGCTAAACCTCCCCATGTTTCCACACAAAACCAACAGGAATGCTCAAATCGACATCAACAGGAAGTATGTGGAAGTGGCTACTTTCATTCGGCAGCCCTCCCCTCCCCCCCCCAGTAAAAACCGGAACATTTGAAGTTTGAAAATGTACAGGATTTCCATAGGAAGTTACAGGCCAGGCACAAATGATTAATGATGTCATGGGACACCCCAAAGTTGTTGTTTTTTTAAAATAAGATATTTATTAAAGTTTTTTAAAAAATACAAAAAGGAGAATAAAAAAAAACATCCTTTTAAACAAGAAAAGAAAAAATACAGAAAAGAAAAAAAGAAAAATCAAAAGGAAAAAACAAAGAATTGAAATCCATTAAGTAAATAGAAGAATCAAAAAAGGAAAAAAAAATACAGCAAATCTTTCCATTAGTTTCCTTTCATTAGCTTATTTCCCTGACCTCCTCACACCTCCCTTTTTTGTATTCTAAGTCAATTATCCCTTTCAGCAAATCCTTTCCCTCTTTTCAAATTTTTGTCCTGAAAATTTATCTTGGTATTAATATAAGTTTACCTTCCCTCCTTTCAGCAATTAACAGTCTATTTTTCTTAAATCTTTGTTACATTTCTGCTAAAATCACAAAAATTCATTCCAACGTCATTCTAACATTCATTAATCTTACAATACTTCTGTAAATAGTCTTTAAATTTCTTCCAATCTTCCTCCACCGACTCTTCTCCCTGGTCTCGGATTCTGCCAGTCATTTCCGCCAGTTCCATATAGTCCATCACTTTCATCTGCCATTCTTCCAGGGTGGGTAAATCTTGTGTCTTCCAATGCTTTGCAATAAGTATTCTTGCTGCTGTTGTAGCATACATAAAGAAAGTTCTGTCCTTTGGCACCAATTGGCCGACCATGCCCAGGAGAAAGGCCTCTGGTTTCTTCTAGAAGGTATATTTAAATACCTTTTTCATTTCATTATAGATCATCTCCCAGAAAGCCTTAATCCTTGGGCAGGGACACCCCAAAGTTTTAAGGTTGCAAATCATCTTGAATGTGGGAGTGTGTATGACACCGCTGATAGCATAAAAGATCACAAATCATCTTGAATGCACATTAAAAGATCCATTTATAGGCAGCCCAAATAGTTATCAGGAAGCAATCATATTGCTATGTAGCTAATCAGGCAATGTGATGATGATCTGCTCAAATGTGAAGAAAGATAAAGTAAATTATTTTTTTTAACATTCCTGCAGAGGAAGCAGGGAGGTCTGAAAAACTGCCCAGTGGGTTGCAACTAAGCTAGAAGCGGCAAGTAAACATAGAAATCGAGCATATAGACATCACCGGCTGGAAAGACATGCTAGGTCACATCATTAGCTCTCATGGTGCATCAACTTTTGCTTTGCTTCACAGAGCAATGCAAGTCAGCAACTGCAGATGACAGAATGTGGCCCGGCCTCTCCCTAGCGAGGGACTGTTGTCTTGCACCCAGGGGTAAAGAAAACCAGTTCTGATTAGTTGTCAAGGTGCTTTGCTGGAATCTGTGACACATCTCCTCCCTGTCCCATAAGGCTCTTCTCAGTGAGAATGTCAGTTTAATAAAAGGTAAGAATTCAGCTCTTGGGTTAAGGGAAGAAGCCTGATGATTGATTGAATCCTTGCAGGGCAGCTGCAGTCTAGTTATTTGTAGCTACGGGTCACTGCCGAATATGTGAGGCTGTTTCAGGCAGGAATAAAAAACAAACATAAGCAAACAGTGTGAAATAGATAGGGAAGAACAAAGAAAAGGGAACTGCAAGCCCTGCGAGAAATGAAAACGGATTCATGTAATCTCAATGGGGAAGAATATAAAGCTTCGAGGGAGCATCAGCCTGAAAACCCTTAGTGGAAATAATGAAGTAAGAAGCTGTGACAAAGCAGTGCCCCCCCCCCAAAAAAAAAAACACGCAGCAAAGGAAAGTGTGGAAATACAGGTTGTTAGACCTTTAAAATACTGTATGCCCAAAACTTCTTACTTCCGCATAGGAAAAGGACAAACATTTGGGAAGTTTTAAAATGGTTTACTTACAAACTCTTCAAAGGTAGGGTTGCCATAGTTCCAAAATGACAATCTTTTTTTGGCAAAGATGTTGAGTTTTTTTATTTTTGGCCAAAGTTATTGAGTTTTTGTTTTGTTTTGGAAAATCTAGTTTTTTAGCCATATTTTAGGAAATTCGACAAAAAAAATCACACTTCTGATATGGGCTGCTAACCTCTCTGGTTTTCCCAGACATTTTACATGATGTACAAAAATTCCACCTGGACACCATTTTTGATGGACAAATTCCAGCTTTGTCTGGGAAATTCCAGATATAAGGTAGCCCTGTTCAAGAGTCAAGTTCCTGTGATTTTCCATACACCAGTCAGAAAATTTGCACAGGCAGTAAGACTTAGCTTAGTTCCAAAGTGGACCAGCTCAACCTCTTCACAGGCTGAGCTTCTCATGTAGACTGAAGAACAAAGTCAAGTCTCGCCCAATGTGAGCTAATCCTGGCAGGACAGTTTACTCTATGGTTTTAACCATTAAATAGACTTACACATGTTGTTTATATGAGGCTGGTTATCAAGTCCGT